>NC_134400.1:223613130-225040176 GCF_050003625.1 Haematobia irritans | reverse complement strand
GTCTTAGAGCAATATTTCGATGTGTTACAAACCGAATGACAAAGTTAATATACCCCCATCCTATGGTGGAGGGTATAAACATGTAAATATTTGAAATAAATTCTGCATTTCTGTGAATGCCAACGTCAAGATATACAAAAACCCGTCATCATCAGACAAGCTTAACGTCCGCAAGTTTGTATGACATCATAACCTGTGGGCATAACCAGATCGAAATGGAAACAGTAACGCACCGCAATAGATACCCTGGCTATCGCGAAAAGAGCAAAAAATAGAATGACCAACCAAACAGCAGCGACGAAAATTCAAATTCCAATCTTATAGACAGCAACTGTCTCTAAGTGAACTAAAGCAATGAAAGACAAACGGTTTGGCATTGAGAGATATTTCTTTCGACTGGAGGCAATAGCAACAAACAAACAGAAGTGCCAAGAACAGAATTAAGCGATACCACAAGAAGATATTCGAAACCATAGCTTTGGTATTAGGAGTAAGTTGCATCGGAAACAAGAAATCTATCTAAGGGAGAAAAACCATTTAATGGTCATTAGGAACATTCAGTTTTACTTTAAAATCTAGCTGAGTTTTCAAATCTCTCCGTTTAGCACATGCCAGTCTCTTCAAGTTGTTATCTTATCTAAAAAATTTGCTTTATATTAACGGGATTAATATGTTCAGGACAAGGAATTTTTCCCATATCACTGACATGTAAATTAAACCTTCGATATAAATAACACGAGGGCTATGATAAACTACAAGTAAATAAACAATGGTTAGGTTAGGTTAGGTGGCAGCCCGATGTATCAGGCTCACTTAGACTATTCAGTCCATTGTGATACCACATTGGTGAACTTCTCTCTTATCACTGAGTGCTGCCCGATTCCATGTTAAGCTCAATGACAAGGGACCTCCTTTTTATAGCCGAGTCCGAACGGCGTTCCACATTGCAGTGAAACCACTTAGAGAAGCTTTGAAATCCTCAGAAATGTCACCAGCATTACTGAGGTGGGATAATCCACCGCTGAAAAACTTTTTGGTGTTCGGTCGAAGCAGGAATCGAACCCTCGACCTTGTGTATGCAAGGCGGGCATGCTAACCATTGAGCCACCGTGGTGCTGGTGACATTTCTGAGGGTTTCAAAACTTCTCTAAGTGGTTTCACTGCAATGTGGAACGCCGTTCGGAGTCGGCTATAAAAAGGAGGTCCCTTGTCATTGAGCTTAACATGGAATCGGGCAGCACTCAGTGATAAGAGAGAAGTTCACCAATGTGGTATCACAATGGACTGAATAGTCTAAGTGAGCCTGATACATCGGGCTGCCACCTAACCTAACCTAGTAGTTCTTATGTTTGTCTTAGTTTACATTTCCAGGAATTTTTCCATATTAATTATAAGTATTTTCCATATTATTTAGTCTTAATACCAACATGTTTTTTTTCTAACCTTGGGGGTTTTGGGACTGTCGGATTTCAAAGTTTACCGGTGCTCTGCTTTCGGTTTTGTTCCGATGTCGGCCATAAAAGGTAGGTCTTTGATAAGAGAGAAGTTTACCACACTGAATACTATAAGTGAGCCTAAATTTCTGTTTGGATTCTATTTCATTGGATATGATTATAAAGAGTAATACTCGAAGGAAGCCTGGAGACCCAGGAATCGAATTTATTACTTTCTTAGTCGAAAGGAATCCGCCCGATATCTCGTCATAATTTAGGTTTCCATCATTTTTCTTTTTTTTTTTTTGGTTATGCCATTTTGAAAGTAAGTCATATGCCCGGTTAGACAAAAATATTCGTTGGTATCTTTTGGCACAGAAACAATTTCAATTCGCATTAGCATTCGTAAGTGGAACTCGCCTTAAACCGCATACAAAACATGTCGCATGCTTTCAGTAACCGATTCAACACTCCTGGTTGCATTGCGCGTGTTTTGTGCTCCATTTTAACCGCAATTATCTGTAATTTATAGCAATTTTATAAAAAAATACAAAATAAAAACAGATATGGTTTAGGATGGGGACTAAGCCAGAATTGTTGCTGTTTTTATTATCAATTCAACTTGAGATGGGGTTGTTTGCTAATTTTTGTTTTTTTTCTTCTATTTATTTTCAGGTAAGCAATTCAAATGGAGGCTATTCAAAATTGTACACTGTTTACTAAGGTTTTTGGATCGGAAATAACGTAAGCTGTATGTTTTTATTTTCGAATAAAAAGATAAAAGATTTGATGGGATATCACAAACAAAACTTCGTTCATTATTAAAAAATTTCAAAATTATATGATTACTACAAAATAGTGTATGATCTTTGAAATCATATAAAAATCTCCATAACTAGCGAAACATATTTTGTTTTATCAGTATTGGGGATTATTTTAGTACACGCAGAGAAGGAATATGATAACCTTAAACATGTTTTAAGAGCAAAATGTTATTTTTGTATGGTGACCATGTAACATGTTTGTCACTGAAATGTTATTTTCTCGTCAAATATAACATGCTTGCCGAAATCAGATACATGATTTCCGAGAAAATAACATGGTTGCGAAAACCATGTTACATGGTCACCACCCAAAAATAACATTTTGCTCTTAAAACATGTTTAAGGTGATCATATTCCTTCTCTGCGTGTATTTATTGAAACATGGTTTACTTTGACAAAATTTGCTCTTTGCCATCATTATATGGTTACAATAACCATTAAATGGTTATGCACTCAAAACAGGCGACAGTAAAGCCAATTTAACCTTATTTGATGGAAATTACTGTTGTTGAACGTTCCCCAATATGAGAAACTTTCTTTCATTTAAAAAATTTCGTGTCCATTTATTAAATGGACTAAAAATGAGGAAAAATGATACGCAAAGGAAGCATAAAGATTTACTAAATTCGTATTTCCCACAAAATATTTCATAATTTCCTAATAATTCTACCTCCAATTGTTACTTTCAAAATACGAAATTTTCTTTAACTAGTGTAAAGTGTATGTTTAATGAATTTTCTCGAAAATTATTTACTTATTCTTTCTTAACCCTTATACTACGTTGGGTCATCAAATGACCCCAACGTAGTATAAGGGTTAATGCGACGTTTGTAAATTTTTCTAAAATTAACCTAACTTTTCTTTCCTGATTGCTTTTCTGTCCGATTTATTTCCTCACAGTTTCCATGCTCACCACAATTTATGAAAGTTAAATTCTCTAATTTAGTTTTTGGTTTTGGCTTCCGAGTTCATCTTTTGTCTAGATTTGATTTCACAAAAAAAAAATCAAATTTCCGCTCTGTACCATAATCAAGAATTTATTTTTGCCAACTATCAATGCAATTCCACAAGGACGATTTCCAATATCCATTGGTAAACGCCGAACGAACAACAACCACAATCAGAACTAAGCTGCTGCGTACCCAGTGGTGGTTCGTTATGAGTTTTCCCTTGTAACCACAAATGCTGTAATTGGTATTCTAATTTTATCGGGGATAGTTTTACCTAAGACACAAAACCAAAAATAAAAAAAAAAAAATAATAAAAATACTCGATTATAGTAAAGAAAATCTCTTGAGATTTTCGCAATTTGCATTAATAGTTAAGAGGAACACCAGCAGGATTTCTTGGTTTAGGTGAGGTAGCGGTTGAGACGTAAGATGCTACTGCGCTACTGTGTAGCTGTAGATATCATCCAAATTCCCAGTTCTAAATGAAACCGCAACACTAGCAAGTTTCCATTCAGCGTAATCGTTAATGTCAATGGATAGTTCTCGGCACAGCTTTAGTTCTTACACTGAAAAAAAATATATATATATTGCCTTTTGAAATAATTTTAGTTATTTTTTCAATAATTTCTATAATATAATCAATATCATTTTTGTCTTCATTTAGGTTTAGCTTTGTTCGCATATACACTAAAAAAAAGTGAACCCGATTTAACTCTCTTTTATTTCATAGAATTATTGCAGTTTAAGAAAGTTTCCATGATTTTAATATTAGTTTGCGTACGTTAGTTAAATTAACTAAAACAGAGGAAAAAATTATACACAAATGAAGCATGAACGATTAACTAAAATCGTGTCTCCCACAAAATAGTTCAGAATTTCATACCAATACCAATAATGCGCCCATCATGAACTTCGTATGGCACTAAAGACATTCTTGCAATTTTGAACTCCAATTTTTTTCCTACAAACTATAAAATTTTCTTTAACAAGTGAAAAAAATTAATTATGTCTAATAAATTTTCTTGAATTTGTCGAAAAATATTTACTTATTTTTGTGATATGGGCGTGATGTCAGCGTTTCTAATACTGTTTAGTTAAAATTTTCTAAAAATAATCGAAATTTTCTAAAATTAACCAAAATTTTTCTTCCTGGTCTTCTTCTTCACTGTTTTTTTAGTATATAAGATATTAATTTGATCATTTGTTTTTTTAAGTTTTCCATGTTTGAGAGATTTAACTGCCTATACAGTTTTCTTCGGTGTAATTAATGAGACAAAAGCAACAAAACCAAAATAAGAAAGGAGAATAATAAAAAATTTAATGGCCAGGAGGTAGCTTTCAGGTAGTGCAGATGAAAATATTCAATACTAGAGAAATATGAAAAACAAACGTAAGAGATGCGCCCCAAAACCACCACAACATCTCAGGTTGTTTCAACCACAAAAATGAAATGTATCCACTGCCACGAAACAAAATAAGTAAAAAATCTACGATTGCTTGAGTTTGCATGTTAATCCGTATGTGCGTTCAAAATGCTCCAGGTATTCTCAAAGTGCATGCTATAGAGAGTTGCGCCAAGGGGCAGCTACAGGAATATGGAAATGTAAACCACAAATATATAGCTTTTTTGCGTAATACCCAAGAAAACCACCAGGTAACAATAAAATGTTATAGAATAATTCAGTCATTAGTTAGGCAATAACTGCAATAAAAATTCGTACAGCTATTGGTGTTAAGGTAGCGAGACTTTGTTATATCCAGCAAAAACTCTCATTACCAAATAATCTTGAAGATAAATTATTTCTATATTGGTAAGCAATTACATTTATATGGATCAGTGCATCTATCTCAAGAGCATGACCTATAAGGAATGCAGTTCTCTGCAGCATTTCCAGGAGGTCTTATATATTTCTATAAAAAGGAGGTTTTCTTTTGTATAAAGGTTTATTATAATTTTTTAAAATTTGATAATATTCGCCTAATTCTAAATTCTGCGTCCATCCTCAGTCCATGTGCAAAATGGAAATTTTGTTGATTGGAGAAAAATGTAATCTACAAAAAAAAAAATCTGATTCAATTACGAATTTAATTTATCCAATTAAATTTGTATATATTTAATGATAGTATCAATTAGAGTTCTGCATCGAATAACTGTTCACTACATGTATGCAATTCGCTGTCGAATATAGTACATACACTGTCTTTCTCTCAGAGCGCAAGTAGTGAAGTGAAGAGAACACTTGTTTGTCAAATACCACCAAGTACTTATCCGAAACAATATGTGTTCCGAAAAAAAAGGAACAATAAATATGTAAGTACTTGAGAAAAAGTACAACATGGATTCTCTTCACTTCACGTGGTACCACAAGTATTTTCTCATGTCATTTATGTATGTCACACACTTACCTTAACGTTTGCCGTTCTTTAACTGTTTTTTTTTGCACGTGGTACATGGAGTACTCTATGAAGTTTTGTTCTCGCAACATACTCGACGTGATCACTCTGAGTACACTTCAATAAGAGAGAAAGAGGAATATGTGTTTGTTGGTAGTGAAGACATCAGAGTAGCAACAAGAAGTTACTCGTGGCTTTTGGTGTTCATCAAAATGTGTACCAATAGTTTTGCGACTCTCTCAAATAGATGTACTCATGTAGCAAGTACAAGTGTACTCTGCATTTACAAATGGAATTGTGCAGACCTCTAGTATCAATCACTGTTTTAATTGGGCAAACAACAAATACTTGACTTAAAAAATAATTGATTTCAATTACTGACTTTGTGTTTTAATTTGATTAAAAAAATAGATTGATTGAAAAAAATCCATTCAATTTCAATTATTAATTGACTTAGTCTTCCGTGTTTGTTTGAAAAGTTAATTGTATCAATTAAAAAAATTTCAATTATTGACTTAATTAACTTAATGTTTCTGTCTTGATTAAAAAATTAATTGTATCAATTGATTTAGTAATTGACAATTTTTTTCAACTTCAATCAACTTTTTAATTGGAAATATTTTTGTGATACTAAAATTCAAAATTTTCGTTTTTGTATATTTCATTTTCATTTAGGTTTTGTTCATTTTATTGATGGTCTTAGATACCATAATTTTTTGAATGTATATCCCTTGTGTATGTGATAACACCGGAAGCGATACCAGCGTGATGAGGTCCCGTGGGACCTACAATACAAAAAACGATGGTAGAGAGGTTATCTCAACGATATTTTTCGATTATGTATTGTAGGTGGAGGATTCTATGACACACAAAATGCATATATAGATATAGGTTTGTAAATATAGAGTTTTCTTCAATTTTTAATAGAATACAGATAATGTTTAAATTTTTGATAAGTATTCTAGAGGCCCTGATGTTTGTCACAAGCGTGGTACCTATAAGTGTCCTTATACGTACCAAGCAACAATATATTGTTTTGGTAGTTGAATGTTCTGTACAAACTGGATTTTTGAAGGAAAAACAATACGATTCTTTTAATGGCGTTCGTTTTGTTCGCAGTATTATGTGCATAGTGGTTGCTTCCAACTTGGTCCAGATTGAGGCACATCTTGCCAAATTCCAGGAGCCGATGGGTCTGGAATATGTATAGAAATATAAAAACCTAGATCGACTACGATTTCTATGAAGTTCAAATAACTTTTTTTGCACTTGTAGTTTCACTATAGTGAATATATCCACGGAAGACATAAAATTATGTACTACCAAGCAACGAAACCAATAGAAACTTCAAAAATGACAAATTCTTCTAAATAACGGTATTTTCTGAAAGGATGTTAGTATTATTAATTGTTCCAAATACAAAAATCGCAATATCTTCACCGCTGCATTTTAAACTTATCGAAAATCACTATTGTAATTCGTACTAGGTCCCATTGGACCTCATCACGCAGAATCGCACTAACCGTTTTAAAATACCTCTAAAAACCAATTTAATGATTCAATCACATAAAAATTTAAAGTTTTCAACTTAGAACACTTTAATATACAAGAAGTCATGAACAATCACGCTGTAGATCATATAAAAGATAAAGTTATGTATGAATAAAAATCAAAAAGGTCCAGCGGGACCTCATCACGCACAGAAGGGATATTTCAAAATTTTATTTATGCAATATATTTTAAATAAATCAATAAAATCGACCTTTCACTTGTTGCAATAGTTTCAGATTGAAACTCAATTAATATCGAAATAAATTCTATTGGAATTTTTGCTAGACGTTATTCTCTTTTGCATCCACATTGGACAAGTACTTTGCTAAATTGATTACACGTATCTTGTTCTTCGTTTAGTTTTCACCCACCATTCAATGCATATAAAGTTGAAATATGCAAATCTCTTCTCCATAAGCTCTTCTCTGTAAGCCAATGTAAACATGTGTGTTAGTATGTATTGTAAGCAGAAAGAGAGAGATATGACAGAAAAACATGCATTGTATTTTGCTGTTCTGATTTTGTTCTAACAAGAACCACAACAGCGAGGTTAATTACTTGACAAAATTGTTTTACAACAAATGCAAAAATCTTGTTGTATTAAAACAAATCACAAGCGGGCATTCGGGGTTGCAAAAGTAGTAATGATCAAATATCAAACAAATACTCATTTGAAATTTCTATGAGAAAAACGACCACTTTGTATAATCAAGAATCTGTCTGTTACAGTTTTCTGTTAACATTTACACACACACGCACATACAAATTTTATCGATTGGTAGGCCAATGAAATAAAATTCTGTGGGAAGAAGAACCGACTTCATCTGTCATTTCACATGCACTCAAAGTTCATCGTTTTCTTTTTCTTGATAACAACTGGAGGGAATGTTATGTAAATGATTTTCATTTCATTTAAATTCTAAAAACTTTTCCCAATGTAAATACTCTGGGTATTCGTTCAAGCGAATTTCCAAACAAAATGGCCTCAAGGCCCGATCATTGCATTCTACAGCACCTACACCTGTTTAAATTTTCTTCATTTCGTTTTTTTTTTAGCAAACAGGAAGAAAGTAACTTTTGTTTGGAGAATAAAAATAACTTTTGCCCATTTCTATGGGTCCAGGTGGGCAACGGCAGACCATGGATACTTTCCATAGACTGTGGGGGATGGTATGAATGACTGCTATTAAATACGTATTTGTCGTAGTAATGCCTAAAGGTAATTTCGTTTCATATTTATCTTCCTACAGAACTTGGTCTCTCTGTAATAAGAAGAACAAAATTTGTATGTATGACTTTTTGAAATTGAAAAGAAAACTCAACTTTAGGAAAAGTTTAAATGCAAAAGGAAATGTCATAGTCAGGTATTCTAGGCTCAATGGTTCTCAGTATTTCAAATTCATACAAATTAAAATGTAGCCAAATATATTAATAAGGAATATATTTGCACTAAAGAATGAATTTGTTCGTTCAACTTCATCGACTTTTGTAATATGTTCTCATTCAAGAGCCCATGGTGCGAAAACTCTGCAGTTTCCAGCATTGAAACCCAACACCCAGAGAAGGAATATGATCACTTCCCAAAGAAAAATGGATAATTTCCTCCCGTTATTTTGTCTAAATCTTTACAAAATAAAAAATCTTTCAAAATAAAACGAGAATTGGTCACCACTCATGGATATGCGGAACTTGCAATCTGGACTAATAGTCTGATTTTTTTTTTGAAAATGTGAAATTTTCATTTTCGATTTTCTGCATTTAAAATTATGCAAATAAAAGTGTTCAACAAAACACACATATTTATACTTATTCTTACTTTTCGTACACACAGAGAAAATTTCATTAAAATTGAGCCAACGAAAATTTTTCATTGATACAACGAAACATTTTCGTTAAGACAATGAAAATGTTCGTTACTACTACGAAAAGTTTCGTTGACTAACAGAAAATTCATTATAATAACGAAAAATTTCGTTGTATTAATGAATTTGTTTCATTGGCTCAATTTTAATGACACATTTCATTAATATAACGAAACTTTTTCTACCAGTGTATGACCCAAGGGTATTCGTGATATTTCTCTGGAAAATATGTACCACCCACAAACTGTAAAAGAAAAACACACTATTATTTCTTCCCATATTGAAACTCATACTGAAACATTTTTGTATTCTCTCTCTCTATAATGGGATGTGAACTTTGCCCAACAGTTGTTGCTTGCTTGCCCCTGGTTGATTGGCAAACGTGGAGGAGCCCAGGCGCACACGACCAAACACTCGAACACTAATTTCCGTCTGGCTTGCACATTAAATAAATATAATGTGACATTAAATGAAATTAACTCCCGACGGATAGGGACACATTTCCATTCACTCAAACACACACACACGCATGTGGACCCATGGAAAAAAAAACTCAATCGAAAACTCAGGGCAAAAAAGAATGGATGGCCCAGACATTGTAATACCGTACAGTAGAGTATTGGCATATGTTGTTAGGGTGTAGGTGGAATTTAAGAATAACAGTGATACAGTGTGAGAGGAAGATAGAGAGTTCAGGGTGTATTACTAGCAAAATAACAACAAACAACAAGCATCATTATATTCATTATTGCTGTTTGTATTATGTAAAGTATGAGAGTACAAACTCATTAAGATAATGTATCTTCATCCATATGGCAGCGACAATGGCTGTTGAAGCATTGGCAATAACAGTCAAGGGAGAAGGCTATAGCACCCACTTACACCCGCACACATCTACAAATGCAGTCAACACTACGCGGAACCTGAAGAGAAACACATGTTTTAATAAAGAAACAATTCGAAAGAAAGTTAAAATTAGCAATGTATGTTAAAGTCTAAGAAACATTGAAATTGTAAGTCATGGTTAAATGTGGGCGTTGTTGTTCTATAGTGAAGTTCGTTACAGCTACAGTCTTGTATACCTGCATTACTCTAGCAAAGATGCAAAGATGCAAAGATGGTGTGGTGGGTTGGGGGTGTCTACAAAACGAGTTGTAGTGCATGCAAAATAAAAAATCTCTCCCCCCACTCTTATTTCTATTTTAGCAAATACCGCACTGGCATTCTTTTCTTGTATTCAGCACCAACTACACACTGTAATGGGAGTGTGGAAACAGAGTTGATAACTGCTTCGAAATTAATTTCCTCTTGCCAGTATGAACGAAACAAGAAACTTTGTTTTTTATTATGGCATCTTTGGCTTAATAAATTTTTATCTTTATAAATTGCAACAAAATAAAGATGAAAAAACTATGCATGTCTGGAATGTTGGAAATAAATTGTTATTGATATCAATTCGCCAATATACCATAAGCTTTTCGTTTAGACATTTGATTACATTTAAATAAATGCACAGAAACCATTTTGTTTGTCTTCTATCACGAAATTATAGATCCAATTAATATTTCATTGAAATTTCTTCAATCACAGAAATTAAAATTTCAATCACCCACATTAATAAAGAAATTAATTGATACAATCAATTATGGTGGTTATGAATAAAAAACTTATTTCACTCAATTAAATTTTTAATTGAAAATTTGTTAAAGTTCAGACGAACGGGAAAATAAGAAAATCCGAAACTGAAGCCCTTTTCAGCTTTCTCTATCGTATTTTTAATTATTTGATAACAGCAAATAAGCGCTAGATTTATATGAAAAATCATCGTATTGTTATTGCAATCAATAGATGGTTTATATTTTAAACAATATTTTTTTTGCAATATCCAATCGTGTGATAATGTTGTTACTACCATTATCACATCCCAATTAAGTTTTTTTTACCAAGAATGGCAAGTTCTATTACTTTCAAATTAGTTTATAACAATCATTCTGCATACCCTTACTACAAAGGGAATTCTTAGAAATTAAATTTCTCTGAAGCTTTTGTTCTGCTTGGACATTTTGTGAAATAAGTTTCGCACAAATATCCATTTAAAGTTCCCATAGATCTCAAATGGCTACTTCCCCATTCGTGTAGCCACTTTAGTTTATTACCAAACAATTTAATGGAAGACGATTTAAAAATTTGTGTGGTTATTGTAACCATAAAATGTCTTTCTTCTACGCCCATTTAATAGGCCGATGGATAGACATTCGGCAATTTCGTTTAATCATTAATTTTTTGTGTTGGTAAAGTCCTTGCATTAAAGACCTCCCTTCTAGTCTTGCATGCTATAGACTTAACACATTTTCATATCTTGGGCATTACATACAAATTGTAAATTTGAAAATTATTCTGAAATTAAAGTCGCCGTAGAGCAAGAGACAACAAAAAATGATACCGTCAACAAGATTCATGATGACATCGACGTCAACCATGACTTTTCTCCTTGTCAACGCTAGGACTAAGTAAAATTAACTGGACTTATGCTGTTAGATTTAAATTTCCTTTCGCATTTCTTCTAAGATAAAGAGCGTAACAATCTTACAAGGATACTAAGTTGAATTTATATGCTTATGACAGTTAACGAGGCACATATAAAATAAAAGAAAACTGGCAAGGAAGAGAGAGAATTACTGGAAATACCCCTCTCGCTTTATTTAACCATTTAGCCTCTATCGTCCGCTGTTCTAACACGCATCTCTTTCGTGGTCGATTCAATTCTTGGCCATAATTTATACGCCATAATCCTTGAGATTTCCCCTTAGAATCCCTTGACAGTTGAGCTATCCATGTACATTATGACTGGGTAGTGGCCCCATTTCCTATTTTTGTTAAACCAATAGCGTGGTAGAAACATGGCCACAAGTATAAGCGCCAACATCCACATTAAATTTCATGAAGCCACCATCTTCAACAACTGAGAAAATCCAGAAGCGAAGCCGAGCTAGGACAAACAGTCACCATAACCAAGGCAAACAATAAAAAGATTAAATTACAAAGTTGACAATGCCATTTATTTTCATAGTTTACAGATTTTCGGACCATTTTTCTTTTTTGGTGTTTGCCAAAAGGGGTTTACTTCATACTAAATTAGGTGACCATTCGTAGGAGAAATCTTGAGTCCAGTGGCTTTTAGGATAATATTAAGCCATGTAGAAAAATCGAAATTATATTTTTCAAAGATTCCCAAGAAAGTAACCACGAACGGCTTTTGCTAAATCGAATTAGGGAAATATCGTAAGTGCGAGGCATGCAACATTTTCCCTTTAATTTTGACTCTAAAGCATCAGCGTACTTGTATATAAGAAAATGTGAAACAATTGAACAAAAAATAAAAATTACACTTTTTTCTCTATATTACAAAAAAAAAGAAAAAAAAAAAAAAACAAGAAAATATAAATGGTCACCTTATACATGGTCGACGAAAATCTCTTCTTTAAATATATTCACATATATTTTTGGAAAATTATTTTGTGAAATAGTGTCCCCATAAATATTCGAAGGGTCTACAATTATTTAAACTTATTATTTTCTGCTTGAGTTCATACACTACAGAGCTAGAGATAATGGTGAAAAAAGGGGACCTGTACCCTTTTTGCTTGACTTGCAATGAACTTTGTGGTAGAGTAGTCAAAGATTGCACTGATGCACATCATGATAATAAATTTGCTTGACCTCTGTTAAAAAAACACAGAAAAAAGAAAAACAAATCCCTCATGTCTGTCTAAGGCAATGGTAGTGTTTGAGAGACAGGGAGAACGGAAAAAATCACAGAATATATTTCACTTTTTTAACGTACAAAAGGGTGCGACGGAATGCATTGGAGTATAGAGAAAGAATACAAGTGAATAATACAGTAAAAGTCTGCACGAATGTATTAGTGTATTTTTATTCCACGAATGCATTACTCATAAGCTTTGCTCTGTGCCTGGCACTCTGCAATACCCCCTTTGCAAATTGAAAATACCCAATCATTTTACATCAAACATCTCTTCACAAAACAACAACAAATCCTAGACTTAAGTTTTCATCTTGCTTGGCTTAGCTATGCTCTCTAACGCTCTTCAGTTTCTTACTCCCACCACGTACTTTATGTAGATTAGATCAATATGGCAAATACCTGAGAGCAATGTAAGTTAGCAAATGGTGCATTTTTACAAAGAGTTTGACATGAGAAAATGCTTCCATCAACATATTTTGGTTTTGGAAATATTTGTCGTAATGACATTAAAACAGCCATACAATATGGAATTCACGAGCTCAAACCCAAGATATTTAAATTCGACAAAATTTTGCAAAAAAAACGCCAATTCGAATGCGTTTGCCAGAACCAGGCCTCCTCTATTCTTCGTTTCAAAGTTAACTCTATATCTCTTTTCTGTTAAGTACAGCACTCTGTTAAATTGTATAGACATTTAACAGTTTTATATATGCTGAGTACGAAATAAATGTTTTAATGAACTTCACCTACTAGGGTTCATAATAATGCTAATATAGTATCAAAAAGAATTCCCATGATATTTCTATATTTCTAATTAACAAATTCAAACGTTTTTGACTACATTACACTTTCCATACTTTCCGCATGATTTACAATTAAACTTAAATTGGATTGAGACAATCAAATATCGTTGGATCTCTTCACGTTTCAATTTTCATGGCATAACTTTTCTCTTTAAGGTCAAAACCTGTGATACCAATTAAGGCAATAGAGAGGACAGAAGGCATGTTCAGATTATCTGTTCATTAGTCGACATTACCAAAAGACCCAATCCGCAACTATCATCAATAACAACAGTAAAAGTCCCATCGCCATCTACCTTAAGGGGAAAGAGTACAACAAACATCCTGGCTATTGCCTCCTACTGCAAAAACAAAAACCAAGTAAAAATGCTTGTTTGAAGATGAAAATATGTGAGAATGTAGTATATCCAACACAAAAAAAAAAAGCAAGAGATCATCAAAAGTAAATTTTCCATTAGGAAAACAAATCGTAAATAAAGCTAGCTTCTTGACAATACCATCTATTCGCTAATGAAGAATATTTGGGAACATCCCACAACCATTAGTTAGTGGGTTTTTATTTTTTGTTGGAACTTTTGACTCGCGTAGGTGTCGAAAAATAGAAGTCAGCAAGTTGATGTGAGAACTTCTCAACTTAGGAAAAATCTACACAATTTAACCATTTAGCCAAAGATGGTGGTTAGATACAACCACCGTTGGCTCTATGTTCTTACTTTTGTACAAGCAAACCATCATCAGCAATTTCATGGGGGGTTTGATTACTGAGTATTTTCCACATAATAGTTTTGATTAATCAACCATAACAAGAAATATTTCCAAATTAAATGGGTAAACAAATCCAAATCTCTAAGAGGAAGAAGGAGGACCATTATCGATCTAGTCATACAATTTATGAGAGGAGATTGCTTTTAATTTTGAGTTAGGCGTGCAATGTCTTGCTTTAAGCCAAACACAACAGCTGCATTTTCAAGTGGTATGGATTCTATTGAAACTTTTGCATATTTTTTTTTCTTTCGATACAGTTGGTACTGAATGGATTGAATAAAATGAAGCAAAGTCTTATTAGAGCGTCGTGTATCTTCAAAACAATATTTAGGATATTGCATTGAAAGAGGTCTACCTGTATTGTCAAAGATTAAACATAGCATTGTAGTTAACAACAATAATCATAAGTGCAGCAAAGTAATAATCATAGGTGTGTTTTTCCACAAAAGTAATTTGCACGTGCAGATATTTTCTTTGAACTCGGAATGGGAAACTGAATTGCAATAGGTGATAAAAGTAAACATTGTACGGGGGAAAAAAGCGCTTACAAATGTTGCAAATTAAAAATTAATTTTCCCATCAAGTCATTTGTATGTAGCGGATGTTGGTAAACAAAAACTTAAAGAAAAAAAATTTGTCGGGGTTTTAAAGATTTTCCCCCATATGCAAAAAAGTTAAAGAAAACTTCAAGCCTACTTTTACCATATAAATTCCTTCGATAAACTGTCAATAAATTATTTTACATATGGGCATTTGCTTTTACATAAAGCACTTGGAAGACATGCAATGTAATGTTTTGCATTAATTTGAATTTTTAGTCACGCGTAATTTTACTATTTAAAAATTTTCATTTCTATCAAAACAGAACTAGGGTTTCGTCATTGGTTTACATAAAATCTAACTATGCTATGAATGAGTGTCTTCAAGAATTCAATATTTGAAGTATATAATTTAGATTTCTCCCTCAGTGAAACTGAATTTAAGCTTATTTTAGAAACAATTTATTACTAAGTAATAGTCTGTAAGGATTTATATACATAGACTTAATAAATAAAAATCTGAAGCTACAGAAAAACAAAATTATTTTCTCGTTAAATCCTTATAAGTGGCCTGAACGAAACGTCATTTCCGTTTGCATGCTGGGTGGATGTGAAATTGAAGCAGATCATATAATATGTGAATTAATATAAGATCGTCATTCGGGCTCATCTCCTGGCTTATTTTTTATCTTAGGGAGTTTTCGATTCGCAAAAAATATGTTGCCTTGGTGTTACACTACCTTTCCCTAATTGACATTTCGCCCAAATGATAGTGTAATTCTAAAATTATTGTTAATTTATAATATTGTGAGGTACAAAGGATCCAAAATCTATGACAGTGTCCTTGATATGTTGCAATCAATTTCGAGAATGTTTCACATTTTTTCCCAATCGAAATCGCCATTAACCTTTCCGCACACACAGAAGGTATATGATCACCTCAAACATGTTTGAAGATTTTCATCTTATTTTTGTTGTTTTCTCTCTAAACATAAACATACTTGCCAAAACATGGTTGCGACAAACATGCTTCATGTTAGTTATCCAAAAATAATAAAATACTCCTGAAATATATTTGTTGAACTCGATATTAGCTAACAAAAGTACAATTTCCTTGCAAATAATTGTCTTTAGACTACATATATTTGCCACTGAGTTGGTTGTTCTTTTCTGTAATTTGAAATCTTGTTAAAAAACCAATTCTCAAAAGTCTTCTCCATCATGCAGGGGCAAAACTTATTCAGGTAATTGAAAATGAATTCTGTGCAATAATGCAGCATTGTTAGGTTAGATTTTTGCCATCTTCTCTTTCTTCAAATGTATTCTCATAGACGATTTGTAGGATACTTTTCCTCCATACTCTATGCCAACTTTTGTTGAGTTTTTTTTTTACTCAAGTGTTTCTTTGAAAAATATTTTGCGAAACTTTTATCCAAGAAAACTTTAAAGTACCTGGTTAGGGAATGAAGTTAATAATAGTACAATAAAGTGACTGTAACAACAATAAATGTGGCAGAATAACAACATTGAAAACTAATCTGGTGGAAGTGATAAAAAGTCATTGTTTCGCTAAGACATCTTTGATTTTTTTTTGTACAACCAACAAAAGAAATGTTGAAGAAAATTGTAAAAATATTTGACCCTTGATGTCAATTGTTTTGAAAGAAAAATTACTTTTCATTGTTGCGAAGATTTGATGGTTTGAACGAGATGGACATTAATAATTGTGTTCAAAAGGCCTATTTTCTTTTATCAATGAGCTTCTTATAATGAATGAATTGTCATATCAAGTTTTGATAAATCATTAGCAGTCGTTTGATATAATCAAATTCATTATTTATTACAACAAAAACTTGGCGAATTTGCTATTATTACTTTTATTAAACAGTCAATGACAGGGTTGCATATTTTTGTACTTTTTCCAGATTTATCCAGATTACTTTACCTTACCACCTTATTTTAAGTTAGCGGCATGAAGTCAGTTGATTTAACATTGAGTATTGCCACATACTTCTCCTTATCGTTAGTACTCTGTACTCAGGATACAAACAAGCAAACTAACCAATACAAACATGTGAATTTGCCATAGAGAATTACAGGGCTGTAGAGAAAAAATTGAGTGTGTTTTAATACTCTTAGTGTAGAAAACAGCCATATTGTTGTTGTTGGCTCTGCACTCTTTTTTTAAGCCGTATTTTTGGGGCTTAATTGAGACGATATTTCGTATAGATCTAGCCGAGCTAGATCATGTAGAAAATATACCAGCTAAAGGTAAATATATATGACGATGATTAATCAAATCGTGTCAACTTAGGTATTGAAAAGATCCAGGAAATCAATGCGAAACATTTTATATTTCTAAATTCATTGATAAAAGTACCCTGAAAACAGAGACTTTCTTGTTTTTTTTTTCATCATCTCGAAATAGTTTAATAATTTATCTATGGCAGCAATCACTATCTAATTATGATATTTGTATCCAGAATAACTGTGTTTACGAATATCGCAAATGGGGTAGCAGTTCCTTGCCCAATTCTATCAATTTGTCCATGGCGAGGTGAAACGCTCTTTACCTTTTTTCTTTTGTCACGTGGATCTTATTTTTTTTTTCAAATCAGCATCGAATTGGTCCATTAAAACTCTTGATAGACTTAGCCGTCGATGTGGAGATAATCTTGTAACTCCCAAAACACTGGGGCCGTCACATTTCAGAACATTTTGTGTACCATAGAGTACGCTCATGATCGATCCGTATTTACCTGTCTTGTTCTGGATAGATCTGTTTTGTATTTTCTTCGATCACGACTTTTCTATACTTAATAAATGTCTGCTACTGTTTCCTATAAACTCGTTGGAAGGGGTTTTATTTCACATAGTCTTAATTTCGTGGAGCTCCTGCTGTTCTATTTGGACGAAACTACTTGCATATGTAGCAGCTGAGTCAATAATACTAACTGACAAAAAACATAGATCATTTTTTTTAAGATTTCAGATAAGGTAATTCTTTTCTGTTTAATCTCTTAAAGTGAAAAAAAAATCGTTCTGGCAGTGGATAAGTTACCAGGAATAAACAAGGACACACCCAGGCATAGCATATGTATCTATTATATGGATTAAATTCCTAGCCATCACTGAATTCCAGTTGTCGTCTCTAATTCGTCATCAATCAAACTAAGAGAGACAACAACAGACAGAAACCCATACAAAAAAAAAAAAAAACATTGGTTGCATGCAACTGTGTCTACAAAGTGAATTTCAGGATACGACCATAACCACTACCACTTACTTGCATGTGTCGCACTCATGTTATATAGCTGTGGTGTCTTTCCCTACACAAACAAAATCTCCCCTTTCTGCATTTATTCAGTGGACCCAAAAGAAAACAACAATAACAACAGCAAAACAAAATACTCACCCCCATAAATTTACTTCTCCCCATTCTTTACTACTACGATATGAGAGCCACCGGTTGTTGTTCCCATAGACTATAGACTTTAGATAGATGATCCACTATTCTCTTTAAAAAAAATGTGTCAGTTCCAAAAATTAATTTTCTGACATTTCGTTTTGATTTTTTCGTAAAGAGTCAGTCCGAAACATTAATTTTCGTGCATTTGCTTTTGTGTTGTTCGTAAAGAGCAATGCTGCTCAAAATTAAATTTCGTATTTTCGCGATTTTGGTCACAATTTTTTGTTCAAATATGAACTTTTAATATATTAATTTATTTATAAATCCTCTGTTGCATCATACACGTTCTAATTTTGTGTAAAATTGGCAAACTACAAAAAGGAAAACGAAAGAGATTGTAAGCGTGCTCTTATTTTTCTCGTTTATTCTTAATCTTCGGAACTGTCGAAAATAGTTTGACACTCATGGCTCATCTATCTAAAGTCTATAGTCTATGGTTGTTCCCTTCTCTTGTGACAGAAACTGCAAAGGAAAACAAAAACAAGAATACAACAGAAAACGAAACGAAGTTTAAACAAAGAACTCAGCTTTCCCATTTTGTTGTTGTTGTTGTTTTGCTTTGATTTTTTTTTTGGTTCTCGTTTGGGGTCTGTCACTTTTGACGGCAGCTGATATAAACACAACGGAGGCGGTAGGCTAAAAGTCAACAACTTTGAAAAAAAAAGAAAAAGGGATGCCAATGGGGAAATTTGAAAATATGAAAACTTTTAAAAAATTGTATATTTAAAAATTACAATTATTTAGTAGTTTATAAAATTAACAAAAAAAAATATTTCCCCGAAAATTTTCTAATTCTAACATTTATTGGACATTCCCATCTCTAGAAAATCTTTGTTTACTGGATGATGTTGCTCTTCCCCCTCTTGTTGTGGTTATGAGTGATATACGCTTGGTTGGTTTGTTCTGATGCACCATCGCCGTCATCAGCATCAATCTCTGTGTTAGTATAAATTACAAAATATCAAAAAACAAAGACCAATGTGTATACATCTCGACTTATTTTGTTTTATTTTTAAAATAGCATAGCCATTCATACCAATAAGCTCTGACTTTGTCCACCAGTACCACCCATAGAAAAAATATTAAAAACAAAACGTTACTGTAGGAAGAAAACAATGATAGTAATGTGATAACTACAAAAGGCGTACATGGAGAGCAAAACAATAACACAAATATTGTAATGGACTAATGATCACGAAAATACCCTATCAAGAGCAGTAAATTTAATATTTAATTTTTAATATATAATATATAATAGTTTTGCGATAAACATGTCCGGTATAACTACGAAGATCAAAAACAAAACGACATAACGTGTCCGTCAAGGCCGTATTCAGGGGGGGGGATGAGGGGGATCAAACCCCCCCCGAAATGAATGAATATTTTTATATAAAAAAATATATATGTATTTTTAGCTGCATAAAAAAATCTTATCGAAGATGTTGAAGAAAAGCTGGAGGTTTTATTTTGAAAAACGCTTACCTATGAAACTTGTACAAATCATAGAATACTTGTTGAAAAGCCCGTCAAAAGACGGTCGAAAAAAACAAATTGTTTTTGTTCTCGCACCACAAATTTCATTTTTGCAATAAAGAGATATTTCCAAACGTGCATATTCTTTTAAAAATTTTGGTCACTTTGCCAGTTACTCAGGGATGGAAAATACAATTTTTAAGAAAGTACAGAAAAGGTATTTTTTGAGCGGAAAGGTACTTTTTACTAAATTTCAACAAAAATTTCACTGGAAGATTATTGTCAAGAGACTGAATTTTAAAGAAAATAAAATTTTGACAAAATTTTCTATATAAATAAAATTTTGCAAAAATTTTCTATAGAAATAAAATTTTGCAAAAAAATTCTATAGAAAAAAATTTTGCAAAATTTTTTCTATAGAAATACAATTTTGCAAAAATTTCCTATAGAAATAAAATTTTTACAAAATTTTCAATTGAAATAAAATTTTCACATATAGAAATAAAAATTTGACAACATTTTCTACCGAAATAAAAAGTCGATAATATAGAATCGCATTCTTTTTTCGACTAAAATACTCTTGAAGTTCAATAAAATCCTGTTTTTTACTATGTCTTTTACAAAATCGAGATTTTCTTCCCACATGAACATGTCTGTTTTGCCACATTTGTAAAAGACATTAGCAAATAAGGTTGATAAAGACTTTCTCAAAATATTAAAATATTTTGTCAAAGCTATTGTACCATAAATCTGAGATCGACTCAAAAATGTCTACACAAAAGGTAACGGACGGACAGACGAACAGACGGACATGGTTATATCGACTCAGGGACCCACCCTGATCATTATTGCCAAAGACACCATGTGTCTATCTCGTCTCCTTCTGGGTGTTACAAACATATGCACTAACTTATAATACCCTGTTCCATAGTGTGGCGCAGGGTATAAATACGGGAAGCATTTAAATCTGAAGCAATTTTAAGGAAACTTCGCAAAAGTTTATTTATGATTTATCGCTCGATATATATGTATTAAAATTTTAGGAAAATTACAGTCATTTTTACAACTTTTCAACTAAGCAGTGGCGATTTTACAAGGGAAATGTTGGTATTTTGACCTTTTTTGTCGAAATCAGAAAAACATATATAAAAGAGCTATATCTAAATCTGATCCGATTTCAACCAAATTGAGCACGCATACCTACAATGCTAATTCTACTCCCTATGCAAAATTGCAACTAAATCAGAGTATAAAATTGGTCTCTGTGGTCATATGAGTGTAAATCGGGCGAAAACTATATATGGGAGCTATATATAAATCTGAACCGATTTCAATCAAATTTGGCACGCATAGCTACAATGCTAGTTCTGCTCCCTGTGCAAAATTTCAACCAAATTGGGCCAAAACTCTAGCTATTAGAACCATATTAGTCCATATCGGGCGAAAGATATATATGGGAGCTATATCTAAATATGAACCGATTTCAATTCAATTTTGCACACTTAACTGCACTACTAATTTTACTCCTAGTGCAAAATTTCAAACAGATTGGGCAAAAACTCTGGCTTCTAGGACCATATTAGTCCATATCGGACGAAAGATATATATGGGAGCTATATCTAAATCTGAATCGATATCAATCAAATTTGGCACGCATAGCTACAATGCTAATTCTGCTCCCTGTGCAAAATTTCAACCAAAGTGGACCAAAACTCTGGCATTTAGGACCATATTAGTCCATATCGGGCGAAAGATATATATGGGAGCTATATCTAAATCTGAACCGATTTCAATCAAATTTTACACACTTGACTATACTACTAATTGTACTCCTAGAGCAAAATTTCAACAAATTTCGGCCGAAAATCTGGCTTCTGGGGCGATATAAGTCCATATCGGACGAAAGACATATATGGGAGCTATATCTAAATCTGAACCGATTTCAATCACACTTGACTATACGACTAAGTGTTATGTTT
The DNA here is from genome assembly GCF_050003625.1 of Haematobia irritans. Classification (NCBI taxonomy): domain Eukaryota; kingdom Metazoa; phylum Arthropoda; class Insecta; order Diptera; family Muscidae; genus Haematobia; species Haematobia irritans. The sequence continues at coordinate 225,018,368 of NC_134400.1, read as the reverse complement.
GTACAAAATTTCAAGAAAATCGGTATAAAACTCTGGCTGCTGGGTCCATATTAGTGCATATCGGGCGAAAGATATATATGGGAGCTATATCTAAATCTGAACCGATTTCTTCCAAAATCAATAGGGATCTATTCTGACCCAAATTAGGAACATGTGCCAAATTTGAAGGCGATTGAACTTAAATTGCGACCTAGACTTTGATCACAAAAATGTGTTCACAGACAGACGGACGGACAGACGGACATGGTTATATCGACTCAGGGACCCACTCTGAGCATTATTGCCAAAGACACCATGTGTCTATCTCGTCTCCTTCTGGGTGTTACAAACATATGCACTAACTTATAATACCCTGTTCCACAGTGTGGCGCAGGGTATAAATATTGTATACATACCTATGCATAAATAAAATTTTCTACACATGAGATTATATGAATATTTTTTTTTAAGTTGAACCCCCCCCGAATTAAAATCCTGGCTACGGCCTTGGTGTCCGTGAAATTAGTTCCCAAAGAGGAAAAAACAATAGCCCAAAAATATGAAATAGCGCCCTAATGAAATAAAACCCCAACTCTATAAATAGGGATTATAAGCACTTTTTTTGGGGGTATTATTTCATATTTATGGCTAATATTTTTTAATTACATTTAAGTTTCGATTTATTTGATTATATATAAACATTGGATAAATTTTCCTGATAGAAAAGAAATAATGCTTAGAAGTTATGGGTAGGCGAGTCCATAATAGTCATATACAGCGATATTACATGTGCGACGATTACAACCTTTTCAACAATCCAGAACCGAAAAAAATCATTTAGACCATCTCTTCTTTCATGTTGATCTTTATTGGACCAATAGTCCAAGTAAAGGCTTTTTATTTTCCATTGCAAATTATTGTGGTTTATATGATATGCTTCCTTGGATTTTAACCTATGGATGATTCCTTTATCCAACCGTGCATCTGCTGCTGCTGCTGGAACTTCAGTTTTCTTTTTTTTCTCCATGTATATAAATAAGTGCAAAATTAATGCATTTTCTTGGCGATTCGGTGGTAATCATCAGATAGTTTTGTTTGACTTGAATTATGCCTTTCAGTGGGGATTACTGGACAGAGTTGGTTGAAGTGTAAGTAGTTGAACATGACGTTATAATTACTACCAACCATTGGAGCTTCATCATTCGACAGTCAATTTGATGTTATTGTCCTTTGGTCTGTTGGCGTTGAATATGAATTGCTATAAAAAATACTCATCCTGCATACTACATTTCCAGGTATGACACATACTTTATGGTAACCAAAGGGGCACTTTTTCGAGACTCTTGTCAAGTGTTTGCGGGCAACAAACACCCATCCATCTGTATGATGGTGTTGTTGCTACAATTTGTTGCATGCTTCGTTGATTTGCATGAATAATTAATGATGTTCGAATAGGGTGACCAGATGTTATTTATAAAATATAGTTTTGTTTAAAGATCAGCACTCTTCTCATCGAATTTGGTAAGAGTGAGAATTTTCCTTTTATTATTGACTTCTTAAAAAAAATTTTTTTTTTTTGCTCTGGTCACCCCGCCCATTGCATATAGAACAGCCAAAAACAGAACCAACATAACCATGGTCCTTATGGTTTTTTTTGTGTTCCCTCTCAAAACACTCATAGGCCAAAGTCCCCTTTCCGAAAACGAAGCTCTACCAGTTTTACATGAACAATAGTTTGGAAATAAAACGAAATTCATGAATATATGGTTCACATCCTGTTGTTGCTTGTCGCTGTTGATTTTGATAGACAATCCCAACACCCCGTAGCCCTTGTAATTCGTTCGTTTGATTGCCAATGTTTATGGTGTGAAAATCCAGAGTTAATATATCTTCGGGTTCTGGTGATTTGTGTGACGGATAATATTACTGCCATCCACTCACACTCACACACATTAACACTCTCTCGAATCTCACTCCATGAGATAAAGAGATATGGTGTATGTAGTTTATGTTCGTACTCCTGCTTCAGCTGTAATGTAGAACAATTACAACATTGTTTCATATTTGCTATTGTTGTTGTTATTGTTGCTGTAGATTTTTTTACAATGATTACAAAAATCATTCACATAAACATAATGAAATGGAATCTTAAAAAAGAAACGACGGAAATATGCGTCATACTAAACATCCGTCCATCAGGAGAATCCATTATTTTGTGTTGGTCCGGGGGAAGGGGGGGATGGTCATACTCTACCCCAATGGACAATTGCATTATGTGTGTTTACTGCTAGCATACACAAAAAAAATTGAATTCAAAACTCCCTATGGCTGTGCTACCATAAGGAAAGCCTCAGCATTGCAATGACTAAAAACTGGCGAATAAAAAGCCAAGCAGCAACATCTACCATAAAATACTGCAATTCCATTTTCCCCCCTCTCTCTTCACCTTTAATGATGTTGGTATGTTCAACATTAAAAGTAGTAAACAAAAATCTTTATGGCAAATATTCCTTGAGAATAAAATGATTTCCGAATCGGGAATTCTTATACGAGTAAATGCAATATTCTGTTGTTCTTAAAAATTCTTCCCTTTTATGTCGATACCGATGTTTACATCGAGTTTTTTTATGGTGAAAAAATAGAGTAATGGACGTCCATAAGGGATTTCTTCACACGTCAACTTTTAAAGCAAATTTAATTTTTGTTTTTCGCTGGTAGGAAATGGAATTGGACAGGAGACAATGAAATGGCAACATAAAGAAAAAATAAAAATGGGTCTGCGACGATACTGGCCACAATTTGGATTTTCAATCCTATATCTCAGCAACATTGTATGAGTAATAAGAGAGATTTTCTTTATCCTCATACCATTGTCATTACAATGAGTTGAAAGGTCTCGCAGGTCACACAGCATGGGACATCTCTAAGACTAGGCTAAAATATTTAAAGGTTGTTAATGGTTTTCTACTTGTTTAAATTAGCGGACGATGTTCTACATTTTTGTAATTTATTTGCTACTTTGTGTTACAAATGAAAAATTTATTAGTCAATAATTTTGCACACGAGGTAATTTCCAAATAGACGAAATTGACGCAAAAGTGACTGCAAAGTTTTCAATAGGAAAACAAAAGCCTATATAAATTGATTATAACATAGAGTATAAATTGGCAGCTATCAATGGAGCAACAAATTCGAATTTGTTTGTAAATAATGGATACTGTTTGGTTTTAAATCCATTCCATGCAAGAGGCCAAAATCCATATCTAATTGATTTATCGTCAGCACAAACTGGCACTGGAGAGATTAATCCAATAAACATTGCATTTGAAAATCAAATTTAACCTGTTCGAGGGTATCGGAGATGACTTACAAATGAATCATTTGTTGTTGCCAAGTACTTTAATCATATCGTGACTTCAGTCCATATATTTTTATTAGTCTCTTAAAATCCATGAACCAAACTTATTATCGACTTTCTTTATTTTAAATTTATTTGAATTCCTCGAATAAAGCCTATATCACGTTATATGCTCTGCTCTTATAGTCACTTATCCTGTATGTTATATCCCATTTATTGTCTAATATATTTGTAAGTCCGTTAGTTTCTCTTGCCCATAACTACTGATTACTATTAGTCTATCGTGTGTATACTTACTCATCGTATTTCCTCACTTATATTAAACTATTATTCTTAAATAAAGTCTAGTTCAAGTAATTATTTATCTCACCAATTTCCTAATATTCATTGCATTATATTTGCCCTATCAGGTAAAATCTTTATTATCGATCTTTCTTATTCACATATAATTTATCATAAGGCTCCGTATTCCAATTTGTGTGTCGATAAGTATGTATTTTATCTGCCACTCTCTGTCATGTCTTCACTTATATTTAACCTTTTTATGTCATTGTGTATATTCGGCATGATTATTTACATTCATATGATCCTGTCATCGGTATCACAAAACCTACTTAACATATGGCAATTTCACTCTAAATCAATTTCCGTAATCATACTTCACGATTCAGTAAACTACTGAATTATGCTAGTCTTATCGAGTATGATATAATTATTGACTCTCATCATTCATCTGTTAATTTTTATTGCCCATATTTCAGGTCACTATCCATCTCAATAATCCTTTCTCATCTCTGTAATATTCCAATCGAGTAAGCCTTGTTATCGACATTTATTTACATAATCCAATAATTTCCTTACATCTCTGCATTATTCTAGTCTTATCGAGTAAAGGTCTCATTATCAACATTCCTCATCTAAATAATTTATTCTACTCGATTAAGTCCCTTATTGGCGACCTTTCTTATGAAATTAATCTAGTCAAATAATTCATACCTTGATGTGCGATCATCTGAAACGCCTCCATATTGATCCCGTATCTATTTATTATCGTTCCTACTACTTTATCGATAATTTCTTCTAGAAGTATCCTATGTTTCTAGAAGAATCCTATGATTCGATAAATATTCGCATAGACCCTAATTATCGATATCACTATTCTGGTAATTTGAAAAGTAACGCCAAACGATATCACGAACCGCCAACTACCTTCTTCATTCTCCTCGAGTTCAACAACCAGAAGGCAAAGGCAGGCACACGCAAGACCATCCTAAGATGTCCAACCCCTCCAAGGCTGATAAAAATTCCAGTAATTATGCCAGATTGGATGATCTCGGCCCAGATTATGGGGACGAACCTATTACTTTGGCCACGGTGTCTCCGTCTCCAGCTCAGTCCCAAATGAAAGTGGAAAATCTAACTTTCATCCAGGATGCGTTGGCCAACTCACAGCACCACCATCACCTGTCTCCTCCATACATAATATTAGGGACATAATATCACTCAATCGCAATCACTCCAGTAAGGACTCAGAAAATTCACACCCTATCCAGACATCTTTTCCCGTGAGCATCCATCACGGTCGTCGTACTACTCCTCCACCACAGATCTCGCTTCTGTTTTGTGATTCACCAGTCAATTACAACCGTCGGCATTACAACACAACTTCATCCCTTCGATGTCACCGCTATCGTCCACGTAGGTTGTTGACCCTTCGTCGTCTCTTCTGTCGGTCGCATAGCACGAATCCAATTGCCCGTTCTCGGACATCGTCAAGCCACCATGTATTATCCTTACATGCGTCATGGTACAGTCGAGCCCATCTGGAACATTCCTTGGGGGCCGAATGTACCCTATCAATGGTTACCATATACCGTCCTGGAAGTGACGTTCCACATAGTGTTACCTATCGTAACCCATTCAAAAGTAATTTCCTCTCTTGTATCAAACTTAATTATCACAAACTATTATGATTCACCATCTCATATTCATCTTCATTTTTCTCTTCCTATTTCTTATGATTTTATTCCCATCACACAAATAAATGAACTAAATTCTTTTTTTTTTGTCCCACAATTAAATGAATTATACCATAGCCTAATTTGACTTCAAATATTTGTATCGTATGTACTACATTTATCTTAAATATACATGAAGCATATATCTTTTTCAATAAATACCACAATTATAAAAACATTAATTGTGTATTATTCAACATACAGGACAATTATATGCAACCAAGTATTAAATAAATTATTTATAAATATATAAAATATCGGATTATATATATGCATTTGAGTACAAAGCGCTATATATATTTTTTATATATAGGTATATACATATTCCCCTACACCTGAATATTTATTTACTTATAATTTGCCTAAACTGGTAGGAATACAAGTCTTAACTTATGATGTATACCCAAATCGTGGTGAATAACTCTATAACGACCAAGGGAGCCACCATGCATGCCCGCCTTGCATACACAAGGTCGTGGGTTCGATTCTTGCTTCGACCGAACACCAAAAAGTTTTTCAGCAGTGGATTATCCCATCTCAGTAATGCTGGTGACATTTCAGAGGGTTTCAAAGCTTCTCTAAGTGGTTTCACTGGAATGTGGAACGCCGTTCGGACTCGGCTATAAAAAGGAGGTCTCTTGTCATTGAGCTTAACATGGAATCGGGCAGCACTCAGTGATACGAGAGAAGTTCACCAATGTGGTATCACAATGGACTGAATAGTGAAAGTGAGCCTGATACATCGGGCTGCCACCTAAACTAACCTATCTTAAGGACTAGCAACATTGCCGTCCTTGTTACGGTCATCCGCCTATAGCCACCTAGCCGAACTGTAGCAGACACTTCCTGTTACTACAAGTACTTGGCATGCGTGGTTCCTACCAAACACAATCTATTATAACCTAACACCCCCTCGACCAATGACTAGCAACTTTGCCGTCCTTGTCGTGGTCAATCGCCTACAACCACTCAACCAAACTGTAGCCGACACATCCGGTCACCACAACTACTTGACATGTGTGGGTCCTATTTACCCTATCAATCACCCCATCATTTTTATTACCCAAATTAGTGAATAGAATTGTCCCCATACTTGGGGAAAACTCTTATATCTACCTCAAAAATATTGCCGTGTAGGCCCCTAATTGGCTTGCCTATAGCGCTCTCGATCCACGCCAACGGGTTTCATCAGTAGGCTTAAACACCCTTTAAAAATGAGAAAATAAAACTAAAACCTAACAAAAAAAAAGTAATAATAGGTACGTAATAGGTACCTATTACCAACAAATAAAATTAACTAAATATATAAATAATTAATATATAAATCACACAGACTTGCTGCAGAGCCACCTCACGTATGTTAGCCAACAGCCATTGTATATAACAACATCAAATGTTAGCAACTACACACAGAGTACCCTCGCTCCTTCCTATAGCAAATTGGCCGGAATGCCGGATATGATATACATGTCATAAATGATGGACTCGGTAGGACTCCCAAGCAGTTATATCGTGGAATCCCGAGACCACCTCACTCAGATATGTGTCCTAAAAAAATAGGCATTGGATTCGAATCCAGGACTCGACACAATCATTTTGTGGAATCCCTAGACTCCGTCGTCCGTGTGCCAATTTGTCAGGAATATGCCCAACCACTTTATCAGTCTGAGACACCCACACCGCCCAATGTCCGTTTGCAATTGTTTCATAAGAGAATTCTTAATAAAAAAACACAATAACATAAATATCTTAAACAATTATCAGCAGCAGTGGCAGTCAGAGTGTAAAAGCTCGACCAAATTAAACATAAAACCCTGATCCCCTAACCCACAAATGTCCATCTGACAGCAGCGACGGTATGATTTGTACGCCCAGTATTTCATTTAATTATATCTCTATTTCTCTCGATTTTTTTGTTGTTGGTATTGTTGCTAACAAAAACATTTCATAACAAAATAAAATAAAAAAAATCAACAAAAACCACACTGTAAACGATTTGTTGCTGTGGTGTTTGTTTTTCCTCTTTTTTTTTGTTGTTGTTTTATTTTAATTAATTAAAATTTTTGTTGTTATTGCTGTTCGTGATTACCAACGCAAAACAATTTGTTCTTGTTGTTGTTGTTGCGTACTGAGAATTACTTCATAGCAATTGAAATATTGGACATAATTAACTTGGAAATTGTGGCAGCTGGCGAATAACATACGCACCAATCCGCATTCAAAAATTAAAAATTGTATTTTTCTCAAGGTGTGATTTACGAGGGTAACATGAATAATTTTAACAAATTTTAAATAAGATAATCTTCTAATTTTTTCGGGATATACTTGAAAATAAACTAAAAAAGATTATTAAAATTTTATCCCTGGGCTAGATTTCTTTTATTTTGCTGAAATGCTAAAAGAAAATTATTATATTTTGTGAAATTCGTTACAATAATAGAAATTTTTATTATAGATTGATTTGTTTCGTTTCTTCATGAATAGCTCGGAATCGTGGGTTCGATTCCTCCTTCGACCGAACACCAAAAAGTTTTTCAGCTGTGGATGACATTTCTGAGGGTTTCAAAGCTTCTCTGGTTTCACTGGAATGTGGAACGCCGTTCGGACTCGGCTATAAAAAGGAGGTCCCTTGACATTGAGCTTAACATGGAATCAGGCAGCACTCAGTGATAAGAGAGAAGTTCACCAATGTGGTATCACAATGGACTGAATATTCTAAGTGAGCCTGATACATCGGGCTGCCACCTAACCTAACCTATGAATAACTCGTTACGATAAGGAAATATGAGCTACATTACATTAATGAAATTTATGACGTGAAAATGGCGCTCTCTTTTACTTGTTTTTTGAGTAAAAGTAGTCGACATTTTAATTTTTTCGGTTTTCTTATTTTTAACCAAATTTTGTACTCAGAGAAGATTTTTGAGATTTCTTTCATTTACTACTGGTAATACGAGTAATGTTAAGGAAAATGATTTTTGCTGCAAAATTCTCTCGGCAACTCTCTTGAGAGGGATTTAATTCCAATGAAAGACATTTATTAACAGATAATCTCTCGGTAACTCAATTATAAGCCCACCTCCACAAGAATCTCCCAAATTAATCTAACCACCCCTTATTCTTCACACCGTTGAGAGTCGGCCACATTACCTTCAATTGAATGAGTATGGAATTACATAAATTCTACTCACACACACACACATATTCACATTCATGCCTAAATCTTTGCATAATGTTCAATGCGTATGTGACGCGCTCACTATAGTTCACTAATTTTCATTCATAAATTCCAATTATCCACGATACCAGAGAAACACTCACTGACTGGTTGACCAAGTCTATTTTTTTGCAGTTTTTCGTATTTTTTTTTTTTCACCGCCAAAAGGTCGAACAAAGTGTTCGTGGTCTTTATGGTATGGCAAAGAGCAAATATTATTTGTCCGTCCGTCGGTATTTGTTGGTTTGGATTTCGTTTTTGCCAAAGGTAGTTTGTGCTTTTTTCTTTTGGATCTTTCGGTGTTTATTTTTGTTTATTGGACCTTCCACATCAATCTGGTGCAGTTCATTGGGTTTTCTATACCAAACGACTATGGCATTATGACCATTTTGAACGTAATGCGTTTGCTGGTTTGGTTCAGCAGCGTATTTTGCTTACCGAGATTTGAGATTGTACAGCGTTTGACTCTCCATTTATTATTTATTTGACCCCAATTGCTGCGTGCCACTGTGGCCAGCAGCACCGACCTCGGCTGGGTTGGGGAGGGGAGGGGTACCAATAAGACTTGAGACTATGTAATTAGACCTTCAGTTGTTGAAGTAAACCGAACTAAACTGGGTAAAAAGCGAATCATAAAAAGTAGTCGTAGAATTGATGCTGAAAGCAGAGAACATAAATGAATGGCTTGGTGGGTTGGCTTGAGAATTTTTTTGCTGTTTTGTTGTCCGTTGAAAACACCAATTATCAATGGGTTGAAAAATAAATCCATGACTACGTTCCTTCATCTTTCTTTTGCTCTACATCCTCCAAAGATTAAAAAACGGAATGGATGATGAAGATCTAGAAAAAAAAAACATCAAAACTAAACTCCCAGAACATTTGTTTCTTTAGTTTTAATTTTAATTATAGCCTTTGGTTTAAAACAAGGTATATGACGACTTTAAAAAATGTAGGTTTATTTTTTTTAAATAATTTTTCATTTTATTGTATTGTTAATGGGAAAATATGTTTTTGCCTCTGGAACTATTATTACAGATTCTTAACAAATTTATTATTCTGGTTAAAAACAAACAAATGGCCCAAAATTTAATGTTGAAGAATAGATCGGAATTATTAATCAAAGGCATACTTTTTTTATGACATTTATTAGAAAGAAAAAGATCGAATAAAATACATGAGACATTGTTGTTAGCACACTACCCTGGAATACAATACCAAAAATGTTTTCTAATCTTGGTATAAACTATCATTAATGTTGTCAACATTTCTCAGTATTTCAATCTTCAAAAACTTTTTCATAAGTGGTGACTAACATTGAGAGGCCCAATGTTAGGACATGGCCATATCAACATTAACTTGTCACATATTGTCACGCTTGTAACCGAGATATAAATTTATTATTGTGATTATTATGTATTTCGATCTAGAAAAATCCCAAACATTACATAAAAATATAAATTCGTTGACAGCCTTAACAAAGAGATATAACATGTTATATTCTCACTGCAATAACTGTTCGCTGTTGTACTCATTGCTTTTGTGTGTTTTTGGATTTTGGCATTTTGTTAGTGATATATGCGTCTCTCGTGATAAATTACACTCAGACCACACACATTAATGTTAAGAAATCAGAGATGTTAGCATTAAACACAGTGGCTTTGTACAATTTGTTCCTGAACTTGCTTGCAAATAAACAAGAAGAAAAGTGAAAACCAAGTATGTTTCAATTTAAAAGCCACACTTATTAAATAATCTTTCAGGTGAATTCAGCAATGCTTTTACAATTAGATTTGGATTTGTTACTGTGTAAGTGTAATAGTAGGATGAAGAAATTGTAGTTATATGAGAAGAAATAGTTCAAAATGTATGTTATTTCCATTAAAAGTTAACATATAAGACCCAAGGTGTTTCAGAGAGAGAGAGACAGAGAGATCTCCACTCTATGGAAATTACTTCTAGTCCGTTATGAAACACGTATACACAGAAAAAAATATCACCAAAATATTTCCAATTAAAAAGTTAATTGAAGTTGGAAATGTTTTCAATTAATAAATTAATTGATACAATTAACTTTTTAATCATGATAGAAACGTTAATTAAGTCAATTGTACAAAATTTTAAAATTTTTAATTAAAAAATTAATTGATACAATAATTTTTTTTAACAAATTCGGAAGACTAATACAGTTAAAAAAAGTGCTGATTTTTTTAAATTTTTAATTAAAAATGTATTTCAAACAATCATTTGTTAATCCAAATAAAAACTCTAAGCCAGTTCATAAAGTAATTAAAAATAGCTACCTTTTTTAATCAATAAATTAATTGAGTTTTGCAGTCAACATCAACAATTAAATTTTTAATTGAATCAATTAAAAAATTAATTGAAATTTGCTGAAAAAATCTATTAATTTTTAATCAAGAATTTTTTCTATGCCCAATTAAAACTGTGATTGATACTATCATTTTCGTGATTGAAGACATTTCAATTAAAAAATTAATTGGATCAATTAATTTGGTGATTGAATCAGAAAAAAAAATTTTTGTGTGTAGCTAGACTTTTGTAGATTAATATCTGGCATTTTCTTTTAATACAGCAATTCCTTCATTTTCTTTGTCTGAGCTAGATCGTATATAATTGTGCACAAAGACAGGAAATCCTGGTGTTTATTGGTTCGTGTTTTAAACTTAAGACTGGCATTCTTACTTAGTCCAAGGATTGAAATTTAAAATCTTTATAAGATTAATAAATTAAAGTGATTTCTCTTCTTATACTACTAATTTATTATTTTACTTATAAATACTAATAAATTCTCTTCTTTTTTTTACAGGTAAATATAAACGATCTATATTACTAAGGAAAATCCTAAAGTACGTCATTAAGGTATTGTACACAAACGATATATAAACCTCTCAGAAGTTACCCACGGTCCCTATGGGTAAATGAATTTAAGCAATGATAGCTTCCTGTCCGGTAAATAATAATTGTTGCATTTTCTTTGTTTTCCATATGCTGATTGTGCTGCGTCTTAACATTCCTCTATGGCATTATCCCATAACATTCTTACCCCATCGTTTAGTATCGATTTTCAAAAACAAAATGTATTCTTATCGTGAACTAATGATACTGTTATGCTTGGATAGCATTCAAATAATTATTCTGACTTTCTCCGTTGCCTTTTTCCATTACGAGTCAAATGTTGAATGCAACACCCAATGGTTTTCTTTGATCAGCCAGCCACATATCTTGAAGGGTCTTTACTTAAGACACTTTACCAAAATTTCCATTGAAATTTAGCACCCTCCTAATTTTTTCAGATGGCAGTTCAGTTCAACACCATTCACTCGCCCATGGTATCCGGTGCAAGTCAAAGGACCAAAGAAATATCCCATTAGTTTTATTTCTTTGCTTGTCACATGGTGTAGTTAAAAATCTATTAGAAATAATTTCTAAGTGATGTAAGACATGCGTTTTTCCATCCATCTTCATTCATAGCCATTATAAAGAATTTTCCCATAACCATTCCTCTCGAGCGTGTTTTTTGTTTTTGGAAAAGAAATATTGGATAGTTGGTCTGTTGCTGCCTGCCTACCTATTTCAGAATTAAGGCTTTTGTAAAATTTAATTTCATTTAATTTAATTAGTTAATATTTGTTGCTGCTGTTTACCGTTGTCAGTATTGGTGGTTGTTTTGTGTTGCTTCAATCGATGGTCGGAGGGTAGTGCGCCCTCAACAAATTTCCCTAACACATGTCCACATACATATTTCCTTTTTTGTGCAATAACCAAAAAAAAAACATCGAAGAAAACTGTAAGAAAGCAAAAAAAAAAAACAAAAACAAACATAAAAATATGAATTTTATGCTTTCTCAACTTGGCTCCAACGACGTCAAAGATATCCCAATAGGCAGGCATACTTTTTCCACGTCATTAAATTCCTCCGTTGTGTTTTTTTTTTGTTTATGCCAAAGAAAATGGAAATTATTTAGCAGTCATTATTCCATAAAAAAACCAAACGAGTGCCTCCTTGTTTATGCTAAAGAGCCCAGACCCCGGCCTTACTTTCCCCCTTTTTGTTGCTACAATGATTTGGAAAATATTTTCGCTTAATTTTTATGAAAAACACATTCCATTCCATTTATTATAGCAAAAGAAAGCGTTTAGGCCTCCTCAACCAATAAATTAGCTCTTAAAACTATGGATGTTTTGGCACTATTAGTCATGGTTCTTTATTTAGATACGTGTCCAATTGGATCTATCAGGAGGCAATTAATACAATTACTCATATCTTTAGACTTTTGTTAGGCCAAACATTGAAACTTTAGATGGCAAAAGATCAGTTCATAGCGGAAGGAGAGTAGAGTCTTAATTATTTTTTCTCTATGTGTAAATATCCCTTGATATGGAGTAGGGTCTTAATTATTTTTTCTCTATGTGTAAATATCCCTTGATATGGAGATTGTGTAGGGACCTATCACAATTTCCTATCTATGGGACTACACCCAGTTAAGGTAGACTTACATACCATGCGTTCAATGCGTCCGATGATTGAAGAGTTGAAATTTCTCTTTGAAATCAAAAGCTCGAATAGTCTGCCGCAAACAGAAAAAAATCAACCCTTCCATCAACGCACGGATTGACGCATGGTGTGTAATTCAACCCTAAGGGAGATACTGGGTGTGCAGATGCATAACTCCCACCCGTCCTGACACGTACAAGGGTTAATTGGCAACAAGTGATTACCATCTGATACTGTCCCTGATGAACAGCTTTGCTGGTGAAAAACTATCTTCAAAGCCATGTGAAAATTTGCTGTCTAAAATGGCAACAAGTTATGTAAAAAAAAACAACTGTGCCTATCTCAACTAATTCGGATTATTCATGTATATTTCATGTAAAAATAATGGATTTATTTTTACGAACATTTGTCCTGTGTTTGTTATATATATTTTTTTTTTACCTGCATACGTTGCTCTTTATTTTTTTACTGACTTAATATTTTCTTGTCTTATTAGTTTGTGCTAATTCAATTTTAATTGTTTTTCGAGTCATTTACCCAAATGACCTAATGACTAGCGAAGCACACGTGTGACGTATACTTTGTTTCATGTGTCACACATTGTCTATGGGCTTGTTTTAGCAGATAATTATCGAAAATAAATATTTAAAGTAGTAAAAATAACGACAACGACAAAATCACCCTTGTGACTATCTCTCAGCGGCCAATGAATGAATCTACGAACGGTCATAGTCAGCCCACAACATAGAATATGGGTCAAGGACATTTGATTTGCTTTCCATGTTCCACGAAAGATAGTCAATCCTACATTCACCTCGGAAATATGAAGCGTTTTTTCTCCGCTCTACTGTTCACCATAGAACTAAATAGAAAGCCGTGAAACCTCGAAAGAGAAATGCCTCATCGCCACTTTATTTGGCCTATGATGGGAGACGTATGGTAGGTCTCATTCATGCAATGCTCTAGGAAAGTAGGACATTTCGTAAAAACGGTTCTTCTAGTCATCGTTGTGACCATATTTGTGTCATTGGACAAAACAAAAGGTTCATTGTCCTATCTCTTCATTTGTAAAGGTTGGCAGGAAGATGATGGGGGGAGGCGAAGACGGCAGCTCTTTACCTTGAAATATGAATACAAGTGGCTAGGTGGGAACCTAACCAACCAAACTCATTTGGCCGTATTTAGATTTTAGGTCATAAATCATAGTTTGTTTAGGTTTGTGGGTTTCTTTGATTTAGGAGTGTTTTGGTTACTGCTTATCTTTCTACTGCTTTGTATTAGAAAGGAGTGAATAAAGAAATATATGGATATTTACTCAGGATACAATACACATAGAGTTAATAAACACATTTTCGTAGTTTTTTTTTTTTCACAAAGAACCTTCCACACTCCGTTTTTTTTGTATGTGGGTAGAGTTTATCATTTCACAGATGTTCAGTTTTGTGGGTTGTTGGCGATCGTCTTTCTTGAATAGTGCCTTCAGATGATCTTCCTCGAAATTTGCAGGTCGTCCGCTTCGAAACGTGTCTTCCAGGTCAAGGTTACAATTTTTTTTTAGCAAGGGTCAGTAATCAATATTTTTTAATATAGCAGAATTAGTCGAACTAAAATCAATAATTTCAAAAAATTTCAAGCTAATAGCATTTTCACAAATTTCCGAGCAATTCAACATCAAAAACAAATTGGCATCACTGATGTGTGTCAGTTCTCCCAGTGAAACTCCGTTGTTCTTATATGTGTGTGTGCAGTGCACAGAACAGGGATGGAAAATGCAGTACTATAGTACCGTAGTACCCCCTTTTTTTGTGGGTACAGTTTTGAACCGATATTAGTCTTTATGCTACAATAATTTTGACAAAATATTTTAATATTTTTATAAATTCACACACTTAATTGTTAAGTGTGTAAATATAACCATAGCGATAGGCGGTAGGCGAACACTTATTTACGTGTATTTCTTATGGGAAGCCCAAAATCCGCGATAGAATACCGTGACGGCTAGCGGCGTGTCGCTAAATTAAAACTTATTCTAACTCCTTGGCGAAAACTGGTATAGTGTTGCCATCGCTTATCAATTTTTTTAACTCACCACTAGGAATTGCTGTTGCCTGGATACGTGTAGATTATTTTTTCTTGAAATAACTCAACAAATAACAAGCCATTGTTTAATATTGTCAAAGCATGCTGTATTGACAACAAAAACGCTAGGAAATGTGAAAAAGGGAATTAATCGCCGTCAAGCTTATTGTATTTGCCGTTGCGGCAAAAATGTTTCGCCTACCGCCTATCGCTATGGTTATATTTACACACTAAAGCTCTTCTGCAGTATATACAAATTTGGCATAACTGTTCATGCGGGAAGACAATCTTGATTTTGCAAAATCCAAAACACAATTTTCTTGAATTTCAAGAATATTTTGGCCCGGAAATGCATGTGATTCTATATTACGAAGTTATCGATCGGTAATCATTGTAAGCGGATTTAGAACAACAAAAGTAATTTAAATGTGAGGAGTTGATAAACAAACTATGATTTCGTTTTTTATGTCAAAACTTGTGAACAATGTTAACGTTGGAATGCCTCCTTAAGAGGAGCTCTTGACAATAATGTTCCAATGGAATTTTTATTGGGATACTGAAATAAAAAAGTATGGAATAATCCTTGAGACCAAAAGTTCAAACAAAATTATATTTCACTAGAAATATCAGGAAAGTTAAACAACGTAATTCATCGTTTAAATAAATTATTAATATTTTTTTTTAATTTTTAAAGTGTTAAGTGCTAGTAAAAGATGATGCTGTTAACAATTTTCTCAGAATGCCAGCCTCATTAGAAAGGAATTTTACGAACTCATGGCCGTAGAATGAAACCCGAAATTTAGTGAAAATCTATTTTCTATGCCTGGTACACAGAGAATACAGATTGGTTGGGACGATCGAATTTATTGCCAACCTCCTTTTGGTAGTTGCAGCTACTATCACTTGGCAGTTGTGTCTCCCATATAATTCGGTTATGACATAAAGAGTTGATTTTGTCAACCAAAAAAATCTGCTGTCACCTTCATCATTCGATTGTTGTGATCAACCCTCGAAGTACATATAACCGAATTATAAAAAAATTAGTCCCGCTATCTAAATAATGTTACCCATATCAAATGTTTTAATGAGATAAGTTCAGTTTTTTATTGAGTATTTTATTATTATTTCATTTTGTTATAGCTCCAAATATGTTAGTTTGAAGGGGGAAATATGACAATAATATACATATTTTACCCATGAGACTAAACAAGACTTGACTTGATATTTTACACAGAGAGTAGATTTCACATTCTCCATATCCAAATCGGCTCAGATTTAGATAAAGCCTCCATATATATGTTCTTCCGATTTGAAGAAATATGGCCAGAATACCAACACTTTACACACAATTTGCTTTACCCAGATTGTAGTTATGTAGTCTATACAGCGCAATTGCATACTTTCCACATAATCGGTTAAAGTGAAGTTAAGCCTTGGGCTTCTGATTTGGCCAAATATGTCCAAAAACCCACGATTCATGAAATATCTTGGCGAGATCTAACGAATGGTGCAGAGTATAATATTGTCAGGTCTCAACTAGTCCGCAATTTTAACTCCTACAAACATTCGGATCAAACAGGTTCCAAGCTGAATCACAATCTCCAAATTTACATGCTAGAAATGGGGTACATGGAGTTATTTTGAATTATCTAAAAAAAAATATATCGAGTACAAACCATTGTCCACAGGAAACATCCTCTCCTTAGATAAGATGTTGCGATCCCATCCATGGTGAAGATATGAGAAGAATCGACATTTTTGACCCATTTTGTTGCTTCGATTTAAAAGTTTGAAATAAAATACATTTTTCTACTTCAAATAATTTATATTAACGCAAATGACATTTAAAAATTTCAAACACCATTCGGCTGTGAATGCTATACGAAAATGTTGGCAACTAAATGATAGTTAAAAAATTTCCTTACGGTTGGTCGTATCAACTAATTTGAGTCAAAATTTTTCAAAGGAGGTAGATTTGGTTGCTACAACCATTTATTTTGTAACATGACAGTCTCACCAAATAGTTACGAACAAATACGTGTAAATACAGAAAATTGGTATGAACAACCTATATTTATTTCTAAATGTAGAATGTTCATTACTACAACGGAATTCCAACCACACTCTTCTCTGTGTGTACAGTGTACCAGTGTTTCCTTTAAAATTTCTTCTCATACCTTAGTACCATCAACTCGATGATAGAGACGCCTAAAAATATGCAAAGAAATTTTTTCCGTATTAGTTAAACAAGCGGGGCTCTTCCATGAACTGTTACTTTCAAAGATTGATTTTCGATGGAATGGAGTTATAATGATTGTTGGGTGTAATTAAATCTAAATTGAAAACATATATGTAGATCTAATGTAATTCGTATTTTTCTCTTTACTTAAAAGGGACATGTTCGATTTAGAAACCATAAAATCATGGTATTCTGTCAAATAAGGTGTAAATTGTTAATTGACAATATATCAATAGCAATTGTATTTACTTAAAGAAACATTTTTACTCGAAAAATAAAATAAAAAAAAACTAAAAAAATCTCATACAATCTTAGATCATCAAAAACGAACAGACTAATGGCCGGACACACAATGCACAATGTTCAGAGTCAAGTTCATGGCAAATAGTCGTAAAATGAATGATTTCAATAAATGTACGAAATGAATGAACAAAAAATCAATTTAAAAATAATTTAGAGATGAGCAACTCAGCGTTTACACCATGAAAAATGCCAGAACGATCATGTGTGCTGAAGAAATACGGAAATATGAGGTCAAAATGGGGACATTGACTATGACTTCTGATAATATCAATTGTCACCTAAATGATTACTGTCTATCTTGTCTACACTGAGAAAATAAAGTGAAATAATAACGCATTGCAAAAATATAATCATATTGACAGAAAAAATAAAGAAAATTAAAAGCAATTTTAAATTAATCTAAAATTCAATTCAATTTATGGTGGGGCTTTAAACAATTAATTTAAACTTGCCTCATTAATTTCTGCTCGCTTTTCTTGTAGTGAATAGCCTCAATTTATGAAATTTATTACACTATCTAAATGGCTTTAAGAAATAATTATGGAAGGGTTTCGTTAAATACAAAAAATGATTAAAGTTTGCTAATCAACAGGCAAAGTTGCAAAATAGGTGCGTGTCTCAATGCGATTTAAATAAGAGATTTCCTGCAAAGATTACTTTTAGCTAATTCTAAAACAACAACAACAAACGGAAATTATCTACAAATAGGTAAGAGAGCTATTTGAGTCATTTAAGCTCCATACCTACACGTGCTTAAGATAACATGCCTCTCATTCTCTATCAGTTTTTCTACTCATGATAAATCGTGAGAGGGTGTAAAGAATTTTCTGCACCTAATCTCAGTGGCATGTAAACGCAAAATTAACTGAGCGTGTGGCCTATACCATCCACTAGGTAGTATCACACTCGGCATGCTGGGAAATTTTCTATCTCCCCACAATGGATTGAGAACCGCATCATGGTTGTAGAAGAATGTTGGGTAGGTAACAAAGACAAAAAAAGAACGAAACATTTAACCCATAACCTGAAATGTGCAAAAAGTTAATTTGATATTGTTTCCATTTTCCAACACACCCTCTTGGCCCTTCATCCCCTTTAGCTAAAGCTTGCGTGTGTGACCGCATTTTTTTAGCTCCCGTTAGAATTTTGATTGAGATTTCATTTGAGTGTCTATTGTTCAGATACTTGCACAGACAGTGTTCTTGCTCTCAAGATACTGAAATGCAAGTAAATTTCTGCCCTGACTACCCTCACAAGGTTGTGTTTTTTTTTCATTAAAAAGCGAAACACTTGATGTTCAATTTTGTTGTTGTTTTTATTTTTATTTTTTATTGATGTTCAAGTGTCGACTGAAATCAATTGGCTTTGTTTTTGTATTATCAGTAGATGGGTACTGGAGTACTTGTCATTCGCTATAACAAAACATTGAATAAAACATGGCTAATATTGCTGTTATCGTCAGTGGTGAATTTTTGTTTTGCACTTAAATTAATTGAATATGAAACTCATGTAGCAGGCGGTAGAAGGGCGGAGCAGATGGAAGACTAACTACTCTTAGTTACTATGAAAATGTATTGGGCTTTGACCCAGCTGTAAATGGGAATAGGAATTGCCATGACAGGGAAAAATAGAATTTATATTGTTGTTAATTTTTTTATTATTATTTCTTCGTCTTCTTCGTTTTCGTTAGTAAAAGTAGCGCGTGTGTAATAAAATCTGTGTTAATTACAGCCACAGCAAAGCAATCCTCTGTGTCATAGTTTAGAATGTTTCGAGCAGTCACACCCCTTCTTTTATGACCTTCTTTCTAGAGATGGCCGATGGTTACTTTTTTTTTTTTTTTAAGATCAAATCCATGCCAAATCTTAAAGGAACTTAGTGACACGTTTTCTCTAAGAAAAATTTAATTGGCCATTATTCTTGGCAAACTTTAAACGTAATTCATAAAAGAAGAAAAGTAAGTATAATTCTAATGACTGTAAATGTGAATGTACCTTTTCTCACTTAATTGGAATCTATAAACATACTTTTGCGATTATGATGGAGATTTTTGAAAATATGTATTAAAAAACAATTAGCTGCGATTACTCCTGTACATAAATCAGGCGCTAAAGATGATATATCAAATTACAGACCAATTTCTAAATTGTGCAATATTAGTAAGATATTTGAACACATAGTGTTTGAAAAACTGTATTTTGTTGCGAGATCTGCAATATCACCATACCAAAATGGTTTCATCCGTGGTCGCTCTACCGTGACGAATTTGGCGGTCTTTAGTAATTATTGCATATCTAGTTTCGAACTTGGGTTACAAGTTGATACTATTTACACAGACTTTTCGAAAGCTATTGATAAGGTATCTCTCCATGTGCTACTTGGGAAATTATTTTCTTTAGGATTTCATTCTAAATTCCTTGATTGGATCAGATCATACTTGATAGATAGGAGTTACTTTGTTTGCATTGATGACCACTGCTCATATATCTATAAATCTACTTCTGGGGTCCCACAGGGGAGTATCTTGGGACCTTTATTTTTTGCTTTGTTTATTAATGATATTCATTACTGTGTTAAGTTTTCGAATGTTTTATTGTATGCAGATGATTTGAAGATTTTCTTGCGTATAAATTCAATATCTGACATTCGTCGTCTTCAAGAAGACTTATTACCTATTGCTCGTTGGTGTTCTTCAAATTTCTTAGAGATGAATATTGATAAATGCTGCTCAATTTCATATTTTAAAAGCAGATACCCTGTTTATTTTGATTACAGCGTATGTGGCCATAAGTTGAAACGAGTAAATGAAGTTAAGTATCTGGGGGTTATATTTGACTCGAAATTTACTTTTGTTAGCCATATTAATGCAATCATTCCAAAAGCGTACTCATTATTAGCGTTTATAAAGAGAAATTGCAAGAATTTTTCAGATCCGTATTCTATTAAACTAATTTATTCGTCGGTAGTTAGATCTAACCTTGAATATTGTTCGTTTATTTGGAACCCTTTCTATGAGGTTCATTCTAATAGAATAGAAGGAATTCAGAGGAGATTTTTACGCTTTGCATTGCGTAACATTGCCTTTTCTAATCCTGCTCCAACTTACATTGAGAGATGTCGTCTGATCCATTTGAAAACTCTTAAAAATAGGAGGGCTTATCTATCGCAGATTTTTCTTTATAAGATTATTTGTGGTATGGTTGATTGTCCTTATCTATTAGAATTAATCACTTTTAATGTACCTTGTAGAGTACTGCGTAATATAAGTATTTTTTCTACACATATACACAGAACTAATTATTCGGCTAATGAACCAATTTGTCGTGCGTTAATGGAATTCAATAATATCTCCAAAAATGATCTTGATTTTTGCTTATCATTATCTAAATTTAGAGAAATTTTGGATTTAATATATTTCTAGTATTAAGTTTATTTTTGTTTGTCTGTAAGGAAATTTATATCCATAGACATGAATAAATAAATAAATAAATAAATAAATTTTGTGTCTATGCTGAGCTTGAGATCAAGATTTGTGCAAAATAGTACGAGATCATTAAACCTTTAAAAAGGTCAATGTCAATTGTCCCCTAGATATGAGTCAAAGACATTTGTCATTCAATAACTAACGATAAAGGTCATGTAATCCCGACCACCTTTCAATAAAGAATTGGGTGAAATCTTATCGCCAACTTTACTTCGTTTCATTTTTACACATATATCAGATAGGGGCCGTGTAATTCAGACCACCTTTCAATAAAGAATTGGGTGAAATCTTATCGTCAACATTACTTCCTTCCATTTTTCTTTATCAGTCTACCAGAATCAGCAAAATTTTCAAGGACAATGAAAAGAAAAACAAAACTAAAGCGATAACCAAGGCATTTAAACGAGCATATAATCAAAACAAAACAAGCACAAAAACAAAGGCAATAAAATTGTCAGCAAATTATTTAATATTAAATTAGGCGCCCCATAGACTTTATATGGCGGCTACTAGAACGACAACAACCTTTACAAGACAAATTCGAAAACAACAGATGTCGATGTCGAGTAATGAGTCAGTGCCTTTTGCAAATATGATTTAGACCAAACAAAAAAACAAAAATGTTCCCACCGAAATGTCCTCCTCGCCCGCAATGCCACCGTCGTCATCAACTCGTATTCGCTGATTCGTTGATGACCATAATCTCGTTGATGGCAGGTGGGTACTTGCCCCACAGTTATTCCGCATTTGGTATGACACCACAGAGGCTAAGACATAAGATTTTCACCGAATATGGTTTCAGTACTAAACGAGCACACTCAGTGTCGTCATAGTTCCTTGGATAGACAACGAGAAATGTGGGCTTAACGATATGTCAATGTTTAGCTCATAATGAAGCCAAGTGATATTTTTAGATTTTAATTCCCCCAAAAAGAAAAAAAAAGTCAGTTGGGCCCCTCTGATTTGCCAAGTGACTGGTAGTTGTCATGAAAGCAAGTAACTTGGCGCCATCATCAACGTCCCAACGAAACTTTCCAAAGGCAAATGATGCTAATGTCAGATGATATTGCCAAGTGAATTTTCCTTTTAAAGGAAAACTCGAAACGAAATCAGCTATAGTAGTGAGCTTCTATTCTATTATTGTAGTTGACATATTCGTGTGTTAGGGATTATGACAAAGATGTTGTCGCATGAATGAGCAAGTCAGTAATATGTAAATGTAATCAATTAAATTACCAGAGATTTGCGAAATTTTTATTCTTAGCAATTGCTTTTTTTTTGCTGGTGCGTAATACTTAAATGAATTGAGATTCATTTTGCTATATAGTGATTTTACCATATAAAGTTCTAATGACATGGAAGGGATTAACATTAACTACTTAAGCTTAACTAAGGAATATATAAAACAAGTAAGGAAAGTCTAAAGTCGGGCGGGGCCGACTATATTATACCCTGCACCACTTTGTAGATCTAAATTTTCGATACCATATCACATCCGTCAAATGTGTTGGGGCTATATATAAAGGTTTGTCCCAAATACATACATTTAAATATCACTCGATCTGGACAGAATTTGATAGACTTCTACAAATCTATAGAGTCAAAATTTAAGTCGGCTAATGCACTAGGGTGGAACACAATATTAGTAAAAAAATATGTGAAACATTTAAATCTGAAGCAATTTGAAGGAAACTTCGCAAAAGTTTATTTATGATTTATCGCTCGATATATATGTATTAGAAGTTTAGGAAAATTAGAGTCATTTTTACAACTTTTGGACTAAGCAGTGGCGACTTTACACGGAAACTGTTGGTATTTTGAAATTTTTTGTCGAAATCAGAAAAACATATATATGGGAGCTATGTCTAAATCTGATCCGATTTCAACCAAATTTGACACGCATAGCTACAATGCTAATTCTACTCCCTATGCAAAATTTCAATCGGAGCAAAAAATTGGCCTCTGTGGGCAAATGAGTGTAAATCGGGCGAAAGCTATATGTGGGAGGTATATCCAAATCTGAACCGATTTCAACCAAATTTGGCACGCATAGCTACAATGCTAATTCTACTCCCTGTGCAAAATTTCAACTAAATCGGAGCAAAAAATTGGCCTCTGTGGGCAAATGAGTGTAAATCGGGCGAAAGCTATATATGGGAGCTATATCTAAATCTGAACCGATTTGGCTGATATTTTGCAAGTTTTGCGAGACTCATAAAATATTCGGATGTACGGAATTTGAGGAAGATCGGTTGATATACACGCCAATTATGACCAGATCGGTGAAAAATATATATGGCAGCTATATCTAAATCTGAACCGATTTTTTCCAAAATCAATAGGGATCGTCTTTGAGCCGAAACAGGACCCTATACCAAATTTTAGGACAATCGGACTAAAACTGCGAGCTGTACTTTGCACACAAAAATACATCAACATACAGACAGACAGACGGACAGACAGACGGACATCGCTAAATCGACTCAGAATTTAATTCTAAGACGATCGGTATACTAAACGATGGGTCCCAGACTTTCCCTGCTTGGCGTTACATACAAATGCACAAACTTATTATACCCTGTACCACAGTAGTGGTGAAGGGTATAAATATGAAAAAAGTATCTTGGATAAAGTACCCAGCAAAAAAGCGTCGCCACAAAAGTAATGAAAATGTTCTTTTTGGATCCGGAAGTGGTGCAAAATTGACGCAGAAGCGATGAATTTAACATCCCAGTAAAAAAAAGCGTCGCCAGAAAAGTAATGAAAATGTCCTTTTTGGATCCGGAAGTGGTGCAAAATTGACGCAGAAGCGATGAATTTAACATGGGCTTGTCATAGGAGGGAAGTCCTCCATTTCAACAGCCGTTGCACTGAATTTGCATTACTTCTTTAGGTTTGATCCGAATTGAATGTTTTGGATGTAAATTAAAAAATTCTGTGATATTTTGTCAAATAAATAATTTTTATATTTTTTTATAATTTTTAATGGATTCTAACACTTGTCGGAAACGTTTGACCTCAAATATTTTCAAAAATTCTCAATTTTTTCAGATTGGATTTAGCATTTTTTCGACAAAATTTAAATGATTTGTACCATTTTATGAATTCTTACTCTGATTTTAACCTATTTGAAACAAAAAAAAGTTAAAATTACCCATTAAAAGTATGAAAAAACAAGTTATAAAAAATTGAATTAAAAGAACTTCCTGGGTTGTTAAAATAAAGAACATCATTGGGAGTGCATCTTCTAGAAGTGCTTCTAAAGTTGTGCCTTTGAAAGAACTTCCAAATTTTTTTGCTGCGTAGAAAAATAGTAAATAGGGATACTAAAGTCGAAGCCCACTTTTTGACTAATCGAATTTTTTGTAAAAAAAAAGACAAAATCGTTCGACCAAACGAATTTTGATTTATTAAAACTAGTCAAATTGACTTATCGACTTTTGACGATTAATCGATCATCAACGAAAAAGGTCGAAATATTGAGTTGCAATTGAAGGAAGAATGGAATTAAGCTCTTTTTATGCAGAAAATTAATCAAAAAGTCCGCTTTTCTATAACCGCAAAAGTAGAGTTTTTCAAATTTGAAAAAATCGAAAAGTGGGGTTTTAAAATTTTCAATAGAGTCAGTAAGTCGATTTGTTATAATCTAGGTTAGGTTAGGTTAGGTGGCAGCCCGAAGTATCAGGCTCACTTAGACTATTCAGTCCATTGTGATACCACATTGGTGAACTTCTCTCTTATCACTGAGTGCTGCCCGATTCGATGTTAAGCTCAATGACAAGGGACCTCCTTTTTATAGCCGAGTCCGAACGGCGTTCCACATTGCAGTGAAACCACTTAGAGAAGCTTTGAAACCCTCAGAAATGTCACCAGTATTACTGAGGTGGGATAATCCACCGCTGAAAAACTGTTATAATCTAATTATACAATTATTTTTCGAGCTTTATGGACAGTGGGAGAAAAGATGATTCAATTTGTAAGAGGAAATTTCCCAAATGTTTTCTCCATAAGGAGTTAGCATAAAGGGCCCAAAATTGAGTTATCTCTCCCAGCCAGATCTATACTAAAGGCTATGGAAAGGTTCATTCGCCCGAACCGAAACATTGTACAGTCCAGGCGTGTATAGATTTGTATCTGGCGTTTTCTTTTCAATGGCTCTATTAACCATGTTCCTTAATCTATATCTGTCCATAAAGCTCGAAATATAATTGTATAATTAGATATAATGTATTTGGACGACAATTGCCTGTTTCGGTATCAGGCTAACATGAAATATAATTTGTTATAATTTTACAAAAGTTAAATAGTCATCATTTTGTTGTCTTTAAAAGCGATTTTTTTGAATTTTTTGACAATCGAGTTTTCCAAATTTCAATAGAGTCCAAAAATTGTTTTTTTTCCAAATTTTGAAAAAATAAAAAAAAAAAATGTTAACAGTCGAATTTATTAAATCGACTTTTTTTTAAAATCGAATCATATCAACTTTTATGATGGTGGTCGAAAGCGACTAAAACCAATTTTTTTGGAAAATCGAGTTAAATTGACCTATAATGTTGGTCGAATTCGACTAATCGAATTTTTATAGTGACCAAAATCTACTAATCGAACATCGCGTATAGAAAATCCCAACATCAAATGTCGACTTTCCAATAATCGTAAAAATCGATTCGAATCGATAAAGTGGATGTTACATTTAAACACGATCGATGCTGGTTGCAGACTGATTTTATTCAACAACTACAATTACAATGTAGGTGTCTTACATTCTATAGTCCATAATATATGAGATCAGTAAAAGAGAATAATACATGTGGTAATTAATCGTATACATATTCTCATACATATCAATGGAAAAGACACCTTTTTTATTCTCACTACAATCCCTAATAGTATGAGGAACCTCATTTATAGTCACGTTGTTAATATTGTACTTTTTTATACTACATGTGCCACATTTGTTACTTTTTTTTCGTAACGATTTCTTTGGTTTATATATCCATTTTTTAATTCATTATTTATACCTTGCTTTTTAACGTTTGGATGTTTTCATTATAACAAAAATTTCTCTCTCTCTCCCTCTCTTTACAGCTCTGCACTCATTTCGAAAAAATGGAAATAATCATAGACTCCAATTAATATACTCCTTGATGATTACTCATGATTACTCTCATTTGAGAGCTAGCAAAATGTCTTGATTACGAGAAGAAACCGAAGAGGGTCTTAGAGCAGAAGCATAAAAAATAAACAAAGTAAAAATGTTGAACTTTTTGCGACTTAGATTAGAACGTAAGGTTGTGATTTTTCATAATAATGGCATAAGATTTCATCTCTCCTCAGCATAAATCTGTCCCACATTCTCTCTGTTCTCATCAGTCGTAATTCTACATAAATTAAAAAAAGAAAAACTATCGTAATATTGCGAAGTCAAGGAGAGTCTGAAAAAACGAATCGTGAGAGAAGAAAACAAAACAAAAATACTCATTGCCATTTTATTTGTTCTGCACTCTTCACTTTTTTGTCTTGCGCATTTCTTAAGTAGAGCTATAATCCTATTCTCAACATGAATTCCGTTATATCTGCATTTAAAACAAAAAAGAACTCGTCTAGCCAAAATCCATTGGTCACACAAAATGGTATCAATGCTCCCAATGAGAAACACAATAACCTAAGCATGATCACCAACGGTAGTCTGAGCTCTTCGTCATCAAAGAAGAAGGCGGCCATCAATGCCCAAGACAATAGCTATCAGTATCTGAGGCATATACGGGAGATCGATACGGCCACCAAGCTGTTATCACCAGTGGTCATGCCAGATGATTTGCTAGAGACCGATATGTTGAACTTTAGACCGGCCTCTGTGACACCTGTACCCGTATCGCCGGCTGCAACCGGTGTCGATGTTGTGGATCATGTTCCTCTACAAATGCTGAGATTAACGCCGCCCATTGAACCAGCGAATGCCACAGACTGTAATATGAACGGTGGTAAGACGTTGCCCGATATGTCCTCAGCTCCCATGGAAAATGGTAACGAAAGCGTGGAGGAACATTGTGCAAACGCGGTGTCCAACGGACAGCATAGTTTAGCTAGTAGTCCTACACATCATTTGATTGAGGCTGAAGATGATGAGTCGGAACATTCGATGGCGAATTGTACCAGTACCACCAGTAGCAGTTCTAGTGATCAGAGTAACAGTACAGTTGTTCACAGTCCAATAGCACCAACAGCCGCTGCAACAGCGGCGACGGCCACATCTTCCGCCTCAACTTCCAATACAACAACACAGCTGCAATCAACACATCCAAGTCCTGCCAAAAGTCTGAATTTGAGTCTGAGTAGTAATACATCACTGTCACTGTCATCATCGATTTCGGTATCTTCCAATTCCACCAATTCTTTGGCACTTTTAAATTCTGGTCCAAGTTCGTGTTCATCATCTGCCACCGGTTGTGATCTATCAGGCAACGATTATTCGCAACCCTCATCGCCCACCATGGTCACTAGGAATGCGGCAGTGAACTCTGAGTACGTGCCGGCCTTTCTTAAATCCAGCAACGTTACATTGCCCATCATAATGCCGAATAGCAACAGTAGTCTAGCTTCTTTGCCACCCAATCAACAGGTGGTGGTGACGGCTAATTCGGCGACTACAACGCCCAAACATACGCGCTACTCAAAGCCACGTCTGAGTTTGAGTCGTTTCATAAATCACTCAATGCCTTCGGTACATGGTAGACCCAATTTGAGTATAGCTGGCGGTGCAGCGGGGAGCTGTGCCGGTCTGAATGGTGGTCAAGCAGGTGTGAATGGGGCAACTCCCCCGAAGAGGGCTTCAACGCATCAGCGAAATCTAAGCTTGGATTTTAGGTAAGTAACGAAATCATTTACAAAGATTAAAATATATATTTTTTGATATTAGATTACAGCATTGAACTATGTATTAGGCGAGATCAGTTGGTAGTCAAGGTCTCCAACTAGCCTTAGTCATTGAATTAGAGACCGAAGCCTCGGTGTCGGAACTATAGACTGAAATATCAGTGGACCGAACATGCGGTATTGGAAATTCGTTTGATGTGTAGACCAAAGTATAGCTTTGGTACTGCGGAGCGAAGCATCAGAGCTTAAACCAAGTCTCAATGTTTCGATGTCGTGATCGAAGTTGAGGTATGGAACTGCGGCCCGATATTTCAATATTTCAATCAAAAGCCTCCGTGATTGAACCGTTGACTGTAATCTCTGCGATTGAACTACAGGCCAAAGTTTGAGCGCTTGAACTGCAGACCAAAGTTTCAATGTTATCGATAGAGCAATGTTTGATTTGCAACGCAAAGTCTGAGTATTTGAACTCCTGATACAATCCCAGTGTTTCAATTTTAATCGAGTTTAAAATATGGATCGACGTCCCGACATTTTAACTGCAGTCCGATTTCTCGGTATTTGAACGACCAGGACAATTTTTTTTATTGAATGTATACCCATATGCTTTCCATTCTTTGTAAACACTATTAAAAGAGGAGCCTATCAATCTATGGCTACGATATGTAGGAGAGGGTAATTGTTAAAATCTTTTAGTAAAAACTTAGTAGAGTTCAAGCACAATCATCATTACCCCAAGATTGCACCCACACAAGCCTCTGAAATGCAATTTCCGCTTATTTTTCCCTCCCTAAAAAGTTATAGATGTTGCGATGAGAAAAAGGGTTATTTTATCAAGCCGAAAGTTTAGAACTTTTGTGATATATTTGCATAAACTTTTTTGTGAATGTATAATATTTTTTTTTTTTTTGAATATTGAATGGAATACTCCAGGGTTCTGATCCTCTAGGAGATATGACAGTGTTGTAAAGAAAAAACAAAGTTTTCAAATGAATGCAAAATAAAGGAGTCATGGTATAGATTTTAATATTACTTAAAAAAACTTATTAAAATTGATGTGTACAGTAACATTCGAAATAATTTAATTGTGTGGAAAACTTCTTGAACGGAAATACACCAAAAAAAAGTGAACTGTTTTATAGGAAGAATGAACTACATCGCACGAAAATTGAACTAAATTTTACTTCACATTTTGAGATTTCTCAAACGGTTTGTTAAAACCAGGAAATTTTAATTCTCTGTTGTACTTTTTAATTGCAGTTCACGAAATTACATCCTCTCATAGAAGAAAAAATAAACTAAAAGTAAAGAAGAAATCATTGGCGCCAAAACATGACCATTTTAACCATACAGTAGTTCATTCTTAATATTTGTGGGAATCGTACGAAAATTTACTTTTGCTTTAGTTCATATTGAACTTATATGTACGGTCATTGAACTTTATACCCACAAAGTAAGATTTCATTAAGTTGTGGAAAATTTCGATAAAAATAATAAAATTTAACTACCAGCAAATAAATTTGTTCCAATGAAAATAAGTTAAATTTAGCGTTAGTTTAACTACGGATTTTTTTTTCTATGTACACAGCTTTTAAGGGAAAACATGGTTCCGACAAACGTGTTGCATGTTCCCCGTCCAAAAATATAATTATGCTCTTGAACGTGTCCTAGTCCTTTTCGTTCCCTATTAGTAGAAATCTCGATTTTACGCATAAAATGGGAGAATTTTACACTGCGAACTAGATCTATTCGCAAAAGCAAATACCAATTTATTTACCCGATACATTCACATCTATGGATTTTTATCCGACGATTTTCGTATTCGGCACCATACTGCCTTCATATTTGCGATTCGTTGTTGTTGTGCTAATTTTCATTTCAATTCGAGTGCGATGTAGCAGAGACAAGAGCACGTGTGAACTTACATTCATTCATGTCATGCCCGTAACACTTAAACTATCATGGATCCACCGTATCCACCCCCGCCCATTGTTCATTGGAATGTTACTGCAAGCATTATGTGTGTATGTGTTGGTGTACAGTGTTTTTCAAGTAAATTAACTCTTTTTTTTTTATTTAAATTAAACATTACATTGGCCATCACCTAGATTGCTTCCTAAAATGAAGATAAAACACAGAGCCTCTCTCTGAGTGAGTGCACATATTGCACAAAAGATTTAACACAAACCCTCGCTTTATATCTACTCGCCATTATCCCATAGTAATGTGTGAGAATGACAGTGTTGCCATTGTTTAGGGTTTTCTAGGGAATTTAATTGTCTATTACAGCAGATTGGTAGAATGAGTGGATGTGGACTGTAATTGAAATCAAAAAGGGGCATTTATACATTTTTCGAGATTCTATATTTATTAAAAATTTACATATCCTTACAAAAAGCAAAGAATTCACTGAAAGAATAGTTTTCTGCTTTTTGTTTTAAAAACTTATTAAATAAATGAGATAGTCAGGGGACCCAATATAATTTCTTGTACATTTATACTAATAACTTACTATGATGATTAATCTCATAAATAAAGCAACAGAGATATACATTTCAACATTGGTGGTAAAAATATTCGTTATATTAACGAAATATGTCATTAAAATTTAGCCAATAAGTATGCAAGTTGTTCTAAATAGCAAGCGGGAGAATAATATTGATATAAAAAGTCCCTGTAGGGTGTTTGTGGACATTTTTGATTAGTTTTATTTCTTAGATGAATGATAAATAATATACCAAGTTTAAGGAAAAACCCCATCCAGAAAGGGAAAAAAGAAACAAAACTACACACATAGAAAATTTCATTAAAATTGAGCCAACGAAATTTTTTCATTGATATAACGAAAATTTTTCATTAATACAATGAAATAAATCGTTAATAGCAGGAAACGTTACGTTGATTAACAGAAAATTCGTTATAATAACGAAAAATTTCATTGTATTGACGAATTTGTTTCATTGGCTCATTTTTAATGAAACATTTCGTTAATATAACGAAACTTTTTCTATCAGTGTAATGTGTATTCCAAATTTTCAAGTTTGATAGTTGAAGGGAAAGTAACAAGAAACCTCTGAGAACCAAGGTAGCTTAATGTACTAAGTTCGGAACCATTATTTATATATAATAAAATATTGCATTTAAAATCGTAAATTTAATTCAGTCATAAAATGTCTGAAGTTTGTCCAAGAACAAATTCGTAGATAAGACGAATTCTTTCATTTTTATAACGGATTTTCTATTACACAGTGGAACGTTTCATACTATTAACGAAAACTTCCATTTCCTAAAATAATACATTTCATTACATCAATAAAAATTGTCGTTGGTTCAATTTTTAGTAAAAATTTTTTTTTGGGTTATTTTTGTCATAAATTCGAGATTACTTAGAGTGTATGAACAACGCTTTCAGTTGCTGAATACATTGTCAACACTGGCAACGGCCTTGCAAGCAGCGTTGCCACAATGAATTTTTATTTTGGACCAACAATTTTCCAAAAATTGGACCGAATTTCGTACCAGTGGACCATTTTTTTAAATTAACTTAATATAATTTAAAAGTTTTTCCCAAATTTTTACTTCGATAGAAAATTTAGTCAAATTTTTATTTCTATTCAAAATTTTTAGTTCTATTTATTTCTATAGAAAAATTGTTGTCAAAATTTTATTTCTATAGAAAATTTCGTCAAAATTTTATTTCTATAGAAAAATTGCTGTCAAAATTTTATTTCTATAGAAAAATTGTTATCAAAATTTTATTTTTATAGAAAATTTTGACAAAATTTTATTTCTATAGAAAATTTTGTTTAAATTTTATTTCTATAGAAAACTTTGCCAAAATTTTATTTCTATAGAAAATTTTGTCTAAATTTTATTTCTGTAGAAAATTTTATCCCAATTTTATTTTTTATTTCTATAGAAGATTTTGTCAAAATTCCATTTCTATAGAAAATTAAGCCAAAATTTTATTTTCATAGAAAATTTAGCCAAAATTTTATTTCTATAAAAAATTTTATCGCAAAAGTTTATTTCTATATAAAATTTTTACAAAATTTTTGCATAATTTTGTATCTATACAAAATTTTTTAAAGTTCATTTTTTGCTATAAATTTTATTTCTATAGAGACTTTTGTTCAAATTTTATTTCTATAGAAATTTTTGTCAAAATTTTATTTCTACAGAAAATTTTGTCAATATTTTATTCCTACAGAAAATTTGGTCAAAATTTTGAAAACTTTACCGATTTGACGAAATGGACCAAAATCAACTAAATTCCATTTAGTCCGACCATCGGACCAAATTTCAAATTTAATATTTTTTTGGACCAATTTTGGACCAAAATGGCAACCCTGCTTGCAAGTGAGAACATTTACAACTACCCAGCGGTGGAAATCGCTCTTCATAAGGCCTTTTAAAAGGCATTTATTTGCAGACACAAGGCATTGACTTCCCATTACACATTCATTGATTTTTTACACAGGGTGTCATAGCCGACTAAGGGCTCCGACTTCAACTTACAGCATAAGGCCTAATATAAGGTCATTATTTTAAGGCCTTTTAGGAATTGCCTCAAATAAGTTCTTTATAATGTGTGATAAAATAAGGCCTTTTAAAAAAATAGAGGCCTCTTAATAGGAGTTTAAAATAATGCCAATTTAATGCCTTTTTATGAAGGCTGTTTAAAAGGCCTTGTTTACATACCTTATAAAATAAATCACCTTCTTCATAGAAACTGATTTCGTATTGGACGTCTGATTTCCACATAAATAAATAAGTAAAATTATTATAAAATTATTATTATAATGTAATTCAATATAGTATAATATTCATCAAAAAAAAGAAAAAAAAAAAAACACCGCGACTTGCTCCAACGAAATCACAAACCCGAATGAAGAAACACGTGTTGCTTTAAATTGTGCAAAATTATTTTAATTCTTAACTTTCGGTTACTTATAAACTTACGGCATAAGGGCTTATCAAAGCTCTCTTAGATTAAAGAAGTGCGCATATGAAAACATGACTTGTTTTTTTAAAGCAGTTATATTGTTTGTGACTCGTTTTCGAAAAACTTATAAATTGGCTTACGGCATAAGGGCTTTTCAAAGGTCTCGTAAATTAAAGAGCTTGCTATTAGAATATGAGTTGATTTTTAAAAATCGTTTTATTTGGCCTCGTTGCAAGAACACATTGCAATTCACAATACCAAACAAGGCCTATTAGGAGTTTTTAAAATATGTCTTTAAAAGCATGTTTTTGCAATTAATGATGAATGAGTATCAACTTTTTTTGTAAGACCTAATCGTATGATTATTGCCTCTAAAATAAGGGCTCCGTGAATGCTTTAAATCGAAAGTGCTCTCGATATACGCCGCTGGGTATGTGCCAGTGAACCACTCTTCGAATTCTACATCTGTGAGATAGGCTTTATTTAAGACTTTTAAGTAATGTAGCAGTTGTTTTTGGTGCACTCTCCATGAGGGTGTGTGTGTGTGTGCGTGAATGTTTACCATAAAAGTTTCAGCATCTCATGGATGTTGAAATTTGACATGACACCGTAATTCAAGGTTTACTATTTTGGAATGTGAATAAATGCTGCGGCAATTGGTAAAGTTTAGGGGTATGAGTGTAGAGCAGTACATAAATTTGCATCCATAAATGCATTCAGTTTCATAGGGTCAAGCTAAGTTATGGTTAAAAATTAATAATATTACATACATTGTTCCCCATTGTTCCCATAAGTGACAAAAGGCGGATCTTCGTTAACATCAAAGATTGGGCTGCACAATTAAATGTTCATATCCACGATCCATATTTCCGAGTGACCGAGTCCTAACGGCGTAGCTTCCAAATATCTAGAAACACAATGTTGGTATCCATTCAAGTGAAGTGAAGAAACAAAAATATTGAAGACTTGTTTAAAAGTATCTAGAGGATGCTTATTTGTCACTTAAATCTATAATACATACTAAGCACATGAATGACCAAAACTCCAATTGTTATTGTTAGATTCCTCATTAGATTACACAAAAAAAAAATTTCACGAAAAATTTTCCAATTAAAATTTTAATTGAGTTTTAAAAAATATTCAATTAAAAATTTAATTGATTCAACAAATTTTTTAATTGAAACGAAAATCAATCACAAAAATGATAGTATCAATTAACGTTTTAATTGACCTTCAATTAATTTTTTAATTGATACTATCATTTCTGTGATTGAAGACATTTCAATTAAAAATTAATTGGATCAATTAATTAATTAATTTTTTGTGTGTAGGTTGAGTAGTGGAACATATAGATATTATTTTTTACAAGTAGACCCGATAATTTTCAACGAGAATTGATTTATTTGCTTTACTTCAATTTGGTTCATTTTAAAGAAAAGCGAACAAAAAAAAAAAAACACAAAATATGTTGAAATGTTTGTTTAAATTGGTTGAAAGGGAAATGACAGTGCTATGCCAAGTATGTCAATTGGGAATTCCTATCAGTTGGGGTCTTCGTTACAATTTGTCGCCTCACTACTTGGCAACATTTTGGGGGCATAGGCAAATGTATAAAAATATGTGTTTAGATTAGAGTTCAGCCACGATAAACAATAAAATTTCAAAGAACCGCTGTAATTTTTCTCCTGGTTTTTGTTTTTCACCCAAAAATTACATCAGATTGATGAATGAATAATGGCATGTATATCAGGAAGTTTATGATATTTCAAATAGGCACATTTATTTCTGAAGATCTTTAGCACCTTCCTTATGATCCATATAAAACACGAACCACATGAAATACTTACAAGGGGAAGAAATTGGGTCATAAGAAAAAAAAAACCAAGAAAAACCGGTGGCTTCCTTCATCATAGTAACCAAGACAACAGCCTTCC
The DNA here is from genome assembly GCF_050003625.1 of Haematobia irritans. Lineage (NCBI taxonomy): Eukaryota > Metazoa > Arthropoda > Insecta > Diptera > Muscidae > Haematobia > Haematobia irritans. The sequence continues at coordinate 224,983,420 of NC_134400.1, read as the reverse complement.
TATTATTTAGCTGGAAAAATATGGTCTTAAATTTCACACAAATCCATTTGAAATTCTTATGCAAAAGTGTATATTTTTTAATAAAGAAGCTAGCTTACAATAAAATGGAATAAAAGAACAATGAATTTTATTTTGTTTTGTTATGTTCCTGCCCACAAATATGCAGCAAGAAATAAATTTCTATGGTATTTTAGAAAGGCTTCTGGCTAGGGAATGAATACCAATAGCAACAATAGGAAAGTCCCAACAACGCGAGCGTGATGTTACAACAATGTGGTATCCGTGACCCAGGTGACTATAATTTTTCGATGATATTATTCCAAACGGTTTCTTTTTTATTCTGGAAATTTTATATACAAAATTAGGAATTCTTTCGGTTTAGTACCTAATTGCACTAATTTTCCAAAAATTCTCCATACTAAATATGCAAATATTATAATATTTTCTTAAGGCCATTTTCCACATGTGAGGTTGCTTCAATGGAATCCTTCTCTTGATTTTTGTAATCTTCAACTAGGTCAAAGAGTTATTTCCTTTGTGCACCAACACCACCACCACATTATCCGAAGGAGAATGAAATACAGAGTTGAAAGACTTGAGACTTTTATAAAGTCATATGAACAGGATGAGAAAATAAGCCATATATTGAAAATAGAATTGTTGGACTTTGCATACTACATAAGGGAAGCCATCAAAAGGACAGAAGATTAATGGAAATGCATTCAAAGAAAATAGAAACATCTGTGAAGGAATTGGATACCATATTAAAAAAAAAATCAATACATGACTCAAAGCCATCGATACAAAGTTAGATGTTTTTCCATTACAGTGGTCCTTCCTTCTTTGCTGACAAACGCCAATGACATCAACAAACGATGACCGCGTATACAAGTCCTTGGCGTGTTACTCTAGTAATGGCCAACAAAATGTAATGCTTGTGTCATTGAATTTCCTTTGACGCCCAAGAGCTTTTAGTATTCGTCGTTTTTTTTTTTTTTTTTTTTTTTTTTTAATTTTTAAAAAGCCCAACGATGGCAATAAAGTACACGCGAAATATACTCAGCATTGAGCTGTTTATGAATTTGCAATGTACTCGTACATAGGCTTTCGCTAATAATATCCGCCGTTGTCATAGAAGGGCGCCTAGACCACCTCTATCCCATTGTAATCATGTCGTGTGATTGTCGTCACCATCAACACATTTTGTGTTAATTAAAAGCGAATGGAGTACTTGGTGGAAAAATTGCACAAAACACAGAAACACAAAGGGAAATGGGAAATGGAAAATGGCACCACCAGAAACAAACGCTTCAAACGCCTCATCACACTTACCATAAATTAATTTGCTATTCACTATTCATACAAGCAGCACTAGGAAAACAAAAAACCGGAATGCTCTAAAGCCTATGGGGTCTGAGAGCCAAGGCGGGGCGGGATGGCACAACACAAATTCCAAAAACAAGAATACCAAAGCAAAAACTTTCATAAAAGTGAATGAAGTACAATATCCCATAAACTTTCCCTACCATCCTTTTTGGAACGAGCTCTGCAAATAAAATGAAGAATAAATCATACAGGTGTTGCCAACTATACAAGTTTCCACACAAAATTACATTTTAAACAAATGTCTTTTGTGAGTGAACAAATAAACTACGAATGTCTCTTTTTATCGTCCAAAGAAAAACTTCAAACTTTGTATGTCTAAAATTTCGTACCTCATAAAAAGCAAACCTTTTCCATGGTGGAAGGTATATAAGATTCGGTCTGGCCCAACTTTCGGCCATATGTAGTTACTCTTATAAATATTGTCATTCTCCTCAATTATAAATGGCAACCCTATTAATTATTGTCCATTAGTATTACATATTTCATTCGACATGTCAGAGAAGGCCTTCCAACTTTGAATAAAATTGTAGACTGTCGTTAGGGTCAAACCAATGTGTTTTTGTTGTTTTTTTTTTTCATATAAAGTAATTACTTACATTAGTAAACATTGTCTTTTAGGGGAGGAGGTTTCCATTTATATTAAGGTAGAAAAAGAGGACATACATAGAGGAGCCCATCATTCACTAATCCATTGTGAAATGGATTGATCATGTTTTGTGGCCACTTTATTGACGCCTGTCTAAAAAGTTTGATTTTCGCTCATTTCCTTTACAATGACAGGTAAATGTTCAATCATATCCGTGTCTCTCTGATTGCAGGAAAAATTACATTAATATTCGTGTTTTTGGTTTTTGTAATTCCAGCTAAAGATTCGAAGGTTGTTTCAGGCATTTATATTGAAATATGTGCGTGTTTTTGGTTAGAATCTGGGAAAAAAAACGTTTCCTAAAATCTAGGAAATTTGTATATGAAAATTGGAAGGAGAAGGTAGAATAATGTGGAAAACTCGAAATTATTCAAAAACATACTTAACTTTAGCCAAGATGACCTGGCTAAAGTTAAGTATGTATTTGAATTGAGATGGAAAAATATTCTTTGAAAAAGGCTTTGTAATGTTGGTAATTTCTTAACTGCTAATTTATAAAAATAACATAGTGTTAGGTTAGGTTATGTGGCAGCCCTATGTATCAGGCTCACTTAGACTATTCAGTCCATGGTGATACCACAGTGGTGAACTTCTCTCTTATCACTGAGTGCTGCCCGATTCCATGTTAAGCTCAATGACAAGGGACCTCCTTTTTATAGCCGAGTCCGAACGGCGTTCCACATTCCAGTGAAACCACTTAGAGAAGCTTTGAAACCCTCAGAAATGTCACCAGCATTACTGAGGTGGGATAATCCACTGCTGAAAAACTTTTTGGTGTTCGGTCGTAGCAGGAATCGAACCCACGACCTTGTGTATGCAAGGCGGGCATGCTAACCATTGCACCACGGTGGCACATAGTGTTCGTTTGAGAATAATTGATCATTTGTGTATTTGCATGAGATATTGATAATATTTGCAATATTTCAAAGGCAAATATGGAGAATTTTATAACTACCATATATTCTTCTTATCGAAAGGAATATATTTCCATAAGCCTTAAAAATTTCTATCCAAGCGTGATAACTCGATAAAACTGAGAGAGGTCTAGCGTTGTCCTGATGGAAAACGAAGCCCACATCTGACCATTTTATTTTGACGGCTTTCTTTAATCTCATTAGTTCTAGACTGTAAATTGTGGACATGGTTGGAGCAGCTCATAGTAGATGATTCCTTTCCAATCAAACCAAACATTCAGCTAAACCTTTCGATGCGGCAACTTGGTGGGCTTCACCATGCTTGTACCATGGTATTTTGCGCATATTACTATCGTCTACATCAGAGAACGGCTGCGATCTACCGCTACCGACCAGTGTATTTAGTAAACTCCAACAATTGCAATCTTAAAACACCAATTGGTAAAAAAAAATTCAACCACCAATATCCAATGCAACCGACGACTGTCGGTGTTTGTTAGTATGAGTGTTGGTCTCTCGAAAACACCATAGTGAAGCAATCACACAAATTGGTTACCCATATCTCAGCAGTTTGGTATTCTCTTATTTGGTACTCTCTCAATTCTCTTGAGCTAATGCCAACTGCTAGTAATTGTTGTTGTTGAGTGCAATCACACTTAAGTGCCAACCTCGTTTTTTGTTTACCGAGCGTTGTTACGATGTCGATTGGTTTAAGATTGCAAGACACTGCATACGAACATTGTTATATACTAGTGGTGTTTTTATTCTCGCATTTGTATCAATGTTAAAGATCGCATGGTAATTGGTGTCTTACTCACTGCCACCGACATTTTGTGGGTAAGATTGCAATACGAAAAAAAACCATCGGTTGCAGATCTCTGGTCTACATTTCATTTACACTGACCATACGCTACAGAAATGGTCATATGCGACTTTGTTTCTGCAAAGAATCGCAAATGTTTATTCGGCCCATTTTAAATTTTCATAGATAATGTGACATCCAAACGTCGAGCTTCTTTTTGTAACCAGGCTTTTTAAAAAGGCTCAAAACCATGTTATGGTGAATATATTTAATTTTTTGACTATATCATGTCAAATCCCTGGTCGATAGAACCATCGAAATTTCCAGGACTGGACCGAACGAATCATTGTTGAGCAACACGAACTGATACAGCATTGTCTACTACAAATTTCGTAGTAGACAATGCTGTCTACTACTTTTTCCATAAAAAAATGCTCAAAATATAAACATTTTCTTCATTATTTTCCTCTACCTTGTTTCATCTTTTCTGAGTTAAATGGTCAAAAATGTCACATCCAATATCATGTCACTGAGATAAACATAACATTTTATTATACTCAAAATGCTCATAGGCAAAGAGATCAAATTTCTCTCACTCTCTCTCCATTATTTTTTATTTGTCTTTTCTACCGTGATGGTGGGCAGTAAAAACCATGGTACAGGGATGATTCTGTACTAGAGGTCTGCACAATTCCATTTCTAAATGCAGAGTACACGTGTACTTGCTAAATGAGTACATCTATTTGAGAGAGTCGCAAAACAATTGGTACACATTTTAATGAACACCAAAAGCCACGAGTAACTTCTTGTTGCTACTCTGATGCCTTCACTACCAACAAACACATATTCCTCTTTCTCTCTCATTGAAGTGTACTCAGAGTGATCACGTCGAGTATGTTGCGAGAACAAAACTTCATAGAGTACTCCATGTACCACGTGCAATTTCAGAAATACAAGAAAACAGTTACTCTCCATAATATATGTTTTCGGATTGATATAAAGAACGGCAAACGTTAAGGTATACATAAATATATAAAATATGTGACATACATACATATCTATGATTAATAATAATGGAAAGTTTTGCTTCGCACATAACTGAGAAATACTTGTGGCACCACGTGAAGTGAAGAGAATCCATGTTGTACTTTTTCTCAAGTACTTACATTTTTATTGTTCCTTTTTCTCGGAACACATTTTGTTTCGGATAAGTACTTGGTGGTATTTGACAAGCAAGTGTTCTCTTCACTACTTGCGCTCTGAGAGAAAGACAGTGTATGTACTATATTCGACAGCGAATTGCATACATGTAGTGAAAAGTTATTCGATGCAGACCTCTATTCTGTACCATATTTAGCATTCTTGAAATTGTATACTATGGTTAAGTACATTTTTTGTAATTTAGGTAATCTATATTTTAAGTTTTTGAATTTAATTATTTTCTATAATTCAGGTATTTTATTTTGCTATGTAATACGTTTTTTTTGGCCCTAGGGCTTTTGTATTACTTCGTGGATTAATAAAAAAAAAATAATAAATAAAATAAATAAATCATCTTCAAAAAGATATGTTTTAAGCAAAAAAGTACATTTGGTGAGGGGTCTTCTTTTTGATTTTGATCCATAATGTTAAAGTGGTTAGCATGTCCGTTTGCTATAGAGTTTGTCATGGTCTTATAAGGGTATTTTCATAAGCAATGTAATGTTGCAAATTGCTCAAGTGGCCGTCAATGTGGCCCCCGAGTATAACGTGTGAAAAATATTGAGACTTTTTGATTCATTCCATTGTACGATTGACCTTAATAATACCAAAGTCTTGAGGAAATTAAATGGAACTATGGGCATTCAAGGCTAGGTCGACTCTAACAATATGTGAATTAGGATCTGTGCTATTCAGAATCATACGTATTTAGCATAAGTGGTTTTAGGCGTCTATAAGTAACATTTTATATTCGATTTCAGAGAAATGGCCCCAATTGACTGTAAGGATAAACTGATTTTCACTACACGCAAAAAAATAATTCTTTCCTCCCAAACGTAATTTTAGACAAACAAAGTTCGTTTCTCATTTGCTTTTCGTTGAAAGGAAGTGTATTTGGAAGAAAAGTATATACTTTTTGTGATAAACGTTTATTCTTTACCAAGATGTAAAAACAATTTCAGAAAGACTAACTAAAAAAAAAAATTTTTTTTCTGGCTAATTGCATTTTCCCTCATATCTTTCTCACTTCCACCAAGTTTTTTAGTTCTTAGCACCTTTTCCTGTAATACAAACATTGTAGAAGAAATTATACGATTTTATAAATGTTTAAATTGTTTTTTTTTTTACCTTTCGCCTGGTCGGATAATCGAACCGCGGACCATGCAATTTGTAAGCCAACACACTATCCACTGAGATATGTAGCCGTTATTGTCATCAATAGACAATTACCCATATAAGTTATATTTATATAGTATAGCTTGCGGCGCCCACGAGCCGATTAAAGAAAGTTTATTTAACAGAAAAATACATTTAGTTAGGCACCGTGGAGCAGTGGTTGCTACGTCCGACTTGCATGCCGTGGGTTCGATCCCTGCTTCAAATAAAGCTTTTTTTTTTACATATATTCCAGATATGGTCGGAAGATTCCGAAAAAATGTTCAACATTACATTCTACTATATTAAATTTTTCTATGAACTGTAAAATGTGTCTTATTAAAGACCTAAAGTCAGAAAAGAACAGTGTTTGATATAAACGAAATGGACTGTGTTGTTGGTTCAAAAATAACTTTTTTTATTGAAAAAATAAAAATTTTGTAACAAACGAATTTTTTTGGTGATAAAAGTTTAAAATTTTCGAAGCAATTCAAAAAACTCTAACAAAAGAAAAACGTTTTCGGTACACGTTTTCCAAACGTTTTTTTTTCTTTGCGTGTACCATACAAAAATGACTAGGCAATTTTTTATAGCCGATTTAACTTTATTTTAGTTCATAACATTTTGTTAATTTTAGTTCAAATTTGCTAAATGTGAGAACTTTCTTATTATTTTTTGCTTACTTTAATGAAGTGAACTGAAAATGAGAAAAAAAGTTTTATACACATTAGATACACAATTTTTCTAAATATGAAAATAGTTCATAGTTTCCTAGAATGAGTGAAGTTTGCTTAAATTGAGGTCATAAGTTTCTCAAATAAGTACATTTTTCATAAATTGTGTCTGCATTAAACTTCATATAACGCTAAAGACATTTTAACGATTTTTAATTCAAATGTTTTCTTCCAAAATATGAAATTGTATTAAACAACAGAAAAAAAATATTATTTTTAATAAATAATAATACATATTAACTTATTTGTATCATGTTGCCATTATTAAAATATTTTAGTTAAAAATTTCAAATATAAACCTACATTTCCTTTCATGGTGGGTTCACCTTTTTCTGGGTGTAGCGTTAATAGTTTAAATTATGAAATTAAAGATTTTTCAGTGTCATCTTTTTCAACGATGAGTCTTCCAAACTTTATCACTCCATTTATTTACAAGTTATTGTAATTATGTTTATATGCTAGGCATTCCCCATAAAATGTAATGAAAAGCTTCTCATATATCCCATAAATCTAATTTAATGGTTGATTATTAATTTGTAACTTTGATTTCCATTTGGCTGTTAATAATCATCCTTAGATGATTTGTTAACATAATTAGCAAAAATGCACTCTATCAAAATCTTTTCAAATGTCTCCATAAGGGTCAATTGCCTTAGTAGTCGATAGGGCTTTGCCACTAAGTTCTATCGATTAATCCTGGTCTATACGAAGTTGACGATGAAACTTTTGAGGATGCTCCATTAAAGTTAATCGGATTTCCTTTTTGCCAGCCATCCTTTATGACATGGACAAACAATTTAAGCATGTTTACAAATTAAGCTGATTGATTTACCACCCACAGTCCTCATTTGGTTTGCCAGATTGGTGTTGTCTGGGTATTAAATGATTTCTTGGATGGTCCCATACCACTAACGCCCTCTAGTTTTGCGGACGAGTGCCGGCAAGCGGAAATAAATTATAGAACCATTAAAAGGCATTTGTTTAAAATAATACGGCCTTCTTTCACAAAACGGACTTGTCTACCATAGCAAAACCTGATAAATTAATTTTGGCTTTTTGCCAATACCAAAAATGTGCCCTTCGCATCGTATTTGGTGTCTGTGCTTCACAACAGGCACAATTTGTGACCAGTAGGTAAGGTCAACCAACAAAAACCATAAGAGAAGGTCCAATGCTACAGACCTGGCTGGGTATTGAGACAAAATGTAATTTGTAATATGATTAAGACGAGAAGCCACTGCCAGGACAGAAGTATGGTCACAAGCAAGGACCAAACCCAGACTACACAACAGAAATAAGTGCTTAATTGTTAATAGATGCCTCCCCCGCTCCTTGTCATCACAATATTCCCTTTGGAAGACTTCCACCATAGAAGGATCAATGTTAAGGTGAAGAAAAAAAATCTTGCATTTTTTTCTTGCTTTTAGGGTAGACAAAAAATATTCACATTGAACACGCAAGGTTTCCACCTTCTTTGGCAGCACGCAAACTTCTCCACGCAAGGGACTTTATAGGGGACGCAAAACAATAAAAACAAGGAAACTAGGTGAGGCCCTGGAAACATATTTGATTCAGTCTGGCGAGTGTATTTCGGTTTGGAAGGAAAAAATATTCGTGTCAAGCTTTTAAAAAATGCCTACTTTATCATTTGCAGATGCATGGAAATAAGGCAAAGTGGTCCGTAGACTGAAGAAGCAACCTAACGCTTCATATCCATTCCTACCATAAGCTATGCCTGGTCCGATAAATTGTCAGCTATTGCATGCAGACTGTCGCGGCCGACACCAGACCAATCACTCAGCCACCATACCATACCATACGACGCACGCACGACGGAAGAGCTAGCTAGCGGGCATTTATTTATGAATATGGTCTCAAAGTCCCTATGTAAAAGGAACTTTGGCGTCAAACAGTTTGGCGTCCAATAACAATCGTCAATATTAACATAAAACAACAGAGGCAATTTGTGAAATGCAATTGCAAATAGTAAAAAGGGTAGCTGAGACTTTAGGGAATTCATTGACTAGATTGGTTATTGTATAGTAACCTACACCGGAAAAAATGTTACCCATGTAATAATTAAACCAAAAATCAGTCAAACAAAATTGGAGCGAGAGATAAATAATATAAAAAGATAAATAATAAACTAATAATTTGATGAAATGAAATATTAATATATTTGAATTGAATTTGTTGTAAAATACTTCATTATTAAATAAATCCTCAGAATCCAAGTTCACTTCAGAATGGAGTTTATACACTTCAGTGAATTGATATGGACACATCAGGAAGTAGGATAATAGTGTTTTGAACACATTATCAAAAACAATATAATTTCGCTTATGTGTGCAATCGATTTTAATATTTGGAGTATACGTAGACAAGTTGTATGGTCGAAGACACTTGTGTATCTAGGGTGCATTTGTACACTTTAATGAACTGATACGACAATTCCGCAATATAGAATTATATTGTTTGGAATCATTCTTCTAATATGTCTTAGAGTCAATTATGTGTGCAACCAATTTGAGTATTTAATAATGCACACACAAAATTTATTTTTTCTGATTCAACTAATTAATTTTTTAATTAAAATGTCTTCAATCACGAAAATGATAGTATCAATTTTAATTTGGCATATAACATATTTGATTATAAAATTAAAGTAAATTTCGGTTAATTTTTTTTATTTGATTCAATTCAATATTTATGATGATGTTGATTGCAAAACTCAATTAAATTTTTAATTAAAAAATGCCGCTATTTTCAATTACTTTCTTAATTGACTTATTGTTTTTAGTTTGAGTAAAAAATAAATTTTTGATATAAGTTTTTATATAAAAATTAAAAAAAAAAATCCATCACTTTTTATACCCTGCACCAGACTGCACCGAAATAATTTTTATCGTAAAAATTTCATTAAAAGTACGAAATTTGTCATTGTTTTACAACCAAACAAACTTTTCAATAAAAGTACGAAATTTTTCGTTCTTTTTACGAAGAATATTCTTCCAAATTTTTCGTAGTTTGTAAGAAATAACTTCGTACTTTTTATGAAAAAGTTTCATACTTTTTATGAAACAATTTCGTTCCTTTTATGAAATTGTTTCGTACTTTTTATGAAATTGTTCATACTTTTTATGAAATTGTTACGTATTTTTAATGAAACAGTATCGTACTTTTTATGAAACACTTTCGTAATTTTTTTGAAAAATGTTCGAACTTTTAGAAAAAAATTGCAAAGTCCAAAGTGCATGTGGTTGTAGTAGTTTGAAAAATGTCATCACTATTTTATATCTTAAATTTTTGAATAATTTTCAGTTTGGTTGCCTCATTCTTATTCATAACATCCTATCACCCAAATGAGAAGTAGCATAGACCATAGAAAAAAATAAGTAAAGGAATACACTCAAGCACATTATCAAAGACAATTTTATGTCGCAATCGGAAATTTTACAACTTCAATGAAAGTTCTTCGTTATTTCAAAGAAAATGTTTCGTAATTTTAACGCAGAATGTTTCGTAAAATATTCATAAATTCGTAAAAAAAAATCTTTACAAAAGTCATGAAATTTGAAGAAAGTTTAGTTAAAAGTACGAACTTTTTACGAAGAAAAGTTAATGTAGAATATTTCGTAGACGTTTCGTAGTTTCGTAAAATGATCTTCGTAAAATTGACGAAAATGTATGAAAATTTCGTTGTTTTAATGAAGAATTCACCAACAATAGTTAATGAAGAATTCTTCGTAAAATTAACGAAGAGAATTCTTTCGGAGTGTGGACCAGGGTATTATAAGTTAGTGCATATGTTTGCAACACCCAGAAGGAGATGAGATGGTGTCTTTGGTAATATTGCTCAGTATCGGTCCCAGAGTCGATATAGCCATGTCTGTCTGCCCGTCCGTCCGTCTGTCTGTGAACACATTTTTGTAATCAAAGTCCAATCGCCTTCAAATTTGGCAATCTGGAACCCTATTGATTTTGGAAGAAATCGGTTCAGATTTAGATATAGCTCTCATATATATCTTTCGCCGGATTTAAACTAAGATGACCACAGAGGCCAAAGTTGTACTCTGCTTCACGTGAAACTTTGCACAAGGAGGAGAATTGACATAGTTACTATGCATGTCAAATTGGATTGAAATCGGTTCAGATTTAGATATAGCTTCCATATATATGTTTTTCCGATTTGGGCTAAAAGACCCACATTTTCCTTGAAAAATCGTCATTGCTATGTCGAAAACATGTAAAAATGACTCCAATTTTCCTTTATATATCTATCGACCGATAAATCATAAATACACTTATCGATTTATCGACCGATAAATCATAAATACACTTTTGCGAAGTTGCCTCAAAATTTGTTCAGATTTAAATGTTTTCCATATTTTTTTACTAACATTGTGTTCCACCCCGACATAAATTTTAAATCTATTTTGTAGAAATCTAGCAAATTTTGTCCAGATCGAGTCAGATTTAAATGTATGTATTTGGTACAAAAACCTCTATATTATACGCTTCACCACTTTGTAGACCACAATTTGTGTTACTCCTTGATGAAGGTTTATATTGCCATATACAAATATTTATATATTAACCGTGTTTTTGTACTTCTACAAAATCTCTAGAATTAAAATTTAAATCGGCTAATGCCCTGGGACAAAACACAATGTTACTAAAAAAAATATGGGAAACATTTAAATCAGAACCAATTTTGAGGCAACTTCGCAAAAGTGTATTTATGATTATCGGTCGATATATGTGTGTATTAGAGTAATAGGAAAATTTGAGTCATTTTTACAAGTTTTCGGCTTAGCAGTAGCGATTTTATAAGGAAAATGTGGGTATTTTGACCATTTTTGCCTAAATCGGAAAAACATATATATGGAAGCTATATCGAAATCTGATCCGATTTCAATCAAATTGCACATGCATAGTTACTATGTTAATTCTACTCCCTGTGCAAACTTTGACCTTCACGGTCATATGACGGAAAATCGGGCGAAAGATATATATTGGAGCTATATCAAAATCTGAACCGATTTCAACCAAAATTAGCATGCATATTCAGAACCTCAATTCTACTCCCTGTGCGAAGTTTCAAGTAGATCGGGGTAAAACTTTGGCCTCTGTGGGTACATGAGTCTAAATCGGTCGAACGGTATATTCGGGAGCTATATCTAAATCTGAACCGATTTCAACAAAATTTAGCAAGCGTAGTTAGAATGTTAATTCTACTCCCTCCCTCTGCAAAATTTCACGTAAATCAGAGTAAAGCTTTTGCCTCTGTGGTCATATTAGTCCAAATCGAGCGAATGATATAGTATATGGGAGCTATATCTAAATCTGAACCGATTTCTATTAAAAATTTACCAAACTTGACTACACTACTAATTGTATTCCTAGTTCACCAATGTGGTATCACACACCCAGAAAAAAGTGACCCCTTCTTTAAGTTAAAATGAACTCATTGTGAAGAAAGTTGAACTTCGTATAGCGCCAAAGACATTTTTATTTGTTTGAACGATGTGATTTTCGTAGAAATTAGGAATAATAATTTTCCTATATTTATATACCACTATACTACAGAATGAAAAAATTTAACTAATTTGAATTCATATATGGAATGATTTTATTGAAATTTTTTCATTCATTTCGACAAATCTTACACATTTGTGGTAAAACTTTTACTTCATAATTAGAACTGCTTACCTTCGTTTTTAAATACAATTTTATTTATTTCTATAAGCAATTTTATCTTCAATAAAAGACATGTTTTATTAATATATTGAATATATTTATTAAGAATCAACAGCATCGAATCTCTTTGAAATATTAGTTTATTATTCCACTATTTCCAATTTCCGTGTGATATTATCAACTGTAAAACGCACTTTTTCTTCTTCTTCTTCTTGTACTTTTCACTTTTAATAAGTTGCTGCCTAACGATTTTGTCCTCCTTTTACAATTTCAATACCTACAAATATAAAACATTTTTGTTGCAAAAGGTTAGCGTCACTGAATATTACCTGATAATTGAAGATTCCAAAATGAAGACAAATGAAAGGGTTGTTATTCTGCTGGTGTTTTCTTTCTTTATACACTATCACGAACATTGATAGATTTATTTAAAAAAACGAAAATTTTTCTCACTAATTTAAAATAACAAATATTTTATATATTTTATTTGTTATTTATTATATTATTTTACCATATTATTTTTTAACAATCTCTCCGTATACCAAAACAACGCGATTCCAACTAAAAAAACAACCGACGCGCAAATATATCGATTACACCCACGCGCAAACACATCGATTACGATGACAGGTATCGATTACAGGTAGACAATAGAAATTTAGGAAAATTTCCTATATTCTAACAAGTGTGTTTCCTTAAGTTTTGAAAGGATTGCATACTTCTTAGTACGAATGAACTAAAATATTTTTCTATGCCAAGTGTTGTTCGTATGTATGAAAAACTTTCTATTATAAAGGAAGTCGCAATTATCATTTTATAAGAAATTTTACTAATTTTGAGGAAACTTGGTTTTAGTTCGGTTTTTGTTTATTTTTACGAATGCTTTGTTATCGGTGAATAAAATTTTCTTTTTCAGTAGTAAATTCTTATCCCCAACGAAGAAAATAGTATGAGTAAAATTCCATGCCTTATTCTAGTTAATGAACTAATCCTAACTGCTTACAGTTTAGGATTTTTTTACTGAAACGAGTAAATTTTATTATTTTGCACAAATATTTACCTTAATGGAAATAAAATGGATAAACTATATTGATGAAAATTTTTTCCTTTAGTTTCGAAGGCACTTTTTTCTGGGTGCAATGGACTGAATAGTCTAAGTGAGCCTGATACATCGGGCTGCCACCTAACCTAACCTAACCTAATGCAACATTTCAAGCAAATTAGGGTAAAACTCTGGCTTCTGGGGCCATATAATCGGGCGAAAGATATATATGGGAGCTATATCTAAATCGGAATCAATTTAAACCAAATTTGGCACACTTAACGATACTACTAGACACACTCCTTGTGAACCGATTTGGCTGATATTTTGCATATTTTACGGGCGCCGCAAACCATTTGGCTCTGTGCCAAATTACATATACAGACAGACAGACGGACATCGCTATCGACTCAGAATTTAATGCTAAGACGATCGGTATACTAAACGATGGGTCTCAGACTTTTCCTTCTTGGCGTTACATACAAATGCACAAACTTATTATACCCTGTACCACAGTAGTGGTGAAGGGTATAAAAAGTGACTTAAAAAGTGACACAATTTTCCATAAAGAAAATTCAGCAATTAAAAGCATTTATATCATTGTGTTATAAAGCGTATTAAAATAACCTTTTTTTAATTTAGATCTTAACTAGTTTAATATTAATGTTAGCCTGTTTATCACTATAGGATATTTTTCATGTATACTTTTAGTGGGTGAAAGTATAAACTGATAATATTATGGTAAAAAAAATACTCACAAATAAAATATTCGACTCATGAACTCGTTTATTTGTTAAGAATATATTTGCGATCGAAATGTGTGAAATATACTACAGTGTAAATGAATGTAATTAAAAGGTGGCACAGTATGACAAAAAAGTGTCACAAAATAATAAAAAAAGGTATCACATTTATTGGCAAAACAAAAAGGTATCACCGCTTGAAAAAAATTGTCAAATTTGCCACTAAAGTGGCCCAACGGTAAAACTGATGTTTGGGCTTTCGTTTAATTATACCCTGCGCCACACTGTGGAACAGGGTATTATAAGTTAGTGCATATGTTTGTAACACCCAGAAGGAGACGAGATAGACACATGGTGTCTTTGGCAATAATGCTCAGGGTGGGTCCCTGAGTCGATATAACCATGTCCGTCTGTCCGTCCGTCTGTCTGTGAACACATTTTTGTGATCAAAGTCTAGGTCGCAATTTAAGTCCAATCGCCTTCAAATTTGGCACATGTTCCTAATTTGGGTCAGAATAGAACCCTATTGATTTTGGAAGAAATCGGTTCAGATTTAGATATAGCTCCCATATATATCTTTCGCCCGATATGCACTAATATGGACCCAGCAGCCAGACTTGTATACCGATTTGCTTGAAATTTTGTACAAACATAACACTTAGTCGTATAGCCAAGTGTACAAAATTTGATTGAAATCGGTTCAGATTTAGATATAGCTCCCATATATATCATTCGCCCGATATGGACTTATATGGCCCCAGAAGCCAGATTTATAGGCGAACTTAGTTGAAATTTTGCACTAGGAGTACAATTAGTAGTATAGTCAAGTGTGCAAAATTTGATTGAAATCGGTTCAGATTTAGATATAGCTCCCATATATATCTTTCGCCCGATATGGACTAATATGGTCCTAAAAGCCAGAGTTTTGGCCCAATTTGGTTGAAATTTTGCACAGGGAGTACATTTAGCATTGTAGCTATGCGTGCCAAATTTGGTTGAAATCGAGTCAGATTTAGATATAGCTCCCATATATATCTTTCGCCCGATATGCACTTATATGGACCCAGAAGCCAGAGTTTTATCCCGATTAGCTTGAAATTTTGCACAAGGAGTACAATTGGTAGTATAGTCATGTGTGCCAAATTTGATTGAAATCGGTTCAGATTTAGATATAGCTACCATATATATGTTTTTCTGATTTCGACAAAAATGGTCAAAATACCAACATTTTCCTTGTTAAATCGCCACTGCTTAGTCGAAAAGTTGTAAAATGACTCTAATTTTCCTAAACTTCTAATACATATATATCGAGCGATAAATCATAAATAAACTTTTGCAAAGTTTCCTTAAAATTGCTTCAGATTTAAATGTTTCCCATATTTTTTTTACTAAAATTGTGTTCCACCCTAGTGCATTAGCCAACTTAAATTTTGAGTCTATAGATTTTGTAAAAGTCTATCAAATTCTGTCCAAATCGAGTGATATTTAAATGTATGTATTTGGGACAAACCTTTATATATAGCACCCAACACATTTGGCGGATGTGATATGGTATCAAAAATTTAGATCTACAAAGTGGTGCAGGGTGTAATATAGTCGGCCCCGCCCGACTTTATACTTTCCTTACTTGTTTTTTCCTATTTTTTGCTGTTGAAGCTAACATGGGATATGAGTGTCTGCTAAACTATGCTAATGAAAAATGAAGAATGTTTCCTATTTCATTTTATGTTTTATTATGGATTTTTCCTGTTAGCTTAAAAAAAAACTTTCCTGTTGATGAAATTGAGGAGTAAATTCTAAAAAAAATTAAACTTGATAACTAATGAAATCAGAGATGTATGTATACAAACAAACAATAAGTGACATCACCAAAATGCATCCATGTGTATACAGAATTTATAGATACCTGAGTAACCCAGATGTGTATAAGATGTGACTTTCAGTAATATCACTGAGATAAACAAAATATATAAATGAACATAATTTAATTTTATTTATTTACTTCAAATTAACGAAAAGTTGTAACTTATATGTGTCATAATGCAATTAGTAAAAAACTTTGTTAAACATTTCTAAAATAATCCTGCGCTTTCTTTCAAGGTAGGTATACTATCCTGAAATTGTTCGTTTCCCCACAGGGAATGTATCTATCGAAAACCGAAGGTTACTCATCTTAAAATTTTCCTTCATACAATTTTTATCATTCAATTTTGAGCATCCGTGGTACATATATCTAAAAGCATTTCAGTTTGACCTAATTGTATTTAAATAAAATGGCATTTCCGTATTTGTGTAACAACACTAAACTTAAAATGTCAAAACGTAGAGAGGCAGAGATGCCTAGGAACGTTCATATAAATCATTGATTTCTGCGAATGAATCCAAATAAGTCCAATTCAATCAAAGGACAATTTAAAATATAAAATTGTTTTATAGGAAGTACGAACTACCTTTTGGGAAAATTGAACTAAATTATACTCAACATTTTGATATTTCATTGGCCCCAAATCATGACCATTTTAACCACAAAGTAGTTCATTCTTACTAATTTAGAGAATCGTACGAAAAAATTCTTTTGTGTTAGTTCATATTGAACTAATGTGTACGGTCATTGAACTTTATATCCACGATTAGTTCCTAAAATTAAAACGAACATTTTATTGAGATATGGAAAATTTCGAAAGGAAAAAATAAAATTTAAATACAAACAAATATAAGTTAAATTCCGCGTACTTAAATTAAACTACATACTTTTTTCAGTGTACTTAATTTAGGTTTTAGGGCTAATTTCCATGAGGTCCATATTCAGAGCGGTATTAAGTAGCCACCGTGATGCAATGGTTAGGATACCCGGCTTGCATACAAAAGGCCATGGATTCAATTCCAAACACCAATAACTTTTTCAGCGGCCTCTCATTCGTTCTCTATAAAGCTCAGTGACATATCTGAGAGTTTTAAATCTTTTATAAGTGGTTTTACCGTAATGTGAAACACCGTTCGAACTCGCCTATAAAAATGGGATTCCTTGTCATTGAGCTAAACATAGAATACGGCAGCATTCGTTTTGACAAAAGGGAAGTGGTACGCAATTCACTGAACACTCTAAGTGAGCCTAAAATATCGGGCAGTCACTATACTTAATCTAACATGTGAGGGAATCAACCACGTGGTACAAACTTTATGTACAGCAATGAAAAAAAATATTTGTATTTCCATTGGGAAATGGTCAATATGCTCATCAACACAATATTTTTAGTCGTATTGTGACTCTGAATTTTTCAGCTTCTACAAAATGAATTAAACTATACAACTACAATTGTGGTTAAATTACAAAATCATTCTGTTGCGGTTTTAGGAGTATTTCGCCGAAGATATCAAATATATACTCTTGCTCATTCATGCACACATTCGAACAGCATGATTATATTACGTTTTATGTTTATTTTATATTAAATTAGTTAAATAAATTATATACCACATATACATTTTTTGTTTATAATTATCAATATGTGTTTTGCAAATTTTAACGGATAGACAATAAATCGACCTTACCGCAAAAATGCCAGAAAATACATTTGTGTTTGTATCGTAGTCATATGGATAATATAAAAATTAAAATAACAACAACAACAAAGGAAATTACAACAATTTCACTTAGTGAAATTAATTATCTTTGTACTTAAATAAACACACAAGCAGACAGATATTTTTAATATCTCTAAAAATTGAGGTGGTCAGTGGCCACCAGATGCCAACTAGATAAGTAGTCGACTACCGATTGTCACGAGAAAGCTCACAAGATAGAGAATTCTCTGACTACAAGTAATGTATAAACGTAGTTATACTTAATTTAGGCTACTTACCAGTAATGCAAAGATGAACCACTTTACGAAAAACATCGACTAATTATTTTTGCTTCCGAACTAGAACCAGAATATTTTTATGTAAGGCTTTTTAATGTTATTTTTTTTTTTTTTTTTTTGTTAATTAAGAAATTTAAAAAATTAAATAAAACGTAAAAAATCAATAGATTAATGATTGACTTTAGCTAAGTAGGTTGGGAGCCACCGTGGTGCAATGGTTAGCATGCCCGCCTTGCATACACAAGGTCGTGGGTTCGATTCCTGCTACGACCGAACACCAAAAAGTTTTTCGGCGGTGGATTATCCCACCTCAGTAATGCTGGTGATATTTCTGGGGTTTCAAAGCTTCTCTAAGTGGTTTCACTGCAATGTGGAACGCCGTTCGGACTCGGCTATAAAAAGGAGGTCCCTTGTCATTGAGCTTAACATGGAATCGGGCAGCACTCAGTGATAAGAGAGAAGTTCACCACTGTGGTATCACAATGGACTGAATAGTCTAAGTGAGCCTGATACATCGGGCTGCCACATAACCTAACCTAACCTAACCTAACCTAGCTAAGTAGGTTCGTCGTCGGTTCTGTGGATCTAGAAATAGAGGTGTCTATATAGCACAAAGATCTGAGCTAGTTCTTTGGCAATTTACTAGTAGTTCATAAGGGAGTCAATGTGGTTTCCTCTAATGACAAGCCCACATTATATTCTTCAGCTTTTGCCTTAAAAGTATTCTTCAGGGGGGAGCTTGTTTGGAATGAGCATTTCTACAGTTTCGCAACTAGTCTCATCTCCTTCTCAGAGGGATTGTTGAAAACATTTCATTCGCATTTCAATAAAAATAAACATTTAATGTGATAAATAGATGAACTCATGCTTGTATTTGTCTGCAATTAAATATGAAATTAATGTGCCAATGCTTAGGTTGAATTCATTGGATTTTTTTATATAGTTTCGTTTCGTTTTGATTTTAGTTTCATTTAATTAAAAATATTTTTTACTTATATATTTAATATTTTTTTATTTATTTATTTATTTATTTTGATTTAATTTACTTCATATTGTATAATTATTTTAAAGCTTATTTAATTCAATTTACCTTACTATCAAACATTTAAGTTAAAACATCTCGTAAATTTTAATTGATTGTATGAAAAGGCTTGGTATAGTGTAATCTATAGTCGACTCCATACAATGTTGGTTTTTTTCTTATTTGTATTTTTTGCTTATGTCATTTCCCTTTGTCTGACCCCCTTACATTATGGTGTTTCCCCCGATATTTATATCTCTACCTGTATGCCTAAGCCAACCTATAGGAATTTCACTTTGTGTGGGTGTGTATGTGTGCATGGAGGATACTTGTCTTACATTTCAAGTGCATACCGACCAGCACATTGGTGACACAACATGACGATGATGATGATATTGAGAAATACAGTGAATAGTAGAATTACCACTGAGTGGGAAAAATATTATCCTTGAACTATTTCGCCTAGTTCAACATTGTCAACGTCCTCGTTGACGTTGTCGTCGTCGTAGTCATCACCATCGTTGACATCGTCTTCTTTGAATTCTTTTCTATTGTAGAAGTTTTATTATGAATGAGATTTGCTTATAGCATTGTTAGGTTTGTAATCAAATTGTAAAGAAGATGCCATTATATCGTGCTTATGATTATGTACAGATAGATACCGGTACTACTTGTTTATTATGTTGCAATGTACTCTTATATAAACCAAAAGAAAAGTTTTTTTTTTATTATGGATCCAAATAAGATATACAATGGAAATCATATGTCTCACAATGTGGAGTGTTATGCGTTATAATTAAGGATTCTCTGTGGAAAAGGAATTAAATTGCATTGCATTCACGCACAGGAAGGCATATGATCAGCTCACAGACAAAGTGTTATTTTTGAATGGGAAACATGGAACACTTTTGTTTTCTCGACAAACACAACATGGTTGTTGGAATCCGACACATAATGTCGGAAAAAATAACATGGTTGTGACAAACATTTTACATATTCACCGGCCAAAAATAACATTTTGCTCTAGGAGGTGATCATATTTCTTCTCTGGATGTTACATTAATATATTACTAACTCCAGTTCAGATTAATTAAATTCTAATTTAGTTAAAATATTTTTTTTTTTTTAAATTCAATATTTTAGTATTATACAATTATTTTCGTGAGTAGAAATATTTCTTGTCTTTAAAATACGAATGAGAGTTTTAATTAGCATAGAAGATTAATTTCTATGAATCTTTAGATAGAAACTTCATTATACAGAATACAAGAAAATGGGAATGAAAAGACCGTGTTTTTGAAATTTGTTCATTATAGAGAGAACTTCATTGTATACACCCAAAGAAAAAATACTTTCCTCAGGGACGAAATTTTAGACAAACGAAATTTCCTTTATTATAAAGCACTTTAGTATAGAGGAGATAAACTGGAATTTATGATAAATGATTCAACGATTGTCTGTAAAGTAATTTATTTGTTTTTAAAGAATTTTTTAGCGGCAAAAGTAAACTTTGCTTGTTTGAAATTTCGTTCCTAAAGGTCAGTACTATGTTCATTCTTGCGAAAAAAAAAACGTTATCGAAACTATAGAATCTGGTGTTTATTCAGGTAACAGGGAGCGCTATTTAACAGGAGATAAACTGGAATTTATGATAAATGATTCAACGATTGTCTGTAAAGTAATTTATTTGTTTTTAAAGAATTTTTTAGCGGCAAAAGTAAACTTTACTTGTCTGAAATTTCGTTCCTAAAGGTCAGTACTATGTTCATTCTTGCGAAAAGCTTTATCGAAACCATAGAAACTGCTGTTTATTTAGGTAACAGGGAGCGCTATTTAACAGGGAGCGATATTGAATTAAGTTGGTGGTTGCTGCTTGCTATTACAAAATTAACATTTTATTTTTCCTTGGGCAATTGATCTGCTACTCCTTTGATCCTTTGTATATTTTTGGGGAAAAAATATGATCCGTGTTTGCGTTATAAAGCCACACAAATAGTTGTAATAAATAAATTATTTCTTAACTAACATTGCAAATGGCGCCATGCTATAGACGTCAGTTTTTCAACTCGAAAAAAAAACAAAGTACCACAAATGGAAAAAATTTCGCTGGTCTTTCGCATTTTTTGGTTTTGTATGGAGTTTCAACTCGAAAACCGAACAGAGTACCGACCTTAAGAAAAGAAGTAGAAGTTCACTTTAGAGAAGTTCGAATGTACAAAGTTTTTCTTTGATCAATAAAATTGTGAATGCAGATTTTTAGTTTTTGGTTAAAACAGAGATAGATAGATAACAGAGGGAAAAACTAATAAATTAAAATTTGTGTCCTTAGTAAAATTCTTCGTTTCTTTGGCTCGGAATTAATACAAAAATCATTGGTGGAAACACAAAGTCTTTGGAACTTGGCAAGCTTTTATTCAGTGTAGTAAATTGCCCATCCTTTAACAAATATCTCCAACGACTTTAATTAAAAACATTTTAGTGCATTTAACTCTTTTTTTTTTTTTATTCGAAAAAAAAAAACGAAGCAAATGCTCTGCTGTGCTCGTATTCCCCCTATCAACTTCAAAACCTAAAAGACCACAAAACTGTGAAGTATTTTAACATTTTCGCGCTTTAAATTGGAATCTCATACTCCAACAACATTCGCCATGGTTCATACACAGAATACTCACTCTCCCGCTCCCCATTGCTCTAACATTCCCGTCCACTCCCTCTCTTAAATGCCTTACCCAATTTTTTGTTTATGAAATAATAATCCTCTAAATTGCCGTAGGAAAATTCCTCCTTGCTGTAGAGAAATTACAAAGTGGGATGGAGGGGGGAATTTCATGAAGCACGAAGCATGAAGGATATTTGTAATACAAAGAGCCACAATTTTTCAATTAATTGTTACATTATTTTGCATATTTGTTGTTTTCCAACTTCCATCAACTTCCATTAGCAACTCCCATTGAAGCTATCAACAACCAAGTATGAATAGCAATGATGACAACGATGATGCTGTTGATGAAGCTGGCTGGGGTGGCCGCGTTGATGGGGAGTCCTGTTAAAACGACCCTTCCCTTACTTTTTCCACTCATCCATCCATCCATCAGTCATATAATCCTGTAAATTCTCATTCACATTTGCCTCTTAACCAACCACACCCAGTTTGGCTTGACAGAATAACTACATCAATATGGAGTTTTCTTTATGGGCTTGCCTCACAACCGGGGAGAAATGAACTCAACGGCCAACATATTCCGTTCAACAAAACATTCCATTGTTGGTTTGCTAGTGGTATTTTTTTTTTATTTTTGGGGAAATGTTAAATGGATTTTAACACCTCGGCCCATTGTACACCGAGCAGACATACGCCATTCCACCTTTCCACTGTCGTGATATTCAAACACCTTTCCCATGGTTGGTGTTTGTTTTGAGGGGTAGCAAGGGCTCCATTGCTGAGATTTCAGTGAATGGTATCACGTAACACGCGTGTATCATCATGGTCGCATCTTTCACTTCGTGGTAGAGAAGTTGTGTGGTGGGTGGTTGGTTGGTTGGCAATCCGATTGCTTGTTGCTCAGACTGTTTTGTGTCTACAACACATTCGAGTTTCTGCTACCATCACTACCGCCGATTCGATGATAGTGTTTATGGGTGGCACGGGTGAACATATCTGTGTTGCTACCTATCCAACCACACCTTGAGGTAGGTAGTACATCTTTGGCATGGGCACAGTGCTTCAAAGTGAAAACAAATAATGCAAAGAATTATTAGGAATACAATTTCCTCAAATTTAAGACGAAATACACATGTATGTGCCGTTTATATTATACTTTTATTTGGAAAAATTTTTGGGGATTTTACAAAAAACATGGCAACTCTGATTTGATTTGACAATCTAGAAGAAGACGCAGCCTGGTTCTCTGAGAGAGAGAGAGAGAAAACAAAACTGCGTCTTCTTCTAGATTGTCTGTGTCCTGATGAATTCAATTAATTCAAGCCAGCGTTAATGAAAAACTGCTTACAAAATGTGTTTGTCATAGATATTTTTTTTTGTATAGGACGTTTTTTTAAGAGCTATAGGAAAATTAAAAAAACTCAAAATTCAGAAAAATATATGAAGTCTATATTTGAATCGATAGTACTGTACTGTTTGAAGACTATTTGATGCAAATATTGACCGCAACTGCGCATCAAATGGTCCATCCGCCTAGTGCAATTTTGGCGTACTCTTTGTAACATTTCGGCCAGTATCTCACGAATAAATGCTTCAATGTTGTCTTCCAATGCGTCAAAAATAGACAATTCTACTTATTTACGTAACCAACTGAGCTTCGTTGCTGAACACAAATAATAGCTAAAAACTCAATGGACATTGGTTTAGTATAGGACCTATTTGAAATACCTAATGAAACCAAAGATAATATAATTAACACATTGGACATTATCAATTTCAAGCCACTGTTCTTGAATATCCCTCATATTTCTTTAATGCAAGTTCTTAGCTGGTATCACAAGGTATTTTAAAAAGTAACAAATTTGTTAAGAAGCTTATTTTGATTTTCTTTCTTGTTATTTACAATACTCCTTCTTTTTGGTTCCCTGTCTCTCTCTTATTCAGGGTCTTATAGTATTTTTCCACTACCTTTTTTTTTGCTCATTGACAATCGAAACATTTTTTATTGGATGTCAAATTTCTTGGGAACACAAGGAGCAAAACAACATCTGGAACTTTTTTGTTGTCGTCTTGTAAGAAGATACCAACACAACATGAACGATACTTCCTTTTGTTTAAAATTACCCCATTCCCCCTCCTCATCCCTTGGCTTTATTACAAACACTTATTTATTTGTCTTGGGTAAATACTTGTGTCCGGAATACAAAGGAGACTATGGAGAATTCCATGGTATTCTTCAGGAGTGAAACATTCAAGTTTAATGCCATTGTATCCTGAATTGAATTATTTGGAAAATTAATTAGAGGACATCGACAACATTGAATTTTGTATTTACAAAGAAAATTAATGTAAATATAAAATAAAAAAATATATAAACAAATAAATAGCCTTTTTGGGGTGAACTTATTTTTCTTTAGTATATATTTTATTCAATTTGCATTATCTCAAAATTAGTCAAAGAGGAGAAATTTTTGGATTTAGTTTAGATTTAGTTATGCAGTAACTATTTTCTTTAGTTATCCATTTTCTTGGCAACATTTAAACGAAAGTTAACTTAAATTTATATAATAATTCCCTGAGTTATTTTTAGTCAATTCTTTTGCTCAAGATCGTTCAAATAAAGTTGAGTTTGCATAACTTTCTAGCTTGCATGGGGATTAATGCATAATCCCCATTGCAAATACCTCAGAGATGTGTATTCACACAGACACACCTTAGTGTTAAATACCGTATTTTTATATTCTCTCTACATAACGGCTTATACATACGACCGAACAACTCAGTCAACAACGCAGAGAGTAAGTACAACAAGTACACACCAGTGTTTGATGTTTATACAGAAAATCTGTTGATGAGCAGTTACTTGGAGTTGTAGTTGCAATAGTATATTTGACTCTGAACTTTGCAGGTTTCAGGTTCGAACAATTTCAAGGGAAACAAATAAATTTTGTAGACACGGGATACATACCCAGTGTTGAAAAAAGAACGTAACACTTTTTTAAACACCCAGTGTTGAAAAGAGAACGTAACACTTTTTTAAACATGGCCTTCTAATGCGTATTTCTTGAGGTGTCATTTCTACCGTTATAGGCTCTACACATTACGCTCAAAATTCACATTTTCGAGATTTAAAATCTCTGTTTTATAAAGCAAATGACAGTTAAAATCTAGTAAAAGTTGATTTGTCGCGACTAACAAAACCAATAGCTTATTGTCGGCAAACATTTATCTCTTTTCTTTTTTCCGAGCGTTTTTTATATCAATATAGTATGATTTTTTAATATTAAACACTGAAGTTGAATAAAAACATATAATATCTTATTTATTGACTTATTTGAATATAAAAGAATACCCACGTGACCAGGCAGCAACTATACCTTTCTTTGAGTTTAACAAGTTTCCACCAAGGAATTAGCATAGATTTTAATTTGGCCATCACGGTATTCCGTCCGTGGTTACGCTTACACATTAATTTATCTTTTTCTGCTTTCGAAACTTTTCCCCTCTAGAAATCCTAGCATGACTTTAAATTGCCACTTTTTCCCACTGGGTTGCTCCGAATCGACATGAATGTTAGCATTTATAAAATTTGTGGTAACTGCGTTTGTTCATTGCGATGCTTTACTCGCATATACATACTTATATTTGGGTGTATCTACAGTAAATGCATCTTGCTATCCTACCCAATACAATATCGCCTTTTCCCTTTCTGGGTCTTTGAACCAACTGCAGTTTTTCCCATGGGGAAGGGGGATAATAAATTGCATTACTAACCACACAGAGATAGAGCGAGAACACATTAAATATAATTACCAGAAAATCAAGTAATTCTCAATAATTTTTTTTTCTATTAAAACGATTAAACATTATTTGTACATTTAAGATTTAACGATTGAATTTTATTATCAATTATTTTTTCTGTGTACTAAAGTAACGTTTTTGTTTTTGCTTTTTTTTTCTTAAAAGAATTGCACCATTATTCAACATTTTTAAAATTTCCATACTCTAGATACATAACTGGATAATGGCAACACTACCCTGATATACAAATTTAAGTTTGATCTTATGTGGGTTTGTTTGTTTATTGCATTGTGCACTTGTATGTAGACCAAAGAACAAAGTGCATTTTTGAAATGTATTCTATGGTATGATATGTCGTCTCTTCACTCACACATACATACAAACCCACAGGTATTTTTGCTTGTCAGGCTTATGTTGAATGGATATGAAAATGCCATTGAACTTTGATTTGGATATTTTGTTGTTGCAGTTGTTGTTCTTGTTATACTGCATGGCTGTATGTTTAAACTTTAAACGAAATTTGCTCGAACGGAGTGGGGTTTGTTGTGAATGGAAGTTGGAGAAGTCAAGTACGTGCACTGTTAGAAAAATATGTTTTTCATATGTTTCGATATAAACAAAATGTGTTTCGGGCACAATTTTTAAACACAATATATTTACGTGCGAACATGTAATGTTTCCAAACTAACACTAAATGTTTGGAACACATATGTTAACATGTTAGAATATATTATGTTTGGGGCATACATGTCTCATAAAAATTATATGTGTGAATGTAAACATATATAATTTTACAAATTTCGAGTAAACATATATATGTTGTTTTATTTTATTCAGAGAGCGACAAATAGAGATAGAAACCGGGAGGGTTTCAAATTAACACAGCGAGAGAATCAAAAGAGAGCAATTTCTGTGAAACCGCTTATATGTTGTTTCGGAAACTGCTTTATGATAAGGCCAAAAATGTTATATGCTTAAGTCTAAATATTATTTAATTTGAATATTAGAATGAGTATTCGGAATAAAGAGAATAGATATTCAGAACCAAGAGAATAGACATTTGAAAAAAAAAAACAGCATGTGTTTTCGGCTTGAAAGCAGCATTTTACGTGTGTGTGGACATGTGTTTTGTTTATCATTTTGCCGTTATGGGTACACTATTTTTCTTGGTTCGTTAAAAGAAACCGGAACGTACGAGGAGTAAGTCAAAATATTCAGGCAAAGGAAATTACAAAAAAAAAAAAAAAAACGGTGGAAAATATACACAAATTACAAGGGGATATTCATAAAAATAACGAAAGGGCATTATACTCTTTTTAGAGTTGGGACAGTAAAATGAAAAAAGGAGGAAATAGTGAAAAATTAAAAAGTAAAATGTATAAGAACAAAGTTTAGTTCCTCTTTATTAATAAGTAGTCCAAGAGGAGTTGACGGACACCTTCAAATATAAAAGCGGGCATTAAGTTCGAGTTTTGCAGCTAAAACATTTGAAAAAGTTTATTTTCTTTAGAATGAATTATTAAAGAAAAGTAAAAGGCAAAACAAGGTCATTTTAGAGCGATAATACCAACTTAATACCGGCCTTAAAGTTAAAAATTAAATTAAGTACAAAACATGATAAGTATTAAATGCATTTAAAATGGTGTTAAATGCTAGTAAAAAACTGTTCACGCCTAAATAAATTTTCGACTCGTTCTTCTTTTGTTAGAGTTTTTGAATTCTTTCCAAAATTTCAAACTTTTATACTAAAAACAGTTTTTTATTAATCTCAAATCCAAAATCTTAGTCCATTTCGTTTATATCAATCACTGTTTCTGACTGTAAATCTTTAATAACCCACATTTCATTATAAAAATTTAATATAGTATAAATATAAATGTGTAAATTAAAAAAAGCAATTGGTGTTTGGTCGGAGCAGGGATTGAACCCACGACCCTTTGCATGTACGGCAGACATGCTAACCACTGCTCCACGTTGCCAACACATGTGTGTTTCTGTTAAATAATGTTATGTTTGCATGGGCTCGTGGGCGCTGCAAACTATGCTATATAAATGTAACTTATAACGATAATTGTCTACTGGTGACTATAACAGCTACGTAGCTCAGTGGTAGTTTGTTGGCTTACAAACTGTATGGTCCTCGTTTCGATTCTCCGTCCAGGCGAAAGGTAAAATTTTAAAAAAAAAATAATAAAATTGAATAATTTCTTCAACATTATTTGTATTACAGAAAAAGATGCCAAGAACTAAAAAATTTCGTGGATGTGAAAATTATGTTAGGGAATGAGCACAATCTTCTTTGGGGAAAATTCTTCTAAGCATATAATATTTTTGGGCTCAAAATGCTTCCAAACATATAATATGTTCACATTAAACAAATATATTAATGTTTCGGCAGTATCCAATAATATATATGCTTCCTGCAAAATATGTTTGGAACATATGTTAGAGAGGCGATTTTTTTTGAGGGTGTGTAGACCCCACCAAAAGTACTTAAAACTTTTAATTGCAATTAGAATAAGAAGAATACACTGAACAAAAGTATTTCGAAACAAGTAGTAAAGGTCAGCATAAGCTGTTTCGTAATATTTTTTATTTTATTGTGCTCATGATTCACAAAAACCTGCCATTGTATAGATTTCCAATTTATTATTGTGATCTATTTCACAGCCCTGCGGTTTCTTGTATGTTCTGCTTGAGATAAAGATTTGTACGAAAAAATCTGAACCCCTCAATGGTATGGGGTTCTGTTTTTGTTAAACCCATAAAGCTATTGTTTGTTTGCTGACATGGATATGTATGTCGAATAGAGGTGTGCACGTGACACGAAATTGTCGCTGAAGACAACGGCGTGAGTGTGCGCGAGCGTGATGTCACGAAAATAATTTCGTGAGTGTGCGTGAGTAACGAATTTCTGAAAAATACACCCACGAAAATAATCCCGCCCTCTGTCATAAACACTTACGAGGTGAATTAATTTACAATTTTAGTGACGCCTGAAATGTTAAGAGTATAATAACGCTCTCGGTTTTAATCATGCTCATGTTTTCAGGCAAGCCCCTAAAATTATTCGTGATTATTTTTGTGCGTGAGCAAAAATGTTCTTTTCGTGAGTGTGCGTGAGTCCTACTAAACAATATCGTGCGTGAGTAAAATATTACTCGTGTGCACGCCTCTAATGTCGAATGTCTTCTGTATCATTTCGATTAATCTCCAGTGCTGATACATTTTTACTGCTGAGATGTATAGAAAACAGGATCAAAAATTAGGATGATATAATTTCGTTATGTACTGTGGCTACACCATTGCCTGAAATCACTTGCATTCATTACACTAGAATAAAATGGAAGTTTCCAAAATAATTCACATGGAAGACAAATGTAGATGTTTGTGAATTTTCCACTGGCACATAAAACAAAAAAATCAAGTTTTCGGTTGCTATTTAGAGCGGACCCCTCCCAGCTGATTGTAAAAATCATGAACCTGTTCCATGACGGCGTCACTATAAACGCCTTTCGCTAGTTTACGTTTTAAGTGCCAATAAAAACACTTTGCCATGAATGGCTTTGAAAGAAAAAGTGAATTTTAGTGCCACCAGCCACCAATACCACCGCTGCAGCTCTAGATCCAGTCATAGACAGGCATTTGCAATTTTAATAAAATTTCAAATAGAGAAAAAAAACTGGCCCCAACCAAAAAAAGGAAAACAGTCCCCAGCATTATCGTTGAACTAAAAACGGTAAAATTGGGTTCGCCTTTAAGAGTTAATCGGGCTAAAATCGCTTTGTGCAGCTGGCTATATGGCTTGAAGCTGAATAATGAAAACAGTGGCCAAAACAGACATACAAACTAACCATCCAAAAGCTGGAACCCAGCTGGATATTTTAAACATGGCCAAAAAAAAATTAAAAGAGCATTCACTAATGCAGGGATTTTGCACATAAAAATAAAGAAAACAATGTGCATAAGCAACCTTCTGGGCAACGTTAGCACGAAGTAGAAGTGTCTCCCTGGTTTTTGAAAGGCAGGTGGCTTATGGAGTGGAAAGTACTTTTTGTTGTTGGTCATTTTCAAATTGCATGGCCACCAGAGTTTCAGGCAACATTGTCCTCTGAAAGACAATTGCCAGCTGTATTTGGTCCATAACAAGCTGCACATTATCCATATCCAATGGAAGCCCATCAGTGGAAGTATGTCTGGTCATTTTGCTTGCATTACAGCCATAAATTGCAATATAAAAATATATCACAATGTACTCTGGTTTTTCTTAATTAGATTGCGATTTGTTGTAGATGATTGTGATTGGCGATTTTATGAGATTACGGGGTCGAAAAGAAAGGTGATTTTATATTTCGTTTCACTCCAATCTCCAGAGTAGAGTGTTTCTTTTTGTTTTTTTACTAAAAACATTGTTTTGTAATCGCATTTGTGACACTAAAGAGGGGTTATATATACACTGAAAAAATATTGTTTTAATTATAAAGACATTAAGTATTTTTCATTCGAGATATATGGAAAAATGAATGACTAGCAAATAAATACACTGGTAGAAAAAGTTTCGTTATATTAATGAAATGTGTCATTAAAATTGAGCCAATGAAACAAACTCATTGATATAACGAAATTTTTCGTTATTATATCGAATTTTCTGTTAGTCAACGAAACGTTTCGTACTATTAACGAACATTTTCATTGTCTTAATAAAACGTTTCGTTATATCAATGAAAAGTTTTCGTTGGCTCAATTTTAATGAAATTTTCTTTGTGTGTATAACATTTTATCCCCCAGTATAGATCTATACTGAAGGCTATGGAAGTGCCTCCTACATTCGTATCTGGCATTTTCTTTGCAAAGACTTAATCTCATTTGTTCGAAAAACACGACTTTTATTTTAATTATAATAGTATAAAGATTAAATTTAATAAAAATGTAGTTTTATTTGAAATACAATGAGCCTAGATAAATATAATTTTAATTCTTTTATATATTTTTTTAATGATTCATTTGTTTTGGTCTCATTTTAGGTAAGCATTATTACTGCAAACATCCCTTAAAGATTCAACGGGTAAGTTAGCCATTGGTCATGCATGACCAAGTGAAAAAGTTCTTCCTATCTTATTAAAGTCATTCTAGATATGGAATAATTTTCACTTCACAAGAAGGTCTTTTGAGATGATACATATAAAAAGCCTTTATTTTACGCAATTTCAAGAAAAGTGATTAATTTTATTTTATTAAGTTTTTCCTTATTTTATTTTTTTTTTATGAAATCCGAAATACCGACTTAGCATGTCGGTAGTGAAAATGTTCTTTTTGGATCCGGAAGTGGTGCAAAATTGGCACAGAAGCGATGAATTTAATATTGGCTTGTCATAGGACGGTTGTCCACCATTTCAACAGCCGTTGCACTGAATATGCATCACTTCTTTAGATGTGATCCGAATTCAGTGTTTTGGATGTGAATCAAACAATTTTGTGATATTTTGAAAAATAATTAATTTTCATAATTTTTTATAATTTTTAATGCATTCTGATGCTTGTCTGAAACCCTTGATCTCAAATATTTTCAAAATTTCGGAATTTTTCTAGAATGAATTTAGAAATTTTTTCAACAAAATTTAAATAATTTGTATCATTTTATTAATCCTTACTCTGTTTTTAACATATTTGAAACAAAAAAAGTTAAAATTGCCCTTTAAAAACATGAAAAAAGCGAATTAGAAAAAATTGAATTAAAAGAACTTCCTGAGTAGTTAAAATAAAGAACATCTTTGGAAGAACATTTCTGGAAGTGCTTTTGAAGTTGTGCCTTTAGAAGTACTTTCTAATTTTTTTGCTGGGATCACATTTGAAGAACCAATGTGAAATCAATTCAGCGGATTACTTCCGCCTTTTGACAAGTCCATGTAAAATTCTTTACTCTAAGCCAATTTTGCAACACTTTAGGATCGAAAAATAACATTTCCATTGCTTTTATGGCTACACTTTTTGGGGATAAAGTCTTTCGGTTTTTCTAATAAACTTCAACATTTGGTACCCAAAAAAAGGAGTCTCTTTTTTTTAGAGCCAGCCTTTTTTAAATGATTTAAAACGTCTAATGATGATAGGTCGACTAGAACAGGATGCATTTTTTGCATCAAAATTCCCAGAACGGTAGCGAGCGAACCATTGTTATTCTAGTAGAACTCATACAACGTCTTCTCCGTAAATTGTACAAACCCCATTGATGGTTTAAGTCGTATTGCTCCCTTTTTGTACAGAAATTTCGAAATCTCACATATCCAACACCATATGGCGTAATACAATGTAATTCGTTGGTAGTCTAAGAGACAATCTACACCAATGACATCTATTGACAAAATACGAAAATACTTTTTCGACTACCCAATATTTACCAATGCAACGTATTACAAGCTTATTAAAATGAAGTCTTCACCTATTACAAGTCGAAATCAACAAATGACTATGTTAACTCACTATGGCCATCATTTTGGGAATTTGTTAAATGGGAAAAATTATTGTCATTGGCTTCCCAATCTACACAGTAATTAAAAAATTCCACAAGAGACGTGTATGCTAGGCCATTTGAATTTTTCTGATAACCTTTGCCCATTACAATGGCCAGTATAGTGTAAAGTGTTGTATTTCAATTGTGACTATGGTAGATGTGTGACTAGATTGTTAGCGATAGACTTAGTGACTGAACCAGCTGGATGGATGAGTGGAAACAAATTGAAGGCAAAGTCATTAACCCTAAAAACGAAAAACAATTTGATGTAGTATGCAAAATATTTCGAATTAAATTCAAGATAATCCATATGCCAGTACCTAATAGAGGTGGTAATGGGCGAAGCAACAGAGATTTTGTTGCCAGTGTTAAAACAAATGTTTATGACAAGACTCGTTAGATTCATATTGTGTCTTGAAAATTCCAAATTATTATCCAAAGCTTGGTATATAAGGCCAAGACATATTGCACATAATTGTGGTGCAAGCAGTTACATTTGATATGGTTTTAACCAGAGTTGGTCTGTCGTTAACTATAACGTATTTGACATACATTTGCTACAACAATTTGCTGTGTTTCCCAAATTTGAAAA
The DNA here is from genome assembly GCF_050003625.1 of Haematobia irritans. NCBI lineage: Eukaryota > Metazoa > Arthropoda > Insecta > Diptera > Muscidae > Haematobia > Haematobia irritans. The sequence goes on along the minus strand of NC_134400.1, from coordinate 224,950,651 downwards.
CGCTTTGCATACAAACGTTTTTCAAATTAGCTTTTATTTTGAAAAATTTTAAAATTACTTTTGAACATAATTTTTAAACATGTCTCAATAACGAAATTAAATGACCCGATTAATTTTATTGAAAACTACTTCCATCACACAAAAAAATAATCATATCAATCACCACTGTTTTGATTAAAAAATTAATCGAAAACCATCTCAACCTCTTTCAGCCCAGATAGTAGAATGGAACTGTAGGAATCTCAATCAGACATATTCAAATAAATTTAAAACTCAACTATTTCTAAAATGCTTTTGCAAATAATATCAAAATATATCCATTAATTTAAGTGGGAGATTGAGAAGTTGTACAAGTCTGCAATAACTACATATGTCATAAGAAGAATTACATTCACATTACACTTCCAAAATCCATTTTAACTATAACGTATTTGACATACATTTGCTACAACAATTTGCTGTGTTTCCCAAATTTGAAAACGCCTTGCATACAGACGTTTTTCAAATCAGCTTTTATTTTGAAAACTTTTAAAATTACTTTTGAACATAATTTTTAAACATGTCTCAATAACGAAGTTAAATGACCCGATTAATTTTATTGAAAACTACTTCCATCACACAAAAATAATAATATCAATCACCACTGTTTTGATTAAAAAATTAATCGAAAACCATCTCAACCTCTTTCAGCCCAGATAGTAGAATGGAACTGTAGGAATCTCAATCAGACATATTCAAATAAATTTAAAACCCAACTATGTCTAAAATGCTTTTGTAAATAATATCAAAATATATCCATTAATTTAAGCGGGAGATTGAGAAGTTGTACAAGTCTGCAATAGCTACATATGCCATAAGAAGAATTACATTCACATTACACTTCCAAAATCCATTTTAACTAGATTTCAACTGTCATCTGTCTTATCAATAAGGGATTTCAAATCCACTTTTAATAGGTTTCGAGCCTAATGTGTATGAGGCATTACGTGTTATTTAAGTGTCATCTGTTTTATATTTTAACCGCAAATATTGCCTGTCTCTGAAAATAGAAAAAAAAACTAGTTAAGTCAATTGCCGTTTTATTGGGAATCAATTACACGAATATTACCACAATGATGAGATTGCTATATTTTGTAATGCGGAAATAATAAAATGTTTACAGGTCTTAATCAAATATGTGCAACAGTAAACAAATAGAGACAGAGTTATTTATTTTATTGCTTAATAATTTTATTATTTTGCCAAATGGCTGGATATGTAAACATATTGAAAATCCTCTTTAATTTAAAATATTTGTTTTTTTTTTTTTTTTGAATTATTTCACTAAATATAAATTATTTGGGCTAAATTTAAATTGGTCTCTACTCTATTTACTCGTATGCTCGCTCTTAAGATTGACAGTAATTGTTGGCTTAGGATATATTGTCCGTGTATCTCAACAATGTCACTTATTACGAATTATTTACAACTTGAGAACATGTGGTTAGGCTATACGGTAGAGATGTGCGCGTGACAGGAAATTCTCGTGATTCCAAAGCAACTCTCGTAAATGTGCCTGAATGGGACTAAAATAAATATTTCGTGCGTGAGCGTGCGTGAGAAATAAAATCGGTTCGTGAATGTGCGTGAATAAAATGTTTGCAAAATCACGCTCACGAAAATAATCAAGATTTAATTCACACTCGTATGTTAACTGAAATCAATTTGGCTCTCGAACTATATTCTATTTTTTAATTTTGTTACCTTCGCTGATTTCCGTTTGGAAAATATCGTGTCTCGTGAATTTGTCGTGAATCTCGTGAATTTGTCGTGAATCGTGCGTGAATGTGAGTCTTTAAAAGTAATTCGTGCGTGAGCGTGCGTGAGTACTGGTTTTCATTTCGTGAATGTGCATAAGTGGGATTGGCTACCACACGTATCGTACGTGAGCGTGCGTGAATAAATATTTTGCTTCGTGAATGTGCGTTAGTGTGAGTGAAATTTCAGTCACAAGCACACCTCTACTATACGGTTTCAAGTATAAACAAACAACTCTTATGAGAGTAAAGAGTATTATACAAAACATAAATCACGCTCAGTGGTGCCAACTGTTTTGGGCTGAAAATCGTCAATTTTAAAAATATTTTTCGTCAAAATCGTCAATTCATCCCAAAGAATTCGTCAAAAAATCGTCACTCATAAAACAGTTGAAAAAAAAAAGATTTAGGAACAAAATAAAAGTTTTATTCAAACATCTGAGGCATCCATATATTGTATACACGATAAAGCTGTTATTAAAAAAAGGGGTTTTATTCATTTTAGTTACATGAATAATGCCGTTTAAATCTCTAATTAAGTCATATAGTTTCCAGTTTTTTAAGCGACGATTAATTGAAATAAATTTTTAATTAATTTAAATTAATATATCTGACTGTGACCACATGTACTACATTGTTTAACAAAATTTTCTTGACAGAAAAATTTCCTATTCTCCAAGCGAATTTAAATCCTTACTACTTGCTCATGTATAATTTTTATTATTGTTACTATTATCGGTAATGAATAAATAAATAAAGTGAATTTAACTAAACTGGCTTCATAGCAATCAGAATTATTTTGCTTTAAATAGTTTTTAGACAAAAGAATACCTTGCAATGTTTAAGTTTCAAAGGAATTCCGAATTTTAGGTTTATTTATATTGATTGCATTGAAATTTCTTTCTACATTGGAGACGGCTGGGAGCAAGCTACATATAAATTGTCATATTATTGAGATCCAAAATAACTTGTCTACATTACAACTTATAAAAATCGTCAACTTATATCTACATCACTTTGAAAAATCGTCAAATCGACATAAAACCCCTTAAAAGGAAACACTTGAGTCATGCATTTTAAAAAATCGTCATATCATAACTAAGTTGTTTAAAATCGTCGCCAAATCGTCAGAGGCCAAATTTACCATCAAAAATCGTCAAAATGACGAAAAATCGTCAGAGTTGGCACCGCTGATCACGCTCCGAATACATTTGCTCTCATTATCAAAACTAAGTCTCTCGCTCCATATCTTACTCTCCAATAAACAGTTTAGGGAACCTATTATTGCTAATATTACTTTTTATATATTATTCAATTTTATTATTTTTACTGAATATGAGTAATAATAAAAATTATTAATAGCATAATCTATTAATTCGATAAATATTCTCTTGTCCTCAGTAAAAATCATAAAAAGTCGATTAGTTCAATTTAAAATTACATACTTTTCCTCAATTTGTTAAACTACTCTTTTTAGTTTAGTAAACATATGGTTTTAAGCTGAAAGCAAAACAATATTAAAGTTTATAAAAATTTTAATGATTATCGGCTTTTATATACAACAATAGAGACTACATGTACTGATTATTTACAATTGTAACAAATTACTTATCATCTTCATGTGTTATCGAATATTAATAAATAAAAATGTAGACACTGTCTTCTTCGATTAACGATCTTCTTGTTTTCTATAAAAATTATCAAAAGAGAATAATTTCCATAACTCGAAAAAATAACGATGAGAACAAAATTTTCTGGAATTGTAAAATTTATTTCTATTAATTGATATTATTGCTATTGCTTTCTATTGTCATTGTCTGTCTGTCTGTCATTGCTACCGTTGTTCATTAAACACAATTATGTATGTTATTGCATATTTTTCTCTTGTGTTTTTTGTTTTTTTTTTTCTGTAAAACCAATTGCTGTTTGTTTATATAATACCCGGGATTTTTCATCCACAAATACTTCTTGTTTTGAATTGGGCAATTCCATAACAGTGAAGTGAGTTACCAGTCGAAGAGTTTTATTGGGATTGGGACTTGTTTTGCCCGTTTGTTGGAGTGTTAGACAATCATGTCAAACATCAGCATCGTCATCAAATCTATGGTTGTGGACAAGCCTTAACATTAAATGGTATCATTTTGATTTGTTAGCCACAATTTGTCAAATGGAGCCAATAGGCTCCAAATCATCATAAACCGTTGCCGCCAAAGCAACTCATAGACTTGATTGCAACTTTTTCCGGTGTTGTTCACCAAAATATGCGAAATGCGGAACAGTTTAATTTTTTCTTGCCTGTCTGTGCAGTAAATTTGTTTACAAATGGCTTTCATGGAGAGGGTTGGTGGAATATCAGTTTTTTATTGTCTTTTGTCTTGTTCAACACGTTATTGGACAGTTGAAGAGATTATATACCAAACAGAATACATGGGCTATGAAATCAAAATCACTTTACTGGACATATTTTGGTTAAATGCATTCCGATTTTTTTTTTTTCAAAATCATCAGTTTAGTATTTCCCAAAACAATTTGTTTCCGTTATTGATGATGATGACGATGAACTTAGAGTAAAAGTTGTTTATTGTCTAATTGCTTCAATAAAAATTTTGTAAATGATATCTGAAATGTAGGGCTTGTTCCATATCTCATATGCATTAAGCTTCCTTCCATTCGCAGTTCACATGTAAGAAAGGCGATTTTTGTTTTTCTATTTCGAATAACAAGGCACTTCATATTTTGCTGACAAATAGGAGTCGAAAGTTTACAATTTGCGTTAACAAGAAAAAGGACATTATACAATATGTGTCAACACAAAAAAAAAATAAGTAAAAAATTGCTACCGTTTGAATGAAGTCGCAGGCTCAAAATTTACAAATACTCAGTTTTGAAAATCAATTAATGCAAAAATGAGTATTTTCAAAGTTTTGGCTTTCGAATGCATTCTCGAGGAATGAATTTATTTATTCGATTTACAGAAACATGACATCAAATTCGAGTGCCTGCTTTTGCTTTGAATGGGTTTTCGGGCGATTACTTAGTCATCGCCGACAATTCGTATAGATTGGACACACTGTAAGATTCCGACTGGAAAAACTTATAGTCTGGACGGCGCATAAATGAAAAAAGATCGCTAAACTTGTAAATACACTATCAAGGAGTTTTTTTATTTAAAATGTATTGGTGTGGATTTTAACCGAAAACAAGCCAATTTTTTATTAAAATATCTTTTCATACACCTTTTTCTTCTATTTTTACTCGATGATAATTGTTTTTTGATCAGCTGATACGAAATTTAACTTGATTTCTTAATCTTACGATACGCTTACGGTATGCTAACTTTGGCCATTCGTATGTGCTATCGTATATCAAAAACAAACAGCTGACACGAAATGGTTTTAATTAATAAGAAAGCATAAAACTAATTGTAAGTAGAGCTTATTATACACGTCATAGAACAATGTAAAAACTATGCAATTTTGTCCCTAGGATTTTCAATAAAACACTACTAATGATGTTGGAAAGAACCAACGAAACGTTGAGTAAAATATGAAATAAATTAGTTTTATTTAATTCATACACAAACTAACTGACCAAACAGCCCAGTTTGAACAACTATAATAGAATAAATTATAATAGAATAAAATTAAAAACGTACTGTCAAAAATATATAAGTTCTTCTTGATTCTATTATTTTTTTTTATCAAATACCCTTTACTAACTACTAAACATGGATTGTGAAATTGTATTGTAGTGAAAATTCCTCTAAATATGGTAGGTTATTTTCTTCTTGCCTTTTACACCAACAATAATGATTGCCGCAGTGTGCATGCATCTACAACATTTTTGACATCTGTCAAACTATGTGATTAAATTATGAACTTTCCAAGTTGCAAAGTGTCATTGCTGTTTTCATGTAAACAGCACATACCCGACATTTTTTATGCTTGTTTTGGGGGTTTTAGGCTAACTATGTTTTATTCACCTACGAACACACACACGAACAAATGTATATCATAATATATGTGTGAATTGAATTGCATGCTCTCTGCTGGTGTGTGAAAAATATTAAGCTGGAGCGAATTTGTATCACTTGAAAAATCTTTGAAAATCATTTGAAAACCTCTACCCACACGAAATATACACCTAGAGAAGGAATATGATCACCTCAAATATGTTTTAAGACCAAAATGTTATTTTTTGGACGGTTAACATATTTGTCGCAGTAATTTTATGTTGTAGAAAATTATGTATGGAATTTCGGCAATCATGTATATGATTGCCGTGAAAACAAAATTTTTGCGATAAAAATGTTCCATCTGTACTGTCTAAAAATAACATTATGCTTTTGATAATTAAAATAGCATTTTCTTACAAAATCCAGATTTCAAAATTCTAGAAGGAGATTTTGAGCATAGTGTGAACGTAGAATTTGCTTAGATATCTTTGACAAAAACCTAATACCAGCAATACGTCAAAATTAATTAACCCGATGACCGGTGCAGGACTAGCCCCTGGTGTGTAAGGACATCTCCCAGTTCTAGTCAAAACAAGTGAAAGAGATCGGTCACTATAAAATGGGAGTCATGTTTTTCATCTATATCAAATTTCCTGAGACAGGAAAACTATTCTTTCTGTGTTGTAGCGAATATTTTCCCATCATTGATCAAATACTTTTTCTATTACTTTTATCTTTTGTTATCTCGGTTTACGATTCATGCTAATATTGTATAGGTCTTTTGTTTGCATTTTTTTAGCGGTGACTTTTGTTCGTTGTGTGTTTTCAACCATCAAATTGAAGAGTGCGAATATTGACACATATCAAACTAAATGTCGCTGTCGCCGTTTGACGACGATGTCATCGAACGTGTTCAGAAAGAGCAACCAACCAGTCAGTCATTGTAATGTTCAGGCACTTCATTTGTTTGATATTTTCCATGAATTTGTGTATGTGTGTGTGTGGGGGCTTTTTCGTTTTCTTTTTTTGCAAATTTAAAAACATCACACATAACCATCTTGCAATTTGCAACCCCCCACCTCTTCTCGTGTATTGTTATGTATATCCATAGACTGTGCCAATATCAGCTACAATGACCACATTGTTATCGATTATGGCCGAGTACACGTGTACCGTAATAATCGAAAGTAGTATGGTGAGTCCAAGACGTAATTAACCCAAGTACCATTTAGTCTCGTCCTCAGAGAAGGGTTGTTGGCATATTGTTTTGTATATTATTCGAGAAAAAAACATTTGGAAATTTTTAGATGTGTTTATCTAAATTATTTTACTCGCTTGTAATGCCAATACAATTTACAAACATTGGCTTTACATGTCATGCATACAGCACTAGCAAATCTCAGCAAGATTGGCTTGTGCAATTTTACTATAACAAACCCTGAGGTCTAGAGAATTCCCTTAACGCGATAGTTTGTTTTTCTCAAAAACACTGTATAGTACATTCGTATTTTGCATACACCACCACCCCATTTACAGTATGGTAGATAAATGGTAGGCTCCATCCATACACGTATGAGACTATATGGACATGATGGAATTTCAATGATTGCCATAAACAACAAAACTAATTGAATAAATAAAATCGCTCGTTCGTATTCTCCTCCTTCTTGAATTTGCCATTGTTGACAGTTATTGTGCAAATTTTTGTCACAAAATATTACTTGTCTTGTTGTTGGCGTTGTCATTTATTTACCACCTTGGAAAAACAAACAACAAAACTTGACTTCAAATCAAATTCTTGGTTCAATGAACAGGTGAATGGGGTAACATTTGTTCGAATCAATTTTGTTCGCATTATCGTAATGACGCTTGTGTGATAAATAATCAATTAGTATTGTGGTGGAAAATTATGGAAAAAATTCGTTTTAACAAAGTTTGTTTGGAAGAAAAGTATACAATTTTTGTAATAAATATTAGCGTATTGTACAAGATGTCAAAACAAAAAAATAAAGACTAATTAAAAAACAAAATTTTTTAATTGAAATTTTTACATCCACATCTCACCACTTTCTTTCTTCTGTAATACAAATATTATAGATTCCGTTATATATTTATTTTAATTTTAAGTTTGTACCAAATGTTCTATAAGCAAACATAAATATCGCTATAGTCATTAACTCACAAGCAATGTATAAAGTCGAGCAATTCAATTCATAGACGAGATTGTAGGGCACATACAAGAATATTCAAAGAAACTTCACTGAAAGAAAACAAACCATTTTAGTTGCAAACGTCAGATCCTCCCCTTCTTACAAAGGATGTACCATATACAACTTTTGGGTAGTACACAAACGGATATAACCTATTTTTACATATACAGTGAAACCTCTGAAAGGTGGACACCCACGGTCCCCAAAATGTTGTCCACCTTTGAGGGGTGTCCAGGTATTATTAATTATAGTTTGTTAAACGTCCCCAGACAACTGTCCATGTTTGGAAGGTGTCCGGTTTTTAAAGTATCCAAGTTTGAGAGGTTTCTCTGTATTCCAAAAATGTTCACAATATTTCGGGAAGATGTGCGCACTCAAAAAGGTTAACTCACCTGGAAGGAAATTTTGGAAAATTTTAACTGATCGGTGTTGCAAAAGCCGATATCACAAAAACAAGAAAATATTTTTCGAAAAGAAACTTTATTAGACATAATTAATTTTTGGTAGTTTGAAGGTAAAATTCGGAGTTCAAAATTGCCAACATGTCTTTCAAGTTGGGAGCATGGGAGAATGGGTCAAATTTAAAAATTTTAAGAAATGTCATTTATTTTTGGGTGAAATACAAATTTATTAAATCTTTACACTTCATTCGTCTCTATTTTTTGTTTATTTAAGTAACTTACACAAAAAATGATTAAATTCAAGGAAACTTTCTCATATTGGAGAAATTTTAAATAGTAACAAAATAATTTTCATAATCAAAATAAGAGTTAAATTGCATTTAGTGCTCTGGATAGTTAACATTTTTTGGAGTGCAACATTTTTCAGAAAAGAGTGTTTAATATAAACAAACTGTTGTTAATTTTTTCCAATTTTGTTTAACTTTCAATAAGCATACAAAAATTTTCCAAGAATCGATTTAAGCTCTGCATTCTTAAAGCGTCCATCCAGCTATGCAATCATTATCAACAGCCAACATAACAAATGTCAAGTATAAACTAGAACTTGAAGAGACACGTTTTAGTCACGAATATCTTGTTTTCAATAAATAAAAAGTTTTTTTCTTGGACTTGACCCCAAACTATTGACAATTTCCATCAATTACAGACTTTTACTTATCAACTTCAACCAATTACCGCCATAAAAACTTAATTCAGTAAAATTTCCTTCGTACAACCTACCTAATATTGACACCCCCTCTATACACCTGGTCTGAAAAGTTGAGCAGGGAAGCAAAAACTTTTCTTTACAAATTATCTATATCCTAGAGTCTGTATCAGTCATCCAGACCTCTATGTTATCCCTAAAAGGGAAAGTACTAAGATACCATCTATGCCTGATTTCTAAGAAGAAGGAGGAAAACTTTTAATTTCTTCCATTCATGCTTTTTTACTTTGGCATACCTCTCGATTTCCCATTCCTATTTTGAGGGGCCGTAACTTAATCCCAAGTTCTTGCAAAAAACACTTTGTTTCAATTCTATAGGGTTTCATTTTGGGTTACTCACGTGAAATGATGTTAGCACGTCCTCATAAGAAAAAACTACATGGACGGTATTTTTAAATGTCTTTTTGTCACCACCAAAACTTTGAAAAATAAAATATGAAGATGGGAAAGGAAGCTCCACCAGCTGGAAGGAAAACTGTTTCCTTTTTTTTGCAGAGGTAAGAAGAAAAATTTTAAAAAATTATAGAGATAACAATGTCAGCAAAAAGACTACAAATATGATGAAGACCGATGATGAAAAAAGTTCTTCTTGGAAGTATACAAATTTCCAGGCATACCATTTCGCTACCAAGTCGATCTCGTATACAGGCTCCCATGTAACTCAAACCAATACGCCATCTGTCTATAGAGATATTTTCCTTCCTTAACTGGAGATAGATTAAGACCATCCTACCCCAAAGCTAAAAACCGAATAAAAAATCACCCATTGACATGTTGATGATGGCGAGAGAAAAGAAGACGAAAATGCTGAATGCTTGCTCTCTTCATGTTTAAGTAATCCCTGAACATGAGGCAACGTCAGGTGGTTCGGGTTGGGAGTTTGTGGTGTACGTATGCCTTATCTAAATCAGTGACATAGACGACGTCGATATTCAATCTGTTACTGTTTTATGGACAAGCTGAAGAGGAGGATGGGAATAGTAGGTTTTAAGAAATGGATAAATAATCAAGTTTAACGTTTTTTTTTTTGGTAACTTCTTCTACTTCTTGTTAAAACAGAGACCATTGTTCTCTCTGTTTTTTAAAAGAGAATTAATGTCAAGACTGTAGGTAGATTGGATCTCTGTTGCTTCGTCGAACCGCCCCGTATCCACACAGCTTCTGCTGTTGTCATACTGAGTGCCACATATTCTGCCTCGGATGATGAAGTTGCGACAGTTTGCTGTTTCTTGCTGCACCAGGCGACTGTACAACCAAACACTTTGAATATATATCCACTCACAGATTTTCTGTCCACTATTTCTGATGCCCAATCTGCATCTGCGTACCCAATTATGGGCTCAGATTCACAATTTTTCAATATAAGCTTGGTGGTTACAGTACCTTTAAAATATCTTGCAATTCTCTTTAAATGTTGCCAATGTACATCTGACGGATTTTCTTAAAACCTTCCAAGATAGCCAACTTGATAGCAAATATCTGGCCTTGAACATAACATAATGTACATTAGACTTCCCAAAAGTTCCCTGAATGGCTGTTTCGTAATTTCTTCATTTTCAAAGTATTGCAAATGAAGCCCCTTTTCCATTGGTGTTTTAACTGGATTGCAATCTTGAAGACCAAACTTATCCAATACTTTTCTAATACTGCTTTCTTGGGATATAGCTAAGCAACCATTTTCGTATACAAATTTTATACCCAGGAAATACTTAAGTGGTCCACAATCTGACATTTCAAATTTTTCGGTTAGTTGTTCTTTGAGCTTTTTGATACTTTCTAGTTTACTTCCAACTATAAGAAGATCATCTACATACAATATTAAATAACCATCAGGTATTGCCATGTATATATTTTCATTTAAATTTCCGTACAGAAAAGCAGTTTTCACGTCTAACTGATGAAAGAAATATCCATAATGTATTCCCACAGCAAGAACGATTCGAAGAGTAGTTAATTTTGCGACAGGCGCATAAGTTTCGTTATAATCTAATCCGTACTTCTGAAGGTAGCCTCGTACGACTAGCCTAGCTTTATAAAGGGTGATTTGTTAAGAGCTTGATAACTTTTTTTAAAAAAAAACGCATAAAATTTGCAAAATCTCATCGGTTCTTTATTTGAAACAGTAGATTGGTCCATGACATTTACTTTTTGAAGATAATTTAATTTAAATGTTGACCGCGGCTGCGTCTTAGGTGGTCCATTCGGAAAGTCCAATTTTGGGCAACTTTTTCGAGCATTTCGGCCGGAATAGCCCGAATTTCTTCGGAAATGTTGTCTTCCAAAGCTGGAATAGTTGCTGGCTTATTTCTGTAGACTTTAGACTTGACGTAGCCCCACAAAAAATAGTCTAAAGGCGTCAAATCGCATGATCTTGGTGGCCAACTTACCGGTCCATTTCTTGAGATGAATTGTTCTCCGAAGTTTTCCCTCAAAATGGCCATAGAATCGCGAGCTGTGTGGCATGTAGCGCCATCTTGTTGAAACCACATGTCAACCAAGTTCAGTTCTTCCATTTTTGGCAACAAAAAGTTTGTTAGCATCGAACGATAGCGATCGCCATTCACCGTAACGTTGCGTCCAACAGCATCTTTGAAAAAATACGGTCCAATGATTCCACCAGCGTACAAACCACACCAAACAGTGCATTTTTCGGGATGCATGGGCAGTTCTTGAACGGCTTCTGGTTGCTCTTCACTCCAAATGCGGCAATTTTGCTTATTTACGTAGCCATTCAACCAGAAATGAGCCTCATCGCTGAACAAAATTTGTCGATAAAAAAGCGGATTTTCTGCCAACTTTTCTAGGGCCCATTCACTGAAAATTCGACGTTGTGGCTCGTTAGTAAGTCTATTCATGATGAAATGTCAAAGCATACTGAGCATCTTTCTCTTTGACACCATATCTGAAATCCCACGTGATCTGTCAAATACTAATGCATGAAAATCCTAACCTCAAAAGAATCACCCTTTATTTAGTTGGGTTTCCATTTTCATCTTCCTTTATTCGGAAGACCCATTTCGACGTTAGCAACTTTGAGTTAGGAGGGATAGACACGATTTTCCAAACTTTATTATCCTTCATAGATTTAAGCTCGTCATCCACTGCAATTTTCCATTTGTCTCCGTCGTTTCTTTTAAAAATACCTTCATAGTTTTCTGGGACATTATTTTGTATTTTTTCTGCATTGAAGCCTGTTATATAATCAAACAGCTTTATTGGCAAACGAGATATTCTACCACTATTTCTTGTTGTGTTTTCCTGCTCAACTTCAATAGAATCCTCATCTGATAGGATGTCTTCTAAATTTTCAGATAATTGACTCTCGATAACACTTGCTTCTTGTATGCATTCATTTTCCAAATTTGTGGACGAATCAACAGGAGATATTTCACATTCGGTCACAGCATCATATTTAGAAATCGCTTAAAATTTAAGAAAGGATACTAAAGGAGTGTAATAGGCCATACACATTAGGCTCAAAATCTACTAAAAGTAGATTTGAAATCCCTCTTTTATAAGGCAAATGACATTTCAAATCTGGGTAAAGAGGATTTTGGAAGTGTAATGTGAATGAGGTATATAAGTTCGATATAATCATTTTTCTTTAATCGGAAAATACCGATCCATGATAGTTTGTTCGTCTTCGATTGTATTTCAATTTTTCTTTGAAGTAATATGTTTGCCTTCCAAAAATTATAGACAATGAAATTTGGTATAATCGCTTTGATTTTCGCTCCATCTAAAACTTTTCCGAGTTTTGAATATATGAAATTTCCCAACATTTCTTCACCACATCCCATTTCTATATCATGTCTGCCCTGAAAATAACATTTCTATTGATTTCCTTAGTCACTTCAAAATTTATTACTTTTTGTCCTTGGCATTTTATTGTTGTTTTTTTTCTCTATTTATACGTCATTGGAGTTTTTATTTCGTTTAGGAGTTCCTGTGTTTTTGTTTGTATCCTTCAATGGAGAGAACAAAGTCTGAGTGTAATACATGCGGCAAGTTCGTTGAACGTGTCATTTGGTGTATGGAAATAATAGTGAAGGAGTTGCTGTTGGGCGTTTTTGTTGCGTCGACAAAACTCTCGGAAAAAGCCAAGTAACTGCTAACATTTTTGTATTCTGATGGAATTATTTAGAAATTCTCAAATCTGCTATTCATACCCTACAAAACTAGTAGAAGTAGTATTTCGAGAATTCTAATTGAAAACTTATTGACTTACATATATGTGGTATTGGACATCGTAGTTGCTCCTCTCATCATCATAACAATGTTGTTTTTTCAATCTCAATTATTTTGATCTACTGAACACATAGTATGATTTTCCTCGGCGTCATTATATTACGTTTTATGAAAATAGTGATAGTACACGCCGTTGTAGTTTTTCTTTATTCTACTTTTGCTCCATGCCATTTTGGCATCCGGTCTTTAATATCTATGTCTGCTGGCTGCTCTAGGAAGTTTTATTCTTCGATTTTTTTGTATGCCGTAGTCAGGCTATTACCTTGAGAAGAGTGTTCTTTTTGTGTGTTTGCCATTAGAATTCCCCATTTTGTGCGATTTGTGTACACTTTGCGGTTGGCAAGTCTCATAGTTAGTTGTGTGCTTAGCAGGAATATTCAAAAGATGTTGGTAGTTTATTTAATGGATCTTTAAGAAGCTGAAAAATTGTGGATGAATGTAAAGGCAGGACAATGCTTTCAAATGGGGAATATCGTTGCACCAACTCTTGAATGAGAAAAGAAATAAGAAATGCACTACGTTAGTAGTGACCAAACTCTTAAAAAATCACTCTTAGGATTTTCTTTAAAGGCAATGTGTAAATAGGGGTTTTCTCCGCGAACGGTATCCCGCGAATTCTTGGTAATTTTTCTTCACTTAGTATAGGAATATATAAAATAATTTAATTTTCTTGGAGGGTATAAAGTAAAATAAGTTAATAGTTACCAAGTCCGAAATACACAGCCGCGAGTTCTACGCAAGATTTGAAAAGTCTCGAAATTTTTAATGAAATTTTTATATGTTATGAACATGATAAAGCGATTTTGAAACCCATATTTGAAGTAGAGACTCTTTGAGAGACACTGAAAAGTTCGATCCTTCTGACTCATGTACCAAAGTTTAAGTGATTCGAATCATTCCATTGAAAGATTTCGTACGGAACATTTAATTAAAGCACAACTTTCATTTTATTTAAATACATTTTAAGTTAAATAGAATTTATTTTAATTATTTAACTTAATTTAAACATACAGGATAGAATTAAATCATTGTATTACACTTACACTCGCCCGAGATTTTTAGTTTTTTAAAAATCACTTCAATATGATGAGAATATTTAATCATGTTATTACTCTCTTCTCTCTAATAATGTTCTTAATCTCTCTAACTCACACTCACTCACCCATGCAACAATTGCAACTGAGAATAAACTCATTATTGACCATATGCTAATGTGGACAAATACATGTGGGTGGTAACCATGATTGACACAATTGGTAGAATTCTATCAAATATGGTAGATTTCGATGAATTACAAAATTTGAACTGAAATGCTGGATTTAGATGTTATGGAAATCATAGATAGTACCGGCCTTATGATACTTTGCCCATTTCCAAACGAAAACTGAAAGACAAATATTTAGGAGAGCCAAAATAGAAGAATTTTGTCCAATGAATAAAAAACAAAATCTGTTTTTATTAGAACCCTTAACATCATACTTTCAGTTTTATTCATTAGTGTTAATTTAAACGTTTATAAATATTCATACGTCTTAAGTATTAGATAATAATATTCACTAGTTTCTCTTATGGTGGTATTTCTGTCAAATCATTATTGTAGGGTTTGTTTAAGTCTTCTGACTGTGTCATAACTGTGTTTGTTTTGTGTGCTCTTTACCGCGTTTTTTATCTTTTAATGGTCTTTACGAAGACCCTTGCACGTACCAACGATACCTACATCGTTTGAGCCCAAGCAAAATCGTTACAAATACCATATAAATAAACACCTCAAGCATACGTTGCAGAGTCTGACAATTACGATTGACTGGAACGAGGAAAGCACAACAAAAAATTGTATCATTAATTTTGCAGTCAGCACCTAATCAAATGAAAGACTACATAACAAGATAAGGTAAAGAAGACATAAGGCAATGTAAAATGTTTGTGTTGCATTACATTTGCGTTGGTTGCATTGGTTTATCAGCAATCCATTAACGTAATCGATTCCTGAGAATGGTGGTCAAACACCAATAGGTTTGATCATTTTTTTTTTTTTGTATATACGAATAATATCACTAGGGGTCTCCATTACCCCTGGACTACCGATGACCACTTAGGAGGACATTCGAAAACGGCACCGAACTCTATTTCCCCAGTTAGTTTCGATTTATTTCTCGATGTTATTTTAAAGGAGCACTAAAATGCATTTTTATGAACTTCTTTAACAATAAACGAAAAATAGGATATTTTCCATTTTTCTACAATTTTCTACATTTTTCTATACAAAAACCTGATAGCTGATATTTTTGGGTTCTTTTTGTATTTTTTCTCACATTTCTAAAGTTGTTATAGACTGAATAGCGCTTATTTTCGTAAGGCCATTTGGTCACAATTCAAGAATCAAGTTTTTAGAACAAACTCATATAACTCTAGAAGTAATTGAGGTAGGTCCTCAAAATTACAATTTTTGTTCTACGAAAAGCTTTTTAAGATTAGGTTTATTTCGGTAGTGAAAGAGTTAATTGCAAGTTTAATTGTTTGGATTTTCTTCCGTTTGTGGAAATGTTGATCATTTTGAGGCATAGAGGTTTAATTCTAATATGAAACATTTTGTGACATTTGTAATGAGAATCCTCGAAACCGGAAAATTATTTTTGGTTATCATGCACATATTAAACACAGTGGAATGAGTATGTCCAAAAATAATTTAATTTATAAAATGCAATATAAAGAAACTTTTTACATTGCTGTAGGGCTGTATATGTTTTCTAACAATAGATAAGAAAATATTTGTATATCCCTTACCATAGAAATACGATAAGTGATACATCCCTTGTCCTAAGTACTAGAATATCTTTTATCTCTCTCCCTTGAAGCAGGCTTAGTTATCCATCTTAAACATTTGTGACCATTCCATTATTGCTGTGTTTTCTTCCTTTAAATATAAAAACAAACAATAACAAAAATAATGTCCATTTTATCCAAGAAGAAGAAGGAAACAGTCAGAGTCAGTAGGATTTTATGGTATCCATTAATATGTATTTGTGTGTCCACTTGGCATTTTCACAAAAAATGTATATCTTCCACTCAAATACTAGTTCAGAGCCAAGGTCTATCAAGGAAACATAACGTACACATGACTTTAAGGCAAAATCTAATAATTGTTTATATAAACAGACAAAAAAAGCGGAAGTAACAACAATGGATGGCATGCCAAATAACAACACAAAGACCTAATAAATTTTCATAAATTGTTATCAATGGAAGTTAATCAAATGTTTACCAACTCAGATTGAATATTTACGTTGAGAAAAATGTGAGCAATGTTAATACGGAAGATTACAAGAGAAAAACGAAAATACAAACAGATACTATCCATATTTGCCATAGATATTAGCAATCTGCAATTAAATTTTTAAACTCTATGACCAGTAAATATAAAATGGTTGTCAATTGACACAAATCTCTCAATGAGATGTCTGAGTATTTGTAAACACAATCCAATTTATCTTCGTCTACCTTTGCCAAAAAAAAAAAATTATACAATTGACCTTCTATACTATTTTCCGTTTCTATACCAACCAAATTGTACTCTGAGAGAATTTTGAAAATTTCTCTAATTTACTATTTTTGCTATAATATGGAAAAATTTTGACTAATTTGAATCAGATAAATACAGAGATTTATTTTGTAAAATAACTCGTGTTCTCTCATCCAATTCGATAACCCGGTCATCTAAGTGAAAACGACACATTTTTCTTCAGAAATAAATCAATCTGATATACACAAATGCTTATTTATGATAATTTAGTCTAAACCATTTTCGTTTTTTTTTTTGTAATTTAGGGTCACATATCGGGTCAGGTCATAAACACACATATTTGAAATCATATTTAGCGTATGTCAGTGTTTATTGTACATTCGTCGTTTTGTGCAGCGAAGCAAGCAAATGCTCTAGAATTGTCTTTTGCATACCCACTATGGGGTATGGGGAGGAGGTTGGTGTCTTGATTTTAATATAACTTTGCTCTCAATTTAATGCATTTATGCAAAGAAAAGAAAATTACCCAGCAATAACCGAGATACATAGATAATAGCAACAGCAACAACGTCAACTCAAACTACTTTAGACATGTGGAACGACAAAATAATACAACAGCGGCATGTTGCTCAAGAAAACTAGTTAGCGTTATTATTCCTTTTCAATCGTCTTTTACATCGTCCGGCTCTTCCCTCTTTATCTCCTCTATCCTAGTCTTTTCATTGCAGACCAAACCAAACAATTTCAATCTCTTACCAGATTGTTTGGAATCATTGCAGTTTCTAGATTCGCTTGTTGTTCTATTGTCTGTTTGCCTGGTTGGGATGCATTTATCTTCAGACACATATAGATATACATTACAAAAAATTATACTTTGCAATTTAATAGTTTAAGGCAAAAAAAGCAATATGTACATATAAATTTGTGTAAAATATTGAAAACAATGTTGTGGATACATGAAGAAATAACAAACGACATTATGGCGAGGTTAATTGATCCGGTTCCAATCAACTGGGCACCCTCACCAAAGCAAGAGTCTTAAAAACTCCACAAGACCAATCAAAACAAGTGTATAATACATATCAATATCTTTAATACAAGTATAATTGTAGACGTTTTCATTTTTAGGAAACTATGCATTTTCAAAAAGTAAAACTATCAAATTTTCACTTTTTTTAACTTTAAGAAAAAATCACTTAAATAGCTGGATTTTGGCAATCTAAAATTACCAAAAAAATTGCTTTAGACTTTAAGGATTATCATAAAGTCGACCTTCACCTACGCACGCGACTTATGTGAACTACAAATCTTTTAGGCTACAATATTTCCGAAATTATTGCAAACACCCTTAGTCCAAACATTTAATTGCACTTTTTTGTTTATTCAGACAACATATTTTAGCCTTCAATCACAACCAAAACACATATGTGGATTGCCATTAACAGGTGAAATAGTTGAATACCTTGCTTCCAAATGTTAATTGTAACTCTACTGGGTCTCCTTGAAGATTGTTGATCAACCAACAGTTATAGGCTGCATGAATACGAACGCCATACAAAAAACATTGAGTTGATCAAAAGTAATTTTTAAAGTAATAAGAATTCTTACACCAACAACAATAACTTTTCTATTAGGAAGGCTGTTGCTCCAGGCTCACTTAGATATTCAGTTCGTTGTGAGACCACAGATAGTCCACTTATCTCAACTAACAAGTGCCACTACCAACATTTGATATAATTTTAGAATGTACGATAATGTTTAGTACTAAGTTCGTTTCTGCGAAAAACGTATATCAGCATGTATCGCCGTGAATAGGGTCCCAAACACAGGGACGATAGCTTATTTGTGCGAAATAATATGCATGATCTTTGAACAAGGCTTAAATAGATTTATTAGTACTAATATCAAAAATGTCTGTCTGTCTAAAATCTGCTGAAAAGGAAAGCGTAAGCATTGAATCCAATTTAGCGCCCAACTGCAAGAATTTGTTGTTTTTTTTTATTCAAACAATAACGCTCATGTTGTAAATAATGAGCATTATTATTTCCCAAACCCGAAATTTCAATCGCTTGGTCTACCAGTGATTTGGTCTATCTAGAAATACCAAATCATAGATTTGTTTTATGTGTGAATTATTGAGTTCTATATGAGTTTCCCCCAAAAAATACCTGGAGACGCCTAATTAATACAAATTTTGTTTTGATTACATTCTTCTTTTTGTACATTCTTCTTCAAAATGTATTTTGGTGCATATTTTCTCTTAAACGTAGGTATCAATGCTCTTCTATTTCAAAAAGCTTTTCTTCGGACAAGACAACAAAAAGAGAAAGAGAGATAAAGTGCTCTTAGGAATGTACTATCCATCAATCTGCTGTAGTAGGTTTAGCAAAAATATGATAAGGCATTCTTGGTTTAGTTTTACTTTGTTATTTACTCCTCTTGGGTGCGGTATATTTAGTACATATTATTAGAATTTTTATAGCTTCATTGGATTATTGTACATTTATTTGGTGTGGTGTCTAGTGAACAACAATGTATGAAAAAAAATCAATACGGGGAAAATATTCTATATAAATAAATGAATTTGAATATAAAAAAGCAAACCGAATATTGTTTAATAAATTAGAGTGAAATGTATTGCAATATACATTTTTTAATGAATATTCTAAAATGTGGTACGTGTTCTAAAGCTCCTTTGTTTATGAAAAAATATTTCTAAAACATTATTATACTACTACATACAAAACAAATAAAAAATAATATATTTAAATATCGTATGGTAACAGAAAACCCATTTCCATCGATTTAAAATAGCCTCCAATTGAAAATATTTCATATATATAATAATACAATTAATTTTTTTTTGCTGTGTGTTGCTGTAGTGTCATAATGTTGCCATATGACACCAAATCAATGGGTCATTTTTCCGATTTGCTTCAGTTTCAATAGCACATTGCATATGTTTGCATATTTTTGTACCCCCATTATAGTTTCTCAAGTGTCATCGTTATTTTATTTATTTTATTATACACTATTTATTAATTTGCTTTTCGTTTAAACATTTCCCCTTCCGTTCCGCTATGCGTCACTAATTTTGGAAAAAGAGAGTTTCTGTAAATTGATGTATGTGTGTGTGTGTCTCGGGGTTTTAATTTACTTTGCGTAAACATTCAAGTGTTTATTTACATACACAAAGCTCACTCTCTAAAAATCTGAGCTTTTAGCCAAGAGAAAATAATAACAATACAAGCTCTCTTCAAATAAGGAGCATGCGCTATGGTTTTGTTGATGTGTCATACACACATATAGTATCTGCATTTCCTTTAATGTTGTGCGTAAAATTGTCCAAAGGACTAGGTCAATTAAATTTGTATAGTTTTTTTTTTTTTTCATCAACAAATGAACTGGCCAAAGAAATCCACCTTCTATCCACCCTTTATGTATGGATGGCTTGTTTTGAATTATTGATTTTTATTTTTGTTCGAGTTACCCTCACATATTACAATATTAAAGAATAGAATACTCAAGCCACGTTGCATTCGTGGAATTATAACAGTTTGAATATGCGAACTGGTGTACGGTATATGTGAATACATCTTACAAACGTATGAAATATTTAAAAAAATATGAAGTATACGTCCATAGTACCAATGAATGTCATAAACACTACACAACAAATTTTTGCTTTTTTGAAAATTTCATTTTTAAATAAAAGAGAGATATTTCGAAATGTCAATATCGGAACCAAAGGAAATCGATTCTCGAAATGAAATAGATTCGTTCAATATGGAAAAGGAAGAATTAGTTCCACTTTGTCTCAGAGTTTACCTTAATAGACTTGGTTTCTATTTCAGTCCTAGATGAACAACAAGAAGGTCTTCACCGATAGTTTGTCTCCTCTATTTAATGTCGAAAGTTTTAAAGTGTCTCCAAGAGGTATCACACATAATGTAATATGCTACTTCAAATTTCTCGGTGTAAGATTTTGTGTATGGTGTTAGGACAGTTTTTAGAGATGGTTAGGCATCAATTTTAGATGCATTAACAAAAAAAGGGAAATCATATATAGTCATCACATCATCATGCTAAAAGCACTCGCAGAAGATGTCTAAATTTGACCCTCCTTAGAAGTTGATTAAAGTATTCTTTTCTATAGCACTGAAACGTCTGTGGGAACTATGCGAAACATCGTTGCACTGGTGTTCTATCTAAAACATCTCATCAGTACAATTTTGAATAGGATGAATTTTAATAAACTGACGTTGCCTCAACCCAGGATAATTATGTAAATGAATGCATTGAAAATGCAATGTGTTTCTTTAAACAGCTGATGACAGGGTTGCCAAATTTTGTGGTTTCTTTGGCCCGCCACAAATGGGTCTAACAAATATCATATGCTGTTTTTACACTCAAAAAAAAGTGAACTCTCTATTCCACTGAAGACGATTTAACTTTATTTTAGTTCACGAAATTATTATGTTTGGAGAAAGTTTCCTTTACTCTAATAATATTTTGCGTATTTTAGTTAAATTAACTAAAAAACGGGGAAATTATACACAAATTATGCATAAAGATTTACTAAATTCGTATTTCTCACAAAATAGTTCATTATTTCTTTAAATTAATAAATTTTTCTAAAAAATGCGTCCATCATGAACTTCGTATGTCAATAAAGACATTCTTGCAATTTTGAACTCCAATTTTTTCCTTCAAACTACAAAATTTTCTTTAACAAGTGAAAAAGGTCAATTATGTCTAATAAATTTTCTTGAATTTGTCGAAAAATATTTACTTATTTTTGTGATATTGGCGTGATGTCAGCGTTTGTAATACTGTTTAGTTAAAATTTTCTAAAAATATTCAACATTTTCTAAAATTAACCAAAAGTTTTTCAATTTTTCTCAACTCATATACACAGCCAGAAAAAAGTGACCCCTTCTTAAAGTTAAAATGAACTCATTGTGAAGAAAGTTGAACTTCGTATAGCGCCAAAGAGATTTTTATTTGTTTGAACGATGTGATTTTCGTAGAAATTAGGTAGAATGCATTCCATATATTAGTTAACATTTTCCTATATTTATGTACCACTATACTACAGAATGAAAAAATTTAAATGAATTGAATTCATATATGGATTGATTTTATTGAACTTTTTTTCATTCATTTGAACAAATCTTACATATTTGTGGTAAACCTTTTAAATTCAAAATTAGAATTGCTTACCTTCGTTTTTAAATACAAATATTAGTTTATTATTCCACTATTTTTTCAATTTCCATGTAATATATAACCGCATTTTTCTTCTTCTTGTACCATTCACTTTTAATAAGTTGCTGCCTAACGATTTTGCCCTCCTTTTACAATTTCAATACCTACAAATATAAAAAATCATAAACCAATTTTTTCACAAGAGGTTAGCGTCACTGAATATTACCTGATAATTGAAGACGAATTAAGGGGTTGTTATTCTTCTGGTATTTACTCACTAATTTAAAATAGCAAATATTTTATATATTTTATTGGTTATTTATTATATTATTTTACTAAATTATTTTTTAACTATCTCTCCGTATATCATAACAACACGATTCCAACTAAAAAAAAAAAAACAATCCACGCACAAACACATCGATGACAGGTATCGATTACAGGCAGTTTTGAAAGGATTGAATACTTCTTAGTACGAATAAACTGAAATATTTTTCTATGCCAAGTGTTATTCGTATGTATGATAAGCTTTCTATAATAAAGGAAGTCCGAATTATCATTTTATGGGAATTAACTAAATTAGAGGAAACTTGGGTTTGGGTTTTGTTTATTTTTACGAATGCTTTGTTATCAGTGAATAAAATTTTCTTTTTCAGTAGTAAATTCTTATACCCAGCGAAGAAAACAGTATTAGTAAAATTCCATGCCTTATTCTAGTTGATGAACTATTCCTATCTGCTTTAAGTTTAGGATTTTTTTACTGAAACAAGTAAATTTAATTAGTTCACACAAAAATTCACCTTAATGGAAATAAAATGGCTAAACTAAATTGATGAACATTCTTTCCTTTAGTTTAGAAGACACTTTTTTCTGGGTGCATCGTCACAGAATAAATAGTACGCGATAACTGAATTCTCCAAATATTTTTTAGATCGTTATTTATTATTTTCGTTTCATGTATTTAGCAGCCACATCTCACAACTTGTTGTATTATTTTAATTTTGTTTTTTTTTTTTCTCTTGTTTGTTATTATTTGGCCGATTCGTATTATTCTGTTATACATTCTCTCATAAAGGCCCCCTAAATATCTTGCTCTCTCCGTTAATTTTATCTGCTCTTTTTTATGTGTTTCGCATTTGGCGAATAAAGCACTATCTACCCATCCCTCCTCGTTTCTTCTTCTCACAAAAATTCTTCATGGGCATTCGATAGCTGTATTAGTCAGCTGCCTGCAAACAAAACTTATGTGTTCTGGAGCTCTTCCACTCATCTGATATTGTAGGCATGAGTGGAGTATAACGAAACGAGCAGAACAAAAATTCTGTGGAGAAAACAAGTACCCAGTTTTCAGTGTTGTTTTGTTTCATCTTCTTTAATTTGCAATTTTATGTGGCATTTAAATATCGAAAAATTAAACAGTAACAAGTTCATTGCAATCGATCGAGGGATCGTAAATTTGCAA
This sequence comes from Haematobia irritans, assembly GCF_050003625.1. Classification (NCBI taxonomy): domain Eukaryota; kingdom Metazoa; phylum Arthropoda; class Insecta; order Diptera; family Muscidae; genus Haematobia; species Haematobia irritans. The sequence goes on along the minus strand of NC_134400.1, from coordinate 224,927,085 downwards.
AATATTTGTGACGACGTATCTGGCTACAATATATTTTGTGAGTGGAGAAAAAGGAGAACAACGCGAAAGCAAAACCTTGTCCATTGGACAAACAGTATCATCCGTCGTTCGTATTAAAGTGGATAACAATAAACAGCTGATTATACTATTTTTTTTTTTTTGTTCTTGCCTTTCGCTTTATTGTGCGATGTACGTTGATGATGAATAGCAAAATTTTTTTACCACAATAGAAATTAAATAGAGCTATTATTGTAGAATCATTTTATGGAAATTTTATTCTACATTGATAATTGGTAGTGCATGTAATTCCCATATTTATCCGTGCTAGTTTTATTGTTTATCCCGATTTCTAATTAATATAGAGAATTGATTTACCCCGAAAGCATCGCTAATATCAGTTATTTCTCCTTTATCCAATTACAGATCTATGGGAATACTATTACCACCAGTCTCTCAAGTGACTAATACCCGCATTAATTTAACCCAACATCATCGTAATCGCAGCTTGGACAGTGCTTTGCAGAGAATACCTGAGGTAATTCCATAAATATCAAAAATAACAATAATAATTTCCTAGATTCCGTAGAATGGATAGGCTTATTTACACAGAAAAATTAGTACTTATTTAAATTGAACTAAATTATACTCCATATTTTGAGATTTCCACAAAGCGTTGTTAAAACCAAGAAAATTTAATGTACTGGTGTAGTTTTTATGTACAACTCACGAAACTACATCCTCTCATAGAAGAAAAAATGAACTAAAAGTAAAGAAGAAAATCATTGGCGCCAAATCATGACCATTTTAACCATACTTTAGTTCAGTCTTACTATTTTTTGGGAATCGTATGAAAATTTTCTTTTGCTTTAGTTCATATTGAACATACACAGTCTCACATAAGTTTACATACGGTTAAAGAATTTATATTTTCATTAAATAATCAAATTTTAAAAAATATGCATATATATCCTTTCGTTTTAGTAAATTAATTTGAAAATCAAAGTAATTGTTAATTTTCAAGAAGATTTTATTGATATGGATTATAAACAACAACAAGAAACATGTTTAGTTAGTAGGTAAAAAACGCAGGGGTATGTAAACTTATGTGAGACTGTGTATATGTACGGTCATTCAACGTTTAGTTCAAAAAATGTTTGAGACATACTTAGAGAAAGGAAAAATTCATTGGGCTGTGGAAAATTTCGATAAAATAATAATACAATTTAACTGTCAACAAATATTTCTTTCCAATTAAAATAAGTTCAATTTAGCGTTAGTTGAACTACGGACATTTTTTTCGGTGTATTATCCTTTTATTACAGGCAGCTGTTTCCGACTTCCACATCTTCATTCCCTTTATGACTGTTTATTCTAATTGTTAGACAATTTTGGTGAAGTTGATCACCAATTATTGATCGCGATAAATAGTAAGGCCATTAAAATTAGTTAGCTATCCTAATTAGACCAAAATATGTGTAAAGAAATTTACACATATTTTGGAGCCTTACAGCTTTGAAAGGAATTCAGTCGATTTAGCCTCTTAGCAGCCAATGGATGTTTGCTATCTTCTTCGATTGGTTTCCTCGCGTTCAATCAAATTGTTTAATATTTATTTTAATATAAATGAGGGCGTTTATTTTAATATAAATGATAAATTCCATAAAATGTGCATACACATCTAAATGGTTACTTACAAAGAGAATATTCTAACTAATTAGCGAAACTAGTGTCTAAAAATGAAAATCCGAAATTCTATTCAAACAACCTTCAACTTCACTTCACAATATTTGTTATTGTTCAAATTGTTATCTATGATTATTTACTGAATACGTATTTTAAAGCACATCAATATCGACGTACTATGTACAGATAGTAGGTATGAACGCAGAGATACTTTTCAGTAATATCTTGTTTTGCTAATTATCTTACGTTTTATATAGTATCGTTGTTTATACCATTTCCAATTTTCTTTTTTTTAATTTAAACTTAACTGCCCCTCAGTGTGGCCTGGTATTTAATTTTTATAGCCGCGTCTGAACATGCATCCCTTAACCAGAACTATTGAATTTGTTTTAGGCAGAACATTTGAGGGATACATGAACAAAATATAGATGATATTTTGCCACGCAGGAATGCCTTGCGTCAATATTGTATAAGATCAGTTAAAGGGTGATACGGTCAAAATTTGGTCAAGGGAAAACGCGTGTAAATCGGTGAAATCGTTTATTTAAAAAATCAAATTACATTTCTATTTCAAGTTCAATTAGTATTGCCGGGCCTCACGCTTGACACCTGCCATCAGATTTTGTACAGCCACCTTGTCCACCTTCTTCGCCGCAGAAAGCCAGTTTGCCTTGAACTGCTGCTCGTCCTTAGCAGTTTTTTTTTGTCTTCTTTAGGTTCCGCTTGACAATAGCCCAGTATTTCTCAATTGGGCGGAGCTCTGGCGTGTTGGGAGGGTTCTTGTCCTTGGGAACCACCTGCACGTTGTTGGCGGCGTACCACTCCATGGCCTTTTTACCGTAATGGCAAGATGCCAAATCCGGCCAAAACAGTACGGAACAACCGTGTTTCTTCAGGAAAGGCAGCAGACGTTTATTCAAATACTCTTTCACGTAAATTTCTTGGTTCACAGTCCAGGAAGCTATGAAAATGCTGCTTTTCAAGCCACAGACAGATGGCTTGCCAAACCAGATATTTCTTTGCGAACTTTGACAGTTTTATGTGCTTGAAAATATCTGCTACCTTTCCCCTTCCTTTTGCCGTATAAAACTCCTGTCCCGGAAGCTGCTTGTAGTCGGCTTTGACGTAGGTTTCGTCGTCCATTACCAAGCAGTCAAACTTCGTCAGCATCGTCGTGTACAGCCTCCGGGATCGCGCTTTGGCCGTCGTATTTTGCTTATCATCGCGATTTGGAGTCACTACCTTCTTGTAAGTCGATAGTCCGGCTAGTTTTTTTGGCTCGATGCACGGTTGTAGACGATACACCCAGCTTATTTGCGGCATCTCGGAGAGAGAGGTTAGGGTTTCGCTTGAAACTACCGGCAACTCTCTTTGTCGTCTCAGCGGCTTCCGGTTTTCGATTACCCCCGATCCAGACTTCCTGGCTGTCGACAAACGTTCCCCAAACACTTTAATTACATTTGTAACGGTTGATTTGGCAACTTTTAGCGATTTTGCCAGCTTTGCGTGCAAGTAGCTCGGATTTTCGCGATGCGCGAGCAAAATTTTGATACGCTGCTCTTCTTGCTTGGACGGCATTTTGACAACTGAAGAGTGAATTCCAAAATCAAAATAGGAGCAACATTCTACACACACACACCTTCAAAATGAGGGGTGTTCAGGTTTTTTAAATGCAAAATTGAAAGAAATACGTCAAGTTTATATTGACCAAATTTTGACCGTATCACCCTTTATTACAATAGCGTTCGTCTCTTACCTATACAAAATGTCATGAAGATCGGTAAATAACAGATGCACAGAAAAAAGTAAACTATTTATTTATTTACTAAATTTGGGAACCGTACGAAATTTTTCTTTTCAATTAGTTCGTATTGAACATATGTGTACGGTCATTGAACTTTATACCCACGTTTAGTTCATAAAATGTTTGAGACATACTTAAGAAAAGGAAAATCGAAAAAATAATAAAATTTCTCCATACACAAATAATTTTTTGCAATAAAATTAAGTTTAATTTAGCGTAAGCCATCGTGGTGCAATGGTTAGCATGCCCGCCTTGCATACACAAGGTCGTGGGTTCGAACCCAGCTTCGACCAAACACCAAAAAGTTTTTCAGCGGTGTTTTATCCCACCTCAGTAATGCTGGTGACATTTCTGAGTGTTTCAAAGCTTATCTAAATGGTTTCGCTGCCGTTCGGACTCGGCTATAAAAAGGAGGTCCCTTGTCATTGAGCTTAACATATAATCGGGCACTATACCCAACCTAACCTAGCATAAGTTTTACTACGGTTTTTTTTTCAGAGTGATCAGCCCAGGTCAGATCGGTTCTGCAGGTAATTTTCATTCGATCAATATACATAATTTGTGAGTTATGGGAGCAAATTGTCTACAAGGCACATCCTCATGCAAATTTAATTTGATGTGTATCATCATTGGGTACACAAAATGCAACCATAGATCTGTATCCGATATAGTATTAGAAATTTATAAAAAAAAGTTGAAAATCGACTTTTGTATTCCTAATATCCAAATAAATACAGACGGAGTTCAGATTTTCTTTTTGATTAGTCTACTTATGTTCATGGTGCTCATGCATCATAACTACAAATATTGACTAGAATTTCATTGGGGGGATTGAATTGATGTAAATATTCGATTCTTACATGTTGTCCAGTTTCTCTCTCGTTCTCTTCTTTTTCTTAACTGAATTTTCTCTTTTTTTCGTTTAAATTTCAAAGGTTGAAGTCTCTTCGCCCAATGCCGAGAGTGAAAATACATTTTGCACACCATCCATACTCGGGTCAACAATGTGCTCGAAAATTGTAACAACAGCGGCTAGTGTGACTGCGGCATTAACCACCACCCAAACACCCGCACTGACGTCATCAACACCGAACGCAGCATCAGCGTCGTCGACATCGGCTGGCTGTGCTGGTTTAGCCAACACTATGGAAATCGTTTCTACAACCGAGCCCACAAGTACGATGGCAACACAGGCAAGTCTAGCTGCAGCCGCAGCTTCATCACCAGGAGCAGTGATAATTGGAGTGCCACCAGGAGAAGCAGGAGTAGTAACATCACAACACAATAATATAAATAACAGTGTCATAGGTATGTACCTCTATGTATATGCATGCATGTTTTGTATGTACTTGCAAGAATGTCTTTGAAGTTCGTGGTGTTTTTCACTAGACAATTTTATATGTGCTCCAGATTCATATGACAATTGATTATCATTCTCTAATAAACGGATTTTGTTTTCTTCCTTTACATTGTTCCATCTCCATTGAATGTATAGTGGAACCATATTGTTCATCTGCAACTCGTCTGCGACCTAAATCATCGGACTCCGCTACATCATCATCATCAGCAACAACAGTACAACGGGCTGCATCATCAGCATCGACCGCATCCTCGACGGCTTCATCATCAACCAACTCGTCATTCGCAAGCAGTTCGCACAATGTTTTAGCCGTAATCAATGGACCTAGTGCAAATGGTGGTAAAAAGCGTGAAGACCTTACCAGCTTGGGTTCGGATGATTCGGGTATGTTGTAAATAAATGCTCTACACAAAATATCTGCCATTTACTAAATACTCAAAAAAATATCTTTTTGACAGGAATAATTTGTGGCTCTGATTCGGATCAAATTTCCTTGAATCGTATACGACATTCACATGAATCATTAGATTCTGGTGAAATGGACAACGAAGAGGAATGCATTGATATGTTAGAGACGAACTCAATGGACGAAGAATACAATATGCTACAATCGGATTTATGTTTCTATCAGTCGCCCGAAACAGATTGTCGAACATTACGACCATCAAAGAAGAATAAGGCAAAACGAAAATCGGCAGAACAAACGACCGACAATTGCACTCCAGAGGGATCCGGAGTGGTTGAGACAACGTCTGCTATCAATTCGAGCGACGCTGATGCGTTAAGTGAACGTCAACGTTATAGGGACATGAATATGTCTCAGGCCGCTATAACATTGGAAAAATGTCAAGGGCCAACGGATACAGCTGCAGATTCAAATGATGTGGTCGATTGCCCAACTCCAACGGTGTCTCAAAATTCCACTAGCACTTCCGTTAAAACACCTTCCACTCCCATAGAAACATCAAAGAATGATGTGTTGTTTAAGAACTTCTTCGGTGCCACAAAAAATGCAATATTCCGTACAGCTCAAAGCATAATCGAAAACCACGAAAAGAAGAACGCTTCGAAGCAAAGTCAAAAATCTTCGGATGACCCTGCCAGTGCGGCTGCTTCTAATGCGACAGATCAAATCAAGTCGCCCACTGACATTTCGAAAAAGAAAGAATTTTTCGGTTTACTTTCAACAAATGCCAGCAAGAAGGCTGCTCTTGCAGCTGCAGCTGTCAACAATTCCGCCACAAATTCTCCAGCTACCACTCCACTAGCACAGGCAATTGCCGGAGACCAAGTGCCCCCAGCAATAGGTGGGGAGAAATCGTTAAGTGAGAAGGATAATGCTTCCGTAGAATGCGTAGAGAAGACATTAAGTCTACAAGTACCTAATGCCGCAACCGCCTTGTCCACCGCCTCCACTTCCAACTCTTCGATAACTAAATCATCTTCCATATCATCATTGAACAAGCTCAAAGTACCCGGTGTGGTGAAATGTTTTATCAAAGAGCGTCCTAATAATTTGCAGGAAGCAAATCAACAAAAGACTGAAAAAGGTCCCAGTGGACTGTTGAGATTTTTTGAATCACCAGTTTTCAACATCCACTTTGCAATCCACTATCTCTTTTACTCGAAGGAACCTGGCGTCTTAAGTTTTATTGGAAACAAAATTTTCAGTTTTCCCGACCAAGAGGTGGACCTATACATACCGCAACTGATCGTCATGTATATACAAATGGACGAATTAGCTGAAGTATTAGACCCCTATTTGACCATCAGATGCCGAAAATCAGTAGACTTCTCTCTAAAGTGCCTTTGGCTTTTAGAGGCCTATAACTATCAACATATTGATACAATGGGCTCCAGAAAATCCCAACTGGCTTTAATGAAGGAGATCTATTCGAAAAAGGAGCGAAAGCAACATACTAAAACCGACGTAAATGATCAAGCGGCCGCCTCTGGTGGTGTGGTGGTATCACCAGTAATAAAGAAAACCCATCATAGATCCCAATCCGATGCCACAGTACTACTCACAGACTCGCGCCGAAATACATCGAGCTTGAGCATAGCGAATCGTCTCTATCAACAACCACCATATACGACACAAACCTTGCCCCCTACACCCGCCAAATTGTGCTTGGGAGATCTGACTTCCGGCAGAGCCTTCGATAATGGTTGTACTTGCTTCGAAACAGTAAGAGGGCAAGTAAACGATCTTCTGGGTCAGAAGACTGTGTGTTCCTGCAATGCCCCCAAAACAGCGCCTCAAAAAGAGTTTATGAAAGCTCTAATGAATGTGGGCAAAAATCTTACAAATCTGCCCTCCAAGGCGGAGAAAACATCGGCATTGCGAATGTTTTTGAATTTAATAAATAAAAACTTACCTGCCCGCGTCTGGTTACCTTTGTATTCTGACATTCCACACCATGTAGTGCGCATAACTGAGGAGAAGACTGCTGTTCTAAACTCAAAGGATAAAACTCCCTACATTATCTATGTGGAAGTAGTAGAAGTGCCTGACATCTACTCCTCTTCGCTAATACCTAAGATGATGCCATCACTGAGGCATACGAAATCCGAAGAACACCTGGAGGTGGGAGCGGGATCATGCCAACATCATCATAATAATCAACAACATGTCACATGTAGCCGTACATCCAGTTGTAGTAGCCATAACTCGAGTTGTCGACGTAAAAAGGAAAAGTTGTTATCGGAATCGTCGAGCGACAATAATGCCACCGAACATCAGCAGCACCAGCACAATCAATGCGGAGGAAATAATAACCTGTTGTCACCACCTCAACTGAATGAAGATGATGTCTGGTCGCAGGAAGACGATGAGATCACAGCACAATATCTTCACATGCGTAAAATGCGTGCGAATTCTGAAAGAGATGCCATATCGCAAATGTCCTTGGATTCATGTGATTCAAGAGACCAAGGTAACAAACTCACACACAGATATTACCCAGAATTATTTAACACTTTTCATTCACCTACAGGCATGCCAGTTTTGTTTAATATCGGAGATGTCCGTACCCGCCATTGCAATAATCTTAGCTGCGAAAATACCAAATCCTTCAACAATGATCCTGAGGATCCATCTGCAGCGGCGCTTAAGGTAGTCAAAATATTCACTACAAATGTTGTCAAATGGCCATATATTTAACGGGTTTGTTTTACAGGAACCGTGGGATGAAAAGGAAAAACAAATTCGCGAATCCTCTCCATATGGTCACTTATCAAACTGGCGTTTACTTTCGGCCATTGTAAAATGTGGTGATGATTTGAGGCAAGAACTGATGGCAACCCAATTACTACAGGTACGTGTAACAAAGAGGCATTCAAACTCGAATCTATTGCTTACGATCCTTCTTTTATGCTCTTTAGATGTTCAAAATAATTTGGCAAGAGGAACATGTAGATCTCTGGGTGCGTCCATACAAAATCGTTTGCTTGTCCAATGACAGTGGTCTAATTGAGCCCATTCTCAATACCGTTTCGCTGCATCAAATCAAAAAGAATTCAAACAAGTCATTGAGGGATTATTTCATAGATGAATATGGACCATCAGACAGTGACGCCTTCCGTTTGGCTCAAAAGAACTTTGTTCAAAGTTGTGCGGCATATTGCATAATATCGTATTTATTGCAAGTCAAAGATAGGTATGTATGGTGGGGATCTATGCCACAAGCAAGATTACAAAAATGATGTGGATTCGTTTTGTTTGCAGGCATAATGGCAATATTCTGTTACATTCCGATGGTCATATAATTCACATTGATTTTGGTTTTATTCTAAGCATATCACCCAAAAACTTAGGTAAGTTTTAATCGCGTAATGCAAAGCCATACAATAGTATTCATTGTATCCCTTCTTTCCCCCATTTCCCATGTAGGTTTTGAACAATCGCCTTTCAAATTAACTCCAGAATTCGTTGACGTCATGGGCGGTACGAATACTGAGCATTGGTGCGAATTCAATCGTTTATTATTGGTGGGCATGATGACCGCCCGTAAGCATATGGATCGTATTATAAACTTTGTTGAAATCATGCGAAGCAGTAAGTATATCTATGTTTAGTACAATATAGCATATGTACATAAAGACTGACCGAAACATCCTCCTGCAATTCCATTTAATGGCGATTTCTATTGGGTAAAAAGATGCAACATTCTCGAAATTGATTGCAAAATATGAGGGATACTCTCATAGCTTTTGGATCCCGTATTCCCCACAATATTACTAATTAACAATAACTTTGGAATGACGCTAACATTTGGGCGAAAATACATTGAGGGAAAAAGTAGTGCAACACCAAGGCAACATATTTTTTGCGAAACGAAAACGCCCTTAGGGTATGTTGCCTTGGTGTTACACTACTTTTTCCCTCATTGTATTTGCGCCCAAATGGTAGTGTCATTCCAAAGTTATTATTAATTCATAACATTTTGGGGGACACAGGAACCAAAATTTATGACAGTGTCCTTCATATGTGGCAATCAATTTCGAGAATGTTGCACCTTTTGTCCCAATCGAAATCGGCATAAGATTTAATATAAATGGATTTAAAAAAAACTTGTTCAGTTTTGTTTTCGCTATCGAATTCCAAGAATAATTTTACATTCTCGTTTACTTGCAATTACATAGCATTTTGTAATTTTGAACGATTACCTCGTTCAATTGAATTTTTCCCAAAAATTGCGAATTTTCGTTGTGAATACAAGCGGTATAACCTAACTTACCACACGCTGTGAACTTCTCTCTTTTCAATGAGCGCTGTCCGATTCTTTGTTTAACTCAGTGGGAACGACCTCTATGTAAAGCCTTAAAGCACTCCGAAATGTCACAAGGGACATCCTTTTTATAGCCGGGCCCTACTTAGAGAAGCTTTGAAATACTCTGAAAAGTCACCAGCATTACTGAGAGGGGATAATACATCGCTGAAAACCTGGTTTGGTGTTTGGTCGAAACTGGTATTGAACGGGCATGCTAACCATTGCAACATTGCCATTGGCTCCCAATATCTCATAATACACCCAAAGAAATTTGTTAATAGGCACATCAGAAAGATCTATTATGAGAAAGGGAGAAGCTGACACTACTGAAAAATTAAACATTGTCTGGTATTTCGATTGCTCTAGAACATGTTTTAGTTTGGCTTAAAGAAATCAAAAAGGACAATTAGGAACCAGCGAATCGCATTTGGAAGTTATTAAGGATATTACAAGGCAGGGATATGCAGAAATCAAATTGTCAGGGCCCTTGATTTTCAGTGTATATATTTACATTTGGTTTTACTTTATTTATAATTTCATATACAAAAATGTCTCAATTTTATTTAATTATATTTTGTATTTTTCTGCCATTGTAGATGCTCAGTTGCCTTGCTTCAAAAACGGTTGCTCTGGCACCGTACAGAATCTCCGTAAACGATTCCACATGAATTTAACCGAACAGGAAATGGAACGCAAAGTTGAACAATTAGTTCAAGACTCATTAAAGAGTCTCTCCACCAAGTTATACGATGGCTACCAATATTATACCAATGGCATATTGTGAGAAAGGTTTTTCATGAAAATCTAAATGCAGGCAAAGACCGATCGACACAGCAGATGTTTATCTTTTCGAACTTCGGCTGTATTCTTCGACACGATTTAAGTTTGTGTTTATGTAAATATAGATTAGCGCTAATATACTAAAATAACTTATACACATAAAATTAACAAATCCATGTTAAAAAAATAAATAAAAAAACGAAATATTGCATATATGATTTTTTTTGCTCTGTAATGTGAAGAGGAAATATATTAATTAAATTAATTAGCATATGTTAATTATTACAAACAAAAAACCCAACTAGTTTATAATTTATTACATTTTTTATTACATGAGAAAACAAAAACCATACTAAAATAGTAAGACAACTCCAAACAAAACATACGTTGCAATGTCAGACCCTGTAAGAAATCCTGTAACATACATCTATGATTTTCTATCTATCAAGCGTATAGAGTAGCATTATTATATATGTATATTTTTTTACAAATAAAAAAAATGAAAATAGTATACATTTTTACTTTTATTAAATTGCAACATTTTGTCTCTTTTTCTTTCGTTTGTTCTTTGTTTCTTAAGGTGTAATATAGAATTTTCTAATGCTATCTAAAAAAAAAATCAACAAAAATCAAAATACATATATAAAACATATGCAAATAATGATTACTAACTATACCATATATTACATGTGTCCAAACAGAGATAGATCATTTACAATACAATTAATAAAAGTAAACAAAATGAGCGAGCAAGCAAACTTGAATGGTACCATACATGAATGATATTTTTATTGCCTTTAAATGTACGTGTCCGTTTTCAATATATCTATACCTTTATATATATATGAATATAAATGTGTGTTCTTTTGTTAACATTTAAAATGTATGTATCTTAAATATACCAGAAAATTCGAAAGAAAAAATAAGCAAAACAACTTTTTTTATTATATCCACAACTAATTATTGTTATATGCAAGTTATCGATATTCACATCACCCCTTCCTAACTCAAAAACCAAATGCAAATCGTAAATCTGCACTACACTCTTCTATATTATAGAAGTTTATTAGCTAAAAAAATAAAAACATTTAATGGATAAATATAAATATTTATAAATAAATATATTATTACAATTTTATTAATTAATCAAGCTTAACACTTAAAGTGTTCCAACAATTTTTTTTTTTTTTTGTATGTATAAAACAAAAGATTATTACAAAATATTCTATGGAAATAGAAAGTACCCCCAGCATATACGAGAAAAATATTCTAATTTAGTATTTTACATTTACATACAGCCTAAATACATGAAATGGTATAATAATAATTATTATTAGTTTAAATATTGTAAAAATGAAGCAAGAAACTCTCCTGAACATAAAACTATGGCAAATTGGATTATATGGATGAAAAAGTAAAATTTTTATGTGTAAGACTTAAATTAAAAACGCAAAACTAAAACAAAATAGAATTCATTCATTCAATATTCAACAATAAGAGAAATACATCCCATAATTTAATCTTAATATACTTTAGTAATTAATATCTATATAGTATACATACATATGCATACATCATCCATCATTCGACAACAAACAACAAGAATAATCAAGAATTTTTTTATTTGCTTATATGATAAATTAAAACCTACCAGAAAAATATAAGTAAAATGTTAAATCAAAAGAGAACACAAATGTGTTTTATTGTTTTATATATTTTTTTTATTTGTGGAAATGGGAGTAAATTTTCTTTTTTTGCTTATATACCCAGAACATCTCATCAGTGCAAGTCGCGCCGATGTTGCCAGATTTTATTTAGATAAAGGGACGCTTCATCGATTCACAATAGCAATTTATTGTGACTAATTTGTCGAAAAACATGAAATTCAAAGTGGTACAGTGTCATAAATAATCGCAGCAGTAAATATTTATTACTAATTGAAGCATTTCATACATTAAAAATGCAAGATTTAACTTCTTTTCTGTGATTGTTTTTAAACAGCTGGGGGCTAATCACGGCATTCGATATCGAATTCATAATCGTATCGAAAAAATTGTCGATACGATTAAAAGTTTGGATCACAGCATTCGATCGAAATTTGATGCAATTTCTCAGGCGTTGCCAACAGCAAAAAACGAAGCAGAGCAAAATGAAATGACAAAACTAAGTTAGTGTCACAAAATAGAATGTAGAAAAAAAAACATGTTTTTGGAGGTTTCAAAGTAAAAAGTAAATTGTATTGCATTATATCTTATGGACCCATATCTCTTTTTACATTCCTCCGAATTCCTTCCTAATTGGAGGATGAGATGAATATAAAATAATTCGGCGACAAATAAGGAATAAAAGTGCACATTAGGGCTGTTTTCTTTTTGCACTGGATACAACATTTGTATGGGCTATCCAGAACATCGTTGCACTGGTGTTCTATCCAGAACATCTCATCAGTGCAAGTGGCGCCGATCATGCCAGATTGTGTTTTGATAAAGTGACGCTTCATCGATTTACAATAGCACTTTATTGTGACTAATTTATCGAAAAACATGAAATTCAAAGTGGTATAGTGTCACAAATAATCGCAGCAGTAAATATTTATTACTAATTGGAGCATTTCATACATTAAAAATGCAAGATTTCACTTCTTTTCTGTGATTGTTTTTGAACAGCTGATGACAGTGTTGCATATTTTTGGAGATGTCCTGGATAAACGAGTACTCTGTTTTCTTTTAGTCCTTCACGGCTTAGGGTATCCAGTGCTAAAAAAAAACAGCCCTATTGTTAGTGGTGTAAGTACATGGGTTTGAAATGGTGTGCACTGTTAGAAAGTCACCTTTTGTAGGCTCAATGGACGATTTCGGCTGACGAAGGAGGCGTTCAAATGGAAAATAATTTTTGGTGGCATGTCAACGTCAATTTTATCACTTTGCAATTGTCTGCCGTCTTAAAACTTTTTGCGAGTGGGAGCCTTCATAATTCACTATTCTTACAAGGTGGTCCAGAAGCGTTATGTTGTCACGGAATGGTACGGTATTTGGTCGATCACAATCTCTTGGATATCGATCTAGCATGTGCGCTTTATATATGGTTCTTTGCCAAGCTAGAATGCTCGCTGCGAACTCGACTATGACCATTTTTTGTTTAACTTTTATTGGAGTTGCATTGGTCCTACATATTAAAAATATGTTCATTATATGTAAATTTACTACAAACTAGCAACAATTCGAACTAAAACTAATATATTTACTATTCCTATATGGCGAAAAAAACAAGTGAAAAATGTTTTACGATTGCAATTTACCAATCGAAAAAATTGTCGATCAAAAAAACTCGATATCGACTCCCGTGATCCGAAAAATTTAGATTTCGATCAAAAGTTCTCGACATCGAATGCCGTGATTAGCCCCCTGATGTGACAGTGTTGCATATTTTTGGAGATGTCCTGGATAGACGAGTACTCTGTTTTCATTTAGTCATACACGGCTTAGCATATCCAGTGCTAAAGGAAAACATTCCTTATATTGAGTTTTAATTCTGGTTGTAATGTGTTTAGTTTTATTTCATTGTACCTCATAATTCACAATAATATGAATTGGCAAAATTCGACATGGCAATACTGGCGAGATTTTTACAGATAAACACAGTAGAACGGTTCGAAACGTTTCAGAACGTTTCATCAAATATCAAATAAAATGCTTATAAACTTTCATATATATTGAAAGCTTCAAAAGTGAAATATATTTGGATAAAATACAGGTATGTTTTCTTTATTGTATTTTACCCACATTTTTTAAAGTCTTAAGGGGGAATTACATACCATGCGTTAATGCGTCCGTTGATTGAAGAGTTGAACTTCCTCTCGGTTAGAGTGCTTCAAATAGAAAAAATCAACCTTATCAACGCACGGATTAACGCATGATATGTAATTCAACCTTTAGTTGTACTTGCAATTTCGGTCTCCACGGGCGAAACACGAATTTAGAACCGGCGTTTAAACATAATCCACTTTTTACCATTTGAAATGTCGCTTTTGTTAGTAGAAAGATACTATGTTGCAATGCATGTCCACCTTGCATATAAAGGACGATGGATTCAGTTCAAATTTCTACCAATCACCACAAACTTTTCCAGCGGCGGTTATCGCCATTTAATATTGCTGGTGACATTTCTGAGTGTCTAAGCGGTGTCACCGTAATGTCAAACGTCATTCGTACTCGCCTATAAAAATAAGGTCCCCCGTCCTTGAGCTAAACATAGACATAGTTCATCAACAACGGGCTGCCACTATACCTAACCTAACTTTTGAATATAAGTAGAGCGATTTCAAATCACCAAAAATAGTGACTAGTGTGAATATAGGTGTTAACATCAACAATAGGTTGCCGATTGGCGAAATACATTGCTTTTCATGCTAACATTGCAAGTCAATTAAATTTTTTGAAAATATAAACAGTGATTACGAAGACCCACGGAGTGAGGATAAAATAAGGATTATAACCACAAATTGGAAATTCATACTACAACAACAGCAATGAATAAGTTGGCGGCTACAAAGTACTTCTGATTAGTTTTCTAAGCGCGTCGCTTAGTTTATCCAACAATTCGTAGGTGATCGGACATTGAGCTAATCGAGCGTCTGTAAATATAATCTTGGTTACACATTGGGATCCTATAGTTTCCCAGCGACAATATACACACTTTAGCGATAGGACGTTTCAAAGTTTTTCCAAAAAAATCAAAGTCAAATTTTTGTCATATACCTATTCGAATAATCGACTTTAGATTTTTTCACAAAAGAGTTAAATTCAGTTTTGATGTGGGTTTGATAAGGACCAATATTGGCATTTTAAGATAAAATGAAAATTGAAAGGGAAATGTGAAGTAGATCGTTTTATGTCAAGAACTCATCAAAAAGTTGAAACTCGGGACGTAGGAGAGTCGACACGTATATAGCAGCAAATGTCCCAACATTATAGAAAACTTTAGTAAAATTCGGCCTTTTGATTATCGTTACAATCTCTAATATAAATAGCCAAATTCTTGTATTACATCATTGCCTTAATTGTAATATTTTTTTAAAATATTTTTTTTTTTATTTAGTAAGCTTCGGTAACACAGAGATTTTAAAGTTTACTACCTTCAAGCAATAGTATGCTAGAAATGAACTATTTTGAGTAATATAATTTTTTTTAAATATATCAAACTTTCACTCAAATTTCGTTCAAAAGATGGTCACTCCGCTAATCACATCAAGAATTATAATGAAAATGTTTCAGAGATTATAATTTATAATGTAAAAAATGAACTCTTCTTAAATTAAGAGAAATATAGTAAACAAAATTCGGGTTTCGATATAGTTGGAAGGTAACCATATACAATATTTATAGTAAATCTTCATCTGCGTAAATCTCATAAACTAGCAACAGTCTGGTGATAGTTCCATTTTAAACTCAAGATCCTCTGAATGTTCAATTATTTCTGCAGCAGCAATACGACATTCTTTTTCATTTTGCATCTCTTGCATGGCATTCGATTTCATGGTGCGGTTTGCCACTCGCCAATTAGCAAATGGATCATCCTGGACATCATCTGCACAATGATGATTTTTTTGCTTACGATGGGCGTTTAGTGCAGCCCCACATATAAAGGATTCTGAGCATACATTGCAACGGTAAGGACGGTCTCCTGTGTGCCGACGAATATGGATTTTCAAGTCATTCGATTGAGTAAAGCTACGACCACACTCGGGACATTGATAGGGTCGTGTTCCCGTGTGTATTCTCATATGGCGAGCCAGTTTGTTAGCGCGTGAAAAAGATTTTGAACACACACTGCATTCATGGGGCTTTTCGCCTGTATGACGTCTTTGATGGATATTGAGATCCTGCCGCCTTGGGAAAGCTTTATCACAGCTGTCACACTTGTATGGTTTATGACCAGTATGGCGACGGATATGAATAATCAAGCTGGCTTGGGTAAATGTTTCACCACAGTACGGGCAAGTTCCTTTTTTATAGTTCTTTGTCTTAGCAAGTTCCTTGTCTTCGGCCGAAAGAGATTCAGCCTCTTTGGAATGACAGGAGATCAAATGGCGTACGTAGTTATTACGTCGCTTGAAACTCTGTGGGCAGTGTTCACATGTTATTTTGTCTCCATCGGTGGACATTTTATTTTCCGTTGTTCTTGAAGATACCGTGGGGGTATGAGCATTTTTAAAATGCTTTTCTAATGTTTCCATTTTAGCAAAGGTACGATCACAGTTGGAGCACTTGAAATTGCCACAAGTTTGCATTCGCTTTGATAGACGCGAGCCAATAGCTTTCGGCGATGTACTTTCTACATAAGAAGTGTCGTCCTCTTTCCTGAAATATGGAAATTAAAATTAGTTGTTACAAGGAGTCAACTAGTAGTGGTCGCACATTATTACATTGGCTCCCATGCTGGTGTAGAATTATCAGATATGGGGTCTTGTTCTATGACGTTTTCATGTTTATGTGTTTTGTCCTCTGTATATTCCTCCAGATATTCGTCATCGAGTACTTCGATTTCCTGTACATCTGTAAGGGGTTCAATGTCAGAATCTGTGGAAATAAAACCCATAATCAATTTCAGCTTTTTATTTAACATATTCAGTTTTCTCTTACCCACGACATTTATTTGTTGATTTGTGTCTATGTCACTATATTCTCCTTTATCATCGACCACAATATCTGCCACTATTATATTCTTCAGGTGGACTTCCAATTCTTGCTCAGATTTTTCCACTGTGCAAATGAATTCGAATGCAGTCAAAAGTTTTTCTGTGCACTCGTGACATATGTTAGTGGGCTTGGTATCGCTCTCGGAAATATTTACATTTGTAACCTTTTTGAAGAGCGTAGCCAGTTTCATATATTCCTCATACTCTACTTCATCGAAAAATGAATTGAATTCCGAATTACTTTGCAAACAAACGCGACAAGCAAAAGTTAATGATAACTCTTCCATTCTGGAACCACAATTTACAATAGAAGTGCACTAACATTCAAAGATTCCAATCAGCTGTATTCTATATTGTTGTTCGTTCAAAGAGAATCGTGTAGAACGGAGATACGTTTTTTCATTGAGAGAGCAAATATTGGGAATGCAGATGGCGCTGAAAGGCACACAGTGTTACCAGTCTCAATTTTCTTGTTCACCTTTAAAGTAATACCTATTACTTTTATCGCAATAGAAGCAGGATTTGCCGAAAAAAGGCGCGAAACACGCACGGACGAAATTCATTGAAGAGATAAATTATTTACAGATATTCGTTTTTTGATCGATATTTGAACTCAGGAAAACCAAGATGGTATGGCCCGAGGTGGAATACGTTGATCCTGACAACGGGAAATATCCCCTACCTAGGATACGTCAATATGTCCATAATAGAACTGAATACATTGTCATACTGCAGCCGCACGGAAGAGAAAATCGCCTCCCAATTATGGCCACGGCTAAGCGACTTCATGACAAATTTCAAGATATTGAGACTTATTTCGTTTCCAATAAAAAGATCAAAATAACTAGCAATCGTCGCGAGACGATAAACGCAATTTCCGCTGATACTTCGCTACGTAAGGACTACATGATATATATTCCTCAGGAGTTGTGTGAGATGAAATCAGTGGTTCAGATACCTTCTGATCCCGTTTACACCGAGGAATACATATTCAGGAACCTGCAAATAATGCATAAGGCCGAATATGGGATATTTAATCGCGAGTCGAGGATTATGGAGGTCAAGAGGTTCACTGCCCCCGACCCGACAGATCCAGATAATCGAACGGACATTGATCTGGTGATGATCTCATTTTCTGGAGACCGTTTACCATCACATGTGGTAATAGATCAAGTCATATTCCCGGTGAAACCTTTTATTGAGAGGACAATACAGTGTAAAAAGTGTTGGCGTTTTGGTCACTCCCAAAACTCTTGCAACCGCAACAAACAACTATGCCCTCGATGCGGTTCACCTCACGAGGATATATGTGAAACACCGCCCAAATGTGTTAATTGCGGCAACCCTCACGATGCTAGATCCCACTACTGTGAAAGATATATTGAACTGCGAAAAAGGGCCAAGGCCCAGGCTCAGGAGAAGACTCCTAAGATACGCGATACTCCAACTGCACCGAAGATGAATAATGATGGTGGCGAGACTTTTGAACTACGAGACGAGGAATTTCCAATGCTTTCCGATGTCCGCCCAAGGGCGAAGAAGAGGAAGAATACAGAACTACATTCGATGGTGGCTGTTATGCCCCATCCTACGCCGGATCCACCTGTGAACTCAGCTATCTCACCTGGACCGGTTGACTCCCAAACTCTACCGGACATACGAAACCACGAAAGCCAAAATGAAAACGGCAAAGCAACTTCGCAAGAAGAGAACCCAAAGAACGTGACAATACCCGATAACGACTACAGTACTATCAATACCAGTGCCACAGAACGGTCGAGTGGACTGGATTGCAGCAAACCCAGCAACAACAAACCTAGTTCAGTCATAACTATACCCCTGGAGAAATTTGAGCAGTTTCAAGAAGCTAAAATGAATTATCTACCGGTCGATAGTGATGAAGATAATTCAAATTAACCTTACAAGCATTAAGAACAAAAAAAGCCAACTGACTCAATTTCTCCAGGACTCAAATATAGACATGGCATGTATATCTGAAACATTTTTAGACCCAACTGATAGATTATTTATTACCGGCTACGACGTTATACGCAAGGATAGAAACTCGCGCGGGGGCGGAGTTGCCATCCTAGTGAGAGGAACCTATTCATTTACAAACTATGACATCCTGATTGCCAATCGAGATCTGGAGATAGTTGCGATACGATTGGATACCATCCACGGAGAGATTTTCGTTGTCTCCCTATACTTTCCTCCATTAGTGAATTACACGTCATCTGATTTACAAGAGATCATAACGAAGCTGCCAATGGACTCGAAATTCATTATGTGCGGTGATTTTAATGGTCATCACCAGATCTGGGGATGCCATAGAAACGATAGGAAAGGCCAACAGATAATTAATTTTATCGAGGACAACCACCTATGCCTCCTGAACGATGGATCCAGAACCTTTTTTGGGTGCTCAAATCCATCTGCAATAGATCTTACCATATGCAGCCCGCCGATATCTTTATTGGCGACATGGAGGACACTAAACGAGACATTTGGCAGTGGCCACTGTGCAATCGAAATTGAAATACAACTACGAATGAAAATGAGAACTAAAACATATGGAGTTCCCAAGAATATTCCAGCTAAAAAACTGAACCAGACAGTCTCTGACATCATAGAGGAGGCCGAAATATTATCTCCCGAAGACCATAAATTTGACACACTTTCAAAACTTTTTTATGAAAAATTCAAGACCGAGAGAAAAGGAAAAATCTACCCGGACAATTCATGGTGGAACGAGAGGTGCAAGAGAATAAAAGCGGAACAAATGAAGTGTTTATCCCAATTTAAAAAACGTCCTACAGGTGCAAATTTTGAGAGATTAAATGTCAAAAGAAATGAATATTTCTATGTTATAAGAGAAGAAAAACGCAAAGCTTGGAGAAGAACGTGTGAGAACATCAATTGGGATACTACTCCCACAGAACTCTGGAACGCCATAAAGAAATTTCGTGGCATGTACAGCCCCAGAACTCATTCGATGTCTCCTGTGTGCTTGGAAGGCTTCTGCGAGATAATATCTGGCCCCATGGGCCCGGTTAATGGACCTAGAAATATTTCAGAGGCAGATAATGACATAACATTCACTATACAGGAGCTAGATGCGGCAATCTCAGAAGCAAAAGACACATCAGCTGGTCATGACGGTTTGAGACATGGCCACATGAAGAATTTTGACAACGATATAAGATCCAGATTACTAACTATGTACAACGAAGTGCTTTTAAGTGGTAATATACCAAAATCATGGATGGAATATAAGGTCGTTCCTATACATAAAAAAGGCAAAGATCCAGATGACCCAAACTCATTCCGCTCAATTGCAATGATATCGTGCACTCGTAAAATATTTGAGAGAATGATTTTCAGAAGAATTGACCACGAACTGGAGTCTCAGAGTAAGCTAAGTAACCTCCAGGCTGGTTTCCGCAAGGGCCGAAGCACTCGCGACAATGTCGTAGCGTTGTGGTCTGCTGCACAACTGGCCAGGACGGAAGGCAAGTATATGGTTTCGGTCTTTCTTGATATAAAAAGTGCCTTTGAGAACGTTGACATTGAGATTCTGACGGAGAGATATAGGCTCCTCAATGTTAAGGAACATTACATTAACATCATTTACAACATGTTCCGCTATAAGGAACTTATAATCGAAACTGATGGGGTAAGTAAAAGAAGAATATCACACAGCGGAACACCTCAGGGCTCCGTACTGAGCCCCTTGAGCTTCAATGTGTACGTGAACACACTTTTTGAGAACTTAAACGTCAATGTATTGGGATATGCTGATGATTTAGTAATTTTTGATTCCGGTTACAATCTGGAACAAGTGAGACAAAGGATTCAAGATGCGCTCAATTCTATCGTTCAACGTCTAAGCGAACTCAGGCTTGCACTATCGGCTCAAAAGACCAAAGCTATGCTATTTGCCCCACGGGATTCGAGACGCCACACCCCACAACCGAATGTTTATATAGAGAATACTCTAGTGGAATTTACAGACAACTTTAATTTTCTCGGATACATCATTAACTGTCGCCTAGACCCAGAACCACACATTAAACATATAGTGAATAGCTCATTCCAATTCATGAACATCTTAAGGGCACTATGTGGGATATCATGGGGTTCCAACCCATATCTCATCATTTTACTATATTTGGGTGTTATTAGGCCAAGAATAGAATACATGGCCCCTCTTCTGGCAGACTGCCCGGGGTATAAAATAATCAGAATCGAACGCATTCAATATAAGGCATTGCGAATCGCCCTCGGAGCCATGATTTCGACCCACACATTAGCACTAGAACAGGAGGCGAATGTAATGCCGCTGAAAGAACGATTAACATACCTGACCGAAAAATACATCAACAATCTCGTAGCTAACACACATTTGCCTGCCAGCAAATTTATACAGGAATTTAATTCAAAATTTACCACAAGGCCGAAATTATTTTCTCTATACGACGCAAAGCTTAATGAGAACATCGCCAGAATTGGGAAACATTTGCGATATACCCTTCCTTACGGGGCCGTCATAAGTGGCGCAAAAGTCACATATTTGAAGGCTAGAAAATCACAACATGATACTGACACCATAAGACGAAAATTTGAAGGACTCATCAGAAACAAATTTCCGACGCACACCAGAATATACACGGATGGATCGAAGACTGCGGACAAGACCAGTTGCGCCGTTTGGATGCCATCAATGGATCTAGAGGCATCGTTTTCATTAGACACCCGTTGTCCCATTTTTTCAGCCGAGTCCAGAGCTATACTTGAAGCTCTTCTACTTATTGGAACGTGCGACCCCGGTGAGTTCTTGATTATCTCAGACAGTCAATCCGTGTTAATGGCTATACAGGACATGAAGGGGAAGAAATTTCACCCGTACATTCTTGAAATAAAGAATGAGATATACGGGCTTGAAATATCAGGTTTCTCGATTAACTTTCTTTGGATACCAAGCCACTGTGGTATCGAAGGGAATGAACATGTAGACTCACTAGCAGTCGATCATGACGATACCCTAACTCACCCAGAAATACATCATCAGGACCTGTCGAATTTGGACAAACGTATGGCAATAGATTCCTGGCAACAAAGATGGGACACGAGCCCATTTGGTCGTCGTTTATATTCGTTCAACCCCAGGGTCAATCAAACGCCATGGTTCAAACATGCAAAACTGATCCGCAGAGTAATCACGATGACATGCAGAATTCGATTTGGACACAACCAAGCAAGGACACACCTATTCAGGCTAGACCTAGTGGAGTCAGACCGCTGCTCATGCGGTGATATCCACACCATAGACCATCTGACTTTCCATTGTACCGGTGTGAACCCTCACACCCGAAGAGCGCTCCTTACCGGATTAGAGTCATTAGGAATCTACACGCATGATATAGACTCAGTGCTGAGAACAGAAAACATGAAGGCACTGAGAATACTCAATGAATTTTACAGAAAGGCTGGGATTGTGGTGTAAAAATAAACAAAATATTTTGTTTATACACCACAATCCATTATATCAAAACCACGACAACAAGGGAGATATTTATATCAACAATCCACCCAACTATATCTCGTTTATAATAATCCCCGGAAGGTGGCAACATAGACTACGTGTCTCATGCCACTTTGTTTATCTCCATACCGGAGACGACGCATTATCATATGTGTCGAGGAAGAAGAAGAAAGCAATAGAAGCATAAATTATTTTTATTTGAATATAAATCCGCAGGTTTCTTATGTATATTTGTATCAACCAAATCCAATTTAATAATTTAACGAAGTTTTGTTCAAAATAAGTACCATGCTATAAATAAATATATACATCTAGAAGTCATTAATCCTTTCGACACCGAATTTTTATAGATATCGCAAACAAAAGTTTTTATACTCTTAATCATGTTTAAGTCATTTAAGAAGCGTCTAGCCAAAATTTCGGGTCGCCACGCCCATTCGTTTGGGCGGTAGAGAATGTTGCCTGTGGGTAACTTTGGGCAATTGTGGCAATAAAATGGTTTGTTTTGTAATTATAGACGTATTACGTTTTCTTGGATTTTTTAACATTTTTTGTTATTATTAGAGTGTATACTTAGATGTGCGCGTGAGTGAAATTTCACTTACGCTCACGCGCATTCACGAAGAAATATTTATATGAAATGAAAAGTTATACTCGCGCACGCACGAACAAAGTTTATGCCTCACGTTCCTGCATGATTCACCACAATTTTCGTAATTCACAACAAATCTAGTGACTCAGGATTTGTACCACCCAACCAGCAAAAATTAAAGTTGTTTTGATTTTATGCCAACACGTCCCCGCGACAGCCGAACACGACCTTATACTATCGGATTTGTCGCCGCAACGTGTTGTGTCGCAGGGTTTATCCGACCGTCTAAGGTCCGCTTAAGTTATATTCATAACTCACGACGGAACCATTAGCTAAATTCAAATATGTTTGACAATCAAACAACGGACGCTGATTTAAATCGGTGAGCTTGAATCGTGAACGTGAATTTGTTCGTGAGTTTGATTTTTTTCTGTCTCTGTCTTAACGTGAATGTGAATTTTATAGTGAACGTCAATTTTATCGTGAGCGTGAATTGGATCATGAACGTGAATTTTAATCGTGAGCGTGATTTCGGAGAAATTTTACTCACACAATAAAGTGATTTTCAACTCGACAACCGAACACCTTAAGCCGATATAAATGTGTCCATTCGGCGGCTGACAATAATCCGTTATAAAACAAGTAAGTAAAGTAGAAAGTCGGGCGGGGCCGACTATATCATACCCTAAACCACCCCTACTGAATTAGTAAACATAAGCATTTGTGGGGTATCATTGGTATAGGTTTTGGAGAACATAAAGGGGGGTACATGTTTATGGGTGTCTTGTTACAATCTGAGCAGTAATGTCTAGTATTAGGAGCTATAGTTTATTTTGCTCCAAAAGAGTTAGTATGCCACTAATATTGAGACCATTATTAAAAAAGAGGAAATCGGTCAAATTAGTTGTGGGTAATAAATTCAAATTTCTGCAAATAGGACAATAGATTTATGTAAGAGCTACATGTAAGTCTAAATACGATCAGCTAGTACATCAAAATTTGAAATTTGAATAACATAGGTTAATAAATAAGAGTATTATGGACAAATATGACAAAATCGAGCGATGCATATATATGGGACCTATACCTAAATCTGAACCAATTTGTATAATATTTTGCAGGTATGATTGATACCACAGAAGGTCACTTTGTGTAAAGTTTGAGCACGATCAGTTAATAAATGAGGCCCCTATGGTCAAAAATAAGGTTATTAGGGGCAAATTTTTCAAAATCGGGCGATACATATATATAGGAGCTACATCTAAATTTGGACCGATTTCGATGAAATTTTGCACATACAGTAGTGCTATAGAAAATTACATTTAGCCAACCTTGGTTACGATCGGTTGATAAATAAGGGTTTTACGGCCAAATTTAGCAAAATCGGGCGATACATATAGATGGGAGCTATATCTAAATCTGAACTGATTTCGATGAAATTTCGCACATACAGTTAGAGCTATAGAAGATTACATTTAGCCAACTTTGAGTACAATCGGTTGATAAATAAGGGTTTTACGGCCAAATTTGACCAAATCGGGCGATACATATATATGGGAGCTATATCTAAATCTGAACCGATTTCGATGAAATTGCGCACATACAGTTAGGAGTCTAGAAGATTATATTTAGCCAACCTTGAGCACTATCGGTTGATAAATATGGGTTTTACGGCCAAATTTGGCGAAACCGGGCGATACATATATATGGGAGCTATATCTAAATCGGAACCGATTTCGATGAAATTTTGCAGACTTAAAGGGTGATGAAAAAGTTTACTATGTGCAAAATTTGATGACGATCGGTTTGTAAAAAAGCGCAACATGACTCCATTTGTCGAAATCGGGCGATACATATATATGGGAGCTATATCTAAATTTGATCCGCTTTCTTCCAAATTCAATAGCGTTCGTTCTTGTGCCCAAAAAACACCCTGTACCAAATTTCATCCAAATCGGTTAATAATTGCGACCGGAATCCTGTGAACAACAAATACATGGACAGACGGACGGACGGACACCAAGCGCTCGATCGACTCAGGAGGTGATTCTGAGTCGATCGGTATATTTCTGGTAGGCACATTTTTTTGCCGATCAAACTTATTATACCCTGGCCACTATGTGGTTTAGGGTATAAACAATTTGAAGTTATTCGAATGATAATGAGATTAGTTGTACAACCAATCTCTGCTCAGCAGGTAATGCGCTTTACAAACTATCAGTTATTCCGGACGGAATGTCGGTGTTTATGAAGAATCTTACAGTGTGTCGGATCGATACGACTTGTCGGCGATGACTAAATAATCGGTAAATGTGTTATCGATCCCATAAACATGCAGCAGTATCGATTATGCCTTCGGACTTAACTTATATTGTGCACAATGTATGGAATATGTTCGACAAGAGCACTGTCGTCCGGAATAAGTGATAGTCTGTAAAGCGCATAAGAATGAAATGTAAATGTGATTGTAAGATTGGTTGTACAATTAATCTCATAACCAATCGGATAACCTCAATTTGATTTTATAATGGATAATTTTCCTCCGCCGAATATACAAATTAATATCAGCTTAGCAGTCAAGTCACCGCAGCCGGTCACCCTCTGGTCTGTACTTAGACGAATGTTTGAAAAAAGTTGTCGCTTAAGGGGGCGCTTCAGTTAAAATTGGACTTGCACTTTAAAGAAGCAGTTGGGACTCTACGTTTTTTTTTTATTTTAGTATATTCATTAACGCAAACAGAGCCCCATTCGAAGACCTACACAGAAAAAATATCAAATATTAAACTAGAAACATTAAGTCAATTAGGTCAATGATGGACATTTTGAAATTTTTTAATAAAAAAGTTAATTGATACAATTAGCTTTTTAATCAAACTCAGAAGACTAAGTCAGTTAAAAAAAGTGATGGAATTTTTTTAATTTTTAATTAAATTTCATTTCAAGCAATCAATTGTTAATCAAACTAAAACACTAAGTCAATTCAGAAATTAATTAAAAATAGTCGCAGTTTTTATTTTATTTTTTATTTTATTTTCATTATGTAATTTGAAGCCACATAGCGGCCAATTTAGGTAAATTACAATGAACTACTAACCGTTTTTAAAAGTTTTTAAATTAAAAAATAATTGAGTTTTGCTATCAAAATAAATTAAATTTTTAATTAAAGCAATTAAAAAATTAATCGAAATTTGCTAATGATCTCAATTAATTTTTTAATTAAGTCTTTTTTTTTGTGCCCAATTAAAACTGTGATTGATTCTATCATTTTCGTGATTGAATCAACAAACAAAATTTTTTTTTGTGTACACGTTTATACATAATGGATACCATAGTTTCAATGTTTTCTTGTGTTTGTTTCAAATGTTTGACCTAAAGAGGTGCAGTTCGTATAACTCATAGCATAACTAGCTTCAAAAAAAAAAAACAAATACTTTATTATTATTTTTATATCTTTATTTATAATACACAAAATGACAAAAAGTTACATATACATTTATATTAAAATTTTGTAAAATATATATATCATTCATTTAATTCGTGAGTGGTATTAATCAAATAAACAATTTATCCTTTCATGTTACGTCAAATAAGGACTCAAATTACTTTTTTCTCGTAATTGTCTCTAATGTTTCGTTTATGAAATGTAACACTCTGGAACTAAAAAATGACATACATACAAAAGAGGGATCGATTAATTAGTATATATACAGAAATAAACTCGAAAGGAAAAACTGACACTGACATTACATATAATAATCATGATTCAGTATGAAAAATCATTAAAAACACAAAACGTGAATACACAATAACATAATCTTGAAAAATTACTACATTGCATGTGAATTAGAGAAAAACGTATATATACGATTCATTAATAAATTAAACAATCATAGTACAATTATTATTATTAGAGCAAAATATAATTCTTAGGTATTTCATAGGTTAATATTTTTTTTTATAAAATTCCGTATTATGGAAAATATATTAGTAATATAGTAGTAGTGGCATAATTAAGTTTTTTTTTTATTTCATTTAGCTTTTGTTAAAATATATTCATGCAAAAGTTATTGGCAAAAAAATTGGCATTACAAACAATGTACGTTATTTGTTTTTGTTAATACATACAAAAAAAGTTAATATATATACTATAGCTAATTTGTTACACTTAAAAGCACTTTTGGCAACTGAAATTTTTGTTTTGTTTCCTTTTTCTTTTTTTCTTCGTACAGTTACATTTTTTGCTTAAACTTTTTTCTTGTTTGTTCTTATTTTAATATGCCATTATTTTTCCAATCGAAAACTGTGGGATTCCGTTTTCTTTTCGGTTCTTGTCTCCGAAGTTGTGGTGTATGATTTACGTTCCATCACACGTTGGGTCATCGAAGTCAAGCGCTGTGAGCCTTGATCGATAAGACTCATTTTTCCTGATTCGGTATTAAGGGTCATTTGACTAAAGCTGGATTCCAATGGTTTGACGCCTAAATCGGAAGTTTTATCATAATTACGTGTTTCGTATCTGAAACGAGGAGATAGGAAGTCATACAATTTAGAAAAATAAGTATAATTTTGGGTAGAAATTAACAAAAAAAAAAAAAAAAAACAACGCAACTAACTACTTCCAATTGAATTTCTCACTCACCTTGAGGTATATCCTTCATAGTTTTGTCCTGGATAGGCATTATTACTTGTTATTTGCACCACACCGCCTTGGCCGAAAGTTTTATCGTGTAAATCTTGAACGCACGCTTCCAGGTTGCGATTGACAGAGGAAGAATTTGTGGTTGTAAGCTGTTGTTGAGAATTTGTTGTTGATCTTAATGATGTTTGATTTGTTTCAGAAGTTTGCGCTTGTTGTTGCGCATAGCTATTGTTAGTGGGTGTTAAAGGACTAGATGGTAGTGAGACACGACCGCCACCGTTTGTGCCACTCGTGGTCACCGGACTACCGGGATAGGGACGTGGCACGGCATTAGCGGTTAGTTTGGGATTTGATCTAAATGTGTGTGTGGCTGTTTGCATATTGGAAATAGTCGTTGACAAGGGGGGAGGAGGAGGTGGGAAGGCAGTTGTATCGTTATCCAACTGACTATGGTTCATTGGTGGGGGGGATACGGCACCTGGATGATGGAAGTGCTGAGGATTTGTTGCATAATTATAATGATGTTTAGTTTGTTGCTGTTGCTGTTGGTGTTGTTGATAACTGACATAGCTAGGCGATGCCGGTGGTTCCATACTATGACCATATGCACCAGCCGCCGGTGAACGAGTAAGAGTCTAAGACAAAAAAATGATATAAATACATTTAAGGTTAGTTGTGTTATTTCTACGAAAGACCCATGATGAAACAAAACCTTTCCTCTATTAGATATACATATTAAGATATTTAATTTGTTAGAATTATTTGTGTGTGGGTGGAGATAATTGGAGGTTTATCAGTAATATTCTTAAAGTGTTTCTTATGACAACAAAAAGGTAAAAAAAGGCTTCGAGTATACATATATGTGACCAAATATGAATATTTTGCTTAAAAAATCGTCATCGACACTTATATTTTGTAGGAGGAATTAATCTGAAAAACCATAAAAATATTTTCGAACTACTTCAAGTTTGTAATATTGTGGGACAACTGTTGAGAAAGCAACCGTTTAGACCGGTCCAAATATATGATTGTCTTCACCAACCCGACTCGAATTCGGCTAATTTGGGAGGTGCTAAGATTTTGTATCAATTTTTAAGCATATTTGTTAGTTAAAGGACAAACTTTTGCCATATTTACCATAGTCGAATATTACATATGTCGTTCTCGCAAGATTTATTTTCTTAAAGAATACACTGTGCCGAACAACCGGTTAATAATTAGAAATGCATTTATACGTATGTCGTTTATGGTCTTTCTATTTTGGTTAGGTACCAGAAAGTTAGTGAAATTTGTTATTGATTTTGTTTTATATACAAATTAAATGTATGTCTCTGTGGTGTTTTTGTAGTTCAATTCTCCAATGTAGTTACGTGTGTAACTCATAAAATTTCACTCTCATTGTATCTGTGTATGATGACAGTTATTTATAAATTAAAATTTTGTAAAATAAAAAGTTTAGCACAAATTGCATTACAAATATATAGACAAGTTAGAAAAATTCATACATTATTGTGGCTCTTGTTGAGTGTTCCATATGTGGACTGCGCATACTCCGAGTCACTTTCATCTGTGGTAAAACCTTGCGCATTCTTTTGCCTATTGCGTGCATGCCGAATGAGGACAAGTTTTTGACGAGCTTCCTCCAATTGTTTCTCCATACGCAAAACATCCGAACGGGCATCGATTTCTTGGGCCATACCATCAACCATAGATGTATTTATTTTTAAGGTTCGCACTTCTTCGTCTTCCAAACCTTGTTGGGCAGCTCTAACCAAATTATCGGTTGATTTGATAACTTTATTACCAGCAGCTTGTAGACGTCGTCCAGCCTCGGAGTTAGGGTTCGATTTTACTTTGCAGGCTATCAAAAGTTGGGCCGTTGAAGCAGCAACTTGTTTGGCTGTCGATATAAGCATTTCCTCGGTGCCCTGACCCCGAACCAAATTTTGGGCAGCTTCTACTAAACTATGAGTGGCGGCAGCCACCAAACGGGCAGCAGATATAAGACCCTCAGACCATTGTCCATCATCCGAGGATGTTAGGGGACGATGTGCTACTTTGCCTTGGTCGATTAGTTCACGTTGTGCCGCATTAGCTGCACGGACTAAAGCCGAGGAGGCACCCATAATACTCTTGGCAGCTTCCAATATCATTTCATCAAACTTCATATTTTGATCCAGTTCAATCTATGGAAAAAATCGATAAGAACGATATTATTAGAATTTATTTTCATATAAACATAATAGTAGGAATACGAACATAGTTATAGAGAAAATATAGACTTTAGTCTAAAACGATTGGATTAAACATTTCTTTATGGGATTTAGCATTTTTCGTAGTGTTTAACTATGTTCGCATTCAGTTGTCTTGTATTTAGTTAATGGGTAAATTCTTAAAATAAAAGCACTGACACCACATTTTATTTGCAATCTTTGTACACTTATTTGTAATGGGATGTTGTTAAATTGATTTGGTTGTTTTTTTTTATTGGCAGAACGGGGGATGGGTTTAATGGTTAGTTGTTTTAGTGACAAATCACAATAATAATATGTTTGATTCCTGGGTGTACTTTCAAACGGCAACAACCAAGAATATCAAACATATCTTACCGTAATCATCGTTAATAGACCAAAACCTTCATTGTTAATAGAGATATAATAATTAATAAGCATTTTTATATATTACATACACACGTACACACACATACACTTATAAAATTCAATTGATATTCAATAATTCTATAACAAGAAAAAAAAAACAGTGCAATATTAAAAATTTTAGAATGTACTTTTATTTTAAATATTTGCATTTTTTAAGGAAATATCCCAATCTCGTTTTGTTCTCTCAAAGAAATAAGTTTTCCAGAAACAAATTGTTGTCCCAAAGCATTATTTCTTAAGTGCAATTTCATCTGATTTTATCCGAATTTTAATTCTAAAATTCTTCGCAAACACACCCAGCAAAAACTAGGTAGCTACAACTCATAACAATTTGCATTACCAGCAGTAAAACTCTCATTACACGTTGCATTACATTGCGATGAATTATAATGACTAACTTATAATGACAATAATAAATACTTCTCAGTAATTTGTGATGATTATTCTCAAAATGTAATGCAGTTTACCGATAATGGCTTAAAAAAATGGAATAAATTATGGCATAATTAACTACAAACATCAACAGAATTGAGCATTTACTTAAAAACAAAAATTAAAAAAAATGTAATCTAACGTTGATTCTGAAAAATTTTCCATGCATTTCATAATAATGGTGATTTAAATGAATGTAGGTAGTAATCACGAATTTAACTCACTAGTTGTTTTAGTAAGTTTTCTAGTTTAATAATGGAATTAATTTGCGTTTAATGTTGCAATTCATTCCGAGTTATATGTACATCCAAATTTATATCTCTCCTAATGGATTCGTTATAAACGGCATTATGCATTGTATTCTTTTTATTATTTTCATAAGGTTTAACATACACTAAAAGAAAATATTGTGAGGCCAAAGTTTTTTTTGCGAGTTTTGCTTAGCATAGAATACGAATAACATTATTTGCCTTGTCCAAGAGTGGATACTTCGACTTAAAAATGGGTATAATTACATGAAAAATAATTTTGCTGAAAAAAATCCGAAAGATTGAAATTCGTCTCCTAGTATCTCTTCAATTCTCCATTTCTTTGGCTCGTAATCAATACCAAATTAATTAGTGTAAAGACAAAATCCTTGGAACCGGAAAAGCTTTTTTTCAGCGTAGAGAACTACGTTTTATATTATTCAAAAACTATCCTTGTATGTAGGTTAGGTGGCAGCCCGTGTGTCATGCTCACTTAGACTATTCAGTCCATTGTGATACCACATTGGTGAACTTCTCTCTTATCACCGAGTGCTGCCCGATTCCATGTTAAGCTCAATGACAAGGGACCTCCTTTTTATAGCCGAGCCCGAACGGCGATTCAGAAATGTCACCTCAGAAATGTCACCAGCATTACTGAGGTGGGATAATCCACCGCTGAAAAACTTTTTGGTGTACGGTCGAAGCAGGAATCGAACCCACGACCTTGTGTATGCAAGGCGGGCATGCTAACCATTGCACCACTGTGGCTCCCTAATCCTAATCCTTGTATGTACATATGTGTGTTAATTTAATTTACTTTTTAAGTTCCTATTCAAGTAGTGTCCATCTTACATCATTGATCCATTAGAATCGGTGACTGAAGTATTTATTTTCGAGATTTGGTTACCTGAGGAAATAAGTAGTTCTTTTAAAAAATTACGAACAACTGATTACATATTAGGTGATCATATGCTCTTTATACATTACTTATTTCATGGCCGAAGGTATGCCTGAGGTGAAGTACTTTCCTCCTAGGACATGCGTATGTAAATGTAATCCGAAGCGATGCCAATTAATAAGGGGTTATTAATTTTTAAATAGGCTTACCTACAAGATTACTGGGTAATGAGAGTTTTTGCTGGGCACTTCTCCATTTTAATAACAACAATAGTTTTTATAAAATTAAACATCACAAGAATAGAAAGTCAACAAATAATGGAAAAATATTAGAGGACCTATACCTGTGTCTTTTAACTTTTAGAAGAAAAAAAATCAATTTCCTTAATAATTCTGCTACAAACGAATTTATTTGGGTGTGGATTCTAATTCCTCAACACCATGAAATGCGACTTAACATAAAGCACCTGAGAATTATTGAATATCGTTGTTAGCACTTATTTATAAAAATCCATCACCAAGCATTGTTAAAAGTTATGAACTATATATTTTGGCAATTGGCAAAAGAAATTCGAATGTCCAAATGATTTTGATTATGGATGCCATATTTTCACCACGATTTGAGTTATAAGAAAACACAGTTTAGAAAGCTTTACAATGTTTGTTTTAGATGGTGCAAGAGATCTTTAGTAGTTTCGCTTAAGCTTAAACTATTAACTATGGGTGTTATGGGTAATAATAGAAGTAGGACACCTACCTTTACATCATCATTACGTCTCGGCCTCAGTGATGCCAATTTCTTTGCTGCTGCATCAATTGAAGCGGCAGCACCTAAAAGTTCATTTTCGGCTATAACTGTGGGATCTTCGGGATCAATCCAATCGGAACCCTTAAGCATACGAGCCATTGCCACCAAATCAGTAACACATTTAGCTACACGTCTCGACAAATGCATACGATCATCGGCCGAACAATTTTGTAAAATGCCTGTTAACAAATCACGATAAGCCTCCGCCACAGCCGATCCAGCTTCCAAGGTGCGATGGCGTAAATCATCGGTTTCAGCACAATTCCATGCAACCGAACGACATACCATTAACATTTCGGAAATTGAATGTCTACCAGTATTGGCCGCATTCATAATATCCTCTTGCAAATTGGAAGCACCAGATGCTACTGCTTTGGATGTAGCTAAGGTAACATTCTTTGTGACCCGTATCAACTCTTCGGGAGTCACATTAGAATTGCTTCCAGGTGGTGGTGCATTCATGCTCTATATGAAAAAAGAAGAAAACAATTTTACAGTGATGCGAATAAAATATATTTGAGTTTGTACCTAAGAAATATATTTTATTACTTTTTTTAGTTTTTTTTTTTTTGGTAATAAATTGCTTACCCTTATCTCTTGTGTTATAGCGTCAACAGTTGATTCCATAGCTCTAGTACCTCGGGTATGCTCATCTTCAACAGCTTTTACGGTTTTCAGCAATGATGACACATTTAAGACCATTACCTAAATTATCACAAGTCCATCGGAACAATGCGTATATATATTTTTTTGTGGGGGAAATTGACAGTTTTATTTTATGCAACTACAAGTTAACAATAGGGGAAGGAGTACAACAGCATAGTTAACTACTTGTAGTGTAACGTTCAATTTGTCGCCATTGAATGAGGGAATTTATTGATTTTCTATTTAATTTACTATGAAATAACAAAGCATGTTTCGTTTTTCGTTTCAATTCCAAACTACAAATTAATATAGACAGAGGAAAACCACGAGGTGATTAACTTTTGTTGATATCATATTGGTTTGCTTCATATAGTATTTTCCAAAGAAACTCCCAAAAATTCGCTATAAGTTTCTCATTCGTCGCCATTGACAAGGAAATATGGATAATTGGTTTAAGAATAATGAACCCTACCACAAGCTAGCATGTCGTAAGTGGTGTCCGGGTGCAAATTTTAATTAATTATCGTTTAGAATATTTTGATATTAATAAAAAAACTTGATATTTAGTTGGAACCAATAATAGTAGAACAGAGACTTTGGAGCAGTTTGATTTAGTATAAATATAGTTATCCTTCATTATTTTATATATCTTGCTATTATACAGAATTAAAATATCAAAAATATATACACGTTGTTAGGAGTTCTTCGTTTATTATAAAAAATTCAGACACAACAATATTCGATGAAAATATTTTAATATTTGAATGGTGTCAAGAAACAAAAAATGAAATTTCAATTTAAACTTGTTAAAACAACAGTTTTTCTTGCCAATTGTATATGTTTGAATCTATGAATCGAAACATCAATACAAGTTACAATGATAAGCATAAATTACATACTCAATGTATATTTAATAGATTCTAAGAATAAGACCTACACATTGACACATAGATGACTATATTATTTTGTAAATAAAAACTTCAGACGCAAGGGTTTTTTTTATGATTTTTCACTTAATTGCATGTTTATGAAGACATTTTTCAATACAAATTTATGAATTTGATTTTGTAAAATTCATTTTTGATATGTATCCTGACAAAAATTTATATTTTACGGAAAAATTGGGATATGACCAGAGGACGATCTAAATCATTTCTTAGCCTTTATTTATTTTAGTCTACATAAACTTCACAAACGAATTAAATGAAAAACCTTTAATGTTTGTTTTACTAAAAAATGTTCGAAATTGATGACGCTGCTGGAAACACATACACAAACGCCGCATATAGACTAAGATGAAAAGAAGACATTTTTTAAAGAACAGAGATGAGAATAAAAGTGATACACGCGCTCAAAATCCATTGTCTGATGATTGCTGACTTATGTGGTTAGTTTCGATAGCTGCAGTTTTTTTGCACAATTCTTTAAGCGTCTGTATAAACAAAAGGATCGATTTTTGGTTTTGAAATGAGAATAATGAGATAAAAATAAAAATGTAATCAGCATCTTCGTCAAAGTTTAATCAATTATTAAAAAAAAACAATCAATAAAAATGTGTGCCTTAGAAAGATTAATACTTTTGACCAATTTGCATAAGCCAAGATAGAAATAGCCAAAAATGTTTATACACATACTTTAAACATAAGCAGCAGCACACCAGTAGCAGCATTAATAATTTGGGTGTTTCGTGTTGAGAAGAGAATTATATGGAAATACAGATAGGACAGCATTAACCTTTAGCTTTAGTAGAACATCCATTTAGCCAGTCAGCCGTAACAAAATTGTGTTAGAGATTTTATCGTATGTCTATATCCAAGGGATGATTGATACCCATATTCCTCATTCAAAAGATGCATTAAAGTGAGTTATATACATTAATGATAGAGAAAAACAAACACAACATACACAGACTTGAATTGCATCTTATACATGTGCGGCAATTTGATTATGATCACACAGTGCAACAAAATGAATAAATGAATTCGAACAAAAACTAAAAGTCATCTGAAGTGAAAATGTATTAATTTTGAATGGTCTTGTTACAAACAACATAATATAAACTTTAAAGATCTCCAGTGATGCAAAGATTTTTGGTCCACAATATATGGGAACACGGGACAAGGTGAATTTAATGTTTAATGCTTTAATACAAAATATTTACGAAAAATAAGAATAAGGGAGAGTCGTAAGGAAATTTGGACTATTTTAGTCTACATTAGATACTGAACTGAACCACAGATCTATTTGCATATTTTCTTCATCGAGAGTAAAAACTTTTCATCATGTCGTTTTTGTGTTTGCATAGTCTCATAACCGTTGTACGATCGTTCATTGTCTATGCATTTATACCCAAACGTCATATATGGCTATCAAATCGCATTTGATGTGCAGTGATATCTTGGAAAGTTTAACTTTAAATGGAAGCATTCCTAATAGTATTCTGAAATGGCATGGCGCAAAGCATATAAGTCCATTATTTTATAGCTCTAGTAGTAGTATTATATTAAAATGACGTCGTAGCGAATATATATCTAGCCGGCTATATTCAATTTGTTAGAATTCCTTACAAGCCATTGTTGAACTGTGTGTGTTTATGCAGATATACAATATATATTATACAATTTATTTAGCAATAACAAATTAATGTTTGAATTGTATTGTTTTTTTTTTTTTTTTTAAGTGGCCATTAAGTAAAGATTTGCTTTTTCCACACATTTTTTTCTAGTGTAGAGATAGAGAGAGAGAGAGAGACAGAGTTTCGTTGTAATGCAAGTGTTGGAAAGTGCAAAACACCACTTTATATTCATTTGATTCTTCTAAAGATATAAACTAGTACACATTCAAGTTGTCAGTAATCCTTGGGTGATAAATATAAGGTGAAGAAAAATTCACGACATTTAAAGCGTTACACTTAAGTAGTTTGTTAAGCTCGTTTTTGTTTGTAAAAAAAATAGTACAAAAAGGGATATACGGTTCAAAATATTTGAATTTGTATCCATTTTTGGAAAGGGGAAAATAATTACTGGGATAGGGTAAGGTAGGATGGAAAAATTGCAACTTACCCTTGCGCTTTCTTTCAAATCTTGCATGGAAGGGTCATTTACAGGTTTGCCTGAAGCCAATTTTGTGGCATTTATAAGATCGCCCAAGGCGGAGGCCACATCCTTGACAGCATTTATAACCATTACTTGCGAATCAGGTTGAGAAGAGCCCAATGAGCAGGCACCCAGTTTTACCGCTTCAGCCAATTGTACTGAAAATTAAAGCAACAAATATCATTATTCGTCCGTCCATCATAAGATATTGCTACAGCTTACCTATGGTTGTAACGGCATTTTGTGCCGCATTCGCCAATTGATCTTGTGTTCCTGCAGCTCCAGTAACCAAAACTTTAGTGTCTTCTACCAAAGCTTTGGCAGTTTGCAATATGTGTTCGCGGTGATCGGCAAAACTGCTATCACGATCCGAATGCAAGGTACCAGCAGTGGCAAACATTATAGTAGTGTCCAAGTCCCCAATAATGCCCGAAATAGTATGAGCCGCATTAATACATGCCTGAGTGCCACGAGAACCAGCTTGTAAGGCGGCTAATATTTGTGCTACTTTCTCGCATACCTCACGAGCATTGCGTGAGATTTCATTTTGGTGAACTGTATCGCCTGGCCTAGTTCCACCTGCACTTGATTTGATCATGGAACCCACGGAGCGTCCCAAATCAATGACAGTAGTGCGTATACGCATTGCAACATCCGGGGAAGTCGTGGTGGTTGATGCTCCCACCGAATCCTGAGTAAGTGTGGTATACTGTTTGGCCATTTCCATAGCCAACTGGGGCATTAATTGAGGATCTATAGATGATTTGGCGTTGGTCTCGTTAGCTAGACGAGCAATTTCCTTTGCAGTCTGTACCATACGAGTCTGATAATCCACAAATGAGTCCGAATAGGAGGCATTAA
This sequence comes from Haematobia irritans, assembly GCF_050003625.1. Classification (NCBI taxonomy): domain Eukaryota; kingdom Metazoa; phylum Arthropoda; class Insecta; order Diptera; family Muscidae; genus Haematobia; species Haematobia irritans. The sequence continues at coordinate 224,889,567 of NC_134400.1, read as the reverse complement.
GCAAAGATTGCCGTTTATCGGTGAGGCGTGTTATGGCACGATTTACTTGTTCCATGAGTCCGGTTACAACACCAGTTTCCGCGTTAATTTTTTCGACTGTTTGGGTTAACTCTTGTGTGGCTTCACGTGTATTTTCTATGGCTTCATCCAGTTTAGGATGGGCATGTGTGGCACGAGGATTTCCTGCAGATTCTTTAGCTGCTTGCACCAACTGCTGGGCACTTTCAACGACCGATTTGGTTTGATTGATTAAACTCATTTGCTGATTGGTGTGGACTATGTGGGTACAAGCTCCAATGCCACCATTCACCATTGGCACAACATAACGTGAGATTTCGCCCACAGCATGGCCCAATTGTTCGGCATTATTCTTACCAGCCAAACGAATGGGTTCCAACTTGTCTAGTAGTTCGGCAGCTGAGTTCAATGTCTGCCCAGAGAAGCCATGTAAGTTGTTATCACGTCTTTGTGAAAGGCCTTGGGCATTCACGGCCATGGCACAGCTATCCAATTCACGCATACAAGTTCCCAGTGTTTGCAATACCTGATCGCATTGGGCTTGACCCGGAGCCTTTTCCCTAATATTGTCAACTAAACGTTTCACAGATTCCGAAACTGGAGTGGAGGCATTTGAAAGTTTTTGCCATACGGGTGGGTCGTCAGGTGAAAGAGCCAAGGACTTTGCTGCCTGGACCATTTCTATGACTCCATCTATCACTCCCTTTCCAGCATTCAAAACCGGGTCTTGGGCTTTTCGGCCCTCTGCTGAAATTTTAGCGGGGACTGATATAAAATCGGGGCTAGAAGCGTACTGTCGAACAGCCTTTACGGACTCCAACAAAGGTTCGACCAAACGGGCACCAGCCGGCTGCGAAGGATTGTCTTCAATTGCTTTGATCTCTTGTACAAGATTGGAAGTAGCAGTAGCAACTTGTTTGGCCAATACGATAAATTCGTTTTTGGCCGATGGATTGTTTGTATTCATGCTCGCCTGGCGGCATATTGAACATAGGTAACTGGTGTGTTTGGCAATTACCGTTAAGGCGGAAATCTTTTGTTGCTTGGTTGATTGTGGACTGCTCACAACATCACAGTGTTGGCGTATGCCCTGGTAAGCCCATGTCAGTTGAGCCTGATCAATAATACCAGGACGTCCAGCAGTGCTACTTGGATGAGAAACACCAATTAAATAGGCAGCCTGGGCCGATGATTCTATCAATCCGCGAATGGATTCCGAAACATTGTTCACAGATTTGGCAAACTCAGCATGATTGGATTGTTTGGCATTGTTGATCATTTCGGAGAATGCATAACCCAAATTACGAGATTTTGCTGTGGCAGCTTCCACACAATCAAAATAGCCCTGGTCGTTGACAGGTTCGTGGGGATAGTCCAACATAACTCTCAAGGCCTCGATGTTGCGAGTAGCATTGTCGCATTCCTTTTGACCAGGCGCAGATTGTATACTGGCATCGACCAATTTATTAATGCTTTCGGTAACACTGCGTGCAGCAGCATGCAATAGATTCTTGGCATTGGGTTGCCCTGGATCACCCGCAATCGATTTAGCAGTAGAAAGGAGAGAACATGATTGCGTCGATACATTGCGGAGACAATCAATCATTTCCGAACGCACAACTTCCTCTGGATTTTGACCAGCCATTTCCATTGAAACTGAGAGCAAATCTCTATAATTAGCAGCGAAGTTGTTGCTGGTTTCAGCCAACTTGGCTGGACTGTTGTAAGCTTGGACGATTTGACCACCAGCTGCACTCAAGCTCTCTGACACTTGCTTAAGTTCACTTTGTAAAGTGGTGTAACTGCGAGTTGATGGTGGAAACTCGCTCATCGACAGAATTTCACTCAATTCACTAACATTGCGCAAGGCTTGATCCACTTCACGCTGGCCAGGAATACATTCAACAGTTTTCGACAGAGCTTCGGTTACTTCGCGACCAGCTTGTGTCAATGCCGTGTGGTCACCCATATTTTGCAAAGTCTTCTGGGCTTCCTCAATAAGACGGGCGGAGCTTAGGACAACTTCATCTGCACAGTCAATCACGGCTGCATTGTTAGTGGTGGCGGCCACTCCATGTACACTCTTTGTGAAATCTCCCAAAGCCAAAGCTGTGTCTCGACCTGCGATACCAGCGTACATACGTTGTCCCTGCAGCACCGATGATATGAGGCGACTCAAAGCAATGCCCACATTTTTGGTGGAAACACGTAATTGCTGCGCAGTATTTTCCACAGTTTCACCAGGAAGGGGTCTAATCGTACCGGTCTGAGCAGCATTGCGTGTGTCTTCTAGCACATTATGCAAGTTGCGAACAGCTTCCAAAGCGGACTGCAACTCCTGACCGCCGCAGGCCTCACGTGCTCTCAAAGCTGCCGAATTAAGCTCGGATACAGTTTGACCCAAATATAAGGCACTCTTGGATAATTGTGTTGCAGCAGGAATATCGGTGACTGTGGGTTGCAAGGCTCTAGCAGAACGCGACACTTGAATGGCAGGCTCAATGAATTGTTCAGCAGCTTCAATCAGATTGAATTGGGCGTTGTAATCATCAGGATTGCTGCGTGTTGTTTTAACTGCAGTGACCAATCGGGGAATTGTATCTGCTGCTCGTTTGCAATCTTGGAGAAGGGACTCTTTGGTTTGATGATCATCGCTGTGTTGTACAGCATTTTGTGCTGCAGATATGCATTGTGTTGCGGCGGAAGCAGCTTGTTTCGAACAATATTCCAAGCGACGTATGAGATTCCGCTTAATGGCAGGTGTATTGGCAGTACTGGTCGTGATTTCACGCAATTCCTCAGCTGCTTTTCTCAAAGCATTTTGATTATCCGTGTCATGGGGATGAACGGAACAAAGACGGGCAGCCTCCACAAGCTTAGCGGTGGCATCGGCCAACTGTTTGGCGGCTGATAAGAGACGCCTTTGAACATCGGCATCTTGTTGCTGATCGGCTTCACCCTTTATACTTTGAATAAGTTGAGCTGTAGCTTGACCCAATGTTTTGGCATGACGAACCATTTCTTGGGGATCGTGAGAAGAAACCAAAATGTCGGTACTAATGATAACATTCTCGACAGGGCTCATTTCTTGACTAGACCGGTTGGCATATTCTCTGGAACTTAGTTTTACGTGTTCCAGCATATCACTCAAACTCTTCGAAACATCACGGGCAGCAGCCAACAAATCATTTTTCAATTGTGGATCATTAGTAGCCTCGTGGCATACTTCGCAGAGACTATTGACGGCCCTGGCAACGTTGCGGGCTGCTCCCTCCAGTTGTTCGCGACAGGCAGCATTGTGCAGAGTTGGAGCGACGACCTTAGCACAGGCAACTAGCTGACTGGTGGCCAATGCACACTGACTGGCGGCTCCTATGACACGATTACGAGATTCGACATCGTCGCAGCTGGCTGCGATGGATTTGGCCCTAAGAACCAAAGCGGCAGTGGTGTTGGCCACAGCTTTAGCCAACGATAGAAGCATATCTTGCAAATCACGATTTTCGGGTACATCCTCTTCGGCAATAGTACTCAAAACATAGGTAGTAGCTTCGCCCACACGACTAGCGGCATTGAAAAGATTTTGTGTTGGTTCCTTGCTTTCGGGCTCTGCAGCTTTAAGTAACTCACTGAAAACGCTACAAAGGTTACGAGCAGCCTCCAGCAATTTATCTCCACTGGTATCATCTTCCATTAAAGCGGCAATCAAACGCACTTCCTTTGTCACTTGTGGTATGGTCTGGGCAATTTGGGATACAGAAGCTGAAATAGCCTCAGTATCCACTTCATCGGGATGAGTAGCGGTAATAATCTGGGCAGTGGCAGCACTCATGGTGGCCACATGACTAGTGACGGCTTGTTTCGAGGTATCCAAAGTATTCTCACGCCATTCAATTGATCGTAAATCATTGCCTAGTTCTTGAATTTGAGCCTGTAAATACATGAACAAAATAAAATAAACACCTGTTGCCTCTATGTTTGAACAATACGATATTTTCATTTTTTGTTGTTTTCTTTTTCGTTGAACATACCTTTGTTCTCAGCTCCTCATCGGCTCGTGACAATACTTCTTGACCTGCTGATATATAACCCAGCAAAGCTCTTTGAGGTTCAGTAAGATTCACAGAACTAATACGAACTTCCTTAGACTGAAAAAAAACAAGAACAATGTGTTAACCAACTTCTTGAATTTCTAAAACGGCTATTAGACTGTATAAAGTTTTTATGGATTTTTAAGAAAACGTACTTTGTGAAACTTGGAAATCTTATCTAGTTTTTGATTTGTAAACAAAAGAGCAGCATTAAGGAAAAGAGAAATTTGCGAAATTTTATTTCATTTTATTTTAGAAAATTTTAAATGGCTTCAAAATGAGTATGTGCTTTAATTGCAAAGTGGCAAAAAATAATTATTTCGAATTTCAAAAACGAAAAATTAACTATGGCAAAACTTAAAAAAAAATAATTAAATAATTTCAAAGCAGTGCTAACTTACCGTGGGCGGTTGATGGGCATGGTTAACTTGCCCAACAAAGGCTCCATATTGTACAGTTTGTAATTCACCTTGTGTGTAAGATTTTTCGCCTAAAGAATACAAAAGAAACAAATATATTTACAAAAAAAAATTAAATAAAAATGTAAAACAATAATGCAAATAAGGATATATAAACAAAAATTCATTCAATTTCACATAACATTTATACACCTGACCTAAACGATGGTCTAAATTGTTTTTAGTTTCCGAAATGCGGTATGAAATATCGTAAAAATATGGTATAAGGAATAGATAAATGTCCCATATGGATTAATATCCACAGTTTAGATAGATTTTCTGCAGGATGTGTGACTTCTAACGCTTTTCTAATTCAAAATTATTGCAAACCTATAATATTTAACAATTTTTAAATGGTTTTCGAATGGTTGGCGATTTTTGGTCTAAAGTACCTGGTAACGCTATGCAAAAGAAACTGTTTAATATTTTTGGGCAACAAAGAACTCCACGTTTTCCGAATTCCTAAATCGGAGGACGGAACGTAGAAAAATATTTGTCAAATTCAATTTTTTTTGCACCCGCCGAATTTATGAACAAATCTTTGTTAAAATAAATACAAAAACAATTCCATTGATTTACAAGTAAGTGATAGCTTATAAAAATCTTTTCTTGGTTAAAAGTTTTTCTCAAAAAGAGCAAAAAACAAGCAAAAAATTAAAATACAAAAAAAAAACATTTTATATGTTTTAAAATTTTGAAAAGCTTTTTAAAAAAATTGTTGTTTGCTTTTTTAAAACATTCATAGTTTAAATTTGGAAATAACTTACCATCATCGGCTCTCATCATACCAGAATGAGCTAAAGAATCTGTGGTCATTTTTCCAATTTTATTCGTTTCATGTTGCAAAAACGTGGCTCTAAAATTAGAAAAAAAAAAGAAATAAATAAACATTAAGATGTCATAGAATAAAACCGTAAGTTACATAGCATTCCGATTCTAACCCAATATCTCTGTTAATGTTAAACAATCTAACGGAGTTTTAAAACGTATTAGGAACTGCTGAAAATTGTTGAAGTTAAATTTGCCTGAGTTTTTGTTAACTGAAAGTTAAGCCTATACTTAGGATCACATCAGAAGTCGTTCTAGCCTGTACACTATCCACCCGTCTATTGTTCGCAAAATGCACAACGATATTGCAATGGGAATATAGACCAAATTTAGAATATCAGAAATTCGTGTCATCTAAAATTCTTCAAATTTAACATAACAAAATATTTTGTTTCACTAGAACTTCAATGCGCTATAAATGATCCATATCAGATTAGAATTGGAGATAACTCCCATATATGTATGTGTACTGAACAATTTTTATCTGAATCAACTATTCCAATATTTACCTATAGTCTATAGTCTTAAAATTCATTGGTAAATACACTTTCCACCTTTGAAATCTCCTAGACATTGAACCAAAAAAAATTTACTACTATCATTTTTTGGACCATGAGGTATTCTCTAATAGCAATTTTTAAAATAAATTGGAAACAAAACTTACTTGGATGGTGCCACAGATTCTTCCACCATTGTTGATCCCTCGTCTCCCTCGATGCCAAAGTGATCCTTGGTTTGTTTCTTCTTAAGTATGATGTCAATGTAACCAGCAATCAGTTGAACGATTTGTTCAGCTTCAGTGGTTTGCACTGAATAGTACTGATTGGCATAATCACCAAAATCAAGGGTGAAGGTATTAGGTGAAGCGCCCCAACGGCGGACGGTTGTCAAAGGCCATGAAACCAAAATCTCTTTTGTACGCTCATCCAAACGTAACACAGAATCCTTTGTAACACCCAACAAACGTGGTACCAATTTATTTTTTCCACTCATTTTCTCCTTTACCAAAAAGAAAGTTACACCATAGGTGGGCAATTCACGAGCTGTTTTGGTGTACAGGACCTTGGCATCAATTTCGGAGAGATCAACATGTTTTCGATGTTCGGCAAAGACTTTCTTTTCGATATTTTTGACACGCACATAAGATTGAGGTAAAAAGTCTTTCAAACTGTAATCAGAATATGAGTTAAAGGATAAGTTTTCGCTTCTACTAGAATAATGTGTGGAGACTTACTCTAAAAATCCGGGCTTATGTTTTGTTTCGTTGTGTGGTCCAAATTGTATGTGAACTTGTATACCAGCAAATTCGCAAGCTATAATAAAAGACCAAAGGTTTTAGCATATCGTCCGTCAAATGTTTAAACAGAAAATAACGTACCCTTTTCTTGTGTGACCGGGTGTGTGCCATCCAAAATAGTATCACGAGCCTGTACATATAATAAGTTCAATTGTACAGGATCCCTGGAGTCAATGTTCTGATCGGAAAAGAAGAAACGGCGACGTAACAACACCGTTTCCGATTCATCTATACCTTGTTCACGCAAGGTTTTGCCAACATCAACCCAATTAACTGAAATAAAAATCAATGCCCAGTATTAAAACGTGTATCTTTGGAAGATATAGTGGGAGCACTTACTGTCATCAGTTTTTAATTTTTTGCGTAAACTTTCCATTTTCGCATCACGGTCTTTTTCGGTAAATTTACGCCTTAGTGTCAATGTTCCAAATTTATTATCGGGCAAAATTTCATTTTGCGATTCCGTATCCTCACGTACCAGACCATATTCTTCATGATTGGTTATACCAATCTTTGTACAAATCACAACCATAAGCTGTGACACAGGCTGAGAGTCATCTACCAAAATTGTTTTAACAGCACCATCTAACATACGAACACGTAGAGTACGCAATTTGCGTCGGTATTCCAGTGTATCCTGATTGTGTAGAATGTAATAGCCAAGGGTACGGCCATTCTCCAACCATACACCCTGTTGATTTTGTTCATCCGATATGAAAAGGCCATATTCGCTAGCTGCATGTGCGCAATTATTGTGAGAACGAACGAAAATCCATGCGGGGGTGGAAAATTAATGGAGAGATGGAAAAGGAATACAACAACAAAAACTATTATTATTATCATGTCTAAATCATTGTAATAATATCGATTTTTATTGAATCGTTGAAGAATTCTATTAGAATGGGTGTTCTGAAAATTGAAATTGATGATCTATTCATAATCTAGTCTAGAATAATTTACAATATTATAGATAGATTTTCGGTTTTAAATTTTATAGTTAGATGTAACAAACATGCCGTGGTATGACGAGCATATTGTCCATCAATTCATTATCTTTAATATACACATGGTAGCTTTTTTATGTTAAGTGATCAATTTGTTATCGACATGTCGTTCCCGTAAATAATGAATGGTAATACCCGTCAATATTTTAAACCCTACACTGACATGCTTATAAAACAAACTTATTCCAATTTATTAAAAATATTTTGGTATGAAGAGAAATTCCAGAAAATTAACGAACATATTCAATAATGAAAATAAATCTAATAATTGGAAATTACACATAGGCAAAGAAATCCTAAATAGCAAAAACTTTTCGATCTTGTTTTCGAGTGAGAGTGAAGAAAAATAATAATTAAGTGGGAAGTATTAGTGCCGAAACAAATGTTTCACTTGTTAGACCCGAAAGGAGTTCAATGTTGTAGTACGTGTGGGGAATTCGTTTTTTTGAGAGACCTTAAATACTTATGTATGAAAAAAAGACTAATTTCAAATTTCGCAAAAGCATAGTTTGAAGCATTATTTGAAAATGACCATTTTTGCAGCTACCGTTAATTAGGTCATTTGAATTGGGCGCAGGGTATTTAACATTTTAATCCCGTTTTTTATTATTTAATTAATATTGCATATTTTCTTTTATGACATATGTTACTATTTTTAGCATTTGATGGGCTACTTACGTTGTCCCTGAACAGCTTCAGCAAATTTATCTCGGATTATTTTGCAAGCATCGAATACTGTGGTATTGGGATGGAATTGTATGGTCTTCGTTACACGACCACCCTCCAATTGTATACGTAACGATAGTGTTGACATTTTTCTTTTTCAGCCTATTCCACTTCCTTGAATTTTGTTTTTGCTTTTGATATTTAATTCTTTGTTTTCGGGTTTCCTTTGGTAGGGATTCGTTTTTATTTTCTTCTGATTTTAGTGGTAGTGACTGTGATGGTGGTGGTGGCGATGTAATGGATAATACTAAGGCAAACGGTATTGTATTTCTCCTTACAGTAATAAAAGGCACTGTCAAATAGAAAAGATAGAGAGGAAGAGAGAAAATTATGTAGAGATTTTTTTGTGTTACAAGAGAGTAAATTGTAAAAATTAATTATAATACATAGTAATGAAGTGCGTGGGCAGAGTATCAATAAATCGACTTTCTACTTTTTCAAAATTTTAAATAGTCGACTTTTCGGGCTTTCAACTTATTTAAAATATGCAAAAATAGACTTGGAGTTTTTAACTTTTTCTTAAAAAGGGGATAATTTTACACCTTCACATTTACTGAATGACTATACGACTCGCTATCGCTATCACAATGGACTGAATAGTCTAAGTGAGCCTGAATCTTAACCTACGACTCACTGGAAAGTCCAATTATTTCTTCGCTCGATATAAGTATAATCGAACGAAGAAATAATTGTGAGACGGTTTTGGATTTTGGGCACTATTTCCAAACATCTCAATAAAGTATCAAAACGCCTAAAGATATTAACTGAATGTGGTGTGAGGTTACTTTTGACCAAATAGGCGACAAGATGATGATAATTCGCAATGTTTGGAGATTATCGCCTGTAATGAAGTGGAGTTTTTCCGAGTGGGCTGCATACGATGGTTAGGTTAGGTATAGAGGCTGTCCGATATTTTTGGGTTCACTTGGACTATCCAGTCCATTGTGATATCACAGGCGGTGAACTTCTCTCTTTACAATGTGTGCTGGCCGATTCTATGTTAAGCTTATAGACAAGGACCTCCTACTTATAGGCAAGTGCAACGTTTTACATTAGAAGCCCGTGGAAAAGCATTGACACACTTAGAAATGTCACCAGCGTTACTGAGAGGGAATAATCCACCGCTGAAAAACATTTTGGTGTTCGGTCAAAACTGGGTTTGAACCCTGGACCCTGGCGGGTTATCATGTCCTGCATACGATGTATCCGCTTTACATCGTGGAAGGTTGTTTTTTGTTTTTTGCGTTGTTTTAAGGATATGAAGAAAAAACGTGCGTTCCATCAAGATAAACGCACTAAAACTCGATTGACTATTTTGATTTAAAAAAAATATTTTACTGATTTCCGAAGCCATTTTATCTTTAATCCAAAGATTCAATTTCTCAACTATCTTAAAGAATGTTTTCTTAAATCAACTATTTTTTCGTTACATTTTATGCTCATGAAAATGTTCCAAAAGTCGTCTACCCTGAAAGCATAGTTTTCGTTTCTCAGGAAAATTCATTCCGGAGAAACGTGGTCGAAAATAATTTTTAACTAAAAGATTCTAAACCTGAACAATTTTAATCATTTCTCTTCTTTACATTGAGAACCATTTGCCTTACTGAAAAATCATTCCATTTTAGCAGAGTATCGGAAGTTTAATGATTTTTTAAACAAGCTTCTTTCAATTAAAATATCTTTATATCGAAGAAATTTATTTTTAATATAACGAAAACTGTGTATCCACAAATTATATTACATCACCTTAATTCTCTATTAAGGATGTTCCTGTGTATATTGATATTATCACTTTCGTAATTTAAGTAACCTTAGTAAAAAGTTGGGAGTCACCGTGATACAATGGTTTGCATGCCCGCCTTGCATACACAGGTTCGTGGGTTCGAAGTCAGTTTCGACCAAACACCAAAAAGATTTTCAGCGGTGAATTATCCTACCTCAGTAATGCTGGTGACAATTCTGAGTGTTTCAAAGCTTCTCTAGGTGGTCTCACTGCAATGTGGAACGCCGTTCGGATTCGGCTATAAAGAGGAGTTCCCTTGTCATTGAGCTTAACATAGAATCGGGCAGCACTAAGTGATAAGAGAGAAGTTCAGCACTGTGGTTTCACCATGGACTGAATAGTCTAAGTGAGCCTGAAATATAGGGCTGTCACTATACCTAACCTAGTTAAATGTTACTAAAAATATCACAATCAGGGTTTGTTAAGTGTTCAAAGAGTTTCAGAATAGCCCGATAATGATGAAAGACACAGATATTTTTGGTTCTTTTGTTTCTAAGCTTTTGAGTAAACATCGATTATAGCAAAAAAAAAAAAAGTATCTCATTTGGATTTTTCTTTCGCCTTCCAAATAGCAACATGGATGCATCAAAAGAGACGGGCAGTACAATGGTGGAACCAAAATGCTTGTTGTGCATTCAGTTAAGGGGGTTTGTGAAACCACCCTTAGAGTTTAGGGATGAGCTATGTTGAACGGTAGATACAAGTGTACCACACTGATTTTGTTGTTTGTGGCATGGCTTCATTTTTTTCTCCCTTGATATAGTATTGTTTGTATACAACAACGATAACAACAACAATATGAATATTACAATAATGGGGAGAAACAAAGCCAACAATGAGCTACTTTTTGGATTTGGAAACTCGCCACAGCCATTATCATCAGCAGCAGTAGCAGCCCAGCATAGTAAGTCTTCTTCTCCCTGATAAAAAGTAGCACATACAGAAAAAAATGTAAGAAAAAGAAAATTGGATCTTAATATCTCTAAGAATAAAAATGAATGGATTTCTATGAAGATTCCATCAAAACCGGAAGACAATATATCCTTGCAATGCAAATGGGAAGAGTCAATTCTTTTTTTTGTTTTTTTAATGTATGGCAATTTAAAAATTCATCATAAACATCTTAAATAATTGCTGACTCCATTCAAATTTCATTTAATGGTTTTCAATTAAAAAAAAATATATATATTTTTTCTAGAATTTTTTCAGTTTTCTTCATCCCTTGGGGCGTCTCAGGGGTAGATGAGTAGGCGACACATCATCGATTTTCCTTTGAGGAGTAGTTCAATACCACCAATTTATATTCACATAATTAAATTAATTTTTGCATTTGTAATTGTGTTTATTATATATCACTAGATTTCTGTTATTGAATAAAGGTATAGTTTTGAATTCAATTACTTTTCGTTCTCAGTGGTTTGATGTTCTTTTGATGTATGGTAAGATATTTTTTTTTGTAATATTTTTTCCACAATCTTTTATATTTATAACAAAATTTTATTGATGTCACGATGTTCTTTGCCAAAGCACCCAAATAATACTGAGATGGGGGTTTGCGAAGCTTAACGTACATAGCGGCATTTTTAGTACGGATTAATATCACTTCATGGACCCTTATTTTAGGGGATGCTGCATCTCTTGTCTCTCTTTTGGTGGAATAACATCAATTCTCTCTCTCTCTCTCTTCTTCAATTTGAACATGCGCATTCATTATATCTCATCTCTCTTACATTTAGTACTCGTCTTCACTATAGAGAAAGCATGAGAACGATAAATTGATTACGTATGCGTCCGCCCTTATGAAAATGCCAGTGTTGCCATGCATTTGAATCGAAGGTAGCGATAACATACATCATAATGCAAATATTGAAGGTTAATCCAGCAATTATACGGTAATCCCTCGATTTACGTGGTGATTGGTTCCGGAATTTGACGACGTTAGTCGAAACGACGTAAACTGAATTAAAAATTGCTCATTCTTACTCCTAAGTCCATTTATGTTATGCGTGTACATAAGAAAAAACTTCAAAAATAAACTTATTTAGTAATTTCGGTAAGAATTTCAGAAAAACATGTTTTGATTCCATCATCATCGTTGATACTTATTTTACATATGGAAAGCGTTTCTCATAAAGTGGGCAAAAAATCGACGACGTAAATCGAAGTTTGATGGAACAAAAAATTTGACGACGTAAATCGAAACAACGTAAACCGAGACGATGTAAATCGAGGGATTACTGTACTCTTCTTTTTTTGGATTTTGAGAGGCAACTCTAACCAAAATGTGTGTTGACAGTTAAATAAATGTACATGTATGTTTTTGTTGTGATGTTGACAGTACGTTGAGTAGTTATGTCATCGAATCATCGTAAGTATCATATGTTAATTGCGTTAATTCAAAGGACTGATTTTTTCATATGAGTTCTCAAAAAACAGTGCACGCATTTCCCACAATTGCCACATTATAAAAGTAAAAGTAAATAAATATAAATTTGTTAAATATAGCCATATAGGCAATCATAAATGTATGATATGATTGCCAAATATTATTACAATAAACTTTGCAATACTGCGCAACACATTTGTAACTACAAAGTCCGGCAACACTGCAAGCGTCACATGATCAAAAAGCAACAATCAAATATGGCAGAATTCAATTTGTTAATTATCTATGTTTCTATTATAAACATAATTTATGGTAAAAGTGGATTAGAGTATAATTAAATTTCGACTAAATGAAATATTCGACTCTTTTTAGAGTGGTCAAATTTGAGGTTTCACTGTATTTAAACAAAAAGATGATTTTCGATCCCATAAAGATGATATTCGATCCAATAACTGGTCTTAAAAAAATTGGTAAATTGGTAAAAATATTAAAAATGTTTTGTTGCTCTAAAAGACAATACTTTATAAGGGGAATTTCGTTTGTCTAAAATTTCGTTCCGGAGGAAAGTATTTTTTCTTTGGATATACAGAGCAGTCGAGTATCATGTAAATAAATTAAATATCATTCAATTAATAATAATTTTCAAAATAAAGCAATAAGACAACTTTCTTTGATGTGAAAACACTGACTCGTATAAAAGTTTCGTTCATGATTTGTGGCCACTCATACACAAATGGGGATAAATATGTGGCGTCTCCACCCCAAATACATTTTAACATATGCTATAGCAACAACTCGTCCTCATTAAATGACTGGTCATCTAATAACAATCTAATCGAGGTGTGTAATATGATACAAACAGACTTATATTGTCTTCTCTAAGAGTTCATGAAAGGGGTTAATGACTGGCGGGTAAGCAAAAGTCCCAAAAAAACAAAATCACAACAAAGAAATGTCTCATATCGCAAAATACATGGGATTTCTAACTATCTAAAAATGACAAAAAATGTCAAGTCAACACAATCACAATAAGGTATTTCAATATCTTTATTTTTCGTTTCGGTTGTTAGGTTAACATATAGGTAGACTGAGATATAAACATTATTCTTAAGCACAAAAGAAAACAAACCCAACAAGTGTATGTTGTAGAGCTTTGGAGTAAATGTGGGTATATTGATTGCTTATCCTCCCCCATTGCTATTTCCAAAAACAAAAACAAATGAAATGATCTATAAATATATAAAATTGACTAAATATTTTATGACATTCTCTTTTGGAATTGATTCCGCATCCAGAAAACAATAACGTTAGACACAAACAAATATCAAATTACTCTCACTCTCTGTCTTATTTCGATGGACTGACTGACTATGTAGTGCGAGTGTGTCATAAAAATAAACTCCACTGTGTTTTATTGTAGCCATCTATGTTGGATGCGATTTTTGTGTGACATCATTTTCCTTGACAATAGAAAACTGAAACATAATGAGTAAACAAGGCGACTTGAGCAACGAAAACTGATATAGACCCCTACGAAACTCATTGGATGTAAATAGCATTTGTTGATTGATAAATGAAGACAGACAGACGCCCTTTAAAAATTGATTTGGATCCAAAAATTTTGACATCCATTTAAGAATTTTGCTATGAATTCAATCAATCTATAACATTAAAATTTCATTACGAGATTGCTCCAATAACACTAGGTCACAAATAACAAAATTTTCTCTGTGAATTGGTTCTAGCATAATTTTTCTCATTGATTTTGACCTACTAAACACGAAAATGAGTTTTAAAAAATTTTCTGTCGATTGGTTTTCGAGATACAAATTTTTGAACTTTTTTTTTTAATTTTTGGAGGTACACTTACAATTTTGAGCATATCTTTCGTCTTCTTTGACCTATTTGATCCTAGTGCTACTCAAATTAAAGAAAATTGAATCGTCTACAACTCATTCTCAGAAAATTTTCAAATCGGGTAAGTAGTTTGGATGTTAGCGGCTTAAAAATGTTAAAAAACTGCGTTTTTTTAGTAAAAATGTGGCAGAAAAAAACCATATAAAATATAAAACACGATGCAAACAGCAATTTTGGTTTTTTGCGTATAGCTGAAATTTTTGCAAAGAAAATAAGTCCTTACTTAACAAAATCTTACGCCAAATCAACGCCCAAAGCAAAATGAGTAGAAACAAAGATATAACTGTACATTTTATGCCATGTGGAAAACAGCGTTGATGTGTTGATTTGGTCTTTTCGGTCTTTTACCAAAAAAAATATAAGTCCGCTATTTGTTGTTAGATTTTGTTAAGGGCTTATTTTCTTTGTAAAAATACGCTATACGCAAAAAACCAAAATTGCTTTTAGCATCATGTTTTATATTTTATATGGTTTTTTCTGCCACATTTTTACTAAAAAACGCCGTTTTTTTACTTTTTTAAGCCGCCAACATCCAAACTATTTACCCGATTTGAAAATTTTCTGAGAATGAGTTGTAGACGGCTCAATTTTCTTTAATTTGAGTAGCACTAGGATCAAATAGGTCAAAGAAGACGAAAGATATGCTCAAAATTGTAAGTGTACCTCCAAAAATTAAAAAAAAAAAGTTCAAACATTTGTATCTCGAAAACCAATCGACAGAAAATTTTTTAAAACTCATTTTCGTGTTTAGTAGGTCAAAATCAATGAGAAAAATTATGCTAGAACCAATTCACAAAACGACTGTTGGCTAGTGTAATTTGATATGTAGAATATTCGTGTAAACGAATATTTTAGAAATTTCAGTCAGATTTGAAAAGAAAAAAAAAAAGAAATCAAAAAACCGTGTAGATGGCGAACTTATCTCTTATCAGTGTGTGATGCCCGATTCTATTAACTCTTTGACAAGGAACCTTCTTTTTTATAGCCGGTTCTAAACATCGTTTCACATTACTGTTAAACCACTTAGAGAAGCTTTAAAACCCTCAGAAATTTCACCAGCATTACTGAGAGGACATAAAGCACTTTTTGATCTTCGCTCGAAACTAGGATTAAACCCATGAGGAGTATTTAACCCATGGGTATGCATACACTGAAAAAACAGTGAACCCACCAGGAAAGATAACTTTCGATTAATTTTAGAAAATTTGGAACTTTTTTAGAAAATTTTAACTAAACGGTATTACAAGCGCTGGCATCACTCCGATATGGCAAAAACAAGTAAATATTTTTCGACAAATTCAAGAAAATTTATTAGACATAACTAAATTTTTTCAGTAGTTAAAGAAAATATTGTAGTTTTAAGAGAAATCTTGGAGTTCAAAATTGCAAGAATGTCTTTAGTGACATACGAAGTTCATGATGGACACATTTTTGGTAAAATTTACAAATTTAAAGAAATAATGAACTATTTTGTAAGAAATACGAAATTAGGAAATCTTTATGCTTTATTTGTGTATAACTTTTTCCCGTTTTTTAGTTCATTTAACTAACATACGCAAAAAATTATTTGACTAAAATAAACTTTTTCCAAACATAATGATTCTATGAACTAATATAAAGTTAATATGGCTTTAGTGAAATAGAGAGTTCACTTTTTTTTGAGTGTACAAAATTTTGGGTATGCGAAAGCAGTCAGCGCGACATTTTTCAAGGGCAATTCAATGGGGTTACTACTTCGTAACAATTAACGACACACTGAAAAAATTCTTAACATTTCCAAAGATTTTGTCATTACTTAAATTATTTTGGTATTGATTCGGACCCAAAGAAGCGAGAAATTACATTAAAATTTAAGACGCAATTCACTTTTAAATGTAGGTTTATTGTACTTAATTTGGAATTATTAAAACCGAGTAGTTGTTGTTAAACGCCATTTTCTTTTTTAAGGTGAATCACTTTACTACCCTTGCCTTCAATGAAAAAGTTAATAAATTTTTGATTAAGTATAAGCTCGGAGTATCAGAGATACGTATCTTCTATGCTACGCAAATATGTTATTCGTATTTTAAGGACATGAAATCTTTGTGTTTTCAGAGTGGAGACCAAGGAACAGTCGAAACGGAGAAAACGAACAGCCGGCGAACGCCTCCAAAGAAGATGAAGCAAGATCGTTTTCTGAGCCTCACAAGGAGTGATTCACATCGATAATCTGGAGAAGGATAACTCTATCACAGTGCTGTTAATATCCGCCTCGTTACGCTCAAAACAGCTGCCACACCCATTCTTATTAGTTTTTTCCAAGCCATTAAATGAACTCGCATTGACCAGAACTGTAATTTGAATGAGCAGGTCATAGCCGGCTCGATGGTCTACATGGAATGCATCGGCAAAACGTATTTTTCAAACGAGTAAATTTAGCTAAACATGGAATCGGGCAGCACACAGTGTTAAAAGAGAAGTTCACCACTGTGGTATCGCAATGGACTGAATAGTCAAAGTGAGCCTGAAATATCGGATCTATACCTAACCTAAACGAGTTAAAAGGCCACTTGTGTTGATCCTAAGCTACTTGAGGAAAAATCACTTGTCAATTATTTCTATTTTTCAAATCTAGTTGCCATAGTTTTTTATTTTTAAATTTAAATTTCATAATTTAAATTTTTTATTTTTTTCATTGCAGTAGGCATGGAAAATTTGTGTTTTTTCATTGTATAAATTTGTTGAATTTCACTTTAATGAAAATAATTTTGGTTTAATCAAGTTAGCTTTGATTTCTGTTTTTTTTTCTATTTATTATGAGGAAACTGGAAATAATTTTTCATTCCAGTTCTTATACTTGAAATAAACGATTAACTTTAACTTTAAAAAATTAATAGTCGTGTGTTTTAATTGAAATATTTTCTACAAACCCACTACACACTTTTTGTCTAGGCCGATATCCTTCAGTTGCTAATGCCCGTATATATAAGTTTGTTTATATTTTGCAATTATAATACAATAAGTAATAAATAAAAGCCACTTTTGCAATATGATTATTCCTTTCGTATCACCGTATTAATTCGACAAATAATTTTAATTTTTCACTAAAAGAAATTCTATGCTAAGATTCTACAATAAGTTAGTATATATCACGAACAGCTAAGATATTAGAAACTACAAATTTGAATTCTTTTAATTTGATTTCTAATGGATAATTGACCGACGACGAATTGTATTAACTTTGTCGTCTCAGCCTGTGCGAGACCAATTGATTATATTTGACACCGATATCCGACTAAATTGTGTGTGTATAAGAAGAAAGAATATGATCACCTCCAATATATTTCAAAAGAAAAATTTTGCTGGGTGTAGTTCTTGTGGGTCCATCTTAAAAAAAATCGTATACGATAACTTTCCAAAGCTTTTTCAAGAATTACATCAGACAGATTTAATACGACCATTGAAGGTTCTAGTATTCCCTTATGAAAATACTATAGTAGAAAAGTTAGAACTTAGGTTCCATCCAGAGGACAGTCTGCTTATATTGGTTTAAGACCAAGATTGAAGATGAACTTAGGTTCAAATACTATTGGGAGTTACACCACCGTGTAAAAGATGTGACGGAGAGCTTAGGCTCATGCCAGAGAAGACTCAGCTTTGAAAATACTTACATGGTAACCCTTACCACAAACACCAGTGTATAGTAAAAAGGAGAAGGATTTGCTCACAAACTGAGGTGGAATGAGATGAGGTGTGCTTACAGCAAGTAGTAGTGAGAAAAGAAGGAGGTATGTAACAATGGTTTTTGCCAAGTCACCTCGGCTCAAAACGGAATGAAACAATGTGTTGCCACTTAGTGATACAAATACTGGTTTGGATTTCATTTACAATTTTACAATTCATGGTTGTATTCAAATTAATAGGATAATTCACTAATTCAATTAATTCAATTTGAAGCTTAGAAATAAGTGGAGATACAATTCAATTTGAGAATTCATTTATAAAAAATAAAAAGGTGAAAAACTACACTAAAAAACCATTATCATCGCCAACCTTTGCAATGTTTAGAAAAGTCCAATTTCACAAAAGAATCTATCTGAATAACTACAAATGTTAGTGCAAACAAATAAAAGTTTGATATGTTCGCAATTAGCCCACCCGGATATTTTGAAGGAATTTTTCGGTTTTCAAATTTTTGATGTTTTCAAATCAATATCGAAACTATTTGTGTAAGATGATAACAATCCACAAAATTTAAGATCTTTCAAAAAATTATGAAATATAATAAAAAATTTCAAAAACTAATAATGAAATAGGCTGGTCTTTTTTGTTGTTGTTTTACTTACTGTGGTTTACATAATTAAAGCTGTCGAACGCAAAATGTTCTTTGTTCGAAACAAACGAAAGAAGGCACATTCTGGCATAGGCAGAAAGCGAAGGCATCTTTGTTTCGACGGACGATGGTTGGTGGCACAGGCTCCAATGGAATAAAAAACACCACCTTCCTCGTCGTTTCCAGCAAAAACTATGATTCGTTAAGAGATTTCCTCTCCTCGGCGCTAGACAATTTCAATGCACACAGATTCCTCCGGGATCTAATTTAAGAGACGGGCCTGTGAAACTCCTCAAAGCTCATTCTTTAAGATCGAATGGAATGTTTATGTAACGTAGCGTGGAGAGGAGAGGAATAGAATCTATGTTTTGGCCAGGTTCTATACTATAGGCACGTTTGTGGTGACGCGTTTAAACGTTATATGGAAACGTTTTTTTTAGTAAGTTTTTGGTTTTTAATTTTAGATTATAATAACAAACAGTTAACGTTTTATTATTATGCATAAATATATTTTTAGATTCAAACAAAACGAAGCAGTTCAATAGAGTTTTAAAGGAATAACAATCTCTAGGGTCTATTTTATAAAAACAAACAAAAAACACCGACATTACAGATGAACATAACGGAAATTGTCAATTTTTTGAAAATGACAATTATTTTTCAAAACAGTTTTGGAATTTCATTTTGTTTTGTTTCATTAAGGCTGCATTTGGTGGTGTACAATTTTAAGGCACGTTTTCGATTAAAGCAATGAGGAT
Organism: Haematobia irritans; assembly: GCF_050003625.1. Taxonomy (NCBI): domain Eukaryota; kingdom Metazoa; phylum Arthropoda; class Insecta; order Diptera; family Muscidae; genus Haematobia; species Haematobia irritans. The sequence continues at coordinate 224,869,989 of NC_134400.1, read as the reverse complement.
GTTGTAAAATGTAAGTTTTTTTTTCGTTTTTTTTTTTGTTTAAATGTTTTTTTTTTTTTTTTTTTTTTTGTAAAAGGCACTTTATAAAAAAAAAATAAAATAATTTTTGTTTGAGTTTTAAATCGTATACATAAGGCACTTTAATTAAAAAAAAAGAATTAAGTTTGTAAAATAACTTTGTTTTTGGAATAACACTTGACTTGTCTATTTCTTTCTATTCATTGTTTGATTCACTAGGCTCGATAAGATGGGTTTTGTTTCTAGGCAAATGGTTAACTGATGACTGATGTTTCAACTATTTTGGATGGCTTGCCGGGACTGGTTGATTTGGTTGGACCTGATGTCCTTCCCGATCTGTGGTTAGGCCTAGAATGATGTGTTACGTTGACGACACATCGTTGGTTTCTGTCTCATAGTTCATTCATCCTCCTAGCACTTGACAAATTACGACGTCAAACACTCGTCTAGTAAATCCTGCGCATGCCCACCAAAATCTTGGCGTTTCGTTAATGTGATATTTTTGTTGTCAGACCAGCTAAGATCCTTAAGGACACCAATGGGTGAATCTATGAGTGAGTTTTTATTTTGGCAAGCCAAATGAGATCTTGCTGAGTGGGTAGGAAAAGTAATTTGAGTGAATTTTCGGCCACCCAATAATGGGGTGGCATATTCAGCAGGGTGCGATTTTTCATTCAACCCTCCTTCCTTCATCTGCAGAATGAGAAAAAAACAATCCTATGGAATTTCTTTTTATGCTCATCTGAGTGAAACTGTGTGACAAGTGTTTAGCCAAGTGCCAGCATCCTTTGCCCAAGACTCATGACATCATAATTGTCACCATGGGTCATCCCCCAGTATCCTTGGCACCCTGCTAGTTTTGTAGCATCACGTGTTTATAAGCAAATGTGTTTGCTGGGTAAAACAAAACCTCCTCATTTCAATATTACTGCTAAGTAGGCAAGTAGCCTGCACAGAGTAAAGTGCTGTGGTAAAAAGTGCATTAGAAGCTGTCCACTAAAAACTTATATAAGTAGCGTTTCCTTGGCATATCATTGTTGTATTATCGCGAATGTTAAAAACAAGGGAAATGCGTCAGGAAAACAGCAGGCATCTGTGGCATAACATGTTTAATCTATTAATACCCTAGTCGATTGTCATCTAATTAGTTTGCCAATTTTCCAGCATGAAAATACACTTTTTTATCGAGTAAATTGCAGAGAAGGGAATGAGAAAAACAATCTAGAGTCTTCTAAGGATTCTTTGATTAATGAAAAGTTAAAAAAAAAACATGTTTGCTCAGCTATTAAGATCATTTGGGATATTTTGACAAATCCCAAATGAGATGGCAAAAATGGTTGTATTTTCCCCCTGCAATCAATGCTCCATGGGATTACGATAAAAATCAGACTATGTTTGTAAAATAATTTCCCCCAAGAAGATTTTTTATAAAACTCAAAGTGAAGAAGAATACATTACGTTTTAATCAGTGTTACTTACCGTTGAGAATTTCAAAAAAAATGTTTGAACATAACACAGTAAGAACTATGGCATTTAATGGCACAAAGTGGCATAGAAATATGTATCCCATGTTAAGTGATACAACGGTAACACTGATTGGTTATTGTACCAATCAAACTTTAATGATGAAACAAAAAGCTTCCCTATTTTTGAAAAGAAATTTCAAAAAAATTTTTTCTTTTATCTGAGACAAAAAAAAAACTCTATGACAATCGACACTAAATTTGCCATAAATTTCGTTTTTTTTATAAAATTTTGTTTGAGAGCGAAATAAAGAATCGCAAAGTAGAAAATTAGATGAGATTTTTCTTAGTCTAAAGTATATATATCTTATATATTCTTTGGACTCCAACAACATTGCTTTATTGTAGTAATTTCACAATCATCATCATCTTAAATATAACCGACTTTGACTGTAAAATCGTAAATAAGAGACCATCACCTTTAAACAGCGTAAAATTATTTCTACATTTTGAGATAAAATGCCATAGATTACAATGAAGTGTATACCCCCCTATATCATGGCAATATTAATTATGTCAGACTTATTTATTACTAGCATTATGTTATCTTGGCCTTGTTAAAAACAAAGAATATACCTCCGATAGAGTTCCCTCGGAATTTGACTATATTCAAGCTGAAGAAATCTTAAATATTCATATATATTTTGTACACATATTTAAATAAAAAATCTTGGTTAGTTTTATAAGGAAATAGAAGAGGAATGATAATTTTATTGCAATTCGAAATTGTGATTCAATCCAATTCATTCTTAGGTAAATTTTATACAATATGACAATATGATAATGTGTAATCTAATGGTGTTTTCTTTTCTGAAAAAAGTGCTTTGCCGTCATTTTGTCTGTACAGAATGCGCATTTTTAAAATGTTACCAGCAACCTAAAAAAATGCTATCATTTCAGCGGGCAGAAAAGAATTCAAAGAAGGAAACAGGGCAATCGCAGCACTCTCGTTTGTTGGCAGTGCTGAAAATGCCCGTAATTTGCCTCTATGCGTGGCACTATTTTCACAACAGAACTCGAAGCCTTTTCGCACTTTTGCCTGTTTTTTTAGAAAAGAGCCTAAAAAGTACATTTTCCGGCCAAAATGCAAAAAAGGTGCGCATTTTTCATAAGAAAAGAAAACGCCACTAAAAAAAGGCATGTCTGGTTCCAAAGATTTTGTCTTTGCTCTAATGGTTTTGGTATTGATTCCGAGCCAAAGAAGCGGAGAGTTGATGTAAGGACAAATTTAAGACACAATTCCCCTTTAAATTTGTGTTATGCGTACTTGATTCTAGGAAACAAAATTTAATTTATTAGTTTCTTTAGCTATTTTCTTCATGTCCTACCCAAGACCATTAAAAACGTGTTAATGACAACTTAAATATCCGAATTTAGACTCGACTTTTATACTTGTAGTAGATATCTATTTGTAGTAGATATTATGCTTTCACGCAAAGAAGAAACATGATTGTCACAATCATATTCGAAGAGCAAAATAATATGATAGGAGCTATTTTTGCGGCGACCATGTAACATTTTAACCTGCAACCATGTTGGCTCAGTGAACATGGTTCTAAGAAAAATGTAATTGTCCTCATCTAAAATGTTATTATATTGATAAAAAGAATTTTGTTTGAATGAAAAGACAATGGTCACGATTTAAAATGTTATGGTATTCATTAAAAATGTTTTTCTCCTAGTTAAAAGAACATGGTCACAACCTAAAATGTTTTGATCTTTATGAAAAAAACGTTTATCATCGTCGAAAAAAGGACGCCACTTGAGAAAAGAAAACACAAAATTAACTTTATTTGTTTGTTTTTATTTATTTATAAACTAATTCATTGTTTATTTGTATTTATAATGCCGTTCAAGCAAACATCATATATTTTTACACACTCTATTTTATTTCAATTTCAACAATAATTAATTATTCCATATTTACATCGTGCCCATCAAATGTACAAACGCAGACATCATGTAACTGCAAATAAAAATAAATACCATATAGCAAAATGCAGAACAAAAAAGCAGGTACATTTTTTCAATTGCACTTTCCTTTTTTGTGTTCACATAAAACCACGTGCCACTCCTGAATATGTAAATAAATTAACACAAAACACAGTAAATCCGTATTCTCCGTCCATTCCAAGAAACAATCAACACACGACTGACGCGCAAAATGAAAATCGTGTGTACCTGCTCAATGTTTTTATAAAATTCTTTTCGCTGCAAACAAGTTAAAAAATTAAATGGTCACGAAAAAATGTAAATGGTCTTTATGGCCATGTAATGGTTCTAGACATGTCTATACTTAACCTATAAAAATACTTTTTTCCCTGTAAAAAAGTAAACAAAATTGAATGGTCAGGTACATGATTTTCCCGACCATTTAATGGTCTCAAATTCTATCGTTTAAATGATAGAACATGTTTGCGGTATTTGAGAACCATTCAAATGCTTATTGCCACCATAAATTTTTCTCCGCTCGAAAACTATTTTTACAAAGACAAAATACATGGTTTTCGCGGCAATTACATGCTCTAGATAAGCATTAAATGGATGCGGCAACCATGTCCAAACATGGTTTTTCTGTGCGTGTTGTTTCAAGCAAAAAAGTCCTTAAAATAAAGTGTTGACAAAAAGTCTCTTATTTTTAAGCGCTGTTTTGCTTTGTAGTCAAGATGCAAAAAGTCAACAAATTTAAAGACAATATCATTAACTTTGAAGAATTTTTCAGAATTATTTAAGCCAAGTTGATCTTAGCCAAACAAAATTTGTCATTTTAGGATACGGAATTTTAGTTCGAATCCCCGCACTATAAGGACAAAACGACTTCATTGAAAAGTTTATCGACTTTTGGACAAGGACAAAAATCAGAGAAATACGTTTTCTATGCTATGCAAAATTCGGATTCGTATTTTAAGGACATGAAATATTTGGCCTCACGACAATATTTTTTTAAGTGTAGTAAACCCATTGGAATTTTTGATATTTTATTCACCACCAATACGATGTGCTGAAAAATATTTGGCTTACCAACACGAAATTGTCGTGAAATTGATTTAGCTGTCGAACAATATTATATTTATGAATTTTGTTACCCTTGCTCATTCCCGGTGGGAAAATGTCGTGAGTCTCGTGAATTTGTTGTGAATCACGTGAATTGTCGGAAATCGTGCGTTTCACTCACGCGCACCACCTCTATTACCAACAATGAACGAATATCAATGCAGGCTCGATTTTTTCCGTCCAAATTAATTACTTTACATTTTATTACAATTTTAATACGAGCATATTGGTCATGAAGATTAATTAATTGGTTATTAAGTTATTGAAAAGAAAATGCCAGATAGCAATCTCCACAAGCCTGACTATACACATGTTTAATCGCTGGCTAAGGCTATGGACACACTAGGCAAATATTTGACCAAAATGAATGTCAAACATTTTTCCAGAACCATCTGGATGGCGTTTTTGGAAAATAATCCTACAATGATGTTATCTATACAATATTACCTAAAAATGTGGCGACGAATTCTTTTTTGTTGGGGATTGTAGTTTAGCTCTTTTCCGATCAGTGAACTTGTTCGGTCAGTTAGTTCACTAGTTCATTGCTCTTGTCCATTTCATCATAAATTACAAGTATAAGCTCTGCTGTTGATTTATTCATCCCACAGAAACACATACGGAAATAATCCAGAATTTCTGTGCGAAAACAAATGAGCTAAGAAACTGATACAATGTGCTTAGTTCCCTAAATTGACATGGTGAACGAAAAAGAACGATTGATAAGTTCAGCCCGTTCATATCAGTGATCCATTCAATTCAACTAGTTCGTTCGCGAACTACCCAACTCTAATTTCTGCCAAATATTTGCCCAGTGTGAGCACATCATAAGTCGAATTTCCATATATGGAAATAACTCTGGACAGGTATGCTTGACATTTTTGACAACTACGAATTATTATTGCACTAAATCCCAACAAAAAAATTTGGAAGTTCTTCCAAAGGCACAACTTTAAAAGCACTTCCAAAACATGTACTCCCAAAGATGTTCTTTATTTTAACTACACAGGAAGTTATTTTAATTAAATTATTTATAACTCTCTTTTTTCTTATTTTTAATGGGTAAATTTAATTTTTTGCTACAAAAAGGTTAAAAACAGAGTAAACATTAAAAAATGGTACAAATTATTGAAATTTTGTCGAGAAAAATTCTAAATACATTCAAGAAATATTTCGATATTTTAATTCAATCTTTTCAGACAAGCGTTAGAATGCATTAAAAATCATAAAAAGTTATAAAAATTATTTATTTGTCAAAATATGACAAAATTTTTTAATTCACATCCAAAACACTGAATTCGAATCACGGAGTAAGAAGTGATGAAAATTCAGTGCAACGGCTGTTGACAAGCCCATGTTAAATTCATCGCTTCTGCGCCAATTTTGCACCACTTCCGGATCCCAAAAACATTTTCACTGCTTTTTTGGCGACGCTTTTTTTTACTGGAATTTTAATAAGATATGCAAATAAATGGGAGTATTTATTTTTTTTTTTTTGAAAATAATTCGTTATTGTTGACTATCGGAGCATCTGCCTATTCTTCAAGGTGATTAGGGAATCCAGACCTTTACCTCTACGACTTGAATTTACGTTCTCACGATCGACACGGAACATACAGATATTTATACCTCGAATCAGAAGAACTATATTTTCCAGATCGTTGCTGGTGAGAATTGCACATACGTGGAACGGACTACCACTTGATTTTTTCGCAATGTAACAATGTGTTCCGATTAAAACTATGGAATTTGTTGCCTCTACACCCCAATCTGTGTAATTGTGGCTTTTATACTTATACTTATTTACATTTTATTATATTTTCTAATTCAGTACTTTTATTTAAATTTTCTTTACCATGTTATAGGCTTATATTGATGATTATTTTTTCTTATTTTTGTTTATGGCTGGGGAGCCATTTTAATACTACAAGAATAATATTATAAACGTATATAGAATATTTTGAGTAATTGACTTTATAAATGTAATAATGATTTACTCAGGTTTTGTTATAATTAATATAATTTAATCGGTCTTATAGGCTTTGTATTACGGAATTTTTGAAATAAATAATGTGCGTAATATTGTACAGGGTAAGGGGATGCCGTATGACATTCATTTATATGGAACCTATATTTAAATATGAACCGATTTGAATTATATTTTGTAGAGTTGAAGAGTACCGCAAAAGATTAAAGATATTATATTTTGTAGACTTGAAAAACATTACGTTATTGTTCCAAATTTAATAGTATTCGTCTTTGTGCAAACATACACTCTATACAATATTTCAAAATCGGTTAAACAGAGACAGACGGACAGACACCAAAGGCTAGATCGATTCAGGAGGCGATTCCGAGTATGGGTATATTTTTGGTAGGCACATACACTTGCAGATTAATTAAAAAATTATCATACCCTGAGCACTTGGTGATTTGGGGTAAAAAAAGAACTCTCATTTGTAAAAATTTTAATCTTTAAGAAAAATTTTAAAAATTGATCAACTTCCATAATTATGATTTTTTTTTTTTGATTTATTAAAGGCATAATATTTGCCAGAAACCCAAGTTGAATCACCTACATTCGAGCACAAAATGTCTTTAATGTAAAATGAATAAATTTTACGTCAAGTAAAAAATCCTCAAGTTATCTATATTTCAAGCTACTTGAGATCTTAATAACTCATTTGGATTACTTTACAGTTAACAGTAAGTTGTTTAAAATTTCGTTTATATTTTTGTCATAAACTCGTGGAAATTCTTTAATTTACGAAATGGCATTTGTAAATCTGTCGTAAAAATCAAATTTATGATTTTTTTGTGGTCATATTGTGAGAAGGATTTTGCAACTATCTTTTTTTATTTTCGATGTGTCAATTTGTACAAAGTACATAAATATGAAAATGGATACGTAGATACATATAACTGCAGACATTAGGGGCAAACGCATTTATTATGAAGTAGTTGACGAAGAATATATTTTTGGTAGGCACATACACTTGCAGATTAATTAAAAAATTATCATACCCTGAGCACTTGGTGATTTGGGGTAAAAAAAGAACTCTCATTTGTAAAAATTTTAATCTTTAAGAAAAATTTTAAAAATTGATCAACTTCCATAATTATGATTTTTTTTTTTTTATTTATTAAAGGCATAATATTTGCCAGAAACCCAAGTTGAATCACCTACATTCGAGCACAAAATGTCTTTAATGTAAAATTAATAAATTTTACGTCAAGTAAAAAATCCTCAAGTTATTTATATTTCGAGCTACTTGAGATCTTAATAACTCATTTAGATTACTTTACAGTAAGTTGTTTAAAATTTCGTTTATATTTTTGTCATAAACTCGTGGAAATTCTTTAATTTACGAAATGGCATTTGTAAATCGGTCGTAAAACTCGAATTTATGATTTTTTTGTGGTCATATTGTGAGAAGGATTTTGCAACTATCTTTTTTTATTTTCGATGTGTCAATTTGTACAAAGTACATAAATATGAAAATGGATACGTAGATACATATAACTGCAGACATTAGGGGTAAACGCATTTATTATGAAGTAGTTGACGAAGAAATTCTTGAAAATTTGAAAAGATAAAATAATGGTAAAATATTGACTTTTGTCTTCAAATGCGTTTGACTCTCCCTAATAGACAGGTTCACCATTACCACTACCACAAAATATGCAACCATTTGTCTTCCAAAACTTTGTCATATAAAACCAGGCTCCAAAATGGCGCTATTCAAAGTTCACTGCTTTTTCGTCGACCTTAACAAACAGCGAAGGAAAACAAACAACACCACAATGGAAATCTCACAGAATCTTTTTGTACATAACTGTGTTGGTGGACACATATACGTGAACACATATCATACTCGTATGTATGTATGTTTGAACAGTACAGCAAGCTATAGAGATTGAGATATCCTTGTACCAGAGATAGAACATTCTATCAAACCATAAACAAGCAACGTACATACCATGTGATATCCTTTTGCTGTTTGTGGTAAGGACCTAACGAATGAACAGAGCTAAATTGTACATAAGAATATTTGCTGAATTTACACAGAAAACAAAATGGCCGTTTGGCTCCACATTGTCGCGCCAATTGAGATTTTTATGGCTGACTCTTTACGAAGACCCACTACTCTTCATCACTGTCGTTTCTTGTCCTCGTTGTCGACAGCACCAATGATGGTCCATTGGTTGGTAGGTAGTATTGTTAATAAATATTGTTATCTTTATAGAGACTTCGTCTTGCTTCATTCATTTATTTACAATCGTAAGTAATAGTAAGTAATCGTGAAAAAACGTTATGAAATTCCCAGCCTATTTGGTGGTAGTCTTATGCTATGGTCACACTGGGCAAATATTTGACAGAAATCAAAAAATAATCCGTCGCCACAGCCAAACCAGCGGACATTTTTAGATCCTATTGGATATAAAACATCATGGTAGGATTATTTTTCAAAAACCGTATCCAGATATTTGGAAAATGGTTCTGCAAAAATGTTTGACACTCATTTTGGTCAAATATATGCCTAGTGTGACCATAGCCTTAATCTTCTTACAGACATAGGTCACCCTCGTAGGCCTTCAAAAAAGGAACAAACTCAGATTAATATTTCTGAAATGTTTTATCTTTTATTTTTGCTCGAATAAAAAAAAAAAAACAGTGAACATCTCGAGGCGATAGGCAGCGAGGTAAATTTTCGTGACACGTTTGTTATTTTATCCCATTAAAAATAACCACTCATAAGTGGATACCTCCCAAAATGTGGACAAAATGTATGATATGTTTCAATGTATTATGCGCCGTTCATAATTTTCAATCAAATTAAATTTTTCAATTTCTTCATTTCTTTTTATATTTACAATGATTGAATGAGATTCTATCTTTTGGATATTGCTACAAATAAGATTTTTCATCAGAAATATTAACAATATGTTTTTATTTATATATTAAAAAGGGATCAAGACAAAACCTTTATATACATTTTCAAAACAAACAAAAAATCAAATATTTTGGAATGAGTACAACTATACAGGGTTATTACAGGAATAGTCGTTCCTACTGTATGCTTATCCGTACGCTCGTGTCCAACTATCCAACTGAAATATACCAGATATTGGTCATACTATCAAAGAATGAAGCCGCCGAGTCGCGACGCCAATGTTAGCCTCCGCCGTCCAGTTTTTGCCAGTCGACGCCGCCGCCGAATATGTCGACTCATCTCGACTCATATTTAGCCGCCAATTAATCAAAAATTTTTTGAATAAAATCAGAAAATTTTATTAATAATTGTCAAAATTTTGAATTTTGATCAGTATCAAATTTTTATAATTTTGCAAAAATTTTGCTTCGAACATTTGAAAGAAATCTAAATTTGATTGTAAGGTTTGTTGTACAATTAATCTCATTACCATTTGGATGACATCAAATTGATTTTATAATGGATAATTGAGCGCCGCCGTATGGACAAATTTATATCGGCTTAGCCGTCAAGCCGCCGCCGTCGCCGCCGTAGGCAAAAATTTAGTGTCAGCCACCGCCGACAAAAATGGGTCGGCTTTATTCTCTGCACACTATAAATTAGGTTCAAAGACTTAATCGATATTGCAGCTAGTTTATGTGATCGATAGCACCCTCAAAAAAATCGCTTCTCTAACATATGTTCCAAACATATTTTGCAGGAAGCACATATATTATTGGATACTGCCGAAACATTAATATGTTTGTTTTATGTGAACATATTATATGTTTGGAAGCGTTTTGAGCCCAAAAATATTATATGCTTGGAAGAATTTTCTCCCCAAGAATATTGTGGTCATTCTCTCACATAATTTTCACTTCCACGAAATTTTTTAGTTCTTGGCACCTTTTTCTGTGATACAAATAATGTTGAAGAAATTATTCAATTTTATAATTTTTTAAAATTTTACCTTTCGCCTTGACGGAGAATCGAACCGGGAACCATGGAATTTGTAAGCCAACACACTACCACTGGGCTACGTGGCTGTTACAGTCACCAGTAGACAATTATCGTTATGAGTTACATTTATATAGCATAGTTTGCAGCGCCCACGAGACCATGCAAACATAACATTATTTACAAGAAACATCCATTTGTTGGCCACGTGGAACAGTGGTTCGCATGTCTGACTTGCATGCAAAGGGTCGTGGGTTCAATCCCTGCTCCGACCGAACCAATTTTTTTTTTAATTTACACATTTATATTTATACTATATTAAATTTTTATAATGAAACTTCGAAATGTGGGTTATTAAAGATTTACAGTCAGAAACAGTGCTTGATATAAACGAAATGGACTGAGCTTTTGGATAAAATATAATTTTTTATTGCATAAATAACAATTTTGTAACAAAAAACTGTTTTATATAAAAGTTTTAAATTTTGAAAGGAATTCAAAAACTCTAACGAAAGAAGAACGTGGAGTCGAGCACAAACATAAATAAATAAATAATTTTATAATAAACATACACATAAATTTATTTAGGAGTGAACAATTTTTTACTAGCATTTAACACTATTTTAAATGCATTTACAATTTTCTCTTTACTGCGTATAGTCATTCTAATATTCAAATTAAATAATATTTAGACTTAAGCATATCAAATTTTTGGCCTTTTGATTATCTCGATGTGTTATGTTGATTTCTTTCGTCAACCCTCCCGGTTTCCATCTCTATTTCTTTCTCTATACTCTCTCTGTTGCTCTCTAAATAAAATATTACAACATATATATGTATGTCCGAGAAAATAAAGTTAACTTTAAAATTTATAATAACATTGTCTTAACGTTAACAGAGCGTTGCTAAGTGCTCAACAGAGAAAAAATAAAGTTAACTTTAAAAAGAACAAATAGTTAAAATAAAAAAACGATCATTTGTGAAAAACTATAGAGGGGGCAGTATACACCCATATACCAAATTTTAGGGCACGATGTGTAGAATCTAAATCCGAAATAATTTCATAAAGTTCATTGCCAGAATTCGAGATATGTTCACTTTAAGTTGCGATTGAGTTAAAGTTAAAAACAAATGTGACCACTGTGCAAAAACTATAGAGGGGGCAGTATACACCCATATACCAAATTTTAGGGCACGATGTCTAGAATCTAAATCCAAATCGAAATATTTTCAATTTTGGTGTCGATTGAGTTAAAGTTAAAAACAAATGTGACCACTGCCCCCTCTATAGTTTTTGCACAGTGGTCACATTTGTTTTTAACTTTAACTCAATCGCAACTTAAAGTGAACATATCTCGAATTCTGGCAATGAACTTTATGAAATTATTTCGGATTTAGATTCTACACATCGTGCCCTAAAATTTGGTATATGGGTGTATACTGCCCCCTCTATAGTTTTTGCACAGTGGTCACATTTGTTTTTAACTTTAACTCAATTGACACTAAAATTGAAAATATCTCGAATTCTGGCAATGAACTTTATGAAATTATTTCGGATTTAGATTCTACACATCGTGCCCTAAAATTTGGTATATGGGTGTATACTGCCCCCTCTATAGTTTTTCACAAATGATCGTTTTTTTATTTTAACTATTTGTTCTTTTTAAAGTTAACTTTATTTTTTCTCTGTTAAGCACTTAGCAGAGCTCTGTTAACGTTAAGACAATGTTATCATAAATTTTAAAGTTAACTTTATTTTCACGGATATTATATATGTTTACTCGAAATTTGTAAATGTATATATGTTTACATTCACACATATTATTTTTATGAAACATTCATGAGCCAAACATAATATGTTCTAACATATTAACATATGTGTCCCAAACATTTAGTATTAGTTTAGGAACATTATATGTTTGCACTTAAATATATTGTGTTTAAAAATTGTGCCCGAAACACATTTTGTTTATATCGGAACATATGAAAAACATATTTTTCTAACAGTGTACATATTATAACGACAAGGGAAAAAAGCTCCTTGGGCAAGCAATTCTAGTTCAATCTAATTTAAAGAGTTATTTAAATGTTGCAATAATTTGAGATTAATTATTATAAAAAAATATCAGGAATGTTCCAAGACAATTTTTTTAGTTTTTTAGTTATATTTATAAAGCCAATTATGATACCACATCATTTATAATACTTTGCATATAACATAAATACAAGGATAAATTTTTATGTAAATTACTCACCTCGCAATTAGTTTTAAAAATCCTTAAAATAAGTTATAATCCAAAAAGAAAAAAGAGAAAAAGTGATATAAATTCTAAATGCTTAAAGCATCTGTCGTTCGTTGAGGAAAAACAGCAATCCTTTAATTTGTATATTCCTCGATGTATTGAATCTGTAAAAAAACGGCAAGAGAAAGAAAATTTGATTAGACAAATGGAAGGGACATGCATATCTTTACTAATAATTTATTTTTAATACGGATGTAATGTAAACTTTCTTTCTTCAAACATTGGCAAATATAATAAATAGGAATTTAGTCACCATCGCAGAATCCGCATCTAGCTGATCGTCCATTAATCTACCAAACAAACTAAGTAAATACCACAAAATGCAAACCACAAACAAATATTTCACCCAGTAGCGCTCACTCTCTTCTCTATTCTTTCATTGCTTGATTTCACTAAACGGGCTAATGTGAAACCGCAGAAAAAGAAAAAAATCTTGATTTCCTTATGGGTGGTGGTAAATGATGCCAAAAACGACATTAAACAATCCAGCCTTTGCCATATTGACGGATGATGGATGGAGAACATGACAATATCGACATTACCAAACTAAACTCACTACAATTGAGGAGAGTAAGAAATGTGCGTTTTACGCTAACGGTGAGAAAGGGAGCAACATTATGGCAACACGGTAAGTAATATCACAAGATCGCAGTGTGGTTATCTCTTTGTAGTGTTAAGGTTGATTCTTAAGGTATGGACAAACAACGGCAAACCGTTCCTACCTATTATAGCGATTTTGTTACATGTTAACTCTGCTATTGAGATTAGTTCACACACACACGCACACATATACGATAGCAATTCTTAACCACAGCGATCCATGTACTTTAACATTAACAAAATAATAAGCAATTATGTATATTCTTCAGCATCTATTAATGGTGGCACTAGCGGTTAGAAATACATACACTAATGTAATGTTGCGGTAATAAAAAGATGAAACCTAAAATAATCACAGTAGAAAACCAGAAAGTGGCCTTGCTACCAAATAAGTCAAATGCAGAAGAATAATGTCATCAACGCTGCTGCACACGACCAATAGCAGCAAACATAAGAGTATCATGCTACACGCGAATAATAGAAAAATCCACTCATTGCAGCCGCACCACTCGTCCCCCGTACGTAACTATTTTATCTAGATGCAATTAACAGTGGCTCAGAGATGTGCGAAAGAAGTGGGAGAGATAGAGAGAGTTTTAACTATAAGTTGTTTGCCTCAAATAGACCCTATATAGAAATACAAATGTCCAAAAGAAAAGATAGTCAGCTAACCAACTATGCCGTCAGAGGCTTACGAAAGGAGAACAATACGCGAAAGGCTATGGAATGCGGTGCATATCCTTAGTTAGCTAAAGTCAGTAAAATGTGTAAAAGAAAAACAAACCCATGCTGATTGACACCAACGTCCGTGGAAATGTACGTTTTCATTGTGTATATCAATAAGCACGTGTTTGGGAAATTGTTTTCATTGGGATCCTAAAAACTAAATGGTTTACTCATTTCTTGTATTGGAACTAAAGATATTGCTATAGGGTAATGTTTGTTACACCTATGTGGGCTATGTGTTGATAGATATATCAGAAAATAATTCCGTAGGCCTTCGTTATGCGCCGTCCAGACTATAAGTTTATACGGACGGAATGTCTGGGTTTGTAAAGAATCTTACAGTGCGGCCGAAAGCTAAGAATTGTCGGAGGTAAGTAAAATATCGATAAATGTGTTGTCGATCCCTTTAAAAAAATATTGTCGTGCGGCCAAAGATTTCATGTCCTTAAAATACGAATGCGAATTTTGCTTAGCAAGAAGACCCATTTCTCTGATATAAAGTTTTTTCCTTCTCCAAAAGTCGATAAACTTTTCAATAAAGTCGTTTTGTCCTTATAATTAAGTGATTCAACCTAAAAATGGGTATCATAACATGAGAGAAAATGTTTTTGCACTAAGGTCAACTTGACTTTAACAATTCAAAATTAATGAAATTGTCTTTAAATTTGTTGCCTTTTTGCATCTTGACTACAAAGTAAAAAAGTGTTCAAAAATAGGACATGTTTTTCAACACTTTCTTTTAAAGACATTTTTTACTTGAAACATAGCACAGTTTGCACTGAAAGTCGAGTCTGAAAGTTTGTAAAGGACTTTGATAACATATGAAGACAACTTGAAAAAACCAAAAATTTAAATTAAAACCTAAAATTAAAGGAGAATTGAGTCTTACAAGTATCCTATCCTTATGTTACTTGAATTCTCCGCTTCGTTGGCTCGGAATCAATTAGGGTAAAGACAAAATCTTTGGAACCGGGCATGTTTTTTTTCAGTGCAGTTGCAGTATCGATTATGTCTTCGAACAAAACTTATAGTGAGGCCAATATCTAGTCTGGAAGGCGCATTAAATTAAAAATTAGAGAAAAATGGTAGGATACATACGAGAGTGATTCGATGAATATTTAGTTTCATCATATGACGTAAGAGTATAGCAAGAGCAATTTAATATGCACTGAACAAAATATTTATACTACATAAGAGATAATGCAACATACACGGAAAAAAGTAAACTGTTCTATGGAAAAAAAATTACGCCCTCTCATACAAGAAAAAAATGAACTAAAAGTAAAGAGAAAAATCATTGGAAGAAATCATACAATTTTTGAGACATACTTGGCATACTATATTTAACTACAAACAAATATTTTGTTTTTGCAATACAAACCAATTTACGTACTATTTAATGTTTATATATTGAAAACAAAGCTGAAAAAAATCAACCAAAACATCAATTTTTGTGTCGCTTATTTTTGTTGTGGGAAAAAGAGGCTGCCGCCAAAGATTTAATGTAAAAAATCAAATTTGAATTATTTTTAAATTCACCTTCACCCAAAGCTCATGTGTGATGTGGCAGCCTCAACGTGTTTCATTTTCAATTATGTTTTTCATTTCATTTTTCTTTCTTTTCATTTGTATTTTATATTATTCACATTTAATGATGATCTTGCAAAATGAATTTGTGTAAATGATGATCTTCTACAGATACGAGAAAAAAACACAAATACGATACACTTTGCCAATTTGCCATACAGAGGAACGCCACCACGTCATTTTTATGAATCACGAAAATATTTTTAGAGAATTGTTCGTATAAAAACTTACGATAATAATTATTTTGGTGCGATTGAAAAGAAGATGATTATGACGACGATCATTTTGGTGGTGACTGACTGCTAGCCCAACGCAAGCGTGACAAAGGGGATAGTTTCGTTTTGTTAATGTTCGTCTGTCCACTTTTTATGAATAATTATGATGAGATCTAAGATGAAAAGCTGCCTGTTAGTTTTTTTTTTTGCCAAATTTTGGTCATATATATACACAACTCACAAACATCTGGGTAAGTAGGTCCATATGTTTATTTATATTATTTGTGTTACACTAACAAATCTTTTTCATTCCTATATGAAAGGGAAATAAAATAAGTAAACTTAACATTTTAGCGGCATAACATATTATAACTATTACAAGTAATCGATCTTGTCCTCCACGAAAACATAATATTGTTTAAGCTATTTATGTAATGAACTAAACTGATTTTTTTTTCGAAATGCGAAACAATATTATTTATGTTATCAAACATTACTATTCTAGTTTTTGAATTATTCGACAATGTACTACGGGGGCAGTTCGGAAACTTCTTAGCCTAGCACAAAAAGCGTGGTATAAACAGAAAAAAGTTAAGTATTTTGGAAACTTCCATCTCTGTTATGAACACATGTTAAATTTTGTTTCGATCTGGCAACTCTTTCATATAGGAACAGGAGTTCAAAAAAGACACATCCGCAATTTTTTTACAATGGAAAAATTAGAAACGCGTGCTGTCATTAAATATTTACATAAAAAAGGTTTATCGGGACAAGAAATTCATAATGATATGGTGAATGTGTTAGGTGAAAGTGCTCCTTCATATGCAACAGTAAAAAATTGGGTTGCTGAATTTAAAAGTGGTCGTACAAGCATTAAAGATGAACCACGTAGTGGACGTCCAAAAACAGCAACAACAACAGAAATTGTAGCCAAAGTGCATGATATGGTATTAAATGCTCGACGAATAGAAGTGCGTGAAATTGCTAATATCATGGGCATCTCAAATGATCGAGTCCATTTAATTTTGCATGAAGAACTACAGATGAAAAAGCTTTCTGCAAGATGGGTGCCGCATTCGTTAACAGTCGATCAAAAACGAATAAGAATGAACATTTCTCAAGCTTGTTTGGATCGTTTTAAGCGAAATAAAATGGATTTTAAGCGTCGTCTCATAACTGTTGATGAGACATGGATCCACCACTATACTCTAGAGACAAAAGAACAATCCAAACAATGGACTGAAGCTGGAGGAAGTGCCCCAAAGAAGGCAAAAACAATTCAATCGGCTGGTAAGGTTATGACAACGGTTTTTTGGGACTTCAAAAGTATTTTATTGATTGACTACATGAAAAAACATGTTTGGGCATGATTGCCGCATCCATTTAATGCTTATCTAGACTATGTAATTGTCGCGAAAAACATGTATTTTGTCTTTGTAAAAATAATTTTCGAGCGGGGAAAAATATAAATATATTAAATGGTTCTCAAATGACGCAAATTTTTTCTATTATTTAAATGATAGAATTTGAGACCATTACATGGTCGGGAAAATCATGTACCTGACCATCCAATTTTTTTACTTTTTTGCAGGGAAGAAAGTATTTTATAGGTTACGTATAGACATGTCTAGAACCATTACATGGCCATAAAGACCATGTAAATTTTTTCGTGACCATTTAATTTTTTAACTTTTTTGCAGCGAAAAGAATTTTACAAAAGCATTAAGCATGTAGACATGATTTTCATTTTGCGCGTCAGTCGTATGTTGATTGTTTCTTGGAATGGACAGAGAATACGGAATTACTGCGTTTTGTGTTAATTTATTTATTCAGAAGTAGCACGTGGTTTTATGTGAACACAAAAAAGGGAAGTGTAATTGCAAAAATGTACCTGTTTTTTGTTCTGCTTTTTGATATATGGTATAATTTATTTTTATTTGCAGTTACATGATGTCTGCGTTGGTACATTTGATGGGCACGAAGTAAATATGGAATGATCACTTATTGTTAGGTTAGGTTAGGTGACAGCCCGATGTATCAGGCTCACTTAGACTATTCAGTCCATTGTGATACCACATTGGTGAACTTCTCTCTTATCACTGAGTGCTGCCCGATTCCAATTTAAGCTCAATGACAAGGGACCTCCTTTTTATAGCCGAGTCCGAACGGCGTTCCACATTGCAGTGAAACCACTTAGAGAAGCTTTGAAACCCTCAGAAATGTCACCACTCAATGTCAATGGATAATCCACCGCTGAAAAACTTTTTGGTGTTCGGTCGAAGCAGGAATCGAACCCACGACCTTGTGTATGCAAGGCGGGCATGCTAACCATTGCACCACGGTGGTTCCCATCACTTGTTGAAATTGAACCAAAATAGAGTGTTTAAAAATATGTGATGTTTGCTTGCACGACATTATAAATACAAATAAACAATGAATTAGTTTATAAATAAATAAAAACAAATAAATAAAGTTAATTTTGTGTTTTCTTTTCCCAAGTGGCGTCCTTTTTTTTCGACGACGAAAAAAGTTTTTTCATAAAGATCAAAACATTTTAGGTTGTGACCATGTTCTTTTAACTGGAAGAAAAACATTTTTGACGAATACCATAACATTTTAGATCCTGACCATTGTCTTTTAAAGGAAACAATTTTTTTTCAATATAAAAACATTTTAGATGAGGACAATTTTATTTTTCTTAGAACCATGTTCACTGAGCCACCATGGTTGCAGGTGAAAATGTTACATGGTCGCCGCAAAAAAGTTCCTATCATATTATTTTGCTCTTCGAATATGATTGTGACAATCATGTTTCTTCTCTGCGTGTATCTGCAAAAGGGTAAAACAATAAATTCAGAGTACTATTGCCACCTTTTGGATCAATTAAATGTACAAACTCGAGAAAAACGTCCTGGCTTACAACACAAAAAAATAATTTTTCATCAAGACTATAGCTATTCGGTTCGGAAACTTCTTAGGCTATCAATGAAAGAGATAGGCTAAGAAGTTTCCGAACCGCCCTCGTAAACATCAATTACAAAAAATCATATAGAAAGAATGTTAGTAAGTGTTAAGAAATCTACAGATTTTCACATCCTCAACAGGAAATTTTCGTATACTAAAAAAACAGTGAACCCATAGGAAGAAAAATTTTGGTTGATTTTACGAAATTTTGATTATTTTTAGAAAATTTTTACTAAATAGTATTACAAACGCTGACATCACTCCGATATCACAAAAATAAGTAAATATTTTTCGACAAATGCAAGAAAATTTATTAGACATAATTAATTTGTTTCACTTGTTAAAGAAAATTTTGTAGTTTGAAGGATAAACATTGGAGTTCAAATTTATAAGAATGTCTTTTGTGCCATACGAAGTTCAAGGTGGGCGCATTTGCAGTAAAATTTACATATTTAAAGAAATAATGAACTATTTTGTGAGAATTACGAATTTAGTAAAACTTTATGCTTCATTTTTGTGTATTATTTTCCCGTTTGTTAGTTCTTTTATCTAACGTATTCAAAAAATTATTAGAGTAAAGGAAACTTTCTCCAAACAACATACCCCACGGGAAATGAAACAACCGCAGGACCGGTACAGGACTAGTCCTTGGTGTGTATGGACCAGTCCCAGTTCTGGTCAAAATGTATGGAAGGGACCGGCCACTTTAAAATGGGTTTGTCATTGACGGGGTAAATTTACACTTTAGGACATGTCTTGGACTCATTCCAAAGGACACGCCCTGGGACAATTTAGCAGGAGCACTCCATAGACAGGTCCTCAGGATTCACACTCGGACAAACTCTTAGAAAACTATTTCAGTTTGGACATCCGAATTCGAACATTTGAAAACATTTGAAATATGTCGAACAATAGAATGTAGATCCAAAAAGATTTTAATATCAAGCGAGTACGGAAATCAATGAATTACGACTATTTAAAAATTGCAACTAACTGGAGCATCGGTACCAGTTCTGTGATGGGTCAGTCAGTGGCAATTTGCAATATAGAATTCACTTTTTTTGCGTGTAGATATCTTGTACCCAAACATAACATGTATTTTTATAGAAAATTGTACATTTATTATTGGGAAATTAACATTTTCGATTTTTTTGTAAGGGTAGCATTTTCAATCTATGCTGTGAACAATATACCGCAATAATCAAAAATGCGGCCATCGATCTTGATGTTATGGGGTGTATTAAAGTGAAGGCTAGAAACCGGGACAAAGGAGCTTTGCTGTGATATAGTATGGTAGTCAGATTTACAATATATTTATTAAGAGGATTTTTGGTATCACCATTGTATATTCTGAAAGCATGTGTTCAGGTTATATTTCGCTAACTTTCAACGAACATACACTAGATATTGCTGTGCTCAGAAATAAAATTTTAGCAAATAAAAAGATATTTTATAACAAAGAGGAATTTCGTTACGGAGGAAAATATTTTACATTCTGCACGCAAAAAAAATAATTCGTTCCTCCCAAAGGAAATTTTTGACAAACAAATGTCGTTTAGCATTTACTTTTCGCTGAAAAGAAGTTTGTTTGTAAAAAAAAGTATAAACTTCTTATCTCACTTCCACTTTTACTTTCCAGAACTTTTTTCTGTAATGTATTCGATTTCATACATTTTTTAAATTTTAACTTTCGTCCAGACAGAGAGTCGAAATGCGGAACATACAATTTGTAAGCAAAGACACTACCCACTGGGCAACCGAAAGAAAAAGATTCTTTCCTCAGGAACAAACGGAATTCCCCTTTCTTATAAAGTCTTTTCTTTTAGATCAAACAAACCCTAATAATTCTTTTTATTTACCTTTAAAGAAAATTCTTTAGCGTCCAAGCAAAACTTTGCATTTTTAAAACTTTGTTATTATAACATATTAATATGTTCTATGTTGTATTGTTAAACTAAACAGTGTACATGTTGTTCCTACTTGGAGTTATATTGTCGTCAATTACATTACATTTATGACAGTATGACTGTTTTAGAAGACAAGTTTTCCAAATTGTTTTTCTTATTGTATAAATCTGCACGAATCAATCCGAAATCTATCGAAATCACGTATCTCACCAATGAAATTCGCTCTATCCATTTGGAGACAAATAACGGGTGGTTTGGGGTGTATAAAGCTGAGGAGGTTAAGCGAGAAAATATTCTTTATTAAGATATGGTGACTGTAGCATTATATATAGTAATGTGGTATTGCGTATAGTTACTTAGTCAAGTTAAAATTTGAATTTGCCAGTAAGTTTGCTGCTGCTTCTAGCGCTACTTGTATGTTTTGGTGCCAAAGGCAGTGTTGCCAGAGTTTAGGTGCCCGACAGGCGGGAGCCAAATCTGTTTTTTCCTCATCATCATCATTCTTGCTATTTACACGATTGTAATGCGCACCACATGGTGGTGGTATCGTTGCTGGTTTGATTTGGATGGTGGTTATAACCCAATGAGGCTATATCATCGGTGACGATGTTAATGTTGTCCACACGTTCCTAACAGTCAGCCGATATGGATAAAGAAGGAAAAAACACAAGCAGCAGCAGCACCTCCAACAGCGGTAGCTTAGGCGACAATAGCAAGCTACCACCATCGCTGCCACTTTGACAATAACAAAGAACAACAATGGCAAACACTTGTCAGCAACATATTTGAACGCATAGCCATAAGAATGGAGAGTGCCAACAACAACGGCAGTAAAAAGCAGCAACATTCAACCAAATCTTTCTACTTCAACAACAATTACGAAAATCACACATCAGACCTAGCATCGTCATGACAAATACAGTCTTCCATGACAAAGAAATTCCATAAAAATGCCTGGATTCGTTGTCAAATCGAAAATGGCCAAGATATCAATAAATGACTAAAGTAAAAGCGGAAGGAAATAAATGTCGCCAGGATGTTTTCAAAGAGAGGTTTTTTGCAGGCATGACACTGTCGGAGTGTCGGTCTTGTCCATGGGTGATGACATGGAATCCACAACGAGCAAATGGATACGATTGCCGTAAAGTACCCTCAATTTATTGATAATAAAAATTCGCATAAGAATAATAATAAGGAATAAAAAATATAAGCATTTAGGAATGAATTGTGAACACAGGGGTTTACATAACCCCTAGCACGAATTAGTTTTTTTCATTAAAGTCAAATGTAATTAAATATTTTAATTCCAAAATACATCGTTTATTGTAAGTTCATTATACTCCATTATTAGCATTAGTTTTAAAAGATCGACACAACTATCTCTAGGTAATATCAAAACTTTCCGGTTTTTCCCAATTTATAGTGTTCATCCATGTGTAAAAAAAACTCAGTTGCTAACAAAAATAAATAAAATAGGGTAGTTTTAAAAAAAGGTTAACTATTGTTATAATTTAGTTCATATTGATCATGATATGATTTTTTGATATTTGTTAATTTCAAACACATCGTCCGGCAACGAAGAAACCCAAAGTATTCATTATAATTGCTACACTGAAAAATATATTGACCTAATATGGACGATTATGCAACTTAAATTTTATTAAAATAATGACATTTTTATTAAAAGAAAGTTTATAATCCTTGCTTCAAAATTTTTTTCCATTAAATTTAGGACACAAATCTTGAAATTTTGCGTCCCTCTGTTGAAGTTGTAGATCTTTGAATTAAGGTAAATGTTACTTAAAATAAAGAAAAACATTTTTAGTTTAAAGAAATCGTCTTTAACTCAACTGACACATTGAATTTTTAAATTAAAGATACAAATGCTTTAAATATAGGCTAAGACTTATTTTAAGGATTTGCAACTTTGGTTTTAAGTTTTTTTAGCATTAAGAAAACGGGGTTTACTTTGAAGTACGTGGCATAATTTGGATTTTGAAACTGGAATTTGTTTGTACATGAATACCTTTATTAATATATCGCAAACAGAGAACAAAAATTCGATGAATGAGATCTGTATCCAATTTTAATTTTATCGATCCTAGATTTAAAGCCAGGGAGGTCCCTAAAAAATGCCTTTATTTTAATGAAGCCGCATCTTTGGCTCGGAATCAATACCAAAATCCTTAAAGGAAGGTCAAAATTTTTGGATCCAAGTAAACTTTTTTTTGAGTGTAGACGAGTAGATAATGGACTTTGTCGTTCTGAGATACTAAAAATGATTATTGAAGTTAGAGATTACAATGCAAAATTAGTATCGTAAAGAGAATATCCTAAATCATTATGAATAACAAGAGCATATATGCCAAATATTTTTTCAACTATAAAAATGTAATAACTCATTGGCCGATGCAGTGTTGTGTTCACACACTAATGAAGACATATGTTCTCACAAAACACTTATCGCATATCGTGTCCATTCTCTAGAGAACTCAAATAACAAACTGGGAAAACAAAACAGTATTTGTCACTAAAAAATCTCCCCCATGCCGCTAAATTGCCGTTAGCAGTAACAGTGAGGATAAATGTAAACAAACCCAATTGACTGAAATCAATCAAATCAAAGACGCCCACACGCAATGCTTCCTCTCTACCCTCAAACATTCGTTCTCTTTCACTATTCCTTTATTAGCTCAATTATAGTTGTTTGTTTACATTTTGAACGCACATTGCCTAGAGCTCCCCTGCCTTTTACGCGGTTACAATCAATTCCATTAGGCTTTTTATAGTCCAATTCCACCCCATTCCCAGCCTAGCACTCTCAATCATTATCCGTTGGAATCATTGTTACCACTTTGCGGTCGTTAAGTTAATTTATTGTAGAGTGCAAAAAGCCATGGAGATTTGCTTTTACTCTCATCTCAATGTGACAGTGTCCTGTCACGCAGCATACTTCAAGAAGGGGTTATCAGTGGAGATACATGTGTATGTGTGCAATTTCGTCATTCTTACCAAATGACAATGGAAGAAGATGAGTTAACAGGGGGAGTGATAAGTAGAAAATGAATGGGTGGTTCGATGCTTATCACTTCACAGAAGTACACTGTTTTAATTTGCTTTATTGTCTACAGTATTGTGAGATTTCTTTCTTAATTGAAATCCCATACAAAACACACATGTCCCGGAATATTGTGAATGCACTTGTTCTGTCATCAATGGATGGCTTAGGATTGATTTTCTTCATAACTGAGTATATTTATAAATGAGTTTATTTGCTTGTTCTCATATTACTTAATAAATGTTATAGAGAACAATGGTAGCGGCGAGAGAGCTCAACTTCGTTACATTATCAATATCCGCATAAAAGCATCACAATGTCACTACAATACTACATGAACATACAAATGTATATTCAATACAATGTTGTATCACAATGGACTGAATAGTCTAAGTGAGCCTGATACATCGGGCTGCCACCTAACCTAACCTACACATAGAAAACAAATTGTGGAATTTATTATAGCTAAAAAGGGTTTTATGCAGTGGAAATTTTTATCCAAATAAAAAACTTTGGTCGCTGATGTGATGATAACATAATAAAATTGTCAATTAAAAATAAAACCCGAAATTAGATAAACCACCAACTTTTTTTGGTAAAGTCGTTCATTTACTCCAATAAGCCAGCAAAAGAAACCCAGGGAGGGATCAAATTTGACATTTGAGAAATGGAGAAGTTGCAGTTTTTATTAAAGACTTTTTCCTAGTAAAAACTTGCAACAGTTAGCACATAACTATCGGCTGTTTTTTTACTTATAAACAATATATTTCACATTGGTAATTCGAAATGTAGTAGAAAATATTAGTATGTTAGTTATTTTAATTGATTTAAAAACTGGGTGGTACGCATGCAGACCTAATGACAATTGCAAATAACCTGATGATACGTTTTTGTTACCTCGACCTCTTGAAAGTGCGAAGAAGCAGATGAGTGCTTGCAGCTTTCTCAACATCTTTTTACCCAAGGTCGTCTATATTTTTGTTTCATTCAATTGTATTTTAATCGAAAGATATCTTAAATACAAGACAAATCTAAATAAAAAAACATTCATTAATACTGTAGTAAGCTA
The DNA here is from genome assembly GCF_050003625.1 of Haematobia irritans. Taxonomy (NCBI): domain Eukaryota; kingdom Metazoa; phylum Arthropoda; class Insecta; order Diptera; family Muscidae; genus Haematobia; species Haematobia irritans. The sequence continues at coordinate 224,845,038 of NC_134400.1, read as the reverse complement.
TGAGTCAGGGCCTATGTAGTACAAAATTATCAGGAAGCAGAAATGACTAACCGATGGTTTTTGTTTATTTATTGACAGTTTTGTTGGATAAAATTAAATATACATAACAATGTGCTACAGAAGAGGCAATATTCGTCATCAATAGTTAATTTATTTTGTATTCAACTAATCGTATTGGTAGACACGAATTGTTTATTTAAAATAATATCGAATACTTCGAAGGATACAGTAAAAAGTTGATTATGAAAAAGGGCCGAATTATGAAATGATCAATGTATGAAACAATTATGACGTCAGTCAAGAAGAAAAAAATAAGCTTGTTGTTGTTGTTCTGACTCATAAGTGAGAAAATTTTTTCGGACTTCTGTAACAACTGATAAAAATATTTTGTTATAAAAAAAAACAATTACAATTAAAAGCAAAAAAGCACTCCGAATTTTTGTAACTAGTTAATAAAAACCAAATCAGAACGATTTGGGTTTTCAGTCTTTATTTGGGTAAACATTGTTTAACATCTAAAATATTTACAATTATATTGCATACATTTTTAAATCAGAATGATATTGATTGAGTTAGCTTTTGTTCATTTGCTTGACTTGTTGACTACCAAAAACACTGCAAAATTGAAGATGCCTTATTCTTCTTAGTTCAATATATTTTTAAATAGATTTTTATTAGAATTTAGTTTTTTAAGTACATTTAAATTTCAATAATAAGCAGAAGCAGACAGTGTCCGCAAAAGTCTGTGCGTATATTTTTATACCCTAAACCACATACTGGTCAGGGTATAATAAGTTTGATCGGCCAAAAAATGTGCCTACCAGAAATATTGATTTTAGACCCCATAAAATATATACCGATCGACTCAGAATCACCTCCTGAGTCGATCTAGCGCTTGGTGTCCGTCCGTCTGTCCATGTATTTGTTGTTCACAGGATTCCGGTCGCAATTATTAACCGATTTTGATGAAATTTGGTACAGGGAGTTTTTTGGGCACAAGGACGAAAGCTATTGAATTTGGAAGAAATCGGATCAAATTTAGATATAGCTCCCATATATATGTATCGCCCGATTTCGACAATTGGGGTCACGTTGCACGTTTTTTCAAACGGATCGTCACCAAATTTGGCAAAAGGTAATCTTTTCCATCGCCCTTCAAGTCTGCAAAATTTCATCCAAATCGGTTCAGATTTAGATATAGCTCTCATATATATGTATCGCCCGATTTTCCCAAATTTGGCCACAAAACCTTTATTTATCAACCGATCTTACTCAAAGTTAGGTTAGGTTAAAGTGGCAGCCCGATTAAGATTCAGGCTCACTTAGACTATTCAGTCCATTGTGATACCACATTAACTAAAAGTACCTATTACATATGGGCACTTCTAGTTTTAACCGCTGAACCTTCTTGATTATTTTTCTTTGTTGAACCAACCAGATTGTTCCAAAAACAGTAGCAGACTGCTTAAGTTAACGTTTTCCAGATACGCCAGTAATCTGAAGCTATATGCTCCTAAAAGTTGCTTGCGCTTTACACAAAATGCAGGACACTCACACAAGAGGTGTTTAATTGATTCTTTTTCCTCCGCATCATGACAGCTCATACAATAGTCTCAAAGTTATATAGCAATAGTACTCAAAGTTGGCTAACTATAATCTTCTATAGCACTAACTATATGTGCAAAAAATCATCGAAATCGGTTCAGATTTAGCTATAGCTCCCATATATATGTACCGCCCGATTTTTCTAAATATGGCCATAAAACCCTTATTTATCAACCGATCTTACCCAAATTTGGCTAAATGTAGTCTTCTATAGCACTAACTATATGTGCAAAAAATCATCGAAATCGGTTCAGATTTATATATAGCTCCTATATATATGTATAGCCCGATTTTCCCAAATTTGGCCATAGAACCCTTATTTATTAATCGATCTTACTAAAAGTTGGCTAGATCCAGTCCTCTATAGTACTAACTATATGTGCAAAATTTCATCGAAATCGGTTCAGATGTAGATATAGCTCCCATATATGTATCACCCGATTTTGAAAAATTCGCCCCTAATAACCTTATGTTTGACCATATAGGCCTCATTTCTTAACTGATCTTACTCAAATCTTGCACAAGGTAACCGTTTGTGGTATTAATCAAACCCGCAAAATATTATGCAAATTGTTTCTGATTTAGATATAGCTTCCACATATATGCATCGCTCGATTTTCCCAAATTTGGCCATAGTACTCTTATTTATTAACCAATGTTACTCAAATTTCAATTTTTGATGTACTAGCCAATCGTACTTACGTACTTGTAGCTCTTACATAAGAATATTGCTCGATTTTTACAAATTTGTATTTATTACCCACACTAATTTAACGATTTTCTCTTTTTTAATAATGGGCTAAATATTAGTGACATACTAACTCCGTAGGCGCAATATCAACACAGCCAGTGTTGCTAGAAGTAGGGGAAATTCCCTATATGTAGGGTTTTTCTAATATTTAGCGTCTTGTAGGGACGTAGGGCCACAATGTAGGACATTTTCACTCAACACAATTTGTAATAATTTTTAAATTTTGGTGGCTCTAGAGGAGGAAATTAGAAGCCGGCAAGGCTTGATCTTTAACAATGTGTGGTAAACTTTTTTCCAGTAAAAAATTTTGTCAACATTTTATTTCTATAGAACATTTTGTCAAAATTGTATTTCTATAGAAATTTTTTTCTAAATATTATTTCTATAAAAAATTTTCTCAAAATTTTATTTCTGTGAAATTTTTTCTCAACATTTTATTTCTATAGAATTTATTGTCAAAATTTTATTTCTGTAGAAAAATTCCTCACAAAAATTTGTTTATAGAAACTTTTTCCAAAATTTTATTTTTATAGAGATTTAACAAAAAAGATTACTAATTTGGGTAGAATTCTACCAACTGTGGAAACCGTGGTGGTAATACAAATTTATATTCTAAGTTATATACGTTGCATATTCATGTTTTAAGATAATAAAGTACTTAGAACCATTTTTGTTTTGTAAAATTTTTTTAAATTTAACGAAAAATATAGTAGGGGAAATTGTTTGGGAATGTATGGGAAAGTAGGGAACTTTTTTTTGTCCTTGTAGGGTAAACCGAACATTTTCCCTGGCAACATTGACTATGAGCTTTAGTCAGATTGACACAAAGCACCCATAGACATGTACCCCTTAATTTTCTTAAATATGCAACTGCGGTTTATTTCCCAGACCTATATGTTACCCCACAAATGCTTATGATTACTAATTCTATAATGTTGGTTTAGGGTATGATATAGTCGGCCCCGCCCGACTTTCTACTTTACTTACTTGTTTAAAAATGTGTTTACAGGATGTAAAACCGACTTAATAAGGACTAGCTCAAATAAAAATATATTTTTTTTTCATTATCTGGCTAAATGCATATTCCATATATCTTTCCCACTTGCACATTAGTTATTTAGCTCTTACTACTTTCTATTATTTAATACGAAAAATTTAGGAGGAGAAATATCGGAATTTTTATTTTTAAATTTTACCGTTTGCCCGGACGGAGAAATGAACCGCGGACTATCCGTTTTGTAAGCCAGCACACTACCCACTGGGCCATGTGGCTCCGATGGACAGAAAAAGTCCGTTATTAATCGAATGCTAAATTAACTTACTTTCATTAAAAAAAAATATTTTGTTTTAGTTAATTTTTGAAAATTTTTAAGACAATTTTCCCAGGTGAATGAAATTTTCTTTATTTCAAGTATGTCTCAAAAGTTTTATGAACTAAACGTGGGTATAAATTTCAAATATGATCAATACATACAAATGCAGGAGAAATTTTTCGTACATTTCTCATAATTAGTAAGAATGAGCTACGCCCTAGTTAATATGGTAATGATATGGCGCTAATATTTGTTTCCTTACTTTTAGTTCACTTTTGTTTTTATGATAAAGAATTCAAAAATCTTAGTAAATTCTCGTTATTCTAACAACGCATTGCGTAAACCGCGAAAAATGGAATATAAAAGCAAATATAAAAATTTTAGGATGCGAAATTTACAAAATATTAAGGACAAATTTCTTTAAAATAATGAAATTTTAATTAAAATAAACTTTATAATCTTTGCTTCAAAATTTTTTTCATTATATTTAGGACACAAGTTTTGTAAATCTGCGTCCCCCGGTTAAATTCGCATCTCTTTGAACTAATGCTAATTTCCCTTAAAGTAAAGAAACACATTTTTGATTTAAAGAAATTTTCATTAAATTAACTGAAATATTGAAACTTTAGATTTAAGATAAAAACGCTTCAAATATAGTCTAAGACTTATTTTTAGGATTTAGCGTCTTTTGTTTAGTTTTTTTTGGAATTAAGAAAACATTTTTTTTTACTTTGAAGTATCTGTTATAATTTGGATTTTTAAACTGGCATTTGTTTGTACCTTTATTAATAAACCGCGAAAAGAGAATGAAAATTTGATACATGAGATCTGTATCCTAATTTTAATTTTATTGGTCGTAGATTTCAAGCCAGATAGGTCGCTAAAAATTCCTTTATTTTAAAGAAGCCGCATCTTTGGCTCGGAATCAATAGCAAAATCTGTAAGGGAAGGTCAAAATCTTTGGATCCAAGTAAACTTTTTTTTGCGTATAGGCTTGCCAGATGGCCGTGATTCGCCTGGGTTGTCTCGGACTTTCGTCTCCAGGAAGGTATATGTTTTAATTTTTCCCATTTCTTAGAAAAGAAAACGATTTGAAATTAAATCGCTTTCAATTTTTTTTTTTAGGTTTTCGATTTTCATACTTGTTAAATGTATGTTTTTGTCTATCAGATTTTTTGCCATTTCATTCAATCTCATCACTAACAGAAACAAATCAAATGACTATCACTGTCTTTCGGCTCATCAGCTGTCGCTTGAACAGTAAATGTAAAAAATATACGCACATATCTAATTTTATTTCAAATTCACGTTTTTCTGTGAAATGTATTTTTACAAATTGTGATTATCAGTTCACGGTTAATGTCCAACTCTATTCAAGTCTGTATTCCCTGCCAACATTTGAAAATCGATGCTATCTCTATCACTACCATAGACTCTTTAGTGACACTATAACAATCGCCAACTGTGATGCGAAATAAACCCAAATTCATGTCCTTTGCGATACCCAAATTCCTAGTATCGAAAGGCACTACGAAAGAAGCAGCGATTGCCACCTCAGATCTAAATTTTGTTTGCCATAACCGAAAAGTAATTGCTAGTAAATATGAGTCTAGGCTAGCGACTTTCAAAAGACAACGTGATATAAAATCATCGCAACCATTTTGGGAGAAAGTTTCAGAGGCTTCAATATATTTAGAATTTCAAAGTCTGCAGGCAATAACGACACGACATGGCGTTTATGCAAATTTACCAAAAGAAGTACCAAATGATAAAATATGGGCAACTATTTTCGAAAAATGTGACTGTGGTTTGCTTGTCCCGACAAATCCCGGAATGTACGGCGGGCACAATGTCCCGGATTTCGGCAACCATCATCTGGCAACCCTATTTGTGTACCGTAATGAATACAGTCAAGTATGTCTATTTATAGCCGAATGTTTAATGTACACAAAAACGCATTTAAAGTAATCATACAACTTTAGATGCAAACACCTGAAGCCCTTCAATAGAAATTATGTATCAAATATACATTTTGGGTTGAAGAAAAGCAGAAATAATGTGTAATTTACATATATTTCAAATGCTTTCATACAAAAAAAAAATAAAAAAAAATGAAGCCACCAGGAAGGAATATGTAGGTTAATTTTAGAAAAATTTGAACAATTTGTATAACAAATGCCGACATCACAAAAATAAGAAAATAATAACAAAAATGATTATTAGTCGTTGATAGCCTGTTTTTTATAATCTCTCCTAACAGGTTGGCTGATAAGACCCCGGTCTGACACATAGATGGCGTCGCTAGTATTAAATGCATATGCATATATTATATAGTACCAACCTTCAAATGATTCGTGTCAAAATTTGACGTCTGTCAAGTCAATTAGTTTGTGAGATAGAGCGTCTTTTGTGAAGCAACTTTTGTTATTGTGAAAAAATGGATAAAAAGGAATTTCGTGTTTTGATAAAATACTGTTTCCTGAAGGGAAAAAATACGGTGGAAGCAAAAACTTGGCTTGATAAAGAGTTTCAGGACTCTGCCCCAGGGAAATCAACACCAATTGATTGGTATGCAAAATTCAAGCGTGGTGAAATGAGCACGGAGAACGGTGAACGCAGTGGACGCCCGAAAGAGGTGGTTACCGACGAAAACATCAAAAAAATCCACAAAATGATTTTGAATGACCGTAAAATGAAGTTGATCGAGTAGCAGAGGCCTTTAAGATATCAAAGATACGTGTTGGTCATATCATTCATCAATATTTGGATATGCGGAAGCTTTGTGCAAAATGGGTGCTGCGCGAGCTCACATTTGACCAAAAACAACAACGTGTTGATGAATCTGAGCAGTGTTTGCAACTTGACTTTAATAACTCAGAAAATTTCTTTAAAATTAATGAAATTGTCTTTAAATTTGGAATTTGGAAAAAAAAAAGTTGTCGTTAACTCGTTTTTAAAGGATGAAGAAACAAAATATTAAAATTTGCTTCCTAGAAGCAAGTACACAAAACCCAAATTTAAAAGAGAATTGTGTCTTTAAAGTATCCTTATTTGTATACTCCGCTTCTTTGGCTCGGAATGAATACCACAATTGTTAAAGTAAAGACAAAATCTTTGGAACCGGGCATGCTTTTTTTCAGTGTGCAGAAGAGAATTAACATATAAACGAGAACAAATGCTTTTATTCACCAATCAATCTACTATCAATAATAGTTGTGCTGCTATCTGACAATATACGGCATGTTGAAATATTTTTGTAAATGAATAGATAAATAAATATCGGGCATTGCAACCAAACAAGGAATGCAAAAAAACTAATTTATTAAAAGGCTACACACACACCTTTTATATGCGATTTGTTCTCACATCAAGGTTGGGGATCTTAAAAATGGAGCGCTCAATTGTACATCCATAACAGTGTTACGAAGTGTTTTTTAACCCTTCTCATAAATATATAAAAAGAAAACATAATTATTCTCGATTTAAAAAAATCCTACAATGATACACTTTAAAAATTCAATGTAACAATGTAAAAAACACAGGTTGGCAACACTGATCCATAATGCACTCAACACCGATAATGCATGTGTCATATTTTTATTATTGCAATCCGTTGTCTGAAGTGTAAAAAGAGAAAAAATGAGGATGAGTTCATAAAATGTTTTCTTCTTAATTGAGCGACAAACGTTGTCCACTTTTCACTTTCTATGTATTTATTTGAACATTTTATCACTTTATAAAATGAATAGCAATGAGACGGAGCCAGCTAGACAGTTCCCCAACCGTTTAATTGTTATTAATAAAGAAAATTGACAACACGTAGAGAAAATGGTTCCAAACGAAAATACCTCTTTTTTCCTAAGAATAAACAAACCTGAGTTTATAATAAACGCAACAATGAGAATTATATACAATTTCTTTCTTTTTCTCTTGAAAAACAGTACGGTTACGTACAATTTTTAATTCAAATTCAAAAGCCTTGTTTATATGAAATATTTGATGTTTACAACTATAGAAAACAAAGTTGGTACAAAAATTCGTTTGACTTTATCTATGTAACGCCCGATTTTCACGAATTTAGTTATACATCCCCAATTCAGTAAACGATATTATACAAATTTGTCATTAGAAACTATAGTATATTTTAATATTAGCTATATTGTTTCAGAGTACGATATAACCCAAATATATATCTTCATTGTCCCACTTCCACGATTAAAAATCTCACAAAATGGCTTTAATAAGACCCCCTCAAACTCGCAGGTTTACTAATTCAGTGTGGATTGTTTTGGGCCCCGACCGACCTAGTTCACTCACTTGTTTTTAATATGTATTAATGTGGACTCGTATCTTGGTGACTGTATTTGCAATATCCAACTCTGACCATATGGCAAACTCTCGCAACAATCCAAAAAATAATAATCTCACCCATATATTCAACTGAATAGTTACTCTCAATGAATAATCTCTTCAATAAACAAAATTTAAGATAAGCAAACAAACATGTATGACCATATCTGATGAGTGTATACTGTTATGTGGCGGGTTTTGGAAACAACAAGCGAATAATACTAATTTGTATGTGCTTGTATGCGTGAGAAGTGTTAAGATTCATTGTCATATTTCTTTCTCCACCGGCTATTTCATACGAATTACGAACTCTCCTCTTTTTCACACTGTAATCATATTTGCAAATAAAAGCAAGCAATAATCGCTCAGGGCTATTTTTTTTATTAAATGTAGTCACTTTTGATTGATTCGATAAAAAGCAAAGAAGAGACAGAAGAAGGTGTCTTCATGGCCTGTAGATGTGTGAATCAATTGATGGGACCTCAACCGAATGGTCAATTTTGAATGAATTTTGCTACTCAGAATATCTTGTGCTTTTGTACGCCCACCTTTTCATTTTCATAAAATGTTCAATGTAAATTCCATTTGTATCGGCAAATAAAAAAAAATATTTTCTTTGAATATTTCTCTCTCTTCCATATCGAATGATGGTAGTAATAAGCTACTAACAGGGGAAATGACGTCAGTTTTTGTTGGCAGATTTGAAATGTTGCTGAAAATCAAATAAAACTCGTTTCAAATTCAATTTCAACATTCACACATTGTTATTGGGAGCAATCGAAGATCTATGGCGCTATATTCATGTAGGAGAGAAATCAATTCATTAATATGAAAATTTTTAATGTTCATAGTATTGCAAAAGTAGCTTCTTAAAATTCATATAGAAAAGGTATTTTTCTAAATATTTTCAAGAATAAAATACTCAAGCAACGCAAAGATGCGTGAAGTCCTCCTGAATGGATATATAATACATGCAAAGCGATTAATTTATTGACTAAATTAAACATAAAATGTTTTTTTGTTGTTGTTTCGATCTTATTTTAAAAATAAAAGTTTTATGAACTTGAGATCGATATATTTTTTCATTTGTTTCTTCTTCAATATTTCGCAATTTACATGAATACTTCAGTTCAATTCAATCAAATTGCGAACTATTAACGAAAAAACAAATGGAAAATATATATAGATCTCAAGCTCGAATTAACATAAAACTTTTAAATTATAGTAGGAACCCTTTATTTCAGGCCCACTAAGACTATTGTAAGCTTTTTTGTTACCACGTAAGATCAACTTTTCTAAAGGGTGAATTTTAAGGAAAATTTTAAAAACAATCACATACAATTCAGGAAAATGCATGAAATCTTTGCAAACATCATTTTGGCTTACAGTTAAAGTATTCGAATTAAACCTCGTTATCTTTTTATGAAAGAAAATTTTGTTGGACTAAGGTCAACTTAGTATTAATAATTCAGAAAAATTCATTAACCTTTATGCTGGGGTCATTTGATGATCCACATCGTATTTTTCATCAGCGCATTTTTTACTTTTGGAATATAGATATCATACTTTGTCCACATAAAGTAGTTTATGTAGGCGCATAATCTGATATAACCCCCAATCTCCACACTGACCTTCTTTGGACGTCTCTTTTTTCTGGGTGTAGGAGAATATCGCAATAATCTACCATTCGAGTTTTTTACACATTTCTTATGTTTTCCAACACCTTTCTGTTTTTGTTTTGTTTTTTTATTTAGGTGAGAAAAATTCACTTGTAACTACATACCATTGCAACATTTGGACTCCTCCGCCAATCAATGGAGTACAATAGAGATATCTAAAAATATATTTGTTCGTCTAAAAATCCGCCAATACATAGTTGTTTATTCAACGATAGATGTACAATGAACAAATAAAAGGAAAAATACTTGTTCAGACAATACACAATATTTTTTTTTAGAAAACTATATATGCTGCGATATAAGTACACTGAAAAATATTGTGATACACAAAATGTTTGAAAAATATGTAAATCAAATAAATTGTGCACATCATACACTGAAAAAAAAAATAGAATGCCCGATTCCACAGTAATGATTTTGGTATTGATTCCTATTAGAAAAAATACATTATATATTCTACTTTACAACAAAACACTGTACGTGGACACATTTGATTTGATCTAAGTAGCATTATTTTAAAATTGTCAACTAATACATTTCTTTCTAATTTGGGAATACAAATAAAACGAACTCCAGGCGGAGATTTTTTAATAAATCAAGAAGAAAAGATTTATGATCTTATAAATAAAACAAACTTAAATGATGGAAAACCGAGCTTAATACCAATGGATCCAGATTTTGGGAAGGTAAGACATGATGAAAATTTACTTCCCAATAACGGACAATATAGATCTGTTTTAGGTATTCTTCTCCACATATCTATTACAACTAGGCCCGATATAGCAGTAGCAGTTTCGATTGTCGTAGAGTTGAAACTCCAAGGAAATGTGATTGGGAGGCTGTTAAGAGAGTGGTGAGGTATTTAAAGGCAACTGTGAAAAAGAAATTGAAAATGAAATCTGAATCAGATCTTGATATAAAATGCTATACTGATGCGGACTGGGCCGGTGATCTGGAAAGGACAATTTTACTCGTGCCAAAATAAAAACTAGAAACAAACATGGAGCCACGCAACTCTACTAAGATGGCTGTTATTGGGAACGTTATCGAGAGACAATGACAGTCAAAGTAATTCCATTAAATTTGTTAAGTTAAATCAAAATTTATTTAATATAAATTTATAAATTAAAAAGTTTTTTTTTTAACTAATCTTAGTAAAAATTTCTTTTAAAATAAATTCATAAGCTTTTAGTAAAATAAAAACGTCACGTCAGAGTTTTTATGCTACCAATTGTTAAACTAATTCATACGTTAATTCGAAATTTACTCGAACTTTTGTAAATTATTTTGTTTTGGATCCATTTTATCGAATGAATCCAAAGGGTTCATTAGAAAGAAAGAAATAGAGATTAGAAAGAAATAGAGAATATCTTAGTTACCCATGGACACGATCAGTTTTATTCATTTAAATACATTTGTTTAAATGGAATTTCTTTCGAAAATGATTCATGGGTTGTTTGATGTGCACGTTTTGAGACCATTGAAAGAGTTTTTTGGGTTCTATAATTCTATACGCGAAATCTCGATTAGAAAATATGTTAGTCACCATATAGAAACCATTCCAATAGAAATAGTGGTAACGAAACATCCATCCAAATATGATTAGCTTTAACATTCATACAACTATACAAATAATTAAACATTTGTGGATATAATGTACTGAACTGATTTCGGAGTTGTCTATAATATATTTGGACGAAACTGTAATAAAATTGTAATTTGTGGAAAAGTAAATTTTTAATTTCCTTGCATAGGGAAGCCAGTTTTTAGACAAATACCAATTATTTGAGTCAATTTTGAAGATAGCTTACTGATCGCCCAAACTGAAGCGCATTTTGAAGAAAAGAACAAATCGTATAACACAGTGGAGGCTTGTCGTTATAACAAATGAAGGAGGAATTTCATAAAAAATATAAATGCCCAAGACAAAAAACAGTGTTTTGCTTTGGTAGAATCGAGACTTTTCAATTTTGCTGTTAAATTTCATTAACTTTAATTTAAGTTTAAATTTGAGTTACTACTTTTTTTCTTCCGTTGTTTAATATTGTGATGTGACCTTTCTATTATATGCATATGAAATTGTACTATGTATTTATTAGAATATGTATATGAATCATTAATAAATACATCATCGTTGAAATGTATAAAGAAATTAAAAATTAAATATAAAAGTAATAATAATAAAAAAAAATTAATAAAAAAAAGAATACTTACAAAAAATCAAAACTCAGTTTATGTTGCTGTTGGCTGTTGTTGTTGTTTTTATTATGGCTTTTTTTATTATTTCTTTATTCACAAACAAAAATCACGAAATTATATGCCAACAAACTTGAAATTAAACGAAAAATAGCAGGAGAAAAAAAACATAAATAATTAAAACAGAATCAGCATATGTTGTTTTTCATAGAAAACAAAAAAACAAAAAACAACACGATATCACACAGAGACAGACACACACGCTCGGAACACACTCGATCGCGGACAAGCTCATGGACCCTGCTAGAAAGATGAGGTAATTTTTGTTGTTTAGCAAAATTTATGATATTTAAACGAAGAGCAAATAAATTGTTTCTGGCGTATCGGAGGCGAAAAAAAATATTAAGCTTGTAAATTTCTTTGTTTTTTTTTCGTTTTGCATTTCATTAATAGATAGAAACAAATGTTTTTTTTTATTTTTTTCTTATTTGCATATTATATTTAATTTTGCAGATTTTATTAATTTGTTATATAATTTCTTTTGATTTTCAGATACTCGATTTAGGTTTAATCTTACACACACTGGATTTATTTATTTATTTTTTTTATTTTTTGCATACATTTATGTTATTATTGATTCAAATTCCATTCACAAAACAACCGGCTCAGTTGCGTAGGGGTAGGAAGTTGGCTAAAAAAATGGCCATGGAACAAGTTGCTAACATACAGCCAAAGTATTTGGATATGTAGGTAATATTGATTTATTCCATTTGAATTTATTACTGAAAGGCCAGCATTTTCTAGTCATTACGACATAAAGAATATAATTGACAAAAACATTGCCACACTTGTGAATTGTTTTCCAAATATGCTTGAGTATTTGGTGTAATAGAGCAATCTTGGAATAGACTGGGCAAATTAGTCTAAACTATTTTCAAGTGGCATGCTTTGAAAATGTGTGGCAAATGTGACTACAACACCCACCCTCAAAGCATATTGCATAGTTTGCTGTTGGACAACAGGCATCTGGAAACTAGAACACTTTATTACATTACACCATTTTCATAGAAAATTCTAAAGAAAATAATTGGAAATTGAAAAAAAAAACATATCATTTGAGAGAATGTCCTAGACCAAGGTGCTGATAGTTCCATTCAACTGTTGATAGACCTCCATATGAAATATATTCGATACATAAAGTTCATATATGACATCTATCACAATGGACTGAATAGTCTAAATGAGCCTGAAAATAAATCGGGCTGCCACTTTAACCTATATATAACGTCTAAGATTCTCTAAAGATTATTGAAGTTCTTGTCCATTTTGAAGGGACCTCATTCCTGTAGGAGGCTTATCCGTAAAGTTATTTTAAGAGCCTTCAAAACACAAGAACTTTCGATACTGTAAAGCCGATTTCACCACATATTAGGAAAAACATAAGATTATGATACTTCATTCCTGATAATATCTCGTATTGTGGTTCAGTGTGGCTCATAAACTGGCACTTTTCATGTATACGACAAAATTTGACAATATATGTAGATATAGCATCTACAGTTAGTCCGACTTTTGTGGTAAATCGCAAGCCTTTCTGTTAAAAACTCCTCTTCATGATGATCAAAAAAGAATTGCCTCCTGACATCGGACGGCCAGTAGTGATTCTGGAGCGAATGTCTAGAGACATAAGAGGGGTACATTAATACTGAACGTTGCTTCATGAGGTGCCAACTATACCACGAATGTCATTTATTTTCACCTCGTAGTAGTGAGGGAGTAGATTTTAGTTTCATTTCAATTTCCTTTCCAATTCAATTGATCTTATAAAATTCGTCTACAGAAAATGGTGTAGCTGGAGAATGCCCTTTTATGGGTTATGAGTTTCCAAACGTATCAGCAGACCAGAGATTTGAAGAAATCCCACAGTAGCTGCCACTGAACAAACATCGACACAAACACATCACATCATCGCTACAAAAACACAAACGAAAACGATACACCGAAAATCCATATGTTTTTGCTCGTAATTATCAACACCAATGAATAGAAAAAGCATCGACGACTACGCGTACTCAGACACATATGCGAAGAACATTTTTTCAAATGACGGCGATTGGAGATCTATTTGACTGGAGAATATTTCGTACGATGGGGCGAAAGAAGTCAGTGGGGGTGTTGCTGATAAAATTCGGCTAGGTGCTTATGTGTAGCACAGTAGGCAATGCGTATATAAACATATAATCGTATGCCCTTCTGCCATTCTTCTAGCAACAAAAATAACGCCCACCACCCTCCTCTAAACAAACTATAGACTGTGGCTATTTTTGTTATTTATTTTGTTTTAATTGCTCTCCCTCTCTCACAAGCAAAAATACTAACACACTGCATGTAACCGACCGCTCCGCTCAAGACCGTGTCACCTCCATTATATTTCACCGATTCCGAACGTTTATTCCGCTAATTTTTACTTACGAGTATCTTGTGGGGCAGACTACACAAAACTAACTGAATCAACAGTCTGTTGTACCAAGCTCCACCAGGGTCTAAACGACGACAAATTAAATACACAGAGAAGCCAAACACCTCATTTATGCACAGAGCTGTTCTCTCCATCGCTAAGATTTTCAATTCTTTGGAGAATGAAAGCACCATTAGCACTCTCTGTGGCTCTCAAGCATGCCATGATATTTCCCACAATATTACTCTGTATTTCTCCGGATATCGTTGTTTTTGTTTTGGTTTGTTCTGGATCTAGTTCCTTTACATTTGATCTCTGTAAACAACCATGATGACGATTCGAATTGTCTTTTTTGTGCTCAGCAAAGCCATTGGAGCATATGACCAAAATACAAATTTTCACATATGTTTGTATGACAATAACATGTGCATAATATAGAAGCGTTATGAAAACCAATCTAAGACAAATATTCCATGTGTGTGTTTGTATTTAAAAACATCAATTGCATGAGATAATATGCGAAATTATTAGATAAAAATCAACATGTACATTAAAAAAAGTATTGCAATGGAATAATAGAAAAACAAAAACGATTATAATGCCTCGAAAAGAAAATTAATTTAATGATCTTATACAAAAAATCAGCATTAAAGGTGCATTTAGGTCAATGAAAATGTATTATTAAATAAAATCTAATATTCTTTAAGTTGATGAACTCAGGAGGTGATTCTGTGACGACCAGTACACACTATAACATGAATTAAATATTTTGGAGGGACATACCTTTAGCTGGACCATTACAGGTTAAGGTATAACATTAACTCCTACCAAAGAATAGACCGGAAATGAAAAAAAAAACTATTTCATCTTATGAACCAGTGGGCACAATAAGGTAATTGGAAGAAGTAGTTAACTCAATTTCAGTACCGTGATAATACCGGGATCGACTCATGAATTCTTCTTTTCCAAATACAACAACAAAAATAAACAGAGAATGTGAAATTTTCGCTTGTACAGAGGGAGAGCGTTCTGTCATATTCAAGCACACGACTAAAATGTGACCACTGGAAGAGCTTTTGCCCTTTGGATGAAATTTAGAGGATCGTTCAACATTATTCTGAAGGATCTCAAAGACAGCTTATATGGTCTTCAAAAAAAAAAAAAATAATAATAATAAATCCCCATAATATACCTATCACTGATTTAGGTGTCCCATAATCATATTCTCTACAAAGAAAGTCTTACTATTACTTTTCAATATTATTGCACCCATCAAATACTAAACCGACAGTGCAATATTACAATATGCCTAATACAAGTTTAGTATTCATAATTGGTGTAGGCTGTGCAACTGCATTTAGCACTTACTATCGCTTTTCATTACAACAATTCGAAGTCACTAAAAAAAGAAACGACAAAAGCTAAAAAAGGAAAGCCATAACCATAGACAACTAACTTTGCTAACCACCAATGGTTATAAAAGAAAGTCAATAGGACACATTGGGTAGCCTTAGTTCGCCTCCCATAGTACTCACACCTATTGACAATGACTCAAAAATTGCATATCAGTGCGAAGAATGCAAGTGAACTGCTTGGATTATTACTTGTTCAAAGTCCAAGAGTTGTCAGAGCTTTGTTGCCACCAATTAAAGTTGTTTCATTCCAAACCTCCAGAATTTAATGTGATTTGCATCGAAATGAAATAACAGAATACTCTTCCTCTTGCAAATAACCCCATGATAGACGGCTTTTGCTGTCGTTTTCCTATATCGGTTGGATGGTAGATTGTTTCCCCACAAATTATGACTATAGGTTTGGTGGCGTCATCGGCGACTCCCTATAAGACATGGCCGTCGTTTACATTGTCACCAAGTCCCCTTGGAATAAAACCGATAACAGCTCAACAATCTCAAACGTAGTTGTTTTTCTTTTTTGCCAATTCTTTTTTTCCATCAATTCCTGATTTTCACTGGCCGATTTGTGATTTCGTCATATGCATAAAAACAACAATCCGCTGGACTTTAGGTGGTGTCTTTTAAGTGTGCGTCTCTATGTGTGCTTCTTGTTAGAATTCTGACAATGTTGCCCAGCGGCGAAATTTAAATTGTTTACATTCTTGCTTCTAATAAGAATGCATTTCGAAGGCCTTTCGTACATAACTTACGCTCATTGAATTCCTTTGCTTTTATTTATTTTTTTTAAGTTATAGTTATAAAAACAGGGGCTTAAATCTACTTTAGTGCAAGTGGTCCGATTGGTCCAAATTTTGGCCAGCGTGTGTACTTTTCGATTCTAAACACAATATGTTATATACCACTTTTTAGCGGAAAGACTTATTTTCTGAGTTACGGGCCCCTAAAGTTTTCATTGCCACGTATATTGGATTTAGTATCCATCGCACATAATCATCCTAAAAGTAATATATTTAGAATAACATGGACCCGGAGAGGTCCTGGGTTCACGTTCACTTTGGACTCTGTCCATAGAAGAAAGTCTGAAACACCGGCCGAAGGCCGGCTACTTATCCTCTTTGGGTTCGCGTTAGCCCACTTTGGACCCTGTCTATAGGAGAAAGTGTCAAATCCCGGCCGAAGGCCGTCCAACTGTATCCAATTATTAAGGGTCGGTATCTCGAAAAGTACGCTCTTCCGACAAAATTTTTACTTAATATTTTCTGCTTAAAATGTACTATTTTTACCAAATACGCAAAAAAAACGGAATTTTATTCATTTCATGAAAAATTGCTGTCAGAATTAAGAAAAATATAAAGGAAAATACCGATTTTCAGATGTCGATATCTTGAAAACTAGGCTTTTCCGCCAAATTTTTTACTTTACATATTCGATTTCAAATCCCTTCTCCCACACTCAAAAAAAATTTTTTTATTTTTAACAACTTGTGCTAAAGTAGATTTGTACCAAAACAAGTTTTTTTTTTTAAATTGGTTTTTGGATGAAAACAGGAAAATATTGCCCAAAGGCAATAGTGGAGAAATAGTAAAGTTTGGAAAGAAAATTACATTTATAGATGCATCATCTCTTCTTCACCGGACTTGAGAAATCTATGCTTCTTACAATGGAGAAATAGTAAAGTTTGGAAAGAAAATTACATTTATAGATGCATCATCTCTTCTTCACCGGACTTGAGAAATCTATGCTTCTTACAATGCTTTAAACCCTTCTTGTTTGTATAAAAATGCCGCATGGCAACAACAACAAATGTGTGATTATTTTCAAAATAATGTGGGAGTTCTAATATGCATGTCTACATATTGCTTCCCTATGAAGGTCCCGTGAAGATTCTTTCCTGCAAAGTATGGATCTTGCCCTCGAATTTCACTTTATGTTAAATGGAAAGTTGTAAATGAATACAAAGGCCTCCCCATGACACATAGGCCTGCGTAAGGGCCTTCCCCGTACATGAATTACGCCTCTGGTAAGTGGGTAGTTTCAACAATTGAATTGATTGTCAATTATTTTCCTGAAACTCCAAGACGCCGACTTCTTCATCGGGATAACTTTCACATGATTTGTCACGTTCAAATTCAAGAATTCACATAAATAGTAAATTATGACACAATCACAAACTGTCGTTGACTACACGAAAAATAGACTTTACACTTTTATCTTTAGTTTTGTGCGGGCGGGGAATCTGCGTTTTATCACATCCAAGCACAACACCAATAAAACTTCTGTGTGTGAAAATATTCGCAATGGTTTTGTGTAATTCAGCTAGAAGTTACTAATATTGCTAGCGAATGGAACACTTTAAAACTCACTTTGGGATTTTTATTTTTATAACAATAACTTTGTTGGTCCTATAATAAACTGAAGGCACTTAATAATGAAGGTGTAATCGGATTAGTATTTTCTCAATAATCGATAACGTATTTTTATCGATAAAAATAAAATCGATGTGTGCCAACATGCAATTAAATCGATAAGAGTTGCCCTACACCCATAGAAGCTAGTAATTTTCAAATACGACATATTTAAAATTGGTGGTATCCAATTGCCAAATCATTCTTCCTCGGCAATAACTGGACAATGAAGTAGTAATCTTAAAATTTTGGGTAATCCCACACTCCCCCTAAATATCTGAACTGTTGACTTTGAAAATTTTGAAGTTGTCTTTTCGTTTTGCTTTTGTCATTGGTGAGTGCACATTTTTTTAATGTTTGAACTTAATGTCAATAATCATATTCAAACCTGCGATTTGGAAAAATTCCTAAGTTGATAAGATACAATAGGTACTACATACTTTCGGTTTTCGGAATGAAAATATTTAATTTCCTAGATTACCTTTTTAAAATGTAAAAAACTCATAGTATATGAGTGAAATATGAAAATTTGTTTCAGATTATATAATTTTGATAAAAGTACGGGATTTTAATAATAATTTTCTATTTTTTAATGTGGCTTATTGTCAATTTAATGATTTTTTTGGCAAACAATTCAATCCATTGTAATATAACAGGTTTTGAACTTCTCTCTTAAGTTCAAGTTTAGCCGCTAAAATCAAAAAGAAATCTGTAAAAGAAGAATACAATTATACATTTTTTGGACACTTTTTTTTATAACTTGGTGTGGAATCATCTTAAAAATGAATTATTAAAGAAAAGTAACCTTGAAATAATGGTAATTTTAGCGGCTAAACTCGAACTTAATACTCACCTTTATCTATGAGTGTTTAGCTCAATGACAAAAGACCTCCTTTTTATAGCCAAGTCCAAATGTTTCCCACTTACAGCTTCGTAACCGTCAGAAATGTCATCAACTTTACTGAGACAGGATCAACCACCGTTTAAAAATTGTTTGGTGTTCATCCGAACGGGGTTGAACCCATGGTCCTTTGTATGCAAGACTGTTATGCTAACATCTGCAGCAAGTAAGTTGGATTTTTTTAGTTCTTAACTAATTTCCTGAATGTAAAACGAAATGTCTAATACTTCTTCTGGGGAAATTTTGGTAAAAATTGTGTCTTTGAGATTGCTCTATTCAATTTTCTACCACTTTTATAAGTTATGGGTGCTTGGGAAAACTAACACAGTAAAAAAATAAAAGTAGGTATATTTTCTAAAAGAACATTACAAATAAAAAATACCGTTGAATATTCAATCATAATCTTGTAATTCAGTAGGCTTGCTGATTTAAAAGTTGTCGATTGTTGAAATGGCTATGATTTTCTTATTCGAAAAAACAGTAGTAAGTTAGATATAGAAACCGATATTGCTTTCAATAAGGAGTATTTGTATAAATTTTTTTAATTCTTATTTCATTAAAATATGTCTTTAATATTACATACATTCTTAGTGGCTAAAACAGAAGTTTTCATAGATTTTATTATTATGTCGATTTCGTTCAAGTTCTTTTGCAAATATCTCTAAATTATTTTAAAATATAAGCGAAAATGTCCCAATCCATAACAATACATACTTCAGTTAGAATTTAATTGTATATAGTATGTATGGATATGCGTATATTGTTTCTCTTGCTTTACTTATTTATGATTAATAGTTGCGATAAAAAATTGCATAAACTTCGCAATTTATTTCAGACAAACTCGTTATTCTTCCAAATGTAACAATCCACCCTTACTCAGTGCCAACTACTGTTTTGTTTTTTCTCTTCATCTTACAAATTTCAACGGATTTGACAAATTTATATCGTACTTCCTCCATTCAACCCCCACCCGCTTTTACTATCTCCCATCAGCTAAAAGAACAGCAGAAAATTTTGCAAACGATCGTCATTTCCGCTAAAAGTTTGTAAATCTGAAAACTCCCCCAATCTTAATAAAAGAAGACCGACGGCTAAGATGCCAAGCAACGAAAAAAAAAATTATTACGATGCGTAAGAATATGTGAATAGTATATTCATTTCTATTTTTGGGCAGAAGGATGAAGAAACCCATATAATCCCACCATAACACAAAAAAAAAACAATAAAATAACGAAAAAGCTAAACTTACTCCACTCAAAAACTCTGGTATATTCTTCTATACACATACATATACATATATTTAATGTATCAATACTCTCCATATTCATGCATAAAATTTTGTCAAAGAAAATTTCTCGATTTCAATCGATTCACAGGCTAACGGGGGTGCCTTTCTAATGAATTCAATACGTGTACATTAGTTTGGTGGAGCACAAAACTTCAGGAAAAGAATTTTGATGTATAGTGTAAAAACACCCAATCATTGCAAAAAATGACAGTGTTTCCGAATATAAACTTACGGCCATTTTCATGTAGCTCCGTCAGGCTTTAACCGCCAGTTAGCAGAAGGTAAATTGGAAATATCTTCCCTCTAATCACTATAGTAATAAGTTGGATATGTACCGGAATTTTCCTACTAAAATTACCGGTTGATTGATTAATGTAAGTGGAAGTTGGTTTAGATTTGTCACTATTCTGTACTAGAGTCTCTGCTAAAGATGACTCCAATAAAAACTATGTTAAATGCCAAAGCACTTCCTCCAAGCAATGTATGTAAAATCTAATATTGGAAGGGCCTTTGTGATGGGGTACCAAATCTGTCCTACCGAAATCATTAAAATTTGTTGAATCTGAGGCAACTTTAGCATAATTCGCTACATATAGCTAGAATATAATTTTTGCTCTCTATGCAAAAATTCAAGAAACGTCAGAGAAATTTTGCCTTTGCAAGTTTTTGGGTCCCTAGTGTGACCTACAGGGGTTGAAAGTTGGTGACCTCGGGTGCATGAATTTTTTTAGCTGTCAAATCCGCAATTATAAGTCGATTTCGATGACTTCGTCTTTGCTGGATGGAAATGTTATAGTTCACGTTTTTTTTTCAAAATTTAACAAAATTGGGTCAGTATTATGGACCTAAAAGATCCATTTTTGGGCGTTTTAACTGCATTAACTACAAAATTCTACGCCCTTTAGATTATATCTAAATCTGACCCGATTTCAAATTCGGTATGCGTAGCGAGAAATTTCAAATAAGTCGGAGCAATACTTTGATCTCGGAGTGAAAATTTGGTTTCCGGTGGCCATATGAGTCTATCTCGCGCTATATATAAATCAGAAGCGATGTCCACCATAATTACCACCCTTGACTACTAATTGCTAATTTTACACTTTGTACAAAATTTGAGGTAACTCTAAGTAAAATTACGTCTTCTGGGGCCACATACGTGCAGTAACATCGCATTTTGTCAGTAACTTATATTGTCCCAGAAACCAGCACATTTTGTTGGGAATGCAGTTAAGAAAAGAAAACAATGATCCGCCCACTGTGTGACGCCATTTATCTATCTGGTTTCCTTCTGAGTGTTGCAAAGGTATGCACTAATCTATAATACCCTTTTCCACAGTATGGCAAGAGTAACATATAAAAAGCGAAGTCAACATGAGTTTAGCAAGCTAACATTTAAATTTATTATTCAGAAGATTAACTCGGTTTATATAATATAGAAAAAATCCTTTGCATACTTTTAGACGCTACACTTACCCACTGAAAATATTATAGCAAAGAACAAGTATATACACCCTCAAAAAAAATCGCTTCTTTAACATATGTTCCAAACATATTTTGCAGGAAGCACATATATTATTGCATACTGCCGAAACATTAATATGTTTGTTTATGTGAACATATTATATGTTTGGAAGCATTTTGAGCCAAAAATATTATATGCTTGGAAGAATTTTTCCCAAACACGATTGTGCTCATTCCCTAACATACTCGTAATTTTCACTTCCACGAAATTTTTTAGTTATGGGAACCTTTCTCTGTAATACAAATAATGTTTAAGAAATTATTCACTTTTATAAATTTTTTAAATTTTACCTTTCGCCTGCACGGAGAATCGAACCGAGGACCATACAGTTTGTAAGCCAACACACTATCCACTGGGCTACGTAGCTGTTATAGTCACCAGTAGATAATTATCGTTTTAAGTTACATTTATATAGCATAGTTTGCAGCGCCCACGAGCCCATGCAAACATAACATTATTTAACAGAAACATACATTTGTTTGCCACGTGGAGCAGTGGTTAGCATGTCTGCCTTGCATGCAAAGGGTCGTGGGTTCAATCCCTGCTCCGACCGAACATTTTTTTTTTTTTTTTTTTTTTTTAATTTACACATTTATATTTATACTATATTAATTTTTTTTAAATGAAACTTCGAAATGTGTGTTATTAAAGATTTATAGTCAGTAACAGTGCTTGATATAAACGAAATTGACTGATTTTTGGATAAAATATTATTTTTTATTGCAAAAATAACAATCTTGTAATAAAAAACTGTTTTTGTACAAAACTTTAAAATTTGGAATTCAAAAACTAACAAAAGAAGAACGTGGAGTCGAGTATAAACATACATACATAATTTTATAATATAAACATAAATTTATTTAGGAGTGAACAGTTTTTTACTAGCATTTAACACCATCGCTCTAAAATTCCTTTTATTTTTCTTTAATAATTCATTTTAAAGAAAATAAACTTTTTAAATTGTTTTAGCTGTAAAACTCGAACTTAATTCCCGCTTTTATATTTGATGGTGTCCGTCAACTCCTCGTGGACTACTTTTTAATAAAGAGGAACTAAAGTTTGTTTTTTTACATTTTACTGTGTAATTTTTCACTATTTCCTCCTTATTTCATTTTACTGTCCCAACTCTAAAAAGAGTATAGTGCCCTTTCGTTATTTTTATGAAGACCCCTGATTTCGTTTAACGAACCAAGAAAAAAATTGTGCCCATAATGCCAAAATGATAAACAAAACACATGTCCACACATACATAAAATGCTGCTCTCAAGGCGAAAACATAAGCTGTTTGTTTTTCAAATGTCTATTCTCTTGGTTCAGAATGTATATTCTCTTTATTCAAATTAAATAATATTTAGACTTAAACATATCAAATTTTTGGCCTTATCATAAAACAGTTTTCCGAAACAACATACAAGCGGTTTCACAGAAATTGTTCTCTTTTGACTCTTTTGCTGTGTTATATTGATATCTTTCGTCAACTCTCCCGGTTTCCATCTCTATTTCTCTCTATACTCTCTCTGTCGCTTGAATAAAATATCACAACATATGTATGTTTAGTCGAAATTTGTAAATTTATATATGTTTGTATTCACACATATGATTTTTATGAAACATTGATGCCCCAAACATAATATATTCTAACATATTAACATAGATGTCCCAAACATTTAGTGTTAGTTTAGGAACATTACATGTTCGCACTTAAATATATTGTGGTTTAAAATCGTGCCCGAAACACATTTTGTTTATATCGGAACATATGAAAAACATATTTTTCTAACAGTGTACGGCCGTAAGTTCGGACAGGCCGATTCTTTTGTACCCTCCACCATGGATTGCGTAAAAAGACAGTCATACACAATTGAATTACTTGGGTTGTGGTAACACTTGCCGATGGCAAGGTATCTTAATACTTCTTAACATAGTATTTTATGACATACAGATTAAATACCTACATAAGCTAATTCAGGTAATTGTGAACCGATATGAACCAATTTTCAAACGGTAATTAGAGGGCTAAATTTCAGCCGCATCGGATGAAATTTTTTACTCCCTACTACTCAACTCAAAAAGAAAAAAAATATATTCCTTGGCAATTCGTCCCTCAATATTTATCACACTCATAGAAAAAAGTCTGCTAAAAACAGCAGTCGATGTCTGCTGTTATATTTTTGTACTTCAGGGCCAAGTGAACTACAATTTATAAAATTTTTAGGTTATAAATTTTCCCCCAAAGCATAATATGTAATATACCTACACTGTTAGAAAAATATGTTTTTCATATGTTCCGATATAAACAAAATGTGTTTCGGGCACAATTTTTAAACACAATATATTTAAGTGCAAACATGTAATGTTCCTAAACTAACACTAAATGTTTGGGACATCTATGTTAATATGTTAGAATATATTATGTTTGGGGCATGAATGTTTCATAAAAATCATATGTGTGAATGCAAACATATATAAATTTACAAATTTCGACTGAACATACATATGTTGTGATATTTTATTCAAAGCGACAGAGAGAGTGTAGAGAAAGAAATAAAGATGGAAACCGGGAGAGTTGACGAAAGATACCAACAAAACACAGCGAAAGAATCAAAAGAGAACAATTTCTGTGAAACCGCTTGTATGTTGTTTCGGAAAACTGTTTTATGATAAGGCCAAAAATTTGATATGCTTAAGTCTAAATATTATTTAATTTGAATAAAGAGAATAGACATTCGGAACCAAGAGAGTAGACATTTGAAAAACAAACAGCATATATTTTCGCCTTGAGAGCAACATATTATGTATGTGTTGACATGTGTTTTGTTTATAATTTTGGCATTATGGGCACAATTTTTTTCTTGGTTCGTTAAAAGGAATCAGGGGTCTTAATAAAAATAACGAAAGGGCACTATACTATTTTTAGAGTTGGGAGAGTAAAATGAAATAAGGAGGAAATAGTGAAAAATTACACAGTAAAATGTATAAAAACAAAGTTTAGTTCCTCTTTATTAATAAGTAGTCCACGAGGAGTTGACGGACACCTTCAAATATAAAAGTGACTATAAATTTTTAATAACCCACATTTCGAAGTTTTATTATAAAAATTTAATGTAGAATAAATATAAATGTGTAAATTAAAAAAAAAAAAAAATGTTCGGTCGGAGCAGGGATTGAACCCACGACCCTTTGCATGCAAGGCAGACATGCTAACCTCTGCTCCACGTGGCAAACAAATGTATGTTTCTGTTAAATAACGTTATGTTTGCATGGGCTCGTGGGCGCTGCAAACTATGCTATATAAATGTAACTTATAACGATATTTATCTGCTGGTGACTATAACAGCTACGTAGCCCAGTGGATAGTGTGTTGGCTTACAAACGGTATGGTCCTCGGTTCGATTCTCCGTGCAGGCGAAAGGTAAAATTTAAAAAAATTATAAAAGTGAATAATTTCTTCAACATTATTTGTATTACAGAAAAAGGTGCCAATAACTAAAATATTTCGTGGAAGTGAAAATTACGAGTATGTTAGGGAATGAGCACAATCGTCTTTGGGAAAAATTCTTCCAAGCATATAATATTTTTGGGCTCAAAATGTTTCCAAACATATAATATGTTCACATAAAACAAACATATTAATGTTTCGGCAGTATCCAATAATATATGTGCTTCCTGCAAAATATGTTTGGAACATATGTTAAAGAAGCGATTTGTTATGAGGGTGTACAATCTCTTAAATACGATCAGCAAACATTTTGTTTGCTGTTATGCCTCAATTCGATAAATATTCAGATTTTTGGTCAAATACTATAGATATCCATAAAATATTGTTTTAATTATGTTAGGATAGCTCCTAAGTTGACATTTTATTTGTTTTAGCCAAAATAAAACATGTTTTAGTGTAATCGAGCTTAAAAAATAGCAGGAAATGTTTGCTATTTCTGCAAACAGTGACTGCTGTCCCTTTTTCAGCAGACTTTCTGCTGTTTTAGCAGACTTTTCTGCTGTCCCTACTAACAAATTTCTTTGGGTGCACTTTTACGTTATTTACTTACTTCTTAGCACTTTTGTCTGTAAGCCAAAAATGTAGAATAAATTTCGCATAAACGAAGAATCGACCCGCGGGCGATACAGATTGTAAGCAAACGCACTATCCACTGGGCCGTGTAGCTCTTATTGTGACCAACAGACAGTTAGCGCTCAAGCACCGCATACGAGTACAGTCATGCAGATCTATTTATAAAACATTTGGTGCCTACAAGTCGATGTAAAGAAACGTATTTAAAGAAAAAAAAAACACTTTTGTCGGGCCCTTTCTTTCGAATACAACTAACGAAATGGACTGTGATTTTGGAATAAAAAGTATTGTTTTTATTGCAAAAATAAATATAAATAATTTTTGGTGATAAAAGTTTGAAATCTTAAAAAAAAAACTATAACAAAAGAACAACGTTTGCGATATCTGTTTTACAAACGTTTTTGTCTTGGCGTGCCTATCCTACATCCTGATCATTTGGAAGCCATCTGATTCTAGATTTTATGAATTCATTGAAAATACATACAAGTATGATTGGAAAAAATACTGTGCAACTAAATTCTAGTGACACCCTATAAAAATATGAAGAAAAAAACAACAAACTTAAGTGGAGAGAGGGGGAAACATTACTAAGCAAGACATAAAATAAAATTGAATTAATATCAATCGGACGCCTGTCGTTAACTTCCGCCAACGTCAATACTATCTAAATTCATACACAAGCTTTTCTTTCACTACGACATGGTCATCGCCGGAAGTACGCCGGAGAAAGTATACAAACATGCATGGTGGGGTATGCATTGTTTATCACTGAGACCTCCATTGGAGCCAGTAATGAAAGAAGATGCAGTGATGGGAATCAATATCACAACAACTTCTCCAGGCTAAGCGTCACAAAATTACTTTAACAAATAAGCATGACTGAAAAAATTAAAATGATGTCCTTGCATACGTTGCCAACGACGTCGATTGTCACCCGTTATGCATGTACATTGGAAAAGATGACGAGCTATGATTTCCCATCCGCATAGTCAGGCGGGCTTATGGATTTTTCCTTCAAGTGTTATTGTTACTATCTTACCCACATCCACTTTGTTAACCATAAATCTCTCTTTTCGCACAACATTTGGGGGTTGTCTTGTCCTCGTATACGAAAGATTTGCGTCAAGCATGGCTGCAGCCATCCTCTATGTTTTGAAAACATATCACAATATCATCATACACAGCATGTATGCCCATCTATTGAGATGATTCGACTTTCCCTCATTGTTCGTCCTTTTTTAGCTGGGAAGTTGTTCGGTTCCGGTACTTTAAGTCTTTGCCTTGGGTCAAAGATTTATGGTTCTAACTGGAAACTCAATTCTCACACAATGCCTCAAATTGCGTTGAAAACTCCCTTGGGGTAATCTTCACTCACGATGAGTACTGACCAGACCACAGTAGGGTAAGACAATTCAGCCAACGCTCTAATTATATGATCTTCCGTTTCATCACTGTTCATTGTGCATTGAAATGTTCAGCAATAACACTCAACAGAGCTGAGCTGCGATAATTTAGCCCTTTTCCTGTAATTTAATGGACAAACTGTGATTTATTTTTTACCAAGAACAGGATCTGAAAGATTTTCTGTTGAAAAATGAGATTTAAATACTCCGCAATCTTGGTTAACCCTTTGTCTTCGTATTAGTTGACCATTAGGAAGATTTATTTGTCAATATTACACATTGTGTTATGTGTGTGATGCCATAGCTCCAGGGAGAACCTAATAGCCCTCGAGATATAAGAAAATGGTTTTGGTCGTAATATAAAGAATTTTCACAACTTAAGTCCGGGAGTAAAGTTAGAGTGGTGATTTCCTTTACATGTCGATAACACGGTTTGGTGTTCCTTGAGCCTCTACACTGTTAGAAAAATATGTTTTTCATATGTTCCGATATAAACAAAATGTGTTTCGGGCACAATTTTGAAACACAATATATTTAAGTGCAAACATGTAATGTTCCTAGACTAGCACTAAATTTTTGGGACATCTATGTTAATATGTTAGAATATATTATGTTTGGAGCATAAATGTTTCATAAAAATCATATGTGTGAATGCAAACATATATAAATTTACACATTTCGACTAAACATACATATGTTGTGATATTTTTTTCAGAGAGCAACAGAGATAGAGTATAGAGAAAGAAATAGAGATGGAAACCGGGAGAATTGACGAAAGATATCAAAATAACACAGCAAAAGAATCAAAAGAGAACAATTTCTGTGAAACCGCTTGTATATTGTTTCAGAAAACTGTTTTATGATCAGGCCAAAAATTTGATATGCTTAAGTCTAAACATTATTTAATTTGAATAAAGAGAATGGACATTCGGAACCAAGAGAATAGACAATTGAAAAAAGCCTGTGTTTTCGCCTTGAGAGCAGCATTTTATGTATGTGTGGACATGTGTTTTGTTTATCATTTTGGCACTATGGGCACAATTTTTCGTTAAAAGAAAAAATGGGTCTTCATAAAAATAACAAAAGGGCACTATACTCTTTCTAAAGTTGGGACAGTAAAATAAAATAAGGAGGAAATAGTGAAAAATTACAAAGTAAAATGTATAACAACAAAGTTTAGTTCCTCCTTATTAATAAGTAGTCCACGAGGAGTTGACGGACACCTTCAAATATAAAAGCGGGCATTAAGTTAGAGTTTTGCAGCTAAAACAATTTAAAAAGTTTATTTTCTTTAAAATGAATTATTAAAGAAAAATAAAAGGCATTTTAGAGCGATGTTGTTAAATGCTAGTAAAAAAGTGTTCACGCCTAAATAAATTTATGTTTATATTATAAAATTTTTTATGTATGTTTATACTCGACTCCACGTTCTTCTTTTGTTAGAGTTTTTGAATTCCTTCCAACAGTTTTTGTTACAAAATTATTATTTTTGCAATAAAAAAATAATATTTTATCCAAAAATCAGTCAATTTCGTTTATACCATGCACTGTTACTGACTATAAATCTTTAATAACCCACATTTCGAAGTTTCATTATAAAAATTTAATATAGTATAAATATAAATGTGTAAATTAAAAAAAAAAAAAAAAAAAAAAAAAGTGTTCGGTCGGAGTAGGGATTGAACCCACGACCCTTTGCATGCAAGGCAGACATGCTAACCACTGCTCCACGTAGCAAACAAATGTATGTTTCTGTTAAATAATGTTATGTTTGCATGGGCTCGTGGGCGCTGCAAACTATGCTATATAAATGTAACTTATAACGATAATTATCTACTGGTGACTATAACAGCTACTTAGCCCAGTGGATAGTGTGTTGGCTTACAAACTGTATGGTCCTCGGTTCGATTCTCCGTGCAGGCGAAAGGT
This sequence comes from Haematobia irritans, assembly GCF_050003625.1. Taxonomy (NCBI): domain Eukaryota; kingdom Metazoa; phylum Arthropoda; class Insecta; order Diptera; family Muscidae; genus Haematobia; species Haematobia irritans. Next base: position 224,815,751 of record NC_134400.1, on the reverse strand, counting down.
AAAATTTATAAAAGTGAATAATTTCTTCAACATTATTTGTATTACAGAAAAAGGTGCCAAGAACTAAAATATTTCGTGGAAGTGAAAATTACGAGTATGTTAGGGAATGAGCACAATCGTCTTTGGGAAAAATTCTTCCAAGCATATAATATTTTTGGGCTCAAAATGCTTCCAAACATATAATATGTTCACATAAAACAAACATATTAATGTTTCGGCAGTATCCAATAATATATGTGCTTCCTGAAAAATATGTTTGGAACATATGTTAAAGAAGCGATTTTTTTTGAGGGTGTACTGAAATAGTCTCCACTAAAAAATATAATTTGTTTGGCAAATTTTAACGACTCTTCCTCTCAAAGTCGAGTCAGAATTTTAGGGATTGAATTGATTTTTATACCCTAAACCACATAGTTTGTATATAATTATGATTTTTCATCTTTAATTTTGTTGATTAATTTGTTTTAAGGAAATGAACCATATTGATGTATTTACCTGTAAAACGGAGGCATAACAAGGGCAGAAGATGTAATTGAGTTGCAAAAAACAAGTAGCAATTACTGTAAATATATTCACTGAATGGATTACTGCATTCACGGACGAAAAAGGCAGTTTTTCATATGTTTGATAAAAATTATATGTTTGAAACTCAAATACAACATATGCGTTAACATATAGAACATATTATGTTTGGGACATTACATTACATTAAATATGATATCTCTAGATGCAAATAAATATTAATTTAGAAATTTCGTATAAACATATATATGTTTGGAAACGTTAGATAGAGCGCACACGAAAATTTTAAATGTTTAAGTCTATTTTATTACACATTAAGTGTCTGATTTCATCAACCATGTATATTTTTGCAGCACAATTGAAATGTTGTAGTATTGGTGACTTTCCGAGTGTAACCAAGCTTTTCTAAGTGGTTTCACGGTAATATAATAAATGGACTGATCACGTTTTTGTTTTCTTTTTAACTCAAACAAACAAATTGTAATATTTAATTTAATTTCTGTTTTTTTGTTCAAATCATTTTTTTATTTTCATTTATATAATATAAGGATGTTATTGTTGGACACTAAATGCCTGTACTGTAATTATTATAATTAATTATTATTAAATAAATATTATTAAAATAAATATTAAAATATTAAATATTAATATGAAACGTCGTTCGGAATTGCTTTTTCAATGAGGTCAATACAGAATCAGGCAGCATCCATTGATAAAAAAACAACAGTTTTATAGTCAGAATGAACTACGTCGTGTGAAAATTTATCTTTTACCCACGTTTAGTTCATACAATGTTTGGGACATACTTAAAAAAATGAAAATTTCATTGGTCAGTCGAAAATTTCGTAAAAATAATAAAATTTAACTACAAACAAATAATTTTTTTTGCAATAAACATAAGATAAATTTAGCATTACTATAACAGCGGATTTTTTTTTATGCAGACTGAAATGTAGAAAACTAACCTCACCTGGAGAACAAACAATACTCGTTGACCATGCACTGGCTTATACTTTCGGCTGCAAACAGCACGCAGAGAAGGAATATGATCACCCCAAACATGTTTTAAGAGCAAAATGTTATTTTTGGACGGTGAACATGGAACATTTTTGTCGAGAAAATTTTGTTTTCAACCATTTCGAAAAAATAACATGATTACGACAAACATGTTCCATGTTCACAAAAATAACATTTTGCACTTAAAACATGTTTGGGGTGATCATATTCCTTCTCCGGGTGAGATGCCCATTTTTTTGTGAGGCAGTACGTATTGGACCACAGTCGCAATCTGATATTGATTTTAACTAAACAATTTCCATGAAATATTTCAGGGAATATGCGCCAACAAAAAATCTATGTAGATGTTGTTGCACCCAGGCCGTCAAAACATTTTTTAGACTGCACCATTCGAAGAGAATCCCCCTCCGTAAAATCTGTATTACATGGCCTGCCCTCCTTATCACCAATTGTTCCATCTCAGCCTATAAACGCTCAATTAGAATTGTTCTCGATACCCTTGTTGTGTTTTTCTTCTTTCTTCTTCTCAATAGCTAAAGTGAATTATCATAAAACTCTGTTCCAAAACATAATAACAAATGATAATAAATACATAAATAAAGGACATCACCAAAATAATTTATGCATACGACTACGACTCGAGGAAGCAAGAAGGCAAAATCAAAATAGATTTTATCGTTTTGCTGTTGTTTTTTGTTTTTGCTATCATCATTTTAGTCAAGAGGGTTGTTGTTTTTGTCATCAGCACCCTTTGCATCAGAGAAAGAAAAGAATGACAAACTAAACTCCTTCAGATGCTTTGGTGTCGAATGATGTGCAATGTAGTTCGATGTATACACCCTAAAAAGCCACAAATTATTTTTATGACCATTCAACTACGCACATTATCCTTTCATCGAATGAAAAGGCATAGATAGCATAGCGTTGCAAAAACATTTTAAATCTTCGCTGCATATTGAAGGGAAACCTCCGTCTGTACACATTTTTTTTAATGTAATACTTCAACGAAATAGTTGTCATAATTTTTATGAATTCATCCGAGAAACAAAAATTTAAGGCAAAAATAACAGAACAACATCGTAGTCTTAAAAGGATGTCAACATTATGCTATGCCTCATATAACAAGCACGGCATTGAGAGCAATAACCCCAAATGATCAACCCCCAAAAGCATGCTTCACAATTTAAAATTATCATTATTTTTAACAGGAAACGGAAACAAAGCAGTCCATAGAGAAAATCGTGAGGAATGGTGTAAAAATTTTAATTGATGACAATTTCATTAAAGATGTCTGTCCGTCCACCATGCCACCACACAATGTGTAGTAAACTATTGGGTAGTAAAGCGTAAACATTTAGCAATCCTCATGACTTGATCGTAAAACATAACCATAACAACAGAAATCCTTGTATATGGGCCAAAGTATGGGGAAATTGAAATATTTTGGGAATTTTGTGGGAAAATGTCATGTGTACAAGATTCGACTTTTTGCAGTTTGGGTCCGCGAATTGCAAAATCACTTACCGAAAACTAACGCAGGGCCAAGGACTCGCTGCTATCTTAATCGCTTAGGCGGACAGATGCGTTAATGGCCGATTCGTCCATGGCATTGTTAATGATTTTTATTTCTTTGCCTTCTGTCAGTCTATGCATACAAACGACATCTATTAAAGGTCTACAGGGGTGGTGGTCTCCAGTCATTACCCATGGTAGGTTTGGGGAACTGCGTCGAAGTATTATTTCATATTTAAGTGAATTGGAATAGAATGAAATTTATGACTGTGTAAATTGTTTAATGAGTTTACCGCCAACACCAAGCAATTACATTCATAGAATTTTGGATTCTACATCCGAAAAAAATAGATCGCTCTGTTGCAGTTTAGCAAATGAGTCTCGTTGCAAAGGATTTTTGTTAGTCGAGAATTCTGTGTGGAATTTTTATCGAGTCTGTACACTTTGTTCCTTTAAGAAAAACATGATAAAAGTGTATTATTGGCATCCCAGCAAAAAAATTGGAAGTGCTACTAAAGGCACAACTTTAAAAGCACTTCCAAAAATGTCTTCCCAAAGATGTTCTTTATTTTAACTAAATACTCAGAAAGTTCTTTTAATTAATTTTTTTAACTCGTTTTTTTCATATTTTTGAAAGAAAAAACTTTTTTTGTTTCAAATAGGTTAAAATCAGAATAAGGATTAATAAAATGGTACAAATTATTTAATTTTTTTCGAAAAAAAATGCGAAATACATTCTAGAAAAATTGCCAATTTTTGAAAATATTTGATGTCAAACGTTTAAGACAAGCTGTACAATGCTTTAAAAATCATAAAAAATTATAAAATTTATTTATTGTGTAAATTATTGCAAATTTTTTTAATTTAAATCCAAAACACTGAATTCGGATCACAACTTAAGAAGTGCTGCAAATTCAGTGCAACGGCATTTGAAATGGTGGAAATCCGTCCTATGACAAGCCCGTGTTAAATTCATCGCTTCTGAGGCAATTTTGTACCACTTCCGGATCCAAAAAGAACATTTTTACCACTTTTTTGGCAACACTTTTTTTGCTGGGATGTTAATGAAATTTCTACATTCGACCTCAAAGATTTCATCGCGGCTATAAAACAAATATAAATTTTAACTGAATTTAAAATATCCTTTATAAAATGCTCTTACCATTTAATTTTGTTGTTGTTTTATTTTCAGTGTAGACCCCAAGATATTTTAGACTTTGTAGAATAGACATAATTAATTCTGTTCGATTATTAAATAAAAATAAATTTATTTTTGAGGAGAAAATTAAATTAGAAGTTGCGTAAATGACCCATACGTAGAAAACTTTTCTAATTCAAAAAGAAAAAATGAATTGATCCACGTAATTTTTTAATTGAAATGTATTCAATCACGAAAATGATAGTTTTTAATAGGGAGAAATAATACTTGATTTCATTAGAAAATGTCAATTAGTTTTTAAATTAATTCAATTAAAAATTTAATTGATGTTGATAGCAAAACTCAATTAATTTTTTAAATAACTAACTATTTCCAATCACTTTCGTAAGTGACTTAGTGTTTTTAGTTTGATAAAAAATTATAGTGTCAATCATTTTTTAATTAAAAATTAAAGGATTTTTCAATGATTTTTAACTGAATTACTCTTCCTAATCTGAATAAAAAGTTAATTGTATCAATTTTTTAATTAAAAAAGTTTTCAGCTTCCCTTGACTTTTTAAGTGGAAATATTTTTTTATGATATTTTGTCCTTTGTATGAAGGTTAAGATGGAGAATTTTTAGTCAAAGATCATGAACTTTCTTTTAATTAAAATGTCTCTATTTTAAAGAATTTTGCTCTTAATATCATGTAAATTGCGTATCCTAAAATTTAAGTTGCACAATGTTCATATTAGGTCAATATTTTTTCAGTGTACACTTTATTATTGTAATCACTCTACATTGGCGAACAAATCGCAATGAAACCGTTCAATATACTCAAACAAAAAGAACCCTTCAGGGCGCTATATTAAGACTTAATGAAAAACTTGTCATGCTGCCAATAACTTATATAAGTCCACGAAAAAAATAATTATTTGTCTTCAATCACGAAATTAACCGATACAATTAATTTTTAATTGAAATGTCTTCAATCACAGAAATGATCGTATCAATTAAAAAATTAATTGAAATTCAATTAATAAATTAATTGATCGAATTAAATTTTTAATTGGAAAAATGTTGGTGATATGTTTTTCTGTGTAGCAACACTCAAAAAAGTGAACCCTCAAAAACGGTGAAAATCTAGTAAATTTTAAAAAATTTTAACTGAACTGTATTACAAACGTTAATGTCACAAAAATTAGTAAATATAAGTAAATTTAAGAAAATTTATTTATTTCAGAAAAAAATTGCAAAAATGTCTTCAATACCATACGAATTCATGATGGGCGCATTTGTGGTAAAATTTACAAATTTTAAGAAATTCTGAAAAAACGAGTTTAGTAAATCCTTATATTTCATTTTGTGTCTTTTTAGTTCATTTAACTAACATACACATATTAAAATTAAAGAAATTTTCTGATTTTGAGGAAGCACAATAATTTCCATGAAGCTAAATAGAGTTAAATAAGCTATAGTGCCCTAGATAGTTCACTTTTTTTGAGTGTTGAAATGCTCTAAAAAAACTTCATCTAATAAAGATAAATTGTTAAATATAACCTTAACTACATTTACTTTTTATTTACTTAACTAATGACCGCACTCAAAAAACAGTGAACCCACCAGAAAGGAAAATTTTGTTTAATTTTAGACAAAATTAGGTTAATTTTATAAAATTGTAACAAAACTGTATTAAAAACGTAGATATCACACGGATTTCACAAAAATAAGTAAGTATTTTTCGACAAATTCAAGAAAATCTATTAGACATATTTATTTTATTTCACTTGTAAAAGAAAATTTCGTAGTGTGAAGGAAAAAATTGGAGTTCAAAATTGTACAAAATGCCTTTAGTGCCATACGAAGTTCAAGATGGGCTATTATTGGTAAAATTTAAATTATTAAGTAATTCTAAACAATTAACTAACGTACGCAAAAAATTATTAAAGTTAAGAAAACTTTCTCAAAACATAATAATTCCATGAACTAAAATAGAGTTAAATAGGCTTTAGTGACATATAGGGTTGACTTTTTTATATCCCAAAGCTGGAATACTAGTACTTGATGATATAAAGCACGATCATACTGATATTGTAATTTCAACAAAAAAAAAGCATAAATAAACGATTGTCCATTGATGATATTATCCCAACCCCTCTGTAGAGGCGTTTTAGATGTGAAACCAAGATACCATTTAAAACTCATTTATGCTGTAAATACCATGTACCAGAAACATCAAACCCCTAAGAACAATTGTGGACCCTTTTCCAAAGCTTTTGACAGGCTCAATTGGATTTTAAATTAATGTCGTACCATTATCTGTTAACGAATATCGTCGCATTCATCAAATCGGGCACATAAACACTTGACCGCCCCATGTTTGTACATCACAAACCTGGTGCATTAATGGAGTTGACTTTGTTGAAAACAAAAATTCAACATAAATTGACGTTTTGAATTTAAACATGTGTGTAACTATCACGAGCAGAAGAAGAGGACTTCCCCACAACCAGGAAACTTATCATCATGTATGTTTCTATGTCAAAGAGAGCAATGCAAGGATTCCATAAATTAGCAGAACTCTATAGCAGAACTAACGTCAACACAATGACACAACGTGTACGCTACAGCATACACAGTGGGGGACATCAAAGAAGCTTATTCCCCATAGCTCCTTTTAAAAACTCGGAAGGTGCTGAAAAATATCTATCATAGATGCCAGGATGTTCTCAAAACGATACAATGCAAATATATTGAGACTGCATTGCATCAACTACCCAGCGAAAATAAGCAACTAAAACGTTCTTTTGGGATAAGGAAGTGGTACAAAATTGGAGCAGAAGCAAATGACTTTTACATGGGCCTCTCATAGAGGGGAAGTCATCAAATGTGAAAATAGGGAAAAATTCCACAAATATATATATTTTTTTTACTTTTTCGACTTTTATCTATTTGTTTAATACAGTCGAAGCTCGGTTTTGCGAACGATATATTGTCAGGCCCTTTCGTTATTTAGAAAAATTCGTTAAAACGAATGGAATTTTTAAGATTAACTTTTATGGAAAATCGTGATTTTTGCCATATATGAAGCAATTCATGAAAATTTGGTAAAATTAAAGTATGTTCTTAAAAATAAAGTTACTTAAAAAATTAATGACTTTTCTCTACATTGAACACACGTCATGGTGAAATGAGGATTCAAGTTTATCCTCTTCGTCCCTCATGACAATATTCGTCTTGCTAACTTCATTCAATCGTAGTTTTTATTCCAGGAATTCCCTAATTTGTTTCCAGTCCATTTTCAAGCTGGGCCAGGTGAGCTCTATATCTTTTTGCCATATGCAGTGTTCCACAGTATCTCCATCCTCAAAATACGCCTTACATACACCATCCACTATTCCTATTAGGCGTTAGGACTCTGCTATAAGAAGGAGGTCCCTTGTCATTGAGCTTAACATAAACTATTTCACCACCTGTGGTATCACAATGGACTGAACTATTCAGTCCAAAATATCGGGCTGCCCGTTTTTACAGACATTTGATGGAATCTCTTATCTCTTGGAATCTCTCTACCTCTTTGTTATCCTTGCTGTGCTTGAAATGTGCATTAACAATAAAACCAAATAAATTTTAGCTTATATTTGAAGCTTTTTTATCTCTTCAAAAATTCAATATCTCAGTTAATTTAATAATATTTAAAGTTAATAATTTCTTTAAATCAAAAATGTTTTTCTTAACTTTAAGGAAATCTTGCCTTACTTTAGATTCGTTGCCTAAATTTAAAGAAAACATCTTTTAAAGCAACATTTATGAACCTTTTTTCAATAAAACTTTATATTAAAGAAATGTGACATTATTGTTGTGTAATCTTTTATTTTAGGCCAATAGTTTCTTCAGTAGTAGTAGACAAGAAAATTTGGAATGCTAACATTATAGAATAATTGTTACTTACTTCGATGGTTTCAAATAATATTGTTTTAAAGTAAGACCCAAAGATATAACATGGTGACATACAACAGAAACCAACATGTTTCGACAATATCCAAAAACATACGCACAGGAAATATATTTAGGACATATGTTAGAGAAACAATTTTTTTTTGTGGGCATAGGGGATAAGTATTTATTTTTACATACATTTTTTATATTCTTCCACTGTTCCTCTTCTAATGGATATCTATTTGAAACCTAAAGTTCCAATAGGATCGCTTCTACCAAAAACCCTCCGACTAAACAGCAAGTACTTTACCATTGTTTTTCCCCCAAAGTATAACACTAATGTTGATGTTCGATGCGTCATTTTGCGAAATTCTTCTTTGTGTGATATTATCCTGACTATGGTAAACGCACTGCAACATACTTCGCTATTCAAGTCATTTTTGCTGGCCAACTTCTATGTCAAATGAATTAAGTGCTCATAAATAAAAATCTTTTAAGTAAGTTTTCCAATGCTACAAAGGAGGTACATGCTAACCACCACCAACATCGCCGATTGAGAAGACAACGACATCCTTTGGATAGTCTTCATAGGAATGGAAAGCGGGCCATCACCCTTATCATCATGTCAAATCGGTCTTGTAAAGTTTGTAAACACAACAAATACTTGACATGGGTGTTGATAAAATTTTATTTTTATTGAATTGAAGCCACACGCTCGATTGCACATTAATTATGTCACAAAAAGGATAGTAGATGTGTGGTTGTGACTTCTTCATGGAATATTTAAGCCATATGCAATACTCATATAAAACTATTAGTTGCAAAGTGATCAATTCAACTGAGTAGAGTCCAATGAGATAGAACAGCCAACAAAAAAAAAAACCACAAGAACATTCGTTACACTTGTAATAAACTAATAGAGTCAAGCAAAAAGGATATAATGTCCTGGTTTATCCCATGCTAAACTAATACCCAACAACCACTATCTTCGATACATTTTGGCAAATAGGCAAACTAATCCACTTTATGGGTTGAGCAGGGGGTTGAATGGATCGTTTCTTTTTTTCGAATGTGTACATACCCTTCTTCCTTGCATCCTAGAGAATGGGATTACCATCTGAATGACTTGGTATTGTATTGATTTCTATCACTTATTAAGGATTTCACCCAACCATTAGCAATTCGCATCGATATTACGCCTTATGTTTAATGTTGCAAAATCCCTGCACTGTAACTGCATCCGAATAGCTGGCAATGGTGTTGTACTCACTCACTCACTAAGCTTTGTTTTCATTTCGACTTAATGCATGATTTCCTATCAGTCATGGGATAATAGCGAAAAGTCTATCAGTGGGGAAGATGAATACTGAGTAAGAAATCCCAAAAAATTCGGTTTACCAAGTCATATTCGCACATTTAGCAATCATAATTTCTCATCCTGTCTAGTTCAATGGCAGCAAGGATGTCCTTTTCAATGGTATAGCATTCAATACCATTTTATGAACATGTGACAAATTTCATCCAATACAACCAAACTAGTATTTGAATTGAATATGTCGAACGAATATGATTCGTTTTGGTATTTGATAGACACTGGGCAATATTTAGCATTGCATCCCCATGCTGGTATATGTCTTTTTTCGTTGAGTATGTCATTCCCCACCATCCATATCCATACTTACTTATACAAGTCATAAATTTATGGCAGTTTCCAAATTGAATCACTTAAAATTATTAAAACGTCAAAATGTCTTTTTTGACTTTGCGAAAACATAAATTACACAGTCACAAAATATTATTTGGAGGGGAGTGGTTTTAATAACAGAGATATGAGACACGATATTACATTAAACTATTAAACTCTAAGTCGGTTTATATGATTAACAGGTTGGCTGATAAGTCCCCGGTTTGACACATAGATGGCGTCGCTAGTATTAAATGCATATTATTTTTATATAGTACCAACCTTCAAATGATTTTGTGAAGCAACTTTTGTTATTGTGAAAAAAATGGAAAAAAAGTAATTTCGTGTTTTGATAAAATACTGTTTTCTGAAGGGGAAAAATACGGTGGAAGCAAAAACTTGGCTTGATAATGAGTTGCCGGACTCTGCCCCAGGGAAATCAACAATAATTGATTGGTATGCAAAATTCAAGCGTGGTGAAATGAGCACGGAGGACGGTGAACGCAGTGGACGCCCGAAAGAGGTGGTTACCGACGAAAACATCAAAAAAATCCACAAAATGATTTTGAATGACCGTAAAATGAACTTGATCGATATAGCAGAGGCCTTAAAGATATCAAAGGAACGTGTTGGTCATATTATTCATCAATATTTGGATATGCGGAAGCTCTGTGCAAAATGGGTGCCGCGCGAGCTCACATTTGACCAAAAACAACAACGTGTTGATGATTCTGAGCGGTGTTTGCAGCTGTTAACTCGTAATACACCCGAGTTTTCCGTCGATATGTGAAAATGGATGAAACATGGCTCCATCACTGCACTCCTGAGTCCAATCGACAGTCGGCTGAGTGGACAGCGACCAGTGAACCGTCTCCGAAGCGTGGAAAGACTCAAAAGTCCGCTGGCAAAGTAATAGCCTCTGTTTTTTGGGATGTGCATGGAATAATTTTTATCGATTATCTTGAGAAGGGAAAAACCATAAACAGTGACTATTATATGGCGTTATTGGAGCGTTTGAAGGTCGAAATCGCGGCAAAACGGCCCCATATGAAGAAGAAAAAAAAGACAATGCACCGTGCCACAAGTCATTGAGAACGATTGCAACGAATTGCTTCCCCACCCACCGTATTCTCCAGATCTGGCCCCCAGCGACTTTTTCTTGTTCTCAGACCTCAAAAGGATGCTCGCAGGGAAAAAAAAATGGCTGTAATGAAGAGGTGATCGCCGAAACTGGGGCCTATTTTGAGGCAAAACCGAAGGAGTACTACCAAAATGGTATCAAAAAATTGGAAGGTCGTTATAATCATTGTATCGCTCTTGAAGGGAACTAATAATAATAATAAAAACGAATTTTGACAAAAAAATGTGTTTTTCTTTGTTAGACCGGGGACTTATCAGCCAACCTCTTACTAAATAATCTTTAGACATATTCATTAGACATTTTTTTCACAGAAAACTCTTTTGCTCGGCAAAGAAGTTTAGCAAAAGTGTCCTACAGAACTACAGTTTGTCGCTCATTTCTTAAAGTCCGGTTTATAGTTCTTGCAAAAATTCCTTTAACATGTCGATAAAGCAGTATCCTCATGTGTTGTTATGAGGCAAATTGCAATTCTTGTGGGTAGCGTAAATTGCGCTATAAATTACGTGATATTAAAGATTACGCAATCTAAAATTTAGGATGCGAAATTTACAAAATAAAAATTTCTTTAAAATAATGGCGTTTTAATTAAAACAAAGTTTATAATCTTTGCTTCAAATTTTTTTTCATTAAATTTAGGACACAAATTTTGTAAATTTGCGTCCCTCCGTTAAAGTCGCATGTCTTTGAACTAAGTAAAGAAACACATTTTTGATTTGAAGAAATTGTCCTTAAATTAACTGAAATATTGAAACTTTAGATTTAAGATAAAAACGCTTCAAATATAGTCTAAGACTTATTTTGAGGATTTAGCCTCTTTGGTTTAAAGTTTTTTTTTTTTTTGGAATTAAGAAAACATTTTTTTACTTTGAAGTATCCGTTATAATTTGAATTTTTAAAGTGGCATTTGTTTGTACGTGAGTACCTTTATAAATAAATCGCGAAAAGAGAATGAAAATTTGATAAATGAGATCTGTATCCTAGTTTTAATTTTATTGGTTAGAGATTTAAAGCCAGATAGGTCGCTAAGAATGTCTTTATTTTAAAGAATCCGCATCTTTGGCTCGGACTCAATACCAAAATCTTTAAGGAAAGGTCAAAATCTTTGGATCCAAGTAAACTTTTTTTGAGTGTACGTGTATTAAATCTTCAATTACTATTCCGTATATCAGATGTGACATTACTAGTGAATGATGTAAGATATACCGGACATTTCTGGGAGTTAACCTTATATACAGACCACTAAAGGAAACCCCTCACAGAAGTGTACAGAAGAACGGTCAATTGGATCCAAAGATCTTCATTGATATTCTTCTGTTACACAAAGTGGACCCAATAGTACGTACGCTGCTGGGAATCGGCACCATCTGAATGATGAGAATTGATCGGGCTGCACTCATTTATATGAGAAGGTTTCATTTTCTTTCTCATGGGAAGAACGAGAGAAATGTGAATTTGTATGTAAAAACACACGCAAAGAAAACGGGTATCGGAAACGTTCTTGTATTTTGAACTCTTTCATAGAGTTCAACCATTTATTTCTTGTTACAAAATGTATATTTTTACAATAATAAAAATACCTTTTTATTCCAAAATCAATTTCATTTATAGAAAGTACTATTCTTTTCTGACGTTATATCTTAAATAAGACACATTTTAAAATAAAAATTTAATATAGCAGTATGTATTGCCGAACATCCTTGCAAACATTTTTAGAATAAAAATAATGTAAATTAGCATTATTTTCGTTTCCAAAAGTTGTATTTGGTACCAGCGCTGTGGAGTCGGAGCCGGAGCCGGAGTCGGAGTCTTGGAGTAGGAGTCTGAAGATTTTGCTGGAGTCGGGCAGGAGTCGAAGAAATTTTGCTCGACTCCGGCGAAACAGACTTTGAAAAACACTTCCTATCTGTGTAACTAAAGAAATATTTCGATAAATTAATTTTTTTTTATCGAACAACGAAAAACGAATTAATGGATTTCAGACCATTATTTATATAGTGAAATTTCACGGTGATATAAAAAGTAGGTTTTACTAGAATATGGGCTGAATTAATTGAATTGTATTGTCTATTTTTAACATATTAAAATATCGATTTTTGACCCTTTATGTACTCTTGATAAAGGTACAATTTTAAGGTAATTAGCAGTAGAACCTAACGTTCTATATTTTTTTGACAGGCATGTTGAGTTCGAAGATGGGTCATACCGGACAATTTTGTGACATAGTACCTACATATAAACCCATCTTCCGATTTGTTTTAAGAAGTTTTTCCCAGTCTAAAATTCATAAGATTTGTCAGAAATTTAGCATTTAGAAATTTCCCGTCGGCCCAGATTTTGTATGTGGAGATAATTACTTGAGCAATCTCCATATACACCCGATGTCCTTGGAAGCTGTAATTTTAAATTAAACCTTTGCCAACGTGCTATCTGAGCCGGTCTTTTGGGAGAATGTTTGTTTCATACAAGCCACTCGAAATTCTTTACATTAAATTAATGGCCTCTAATGTCCATAACTGATAGACCATTTATAAATCGATATATTACCATTTTATTTCTATAGAAACAATATTCGTAACAGTACAGCTATTCCTGTCATCTGTTTTTATTTTTTATAAAATGCCTATATAGATTAATACCAGGATTTTACTTCTTATACATCTGGAAGCCTAATTATTCCTTGTTTTTATAAATACATATTCCAGAGATTCTTGTTATCTACACATATTTTGATGGTCTCTATATTGTCTTGTGTCGTATTTTAATTTATTGGCCTGGCATTAAAATATAGAGTTCTTTACATCCCAAAAATGCTGAGATTTGTCGTCGAGTCGTATCAAAATTTAAAATTAGGGTTCTTTAGGACATATAAACACATATGGCAAAATAGAATACTTATATCGGTCTATTTTTGGAACATTACACCTTAAACTTACAATTGGAATACTGTTAAAATGAGATTTAGGTACACCACCTGGAGTCGACTCCGGAGTCGGAGTCGAGGCTAATAAGAAATGCTGGAGTCGGAGCCGGAGTCGAGCAAAATTGACTCGACTCCACAGCCCTGTTTGGTACATCGTTTGAATGAAACCCGCCGACTAAGGGTGTTTCTTTTAAATAAAGTCTCTTTACAACGATTTGTGTGCGCACAAAACTATGCTCTACAAATACAACTGATTGATTGTATGGATTGCGTGTGTATTGATGGCTATAGCCTGTTGATCTGTTGATGACAATGTTGGCTTACAAACTGTGTGGTCCATGGTGGTTCGATTCTCCGTCCGGCAAAAAGAAAATTTTAAAAATTTATTATATCGAATAATTTCTTTTACATTATTTGTATTACAGAAAAAAATTCTAAGAACTAAATAAACCTCGTGAAATTGAGAAAGATGTGAGGGAAGATGCAATTAGCTAGAAAATAAAACAAAAATTGAGTTAGTCTGTAAAAGATTTAACAGACTAAATCTGAAACAGTAAAATATACTAACACAAAAAATGTCTTCTTTTAAGTCGAAGGTCCGAATAAAAGTGTTTAAAAAAATATCTTAAGATGTAAAGGTCAATATAGAGCAGATAAATAAACTCAATTGATGCGCAGTTTCATGTTCCTCTAGATTTCGGCAAGACTTTACAATAATATGTTTGTTTTCATTTGTAATTTTGATTATTTAAGGAAAAGTAATCGCGAAAATAATTTTCAACTCGAAAACCGAACATAGTACCCACCTTTATTCGTTAGAGGAAGAATTGCAAAAATATAATGACCAACTGCTGTTTCTAACGGATTTTTTTCTATGTGAGTATCCCAATATAGTCATACGAGACGAATAGGCTCAAGGCATTAAATTCAAAATTAGCTATATTATTCATATGATAGAGCATTATTTTCAGTATAACTTGATATTAAGTGGTATGATAAATATAAATATTCCATAATCCAAATTTTCAATGTATAGTATTGGATAACGGCATCAATTAATTTTTAATGGTTGTTTAACAAATATTTTTTATCGAAAACAACTACTGGTGCAACTTACCTGTCGCAATTGATGGTTTTGAATTTTTATACAAATATTTTTAATAAATTTATATTTTTATTCTAAGACAAAACCTAGATTTGAATAAACAAAGAGCCCCCATTCGTTGTTACTGCATTATCCCATAAACAAATGAACAAATTCACTCAAAATAATACATTGGTTTTGTCGGCATCTGATTGGTCGGATGAATGTTGGCTGTACATAGTCCAATTGAATTTCACCCCCTTAAATATTCACTCAATTATTGTATATGAGACATGCGCATTAGGAATACCCCCATCTGTATTCTTGCTCATTGGATCGAAAAGCAAATGTTTACATAATCTGCTGAAGGTGGGAAGGAAGAAGTCATATAAAAAAACTTGAATGGCTCCATTTTGTCCAACTAATTCTGCCACCATGGCATGACAAATAAATACCAGTAGAAACCATCATCAATTTTGCTACCACTAAGACTTATTTATTGTCACAAAGAGGGGGAACCATAAATACTACGGTACATAAGTATGAGTTGGCATTGCCAAAACATAGCCTATAACAAGAGTTAGCTGGAACTTATTGTGTAAGAAAAATCTCTATTACACTCTGTATACCGATACACACAAAAAAATCATTACCGGCAAATAGCAAACATACCAATGAATTCGCATAAAAAGAAGAAAGTAAATAAAAGTCATCTATTTTACGGAACAAATCATATAGGAGACTCAAGTACAGTTCCTTAGGGTATAATGATATTGTTTCTAGAATCTAGCATCAATATAAATAATAGGATCTAGAATCTAGATGTTTTTTTTTTTTTTTCAGTAAAATATATGACATTTGTTTACCTTTTTCTTATTTGAATAATATCCAACCGCTTTTTTACTGCAGTAATACAATATCTTGATGCCATTCAGGCTAATTATAATTTAAATTTAAGTAAAATATTGAGATGTGGTCATATTACAGCCAAAAAAATCGCCCCTGTAACATATACTCCCAAACATTTTCTTTTATTTTGTTTATTTCTATTTCAACTTTTTTTGTAACAAAGCTTCACAGAGGCCCAATTCGTTACAATAGGTAGTGTTGGTTATACTTGAAATATTTCTTAAAAACTAATAATAATAATAATAATAATGTAATAATCAAATAAATACCCGAGTAAAAATTGAGAGATCTATTTTGATTCTATTAGATATGAGTAGATCAGATTTAATTACTATGGAATTAGATCTGATCAGATCTCAATATTGGCCTAGATCTAATGCATTAGATATAATTATATCTCTCACTATATATAGTTGGGTCTGATGATGTCTCATCATATCTGGGTACATCTGCTTAGATCTAAAGGGCCCAATTTAGAGATCTAATCATATCTAATTAGATTCCCCAATTCTTACACGGGTATATATTATAATATCTATAACCCCGTGTAAAAATCGGTGGATGTGATCATATCTAATAATATCAAAGTATATATAATCTGTTCAGATATGGTTGTGGATATAAATAGATCTACGAAGATATGTTATATATAGTGTTCTATATGATTAGATCTGATTCAAGATCTCATTATATATATTGTTATATCTAATTATATCAGTCATATCTGGTAAGATCTAATTGTATATCTTCCTATATGACATCATATCTAATTATATATACTATATATAGCTCCATGTCTAATTATATGTATCGGATTAAGTCATGAACCAGTACTGCTACACGGATAAAAAAATATGTATATGTTTGGGTGTAAAATTAATATGTTTGTTACGAGAATGTTAACGTGATATATATTGTTACAAATACATATGTTTGGTCACACAACACAACTAGTGGTGAACATAACCAAACAATCATTATATGTTGTGCATGTCGAAGAAACCTTTTTCAATATCATTTTAAAAATTCAGAAAATCCTTACGTTCAGACACAACTGTCTGTTAGTTTTCAAAAATATCATGACATAACAATCACCATTGCTGTTGCTGTTATTAAATTTAAAACAAAATGTTGGTATCAAATATTGGATAATGCGAGTTTGATATTTTTATTTTTTATTCATATAAAAATTTAATGTATTCTCATTTTTCGACGAAGATCAAGCAGTATGAGAAGTGATGAGGTAAGTTTATCGTTTGGGTCCTATTTTTATATATGTATGTATTTAATATTTTCTCTTTCTAGTTGGACGAAAAGATTAAGGAGACCGAGTAGCAACGTGATGATTTGTAGCCAGGCCATTTTCGAATTTGCGATAGAATGTAGTATTAACCAATGTCAAAAAGATAAAATAATGATTTGGAGATGGTTTGCATCATGAAACGGATATATTATTCATGTATGGTATTTGGGACTTCGCACAAACCATTCCTTATGTCGTTGGTTTGAATTATTGTGCACGAGAAGCAATTATTGGTAAGTTATGTATTATTTGTAAATATGTCTTTAAATAAACTGACAAATCTTCTGTTTTATATGTTATATTTTTCAGAGTTTCATTCCGAGTAGCCAAAGAGGGGAACTGGGAGACTAATGTAAAAAAATGTGTGAAGAAAGCAATGTCCCAATGCCTTGGACAATTTAAACGCCAGAAACGCCGTAGTGGCTATGTATATATATTTTTAGTTGAATTCTTATACTTTTATTCCTAGACGTAGATATAACGTAAATAGGTTTGAGCAACTTGCTGTATTAAATACACTTTCATTATAAAACCTAAAATAAATCTTTTTATTATTAATTAATTTCAGTAATATTGGAAATTTATAGATAAAATTATATATAATTAGATATATTAACATCTAATTATATCAAATTAGATATGGGCCAAATTTGAGATCTGGTCAGATCTAATTCCTTTAGAATTAGATCTGATCAGATATTACCATTTTTCGGATCTGACCAGATTTGCCTACATATACTACCATATCTAATCAGATATGGCAGGAGATCTAATAATATCTGGTCAGATCCACTAACTTTTACACGGGACGTATCTCTATTGCCTATTGCAAAATTTCTTAAATTTATGTTGGAATATAGATAAAAACACAAGTTTGTAATTTATTTGAATATTACACCACAAACATTTCTTTATATACCAAATATGGAAGTCGATAAGCAATCATGAACGTTTACTCAGCATCCTTCGCTTTACTTTGTTGTAATTAATCTTGCAGTTATACATGTCGTTCGTTATCTATCTCCGTCGCCATACTTATCTTTTTTTTGTCTATTCTCTTTCGCTCTCTCTGAGTTTTGAAATTTCTAAATGAATATATGTTTGCATCCAGAAACATTATAGCTAGGAAAATGTAATGTCCCAAACATAATATGTACTAGTAATATGTACACTATGAACATTATAGGCTTGCATTTAAAAATAAAGTGCTAAAAATTTGGTTTCCAAAAACAACTGTATTTTTCGTTCGTGTACTGTTCTACTCAAAACTACCTCCTCAATGATGGTTAGGTTAGGTTAGGTGGCAGCCCGATGTATCAGGCTCACTTAGACTATTCAGTCCATTGTGATACCACATTGGTGAACTTCTCTCTTATCACTGAGTGCTGCCCAATTCCATATTAAGCTCAATGACAAGGGACCTCCTTTTTATAGCCGAGTCCGAACGGCGTTCCACATTGCAGTGAAACCACTTAGAGAAGCTTTGAAACCCTCAGAAATGTCACCAGCATTACTGAGGTGGGATAATCCACCGCTGAAAAACTTTTTGGTGTTCGGTCGAAGCAGGAATCGAACCCACGACCTAACCATTGCACCACGGTGGATCCTTAGAGAAACATAATGCACACAAATTTTAAATCAGATAACCGATTTTAAAAATTGTTAATATTTGTTCCAAATATTCCTCAAATAAATTGATGATTATTTACAGAACTCTTAAAACTATTACACGGAACTAAACATGGAATCGGGCAGCACTCAGAGAGAAGTTCACCAATGTGGTATCACAATGGACTGAATAGTCTAAGTGAGCCTGATACATCGGACTGCCTAACGTAACCTATGATTCTCTACAGTCTATACCCAAATCCTTTTTTGTTGTAGACTTAAATAAATTTTTGCTACCGAAAATTTCGCAAGAGGTGCATACCGGCCTTTAAATAAAAACATTTTTATTCTAAACCCACAGTCTATTGATTGAGGTAGTCTTTATAAAATTGTTTTTACATTCAGAATAAGACGTCAAAATTCGCTATAAACATAATATACTATTCTTCCAATCATAATTTTTAACGCGAAACGAAATTTCAAAACGATTTTGGTAAACGATAATATTTTTCTAGGTTAAGGTGGGTATTAATTTTTTCACGATTACTTTTATCTAATAATTAATGAATATAAATTTTGTGAAAAGTTGCTTTGGGATATTCCCCATCAAGTTTTAATAAAAATTTGCATCAAAGAGGTACAATTTTACACTGTTTTTACTGGTTTAATTTCGGTGTTAGCGGCTAAACTCGAACTTAATACCCACCTTTATTAAGAGAAAAGTGTGTCTCCAAGGCAAGTATAGACTTTATCAAGTTTCTTATTTTTATGCAGTTTAACCCTGGAAAGTCATCCTTATTTTTTGTACACTAACGTCATCCTTCGTCATTTTTTGTGCCTTATAGATATTTCTTGTCTAGCAAAAAAGGGAATTAGCCAAAAACTATACCCAGACGTCTCAAGCAAAATTAGCAGTACTGTTGTTTATCTACAGTGTGTATATGGTACACTCAACTTTGCATATTATTCACTCACTTTTTGGAGAACGAGAATTGCCATACAAATTAATTGTTTGAATTTAAAAAGGACTGATAAAGCAGAATTTTATATTCTTTTTTAAAAATTGATCTTTTTCAAAAGAACGAAGAAAAAAAAAACAAAGTAATGATAAAATAAAAATTATTGTTTTACAGGCGAAAAGTAGCCAAATAGCGAACAACAAATTGTAACATTTTTTTATAAAACATTACCCAAAGCATATTCAAGAACCAAAAAAAGTTTTTGTTTTTTTATTTTGTATTTTGCACTCTAAACGAAAATATGTTGTTTGCTGTTATGTCTTAGTTTGGTAAATATTCAGATATTTTGGAAATGAAAACCTATTCTTATAGATGTTATGTTTTCTTTCTAATTATCTAGCAACTATTGTTAAGTAAATATATAATATTAATGTATTGGCCTTATATGCATTGGGTATTATACGAAATAAATGAAATAAATAAATATTATTTTATTGTTACGATAGCCACCACATTGCCTTTTCTCTGCAGAGTTACATTTTTTAGTGTGATTACACTAAAAATAACAATGTTTGCTTTTTTTGAAGATTTTCTGCTGTTTCTACTGTCAAATTTCGGTGTAGTTTCCATCATATAAATCGGTGTTCAGATCTTCTGTGAAATTTCACAATATCACTTTGTACGATAATAAATGAAATGAAATTTGGAACATGAACAAACTTAAACAAAGCGATTGAAAATTTCATATACTATGTACGGAAAAGACTTTATTAAGTTCCAAGTAAACATTGATACAATTAAATTTTTAAATAAAACAAAAAAGAATCCCATAAATTAATTTAATAAATCACATTTTGATTTTTAATTGGGATCGGTGATTGATATTATCATTTCCTTGATTACAGCATTCGGGCGATTATTGTTTGTTTTGCCGAATATCGTCTTCGGCTTCTGCCAAAAACCCCGCTCTAATTTACAATTACATTAAATATTAAATAACAATTTTTGTGCTGCAAACATGAGAATGCTAAACCAAATCCAAGTGTTTATTCCAGGCATTGACTATATTCACCTTTGACTTCCGGAAATTGATTAAAACCAATGAACATCGTGAAATGTTATTTCTAATTTAGTTTGTTTTTTATTCTCATTGTAAAAAAGACGAAATACAAATCTCAGATAAGAAGTGAATGTTTAGAAAAAAAAGAACAAAACATTATTATCATATGAGACTGGAATGTGGTCACAATTATTAGTTTTCTTTTACATTAAAATGGACAACAATATTTGTATGTATTATCAATTGGAAGAATTTTTACTTAGCTAATAAAAAAACACAATATTAATTGTTAACTGCAACGTATCCAGCCTAGAACTGTAAGAATTCCATCATCGTTGTTTTAAAACTAAAAATGAAACTAAAATAAAATCATACAATAGAAAGGTATAAACAACAAAAAAGAGGGGTTCTGCGTGGCTCATTATAAACAGGAGAACATCATATTTTTCAATTACTATTACTTGACATTTTATTGCAACTTTGCCAAAACATCGACGGCCCATTGTGATATTTAAATTGTTGACCAAATAAATATGCATTTGAAGACTTCGATATGGACTAATCAGTCTATATAACATGGTTGTTATGTATGTTAAGAACAGAATTATTTGGATTTTTTGTTGCTATTGATTCTTAAACGGAGATCATTTCGCAGAGCTTTAATTTTGAAGATTTTACCAAAATGTTAATCAACCTAAAATCAATAAACATACTAACGATTCCCCTAACTGCTCTACTTGTAAATCATTAATATTTAACACATCGTTATTCTCGCTTAGAAATATTTAGAGTCCTAGTAGAATTTTTTAGCTTGTGCTTCACTTCTGCTCCTAGAAATGAGAATGCAGGTTAAACATTAAATTAATCAATAGGCTATGTTAGATATAATTTCAAGGAATACTTACTTATAAATGTTATAAAGGAGAACTAATAAGAGCTGTACAGCTGTAACGCTAAGGAACATTGTAACACCCACACAATTACCAGTGGGACAAGATGTTTGCGCTTGGGGTGCTGCACCCAATCTATAAGTTGATAAAACAAAATATTAGAGTTGCTTAGAGAACAAAATCAAAATTTCTATCACTCACTTCTGGCCCACATGGCTAATTCCCTGTTTAACTTGATTCATGCCATCTCTCATTTCGGATATTACAGCTTGTATGTCATAGCCCGCAGCATGGCCACCACTGGGGGCCCTTTGCTGAGTTTGCAAAATTGAATCTGTTCTGCTATTGATATCGCCAATGAGAGTACGCAATTCGCGTGCTGTAGCTAAAAGATTATTTTGATTGGCGACCAATAGGTCAACTTCGGCTCTTGTCATTGCGCCACCTACACTAATCTGTGGTTGCGCAGCACCTCCCGGAGCAGGAGGTGTAACTGCACCAGCGGCTCCACCCATTCCACGAGACACCAAGGATAAAGTGTTCTCTTGTCTGCCAATTACTTCATCCATTTTTCGTGAAAGCTCTCGTATGTGTTCAAATATTTGACTTTGTCCTTGCCAAATTTGTCGCAATTCACGTTGATTTTCGGATTCGTAGAATTCATCCCATTCTTCATCTTCTTTCTAAGGAGAGAAAAGGCATAAACGTTAGAAAACAACTATATCGCGAGATCACAAAAGGAGAGAAATCCAATAAAATGAAAATATGAACAAATGCTATGGGCCCAGTTATAGTTTTCAGAGTTGTTCCCGATCGAAGGCACGTTCGGTACTTCGAAATAAAAATAAAAGTTGAAATTTAACGAAGGCTTCATAACTTTGATTGTTTGCTGAAAACTGTGTTGGCTATTAGCTAGATCATAGTGATCTTCATTTAATAGCCTAACAGTCTGCTTCAAAATTCTAGATCAATTCTCATCGCACAGAAAATGCATTACAATATCCACCACCAAACATTGGGATAATCTACCATAAAAAATCTGTTAATAGTATTAATTACCTCATCTGGATGTTCTTTCTTATACTCTTGCTTTTGTTTCTCAAGTTTTTCCTGGTACTCCTTATATTCCTGGGAGAGCTTTTCGTTGTCTTGTGGAACTTTATTCTCCACAATCTGACCAGCTGGATGCAATGAAGTCGTCAAGAAATGGAAGACATCATGATCATCAGCAAGACCTCCAGTGGCTGCTGAGATACCAAAGTAACCGTTTTTGGGCAATTGAACTCCATCAGCACGTAGACACATTTCATAATCGTCGTTATTGTTGGTCATGCCATTGTGGAATAACACAGTCAAGACATTGTTGTAGTATTCAATGCGAGCCCTTGTTGGGAATGGTTTGTTGCGGAAATCACGCAAACAACCAGACAATAGTTGTGTTGTACCATCATTAGCATGGTCAAATTGTTTGGTGCCGTCGTTAAGTACAGCCATTATATAGGGATTGTTATGTTTGTTATCATTATCGAACGAATCAAAGAAAATACCAAGACCGTTCCAGCGGTCAGATGAACCAAATACAGCTCCATTGTAGTCTCCCTTTTGAGTTGTGTACCAGAATGCCAGGCCATCAGCACCAATGCGACCACGGCCATTAACCCGGAACACAATTTCCACTTCCCACCAGTCAAAATTTGTAGGACTCTTTGTCCAGATGGCTCCTTTCTGTGAACGTAAGGAAGGTGCTACACGAACACTCTCCGAACTGGCAATGGCATCTATGAAATAAAAAAATAGTCATTATATCGTTGTATTGTTTATAAATCATTCTGGGAAACATTAAACATCTGTTTGCGTGGCTATTCCCATCAGTTGGCACAACTACCGACTGTGGATGGTCACTTTTTGCCACTCTGTCAAACATTACTTTTTCGTAATCCGTCTCTTTCACTCAAATCACTTATCGCTAAGAAACGTGAGAAGGCATATGTTTTTCACTGACGTGGACGTGCCTGTGTGTTGTCAAATGCTTCCCTTTATTGTTGTTGTTGCTACTATATGCTACTTACTGCCACCGTATTCCCAAAATGGAACTGTTCCATCCTTTTGAGCCAAGTATGGTGGTTTAAATGAATATTTGTACTCAAATCTGCGATGGACCCCAACATGACTCGGAGGCGCATTTGGATTTGTTTGCCCATTAGCATTTAATACCAATAAAGGTAAAATTAAGACGAAAGACCGGAGAAACAACATTTCAATTTTTCTCTTGATATTTGACAATTTGAGATGGTCATACATCTAGTGGTGGTGGTTTTGACTCGATAATCGTGGATAATCGACATTTTATTTTGATAACAACTACTCGATTATATGTGTACACTACGGCCGTGTGCCAATGTCAAAAAGCCATAACAAATAAATCAGTGAATGTGTTACTAAATGCAATTACCTACTTTATGCGTCATTCGATAAAAAACGAATATAAGAAACAATAATTTTTTTCTAAATTATATTGATTATCCACTGTATTTATATTCTTCCAATAATGTCGTTATCCAACTTTTCAAGTCAAATCCCTTATGTTTGCCATACCGTAATTTATATTCGATAACTTAATCGATACAGCAGGTCATTTATGTGATCGATGACGCATCTATCGATTTTTATCTTATCGGAGACAAATCTTAAGGGACCGTATACGGTCGCATAAATTCTGCGACACAACACGTTGCGGCGACAAATCCGTTAGTATAAGGTCATGTTGCGGGGACATGTTGGCATAAAATCAAAACAACTTTGATTTTTTCTGGTTGAGTGGCACAAATCATTAGGTGTAAGGGGATGTTCGCCAAACATTATAAAAAACAAATTGATTTTCACAATAAAAACAGGCATTTCTGCAATGAAATTAATGATGGATCTGGCTGGAAATTTAAGAAATAAAAAATCCACTTCCATTCAATGCAAAACCAGGCGGGAAGTATTCTGAAATTCATCAAGTGATTTGTAATTTATTAAATGTGGATTATTTCAGGAATCATTGTTTTGCCACATATACCCGGATTTTTATTATTTTCTTCCATTTGTTTTTTTTAGTAAAAAATGGGTTCACCCGCAACTTTTCGTACATCTTAATTATTTATGTTTATGTTTATTTTTCTTATTTTTCATGTTGTCATCATATTTGTTCGTGCAGTATAAGGGCAAAACTTGAGCGAACACACAACAAATAGGCGAACCTCTGTCGTAGTGATTATCCGACCGTCTAAGGTCTGCTTTAAGAGCACCTTATGCGCCGTCCAGACTAGAGGTGTGCGCGTGACACGTAATTGTCGTGACACACGTGATTCACGCGTGAATGTGCGTGAATACAATTTCTGCAAAATCACGCTCACGATAAAAATCAAGATTTAATTCTTAAAAATAATGATTTAATTCTTACTTATGTTAAATGAAATTGATTTAACTGTCGAACTATATTTTATTTATAAATTTTGTTACCTTTGCTCATTCCCGGTTGGAAAATGTCGTGAGTCTCGTGAATTTGTCTTTAGTCACGTGAATTGTCGTGAATCGTGCGTGAGCGTGAGTCTGTGAAAGTTTTTCGTGCGTGAGTACTGCTTTTCATCTCGTGAATGTGCGTGAGTGGTTGCGACACTTATTGTGCGTGAGCGTGCGTGAATAAATATTTGACTTCGTGAATGTGCGTGAGTGTACGTGAAATTTCACTCACGCGCACACCTTTAGTCCAGACTATAAGTTATTCCACTGAGGCAACATTTGTACTTTGATCTGCTGAATTCGAAAAAATGTATGGAACAGTTTTGGAGACATCCCGTTATTTTTATACCCTGCGCCACACTGTGGAACAGGATATTAGAAGTTAGTGCATATGCTTGCAACACCCAGAAGGAGACGAGATAGACACATGGTGTCTTTGGCAAAAATGCTCAGGGTGGGCTCCTGAGTCGATATAGCCCTGTCCGTCTGTCCGTGAACACATTTTTGTAATCAAAGTCTAGGTTGCAGAATAGAAGACTATTGATTTTGGAAGAAATCGGTTCAGATTTAGATATAGCTCCCATATATATATTTCGCCCGATATGGACTTATATGGCCCCAGAAGGCAGAGTTTTACCCTAATTTGCTTAAAATTGTGCACTAGGAGTACAATTAGTAGTGTAGTCAAGTGTGCCAAATTTTATTGAAATCGGTCCAGATTTAGATATAGCTCCGATATATATCGTTCGCCCGATTTACACTCATATGACCACAGTGGCCAATCTTTTACTCCGATTTAATTGAAATTTTGCACAGGGAGTAGAATTAGCATTGTAGCTATGCGTGCCAAATTTGGTTGAAATCGGTTCAGATTTAGATATAGCTCCCATATATAGCTTTCGACCGATTTACACTCATACGACCACAGAGGCCAAATTTTTGCTCCGATTTAGTTGACATTTTGCACAGGGAGTAGAATTAGCATTGTAGCTATGCGTGCCAAATTTGGTTGAAATCGGTTCAGATTTAGATATAGCTCCCATATATATGTTTTTCTGATTTCGACAAAAATGGCCAAAATACCAACATTTTCCTTGTAAAATCGCCACTGCGATAATTTCAATTCTATTTCAGAGATGTCAGTACAGTTATAATAAATTGGAATATATTACATATGAATTATATTGGAACCCCTACATAGCATGTCCGAAGTGATACGAATCTTCAACTTATTTCCATTTTAGTTCAAAATAAATTTCAAAGAAAATTATTTCATAGTAGGATATATTTTCGTTTAAAAAAATATTCAAGAATTAATCACTTACAGTGTATTTAAGAGAAAGAAAATTTACGACAAGGTTTATAAATATTCGTTTTGTGTTTTTTTAATATGAATTAAGTTACAATACATTTTACTTCTGCTGCGATTGTTGGTTGGTTGCTTCAATGGATATTGGCTGCTTGCTTATTTCATTACAAACTTAAGTATACTATAATAAACACATTATATAATCATAGGACTTACAGCTATTATTAAGTAAACAAAACGACACAGAAAATGAAAAATAAACTCACTGAAAAACAATATGTAACAAAAAATATTAACTTAATAATATAGGACAAACCAAGAGGAAGAGAAATGGGAAATTAGACGTACATAGTATGTTTTTCCTGTAGTATGCAGATCTGGCATACCAGTGAAGTATAAAATTTCATATTTATTCCGCAATTTCATCAGTCCTTTTTGTTCAAAATTGTATAATTGAGTGAGAGCGTATTTGAAATGAAATTTAAATTAAGAGCATGATTGTATGAAAAGAACAATATTGTAAATTCTTATTTGAGAACGTACAGAAAGGCGAGATAGCTTTTATATTTATACAAAAAATTAGAAATTAAGAATGATGTTAATGGAGAAACATGGTGTATATACGGTTGCTTGTGTATCAGTAGAAAAATGGGAAGGGAGTAAATGTGAGTAGTTAACATTTGAGCTTATTATACTTTGTATAAATAGACATACTTGGTTGGTTTTTTTTATCACTAAATTAGAGATTTAAATAACGGGCATTGTGTTTCTTATTATTGATTGGTAGTATTAATTCTATAATTCATAAATTTTATAATGCTTGTATTTTTTATATTGTATATTCGATTGGTAGTGTGTTTTCTTGGGCGAGTTTTTTTGTAAAGAATGTTGTTGAGGATTTATAGAGATATAGAGAATATTGTTATGTTCTTCTCTTAGCTATTTTCTTTTGTATTTTATAGGAATCCATATTAATGTACAAGATGTTGCTTTGATTGTGTTGTATATTCTGCTGCATTGCTATTAGTTGCCCGTTTTAATTAGTTGAAAATATTGTCATTAAGTCACCCTCAAATATGGCTATCAAGAGCATAAGTAATACACCGCTAGACATACCCAATATTTGCAATGCAAATTGCTGCAATGATTTGTGGGCTGCTGATATTTCAGGCATCTGTAAACCAAAGGAAAAAACAATAATGGATTAGTTGTGTGTATATTTTTCAAAAATCACAATATTGCATACCATATCAACCATTGCTATGTAAATAAATAGACCAGTGGCTGCTGCAAACATCCATTGTGCCGTCTCATGAGATTGACCAAATATTATCCCGAATATCATTCCAATGAAACTCAAAACACCGGTTAATAAATTGTAATACACAGCCGATTTAACTGACATGCCAGCTTTCATCAAAATAGCAAAATCTCCTAATTCGTGGGGTAATTCATGACAGAAAACAGCCAATGCAGTTGAAAACCCACCAGCCATATTTTCAGCAAAGGCAGCTCCTGAAATGAATGATTGTATTTATTGTAACTGTATTAATTTATTTATTTTAATGGATATAATAATAATTTATTAAGGCAAAACAAAAAAAAACAAAATGAGGCCAATAATAGTGTACTGCCACTAAAAAAATTAAATTTGTACAGAATATTAGAATAAAACTAAATTCAGATTTACATTAAGAGAAAAAAGTTGCTACTACAAGCTGTATCGATCAATTACTCATTTTGGAATCTAAGCTACAATTCATTGCGGAACCGTACAAAAGTGAAGTTGAAATTCCTGAGCACTATCGGCAAGCAATTCCATACCCTAGCTATGGATCCAAATCAAATCTCGTTATTATATGAGAAGGCAACTGCCTTTTTATAGCCCTGAAAAAGAACAAAATGTTTCGAAGTGAAATATAATCGTCAACACTGCATCCCAGAAATTCTTTTACCTTTCCACTCACATGTTCGAACAATTTGACCCCATTTGAGTACATACCGAACTATCCTATTCACAATGAGTCTAATTTTATATATTTATTTATTTCTTTATTGTAATATAAAGCCTTCAAGGCCATTAAACATTATTACAAATAGTATACAAGTAGTTTTTAATCCAATTATTTTCTTCAGTAATGTACAAATAACGCGGCTCCCCACCCATATATATAAAACACAAAAAATTAAATGTTTACATATATTCATAGCCCTAGCTGCACGGATGTTAAAAACAATCATAAAAGGAACTGTTATCAGAGAGTTAAAAAATTTGAAGTAAGCTTGTGTCTAAACATAGGAACAGAATATGAAAAGTTTCTTAATTCAAGTGGAAGACGATTTTTATTAAAATTCTAAGTGCACGATACTAATTCCGAATAGTAGTTTACAATCCTATTAGAGATAAAATCAATATGATCACCAAAATCCAAGAACTGATCGATAATCACACCCAGGCATTTACTACTATTTACATAATCAATGGCCAGACCTCTGATATAAAAAAATCATTGGATGTGAAACCAACCTATGGCCTATACGAAATACGATCACATTGGTTTTGTTGGGGTTTGTCAATGGATTATTGTTATCTAGCCAGTCAGAAAGAACAAAAATATTGGATGAAATGACAATAAACTGTTACAACAACAACATAAACTATATAAAAAATAACGGGTCTAACACAGACCCACAAGTTAGGTTCACAATATGTGAATCTCGGCTTCCCAAACGAACAAATTGTGATCTATTCCATAGGTATGAAAATACCAATCTGCACGCTACCGCCGAAAACAAGTATCATCCCGAGGTTAGTATTAGTTCTGCATTGGACACGATTTGTACGGGGAGGTATTTTTCTCAAGGTAATTGAAAGGAATATTCCCATTTAACGACTTACAAAACTCAATTCACTTTTTATTCTAGGCGTATATAGATTTGTATCTGGCGTTTTCTTTTCAATGGTTCTATTGATCAAATTCCTTGATCTACTTTGTCCGTAAAGCTCGAAGAATAATGAATTGTAAAATTAAGATATCATGCATTTGGACGTTAATCGCCTGTTTCAGTATCAGGCTAACAAGAAAACTAATTCCTTAACCCTTATATTATGTTGGGGTCATTTAATGACCCACATCGTAGTTTTCATCAGCGCATTTCTTACTGTTGGAATATAAATAAAAGTTCTTACTAGTCAGTGCACAAATTGTTGACATGTACTGTTTTCTTGCTGAGTAGTAAGAACTTTTAATTATATTCCAACAGTGATAAATGCGCTGATGAAAAATACCATATGGGTCATCAACTGACCCCAACATAATATAAGGGCTAAAACATTTTTAAGTTCCATTTGTAAAGTTTGTTGGCTCTTCGAATTCTTTTGTGTAAATTCTGCCAGGATTACCTCAAAAAGAGAGTAGCACACTGAAAGGGACCTCCTATTTCAAAGATTGACTTATTTTAGTTAATTAACATTTTTAACATTCAAAATATGTATATTTCAATTGCCGTTAGTTCCGTTTGCAGATACCATTGTAAAAACAATGAAACAGTTCGTTCGGTTATCGATTTCTTCTGTGGAAGTAATCCATTGCAACCTGGCGAATCGCGACATTTAGAATATAGAGTTGCATATGCTACTAACAATAGTCAAAAAAAGCAGACTTAATTTTTCTTCTGCCTTAAGAGTAATTGACGACAACGGATTTAATATCATATCAATTTATATTGGAAACATTTGTAGAATGCTTGACTTACCTATTGCCATGCCATCGGTAAAATTATGTAAACCATCTCCCATGATGATCATCCATACAACAGCGCTCAAGGATTCCGGCGGCGAATGTACATGCCCATGTTTGTGAGAGTGACCATGGTGTGACGATTCATGTTCTCTGAGAATTACTGTAACGGTGTCATTCATTAAATCCTTTCCATTCGTTGCATTCGCCGTTACTGTATTTATTGTGGGACCATCACCGACCACATTGCCATCTAAGTCAGTTGCCAATGTACTACTGTCAGGAACTTGTTGGCTGTGGCAAGATGATGTACTGTTCGGTTGTGATGACTGCTGCAAGTCATTATGGTGATGATGCATTGCATGATTTCTATCTGCCAGAGGAGCATAATTGTTTTGCGACGTAGATAGTAATGATTGCGTAGCATTCTCGACGGGATCAGCATCTAATTTTCCATTTCTAATTGAAGCAACATTGTCAGCAGCCTTGCTGTTGGGTAAATGTAACCAAACATCGTTTTTCGTGTCCATTGCAATTTCATCATAGCAGTATGGATATGAGCTGTATTTGGATTTGCATACTTTATCACCTGCCACCGAATTGTTGTGCGATGAGTCTGGGTCCCGCATCACCTTTGCTCTAGATGGTTTGGTAGCCTCTTTTTTGGCAACACTTTTACGCCACTCGGAGACCATAGTTAAACCATGTTCGGTTATATAGAAAAACACAATGCCACCCATGCAGGTAAGGCCTTTAAAGATCATATTACTCTCATTCTGGCCAGCTAAAGACTGTTGAGCAATTGAAAGTTGGACGCGAATGTAACAATGTTTAAAATTTATTCATTAAATGTGCTATGCCAATACTTACATGAGGCAACAAGTGCAGCAAAGCATCACCTGTCATGGTGCCAACAGCCAATGCAACCAAAAACTGAATGATGTGTTTATAGAAACGTGAATTCATGAAGGGTATTATTGCAACACCAACTAAACCAAGAATACTGCAGGCAAATACTGCGGCGAATGAATAAATCCACACTGGAATGTGATAAAAATGATTACCAAAATGTCCAAATAGTCTAATAATTCCAAAATCCACTTACCAAAAATAATATCCTCTTTGGGACGTTTGACACGTTTAGCTTCATGTTCATCGATCTCTAATAAAATATCTGCTTCAATGCAACCTTTGTTGTTGGAATCACTGGTGGAGGTTAATTGATACAAAAGAACAGGGCATACATTGACGATATCTTCTGAAGACAACGTATAATTGGAATGATCATGGTGATCGTGGTCATGATCGTGTCCATCATCATCCATATGTGTGTGAGCTAAAGCACAGCCCTCTGTAGAATCGGAACAGTTGCGAATATCCACATCTGAAGATTCGTTCGAATAATGACTTTCATGATGGTGGTTATGATCATGTTCATGATGATCATGCGATTTTACATAGCTTATCAATTTAGAATCTCCAATACACTGAAAGAGAATAGTAGACGAAATATAATGTATTTTATGTTAGTATTAATTGTTTAATCACTCGTTTGGAATGTTAAATCACATTTAGATGTATTCGATACAATAAAACTAATGATATGCCCCTATTGTGGTTACAAGATAACGCTTTATTAACACCAACAAAGAAGCCATAAAGAGGAAGCAGCGTCTCTAGTGGATAAAATCCTAACACCCATTCTCTTTAATCCATAAACAAAACAGCTGTTACTGGACAATATATAAACAGGCTGCCACGATAAAAATTTGACGTGGACAAAGTTTTAGACACCTACACAAGGATCTAGGATAGTCCCGGCCAAACGTTTCGTATACACAACAGAAACCATAATATGGCATCAGTGGATATAACTTGAAAAGTCGCCTTGATAGAAAGAGGATCCCAATACAACATTTATATGAAAAAATAAAACTTGCTAATATATTGGCAGCAAACAAAAGTTTATATTTTGGCGGAGAAGTCCAATCTCCTCCATGGATTCCTTTCTACGTTTCCACCATCTCATTCAATTGTTGACCATTACTCAATATAACTTTTTCAAATTTATATTTTGATTTCTAACTTCTTTAAACTAAAAATCGTCACTTGATCACTAAACTCGTCGCTGTAAATTAATTATTAGGGGCTGTAAATTAATTATTTTATTGCTTCCGCAAAATGCACATTTGCACCCGAGACAAACGTAGGTAGTGGGTATCTTTCATTTATTCTTGATAATACTTACCGTTTCATTGTCACTATCCTCATGACTACGAAGCAATTTCTGCGGCAGTAATTGATGTAAACCCAATTTTTCTAACATACGCTGGAAATCCTCTATGTTTATTGTGTCACCACTGCCATACTCACTGAATATCCTTCTCACAAATGTTTCGGTAATTTCGGGCCTGGCAGGTATTTCACTAGAACCATGTCCATGATCAGCATGACGTTTTTTTCTTCTTCGATTGCGATTATCACCTCTATTCGTTTTTGTAGTTGAAACATAGGCTAACGATGAAGCATCGGTGGTTCGTTTTTGTTGGCTTTTAGCAGAAAAGCTCGATGTGGCGGATGTGTCTTTATTTGTTGAGTAGACAATGGCATTCAGAGGACCACTATGCTCCCACTCATTATTGTGACCAGGTGATCCAGTTGATCCAGCAAATAGAGTTTCGATATGCTGTTGACATGGTAGGTGGTCTGCACATAGTAGGCATACAACACAAACAGCCATTATATGACGGGCCATGATGCATGCTAGTCAATGATGGTTACTAATACTCTAAAAGTTATCCTTTTTAATTCCTATGCCACTGTCTGGAGCACAACGTATTAGAGTTAATCTTGAACTGAGGTATATTTCTATTCTACAGAAGAATACATCAAACACCAACTCGCAGAAACGGGATACTCTAGATATTTGCTTCTTTCTTCTTGTTATTCCAAAACAGAACTGAATCTGTAAACAAAAGAGAAGAGTATATTAGAAAACCAATTATACCGCAATGAATAAAACAAAATGGAAAATAATTGGTATAAACTGGTTGATTTCGATGTTTAGAATAAAACATAGCCATATTAAGAATCTATTCGATAACAAAATCAACCAACACAATAAATCCATCTAAACATTCATTCATAATCAATCCATTCAAGTCAATTGTAAGTACTAGAGTGAAAACCAACCCACGTCCATTCATATCAAAAATTTAATCGTAAGACAACATCATTGTTATGTTCGGAGGCAGATTGTACAAAATTGTTTGTTTACTAATAAAAAAGATCACAAAAGGATTACGTAAATAATTTCCGGATATTATGGCATAAGAGTATTTTTAAATGATATACAAAGATATGTCAAGCAGTTGCATTTTAAATTTATTTACTGTTTGATCCCTTTTTAGAAAAAAACAATCAGCTCACCGCGTTCACATAACTGCTTATATTTCAGCTTAAAACCATGTGTGGACAAATCTACATAGGTAGTGATTAGGACAAACCCCTGCCAGACAGTTATATGGACGATCGTTCTGGAACTAGTGTATTCCTTATCAGAATCCTCTACTTGCAGCGAAACTATCAACCAATTATAGGTAAATTCACCAAACCCGATGTGAATTAACTCGAATGTTAATTTGCCCTACATCAACCTGTACAAACAACCTGTGTTAACACTTTTGTCCAACCACCGTATAAAAACTAGAATTAAAATTAATTTTGTTTTGCGCACAAAGAAATTTTCAATTACGAAATTTGCTACATTGAGAATAATAGCTTACACGAAGTGTTACAATTAATATGAATAGCTTACGAAGTGGTAGGCCGGTCAATCGTGAAACGATGGCTACGTGATATTATTTCATTTATTTAACAATCCTGTAAGCCTACGTGGCCAATAAATAGTATTGTTCTTAAAAATAGTAATTGTAAAATTATCAATACTAATCATTAAACCTTAAATTACTCTATAATCCTACCACTACCACATTAAACCTTAAATTACTCTATAATCCTACCACTCCAACATCCTCACTTTGGCCAAAGATATTAGTGGTATTGACAGCTCATTACATTATTTACAACCATCAAAATCATTTATTTCTGAGTTTACCGATATAGAAAACAAACTCTATTACACTAAAACATGTTTTAGGATGGCTAAAAGAAACAAAAATATGTCTTGTATTTACACAATCATCTGAATATTATTCAACTTAAACACAAAGAAAATGTTTGCTGGTCGATAGTATTGTTGAAAATACTTTGGGCAAAATTTTAAATCGTACAAATATTACGAACTGTTTTCGTTGTTTTCTGTTGACTGTTGTTTTCAGCACACTTTTTTTTAGAGTGAGTGTAGAGATATGTGAAATTCTGTCAAAAGTACTTATGCTGTCAACCAGTTGCGATGAATAGACGTGCGTATCCAGAGCGTCCATGTCTGACGGAGTGTGTCAACTCCTTATTATTTCTGAAGCTGAAAAGTATAGGAGGAGTATGAAGATCTGGCAACATTGATGATCTTGACTTCACAACCGAACCATTGTGTTCGTGTGTTTTGATAGAAATCAATTTCTAATTGAGAAATTCGTAAACCACCATAATGGACGTATTAAAAAAGACGAGTGCACCGGAATCTGCACAGTTACATAAATTGTGTGCAAAAATATCTAAGTAAAAAAATATTTTCAACAAAATAAAATATTGTAATTTGAATTTATAATAGTTCGTGCCAGCTACCCTGTACATAAAATTTAATTTAAATATTCGGTAATTATCTTTAATATTTCAATCATGAAAAATGTGTTATGATGGCATTCAATAGTTTCTAATTTCAATTTTTTTTATATTTTTATATTACAAATAATGAGAGAAATTAACTTTAATTACCTATTTCAATTATTTTACAAATTCAATATTAAAAAGTGTGCATATTCTGACTGTTTTAGTCTCAGCGGCAAAAATTTAAGTTGTACAAAAAGCGATAAACGCTTAGAGAATCCATTGTTGATTTCGATATGTTAACTAATATGACAATTGAAAGAAATCTAACAATCTCCTTAACAATCAATATAATTATTTCCTTCCAAAAGTAATTTTAGACAAACAACCTTCGTTTACCATTTGCTTTTCGCTATAAAAAGTTTGTTCGGATGAAAGTTATAGATTTTTTTGTGACTATGCATGTGACAACAATTTAATAAAGACTAAATCAGTTTTTGTGACTAATTACATTTTCCTTCATTTCTTTCTCACGCTCACGAGATTTATTAAGTTATCAGCACTTTTTCCGTAATACAAACAATTTAGAAGCAAATATTCGATTTTATAAATTTATCACAAAGTAAACATTTTATGCTTGGCGAGAAAACAAAATTTTTGCGGCACAAATTTTCCATATTCTCTATCAAAACATTTTGCTCTAGGACTTGATCATATTCCTTCTCTGCGTGTACAGTTTGTAACAAAACACACTATTCACTGCACCATGTAATTCTTATAGTCATCAACACACAAATAACGAATTGGCCATAAACGCATACAGTCAAGCAATTCTATTTGTAGACAGTGGTGCCAACTGTTTTGGGCTGAAAATCTTCAATTTTAAAAATATTTTTCGTCAAAATCGTCAATTCATACCAAAGAATTCGTCAAAAAATCGTCACTCATGATAAAATAAAAGTTTTATTCAAACATCTGAGGCATCCATATATTGTATACACAATAAAGCTGTTATTAAAAAAAGGGGTTTTATTCATTTTAGTTACATGAATAATGCCGTTTAAATCGCTAATTAAGTCATATAGTCTCCAGTTTTTTTAACGAGGATTAATTGAAATAAATGTTTAATTAATTTAAATTAATATATCTGATTGTGACCATATGTACTACATTGTTTAACAAAATTTTCTTGACAGAAAAATGTTCTATTCTCTAATCGAATTTAAATCCTTATTACTTGCTCATATATAATTTTTATTATGATTACTATTATCGGTAATTAATAAATAAATAAAGTGAATTTAACTAAACTGACTTCATAGCGATCAGAATTATTTTGCTTTAAATAGGTTTTAGACAAAAGAATACCTTGCAATGTTTAATTTTCAAAGGGATTCCGAATTTTAGGTTTATTTATATTGATTGCTTTGAAATTTCTTTCTACATTGGAGACGGCTGGGAGCAAGCTAAATATAAATTGTCATATTATTGAGATCCAAAATAACTTGTTCACATTACAACTTATGAAAATCGTCAACTTATAACATCAACTTATAACATCAATCGCCAACTTATAACATCACCTTGAATAATCGTTAAATCGACCTAAAAACCCTTAAAAGGAAACACTTGAGTCGAGCATTTTAAAAACTCGTCATCTCATAACTAAGTTGTTTAAAATCGTCGTCAAATCGTCAGAGGCCAAATTTACCATCAAAAATCGTCAAAATGACGAAAAATCGTCAGAGTTGGCACCGCTGTTTGTAGACCACATAGTAGAGGTGTGCCGCACGTGAGTAATTTTAATCATTCTCACGCACACACCCGATGGAAAAATTTTACTCACATCAGGATATTTTTTTACATTTTGAGCAACTCTGTGCTCACGCACACTTACGTACGAAAAACTTTTAAAGACTCACGAAAAATCTCGGTACTCACGAAAACTCTCCTCATTCATCAACATTGCTGTGACTCACCATTGAGTCGTATTTCACGTTTGATGATGCATAAATGCGAATGAGACTTGAAAAACATTCGTCGACGAGAATAATGTGGTAGTTTTCATAACATATAGGGCCAATCCTAGAATTGTAGAAGTAATTGACGTAGGGGACTTGACTTAAAAGCCGAGCATGATTAAAATCATAAAGCTCTTAACATTATAGGTGACACTAAATTTGTAAGCGAATTCATCTCGTAAACGTTATTGTGCTCGTGAGCGTATTTTTCCGATATTTGCTACTCACGCACACTCACGAAGAAATTTCTTCGTGACTCATGCATGTAATGTAATTACATACTTTCCAAAAAATTTCGCAAGATTCCGAAAGCATGTTCGGCATTGCGAAGATATTAATGTTTTACTACGAAACCCTTAAATGTCAAAATGTGGTTTATTTAAGACATAAACCGAAAAAAAAGAACAGTGTTCTTAATGCAAAAATAAAATTTTTGTAGCAAAAATTTTTTGGTGATAAAAGTTTGTTTTCGAAGAAATTCAAAAACTGTAACAAAAGAACAATGTTTGAGATACCTGTTTCCCAACGTTTTTTATTTTGTTTTTTTTTTATTAAATCAGCTTGTGTGCGCCCAACTATTTGGTCTATAAATAAAGGGTGATTTGTTAAGAGCTTGATAACTTTTTAAAAAAAAAAAAACGCATAAAATTTGCAAAATCTCATCGGTTCTTTATTTGAAACGTTAGATTGGTCCATGACATTTACTTTTTGAAGATAATTTCATTTAAATGTTGACCGCGGCTGCGTCTTAGGTGGTCCATTCGGAAAGTCCAATTTTGGGCAACTTTTTCGAGCATTTCGGCCGGAATAGCCCGAATTTCTTCGGAAATGTTGTCTTCCAAAGCTGGAATAGTTGCTGGCTTATTTCTGTAGACTTTAGACTTGACGTAGCCCCACAAAAAATAGTCTAAAGGCGTCAAATCGCATGATCTTGGTGGCCAACTTACCGGTCCATTTCTTGAGATGAATTGTTCTCCGAAGTTTTCCCTCAAAATGGCCATAGAATCGCGAGCTGTGTGGCATGTAGCGCCATCTTGTTGAAACCACATGTCAACCAAGTTCAGTTCTTCCATTTTTGGCAACAAAAAGTTTGTTAGCATCGAACGATAGCGATCGCCATTCACCGTAACGTTGCGTCCAACAGCATCTTTGAAAAAATACGGTCCAATGATTCCACCAGCGTACAAACCACACCAAACAGTGCATTTTTCGGGATGCATGGGCAGTTCTTGAACGGCTTCTGGTTGCTCTTCACTCCAAATGCGGCAATTTTGCTTATTTACGTAGCCATTCAACCAGAAATGAGCCTCATCGCTGAACAAAATTTGTCGATAAAAAAGCGGATTTTCTGCCAACTTTTCTAGGGCCCATTCACTGAAAATTCGACGTTGTGGCTCGTTAGTAAGTCTATTCATGATGAAATGTCAAAGCATACTGAGCATCTTTCTCTTTGACACCATGTCTGAAATCCCACGTGATCTGTCAAATACTAATGCATGAAAATCCTAACCTCAAAAGAATCACCCTTTAGAACTGCTTAACTCTGTCCGTTGATGTGTAAAATTTCGTTTGGTAGGAAAAAATATTGTTTTTCGTTTACCTTAAGTCAAGATTATTTTGTAATCTTAGTATTCTAAAATTATATATGATGTTAACACTACTCTATTCTTTATTAATTTTTTTATTGTTATCTTAATGAAATCTCCTTAACCTAGTAGTCGATTGAGTCTTACTTAACGGTCTAAAATATAGATTAAAATTGGGAAGTATACTACATAATGAAGATTTCTTATCCTTAAAATACCAATGCATTTTTGCTTAACAGAGAATTACTACAAAGAAAGATTTATTACTTATTACTACAAAGAAAGATTTATTTCTTATAGAGTCATAGAGTTAAGCGATTCGACTTCGATGGAATCATCCTTATGTTCGATGAATTTTGTTGCTTGACTATAAAGATAAAAATCATGCCAAAACAGGAGGTGCTCATAAAGTCTTTTAATGGTGCATTTTATGTTTTAGTCAACAAGTTAATGAAATATTTTAATAATATAGTAGGATTGAATTAGCTAAGATTTGTTTTGTAGTATCAAGTAGCCACAATTCATTAAATTCAAGAGGGAATTGCGTCTTAAATATATCCTTAAATTCATTTTACGCTTCTTTAGTCAGACTCAATTCCAAAGATATTAAAGTAAATAAAACATTTTTGGAACATGGTACACTTTCTTCGGTATGTAGATAGATTTTTTTCTTGGCAGCCAAAGTTTTCTTTTCTCTAAAAATCTTAAAGCAGATTCTCGTCAAAAGATGCTATGATTTTCATAAATTTTGTTTAAGGTTTAAAAAAAAAAAGGAATTCATTTGTTCTTTTTATATATCAACATAGAATACTACATCATTTGGTATTAGCTGGACCGAACTGTTATACAACTACTATACCGCCTCCGTATGTAGTATATATATTTTTTTAATTAATTTTTTTTGAAAACGTTTGGCAACTCACTGTCTTCAGAATATAACTTTGGGACATTATAACACTTTTTTGGAACACACAAAATTATTTCGCATAGGTTTTAAGAAATATATATCACAGAATTTGAACTTTTTTAAAATATATATTTTTAAATTTTCATTTAATAACTATTTATTCAGAGGGATGTCCTCTGGAATTTTAAAATGTGTAATTAGTTATATTTTTTTATTTTCTCTTACAAAAATTGAACATACGTTGCGAATAAATTCTAGCAATGCAAGGTATATTAATTACTTCATCAATGTGACTTTTCCTCTTTGGTCATTCACACTGTTTTTTTGAAATTTTGCTGTTGCGAGTTTTGGATTTCAACTCGGTCTCGTATGAAAAACGAAACTGAACTTTGCATATTTTGCAAAATTGCACATTAGACACAAAAACACCAAGGAGGATAAAAACCCGATACGCCAGTCAGCCAAAAAAAGAAAATAAACGAAAATATTGATAAAACTTAGTGGAATTCGCAGTTTGCTAGAAGAAAAAGAAAACCTGAATGCTGAGGGAAAACATTTTTATACTTGGATAGTTTTCCAATAGTTTTTCCAAACACAGTTACACACACACATGCCGAAACACAAAACTATATAGGAAGACAACACTAAAGGTAAAGTTCCACCACAAGGCGAATAGTGTGGAGCAGGTTCACATAAAATGTGCCATGATAATGAAACTGGCGGTTACACGCGATGCTATTGATGCGATTGATATAGCGCCACTGACAAACCCTGCCGTTTATTGTTGTATTTCCCCTACATTTTGCATTGAATGAACAATAATTACACAGGAACAGGATACGAGGAGAAAACACACATTTCAACTTGAGTATGAACAATTTTTTTTTTTCGAAAACAGCAACAAAAAGACGGCCCACAGCAAACACCCACCCGACGAACCTAGCAGATAACTGACAACGCAACACAATGGGAAACAGTTCAGTAGTCTCATCGACAGTTACTCTGCCACCCAGTCAACACAAGCCCCTTCACATTGAGCCGCTGTTGTTTTTTTGCTACTTTGTTTTTAATCAAGATACCCTGACACATACACTGAAAGAAAAAAAATAGTTATAATATTGATAACCGATATGAGATTTGAATTAGACATACATACAGTATGTCAAGAAAGTGTTTTGACAATAGGATAAAAATTATGTTTTGTTCCAAAATTAAATATAATGAAATTTTAAAACATATTTTATTATGTATTTTGCAAAGTATACATACGTTCACAGCATTGCTGCAAAAAATAAAATATTTAATATTTCAATTATTTCTGGAATTTGAAATATTTGGCAATATCAAAAGACTTTTTTTACATACTGTATGTGTTGGTTAGTACAGTAGTACAAAACGAATTTTGCATTCTCCTAAAAATTTTATAGTGGCTTCGGGCGATAGACAGCTTCTATAAAATGAAGAATTTTTAGGTGTTTAACCAGTTTATATACCTAAAATCAGGTTGTATAATTTATTTATCGAATTCTCTATTAAGTTCTCTTGAATTTACGAGGGCCCAAACTTATACTTAAAGGAATATAAACTTTCTATGAATGAATATGAAAAACGTCATGTAAGAACTAAAACTATACACAATATTAAGGAAATTTTTCTTTGATATACATATGTTTTAGAGCGATTTCGTTTCGAAAAAAATATGTTTCTTTAGTGATACATTATTCTTTTCTTATTTGAATTTACGCCCATATTATGTATAGTTAATACATAATATGGTGGGGGAGGGGTCCTGTATCAAAAAGCTATGACAGTGTCTTTCATATTTTGAATCGATAATATTGCACATTTTATGCGACTCGAAATCGCCATTAATCCGAAAGAATTCAACGTGTATTGATCAAAATTGTGTAGTTTATACCATGAAGAAAATTCGCCTTTACTCTAATTACAAATATAATATATTATTATTATTGCACTGAAAAAAATATTGTCGTGAGGTCAAAGATTTCGTGTCTTTAAAATACGAATGCAAATTTGGCTTACCATAGAAGACGCATTTCTCTAATATAAAGTTTTTTTCCTTGTCCAAAAGTCGATAAACTTTTCAATGAAGTCGTATTGTCCTTACAATTAAGTGATTTGAATTAAAAATGGGTATCATAACATGAAAGAAAAAATGTTTGGGCTAAGGTCAACTTGACTTTAATAATTCAGAAAAAAATTTTTAAATTTAATGAAATTGTCTTTAAATTGGTTGTCTTTTTGCATCTTGACTACAAAAAATTGTTCAAATATAGGACATGTTTTTCAAAACTTTATTTTAAAGAAGTTTTTTACTTGAAACATAGCATAATTTCTACTGGAAGTCGAGTCTTAATTTGGAAAATAAAGTTGTCGTTAACTCGTTTTTAAAGGACTTTGATAGCATATGAAGAAAAAAGATCAGAAAGCGAAAAATTAAAATTTGCTTCCTAGAAGCAAGTACACAAAACCCAAATTTAAAAGAGAATTGTGTCTTAAAAGTATCCTCAACTGTGTGAAATAATCTTTAAGGTCATAATAGCTTAAGATTATTTCAAGAAATTAGAGGTCTGCACGTGAGTAATATTTTACTCACACTCTCGCACACTCCCGACGGAAAAATCTTATTCACGCACGATATTGTTTGGTAGGTCTCACGCACACTCACTCAAAGAAAACTTGTACTCACGCACGAAAATGTCGTGACTCACGAAAAATACCGTGACTCGCGAATAATTTTATGAGTAATTTACCTGAGGGACGTGTCTGAAATCATGAGCACGATTAAAATCGAGAGCGTTATTGAACTCTTAACCCTTTCACTACCGATGTCCACTTAGAAGGACATTCGAAAAAGACACCAAATTCTATTTTCCCACTTAGTTTCGATTTATTTCTCGATGTTATTTTAAAGTAGAGGCTTTAATCTAAATAAGCTATAAATATTGTGTATATTGGTGAGGTCTAAAATATATTTTTATAAACTTTTTATTGTTAATAAACGAAAAATACGAAAATTTGAGAAAATCTTTGTACTGTAACGTATGTATCTATTAAATGGACATTTATACAAAAACTATAGCTGATACTTTTACGGATTCTTTATTTTTATTTTTTCTCACACTTTGAAAGATATTATAGGCCAAATAGCGCTTAGTTTCTTAAGGTCATTTGGTCACAATTCGAAAATCAAGTGTTCAGAACAAGCTCATATATCTCTTGAAGTAATTGTGGTAGGTTTTCAA
This sequence comes from Haematobia irritans, assembly GCF_050003625.1. Lineage (NCBI taxonomy): Eukaryota > Metazoa > Arthropoda > Insecta > Diptera > Muscidae > Haematobia > Haematobia irritans. The sequence goes on along the minus strand of NC_134400.1, from coordinate 224,773,003 downwards.
AATGACAATTTTTGTTCTACATGCTGTTAGTAGAAGTAATAACAGAAGAAAAATTAAAGTTTTTATCATTAGGTTTATTTCGGTAGTGAAAGGGTTAACATCCTAGGTGTCACTAAAATTGCGAATGAATTTAACTTTTAAGCGTTTTATGTTGGAGAGCGGGATTATTTTCGTGAGCGTAATTCGTTACTCACGCACACTCACGAAGATGTTATTTTCTTGACTCACGCACTACATTTTGGTTTGTTAATCACGCTCACGCACACTCACGCCGTTGACATGAGGGTGACTCACGACTCACGCGTGAGTCACGAAAATTTCTCTACAAGAAATGTAGCAAATGTAATTACCCAGAAAGAAATCCGGGGAAACTGCTCTGTAACCACGAACCGGGTTTGATTTAATTACAGTATAGAGATGTGCACGTGACACGAAATTGTCGTGACTCACGAAAATTTTCGTGACTCATGCGTGAGTCGTGAGTCACGCTGACGGCAACGGCATGAGTGTGTGTGAGCGTGATTAACAAACCAAATGTCGTGCGTGAGCGTGAGTCACGAAAATAATATCTTCGTGAGTGTGCGTAAGTAACGAATTTCGGAAAAACACGCTCACGAAAATAATCCCGCTGACGAACATAAATTCGTAAGCAATTCGTAAGTTGAATTCATTTATAATTTTAGTGACATCCTAGGTGGTAAGAGTTTTATAACGCACTCGATTTTAACCATACTCATGTTTTCAGTCAGGTTCTAAAGGTAAATCACTCATAAAATTATTCGTGAGTCACGAGGTTTTTCGTGAGTCACGACATTTAAAAGATTTTCGTGCGTGAGTGTGCGTGAGTACAAATTTTCTTTTCGTGAGCGTGAGTCCTACCAAAAAATATCGTGTGTGAGTGTGCGTGAATAAGATTTCTCCGTCGTGAGTGTGCATGAGCAAAATATTACTCACGTGCACATCTATATTACAGTAATACGTTTTTTTAGTTTACTGTTAATAGCAAAAAATTCAAAACTTCCTCAGTGTAATCTACCAGTACCGTCAAAACCGAAGAAGCTCTCTTCTCTCTCACTCACGCACAAGTATATAATGAAACGAACTCAACGACTACTACAAATACTGATTACTGAGTTCTGAATGCGGCCGCCACCACCACCACTAAGCCCAATCCAAGCGGCAAACACTTGAATTGGTAGGGCTGGCTACCAGCATTTGATTGAAAGCTGGAGGAATGTAGTTAGTATTCCAAAGTTTTCAAGGTTACATTCAATTTTGGTATGCACATAACGATTTTTGGCTCGTTTTGTGTTAGTTGGCATGGCTCTGCAAATATATTGTAAATCGAGGGGAGAAGTCAACAAGTTGTGGCCATTAAATGGCTAGGAGGGGTACTTTTCTAATGTAAAGGTGGGTTAGGGTTAAATTAAAATACATATAGTTGAATTTTAGTGTCATAGCAGGTAATATACCTGCTACCATCATTACATTCTTATAATTACCAATTTGAAATGGGAAAACAACACAATGTGAGACAAACTCTAAAATATGTTGAGCACAAAAGCGGATGTTTTATTTGCAGTGTCTTAGTTATGGCACAAGAGAAAAATTAAATACCTCCCGCAGATCAAATTGCCAAGAGAGATTACTTCGTAATCAAATCATTTCATGCACTGAAAAAATATTGCCGTGAGGCCAAAAATTTCCTTAATATATGAATGCGTTTTTTCCTTAGCATAGAAGACGCATTTCTCTGATATAAAGTGTTTTCCTTGTCCAAAAGATGATCAACTTTCCAATAAAGGTCAATGAGTCTTTAGCAATTGTGAAAAATTCTTAAAAATTAATGAAATCGTCTTTAAATTTGTTGACTTTTTGCATTTTGATATTAGGACCAAAAAACCCTTCAAAAATAGGAGATGTTTTTCAACAATTTATTTTAAAGGCGATTTTTACTTCAATCATAGGATATATTTTCTACTTGAAGTCGCCTCTGAATTTGGAAATTGAAGTTTTCGTTAAAACGTTTTTAAAGATTTTTGGTAGCACATGAAGAAAAAAACTAATATATTAAAATTTGTTTCCTAAAATCAAGTAAGCAAAGCTCAAATTTTTAAGAGAATTGTGTCTTAAATCTGTCCTTAATTCAATTCGCCGCTTCTTTGGCTCGGAATCAACACTAGATAGGGTCACGGCCTAAAGGAAAAAAAAAGTTGATGCGGTCACACCCCAGTTTTGTAGCATATTCGAAGACAATTTCAGAACAACAAAACTTTTTTTCCGTGCACCCTACGACCCCCTGAAAGCGAAAGTGATTGTTGAATTTTGAAACAGTAGGCTCTCAAATTGTTCTAGCAAAAACACATGCACTTTGGATAACGCAGAAAATGCCGTAGTGCAAACAACGAGTATGTATACAAAGGTACCGTTGGAAATTTACAGATAAACAGATTTTGTGTTCTAAATGCCTTATAAATTAATTTCGTAGATGTGAATAACAACGTGCATGTGTTTCGATAGGACATCATGACAACACAGCAAAAACTATTTGGTGGTGTGTAGAGTGACGTATTGACTTTTTAAAATCTCTAACTTTTTTGTTTATGAATATAAGTAAATACTTCAAAAGCAAAAGTTTCATATTTTGTTAAGATCTTTATAATGGTTATCAGAAATGGGCATCATAGGGGTATACGAAGCGAAATAAAAAAAATTAAAAATCAATTATAACGTCCGAGTCAAAAATGACCAATGCACGAAATATAGCCCCTGATCAACCACGAACAACGATATGCGTTTCTTTTCGATCGGACTTCAAATGACGACACAGCACAATAAATTGTATTTCGGGGGGTCGTAGGGTGCACGGAAAAATAGTTTTGGTGTTCTGAAATTGTCTTCGAATATGCACTGAAAAAAATATTGTCGTGAGGTCAAAGATTTCGTGTCTTTAAAATAGGAATGCAAATTTTGCTTAGCATAGAAGACGTATTTCTCTAATATAAAGTTTTTTTCCTTGTCCAAAAGTCGATAAACTTTTCAATGAAGTCGTATTGTACTTATAATTAAGTGATTTGAATTAAAAATGGGTATCATAACATGAAAGAAAAAATGTTTGGGCTAAGGTCAACTTGACTTTAACAATTCAGAAATATTCTTTAAATTTAATGAAATTGTCTTTAAATTAGTTGTCTTTTTGTATATTGACTACAAAGCAAAAAATCGTTCAAATATAGGACATGTTTTTCAAAACTTTATTTTAAAGAAGTTTTTTACTTGAAACATAGCATAACTTCTACTGGAAGTCGAGTCTTAATTTGGAAAATAACGTTGTCGTTAACTCGTTTTTAAAGGACTTTGATAGCATATGAAGAAAAAAAGATGAGAAAGCGAAAAATTAAAACTTGCTTCCTAGAAGCAAGTACACAAAACCCAAATTTAAAAGAGAATTGTGTCTTAATAGTATCCTTACTTGTATTCTCCGCTTCTTTGGCTCGGAATCAATACCAAATTTTTTAAAGTAAAGACAAAATCTTTGGAACCGGGCATGCTTTTTTTTCAGTGTGCTACAAAACTGGGGGGTGACCGCATCAACTTTTTTTCGTGACCCTATCTTATCAACACCTATATCATTAGCGTAAAGACAAAATCTTTGGAACCGGAAATGTTTTTGTCAGTGTATGAAGAAGAGGCTTTTAGCTTTATGCTCCTTATAAAAATTGAAAAGGATTAATATATATATAATACCAGGTTCGAGTCTCGGTATATTTTTATTCATTTTTATACTTGTTGTTGTAGCCCGTTGGAGTTGGTATTTTCGAGTTTTTCGGGAAATAAGCATACTCCAAATGGGGGTTTGCAGTCCTTGGACAGGGTTGAAAACTCTGTGTCCGCCCCGGGCCGTAGACCCGACTGCAACGAGGGCGGTTTTATACTTGTTCGGTTTCCGCGCCGAAAACCAGCATATTTTTTTCACAATTACTAGAAATATTAAATGTTTCGCAATGATCTTTTTCATCAATAATTTGACAAGATTCGATAATAATATCGTCGTATATATTTTTGTAATTCTAATTTAGTGTTTTCGTGAAAAAAAACATACAAACAAATTATTCCTTTATTACTAATATTACATATTTTGAGGTCGTGTTACAACATAGTCGTCCTTCGAGTCTTGATAAGCCACGTTCTGATTCTCCGGAATAATATAATGATCTCGGCCAACGACATTATTTTTTCACATGTCACATGTTCCGTTTATTAATCAATTTAATTTGGCAATACTTTTCTAGAAATCAAACAGCTATTATTAATATCTACAAATCTGGAATTCACTATCACAGACACTATCTATGGACAAGCCCATAAAAGTATTTTACTATAAAATAAACAAACTTAAAAGTTCTTTTCAAATGCATGTCTAGTATTCTGTTCAATAGTTAACCCTTTCATTAAAAAGTAATTTATTATTTCTTTTTTTTTTCAGAATTGTTTAATTCTAGTGGTATAAAGCGCAAAACAATATTATTTGCAGTTAAGTAAGCATGGACGTAGCAAAGTAGCCTCTCTCAATGATGCACTCATATAAGTTTAGAAACTTTTTAATACGTGACCTTAGATTCTGTAAGAAATATTGTTATTTTGACATGTATTTTACTATAATATGTATTTCGGAAAATAATACTAGAAGAAATAGATCAATTTAATTGCTCAACGACAATAAAAATACGATTTTGCTTAGCATTGAAGACGCATTTCTCTGCTACAAAGTTTTTTCCTTGTTCTTTTTTAATGAAGACGTTTTGTCACTATAGTTAAGTGATTCGGCTTAAAACTGGGTATCTTTACGAGGGCAGTTCGGAAACTTCTTAGCCTAGCACAAAAAGCGCGGTATAAACAGAAAAAAGTTAAGTGTTTTGGAAACTTCCATCTCTGTTAAATTTTGTTTCGATCTCGCAACTCCTTCATATAGAAACAGGTGTTAAAAAAAGACGCATCCGCAATTTTTTTACAATGGAAAAATTAGAAATGCGTGCTTTCATTAAATATTTACATAAAAAAGATTTATCGGGACAAGAAATTCATAATGATATGATAAATGTGTTAGGTGAAAGTGCTCCTTCATATGCAACAGTAAAAAATTGGGTTGCTGAATTTAAACGTGGTCGTACAAGCATTGAAGATGAACCACGTAGTGGACGTCAAAAACAGCAACAACAACAGAAATTGTAGCCAAAGTGCATGATATCCCAGCAAAAAAATTTGGAAGTTCTTCCAAGGGCGCAACTTTAAAAGCACTTCGGGAAGGTGCACTCCCAATGATGTTCTTTATTTTAACTCCCCAGGAAGTTCTTTTAATTCAATTTTTTATAACATGGTTTTTTTCATACTTTTAATGGGTAATTTTAACTTTTTTGTTTCAAATAAGTTAAAAACAGAGTAAGAATTCATAAAATGGTACAAATCATTTAAATTTTGTCGAAAAAAAAAAATGCTACATCCAATCTGAAAAAATTGTGATTTTTTGAAAATATTTGAATTCAAACGTTTCCGACAAGCGTTAGAATCCATTAAAAATTATAAAAATTATTTATTTGACAAAATATCCCAGAATTTTTTTATTTACATCCAAAACATTGAATTCGGATCACACCCAAAAAAGTGATGCAAATTCAGTGCAACGGCTGTTGAAATAAAGGATTTCCGTCCTATGACAAGCCCATGTTAAATTCATCGCTTCTGCGTCAATTTTGCACCACTTCCGGATCCAAAAAGAAAATTTTCATTACTTTTTTGGCGACGCTTTTTTTGCTGGGATGGTATTAAATGATCGACGAATAAAAGTGCGTGAAATTGCTAATATCATGCACCCAGAGAAGGAATATGATCACCTCAAAAATGTTTCAAGAGCAAAATGTTATTTTTGGATGGTGACCATGTAACATGTTTGTTGCAAAAATGTTGTTTTTTCTGCAAACATAACATCCTTTCCGAAAACAGATACATAATTTCCGAGAAAATAACATGGTTGCAGCGAACATGTTACATGGTCACCATCCAAAAATAACATTTTGCTCTTGAAATATGTTTGAGGTGATCACATTCCTTCTCTGGGTGTGCGCATCTCAAATGATCGAGTCCATTTAATTTTGCATGAAGAACTACAGATGAAAAAGCTTTCTGCAAGATGGGTGTCGCATTTGTTAACAGTCTATCAAGAACGCATAAAAATGAACATTTCTCAAGCTTGTTTGGATCGTTTTAAGCGAAAGAAATTGGATTTTAAGCGTCGTTTCATAACTGTTGATGAGTCATGGATTCACCACTATACTCAAAAGAGCAATCCAAACAATGGACTGAAGCTGGAGGAAGTGCCCCAAAGAAGGCAAAAACAATTCAATCGGCTTGTAAGGTTATGACAACGGTTTTTGGGACTTCAAATGTATTTTATTGATTGACTATCTGCAAAAGGGTAAAACAATAAATTCAGAGTACTATTGCAACCTTTTGGATCAATTAAATGTACAAATTCGAGAAAAACATCCTGGCTTACAACACAAAAATTTTTTTTTCATCAAGACAACGCACCAGCGCACAAGTACGAATATAAATTTTTAAAGGACTTTAATAGCCTACGACGAAAAAAAGCTGAAAAAGCGAAAAATTAAAATTTGCTTCCTGGAAGCAAGTACACAAAACCCAAATTTAAAAGAGAATTGTGTCTTAAAATTATCCTTACTTGTATTCTCCGCGTCTTCGGCTCGGAATCAATACCAAAATTTTTAAAGTAAAGACAAAATCTTTGGAACCGGGCATGCTTTTTTTCAGTGTGACCACCCACCTTATTCTCCTGATTTAGCTCTCAGTGACTTTTACTTGTTCCCAAATCTAAAAAAATCCTTGCTGGCAAGCGTTTTACCTCAAATGAAGATGGTTAGGTTAGGTTAGGTTAGGTTATGTGGCAGCCCGATGTATCAGGCTCACTTAGACTATTCAGTCCATTGTGATACCACAGTGGTGAACTTCTCTCTTATCACTGAGTGCTGCCCGATTCCATGTTAAGCTCAATGACAAGGGACCTCCTTTTTATAGCCGAGTCCGAACGGCGTTCCACATTCCAGTGAAACCACTTAGAGAAGCTTTGAAACCCTCAGAAATGTCACCAGCATAACTGAGGTGGGATAATCCACCGCTGAAAAACTTTTTGGTGTTCGGTCGTAGCAGGAATCGAACCCACGACCTTATGTATGCAAGGCCGGCATGCTAACCATTGCACCACGGTGGCTCCCAATGAAATGAAGATGCAATTACAGTTGTAAATCACTATTTTGAAGACCTTGAGGCAAACTATTTTAATCAATGGATTGAATTGCTAGAAAAGCGCTGGACTAAGTGTATTGAAGTTTCAGGAGATTATATTGAAAAATAAAAAAGATTTTTGAAAAACTAACTATTCTCTTTCATTCATAGGCTAAGAAGTTTCCGAACCGCCCTCGTACATGAAGGAATATTTTGTTTGAATAAGGTCAATTTGGCTATATGAATTCAGAAAAATTCTTTAAAATTAAAGAAATCGTTTTTAAATTTGTACGCAATACTCAAATTTAAAAGACAATTGTGTCTTAAGTGTATCCCTACCCCAATTCTCCGCTTCTTTGGCTCGGAATCAAAACCTAAATCATTAGTGTAAAGACACAATCTTTGGAGCCGGCCATGTCCTCTGAGGTGGACATCGATAGTGACATGACATTAGTTGCATTACGGCAACCAACGTTAGAGTCCATGTTAAAAAGTGTGTGCTAAAAACAGCAGTCGCTGTCTCTTGTTATATTTTTTTACTTCAAGGTTTAGCAAATCACAAATTGTATGTTTTTTATATTGTTTAGGTGAAATGTTACCCAAGGCATATTTAGGAACCAACAGTATTTTTTGTAAATTCCTGCTTATTCTTAAAATCTCCAAGCACTTTAATATCCTTAAAAGTTCCAAAATGGGATCAGTTTGATGTTACACCTTAATTTTAAAAAGACATATTGTTAATATAGGGTTTTTATTGTGTTAAACTTTTTATTATAATTTTATGGTTTTTATAATAGTTTATTATAGTTTAACTTTTTATTTAAAATAAATGAAATAAACTTTATAGTCTTTGGCTCAAGATTTTTTTTATTAAATTTAGGACACAAATTTTGGAAAATTTACGTCCCTTTCTTAATGTCGTATGTCTTGTAACTAAGGCAAATTTTTCTTAATATAAAGAAACACATTTTTGATGTAAAGAAATCGTCCTTAAATTAACTGGAATATTGAATCTTTAGATTTAAGATAAAAACGCTTCAAATATAGGCTATGACTTATTTTGAGGATTTAGCACCTTTGGTTTAAAGATTTTTTGGAATTAAGAAAAAAAATCTGTATTTGAAGTATCCGTTATAATATGGATTCTTAAACTGACATTTGTTTGTACGTGAAAGAGAATGATAGCTGAGCTCTATATCCTACTTTTAATTTTATTGATCCTAGAATTAAAGCCAGATAGGTCGCTAAAAATTAATTTCAATTTAATCAATAACAAAATCCTTAAGGTCAATATCTATCCGATCCAAGTAAACTTTTTTTAGTGTATATATGGAAATCCCTATATGCCATCCATGGCAGTGGGTTTCTAAGATTCGGTACGACCGAACTTTCGGCACTATAAACTTGATTGGAAAAATAATTGGTTCCGGAACGAATAAGTTGTGTCTGGGTGATTTCGATTTACGATTATAATTGAACCTAAGCCTACTTTAAAAATAGACGCTCACACCTTTCAATATATCAATATATTTAACAGCAATTCAATCCACATAAAAAAGTTAAAAACATTGTCTTTGATTCCAATATTGTTTTATTTCAAATTAATTTTGTCTAATTCTGTTGATGGATAGTTATACATCATCACATCCATTCACTCTATTGAATCATTCTTAATTTACCTCAATTAAAACAATCAAAAGTATTCTTTATATGTACCGAACACATTTACATATTATTAAATATCAACTTCCAGACCAAGCCTTTTATCAAAGTAATTTAATCAAGAGCAAGCAAATGCAAACATACAATATTCTGGACGATGGTCAATTTTCGACGATATCGATATTCAGTACAATTAATTTAAAAGGAAGAAAAGTTCAATGTGAATTCAAATTTGGTTGACAACAATTTAAAACTAATAAACGAAAAAATAACAAATTAATTTGTTCATTATCGCTACCATTGTTGTTGAGCTTTTGTCATATTAAAGGAAGTTAAACTTTTTATATATCAAAAGGCTTTTAAATTCTAGGCAATGTTGTTAGAAATACTTTTTTTAATGTTTTTTTCCAAAAAATTAATTTTGCTGTGTGAAAGAATCAATGAAGTTCATATAGATATAGTGGGACCACTACCCACGGTTGCCACTTGAGCCAAAAATAATCTACCACAATGTGGAGAATATTTTACCAAAAACTACCAAACAAAAAATATTTCTTTTCAAAAATGTATTTCTTAGAAAATTTTGTAAAAAATGTATTTCTTAGAAAATTTTGTGAACATTTTATTCCTAAAGAAAATTTTGTCAAAATTTTATTTCTACAAAAAATGTTGTCAAAATTCCAGTTCTATAGAAAATTTTGTCAAAATATTATTTCTATAGAAAATTTTGTCAAAATATTATTACTGTAGGGAACTTTGTCTAAATTTTATTTCAATAGAAAATTTTGTCAAATTTTTTTTTATTTCAAATTTTAGTTCAATAAAAATGTTTGCCAACATTTTATTTCTATAGAAAATTATGTAGAAATTTAGATAGAAAATGTTGTCAAAATTTTATTTCAGTAGAAAATATTGTCAAAATTGTATTTCTTTAGAAAATTTTGTCAAAATTTTTAACTGGTGGACTTGTTGCGATTTTCTCGCCACTACGTTTGAGACCACCAGTTAAAAATGTAAATGACCTATAAAAACTAAGATTTTATTATGTTTTATTATAACATGACCTCAAGCCTTAGGTTAGGTTAGGTTAAGGTGGCAGCCCGATTAAGATTCAGGCTCACTTAGACTATTCAGTCCATTGTGATACCACATTAACTAAAAGTACCTATTACATATGGGCACTTCTAGTTTTAACCGCTGAACCTTCTTGATTATTTTTCTTTGTTGAACCAACCAGATTGTTCCAAAAACAGTAGCAGACTGCTTAAGTTAACGTTTTCCAGATCCGCCAGTAATCTGAAGCTATATGCTCCTAAAAGTTGCTTGCGCTTTACACAAAATGCAGGACACTCACATAAGAGGTGTTTAATTGATTCTTTTTCCTCCGCATCATGACAGCTCATACAATAGTCATTATACTTCGCGCCAATAGTTTTTGCAAAATCGCCTATCAGGCAGCGACCCGTTATAGCAGATATCAGGAGTGATATCTGACGTCTCGAGAACATTAGCATATCTAGTGTGCGGTTTAAGTTGAAATGGGGCCATATTTGCTTGGTGTCGTTACAACCCTTGCAATTCTCCCATCGAACATTTGCCATCATAACAGCCTTCTCACGCAGCATGAGCTTACAGGTAGCTAGGGGCATACCAACAAATTCTAGTTCCCCTGGAATATGTAAGGTAGTCCCTAGCCTTGCCAACTCATCCGCTTCGCAGTTCCCCGGTATGTTCCTATGGCCAGGCACCCATATTAGGTGAATATTGTACTGCTCAGCCATCTCATTGAGAGATTTGCGGCAGTTGATGGCCGTTTTCGAGTTGAGGAACACAGAGTCCAAGGATTTTATTGCAGGTTGACTGTCTGAGTATATATTAATGCCCACATTTTTTGGAACATTACTTCTCAGCCAATTCGCCACCTCTCTTATTGCTAATATTTCAGCCTGAAAAACACTACAGTGATTAGGTAATCTTTTCGCCATTCGAAGTTCCACATCATTAGAATATACTCCGAACCCCACTTGTCCATCCAATTTGGAGCCATCAGTGTAGAAATCTATATATTCTTTATTCCCCGGGGTCTGTGTGCACCACGCCTCACTGTTGGGGATTAGAGTCTCAAACTTTTTGTCGAAAAGTGGACTCGCCAAAGTGTAATCCACTACGTTAGGCACATCTGGCATTATTTTGAGGACAGAACTGTGACCGTAACCTTTTTCCGACCACAGCGATAGTTCGCGCAACCGCACAGCCGTTGTTGCAGCTGACTGTTTGGCCAAAATGTCTAAAGGCAATAGATGCAGCACGACATTAAGGGAATTTGTTCCTGTCTTGCTGAATGCGCCTGAAATACACAAACACGCCATACGCTGAACTTTATCTAAACAAGTCGGTTTCTGGAGTGCCGGCCACCAGACTACAACACCATATAGCATTATAGGTCTAACCACTGCCGTGTATAGCCAATGCACAATTTTTGGTTTCAGTCCCCACTTTTTTCCTATTGCCTTTTTGCACGAGTACAAAGCTACAGTTGCCTTTCTCGCCCTTTCTTCAATATTAAGCTTAAAGTTCAGCTTCCTGTCCAAAATAACGCCAAGGTATTTTGCACATTCACCAAAGGGAATTTCAATACCCCCTAAGGAAATAGGCCTAACCGTGGGAGTTTTGCGATCGTTGCAGTACATGACTAATTCTGTCTTTGCAGGATTTACCCCAAGACCATTGTCTTTCGCCCATTTCTCAGTCATCCGGAGGGCCCTCTGAATAATATCTCTGATCGTGGATGGGAATTTTCCCCTGACTGCCAGAGCCACATCATCTGCGTATGCCACCACTTTTATCCTTTCTTTTTCTAGAGTAACCAGAAGGCTATTTATAGCAACATTCCAAAGAAGAGGTGATAGAACTCCTCCTTGGGGAGTGCCTCTGTTCACATACCTTTGTATGTTTGCTTGTCCTAGTGTGGCTGAAATACGTCTCTTCATTAGCAGTTCGTCTAACAGCCTGAGTATACATGGATCAACATTCAGAGTTGTCAGTCCATTTAATATCGAGCTCGGATGGACATTATTGAACGCCCCTTCGATGTCTAGAAACGCCACGATTGTGTATTCTTTGACAGATAGTGAGCTTTCAATAAAGCTGACTAGTTCATGTAGTGCGGTCTCAGTAGACCTGCCCTTCGAGTATGCATGCTGTCCTTTCGAGAACAACCTTGAATCGATGCTAGTTCTAAGATAAATATCTATCATCCTCTCCAGAGTCTTAAGTAGGAATGAGGATAAGCTGATTGGTCGGAAATCCTTCGCCCTCGAGTGAGAGGCTTTTCCCGCTTTAGGTATGAAAACGACTTTTGTTTCCCTCCACTTTCCTGGGATATATGATAAGTTGATACATCCTTTATATATCACTGACAACCAGGGGATAATTTTGTCAGTTACAGCTTGTAACTCCGCCGGAGTAATTCCATCAGGTCCGGGGGATTTGAATGGTCCAAAGCTATTTAGCGCCCATCTTATTCTAGTTTCCGATACAATTTCCTCGACAGGAAACGACCGCTGAGCAACTGTGGCACCGCCAGTACATGGTTCAACCGTCTGATTTCCAGGAAAATGTGTGTCCAATAGTACCTCCAGCGTCTCCTCACTGGACGTTGTCCAATTTCCCTCCGATGTTTTAATGAAACCTGGAGCGGAGTTGGTGGATGCTAGAACCTTCCGTAGTCTGGAAGCCTCGGACGTATTCTCAATACTGCTGCAGTAGTCATTCCAAGAGTTATGCTGAGCCTTTCTCAGTTCTCGCTTGTATCCTCTCAGATTCCTCTTGTAAGCGTCCCAGTCCTCAGGGGCTCTGGTGGACTTTGCCTTGTTAAAGAGCTTCCTGCAGGATTTCCTCATATTACTTAATTCCGTAGACCACCATGGTGGTCGATGTTTCCCCCTTGGCTTTCCGCTAGGGCATGCAGCTTTCAGTGAGATGTTGAAGGCCTTAGTAATCCGCTCCACTGCGTGTTCGATATCTTGCACATTTCTCATATTTGTCTCTGTTATTTCCGGTATCATCATATTGAACGATTCCCTATACCTATTCCAGTCAGCTTTCCTAACATTTGGCGAAAATATGGTCTTGGTGATATGAACATCAAATTTGAAACTGATGTAGCGATGATCTGAGAAGCTGTGTTCACTTAAAACATGCCACTCAGATATCATTTCATTCAGTTCTTGCGAGGCCAAGGTGATGTCCAAAACCTCTTGCCTGTTTTTAGTGACAAAGGTTGGGGCATCTCCCTTGTTGCAAACTACCAGATTAGTACGCAAAATAAACTCTATTAGCGACTCTCCCCTTGCATTAGTATCACTACTTCCCCATATACTATGATGCGCATTCGCATCGCATCCCATTATGAGTTTCGTCTTTGTTTTCAGTGACTCCTCAACTAAGGTCTTAACGGAACATGGAGGCATCTCCCTGTCATGTCCCATATAGACCGAAGATACCCAATATTTGCATTTGGCTATTTCTAAATTGGCAACGACAGTGTCTGCATTGCACATTGAAGGAAGCAGAAACAAGTCAAGCCTTACAAATATTTATACTAAAAGGTCAACTATACAACTACAAAATTTTATTTCAATAGATAATTTTGTAAAAATTGTATTTCAATATAAAATATTGTCAAAAGGAAGGAATTCTTATCAAAATTTTATTTCTATAAAAATGTTTGCCAAAATTTATTTCTAGAGAAAATTATGTAAAAATTTTATTTCTATAGAAAATTTTGACAAAATTTTATTTCAATAGAAAAATGTTGTCAAAATTTTATTTCTATAGAAAATGTATGAAGTACCTCTTAGTTGGAGAGGAATATTTTGCAAAATCTACCAAAACACATTCTACCAATCTACCAAACAGTAAAAACTACCATTTTTGGAAGAATTCTACCAACTGTGGCAACCGTTCCACGACAAGCAATACATTATGACAAGCATAGATCGCTTTACTCGGTGGTCTGCAGCTAGCCTTATTTCAGATACCAAAGTAGAAAGAATTTTTCGCACATTCTTCGAAGTGGATTTGTAGATTTGGTTGCCCGAAAGTTATGATCACCGATAAAGACCAACAGTTTCTCTCCGGTTTTATGAAAGTATTACCAACGTATTCGTCATAATTTTCAGGCATCATATTATCCACCATTCAAAGGATTCTTGGAGAAGTTTCAGAGAACTTTGAAATCAGGTTTACGTTGCGCTGAAAACATTCAGTGGACCTCAATTCCGTCAGCCGTTCTATTAGGACTTCGAAAGAGTTTTAAAGAAGATTTGATAGCATCGGTCTGAGAAATGGTTTACGGTGAAGTTCTGAAATTACCAGGCGACTATTTGGTGACACCAAAATAGATGATCTAATAACATTTTTGGCATGTCTTTAAAAAGCGGTGTCAAAACTTTAGCTTGTTGCAAGTTCTTCGCATTCAAAAGTTAATTGAAGCTGAAAACTTTTTCCATTAAAATTTATCGATACAATTAACTTTTTAATCAAACTCGAAACATTAAGTCAATTGTGCCAATGCTTGAAAATTTTTAAGTTTGTAATTAAAAAAGTAATTGATACAATAATTTATTTAATCAGACTCGAAAGACAAAGTCAGTTAAAAAGGTTAGATTTCTTTTTTAATTTTTAATAAAAAAAATATTTATTTATTTATTAAACAATTAATTGAAAAATTAAATTAAATACTTTAATTAATTGAAATTTTAGAAACAAATCAATTATATTTGTAATCAAATATTTTTTTCATGCCCAATTAAAACTGTGATTGATACTATCATTTTCGTGATTGAATTATAAAATGTTTTTTGTGTGTAGTCAAAGTCATGTATGGATTAGGCAATCTATGAAATTCTCAAACGAAATTTCAAGTAATTCCAAGTCAATATCAGTTGAAAAATGGAAAATGTTTCAATTGATCAACTAAAACCTGCCTTTTGTGGAGAATTACGATAAGATAAGTAAAGTTTTATTTATAACTTTCATTCTCAGTTTAAATTCAGAGGAGAGATGTTTAACTCTTTGAAATAGTTTATTTTTTAATCTTAACAATATAGCATTGCACTTTGTTTAAAATAGTATTTTCTGTCATTAGAATTTTTCTCTATTCCAAAAAAATCATGTTTGCTGTGTGAAAATCTGTTTTATAATTTTTAATGAAAAAATTATAATTTTTTATAAAAATTGAGTTACATATTCTTCTTTTCTTTTATTTTTTAACTTAATTTCTGCGGGTTTATTTTTTCAGCACTTTCTTAATTCTCACATTTTATTAGAACATTTGTCATTAAATAAAAAATTGAATTAAGTACATATGTTAAAAAGTGTTTTAATTTTATCACAATTACAATGATGGAATTTGTCCATCTGTATTTACTGCGAAGAATATGTAAAATGGAACAATGTGAAACAAAAATTTTCATTCATGAAAAAACAATGTAGAAAATATTCAGGTCAAACATTTTTCTTTTTCTTGCGGCCACACTCCGAGAACAATCTATGGCTATTTCACATATTATTTTTCACGTTTTTACGATGAAAAATGTATACAGATTTAAAGACACAACATAAAAAATCATATGTCTTTTTAATGTTTATATATAGAAATGCCAATGTTACAATTAAAAAGTGCAAATTTTTGAGATCATGGATCGATATCTTTCAAAAGCATATAATTCTTTCAATGCTCTTGAACATTGACTGAAAATATCTCCATGGAAATGCGTTGGCGTATACTATAAATATGATTAATAAAAATAATATTGTCTGTGTATGTGAATGTCTACGTAACATGAGTTTTATCAAGTATATGCTAAATATTTTAATTTGAAATTAGTTTAAAAACATATAAGAAGAACACACTATTTGAAACGTTATTTTATGTTATCTTTATAGATATACTTCGATTTGACCAACTCTCTCTCTCTCAAAAAACGGCTACCTTTCAAAAGTCGAAAATTTTCGTGGGACATTTTCTATATTACCACATTAGCAGTTTATTGTTTAACACCTGCTATGGCGTTTACGTTTTCTATGTATTAAGTCCAATGTTTTTGGTCTTAATACTACTATATGCCCAAAACTATTTTGCCATATATTACATATTTATTCAATACAATTTTGAGAAGCTTGGAAAAATTCTAAAACAATTCTTGTACCTAAGACAACCAATAAGTGTCGGTCCATATCTACTTTGCCATTTTTGTCTAAGCCACTCGAGCACTTTCTTCACAACCAAATTATTCATTACTTTCGTGGGAAATTTAATTCAATTTGGCTGACAATCAAAGTTTCAATATGGCGATTGATATTTTTGTTTTTGTAATACTAAAACTACCTTACTAAATTTGCCTTGATGCGGGATCACCAGTGAACTGCAACCGGTGGCTTTTTTTCGTATTGCAATCTTACCCACAAAATGTCGGTGGCAGTGAGTAAGACACCAATTACCATGCGATCTTTTACATTGATACAAATGCGAGAATAAAAACACCAATAGTATATAACAATGTTCGTATGCAGTGTCTTGCAATCTTAAACCAATCGACATCGTAACAACGCTCGGTAAACAAAAAAACGAGGTTGGCACTTAAGTGTGATTGCACTCAACAACAACAATTACTAGCAGTTGGCATTAGCTCAAGAGAATTGAGAGAGTGCCAAATAAGAGAATACCAAACTGCTGAGATGTGGGAAGGGCTGCCAATAAAATTTTAAGAAAAATCGTCACTTTTTCCCGAAAAAAATCGTAATAATCGGCACTTGCTTTTTAAAAATCGTCAAACATCGGGAATTTAAATAATATTAAAATAAAACGTATGTTTTGGTTAAAAGCGAAGGTATTCATTTCATATAAAGACACACAATTCTACTATATTTAGTAAATTTTTGTATTACGGATTCTGAGTAAGTCATAACCGAAAAGTACGGGAACACCATCCACTAACTATTTGCATATTCTAAATTTCAGCTTCTAAACATTAAAAACCATAAATACATCCAGATTTTATATCCTATCCCACATAGTGGTTAGGGTATAATAACTTTGATCTGTAAAAAATGTGCCTACCAGAAATATTGATTATAGACTCCATAAAACATACTGATCGACTCGGAATCACCTCCTGAGTCGATCTATTCGTATTCGTCCCTTCATCGGTCGGTCTGTCTATGTATTCCTCGTAGGATTCCGGTCGCAATTATTTTGATGAAACTTGGTTCAGTGTTTTTTTGGCACAAGGACGAACGCTTTTGAATTTGGAAAAAATCGGATCAAATTTAGATATAGGCCGCGCACACATATATCGCCCGATTTCAACAAATGGGGTCGTATTGAGCCTATTTAATAACCGGTCGTCTTCAAATTTAACACAAGATAATTAAGCATCCTTAAAGTAAGCAAAATTTAATCGAAATCGGTTCAGATTTCGAAATCGCTCGATTTTCCCAAATTTTTGAACGGAGTAGATATCGTCATTTTCGAGGCAAAAATCGGAAACTGCTATTTTTTGATCCAAAAATCGTCAAAATGACGATAAATCGGCAAAATTGGCAGGCCTAGATGTGGGTAACCAACAGTGATGCCAATTTGGTGCTTTTAGCACCAAATTTAGTGCTTTTTGATTTCCAAAAAGCACCAAATTGTCTTTTTAGTGCCTTTTCAAAAAAAGCATGCTTTTTCATTTAGCATTTTCATTTAGTGCTTTTGGTGCTCTTTTCAATTTGAAAAGTATTAAGTTTAATTGGCGATATCTTTTCATACAAAAACTCGGATTAGACTTTCAAAAGCTTAAGAAACTCAACTATATTGCCAAATGTTATGAGGGTGGTATTGTTTGATTGTTATGAAGGTGGTATTGATTTTTGTTTTAATCACTATTTATATTTATTTAGGCAATTCTTTAGAACTAATTTGGCGCAGGCATACTTGAACTCATACCTGGTAATAAGAGTTTTTGCTGGGAAATGTCTAGTGAAGGGTACCGAATTTCTGAAATTGAGGAATATGTAATTATAAACGTGTGTATTAAATTAACAAAATCACTCATAACTGAAATAAATATTAATATTTCCAAATTTAATGTCGAAAAAATGTTTTTCTCCTCAAAAAAAATATTTAGAAATTTGAAAGACATTACTGACCAAAATGAATTGGTTGAAAGCATTCAAAGTGATCAAGGTGTATATAATACATCTTTGGAAGGGTTTTTTTTTTAGTAGAGCATTGAATTTTAGCTGGCTTTAATAGTTTTTGTTATGGGAGGTGGTATGTTAGAATTTATAATATATTTGTGGTGCTTTTTGCCTTTCGGAGTTGGCATCACTGGTAACCAATTTGTGTGATTGCTTTACTACGGTGTTTTCGAGAGACCAACACTCATACTAACAAACACCGACAGTCGTCGCTTGCATTGGATATTGGTGGTTGAAATTTTTTTTACCAATTGATGTTTTAAGATTGCAAATGTTGGTGTTTACTAAATACACTGGTCGGTTGCGGTAGATCGCAGCCGTTCTCTGGGATCTACTATTGTTTGAGTTACAGAATAAAAGTAACGAATGCATATGACGTATGAACTTTTCAATGAGTCGAGTACGGTTACAACAAACGAAAAACAACCTAAAATATGGACGAGAAATTACTGAGGAAGTTAAAAAACAAAGTTCTATACTCTAAAAAGTGCGTGGAATATAAAAGCATAATCAAAAGCACAGAGGCGAGGACTACAATCAGCAAATATATTGGTGTTCCGACGTATGTTCGAATAGAACGTACGCACGCATTCGAATAGAACGTACGCACGCATGACCGCATGGTATGTAATTCCACCTTTAGGTCCCCAATTTATGTTGATAAAGATGTACCATGCTTGGTGCTCAGCAATTGATTGTGTAAATCTAGGACAAATGAGAATAAAAATACAAAACTATTTTGACAAAAATCAGTATAATTATCGTTATATATATAATCTATCGTTATAGAATATGCGATATCTCTTTTTATTTAATTTTGTAATGATTGTTTTTGTATTTTTCCAGTGTTTTGTTTCTATTGCTAAAATAAAATAGTACTGGTTTTTTGCAAATGTACGGGTTTTTTCTTTAATGAACTAGTTTCGCCAATTTATATTAATTGGTAACCAACGAATACAACAGGTATCCCAACTAAGAACTGGAGTGTAATTTTTAATAGTAAATAAAATTTGTATAAACTCTTAGAAATATTTGACACATATGTATATTCGAACAACAATATTTCCGCTAATAATGCAGATTTAGTAATTGAATTTCCTTTTGTCTACTTTTAGGAACTTTGTTGAATTTTTGGTATCGACTTTAGGAAAACCTTAAAGAATCAATATAAGCGTCTTCTGCAATGTAACTGTCAATTTAATTTCGACCTTCTACGTTTTTAATGTGATGACGACTATATGAAATTTAAAAAATATTGGATTCGATTTTGCGTATGCTAATCACATATACGTACGAAATTTGTTTTCAGAAAGCGTAGTGAAGGCAAAGTCATCAACATTGCTGCAAAACACAATTAAATAAACAACAAATTACTTTTCGTCTACCCGACTGTTGCATCGCACTTGATCGACAATAAATAACAAGGTAAAACAAAACATGTTAAATAGCAATACTGAAAACATATGTAAATAATACACACACGTACATATATAAGAGTACAATCTTTAAAGAAGCTCAGACACTTTTTTGATTCGTTCTCACTTTTATTTCTAGATACAAATGCGGTCAGAGTAAGGGTCAAATGTATTGTAAATTTGGGCGGATATTATTGGTTTGATGTTATATTATCCATTTTCGCACAGAGTTTGGCCAACAAACAAAAAATTGTTATCGAATTTTGATCTGCGTAATTTTCGTTTTCGTTTAGGGCCTTGTTAATATTTCTGTGTGATGGTACGATTTCTTTCTTCCTACTGATTAATAATGGTTTGGTAACTTTCAAATTCAAATTGCTTTTAATTATTTTATTATTTATTTCAACATGTAAACACATGTGGGCAAAAACTAGGTGTAAGTATTTTTTTAACGAGGGCATGGTTTTTATATTTTATGCTTTTTATTGAATATTTCGAATTAATTTATGAAGTAAACATATTTCGTGTATTTGAAAATTAGTTTAGAATTCAGATAGAACTAAAAAAAGCTAAAAATAAAGTAAATTCAAGAAATTCGTCGAATTTTATGTGGACAGTAAAATCCCAGCAAAAAATACTTCAGCAGTAAGAGTTTAGTTGCGCTGTTTGGTATACAATAAAGTAGGCAGTGCATCCACACTGCATGAATCGGTGACAATAACGTAAACGAGTAATCAAACTAGTTTATGATCATTCGTTTACGTTATTGCAACGAATTCATGCAGTATAGATGCATGAAAGGTAGTGCTGTTTTCCTTCACGCCAATAATGCTATACTTAAGATTATATATCACTTCTGAGCAATATTTATATTAAAATGAGCAATTATATCAGCGCTACGTAGAAGCTGCTCTAAATCGGGACATCGCCCAAAAAATCAGCGCTGATTCGGTTGTTTTGTAAGCAGTTGGTACTGCCTCTCTCCCTTCCAATACTGCTGAAAAAGTGCTCATTTTTTTGCTGCGATAGATGTATATGAAAAACATATGAAAAAACATGATAATAATAAAAGAATTTATACATGAAAGTTAGTGCTTGCAATAAGCATCAAACCAAGTCGTTAATATCCCGTATATTCACCGGGATTTTTAAGGACAGCTTCAAACCTCTTAGGTATGGATGAAATTAACTCTACGACAAATCTCTACCTGTATAGTATACCATTGTTTTTTTGTAGCTGAAGGGAAGCTTAGAGAGTTGTGTCTTGAGTTAAATAATTTAGGAAGTCCAACACATAATACTTAAGTAATATGGTCGTACCATCACAGAGTACACAGGGTACATGATGAAAAAGTAAACGCAATAGCTTTTCGGAACAACATTCTACTAGATAGAGAAACCATAATATGAGCATTGCTATTTCATATACCTATTATTGTTAAATGGCTTATTCACAATTTTAAGTAAATCGGAGCTGCCTGCAGACTCATCTCATCTTATTTATCTGGACGATCACAATTTGTCTCTATATGTGGTGTTAATTCTGAGATTAGACATATTTCTAGTGGTGTCCCACAAGGATCCGTTCTTGGACCACTGCTTTTTATATTGTATGTGAATGATATTTTTGTTTCGTCTCCAATTGGTGTATGTTTTCCGTTTCTTTATGCGGATGATATTCATCTTTTTTTCAGTATTACGTCTACTTTACAACTTGAGATGAATATTAATCATGTTTTGGAACATGTTAGTCGGTGGGTTTGTGATAATGATTTTGTCATAAATAACTCTAAATCTAGAGCTATATTCTTTTATCATACAAATGATGAAGTAGAATTGAATATAAAAGTCAATGGTTATGGAGTCCCTTTCATTACTGAGATGAGATGTCTTGGTGTAGTGTTGGATAGGAGACTCGATTTTGAACATCATGTTGACTCTATTTTTGTCGAAAGTTCTGTCCACTCTTCGGAGGCTTTACTCGCTAAATTTGTTTATGCCATTTCATATTAGGAAGAGATTGGGTTTTTCATTACTAATGTCTTCTGTTAATTATTGTATTGAAGTAGTATCAGGTGCGAATTTGGCTTGTTTTAGTAGGCTACAACGAATAGTGAATATGATTGTCCGGTTTGTTTTCTCTTTAAGGCGCAATGATCACACTTCGGGCAGTGTATTAGAGTTTCTAGGGGTGCCTTTTCCTATGTATATTGAGCATAAGGTTTTGATGTTGTTTTATAGGCTAGTAAATACGGGTTCTCCACCTCTGCTCCGAAGCCGTTTTATTTTTTCAAGGTCAATCAGAAATCCGCAGATAATTTTCCCTCGCTTTAATACGGCTGTTTGTGGTCGATCTTTTACAGTGCGTGTCGCTAGAATCTGGAATCATCTTTCGCTTCATTTAAGAAAGTTTTCTTATTCTACTAAGGAATTTTCTCGAAGACATTTTCTTCATTTAAAAGAGAGTATTCATTGATAAAAATCATTTCTTTTTCTAGTCATCAATAATGGACCATAATTTCACAAGGTCTTGTCTTTTTCTTTTTTTTTTAATTAAAAAAAATAAATTTATATATATTTTTTTATGTAAATTCTAATATTTTTATTTTATATTTATTTATTAGCTTAATTGTTATTATATTCTTATAGATTTTTTTTAAATATTTTTTTCTTAATAAACCTGTTATTGTAGTTAGTTTATTACCGCATAAATCTGTAATATATTGTTAATTGGGCCAGGTTTGGCTTTGTGTATATTACTTTGGAGAATAATAAATGAAAAAAAATGAAAAAATGAAATGAAATTTTGATCTACGGTGGTCATGTGATTGTAAATCGGACGAGTTACATATAAATATGGGAGCTATATATAAATCAGAAACGATTTCAACAAAATTCTGTGGCCTCTAGGGCCATAGGAGTGTAAATCGGGTGAAAGCTATATATGGGAGCTATATCTAAATCTGAACAGATTCCAACCAAATTCGGTGTGCATATTGATAATGTTATTTCTACTCCCTGTGCAGAATTTCACATAAATAACCTATGCCAAATTTGAGGACGATCGGACTTAAACTACGATCTAGACCTTGCACACCAAAATACATCAACAGACAGACGGACATCGATAAATCGACTTTGAATTTAATTCTAAGCCGATCGGTATACTAAAAGATGGGTCTATGACTACTCCTTCGCGACGTTACATACAAATGCACAAACTTATTATACCCTGTACCACAGTAGTGGTGAAGGGTATAAAAATGTACATAGTGCCATACCATACATCCGTGATACCAATATCAAAGAACATTTGTTGACACTTGGATTTACGGATCTTCCAACAACACCAAGAACTTCTTAACCTGGTGTCTTTATCTTATCACGAATGTTGAATAGTTTTCGGTTTGTCACATGTCTTGTTACACCGCTGTCTCGTTACCAAGCATGTGATGTACAGTATTTTAAAGCATGCAGTTGTCGATTGTTTTTCATTTGTTGTTTTTTCTGAGCTTGCATGCTTTGATCGAGGAATTGTCAATTCATTGATTTTATTTATATATTCATATGAAACACTAAGCCTATAAGGTCATAAATTTCAGTACAATAAAGAGACATTATGATTTTTTTATTATTAAAAATAAGTGCGAACCTAGTTATTACAGTAATTACTAACATTGTTGAATATTTGTATGAAGGGTCTCCAAGTAAACCAGATTTTTTCTCCTCTTTCGAATCAGAGAAAGTATTTAAATCAATTCGAAGCACTATCCAGTAACAAGCAGTTCGAACACAATGGACATGTTAATTTAGGAAAAATTAATTGACTGTTCCTTGTTGAGTATATTTAAATGATTCGGTGTTCCACTTATGAATTTGTAGGTAAAGGAGATTCTATAAAATTGGAAAAGGGAAAGCCAAGAAATCACATAACGTACTCCGAAATGTGGTCCCGCCATTAAACTTTGAAACAATCTAATAACAGTATTTACGGCGCGTTTAGAATTTTAACAACTTAGGGGTGGTTGTACCAGATACTATCACAATGTCAACACGTATAATTGGTATTAGCAAAGCATGAGCAAATCGAGACCATACCCAAAGAGGCAACATGAAAATAGAAGAATAGAACTCCTTTCGCAATCTCGAGTATAATCTACCATGACCCGCTTCAATGTAAGAGCCTAAATATAAATATTTGTCGATCCATCTTAGTTGATCAACAAATTCAACCACATTTTACCTATCATAACATCAATGCTGATCGCTTGACAACCAAATAAGAAGGCCTTCGTTATTGAAAATAAACGAATATGCTTTCGTCATCAGCATTTCAAGCAAAGAAATAGGACCAAGTACAGAACTTTGGGGAATGCCAGAAGCTAATGAACAAGTACGGAAGTTTTGCTGTTCATATCAACAAAGCCACAGCAGTTGTGCAAACCATGACTTGCTATGTTCAAAGTTGAGAAACAATTTTTTTCTTTTAAGCTTAATTCAGACTTGGATAATGTTAATATTTGGGCAAGAGATAATGGACTCTACATAAACCCAAGCAAATCGAAGTTCATAATTGTGTCTAACAGAACAATACAACCCCTGAGTGAATATCCTGTTAAAATTGGCAGTGAAAACATTGAGCACGTTACTAAGACAAAAATTTTGGGAATAATCTTCAATCAAAATTTAACTTGGAATGATCACATCTGCACTACGTCCGGGAAGGTTTTTGGGATGTTACGTACATTATATCAAACAATACTTTACACCTCAACATATAAGAGAATTACTGGCAAAATCATACTTGATGTCGATCCTCCTTTATGGTTGTGAAGTATTTTCTTCCTGCGATGTTAGGAGCAGATCCCGCCTTGAATCTGCCTACAATGCGATTGTGCGGTATGTCTATGGTATCAAACGTTATGAAAGTTGTTCATCTTTCTCAAGAAAATTATATGGAGTCGAGTTTAAAAATCTGTTGGGCATACGAATTCTCACACTCTTACATAAAATTATCTACACCAGAACACCTACGTATCTTTACGATAAATTACGATTCGGAAGAACCAACCGGAGAATCCTGCTTATACCCCAACAACACCAACTTTTAATTTCTGAATGACACTTCTTTCTCTCTGCATGCCGTCTATGGAACTCTTTGCCTGCATCAATACAATTTACTCACAACGCTAAAACGTTTGAGAAGTCACTATATACATTTTATTCTGAATAGTTTAACTTTTTCAATAATTCTGTCCCATGTACACTTTCATAGTTTGTTTTGTTTTTATTCTTAATCCATTCCAAGCTTTAATGATGTTTATGTATTTTATATATGGTAGCATAATGCAAAATAAGTTATTTAAATATGTAATACTACTTCTTAAAATCACATACTGTAATTAAAAGATTATAATATCTTATTGTATGTGAAACCTCATTCAAATAAAATGAAATGAAATACGAACTTTCTTACTGTAGACAATGTAGGAATGCTCTTAGGAATTGGAACATTTCTAGATATTTTCCACGCGATCGGATAAATTAAACTAGATAGAAAAGAGTAAATGAAGCTAAAGACATTAGAACTGCACCCTAAATCTGGCAGAGTTATACCTGTATTGACAATAAGTGTTCCATCTTTCTGTATGTCTATTCGATTTATACGCGAATTTTGACAAAGTCTTTACTATTCAACAATGTTAGTGCTCCAACCTATTCGTATGGTGGGTATTGCTTTTATTTCCGTTTATCGCCATATCGATACTAATTGTAGCATTGGTTTGAATATGGATTAAAACCCTATTTGTGCCCTGGGCCTTTGCGGTCAGAAGAGGCGATAAATTCATATCTTGGCATGAAATGGCTGACTAGATTGCGCGATGCTTTCAACCAGCAATTTATGGTGCATAGTGCAGCACGGAGAACCGTTCATTATAGTAACATACAAACCACCAATCTTTTGCATCTTTGTAGATGCTACTCCCAGAAAAATCTTTGTAGAGTGCGAGGGTCAGCAGTCCTTTTTACAAAATCTATATATAGACAATATTTAAAAAAGCCTAAAAAGAGAAATGGAACTTACTTCACATCCATAGACAATATTTAAAAAAGCCTAAAAAGAGAAATGGAACTTACTTCACATCCATAGAAACAAATAAAGGCATCTGATAATGAAGCGATCCTGGAGCAAAAACTAAGGCCTCTAAGTGTAAAACCTTAATAAATGCCACGTTGGATATCTCGTGCTCCAAAAGCGTAAATCAATTACAAATATAGCCACATCCAATTTTTTTTTTATTTTTAAACATACATAAGCCTTCTATCGCAAAAATATAAAACTACACACATGCATTCGCCTAAAATGTATACCACGAGCTCACCTGGGTTGTTGTAGTAGATATATGGGATGATATATGCGGAACAGACGGCGGGACATAAAGTGCAATATTTAAGTAAAATACATTTTCTCCAATTCCGAACTATTTTTAATTCTTGTAATTTATCAATTTATTTTATCCTTGCCAGACAACACAACACACGGTCTTTTTCGATATTGGCACTCTAGAATTCCGTAAGTTTGTAATCTTTCAAATATCGTGATCGAACGTTTTTCAGAAGATAAGAGTTTCCGCGCACTTCTTTACAGATTTTTGTTAATTCATACGAATTGTTTACTTATTCATTATTTCCAAAAAATTAACCTAAATGTTGTGTTCAGTAGAAGAAAGTATTCAGTGTTGCCAAGAAATTTTTGAACCTTCTCCCAAATGTTAAGAAAAAATGCCAAAAATGTTAGGAATGTAACTCCTGTAGTGATACTCTTCAAAAATTCAATTTAAGAAAAACATAAAAATTTATCATTTTATTCTGCTTATGCAGACTTATTTTCGATTTTAGCGGCTAAACTCGAACATAAACTTACCTTTATAAAGTAAAAAAAAAAACAAACAAAAATAAAATTCAGTAAATATATATTTTTCGTAAAAAAAGAATCCAACCTTTCTAAATCTTCTTCAGTTGGAACGTACAAAATTGTGGCAAAAATCCCTTCCCTTATAGTTAAGGGAAGGAATATTTATCTCTTAAAATGATTTCAGCTGTTGATTTCTTAGATTGCTTTTAACTATGTCGAGCATAGTAATTTCCCTTTCAACAAGAGCATTTGAAAAGGTTAGTGAAAGTAATGATATTGCATACTTGCTTATATTTAGGAACTTGGATTGACCTCATCTTTTCTCCAAATTCATGCCAGAATTGTTCCGAATTTGGCTGAGGGTTGTTCTACCCTAACCGGTGTACGAAATTTTTTATCTCTAAAAATCCCACGAAGAAAATGTCACCCCTAAAAATCCTCGCAAACGTGAAAAATAACCTGGAAAACCTGGCAACACTGAAACCAATATAA
Source organism: Haematobia irritans (assembly GCF_050003625.1). Taxonomy (NCBI): domain Eukaryota; kingdom Metazoa; phylum Arthropoda; class Insecta; order Diptera; family Muscidae; genus Haematobia; species Haematobia irritans. Next base: position 224,745,970 of record NC_134400.1, on the reverse strand, counting down.
ATGGCAACGGCGTCAGCGATCTTACCGGAGTTTTCTCTACGGCCTAGGAGTTTGTTAAACAAAACACAATAGCGCGGTTAAGCGAAAAAACTTGGCAGCACTGAAAACAAACAGACGTACCTATTTTTCTCGGATAATAAATTTTCAATTAATTTATATATTTTTGGTAATATTGTTGACCCAGGCAATTCTACTGCAAATATTGCAAGGAATATGCCTGGCCATATACCGCCTGATATGGAGTGTGATGTAGCAGAGGTAGAAGTACCTCCACCAAATCAACTACAACAAGTGCCCATTGCCGGCAACAATAACAATCAACAAATCATCACCCAACCAAATTACCGCAAAAGGCAGCGGCTGGAAACTACAACCCCACCATCGGAAATTGTAATTCCTGACCTGTCGGAAAAGCTAAGGAACTATAAACCGACTGATCAAAACAGGTTTGGCATCCTAGGAGTGTTGGCTGATATCAACATTGAATGTCCAAGTACCAGTTCACAAGCCCCAATCAAAAACAACACAAACAAAACAAACAACACAAACAACAACAAAAATACACAGAAACCAAAATGGTGTCCACCCATTTTCATCTATAATGTGAATATCAAAACTCTTGTTGACACTTTGCGAAGTACGATACCACCATTTTCATTTAAAATCAAAAACATTAACAAAAACAAAAGCAAGATCTACTTTGCGGACGTAAATGTACATACATCAATGATGGCAATTCTCAGGGAAAAGAACATACATTCATATTCTTTCACTCCGAAAGAATTGAAGCAAACATCTCTTATATTAAGAGGTCTTACATTTGACACGGAAATTGAGGAAATGAGATCTGAACTGGATGCTATAGTTCCTGACACTGTGGCAAACATAGTGAAATTTACAACTTCAAATTCCATTAAAAAGAATATTGATACCGGCCTTTTCCTCGTATCTTTATTTCCAGGAAAAACACTGAATGACGTCTCCGGAATAAAAAGTTTACAAAGTCAGATAGTCGAATGGGAGATGCCCAAACAAAAAGGAGCTGATATACAATGCCGCAGATGTCAGAGATGGGGGCATACTGCAAAAAACTGCAACTCTGGATACAGATGTGTTAAATGCGACCAAAGCCACAATCCAGGTGAGTGTCAGAGAACAAGAGATGATGACAAAGAGCCCTTTTGCAATAATTGTAAAGAGACTGGACATCCCGCAAATTGGCGAGGATGCCCCACTTACAAAAAATATACAGCAGCCAGGAAACAGAGATTTGCCAAAGCAGCAGAGGAGCGTTCCATTGCAAGGAACAATGTTAAAAATGCAATTGGTGTTTCCAATATCATCCCTGAGCAAACCTTTGCTGGTCTCTTCAATACACGTCCTGCACAAAATATTTCAATACAAAAACCATCCATTATAGATCAATTCATGAAACTGAGTTCACTTTTCCTTGAACCAGAAGAGTTATCAATTGAGCAGGAGATAAATATATTCCTGACTGAATACTCAAATATGCCAAGGGCAGAAGCCAAAGCCGAATTTATTCGTATTTTAACCAAAATTAAGACTAAATATGGACCATAGAGCCATCAATTTTTTAACCTTCAATACAAGATCATTGATCGATACCAGTAGACAAATTGACTTGACAAATACTTTATTTAAAAACAATATTGACATTGGATTCATTCAGGAATGCCATCTGAAAGGAAGAAGAAGAGTGAAATTAGGTGGATACAACTTTGTGTATGACAACTCACCATTAGGTGTTGCTGTTGTTTGTAAAAATACTTTTCTCCACGAAAAGGTTTTATTAAATGATGTCGGTATCAAGACGTCCTTCATAAAAATTGAATCGTTTTTCAATAATATCACAAAAAAATATTTGTTTGGGTCTGTTTACATACCATGTAATCACCCAGTCCAGCAACTTGAAAATGACTTGGAAAAATTACTCCGCCTATGTCAGAATTTTGATGCATTTGTCCTTGGTGGAGATCTCAATTCTAAAAACCGTGCGTGGGGAGATGATTCCGAGAACTCAAATGGCAAAATACTGTTCAATTGGCTTGAAAACAATTCTCTTGATGTTGCCAGATTATGCGATTCTTCGCCCTCTTATCCGAACGGCCCCTCTTATCTTGATCATTTTTTGGTCAGTTCTCAGCTTATCAGTGGCAACATGGCGAATTTTAAAATAACATCATTACCATCATTTTCGGATCATTTTCCACTCAAGCTTAATTTAAAACTTCAGCATTCTGGCTTTCTTCTACGATCTCCAAGTGTGATCACATCTTATAAAAACACCAATTGGAACAATTTTAGACAAGATATGGATGCTGCTTCAACTAGATTGTTGCCGCAACGCAACAACAATTTGGAAATCACTGAAATTGATGATTTGATTAATGATTTCAACGAAACATATAAAACAATCCATAACTCTCATTGCCAACAAATCCAAATAATGGATAATAAATTCCCATTATCAGAAAGGACAAAAAAATTATTCAAAATCAAACACAATTGGCAGAAACAATTGAAAAATATATTTCATCGTACTGGGAACAGAGCGAGTAGCCAGTATACCATTCTTTCTAAACAAATTCAACTGTTGAAAATAATAATAAAAGAGTGCGTTAACATTGAGCAAGCAGAAAAATTTAAAAATAAACTACAAAACATCAAACCAGGTCCCTCCGCCTTCAAGGAAATATACAAAATAACGAGTAAAGTAAAATCCCCATTTTGCAGTCAAATCATTATCAACAATGATATTTCCAAGAATCCCATTGCAATAGCGAACCATTTCCAACAATATTACAATACCGTTTTTCAGAGAACAGTACCAGTCCAACCAGTCTCGGATTTGAATACAAAAGTACCTGCTTATATAGGGGCTACATCTCCACATATCTATTCATTTGATGATGATTTCAATGCGGTTCAAAATTCTGACAACTTCCATTTCACAAATGTAGAGCGGATTGGAAATATTATACATCATATAAATAATAAAAAATCAAGTGGCATAGATGAGATCTCAAATTTTATTATTAAAAAATTTCCCTGCTCAACACTGAAACTTCTTACATGTATATTTAATCATTGTATAAATAACGGATATTTCCCTTCAGTGTGGAAAGCTGCAAAAATATTGCCGATTAAGAAGAAATCGGACAGCATGGAACCTGCTGATTTTCGTCCAATTTCCCTCTTATCTAATATCGGGAAACTTTTTGAACAAGTCCTAAAAGAGAAAATAGAAAATGGTTTCATAATTGATCCTATACCAAATTACCAATTTGGTTTCAAAAAAGGTCACTCCACACAACACGCACTTTTGAAATTTCACAATGATATAATATCAAATCTCAATAATAAAATATGTACTGTTGCCATTGCATTGGACATTCAAAAGGCTTTTGATTCCGTATGCCATATGGGAATCCTATATAAACTTGTGGGACTAGAAACAGATCCATTTATTGTAAAAATACTCACCAGTTATTTTACAGACAGAAAATTCGCAGTAAATATACAAGGGATATCCTCCAGCATGGGTGAGGTAAAAAGCGGCGTTCCACAGGGAAGCGTCCTGGCCCCATTTCTCTTCAATATCTTCCTGAGTGATTTCCCACACACTCATGTTGATTCACAGGCAATACTATATGCTGATGATTGTTTAATTTATGCCCACAGCACTTCTCCGGCAGATGCTCTAAATAAAGCAACACACCACCTTCAACGTATTTGTGACTACTACGTAAAATGGGGTATATCAATTAATGCTTCAAAATCTGAAGCAATATGCATAAGAAACCCGTCTGGAAAAGGCCCCAGGTTTGTAGTCCCTGAGAGCAAATCATTGAAACTTACTCTGAATGGCATCGAAATTCCCTTTGAAACAGAAATAAAATATCTAGGAGTCACATTCGACAATTTGCTAAAGTTCAACACTCACGCCCGGTCAACACTGAAAAAGACAAAACGTATACTTGGGTCATTCTCATACATCCTGGGTAATAAATACTTACCCCAAAACACAAAACTCCTAATATATAAAGTGGCTATAAGACCAATATTATTATACGGATTTCCAATCTGGTTCACTATCTCGCCGACAGTGGCTAATGAATTAGAAATCCTTGAAAGAAAAATATTAAGGAAATGTGTCAACAAACATTACCAAAGCCGTGAAAAAAAATTCTCCAATTCATATATTTATGAAACATCTGGAGTCCAACCATTTTGTAGGTACGCCCTTAACCTCCAACGAACATTCATCGAGAAGCTTGCAGCACATGAAAATGACTTGATGAGTACAATCTACAACATTGAGGAAAACTCTAATTGGTCTGATTCTAAATATCTCTCGTCTGTTGCCATCATTAATGAAATTCTTGACAATGAATCAGCCAATTATATCTTACCGCAATTCTTCCAGAAAACTACACCAGGAACACATAGAGGATAATTAGTTATTATAAGAAACTTTTATTTTCTTAATTAGTCTCTAAAATGAAATATGTGCAATATCTTTTTTTCTATAATAGACAATCAGTCATATTACAACACTTGTCTACCCTATACTCATGTATATTCGATTATTTTCTTAATTAGTCTCTAAAATGTAATATGTGCAATAACTTTTTTCTATAATAGACAATTAGTCTTATTACAATACTTAACTACCTTATACTCATGTATATTCGATTAAACTGTGATACTAGTGTAACAAATACTTACCATTTTACACCAATAGCTATTATATTAGCCTTCGTCGCTAACACACATTTTGTTAACTCGTTTTAAGTGTTTTATAGTCGTAATTTTAGTCTTATTTATTTATTTACTCTAATAACAGACACTCGCGCTCTGTAAGAAAACAACAAAGGCTGTTTGAGCAAGCCTTTTTTTTCATTCATGTCATGTGCATTGCACAATCGATTCTTTTTCACTTTAAAGCAAGAGCTATTTTACATTATTAAACTGTGTATTAGAACAAGACAGATATAGTTCTAAGTTTACCACTAACTTATCGAAAAGTTCATATCATCAATGTAATCGAAAAGAATAAGTCTCAAATAAAAAAATACTTACTAAATACTAGCGCGGTTAAAAGTTGCCAGGGTTGTTTTCTTTTAGTACTTGAAACAGCAACTGTACATAAAAAAAAATCCGATTCAATTACGAAATTCAATTAATTTTTTAATTGAAAAGTCTTCAATCACGAACATTATAATATCAATCACAGTTTTAATTGTACATTGTACATTAGCAATTGTACATTAGCAAATTTCAATTAATTTTTTAATTGATTTTGATTGCAAAACTCCATTATTTTTTTATTAAAAACGTAACTATTTTCAATTACTTTCTTAATGCGCTTTACAGACTATCAGTTATTCCGGACGGAATGTCGGTGTTTGTAAAGAATCTTAAGGGCACCTTATACGGTCGGATAAACTCTGCCACACAACACGTTGCGGCGACAGATCCGCTAATATAAGACCATGTTTGTTCGCATAACGAACAAATACTATAAAATTTTTAGGTAATAAATTTTTCACAAAGCATATTAAAAAACCATAAGTAGTTTTTGGTATATTTTTGGACTCTAATATACTTGCAAGGTCCCAAATGTTATGCTGTTATACCTCAATTTGATAAATATTCAGATTTTTGTGTAAATACTATATTCATAAAATATTGTTTTAGTTGTGTTACAATAGCCCCTAAGTTGACATTTTTATTTGTTTCAGCCAAACTAAAACATGTTTTAGAGTAATCGAGCTTAAAAAATAACAGACAATGTTTGCTATTTCAGCAAACAGTGACTGCTTTCCCTTTTTCACCAGACTTTTTGCCGTTTTAGAAAACTTTCTCCTGTTTCTACTAACAAATTTCTTTGGGAAGAGCACAAAAATCTGCAGAATTGTGTTACGACAAAATTTAAGGTCTTCTTGAAAATATTAATTTATTTGGGAAGAGTTCGATTCTGTTTTCAGTTTTATGATACTTTCGAAATTTGCATAAAAAGAAAACTCCCATATTTGATTTATGTTACTGGCAATTATGTTACCCTTGGCAATTATTTATTTAGAATTTAAATTAGTTAGTAATAAAACTTTCAAAGTTGATAAATCTGATCATAAAACTTAGAAAAGGTTGCACTAAAAACTAAATATGGGTCGTTATTCCTACATTTAATTTCATCTTCTTTCATTTAAAAACATTGGTTTAATTCATATTCGACAAGTAAGTAAAGTCGAAAGTCGGGCGGGGCCGACTATGTAGACCAACATTTTTGATACCATCTCAACTCCTTCCAATTTGTTGGGAGTTATTATGAATGTTTATATATACAAATATTTATATCTTAACCGATTTGGAAACAATTTTTTATACTTCTACAAAATCTCTAGAATTAAAATTTAAAACGGTTAACGTCCTGGGATGAAACACAATGTTAGTAAAAAAATATGGGAAATATAAAGCTAGAGCAATTTTAATGCAATTATACAAAATAGCATTTATGATTTATCACACGATACATATGTATTCGAGATATAGGACAATTTGAATAGTTTTTACAATTTTTGCTACTTAGCAGTGGCCATTTTAAAAGGATATTGCTACTAACCAATATCCTTTTAAAATGGTCACTGCCAAAATATGTGGTCAATAGTGGGTTGTGATATATTATTTGGCCAAGTCGGGCGATATTTCCACAAGTCGGAGCCTTATTTAAAACTCAACCGTTCTGTGGAATGTCTGGGAAATGGGAAAATAGTCACACAATTTTGTGTAAAATGTGGGTATTTTGGCCATATTTGCATAAACCGGAAGAACAAAAATATATGGAGGCTTTATGTAAATCTGAACCAAATTAGATCAAAATTGACACACTTAAATATTATATTAAATACGTTCTCCTTGGAAAGTACAGAGTCAATTGGAGGAAAATCCCATTGAAAATGGGTCTAAAATATGAAACATTCTACCATATTTGCCCAACTCTGGCGCACATATATATCTAAATCTGAACCGATTTTGACCAAATTTGGCATGCATAGTTAGAAAAATAATTCTGTTACCTCTGCAAAATTTCACGTAAATCGGAGTATAATTTTGCCTCCGTGGACATATGAGTGTAAATCGGGCGAAAGATATATATAGAAGTTATATATAAATCTGAACCGATTTCAACCAAATTTGGCAAACTCTATATCGAAATCTGAACCGATTTGGTCGATATTTTGCATATTTTACGAGAGTCCCGAAACATTTGGCTGAGCGAATAAATACGTCAATTATGACCAGATCGGCGATAAATATATATGGCAACTATATCTAAATCTGAACCGGTTTTTTTCAAAAGCAATTGTCTTTGAGCCAAAGTGAAACTCTGTGCCAAATTTGAAGATGATTGGGTTTAAACTGCGAGCTGTACTTTGTACAGAATTTGATTCTAAGCCCATCGGTATACAAATAAAGTATGAATATGAATAAAAGATGGGTCTATGATTACTATTTCTTGGCGTTACATACAAATGCACAAACTTGTTATACCCTGTACCACAGTAGTGGTGAAGGATATAAAAAAGAAAATAATTAAAATGTTTTTTACCAAAAGATACAGTTTGTCAAGCAGTTTGCGATTGGTTTTAAATCCTTGAATAGGATCGATTTCAAATAGACTTGCCAAGTGCTTTTGGCATATATATTCTTCGCATTATATACTTTCTAATACCCCAGACTACAAAATGGTGTAGGGTATCACAACAATTTTTATAGGAACAAATATGTATATTCATTCCATTAGATTACAAAAGACCAAATTGACTTCCTTCAAGGTGAGATATTTGTAAATTTTAATGCTAAATGCTATAATACATTTTAATTTAGTGGGGAAGTTGTCTTGGCGCTTTCATACCGAATTGCATTTATAAGTTCATAGTTGACGAGGAAAACGAATCTTAGTCCAGATATCTGTAATTCAAGAAAAAAAAAAACGAAATATTTATGTACAAATAATATTATTACCAAAATTGTCATAATAATCCTAATGATATGCTATATACCAGATATAAGGACATATAAATGATTTTTATATTCTTACCTCAACTACACAGTTATTGGCTAATCGAGTTTTATTACCCGTTAGAAGTGGTGTACCATCTATGAAAATGGGTCGTTTGCCCTCATTTGCTATGAAAAAATCACCATTACTGCGCAATTTGATTGTTCCCTGTTTGCGAGATATTTTTGTTGCTGGCCCTTCTAAAGACAAATCCACATCTACGACACAATCTTTTGCGTCGCGCCCAAATGATATCTCCTTTGAACGCATTAAATATCGTACTAAACGGCCCCTTAAAACGGCTAAAGTCTGACCATCAAATTCAGGCGCTACTCCTGCTCCTGTCATTGTATCAACCAATACATTCCAACGACACAGCTCATTTTCTAATAGACGTATTTCACGCTTATTTTGCCTGTCAGCTAACGCCAACTCTATTTCCAATGATTCATCTCTTTGTTCATTTAACTCGGCATCTAGTATTAAATCTTCTGCATCTGAGAAACTTAGCGGTTGATCGCTAATATTAACAATTTGGTCTGAGAGCAACTGGTATTGTTTCATCATTTGCCAATGATTTTGTAAAGTTTTTGCCGTGCGAGCACTGTAAAATATGGAGGCGTTTTTATCCAATAGCTCTTGAAACTGTTCCAATTTAGGATTATCACTCTACAATAAAGAATATAAATGGTGATTTTTTGAAAATGAGAACATATTACATTTCGTACCGATTTTATTGTGCTCAGAAGTTCCTCCTCAGCAACACTGAACAGAGCTTTTCTTTGAACAGACTCAACCAATTCGGGATGCAAGTTCCGCATGGCGGCAACTGCTATTCTGGAAAGTGCAGGCTCGTACAATAATGAAAACCACCTAGCTTGCAATTCTGATAAAGTAAACTTGCACGAAAATTTCGTACCTCTGTGTACCATGCGCAAGTCGTTTGTCTGCAATATGCCCGTAATTAATGCTAGATCATCTATTGGCTTCCATCGTCCTAAATCCTTAGTGGTAACTATTGCTGGCGGACGACCCGATTTTTTGTTCTTTTTCTGCTGTGCTTTCGCAGGTCGTCGTCTTTCAGTTGCCATATAGACACTTGTATGTTTATTTTCCACACTCGACAAATTATGAGATGTAGCAATTCCAGCAACACTTGTCCCACTGATTCCTTGTAAAGATGTGGCCAATGTGGTGGACGATGATGCAACAGAAATCGATTGAGATTTCTCAGTGGCAGTAAGGGATGGCGATTTAGGATTAGGCGGAGTTGCTGTAGTGGGTTGTAGTATTGGTATAGGTAATTGTGGGGTAGGTGGCACATAGGTTTGTGAAGTTGTTCTTGGTCTAGTGCTACGAGACTGCTCACCCCTTGACTGTAAACCTATGCTGTATTCTACGATTTCATCATCGAAACGCTTGCGTTTTATGGACCGTGATGAACTAGATTAAAAAGAACTAGTTTAAGATGAACTAGATTAAACTTAATAACATACCTTCGTCGTTTCTCGTTCTGTAATTCAATCGGCAAATTCTGTAAAGGAGTTGTAGGGGCACCAATTGTATCAAGACTATCTGCTACAGTGGTCGTAGAAGCCATTTTTTATAGATTTCAAAAAGGCCTACTATTATTAAAAAAATTGCGTTTAAGTGAAAAGGAAATAATGTGGTGTTGGGAAAGTAACGAGTATTTGATTACAAGTACTCGTTACTGACTAATTTTTTGAGTACTCGTTACAATTAAATGAGTACTCAATATCTTATTCCATACGTGCTATATATTATGCGCTTTACAGACTATCAGTTATTCCGGACAACAGTAGGGCTGTTTTCTTTTTGTACTGATAGCAACTTTTGTATGAAAATCGATGCACTGGTGTTCTATCCAGAACAACTATCAGTGCAAGTCGCACCAGTGTCACCATATATGCGATTTTTTGTTGTCAAAATAAGAGTTGGCAACTAAAGTAATACTCGGAAAGAAACACATCTCAAGTGAATGTCACATACAGAGAAGAAGAAGAAACGAACTTCGCAAAATGGTAAAAAGTAAATAAACAAATACTAATTTGTTTGAATTTTGAGTTAAGGTGAGTATAAGGTTCGAGTTTAGCCGCTAAATTTTTCACGATTTCTTTCCTCTAATAATCCATTTTAAGGAATACAAACTTTGTGAAAATTTGCTTTGGGCTATTCTATGTATAATTTTATGCCTTTTTTTGCTGATTTAGTTTTCACTTTAGCAATTAAACTCGAACTTAGTACTCACTTTTACTCTCGTGGAGTTTTTAGTATTCGAACGCCTGAATCAGTAATGTTCACTTGCAGGCTACGAGCTCCGCCCCCTTTTTAAACCCTGTCCACACTGTGGACCAGTTAGTGCATATGTTTGCAACACCCAGAAGGAGACGAAACATGTAGTTATGGTAGATGTAGGACGGATGGTATTGATTGGCTACATCGGACCACTTTTACTTATACCCTCCATATAAACGGACCACCAGAGCCTCTGGGAGGAACAAAAGTTATCCGATTCGGTTGAAATTTGGTACGTGGTGTAAGTATAAGGTCTCTAACAAACATGCCCTAATTGGTCGATATCGGTCCATAATTATATATAGCCCTCATATAAACCGATCCCAAGATTTGACCTCAGGAGCCCCTTGAAAGAGTGAAATTCATCCGCTCCGGTTGAAATTTGGTACGTGGGTTAGTATATTGTCTCTAACAGCCATGCAAAAATTGGTCCACATCGGTCTTTAGTTAAATATAGGCAATGGCCAATCACACAACATTTGGTCCATATCGCCAAAAATAATCTACGAAATCTGTATTTCTATAGAAATTTTTTTAATTTTTTATTTCTTAGAAAATTTTATCAAACCAAAACTAACTTGTTGAATGCGCCATTTTTGGTGGGTTAGAAACTTGGATGCCTACATAACACTACCGCCAACATCACACCAAAGGATAATTAAAAAAATTAAAAATGGAATCGAGACGAATCGTTCGTCTAGATTGGAACTAAAATAACTTTAGATATATATGCTAGAAAATGCTGAATTTTGTCATGAACTCATTATTAATGATTTACTATCGAACACCGAAACAATTGGTATTCCACATACTCTGGTTTTCGAGATATCAATATGGGATTTTTGACGAATCGTTCGTCTAGAGGCGAACGAAAATTCCACGAACAGGCAGTAAATACACGTTCGCATGCTTTGGGCAGGTGAGAAATCATTTGTTGAGCCTCAAAAAATGGATAATGTTGCCAGATTGTATTTGGATAAAGCGACGCTTCTTCGATTAACAATAGCAATTTATTGTGACTATTTTATCGAAAAACATGAAATTCAAAGTGATACAGTAGGGCTGTTTTCTTTTAGCACTGGATATGCTAAGCCGTTAAGGACTAAAAGAAAACAGAGTACTCGTTTATCCAGGACATCTCCAAAAATATGCAACACTGTCATCAGCTGTTTAAAAACAATCACAGAAAAGAAGTGAAATCTTGCATTTTTAATGTATGAAATGCTCCAAATAGTAATAAATATTACTGCTGCGATTATTTATGACACTGTATCACTTTGAATTTCATGTTTTTCGATAAAATAGTCACAATAAATTGCTATTGTGAATCGAAGAAGCGTCACTTTATCCAAATACAATCTGGCAACATCGGAGCGACTTGCACTGATGAGATGTTCTGGATAGAACACCAGTGCAAGGATGTTCTGGATAGCACATACAAATGTTGCATCCAGTGCAAAAAGAAAACAGCCCTAATAACCCTGCCAGCATTTCAAAGTTCCATTTCATCCTCCATGCTACCACAGATTCGTAAGTGACACTGCAACAATCGCCAACTGTGATAGTATTTTTCCATCACTATTCGCATGAAAGTATTTTGCCATCACTATTGTTACAAGAGCCATTTTATATTTTGTGAAACACCAAGCACAACTAGCTTCTTATAATTTATTTAAATAAAAATGATAGTGAAGTGCTGAAAACATCGTTATTTCGCTTAAAATTGTGAAAGGTATATTGGTGAACAATTTTTGACTTTCCAAATGGAATAAAGTGATAGTTTTTCAAATATTTTTCCAGACACGCTGCCTCAATAGGGAATAAAGGCACTGGCTGATAGACGCTACAACATGCAACTTGTAACTCCCCTGCCAGCATTTCAAAGTTCCATTTCAACCTCATCGTTACCACAGACTCGTAAATGTCACTTCAACCATCATGAGAAGGTACATCAAAAAGTACATGCAAGTAATTTGCCATCCCTACTGTTAAAAAAGTCATTTTTTGTGAAACGCCAAGCGCAACCAGCTTCCCTGCCAGCATTTCAGAGTTCCATTTCATCCTCATCGCTACCACAGACTCCTAAATGTCACCACAACCATCGCGAACTGTGATGGGGGAAGCATATCAAAAAGTACAAAATGTACATGAAAGTATTTTGCCATCACTACTGTTAGAAGAGCCATTTTATTTTTTGTGAAACGCCAAGCGCAACCAGCTTGTTATATTTTATTTAAATAGAAACGAAAATAAAGTTCTGAAAACATAGATATTACGCTTAAAATTGTGAAAGGTATATGGTGAACAATTTTCGACTTTCCAAATAGAATAAAGTGATCGTTTTTCAAATATTTTTCCAGGCACGCTGTCTCCATCGAAAATAAACAAACTGACTGATAGGCGCTGCAATATGTAACTTGCTACTTAAAACTCAACATCATTCTTTTATTAATGCAAAAAATTATGTTAAATGTGATGAGATAAACCAAAAAATGTAATATTTATAAGAAATTATAAATGTTTAATCAAATCAATAAACATCTACACAATCGTGTTTTACTTGACCACAATGATTCTTCTACAATTACCTTAAAATGCACTTTTTCTGATAGTTTGCAGGAGTTCTTATTGGCGTCCTTCGAAATTGATCTAAATAGGCACCTAATAATTGCACTCATGAGAAACTTTTTCGTAGTAACTTGGCGTGGTACAACTTCTCAATAGTGACGGCGCTTTTCCGACGAGTTTTTGATGTCGTATATGATTGTTTTCGACGTAGTGGGGATTCTCAGAAGCGCCCCCAAATTCAAAAAATGTTGGCAGGGGAAATGGAGGAACATTCCCCAGTACAGAAATGGAGGAACATTGGATGGATGAGTCAAAAATGGTGCTTTATGTTTGAAGAGGATCCCGTCTATATGTTCGGCAACCTAAAAACACTGAGTACAGTACCAATTTTACGACAAAAACTGTAAATCACGATGGTGCTTTAATTTATTTGCTACTACTATTATTTTGAGCGCAGCTGTATAATCTGAACCGAGTTTGACTAAATTTGACATGCATAGTTAGAATAAAAATTCTGCTATCTCTGCAAAACTTCACGTAAATGGGAGTGTAACTCTGGCCCCGTGGTCACTTGAGTGTAAATCGGGCGAAAGATATATATGGGAGCTATATCTATATCTGAACCGATTTGGCACTCTTACCGATACAGTTAAACGTACCTCTCGTGCAAAATTTGAAGCAAATCACGGGAAAACTCTGCCTTTTGATGCCCTATAAGTCCAAATCGGGCGAAAGATATATATATGGGAGCTATATCTAAATCTGAACCGATTTCAACCAAATTTGGTACACTTACCGATACTAATAAACGTACTCCTTGTCAAAATTTGAACTAAATCACGACAAAACTCTGGCTTTTGAGGCCATATAAGTGCAAATCGGACGAAAGATATATATGGGAGCCATATCTAAATCTAAACCGATTTCAATCAAATTTACCAAGCATTGGTAGAATCTCAATTCTACTCTCTGTGCAAAATTTCACGAAAATCGGTAGTAAACGTTGGTCTCTGTGGTCATATGAGTCTAAATCGGACGAAAGATATATATGGGAGCTATATCTAAATCTGAACCGATTTGGCTGATATTTTGCAAGTTTTTCGAGATTCATAAAATATTTCCTTCGTGGCGTTACATACAAATGCACAAACTTATTATACCCTGTACCACAGTAGTGGTGAAGGGTATAATGAACCGGATACCGTTATAGTTGTTTGTATAAATAAAAGACTTCAGATTATCTTAACAACTATTTAAAACTATATTTATTTAATATAAATTTGTGCGACAACCCTGCCAGCATTTCAAAGTTCCATTTCATCTTCATCGCTACCACAGACTCGTAAATGTCACTACAACCATCCTACTGTGATGGGGGCCAGCATATCATAAAGTACAAAATGTACTTCATACATGTATTTTGCCATCACTACTTTTACAAAAGCCATTTTATTTTTTGTGAAACGCCAAGCGCAACCAGCTTGTTATATTTTATTTAAATAAAAACGAAAATAAAGTTCTGAAAACATAGATTTTACGCTTAAAATTGTGAAAGGTATATTGGTGAACAATTTTTGATTTTCCAAATGGAATAAAGTGATTGTTTTTCAAATATTTTACAGACACGCTGCCTCCATCGAATAAAAACACTGGCTGATAGACGCTGCAACATGTAACTCGCTACTTGTAACTCTACCTCATCATTAATGCCAAAAATTATGTTAAATGTGATGTGATAGTGGTATAAATGTTATATTTTTAAGAATTTGTAAATAATTAATCAAATTATTAAATATCTAAACAAACGTGTTTTACTCGACCACAATGATTCTTTTACCACTATCTTAAAATGTGCTTTTTCTGATTGTTTGGAGGGTCTCTTATTGGCGTCGTTCTAAATTGATCTATAAAGGCACCTAATAATTGCACTCATGCGAAACCTTTTTGTAGTAACTTGGCGTGGTACAACTTCTCAATAGTGACGGCGCTTTTCCGACGAGTTTTTGATATCGTATATGATTGTTTTCAACGTACTGGGGATTCTCAGAAGCGCCCCCAAATTCAAAAAATGTTGGCAGGGTTGTTATATTTTAATTAAATAAAAACGAAAATAAAGTTCTGAAAACATAGATTATACGCTTAAAATTGTGAAAGGTATATTCCCTGCCAACATTTTTTGAATTTGGGGGCGCTTCTGAGAATCCCCAGTACGTCGAAAACAATCATATACGATATCAAAAACTCGTCGGAAAAGCGCCGTCACTATTGAGAAGTTGTACCACGCCAAGTTACTACAAAAAGGTTTCGCATGAGTGCAATTATTAGGTGCCTTTATAGATCAATTTAGAACGACGCCAATAAGAGACCCTCCAAACAATCAGAAAAAGCACATTTTAAGATAGTGGTAAAAGAATCATTGTGGTCGAGTAAAACACGTTTGTTTAGATATTTATTAATTTGATTAATCATTTACAAATTCTTAAAAATATAACATTTATACCACTATCACATCACATTTAACATAATTTTTTGCATTAATGATGATGTAGAGTTACAAGTAGCGAGTTACATGTTGCAGCGTCTATCAGCCAGTGTTTTTATTCGATGGAGGCAGCGTGTCTGTAAAATATTTGAAAAACAATCACTTTATTCCATTTGGAAAATCAAAAATTGTTCACCAATATACCTTTCACAATTTTAAGCGTAAAATCTATGTTTTCAGAACTTTATTTTCGTTTTTATTTAAATAAAATATAACAAGCTGGTTGCGCTTGGCGTTTCACAAAAAATAAAATGGCTTTTGTAAAAGTAGTGATGGTAAAATACATGTATGAAGTACATTTTGTACTTTATGATATCCCTGCCAGCATTTCAAAGTTCCATTTCATCTTCATCGCTACCACAGACTCGTAAATGTCACTACAACCATCCTACTGTGATGGGGGGCAGCATATCATAAAGTACAAAATGTACTTCATACATGTATTTTGCCATCACTACTTTTACAAAAGCCATTTTATTTTTTGTGAAACGCCAAGCGCAACCAGCTTGTTATATTTTATTTAAATAAAAACGAAAATAAAGTTCTGAAAACATAGATTTTACGCTTAAAATTGTGAAAGGTATATTGGTGAACAATTTTTGATTTTCCAAATGGAATAAAGTGATTGTTTTTCAAATATTTTACAGACACGCTGCCTCCATCGAATAAAAGCACTGGCTGATAGACGCTGCAACATGTAACTCGCTACTTGTAACTCCACATCATCATTAATGCAAAAAATTATGTTAAATGTGATGTGATAGTGGTATAAATGTTATATTTTTACGAATTTGCAAATAATTAATCAAATTAATAAATATCTAAACAAACGTGTTTTACTCGACCACAATGATTCTTTTACCACTATCTTAAAATGTGCTTTTTCTGATTGTTTGGAGGGTCTCTTATTGGCGTCGTTCTAAATTGATCTATAAAGGCACCTAATAATTGCACTCATGCGAAACCTTTTTGTAGTAACTTGACGTGGTACAACTTCTCAATAGTGACGGCGCTTTTCCGACGAGTTTTTGATATCGTATATGATTTTTTTCGACGTACTGGGGATTCTCAGAAGCGCCCCCAAATTCAAAAAATGTTGGCAGGGCACTCATGCGATACTTTTTTGTAGTAACTTGGCGTGGTACAACTTCTCAATAGTGACGGCGCTTTTCCGAGGAGTTTTGGATATCGTATACGACTGTTTTCGAGAATCCCCACTACGATTCTCAGAAGCGCCCCCAAATTCAAAAAATGTTGGCAGGGAATAAGTCAAGAATTTTACTTCAAAACCGCCAACTTGCTTGCCGTCAGAACGAGTACTTGTAATCAAATATTCGTTACTTTCCCAACACTATTGTGATTTGTAGCAGTGGAATAATAAATCACCATTGGAGAAACTGGAGAAATGTATTAAATTGTGCTAAGAAAACTGGAACAACGAAACCAAAAAGTATTTGTGGACTAAGAAAAAGTATGAGGTAGGTTCTATAGAATGTTTTGTGGGATGTTCGTTAGTTTAGCAATGGTGATATTGAACGTTTTTGCTTGCATACTATTATTATTGTTTTTTAAGCCTTTTGCAACCTAATGGTCCACATATAGATCTTAGTAAAATGGACAGCTCTGAAACAATAATAGACCCTGGAACTAATTCTTTGAATGAAAATACAGTTATTATACGTCTGGACAAAGAGCGTTCACAAACATTGCTTAACAAAAACTCTGAATACTGCAACCATTCGCACCTAAGGGACGCAACAGGAAACTCGCTCTCAAATTACACCAATGACAACGAAGAGTTCTCAAAGATATCACCAGTAGAAGATAATCGTAATTCACGACCTACGGAAAAATTGACTCCAATGGATTCAAGGTGCAACGTTACAACGCGAACCTTGGCCGATAATCACCCTCTAATGCTCTCGCCTACAGGGTCTGATGCTGACTATAATGACCATGAAATCCGGCTAACGAACGAAAAAAACTGTGAAATGAAAAATTACCCAGATGTTGTGCCAAGCCAGGACCATATATGTATACCTCAGGAGTCTCCAGATGAAAAAAATGTTAGTGTATTGCATACAAAATGTGTAAACTATGAAAATTCGGCAAAAATAAGTAGCAGGCCCGCAGAAAAACACATTACTTTGGGGCAAAAATTGAAAACAAATGAACTTAAGATTTCTGGTTTTAGGGCTAGTAGCCCCGATCTAATTAGCAGTGGGTCCGAAATAAATGTTACCGTCGATGCTAATAACCAGGTTGTAACTTTGGTTCCAAGGAACCAAGTAGAGGTGACTGGAGGCTTGGTAGGTACACAAAATAAGCATTTGAAAAATGCTCGAAAAGCCGAGGATATATCCTCTTTGGATTCGATTTCTAATCATAGTTTTGATGGAGACGAGGAACATCATAATTTGGCATCCTTAAGCCCTTCAAGTTCCATCATTGATGGTTTAAACGACGATGACGATGATGACGACTGTGAAGGTCCCGAATTATTGCCAGATGACGATGATGATTTGCGCAGCCAAGGGGGAATTTTAACTCCGACCCCTTTAAATAGAGACATTGTTGACCTATCTAGTAATCAATTACCCCAATACTCAGCAGCCGAAGAAAGACGTGATTCACGCAATTGGCAAAAGATTACTTTACCTGATGGGCGAACTCGTGATATTGATATGCGTGTCATAGAACCATATAAGCGAGTATTATCTCATGGTGGTTATTTGAAAGCTGGTGGACACAATGCTATTGTTATATTCTGTGCTTGCCATTTGCCGGATCGTTCTCGCACTGATTATAGTTATGTTATGGATAATCTATTTTTATACGTGGTTAAAACATTGGAACAATTGGTCACAGATGACTACGTATTAATTTATTTGCACGGTGGCTCTAGCCGACGTAATATGCCACCTTTCCCCTGGCTAAAAAAGTAAGTGGATTTTGAGTTTTTACCTTAATTTCCATTTAAGTCTATTTTATGTTTTCCGATGTTTTAGATGCTACCAGTTATTGGACCGCCGTCTAAGAAAAAGTTTAAAAAACATGTATCTCGTACACCCAACATTTTGGATAAAATCTATTATATGGATGACCAGGCCATTTGTTAGGTAAGTTTACATAAAAAACACATACTAGTACTGTATTTATTATTCACTAATGGATTTCCCAATTTTTATCTATTAGCAATAAATTCTGGCGTAAGCTGGTGTATGTAAAGTCTTTGGATGAATTGTCGCTCTACGTATCAGCACTAGAAAAAGCCGCAATACCCGAAAAAGTAAAGCAATACGATTCTAAAAAGCATTAAAAAATAATTCTATCAATATTAAAACTCTATTAGGTAAACATATACACACACCCTCCCTGTACAACACACGAATGTACACGTTAGAATAATACTCAGTTATATATGCCTCGTGCCCTATACTTTTATGCTTATTTTTCTTTGATGTGATATATAATTCATAATTTAAGATTTATTTTTGAATGTATGTTTTATATTCTAGCTCTCTAAATGAAAACATATTAATTATTTGTATGTTCATTAAAAAGTTGATCTCTATCGGTGCTATACTTCGTCTCTTATAAATTATAGAAAAAACGACTTAAAATTTTGATTACAACAAGTTGGAGCTATGACAATGTCTCCAAATTTTTAATACTGATAGTATTAAATAGAGACCTGCACATCAATTAAATTTCACGAAATCGTAAGAATGATTGAAAACGGAGAACACGAATTTTACCTTAAAAGTGGGTATTAAGTTCGCTAAAATCGAAAATAAATCAATAAAAATAAATCAAAATCAGTACAAATTTCATCTATATGTATTATATATTTCTTATACTTATTGTTTGAAATTTGCGTACATATTTTATTACATCTCTTTGATGCAATTTTTTTAAAACTTGGTGGGGAATACACCAAAGTAACTTTTCACAAAGTTTATATTATTATTATTATTGGAATATTAGAGAAAAGTAAATCGCAAAAAATGGCAATTTTTAGCGGCTAAACTCGAACTTAATACCCTTAAGGTAAGTTTTATCATGAACGTGAATTTTTAAAATTTTTTTCAGTCGCTTTTATACACATAAAGTTTGTTCAAGACTCCCGTGATTCAAGTGTGAGACACGCGCAAAACTCTTCTAAGGAACATTGGAAAGTAACACCAAGTCGATATTCTTCATGGAAAGATTAGAGATTCCACTTTTATAAAATTTGCTTGAATTATTTAGAACGATGTCGCAACTCTAGCTCAAATTATCACTTGTGTTTGGATTCTTAAAAAACTAGCACATTTTTCAAGAGACTAAGAATAGCCCTGCTCATACTATTCATTACAAATGTACGGAACACTTAGAAGTCACAATTGTGATTACAAAATGTGTTATGGATGACGTATATGATCGTTTTTAGTTCTTTGTAAATCTCTATTTGAACACTATTTTTTTCATATATTATTAGTTCATGCATTTGCTATTTTATTTAAATGTAATTTTGCTTGGATAAGCCGTAACGAAACTTAAAAATACAAATATTTCTTCGCAATTTCAATAAAAGACAGAATGATATACAATAAATGCTTAGAACTTAAAAAAAAACCTTTTTTAAAGTGTACACAAATATAACGAAATATTTTGTGTAATGATAATACGATACATTGGTAACATAAATAGTTCAAAATTGAGGGCCATAGCTTCTGTGCCCTGTAGATTGATTCCATTTGGAAAGTATTAAAATCACCCTACGACACGATCTCAATTTTTTCAGTTAATTTGGTAACACATAGAATTGGGCATTGGTTGCCATGACAGACTTTCATTCCCAAAGTTTGGTTCAGTTTGTTGAAGATTAATTCCGTTAAGGTCCCACATTTTAACTTTTTTGGCTGATTTAGTAGAAGGCACATAATGTACATAATTATTTAAATACTGATTTTAGCAAGACATTCCACAGGCTTCGGCTTATTATATAAATTGATTTCAGCACTTAATTTGTCAACTGGATTGTCTTATTGTTTGGGGAGTCATATTCGAGACGTTTCAGCATGCCTTAGGGTAGTCATTTGGGACCCATTATTGTTTGTGAACGATTTGCCTCAGTCCCTAATTGATTGTAGGATTTTGATGCATTCTGTTCTCGGAATTGTACAACCTTATTGATACTAGGGATGCCAGACGTGCTCTTTTTTTTACAAAATGTGCTCTTAAACAAGATAGGCCAAAGAACACGCAAAAGTGCTCTATTTTTAGTTAAGTACTCTTTGTATGCATCACAACAAATAATACTCCAACGCGATTCAGTAAAAGTAAACTGAACATACGTAAATGTCACAATACTAGATTTTCCTATGTCCTTATTTTCTAATTAAATAGTGTTACTTTATATATTAGAGTCGAAGAAGAGCACGCCAATGTTGCTTCTTCACTTTATACTCTGTTAAATGTAGACAAACTTCTTTCAACAACGTTTTTCACAAAACACCAAACAAATGACTTACAAAGTATTGTAAGAAAATTAGCTCGAGTTGAAAGTGGTTTATTTTATGTACATATATGTTATGAGCCTTTTTTATGTTTAATGAATTATTATGGGATTAAATGATTTTATTTGAAAAATTGTGCTCTTTTTTTGTATGTGCTCTTTTTGCCTCTTCAAAATCTGGCATCCCTAATTGATACTAACATTAGTAGTGATGTGATTAAATGTAGAATACTAACGTATCTAAATACGTGTTTTTTGGGGGTTTGATTAATTATGGCAATGTCTCTTCGGCATTAAAATGCCATAGTACGTGTTTAGTAGAGACTTGAGTATTGATTTTAGTAGTCTTTAAACCCTGATGAGCCCTTTTCTCTGTACCTGAGTACAACCCTATGCCGATGAGTCCTTTTCACTGTTCAACCCCGGCATGCTCCGGAATATGGCGTGTACGTTATCCCTTCGTAATGGGGATGTGGCCCTACAGTCGGAAGGGGCAGGTAAGTGGGCGTTGGGTCTGTTCGAAAAAGAAAAAAATTTATGCTTAGAGTTTTTAATGGAACGAATGAGTAATTGACGCTGCAGAAATAAAATTGGATATCAGCATACTAAAATGATCAATATGAAAATCGAATGGGAACTATTTTTATAGATGGTAGATGAGATTATGAGTCATTGTAAATATTAATAGATCGTCCCATCATTTACCCCGAAACGAAAAACTAGGCCGAAGCTGATGTTTTAAATCTATACTTACTAGCCTTCTGCCTTCTTTTGTCTTCGATTTTATTGTATATGGAATTGTCTAGATTTTTAAAAGAAAAAATTTATGGATTTGTCTAAAATTGTCGGGCAATTCATGGCGGTTCACCCTTTGAAAACGAACCATGTGCACACATTTTTTATTTTTATTGAGTCTGTGTAGTTGGACTATCATATTTGTTTAACAGACAAATGTACTATTAAATGTTTTATATTGACTTGAGAGCCTTTCGTGCTGTGCCTCAACGTTTAATGTCGCAAAAACCTATAAATTTCAATCTCAATTTTCTTATTTCTATCTTTTTTATTTCTGGAAAGACAATAAAATATATATGGTGGACAAATAAAAACAATGAAATTACTCCCATCTAAGAACAATTTAGCACAACTTCTTCGAAGAACAAAAATATACACTTGCTATTGTTACTACATCAATTCATAATGGTATAAATGCTGGAAGAACCCCCAATTGAGGTCGCCTTCTTATACCATCTTCTGCGATTATTTCTTGGGACTCATCATTTTTCCCAATTTTTACTTCGTTGTTTGCTTCAGGTTCAGGTGAAACTTGCTCCGAAGTTTCTATAAAATAACGTACTGTCGACGTAGCTTCCTCCGAGTTATCTTCCACATTGCTGTTACTTGTTGCTGGTACAGTTTCGTCGGAAATACCAAGAAAATATCGAGTGCTTGATGTAGACACATCAGAGCTTTTAATGCTGGAGTTTACTGTAGAGGTGGCGGGTCTGGAATTTTCTCTTTTACCTGATGATTCTTTAGAAGGATCTGTATTTTTCCCCACATCAATTGTTTTTTCAAAATATTTGTCTTTCTTTAGTTTACTTTTGCAGTATAGACAATTTTTCATTGTACATACGCCGCTGCGTTCCAGCTCTGGGCAAACAAACTCGTGACGTCGCTTGCACTTGAAATCACATTTTTTGGAGTGAGAAGAGGGAAACCAAATAAGGAAAGTTAGAAAAACGAATATTTTGTTATACGAAACTTATTGCTGTTCTGACTCCCAAGTGGGAAGATTACAGAAATAGTCAAAATCTTGATGACTTTTCTTTTGCTGTGAAAATATTTGCTTCCCAGGTGGGAACAGAGCAGCTGATGGTGAATAAAACCGACCACCAAATAACATACCTTATCTGCCAATTGACAGAAACCTCTAAGAAAATCAAGGCAAACTGCTGCATCGCTACTCAGCTTCTTGTGAAGGTAAGGACAGTCATTACGTACACATACGCCTTGCATGTAAAACTTACATACAGGCATCTTGGATAAGGAGACTTCGTGCGACATAAGACATGCTGAGTTGACACATTCGCCCCGAAGAAACCTAGACGAAATATGTATAGTTAAATAAGTCGCATGATATTTATTTTATAAATATTTACTTGGGACATATGGCGACCTGTTGTTTGTTGTGAACTTTGGAACATTTCCCTCTTTCATATGCAGCACACTTGCCCACTCGTTGATAAATTGGGCAAGGCACATTCGATTTAACCAAACGTCTGGTCAATAGTTGCAAACTCTTTTGTTTAGCATTGTGAACGTAGGCCCTAGATAGATGATTGCTAGTTCGCACAAGGACGTTCGATGATGATCCTGAAACGTAAGTATATCCCCCTATGTCGATTCTACGTCTGCAAGTTTTTGAGGATCTACTATCACTTGTTAGTCTTTCTTCGCCGTTATTCAAAACCCGAGTTAACTTGAATTTTTGTGGATCCATTATGTATTTCGTACCTCGCACAAATATAGTCAATCCTGATTGGGGTTTCACAGGTTCCTCTGCCACCTTTTTCTTTACATTTGACGTGTCCTTCAACTGTAAACTATTACGTGTAGATTTATACAGAAGTCCGTTGATATTCAATAGCCGTATTTTTTTGTTCATACTTTGAATATTTGTTGTATTCCAGAAATTTGTTGTCTTAGATGAGCTTATTGAATTCCTTCGGAGTAGAGCAAATCTACCTACGAAGCCCTTCCGTTTAGTTTTTGATATTGCTGCGGATAAATTAGATTTCTTTTTCAAAGTACGATTGTCCAATTTGTATTTCGTCTTAAGGGTTTTTGACGATATTACATCCGGTTTCCTTTCTGGTGGTGTTGTATGTGGCGGCGTTGCAACCGTAACGCATTTTCTAATTAATTTACGTTTAGTTTTAACAATAATGGGTTGGGTGGAAATATCTACTTTCAGTTTGCTAGAGAGACTTCGATAATTTGAGGTATTAGGTTCTATGGACGATTTTCGTATTAGTTTGCGGTTTGTTATGACAACTATTGGAGGTTGTGGTTGAGAAGGGGTGGGCAATGCTTTGCGGGTTGCGACAATTGGTTGTCTAATTAACCGAGTTTTAGACTTACAAATGAGTACTCCACCTTCTTCCTGACTTTCACTATTATCCATTTTATTAATGGGCGTTGATGATACGGAGGGATCTGGAGCCATTGATGTTGCGTTCTTTGAAAGTCGTGGATTCTCTTTATGAAAATTTAAAAGAAACCTAGGATTCATGTGAATGGTTGGTATTTTAGTTTTTTCTAGAAATAAAGGATTAATGTGTGCATTATGTGGCAAAGTAGAAGGTCCAATTGAATTATCTAGTGCTGTTGGTATTAATGTGGCCGTTGTTTGTATCCTTTGTCCACGGAAATTAGGATTTATGTGAATAGTTTTCGGATTATTTTGAGGCAACATATTTGCTGTTCAAGAAATATTCTTTTTAAAAACTATAAAATCTAAAAGATAAACAATAAAAATAAACAGCCAATGAAAACAGCTGTCAAAGCGTAGAGAACGATTGCATAGTGTTGGAAAAATAACGAGTATTTGATTACAAGTACTCGTTACTAACTAATTTTTTGAGTACTCACAATTAAATCGGTCAATTTAATGCGCCGTCCAGATTATAAGTTTACAGTGCTCGTGTCGAACATATCCCACATATTGGCCACATTAGAAGTTATGTCGGAAGACATAATCGATACCGCAGCTTCCCTGCCAGCATTTCAAGGTTCCATTTCATACTCATCGCTACCGCAGACTCGTAAGCAGAGAATGAAGCCGACCCATTTTTGTCGGCGGCGGCTAATACTACATTTTTGCCTCCGGCGGCGGCGGCTTGACGGCTAAGCCGATAAAAAATTGTCTCTTCGGCGGCGCAAAATTATCTTTTAAAAAATAAATTTTAAGTTTTCCGAATTGTAATGAGATTAGTTGTACAACCAATCTTACAATCAAATTTACATTTCATTCAAATTTTTTGAGCTAAAATTTTGTAAAACTATTATAGCAACTTGATATTAATTGATTGAAAGTGGAAAGTTCAAAATTTAGGCAAAAACTATAACAAATATTATTAAATTTTTCTGATATAAATCAATATTTTAGATTAATTGGCGGCTAAATTTGAGTCGAGATGAGTCGACATATTCGGCGGCGGCGTCGACTGCTAAAAACGGGTCGGCGACGGCTAAAATCGGCGGCGCGACTCGGCGGCTTCATTCTCTGCTCGTAAGTGACACTATAACAATCGCCAACTGTGATGGGGGAAGCGTATCAGAAAATACAAAATGTACATGAAACAGTTTTTGAATTTGACGGCACTACTGAGAATCCCCACCACGTCGAAAACAATCGTATACGACATCCAAAACTCGTCGGAAAAGCGCCGTCACTATTGAGAAGTTGTACCACGCCAACTTACTACAAAAAAGTTTCTCATCAGTGCTAATATTAGGTGCGTTTTTAGATCAATTTAGATCGACGCCAATAAGAGCTCCTTCAAACAATCAGAACAAATGAATTTTAAGGTAGTTGTAAAAGAATCATTGGTCAAGTAAAACACGATTGTGTAGATGTTTATTAATTTGATTAAACATTTATAAATTCTTATAAATATAACATTTTCCGTTTATAGGCCGGTACTATGTTCATTCTTGCGAAAAATTTTTATGGAAACCATTATTTCGCACATAGAAAGCGGCGTTTTTTTAGGTAGCTTGGAGCGCTATTTTACAGGGAGCGATATTGGATTAAGTTGGTGGTGTTGCTTGTTTTTACAAAATAACATGTTATTTTTCCTTGGGCAATTGATCTGCTATTCCTTTGATCCTTGGTATAGTTTCGGAACAAAAATATGGTCCGTGTTTGATTTATAAACCCGCACAAATAGTTTTTAATAAATAAATTATTTCTTAATTCACATTGCAAATGGCGCCGTGCTATAAACGTCAGTTTTTCAACACGAAAAAACAAAGTATCACAAATGGAAAAAATTTCGCAAATTTTTCGCATTTTTTGGTTTTGTATGGAGTTTCAACGCGAAAACCGAACAGAGTACCGGCCTTATCTCATCACATTTAATATAACTTTTTTCATTAATAACAGAACGTTTGTTTATTCTCGATGGAGGCAGCGTGTCTGAAAAAATATCAGGAAAAATAATCGCTTTATTCCATTTGGAAAGTCGAAAATTGTTCACCATATACCTTTTACAATTTTAAGCGTAATAACTGCCCTGCCAACATTTTTTGAATTTGGGGGCGCTTCTGAGAATCCCCAGTATGTCGAAAACAATCATATACGATATCAAAAACTCGTCGGAAAAGCGCCGTCACTATTGAGAAGTTGTACCACGCCAAGTTACTGCAAAAAGGTTTCGCATGAGTGCAATTATTAGGTGCCTTTATAGATCAATTTAGAACGACGCCAATAAGAGACCCTCCAAACAATCAGAAAAAGCACATTTTAAGATAGTGGTAAAAGAATCATTGTGGTCGAGTAAAACACGTTTGTTTAGATATTTATTAATTTGATTAATCATTTACAAATTGTTAAAAATATAACATTTATACCACTATCACATCACATTTAACATAATTTTTTGCATTAATGATGATGTAGAGTTACAAGTAGCGAGTTACATGTTGCAGCGTCTATCAGCCAGTGTTTTTATTCGATGGAGGCAGCGTGTCTGTAAAATATTTGAAAAACAATCACTTTATTCCATTTGGAAAATCAAAAATTGTTCACCAATATACCTTTCACAATTTTAAGCGTAAAATATATGTTTTCAGAACTTTTTTTTCGTTTTTATTTAAATAAAATATAACAAGCTGGTTGCGCTTGGCGTTTCACAAAAAATAAAATGGCTTTTGTAAAAGTAGTGATGGCAAAATACATGTATGAAGTACATTTTGTACTTTATGATATGCTGCCCCCCATCACAATAGGATGGTTGTAGTGACATTTACGAGTCTGTGGTAGCGATGAAGATGAAATGGAACTTTGAAATGCTGGCAGGGTATGTTTTCAGCACTTTATTTTCGTTTTTATTTAAATAAATTATAATAAGCTAGTTGCACTTGCCGTTTCACAAAATATAAAATGGCTCTTGTAACAATAGTGATGGCAAAATACTATCACAGTTGGCGATTGTTGCAGTGTCACTTACGAGTCTGTGGTAGCGATGAGGATGAAATGGAACTTTGAAATGCTGGCAGGGATTGGGCCATGAACTTTTTTGAATGCGTTCCCAGGTTTCTTGTTTTTGGCGGAAGGTTACACCGTTCGTTACTTTTGACTCGACGATATGGGCATACTTCTCAACAAGGCAAATCAAAACATCTTCTTCCTTGGGTGTGAAATTCGGGCAACTAAATATATATATATATAAAAAAATTAAAATCAAGAATTTGCAAAGAAGTTAATACTTACCGGTTTCTTTTTTCTTTTGTTTCGTTCATTTTTCAAAATAAATATACAAATCTCACCAATACTATTAATCAATATGACATGTATACAAATGTAAATCACAATAAAAAATGTTGATCACAACCTTAAAACCAGTTAAAATTTTTCGTTAGAAAAAATACTATTAGTTAACTTTTCCGTTAAAATATTTTTACGGAACTACAAGAAAACGGCCGTTAGTTTTCACCTTATGCGCTTTACAGACTATCAGTTATTCCGGACGGAATGTCAGTGTTTGTAAAGAATCTTACAGTGTGTCGGATCGATACGACTTGTCGGCGATGACTAAATAATCGGTAAATATGTTATCGATCCCATAAACATGCAGCAGTATCGATTATGCCTTCAGACTTATGGCGTTTTCTTTTCTTATGAAAAATGCGCACTTTTTTTGCATTTTGGCCGGAAAATTTACTTTTTAGGTTCTTTTCTAAAAAAACAGGCAAAAGTGAGAAAAGGCTTCGAATTCTGTTGTGAAAATAGTGCCACGCATAGAGGCAAATTACGGGCATTTTCAGCACTGCCAACAAACGAGAGTGCTGCGATTGCCCTGTTTCCTTCTTTGAATTCTTTTCTGCCCGCTGAAATGATAGCATTTTTTTAGGTTGCTGGTAACATTTTAAAAATGCGCATTCTGTACAGACAAAATGACGGCAAAGCACTTTTTTCAGAAAAGAAAACACCATTAACTTATAATGCGCTTTACAGATTATCAGTTATTCCGGACGACAGTGCTCGCGTCGATCATATCCCATATATTGTGCACATTATGCGCTTTACAGATTATCAGTTATTCCGGTTCGTTTCTGCGAAAAACGAATATCTTCATCTATCTCCGTAAATAGGGTTTCAAACCCCGGGATGTTAACTTATTTATGCGAAATAATATGCCTGCCTATTTTTTCGTGCGAAAAATCCATGGTTGTATAAATATGTGTCTGAAAATGCTCAAAACAAAGATTACGCATTTATTCCCCGCTAACGTTTTTTATATGAAGTATAACAGTTTTTCGTGCGAAAACGTGATCTTAGTACTGGGCTTAAACTCGAACTTAATACCCACCTTAAAGTCTTAATGGAGTTTTAAAAATATTCAATTAAAAATTTAATTGATTTAACAAATCCCTTAATTGAAATAAGAAAATCAATCATAAAAATTAATAGTATCAATCAATTTAATAGAATCAATTAATTTTTTTAATTGATACTATCATTTCCCTGACCGAAGACATTTCGATTAAAAAATTAATTGGGTCAATTAATTTCGTGATTGAATCAGGATTTTTTTGTGTGAGCGTCAAAATAAATTGTACGAAGGGTTGTTATTCATTTTTGATATTTAAGTTTAATTAGAGACATGAAGACTTTATATTAATAAAATTGTAGATATTGTTACGAATTTGATAATTATAGATATAAGTTTATTTAAATTAGTTTCCGTTAATTTAAAATTTAAAATTGTAACGATAAAATTTCGCTATCACTTGTTGGAATCATCTATTCATTTTCTAGTATTTTCCTGAATTTCTTTTATGTTCTTTTGTTTGCTTACCGAAATGTTAGTTCTTACTCTCTCATAGAATAACAACCCCTTTGCTTTGTTATTTTGCTTTCTCATTTCATCTCATTGTCTATTGTCATTGTTGTTGTAGTAATGCGAGCATATATCTATGTGAGTGTGTATGTGTTTGGCAGCCACCAGACGAATTACTTAATGGTCGTAGATCCTTCTAGCATTGTCTAAGAATGTTCTGGCGTTGCCAGAATATTGTAGTGCTACCAGAATGTTCTCGTATTGCCACACCGTCATATATAAAAGCGCTCGCATGCTGCTAACGAGTCAGTCTTAATTAAAGCGTCAAACGAATAACTTCAGTGTGAACGAATTGTAAAGTGTGAAGTCATAGTAAATAAATTGTAGATTGTCGTTATTTAAAAGAACCGTGTTTTAATTGTCGGGTAATTAAAAACGCCTAAAGGCCGGTATGCACTTCTAGCGAAAAATTTCATTCCCATAAGAAATGCATTGCTATTTATGCTAACGAAATTTTCGGTAGCGTTCAATTTCGTAAGCTGGTACGCACCTCTAATGAAAATAACAGGGTTGTCAAAAGCATATTTTGGCAGCAAACATTTAATTTATTACAATCATTGTGTGCGTAAAAGTTTTAAAAGGTCTGTAAATAATAAACAATTTATTTGGGGAATATTTGGAACATATATTAACAATTTTTAAAAGCGATTAGCTGGTTTAAAATTTGTGTACACAGCCCTGTTTTTTTGTTGTAGACTTTTTGCTACCGAAAATTTCGCTAGAGGTGCATACCGGCCTTAAATATAAAAACGTAACAATTGGTGTCGGAAGTGAAATAACGAAAAAAAAACTACAATGAAGTTTAATGAGCTTCGTGTGGAAGACTTAAAAAAGGAATTGAGCAAACTGGAGCTGCCGACAACAGGCAATAAGGCCCAGCTTCAAAAGCGTCTACTGGAAGAGTTTGAACGGCGTAATATGGACATTGCGACGCATGAGTTTGATTATAAGGAAGACATTGATGAATCAATACTCGTCAATACAAGCAGTGTAGAAACTCCATCTGTGGCTTCGAGTGTTGTGGATTACACATCAATGCTCAATGTTTTGAGCAAAATGATGGAAGCAAATTCTAGAAAAATGGAAGAAAAATTCGACGAAAATTCTAGGATGGTCAACGAAAAATTACAACAAATTTCTGAAGGCATGGAGAAACGTGTGGACCATATAGAAAATCAAATTGTGGAATTGGATAAGAAAGTTCTTTCCGTGGATGAGAAAATTATGGTTCATGATGAGAAGTTTCTGCACATCGAGAAAAAAATGTCAGAGCTGGAAATTAAAGGTGGTCCAGTGCGCGTCATCGAGGGCTCAAAAATCAAAACTCCTGTTTTCGATGGCTCAACGTCATTTGATGTCTTCAAATTCCAATTCGAAATGGTTGCTTGTAGAAATTTGTGGAATGACGATGATAAAGCAATTGAACTTCTATTGGCATTAAAGGGCAATGCTGCTGATGTGATACAAAGCATTCCCGCTGCTTCTAGAAATAACTATAATGAAGTAATAGCGGCACTTCAACGCAAGTATGGTGGAGAGCACAAGCAGGACATCTTCAGAATGGAATTGAGAGGAAGAATCCAGAAATCGAATGAAACCCTACAAGATTTCGCAACAGAAGTTGAGCGGCTAGTGCTTTTGACATACCCAGGTGAGAGTCATCCTCTTGTGGACCGCATCAAGATTGAAACCTTCGTCAATGGAATTCGAGACCCAGATATAAAATGTGCAACATATGCGTCACAAAAGGCTACATTCGCTGAAACAGTAACATTCGCACTTGCACAGGAGACTGCGAGATTGCTAGCGCGGCTTCAAATTCACAAAGTACGTAAAGTAGAGACAGAGTGTGATGAATCAAAGTCCGTTATTGAGTCGATGAAAGAGGCCATGAAGCAGGCAATGCAAGAAATGAAGCAAGAGGCAAATAAATCCCGGATCAAATGCTATAACTGTGATAAGCCGGGACATCTAGCTCGAGAATGCAAAGCACGACGCAAACGGTCAAGGTCCACATCACCATCTCCATTAAACAATAGCCATAAGAAGGTGACCCCACAGTCAAGTGAGTCATCTTTAAACTAAATCGAGCTAGTTCAGCGGGGCAAGAGCTGGCTCCCACAGACGATGGCCCCACCATCTCCATAGCAATAGTTCAACAGAAAAATAACAATTTAACTATTGCGGGTGTTATTAATGGCGACAAGCGTACTTTGACGTTGGATACTGGTGCATCAAAGTCTATCATTAGATCTGATTTAGTAAAAGGAAAAGTTACACCACTGATTGGAGTCAAGCTACGCACGGCTACAGGGGAACCCGCAACCGTATATGGAAAGGTCACCGTAAAATTAACTATTGCTAACAAATCCGTTACTTATGATTTCATTGTGGCCGATATTGTAGACGAAGTTATAATTGGAGCGGATTTCATGATTGCTTTTGGCCTCAATCTGGATATGAAGCGTCGTGTAATGACATGGTGCGATGCCGAAATAACGGTAAACGTGGGATACGACGAGAATACACCTGTCAGACGTTTGACAACGAGCCAGTCAGAGTCTATACCACCGAATGCCGAAGCAATTATATGGGTTTCTATGAAAGGAGATTGTGAAGTCGGCCAATTGTGGGTTGTTGAACCAGCAGAAAACAAAAGCAACAACATCTTGATAGCAAATGCCCTGGTAACAACGAACGAGGAGAGACTAATACCAGTTCGTGTCTTGAACTTGTCTGACAATCATGAGCAAATTGTAAAATTTTCTGATATTGGAAAATGTACACCAGCCGAGGCAATAGTCAATTTGGAAGGCAACTCATCAAAGACACATGGAGCAGTGAGAAAACATCTAGAAGGGTATTTCGAGGCTTGGACACGTCATCTATCGCCGTCAGAGAGAAATAAAGCCAAGCAATTGTTGTGGAAAAACGCCTCTGCTTTTGCTTCTGAAAAGGGAAATCAAGGAAGAACATCTGTAGTGAAACATGAAATTAAAACCGCAGAAGAAAGGCCCATAAAACAGGCACCACGAAGTGTTCCCCTGGCAAAAAGAGACGAAGTTCAAAAGCTCATAAAGGAAATGGCGGAGAGTGGAGTGATCGAGCCATCATCAAGTCTCTGGTGTTCCCCAGTTGTGCTGGTCAAAAAGAAAGATGGAAGTACCCGATTCTGCGTGGACTACAGAAAACTGAATGATGTCACCAAAAAGGACAGTTTTCCGCTTCCACGCATTGATGACACGTTGGACACACTAGCCGGAACAACATGGTTTTCTACGCTTGATTTGCAGAGTGGATATTGGCAAGTAGAGATCGCCGAGAAAGACAAGGAAAAGACGGCTTTTGGCGTTAATGGCGGTCTCTGGCAGTTCAATGTAATGCCGTTCGGGCTCTGCAACGCTCCGGCTACCTTCGAAAGATTGATGGAGCGGGTACTGAAGGGGTTGCACTGGAAGTCGTGCTTGATATACTTGGACGACATCATAGTGATGGGCAAAACATTTGACGAGCACCTTAAGAACTTGAAAGACGTTATCCAGCAATTGTCAGCCGCTGGTCTACGCCTTAACGCAAAGAAATGCTCCCTTTTCCAGCGGGAAGTTAAATACCTGGGTCATCATGTGACTGCAGAGGGCATATCCACCGATGAAGACAAAATCCAAGCTGTCAGAGATTGGCCACGACCCCGAAATCTCCACGAATTAAGAAGTTTCCTTGGGTTATGTACATATTACCGACGATTCGTCCCAAACTTCGCCAGCATCGCCGCTAGTCTCCATAAATTGACCCAAAAAGGTCAGAAGTTCCAGTGGAGCGACGAACAGGAGGATTCATTCCAACATTTAAAAGAACTTTTATGTTCAGCTCCTGTTCTAGCGTATCCTATTCCGGGCGAAAAATTTGTTTTGGATACAGATGCTAGCGCGCATGGTATTGGAGGTGTGCTATCCCAACAGATAGACGGCAAGGAGAAGGTCATCGGATATTTCAGCCGAACGTTGTCCAAGCCCGAAAAGAACTACTGTGTAACGCGACGAGAGCTGCTAGCCGTCATAGAGAGTGTAAAACATTATCATAAATATTTGTATGGACAACACTTCTTGCTCAGGACTGATCACTCAGCTCTACGATGGTTGCTCCAATTCAAGAATCCGGAAGCTCAACTGGCACGTTGGATCGAGAGGCTCCAAAGCTATGATTTCATTATCGAGCATAGAAAAGGTGGAAAACACGGTAACGCTGACGCCTTGTCACGTCGACCTTGCAGTATAGAATGCAAGCACTGCTCGAAAGCTGAACACAAGGAGGAGATTGTTGATATTCGGCTGTTACACGTCGAATCTGGAGTGGACTGGCCAACAGAACAGCGTAAAGATCCCATTTTGAACAAAATTATTTCGGCAAAGGAAGAGAACAAGAAGCCCAGTAAGAAAGACATCGCAGCCGAAAGTCCACTTATGAAATCATACTGGGCTCAATGGGATAGTTTAGTTCTAGTCAATGGATCCCTGCAACGTAAATGGGAAAGCGAAGATGGCAAGAGCTGCCGAAATTTGATCATCGTTCCAGATTCCAAAATAAGAGATGTTTTGGCGGAGTTCCATAATGGTCCCAGTGGAGGTCATCTGGGAATAACCAAAACCGCCGAGAAAGTGAAGCAACGATTCTACTGGGTTGGATGCCAGAAATCAATTGCTGAATGGGTAGCCAATTGCGAGAAGTGCATGAAGGCGACAGGTCCAACAAGGAAAAGTCGAGGTCCTATGCAAGAATATAGACCAGGAGCCCCGTTTGAAAGAATAGCAATGGACGTGGCAGGCCCTTTCCCAGTAAGTGATTCTGGAAACCGTTATGTCCTTGTGGTCATGAATTACTTCAGCAAATGGCCGGAGGTGTATGCAATTCCAAACCAAGAAGCAAAAACGATTGTGGATGTTGTCAACAAAAACTGGATATGTCGCTACGGTGTGCCGTCCGAGATTCACTCAGACCAGGGAAGAAATTTTGAATCGGCCATATTCAAAGAGATGTGTGAATCCCTTGGTATCAAGAAAACGAGGACTACACCATTACATCCACAATCCGATGGCATGGTAGAAAGGTTTAATCGCACTGTGGAGGAACATCTTCGAAAAGTAGTGGACAACGGCCAGAGGGACTGGGACGAGCATATACCAAAGTTTTTGCTGTCGTATAGATCTGCCATTCATGATTCCACCTCTCGAACACCGGCCAATGTTCTATTCGGAACTGAGTTGAAGTTGCCTGGTGATCTGATATTCGGTGCTAAACCTAATGAGCTCGCCATGGAAGAAAACAGAAACGACATCCCAAACACTTTCGGTGAAGTTCACGAATCAGTGCGCAACAAAATAAAAATGGTCAGCAACAGAATGAAGGCGAGATACGATCGTGCTGTAAATACTGAAGGCTTCCAAGAAGAAGAATTGGTTCTGCTATTTAACCCGCAACGAAAGAAAGGATTGTGTCCTAAACTGCAAACACAGTGGGAAGGCCCATACAAAGTCATCAAGAAGATCAATGATGTTGTATACCGGATTCAGAAGGACGACAGCCCTAGATCAAAGATGAAAGTTGTACATCTGGAACGATTGGCTCCTTACGGAACAGGTTCTGTGCCTGTTCGGGACGAACAGGCTTAAGCGGGAGACAGTGTTACGAATTTGATAATTATAGATATAAGTTTATTTAAATTAGTTTCCGTTAATTTAAAATTTAAAATTGTAACGATAAAATTTCGCTATCACTTGTTGGAATCATCTATTCATTTTCTAGTATTTTCCTGAATTTCTTTTATGTTCTTTTGTTTGCTTACCGAAATGTTAGTTCTTACTCTCTCATAGAATAACAACCCCTTTGCTTTGTTATTTTGCTTTCTCATTTCATCTCATTGTCTATTGTCATTGTTGTTGTAGTAATGCGAGCATATATGTATGTGAGTGTGTATGTGTTTGGCAGCCACCAGACGAATTACTTAATGGTCGTAGATCCTTCTAGCATTGTCTAAGAATGTTCTGGCGTTGCCAGAATATTGTAGTGCTACCAGAATGTTCTCGTATTGCCACACCGTCATATATAAAAGCGCTCGCATGCTGCTAACGAGTCAGTCTTAATTAAAGCGTCAAACGAATAACTTCAGTGTGAACGAATTGTAAAGTGTGAAGTCATAGTAAATAAATTGTAGATTGTCGTTATATAAAAGAACCGTGTTTTAATTGTCGGGTAATTAAAAACGCCTAAATATAAAAACGTAACAATATAAAGACTTAAATAAAAGTATTTAGCAACAAATTCGCATGTACACCTTATTATGCCACTCACTTTACAAATGGGATCATAAGTATCATAATAGAAGCCACCGTGGTGCAATGGTTAGCATGCATGCCTTGCATACACAAGGTCGTGGGTTCGATTTCTGCTTCGACCGAACACCAAAAAGTTTTCAGCGGTGGATTATCCCACCTCAGTAATACTGGCGACATTTCTGAGGGTTTCAAAGCATCTCTACGTGGTTTCACTGCAATGTGGAACGCCGTTCCGACTCGGCTATAAAAAGGAGGTCCCTTGTCATGGAGCTTAAAATGGAATCGGGCAGCAATCAGTGATAAGAGAGAAGTTCACCAATGTGGTATCATAATGGATTGAATAGTCTAAGTGAGCCTGATACATCGGGCCTCCACCTAACCTAAAAGTATCTCATCATGATTTGTGAAAAACAGTTGAATTTTAGCATTTTTCAAACGTTTGTGTTTATTGGGATTCCTAGTTCCTAAATTGACCACAAACTTCGTTGCACAAATAAAGGCCGGTACTCTGTTCGGTTTTCGCGTTGAAACTCCATACAAAACCAAAAAATGTGAAAAATTTGCGAAATTTTTTCCATTTGTGATACTTTGTTTTTTCGTGTTGAAAAACTGACGTTTATAGCACGGCGCCATTTGCAATATGAATTAAGAAATAATTTATTTATTAAAAACTATTTGTGCCGGTTTATAAATCAAACACGGACCATATTTTTGTTCCGAAACTATACAAAGGATCAAAGGAATAGCTTAAGGCCGGTACCGGCCTTAAGGCCGGCACTATGTTCATTCTTGCGAAAATTTTTTATGGAAACCATTATTTCGCACATAGAAAGCGGCGTTTTTTTTAGGTAGCTTGGAGCGCTATTTTACAGGGAGCGATATTGGATTAAGTTGGTGGTTGTTGCTTGTTTTTACAAAATAACATTTTATTTTTCATTGGGCAATTGATCTGCTATTCCTTTGATCCTTCGTATAGTTTCGGAACAAAAATATGGTCCGTGTTTGATTTATAAACCCGCACAAATAGTTTTTAATAAATAAATTATTTCTTAATTCACATTGCAAATGGCGCCGTGCTATAAACGTCAGTTTTTCAACACGAAAAAACAAAGTATCACAAATGGAAAAAATTTCGCAAATTTTTCCCATTTTTTGGTTTTGTATGGAGTTTCAACGCGAAAACCGAACAGAGTACCGGCCTTTAAGTATTGAAAACCACATGGTTTTTTCGTTGCATTTTAGGGTAGTGTTTTGTCAAAGTTTTCTCATATTATCTTCAATACCTTTTCAAAGATTTCGTCAACATTTTGGCAAATTGAAAGTAATTCGCAAACAATTTGAAGATGTATTGAAGATGAGCTATTTCAAGTCAAGTTGAATTTATGTTGAAAATTATATTTACCCTCAAACTGAAAAGTTGTTGCATTTGAAAAACGCTAATCCTGTGTTTATTGGGAATCCTTTGAAAAAAAGTTTGAAAAATTGTTGAAATTTAGCATTTTTCAAACGTTTGTGTTTATTGGGTTAGTGTAATATTCAAGTTGAGAAATTCCTGA
The DNA here is from genome assembly GCF_050003625.1 of Haematobia irritans. Taxonomy (NCBI): domain Eukaryota; kingdom Metazoa; phylum Arthropoda; class Insecta; order Diptera; family Muscidae; genus Haematobia; species Haematobia irritans. The sequence goes on along the minus strand of NC_134400.1, from coordinate 224,708,941 downwards.
GAAAATCGCGTTCTCAACAAAAAACAGACATTACCCTCAACAGTAAAATTCAACACATTAGCAATAATTTATCAAGTGTTATCCGCAAATTGAAATGCATCGCTGCTCAATGATTTCTCAAACAATTTTCGATGCGAGTCAAATTAAAAATTAACATCGTTGCAAATACTTTTCAACCAAAATTTGTATAAATGATATCCACACTTCAAATTGAAAGTCAAAGCCAAAATTCTATGAATATTGTATAATTTATTCATTTTCGTCACAATAAAATATATAATAGGGTAGTGTTTTGTCAAAGTTTTCTCATATTATCTTCAACACCTTTTCAAATATTTCTTCAACATTTTGGCAAATTGGAAGTAATTCGCAAACAATTTGAAGATATATTGAAGATGAGCTGTTTCAAGTCAAGTTGAATTTATGTTGACAATTATATATACCCAATAAACACAGGATGAGCGTTTTTCAATTGCAACAACTTTTCAGTTTGAGGGTAAATATAATTTTCAACATAAATTCAACTTGACTTGAAATAGCTCATCTTCAATACATCTTCAAATTGTTTGCGAATTACTTCCAATTTGCCAAAATGTTGACGAAATCTTTGAAAAGGTGTTGAAGATAATATGAGAAAACTTTGACAAAACACTACTCTAAAATGCAACGAAAAAGCCATGTGGTTTTCAATACTTATTTATGCAACGAAGTTCGTGGTCAATTGCAAGAAAAAATAAAAAATGGAAAATTTTAGACAAATAACCAAATAGTTTATAAAAATAGGTAAGTGAAAATAAAACTTTAAGGATGTCACTAAATGTATATCTCTTTGCAGAAAACTAAAATTATGGATTCTACGTTCTTGAAAACATTAAAAAGCTGACCGATGAAAACATGGTGGACAATTAACTGGAACTGCTTCAAAAAGTTTATAATAATTGGTACGTCAATATGAAAAATTAAATCAACACTTTAGAGAAGTCACTAAATTTAAATCTCTTTGCAGAAAACTAAAATCTTTGGATGCTACATTCTTGCTAACAATAAGAAGCTGACCAATGAAAAATGAGTGGCTTATCGACAAGAAAAAGTTTCCAGAATCATTACAAGTGCAACCAATTAAAATTGTTAAAGACAACAAATTGTTGAAATCAACAACTTCTGAATGAAAATGTGCATCACATCGTCAGTTTAATGCATATGCTATTATCAGTTTAAAATGGATATTTTGTGAATTCCTTCTGCTGGAAATCAATTCTAACACGCGGTCCAGTACGTTCCTAATAATGTTTAAGATATTTAAAGTTTTGTTGTTTGTTTTTTTTTTTTGTTCTTATTTGTTGATATGTTTAATAAGATTATTATTTACCAATTGGTATTGTAGTGTATTATGTAGTGTAGTGTATTATTATATATTTTATTTTATATTATTATAAGATTATAAATCTTGTTGTATGTGAGCCAATAAATAAACTAAACTATTTTGAAGAAAATGAATAAATTATACAAAATTCATAGAATTTTGGCTTTGACTTTCAATTTGAAGTGGGGATATCATTCATACACATTTATGTTGAAAAGTTTTTGCAACGATGTTAATTTTGAATTTGACTCGCATCGCAAATTGTTTGACAAATTATTGAGTAGCGATGCATTCCAATTTGAGGATAACACTTGAGATATTATTGGTAATGTGTTGAATTTCACTGTTGAGGGTAATGTCTGTTTTTTGTTGAGAACGTGATTTTCCCAACAATTTCTCAACTTGAATATTACTTGAAAAATTGTTGAAATTTAGCATTTTTCAAACGTTTGTGTTTATTGGGTACCCTCAAACTGAATAGTTGTTTGAAAAACGCTCATCCTGTGTTTATTGGGTTGTATTTATGATTTTGAGTACTCATTTAATTGTAACGAGTACTCAAAAAATTCGTCAGTAACGAGTACTTGTAATCAAATACTCGTTACTTTCCCAACACTAATATAGAGTTTTCGCAAAACCAAAAAATTAATTAACAAAAAAATAAATAAATCTAGCATTTCCTAAGGCTAAAGTATTTCTATGTTAAATTGAGTCGGGGACTCCAAATACGCATAAATTAAAAAAGGAAGCAAAATTGGAATCGTATCGTATTACCAGCCGAAGAAAAAGATTTCGCAAGACAGAGGGTAATAAAAAAGGTGTGTAGGAATACTGAAAAAGGAAAATCCAAGACAAGGATTACATACATTTAGCACATTTTATTTAATATTTCAACTTAACTCCTTTATATACTAGTGCAGTTAATTGATAAATACTGGATGAGTAATAGATTTTATAGTATCTTGAACTATGAAAGCCATTCTGCACAATTCAACATTCATAAGGGATAAAGAAAAGTGAAAATGTGGTAGGATGGGAACGATGTACAGAATATATTCATTTTATATAATGTATTGGAATACTATATATATGAAAACTAAAAATACAATAGACACTATATTTAATTACCTTTCACCACAGTTCTTCGTTTAATTTTCCAAATGACACTTCCCCAAAAAGCCATTTACACTCTACCCCATGGTATACTGTACATACTCAGTGACAAGAGAAAAGTTCACCTCCTGTGTTTTCACAATGTTTTCTAAACATTTGGTAGCCTAAGCCTTACATGTCTGAAAGTTCGGCCAGGCCTAATCCACTATGAATTGCGTTCAAAGCTATGCTAGAAATAAGAAAAAAACATTCAATTTTTTATTGGTCCGGGAGGCTCCGATTAAGGTATATCGTCGCATATCCAAGCAGAATCAATATAACCAAGTAAAAAAAATAGGTAGAAATCGGCTCATTTTTATTCATTTTATTTACCCCCAATAAATATGAGTCATAAGTACCAATTGTCGGAATTGAATCAGGAATAAAAGAATGCATGTTATGAAATTAACTTCTAATTAACAATACTTTATACAAAATTTAAAAAATTTAGAATTAAGCGAAATTCAACCGCATTACTAATTGAAAGGAAATATCGATACGTGGAATGATTTGTAAAACAATGATTTATTTATTTATTGAGTTCATTCCTAATGTTCATTCTAAATGTCGGTTATTCAACCAGAAATGCAAAGAAAAATTTGCAAGCAACAAGGCCTATGATGTTTTTCTTGTTTTTAGTTGTGATCGTTCTGCCCCTGATTTATTAGAGGAAACTATGAATAGAACCTTGCGGTGTGTATTGTCATGGACTAATGATAATTTTCTATCCATAAACTCATCGAAGTCTAAGGCGATTATTTTTGGCTCTTCGGACCATAGTTTTCCCGATTTAAATGTTTCTCTAGGAGGTGAAAATATTCAGTTTGTGGACAGACATAAATGTCTTGGTGTGGTGTTTGATTCTTCTCTTAATTTTAAACATCACATGGATGCTGTATGTGGTCGTGTGTGGAGTGGTTTGAGAAGGTTGTAGTCTACTAATATTTACTTGCCCAGATCCGTGAGACGTGGGATAGCTTATAGTATGCTGATGTCTCAGGTTATGTATGGTCTCGAAGTGTACTCTGGTACGATTGAAAGGTATATGTTCTCTATAAAAAGACTTGTCCATTGTCCGTTTTGTGTATAGGATTCGAAGGTATGACCACATCTCTTGTCATGTGAAGGATTTTTTGGGATGTAGTTTTGAGGACTTTGTGAGATATCGTATGCTATTATAAAATAGTTAGGGATGGTAGACCTCACGAACTGTGTAGGACTTTTGTGTTTAGTAGGTCGACACGTAATCCGCAGATTTGTGTGCCACTCATTCGTAATTCGGTGTTTATGAGGTCATTTGTTGTCAGGATTGCCAGGTGTTGGAATTTTCTGCCATTTGACCTACGTATTTTCTCCCATAGTAATAATGTGTTTCGTCGTAAAATCTTGTATCATTTTTATAATTATTCCTATCCTTAGGTTTGCTATATAGTCATTCGCAATTTCTGATGGTTTACATCTTATTATAATCATTATATAGAATGGTCTTATTAATGTATGATTGCCACTACCTGAACTGGACTTCGTAATTATCAGTTTTATAATTAACGGTTGTTTATCATATTTTACTTTGTTTTTATGGTTGGGGGACCATTAAATTGAATTATTTTTGTATTATATATGTTTTTATTATTATTTAGAATAAAATTTATATCATTGAATATTACATATTGTTGCTCAGGATTTATATGCTATGTAATACAGTTTTTTTGGCCATATGGCTTTTTGTATTATATATGTTCAATAAATAAATAAAATATTTGAAATTGACACTTAGGGCTAGTAGCTACCGCATTATCGCGCTAAATTATATTTTCAGGATTACTTTTCTTTCATAATTTATTTTACCGAAAACAAACATTTACAATTGTTACATTGGATCATTCCCCATCAAGTTATTGCAAAATTTCTAACAGATAGATATAATTTTGTTCTGCATTTACAGATTTTTTTTTATTTTAGCGGCTAAACTCAAACATAATACCTACCTTTAGTGATGAAAAGTCTAACAAACACCAACGAAAAAATTATCCAAATATGTCTCATAAGGGTGGGATTGCAGCATTTACTTTATGGTTAGGATTAAGAGAATTGTATAAGCAGTTTTTATTTATTTATTTATTTAATTTTTATTTTCATCATGTAATTTATGTGGCGGCCAATTTATATAAATTACAACGGACTACTAACTTTGAATAAAGTACAATTCAAGTTATGACAGATATGCCGACCGTACTACATGTAGTGCATCTGTTATGTTCAGGTTTCTGCAGTGCTTTACATTTTCTAATCTACTTGTTGGTGTGCTACTGAATATAACGGCCCGTCGGCATATCTGGGTTAAGTTAGTAGGGAGACAAATATGATCTGGCGATTCTAGTTTTTATTATGTTTATTTATGTAACTATATAAGACCTTTATAAGATTTTTTACATATGATTACAATCAAATTAAATTCATTACGTTATATTTAAATGGAAGTAATTCAACCGTCATATTTTTCGATTTGCACTTTTATGAAACAATGTAATGTTTTGGCAATGCTTACTACTGATCAGGATACTGGTCGTCTTATTCCTTTTGACCACATAAGTGTGTTTGTATTAGCCATCATAACTATAAATAATATTTATATGGGAAATTTTTTCCTTCGTCTTATATTATTTTTTTATTTTAAAGATTCAACTCCACACTGTACAGAATGGAAAGTCCTTGTGAATCTGAAAGTTCATTGGATGGAGGTACCATGTTGCCACCGAGTCCAGTTTCCAGGGAGCAATTGCAGAAACGTATAGAATCCTTAACACAACAGAATAAGTATTTACATCTACATTTTAAGTTTTAATAAATGGCTTTACACTTTTTATTAATTTATAGGGTTCTTAAAGCGGAGCTTGATACTATGAAAATCAAGTGTAAAGTTGTACAGGAAGAGAATCGCACTCTAAAGCAGGCTTCGGTTATCATTGTAAGTAAATAATTGCTTCACTTGAAAACAATTCCAGTTCATCATAAATACTTTTTGTAAAATTGTTCATTGAACACATCAAATTTTTATTTTCATTTTCTTACAGCAAGCAAAAGCGGAACAAGAGGAAGAATATATTTCAAATACGCTATTGAAAAAAATTCAAGCATTGAAGAAAGAGAAGGAAACACTTGCTCATCACTATGAACGAGAAGAAGAATGTCTTACGAACGATTTGTCGAGGAAACTAGATCAGGTACGAAGAAACACGAAATTAATGCGTTGCAAACCTAATCGCAGTTTTTATATTATACAATAGTTTTCTTTTAAATTTAGGAAATATATGTTTAAAATTACATTAATTATTTTGTCCGTATTTTTGGGCTTCATTCCTGAGTAGATTTATAATTGACCATGTTAAGGTTTTAAATTTCTAAACAAAGATAATAATAATCATTTACAGCTTCGGCAAGAGAAGTGCAAATTGGAGCAAACACTTGAGCAAGAACAGGAATGTTTGGTTAATAAATTGATGCGAAAAATTGAAAAATTGCAAGCCGAGACGGACAATAAGCAAACCAATTTGGAGCAGTTGAGAAGAGAAATGGTCGAGTTGGAAAACACTCTCGAGCAAGAACAAGAAGCATTAGTTAATAAGCTATGGAAACGTATGGATAAACTTGAGACAGAAAAACGATTGCTCCAGATTAAGTTGGATCAGCCTGTTTCGGATCCAACAACACCACGTGATATCACCAATGCCAATGGCGATACCGCCTCTAATCTAAGTTCGCATATACAAACATTGAGATCAGAAGTCATACGTCTTAGAGCGAATTTGGCTGCTGCTGAAGAAGAGACGGCAAAAAAATTACAGCAATTTGCACAAGAAGAGAAATCGATAAGGGAAGAGAATGCCCGTCTTCAACGCAAACTAAAGCAAGAAGTCGAACGACGAGAGGCATTATGTCGCCACCTATCCGAATCGGAATCATCCTTAGAAATGGATGAGGAGCGTTTTTACAATGAAAATATTTTAGCATCTGGAGCTCCTTTAACTAGTGCTGCATTGAACGCACATCGTCAACGTACTATAAGCAGTCCAGTCTCACATAGCCCATCAAATAGCCGCCCATTGAGTCCTGGCAATTCACACAACCGTTGTTATGCATGCGGTCAGGTTGTGGTTGTAAGATCCTAAAATTTCAATAACAAGAATTTTTCAACTATATTTTTTATTGTTTCAGAATCGACGTGCCAGTGAACGGTTTATAAAACCAGCTCTACCTACGCCAATGTTAGGCCTGAACACATCTGCACCAAACGTATTATCGGGATCCTCTGGCCCTGGTCCATCAGTTATTGGCGGTTTATTCTCATGTTCCTCAAACGCCACAGGGCCTTCTTCAGGATTTCTTGGTAATGATCGTTTGTCCTTCAATACGACAAATGTGCTATGTAGTAATGCCAATATTTCGGCTGGAACTTCCAATACACAACCATTTAATGCTAATACGTCCAATTCAAGCGTGAATAGCAGCAGCAATTCCGCTTTTACGCCAACAAATCCCAGTGGTGGTACTAGCACCTTCGCTCAGCCAGCCAGTCCTATGGACACATCAACATGCAAAGACTAAATTTGAATTCTTTTAAAACAACAAAGAACAGCAGAAGTGAATCTTACGTAGTTAATCAAATAAATAATCTGTTTTATGGAATTTTATCATTTATATTAAACTAAGAAACCAAGTTTTACGAAAATCGAAATTTCTTTCGTTTGCGTAAATCCTACAAACAGAAATATGTCAAATGATGGAAATCATAAATATAAAACAATGGTATGTCCAAAAGGTAGTATAGCAACACAAAATGCAAGCTTTTGTTACTATATTTTTAACAATTGCAGCACTAACCAGTAGGTTCTTGCGGTTCTTGTGGAAGACTTGTTTGTATGGAGCTCTTATATAAGGAACTATGTTCAATGTAACATTAATCGACAAAAAACTAGATGTGTGCGATATTCTCTCACCCAATAAAAACACCCCAAAAATGCACATTTTTAAAATAATTTGTAAAACAAGCTTTCGCTATATTTATATTTTTGTTTCTGTTATTTTTACTATTACGGTAAATCATCTAATGATTTACTCTTTCTGAAAAGGCATGTGTTATTGCATTCTTCATTTAGGATGTGTGTATTTTTTATTACTGTCATTAAATTTCCATCTAATTAAGTTAAACCTCAATATAAAAAATAAAATGATATTTCCAGAATTTGCCACATTCTTCACTGCTCTAAGAATTTGACATGACATTTTCACACACACATAATAAATATTTAAATATTAATAATATTTAATCCATAAATAAAGTTATAACAATTAATTCTATACTATGAATTGAAACACAAAGTCATGCAAATAAAAACTACTACAATTAATACGATGCTACTCGTTTGTTTGATTTAATTGGTAAAATTTCCACATATGTATGTATTTTCTTCATATTTTGATTCTAGTCGTAAAGGCCATCAGGTGAAACTGGAGGTCGTGTTTCCGCAATAATGCTAGTACAATCAATGTATCATATGATTTTGTATAAATTCAAGGAAATCTGTTCACTTGTATGCGAACCCCTGTTTTACTGGAAATGATTGAAAATTTCGAATTTAAAAAATTAACTTTTTAATCAAACTCGGAAGACAAAGTCAGTTAAAAAATGTATATGATGTGAAAGGCTATTTTTTGATACAACCGAAGATTTTTTCTCGTAGCACTATATTAAAATTCGATGTTGTGTACCTTAATTTATTTAATTGTGCTAATTGAAAGTACATCGTATTAACTTTTGATATCGGTTTTGGTACATATGAGTTCTCCAAATCGACAAATTTTAGAAATGGCATTCCAATGTGAACAAGGGATGCCCAGAATTTTTACATTTCAGAGCGATGAGCTCTTTACCAATTATTGTATCTTAATGATTTCCCCCGAGTCCCTTTATCTCCTATATACTTTCTGTTATTTAAGCCAACTTATCAATAAATGTATAAGAAATGAATATCCCACCATTGCCGGTCACTGTCTTCCCGCTGTTGTTGAGATCCAATACAACAATTGATTATGCTTATTTTCTGTAAAATGAATTATTAAAGAAAAGTAACTGCGGAAATGACTATTTTAGCGCGATAATGCCAGCTTAATACCGGCCTTTAAAGGGTAAAATGAATATGCCACACTTTTCTGATTCTTTATCTGAAACTCCCCATTTTCCATAGCTAACGGGACCGTCTACATCGTGATCACCAATACAGGAGTCATCCTTCTTCGTCAATAGAAATTCAAAATTTAAGTTTGTTGATGACATTTGCGATCGATTAAATGTCTACCTCGCTGATCTTACCAGTTATTTCACTGCAAGAAATTTGAGGATATCTCCCACCAAATCCTCAGCCACACTATTCACTACATGGACGGCGGAAGTACGCAGGCAGTTGAATGTCAGAGTCGATGGCGAAACAATTCCGACAACAAATTACCCCAAGATTCTCGGGGTCACATTCGACAGCCTTTATAAGTCGTCCGCTCATGCCACTGCAATTTGCGATAAGCTCCGAGGTAGAAACAAGGTCCTCAATTCGCTTGCCGGCAGCACTTGGGGTGCGGACAAAGAAACTTTGTTAACTACATATAAGGCAATTGGCCGGACAGTGGTAAACTATGCAGCGCCAGTGTGGACACCTCAAACGAGCGATACGCAGTGGAATAACATACAGACCTGTCAGAACGCTGCCCTTAGAACCGCAACAGGATGTCTCCGCAGTACACCTCTGGATCACCTTTATGTGGAGACCAAGATCATCCCAGTGCGTCGACACAACTACTAGAGGTCTGCATCGAATAACTTTTCACTACATGTATGCAATTCGCTGTCGAATATAGTACATACATTGTCTTTCTCTCAGAGCGCAAGTAGTGAAGTGAAGAGAACACTTGCTTGTCAAATACCACCAAGTACTTATCCGAAGCAATATGTGTTCCGAAAAAAAGGAACAATAAAAATGTAAGTACTTGAGAAAAAGTACAACATGGATTCTCTTTACTTCACGTGGTACCACAAGTATTTCTCAGTTATGTGCGAAGCAAAACTTTCCATTATTATTAATCATAGATATGTATGTATATCACATATTTCATATATTTATGTATGTCACACACTTACCTTAACGTTTGCCGTTCTTTATAATAAACCAAAACATATATTATGGAGATTAACTGTTTTTTTGTATTTCTGAAACTGCACTTGGTACATGTAGTACTCTGTGAAGTTTTGTTCTCGCAACATACTCGACGTGATCACTCTGAGTACACTTCAATAAGAGAGAAAGAGGAATATGTGTTTGTTGCTAGTGAAGACATCAGAGTAGCAACAAGAAGTTACTCGTGGCTTTTGGTGTTCATCAAAATGTGTACCAATAGCTTTGCGACTCTTTCAAATAGATGTACTCATGTAGCAAGTACACGTGTACTCTGCATTTACAACTGGAATTGTGCAGACCTCTAACAACTACATGTTGTCAAAGCAGTACCTCTTGGGTTGCCATCGAAGTTGTCATCCGAATCACCATCTTGTGGATAGACAACCTCCATCCAGAAATGTAAGGGCTGATCTTCACTTTCTAAAGCCCGAGATCCTGCGTTACAAAATAGAGACTCTAGATCAGGCAGCATACCAGACAGGTCTGAACAGGATTCATGAGGATACCGTAGCTGAAGCGGTGAGAAGCTACAAGGCTAATCCTGTTCTCGGAGTCCGACCGCTGCCCATAGCACCGGAGGAGAGAGACCTCACACGGCAGACAAGGTTAGTTTTGGCCCAACTAAGATCAGGCAAGTGCAGCCGCATCAATTCATACTTATCAGTGATTGATAGCAGCGTAGCTGACGTGTGTCCCATCTGTAATCAAGGGCCACATGACACTCGTCACCTTTTTGCTTGCCCAGCTAAGCCTACCCGTCTCACTACCAGATCACTCTGGACACACCCCATCCTTGTCGCAGAGTTCCTTGATTTGGCTACCAGCTGAACTACACAAGCATAGAACAAAATGGATGAAACTACCTTAAAAACTGTTACAACAACAACATTTAAGTAATTCTGGCGCAGAATCCATATTAGCAGTGTGCTCCATTTATTATCCATGTTTTTCCACTTACATTTTACGATTTCACTTTCAAACAAGCAAGTAAGGCCTAAAGTCGGGCGGGCCCGCTATATTATACTCTTCACCACTATGTAGACCAACATTTGTGTTACCATCTCAACTACTTAAAATTTGCTGGGAGCTATATAAAGGTTTGCATTTCAAGATACAAATACTTATAATGAATACAATTTTTTTGTACTTCTACAAAATCTCTAGAATAAAAATTGAAATCGGATAACGCCCTGGGAATGTTAGTACAAAACAAGTAAGTATAGTCTAAAGTCGGGCGGGGCCGACTATATTATACCCTTTACCACCATGTAGGCCAACATTTGTGTTACCATCTCAACTACATCAAAATTGCTGGGAGGGCTATATAAAGGTTTGCATTTCCAGATGCAAATACTTATAATGGAGACAATTTTTTGTACTTCTACAAAAACTAGAATTAAAATTTAAATCGCCTTACGCCCTGGGATGAAACACAATGTTAGTAAAAAAAACTTTGGGAAATATGAAGCGAGAGAAATTTTAATGCAATTGTACAAAAGAACATTTATGATTTACCTGACGATACTTATGTATTCGAGATATAGGACAATTTGAGTAACATTTACAATTTTTTTTGTCACTGCTGAGACGATTTTACAAGGATATTGGTTAGATCTTGCCAAGATACGTGGTCAAATGTGGGTTGTGATATATTATTTGGTCAAGTCGGGCGCTTATTTAAAACTCAACCGTTCTGTGGAAAGTCTGGCATTACAGTGTGTAGGATATAACTAAGATATGGAGAAATCATCACAGAATTTTGTATAAAGTGTGGGAATTTGGCTATATTTGTATAAACCGTAAAAAACGAATATATAATCTGAACCAAATTAGATCAAACTTGACACACTGAAATATCATATTAAATATATTCTCCGTGAAAACTATGCAGTCAATTGGAGGAAAATCCCATTGAAAATGTGTCTAAAATATGAAATAGTCTACATATTTTCCCAACTCTGTACATATTGTTACGTTTTTATATTTAGGCGTTTTTAATTACCCGTCAATTAAAATACTGTTCGTTTCAATAACAGGGCTGTTTTCTTTTTGCACTGAATACAACATTTGTATGGGCTATCCAGAACATCGTTGCACTGGTGTTCTATCCAGAACATCTCACTAGTGCAAGTCGCGCCGATCTTGCCAGATTGTGTTTTGATAAAGTGACGCTTCATCGATTCACAATAGCACTTTATTGTGACTAATTTATTGAAAAACATGTAATTCAAAGTGGTAGAGTGTCATAAATAATCGCAGCAGTAAATATTTATTACTAATTGGAGCATTTCATACATTAAAAATGCAAGATTTCACTTCTTTTTTGTGATTGTTTTTAAACAGCTGATGACAGTGTTGCATATTTTTGGAGATGTCCTGGATAAACGAGTACTCTGTTTTCTTTTAGTCCTTCACGGCTTAGGGTATCCAGTGCTAAAATAAAACAGCCCTAACGTTAATCTACAATTTATTTACTATGACTTTACACTAATTCACTTTACAATTCGTTCACACTGATGTTATTCGTTTGACGCTTTAATTAAGACTGACTCGTTAGCAGCATGCGAGCGCTTTTATATATGACGGTTTGGCAATGCGAGAATATTCTGGCAGCACTACAATATTCTGGCAACGCCAGAACATTCTTTGACAACGCTAGAAGAATCTACGACCATTAAGTTATTCATCTGGTGGCTGCCAAAAAAAATAACGTTGGTTTAACTTCTGATGTTATTGTTGTTGTAAAAAATCGACATAAGAAGAATCCCTTTGCAAGCTCCAAAACAAATAAAAGGGTTATAAGCTAGCTTACAAACAATTAAAAGACGAAAATAATTTAGCTGTCCATAGTCCAAGAAAAGTCACTCTCCTTTCAAAAAAAAACATGTATCGAAAAGAATAAAGTATGCCCAAGAGGATTTCCATTGGTCAGTACAGAACCCTGCCAGCATTTCAGAGTTCCATTTCATCCTCATCGCTACCACAGACTCCTAAATGTCACCACAACCATCGCGAACTGTGATGGGGGAAGCATATCAAAAAGTACAAAATGTACATGAAAGTATTTTGCCATCACTACTGTTAGAAGAGCCATTTTATTTTTTGTGAAACGCCAAGCGCAACCAGCTTGTTATATTTTATTTAAATAGAAACGAAAATAAAGTTCTGAAAACATAGATATTACGCTTAAAATTGTGAAAGGTATATGGTGAACAATTTTCGACTTTCCAAATAGAATAAAGTGATCGTTTTTCAAATATTTTTCCAGGCACGCTGTCTCCATCGAAAATAAACAAACTGACTGATAGGCGCTGCAATATGTAACTTGCTACTTAAAACTCAACATCATTCTTTTATTAATGCAAAAAATTATGTTAAATGTGATGAGATAAACCAAAAAATGTAATATTTATAAGAAATTATAAATGTTTAATCAAATCAATAAACATCTACACAATCGTGTTTTACTTGACCACAATGATTCTTCTACAATTACCTTAAAATGCACTTTTTCTGATAGTTTGCAGGAGTTCTTATTGGCGTCCTTCGAAATTGATCTAAATAGGCACCTAATAATTGCACTCATGAGAAACTTTTTCGTAGTAACTTGGCGTGGTACAACTTCTCAATAGTGACGGCGCTTTTCCGACGAGTTTTTGATGTCGTATATGATTGTTTTCGACGTAGTGGGGATTCTCAGAAGCGCCCCCAAATTCAAAAAATGTTGGCAGGGGAAATGGAGGAACATTCCCCAGTACAGAAATGGAGGAACATTGGATGGATGAGTCAAAAATGGTGCTTTATGTTTGAAGAGGATCCCGTCTATATGTTCGGCAACCTAAAAACACTGAGTACAGTACCAATTTTACGACAAAAACTGTAAATCACGATGGTGCTTTAATTTATTTGCTACTACTATTATTTTGAGCGCAGCTGTATAATCTGAACCGAGTTTGACTAAATTTGACATGCATAGTTAGAATAAAAATTCTGCTATCTCTGCAAAACTTCACGTAAATGGGAGTGTAACTCTGGCCCCGTGGTCACTTGAGTGTAAATCGGGCGAAAGATATATATGGGAGCTATATCTATATCTGAACCGATTTGGCACTCTTACCGATACAGTTAAACGTACCTCTCGTGCAAAATTTGAAGCAAATCACGGGAAAACTCTGCCTTTTGATGCCCTATAAGTCCAAATCGGGCGAAAGATATATATATGGGAGCTATATCTAAATCTGAACCGATTTCAACCAAATTTGGTACACTTACCGATACTAATAAACGTACTCCTTGTCAAAATTTGAACTAAATCACGACAAAACTCTGGCTTTTGAGGCCATATAAGTGCAAATCGGACGAAAGATATATATGGGAGCCATATCTAAATCTAAACCGATTTCAATCAAATTTACCAAGCATTGGTAGAATCTCAATTCTACTCTCTGTGCAAAATTTCACGAAAATCGGTAGTAAACGTTGGTCTCTGTGGTCATATGAGTCTAAATCGGACGAAAGATATATATGGGAGCTATATCTAAATCTGAACCGATTTGGCTGATATTTTGCAAGTTTTTCGAGATTCATAAAATATTTCCTTCGTGGCGTTACATACAAATGCACAAACTTATTATACCCTGTACCACAGTAGTGGTGAAGGGTATAATGAACCGGATACCGTTATAGTTGTTTGTATAAATAAAAGACTTCAGATTATCTTAACAACTATTTAAAACTATATTTATTTAATATAAATTTGTGCGACAACCCTGCCAGCATTTCAAAGTTCCATTTCATCTTCATCGCTACCACAGACTCGTAAATGTCACTACAACCATCCTACTGTGATGGGGGCCAGCATATCATAAAGTACAAAATGTACTTCATACATGTATTTTGCCATCACTACTTTTACAAAAGCCATTTTATTTTTTGTGAAACGCCAAGCGCAACCAGCTTGTTATATTTTATTTAAATAAAAACGAAAATAAAGTTCTGAAAACATAGATTTTACGCTTAAAATTGTGAAAGGTATATTGGTGAACAATTTTTGATTTTCCAAATGGAATAAAGTGATTGTTTTTCAAATATTTTACAGACACGCTGCCTCCATCGAATAAAAACACTGGCTGATAGACGCTGCAACATGTAACTCGCTACTTGTAACTCTACCTCATCATTAATGCCAAAAATTATGTTAAATGTGATGTGATAGTGGTATAAATGTTATATTTTTAAGAATTTGTAAATAATTAATCAAATTATTAAATATCTAAACAAACGTGTTTTACTCGACCACAATGATTCTTTTACCACTATCTTAAAATGTGCTTTTTCTGATTGTTTGGAGGGTCTCTTATTGGCGTCGTTCTAAATTGATCTATAAAGGCACCTAATAATTGCACTCATGCGAAACCTTTTTGTAGTAACTTGGCGTGGTACAACTTCTCAATAGTGACGGCGCTTTTCCGACGAGTTTTTGATATCGTATATGATTGTTTTCAACGTACTGGGGATTCTCAGAAGCGCCCCCAAATTCAAAAAATGTTGGCAGGGAATGAAATAAATTTATTTTTATTAAAAAAGGCTACAGTTGAAGGCTGAACAACTCGCGAGCAACTAGTAACAGGTTGGCTGATAAGTCCCCGGTCTAACAAAGAAAAACACATTTTTTGACATTTTTTTATTATTCAACATATTTCCCTTCAAGAGCGATACAACGATTATAGCGACCTTCCAATTTTTTGATACCATTTTGGTAGTACTCCTTCGGTTTTGCCTCAAAATAGGCCTTAGTTTCGGCGATCACCTCTTCATTGCAGCCAAATTTTTTCCTTGCGAGCATCCTTTTGAGGTCTGAGAACAAGAAAAAGTCTCTGGGGGTCAGATCTGGAGAATACGGTGGGTGGGGAAGCAATTCGAAGCCCAATTCATGAATTTTTGCCATCGTTCTCAATGACTTGTGGCACGGTGCGTTGTCTTGGTGGAACAACACTTTTTTCTTCTTCATATGGGGCCGTTTTGCCACGATTTCGGCCTTCAAACGCTCCAATAACGCCATATAATAGTCACTGCTGATGGGTTTTCCCTTCTCAAGATAATCGATAAAAATTATTCCATGCGGATCCCAAAAAAAGAGGTTGTTACTTTGCAAGCGGACTTTTGAGTCTCTCCACGCTTCGGAGACGGTTCACCGGTCGCTGTCCACTCAGCCGACTGTCGATCGGACTCAGGAGTGTAGTGATGAAGCCATGTTTCATCCATTGTCACATATCGACGGAAAAACTCGAGTTAACAGCTGCAAACACCGCTCAGAATCATCAACACGTTGTTTTTGGTCAAATGAGAGCTCGCGCGGCACCCATTTTGCACAGTGCTTCCGCATATCCAAATATTGATGAATGATATGACCAACACGTTCCTTTGATATCTTTAAGGCCTCTGCTATCTCGATCAACTTAATTTTACGGTCATTCAAAATCATTTTGTGGATTTTTTTTGATGTTTTCGTCGGTAACCACCCCTTTCGTGCGTCCACTGCGTTCACCGTCCTCCGTGCTCATTTCACCACGCTTGAATTTTGCATACCAATCAATTATTGTTGATTTCCCTAGGGCAGAGTCTGGAAACTCATTATCAAGCCAAGTTTTTGCTTTCACCGTATTTTTTCCCTTCAGAAAACAGTATTTTATCAAAACACGAAATTCCTTTTTTTCACAATAACAAAAGTTGCTTCACAAAAGACGCTCTATCTCACAAACTAATTGACTTACAGACGTCAAATTTTGACACGAATCATTTGAAGGTTGGTACTTTATAAAAATAATATGCATTTAATACTAGCGACGCCATCTATGTGTCAGACCGGGGACGTATCAGCCAAATTGTTAATTGTTTTCTTCTTCGTCTGTCAGCTGAAGGGTTGCCATCTCGTTCTTTTTCAGAAGTCGGAAAGTTCGGGGCTGCCACACCGTTAATTAAGATTTGGAGCGCTTTTCCAAAAAAAAATTTTGACAGATTATACACCCATTTCTTTCGTAACGTAGATACGTAACGTATATTTAGACGTTTGGCAAAGCCGGAAATTTGGACAGTATTGATTAGGGCAGTATTGGGGATTTGCCCCCAAACTAGGGATTTCCTTTCGAGAATTCAATATAAATTTTTCAGTTCGGGATTTAATGAGGTATTTCCAGACATTTGGAACCTTTTACTAATTCACAGTTGGCCCTATACATTTATTCGTACAAAACGTCTGTGTTAGAATGATATCGTTACACATTATTATTGTGAGGAATTTTAAAAATGGGCATTTCTGGTAACGAAAACGTCTCAATATGGGCAAGAGTCACAAAAGTACTGGCAACACTGACAAGGGTACAAAGAAAGTAAATAAATATAAATAAAATCTTATTGCGATTGCAGTTACATTACATACATATTACATATAACGAAGAAATACATAATACGGGGAAACAAAATACGAAAGTCGAAATTGTCAGAGTAAAACTTTTTATGAAAATAAATGATTGGAATAATTTGGAAACATAATTGATGACATGAATATTTGTGACCTCATTTAAAAATTTGTGAAGAAAAATTTCACCAATAGGAAGAGAGTCATGCATGCAACATAATTGCTCGCATATCGGTAAATAGAAAAATTAACTTCCATATTAGTCACTGTCATAGGTCCATTGATTAGTGATATACAAATTATCGGCGATCTAATTATGTGTTGAAAAAATGTTTCCGGACGACGAAATCAATAAGGAAGCCTCCTTAAATCAGGAGGACTATATAAACAGAGACATTGTGTTGGAATGGGAGGTCAATCAGGTGGTTGAATGGGCAAAGAAAAATAAACAAACCCCTGATATTGTGAAATGTCTGCTATTGGAGCAAATAGATGGACAGGTGCTTTTATGCCTTACTGAAGAGGATGTGAGAGATTTTCGTTATCGTCTCAATTACAATTTAAAATTTGGAGAGCTTAAGAAATTATGGCATGCCATCTATAAATTACAGAGTATTCCGAATAGTTCACCAACGCCATCCATTTCCCAGCTACACAACAGTGGAGGCAGTCATATGAATTCTACAAAGCCATTGAACACAAGAAATAATATTCCACGTACTGAAGGTTCACCACATCATCACAGTCATGTTAGGAATACTTCAGGCAGTACGGCTCCACCATACATGCTTGGAAGTTGTGGTATATACCACCATAATTGTAATGGAAGAAATTATAACATTCCCTGCGGAGTTTTATTGGACTCGTACAATGATTGCGAAAGTTGTGCACCAGAAGTCTCTTCAGTATCGGATAAATGTTCTGCGAACATACCTCCAGAATTTTTCAAAACGGCTATTAGCTTAGGTAAGATGAAAAAATATACATTTTCTATACATTCAGTCAAAAATTAAAGATGGGAAATTATTTGCATTATGTTTTTGAGGGGCTAAAAACATCCTTTTTTAGCCCTCATACCTCAATGGACGCAAAGTTATCTGTTTAGCGGTGAACATACTTGACGTTAGTATGACGCTTTGTTTACTTTAAATTGCTACATACACCAGACTTAATGGTAAAAACAAAATATTTTTAAATCTCAGAATTTTAAATAGAGACAATGATGAATGACGAACATATAAGTGCGTCAGAATACATAATAAATGAATTTTTTGATAAAGGCTATTTGCATTTATATATAAAATGACGATAAAATATTTGGATGTACTTACAATACAACAATGGAAGAATCAATTACGAAATAAAACATTTGAATATTTATAAATAGAAACTATTTTGGTACAATATATCGAACAATTTACATATATATTAGCGCTGGCTTCCAATTACTTCAAATTCTAATACATTTGTTTATGTAATCCTACATTTTCAAAGAATAAAAAATCCAGTAAGTCAATTGTATTGAGCGAAATGACCGTGTACATGAGTTGTGCCTTTGTGCAATCAATTTGTTGTGTAGGTACTATAAAATAATTCTTTGTTTCATCAATTGCAATACATAAATGATAATGCAAAGCAAATTAATTTTCGTTACTCAGCAACAAACTGCAAAAGGGGTTTCAAATAAAAATTAATGCATATCACCCGTGTTTATTTTTCTAATGGAATATCAACGATTTGTACCTAATTGATACCTCATTGAAATGTTTTTTTAGGAAAATATAAAATATCAGGATTTTCAACCCACTTCTATTTTTTTAGGAAAATATAAAATATCAGGATTTTCAACCCACCTCTATTTTTTTGGTCGTTATCCCGCTGGACATTATAAATAAAAGATATAAAGATAGGTCAGCATAATGTTAATGTGCATTCTCAGAAATGGATTGTTAAATTATGAAAAGGTGTGTACAAATTTATGTTAACTGTAAAAAAAACCTAACTGGTAGGCCGAATGAATAAGCTCAACAAATATTTGGAAGCTCTTGATGCTTGAGCACCTCGAAATCAACTATATATAGACATTGTGTGAAAATTGTTTAGAACTCAAAAAACCTATGGTATCGAGTTTGAGCGTTATAACAACAAATCATAAAATAATTTATTTATTCCAAATCACTTAGGTACCTTTATAGCAGAAGAACTTTAGACGTTTACTAATTATTTATATACTATATCACCTTCTAGTTTCTAAATGACAATTTTTACTTAACTTATCAAAGTATCTTAGTTTTAATTTTATGCTATGTATGTTACTCTTTCTATGGCTTATTATTAGTTATTTTTATTTATTTATTCAACAACGTAATTTAAAAAGCCGAAACAGGCAAAATAAAACTATATTACATCTCATAATACTGAATAAAGGTGGGTATTAAGTTCGAGTTTAGCCGCTAAAATCGCTAAAGTGAAAACTAAATCAGTAAAAAAAGTCATACAATTATACAAGTTTTGTTGCAAATTTTATTATAACTTGATGGGGAATAGCCCAAAGCAAATTTTCACAAATTTTGTATTCCTTAAAGTGGATTAATTAAGAAAAGTAATCGTGAAAAAATAGCGATTTTAGCGGCTAAACTCGAACTTAATACCCACCTTAACAGAAAAAAACGTTTGCATACGGCTAGAGAAAAATATAAAATTATTCACTCTACTTAGAATATACTACTGAATTTTGCAAAGCGTAAGGCACATGAAGAGAAAACTTAAATGTAATAAAAATACAATTCGCAAATTGAGAACTCATAAATAAATAAAAATATGTAATAAAAAAAATTTGTAAAAATATGTATTTATCCTTATTTACCCTTATTTCACCCCTTATAATCATCTTGTAATTGTTTTAATCTTTTATATGTGAAAATCCTGATTTTGGGCTTATCCACGTTTACCTCCATATTTAAGAGCTCGCAGGAAAGTAAATTTCGAATATTTAAGTTATCCACGTATTATCCACCACCAATGAAGTCATTTACATCGTCCAAGTACAGAGCAAACCATTTTTGTCGCAGGACCGCAAAACCATTTTTTCCGATTTGATATTGCCATACGCATTCTGGAAATGCCATTTGCTTGGAGTTTCAGCGCTATAATGACTCCAAGCATAGATGTAATGTGGTTAAGCAATGCATTTCCGATGAAGAATTGCGTAGGCTTGATTTGTCTACCCAGTCGCTTGACCTAAATCTCATAGCGAACCTTTTTGAATATTGTAAAACTAAAAATTGGTAAAACAAGTAAAAAGCCGATGATCTCTATGTGAACCTGAACCAAAGGATATTATTGACCATTTCATCTAGCCAATGCGCAAAAATCATCAAAAGGCATCGCTATATCATGAACTACTAACATTTATTTATTTAATCAACCAACGCCCTTCTGGACAACATGTTTATAGAATTCAATCAATCAATAGGGCTCAAGTATTCCAAATAAAAACTTAACCTTTTTACTAAAACAAAACTAAAAAAGTTAAAATTAAAATCCTAAAACATATATCATTAACGGCCATTTTCATGTAGCTCCGTTAGACTTTAACTGGCAGTTAACAGAAAGTAAATTCCAAATATCTTCTCTCCGGTTAACTTTTACTGAAAATTTTTTGACAGTTAAGATCCTAACTGCCATATGGAGTATATACGCTAGATGGCAGCTATGTCCATAATACGGTTTAAAAATTCGTTAGTTAACGGAGTACTAACGGAGCTTCATGAAAATGGGCGTAAAACATATATCATTTACAAAAAAACTTAAATTGGTATTTAATATATGGGACAATTAGTATTTTTTACAAATACACTTAGTATTATTTTGAACATTTCTTCGCATGAAAGTCTTGGTCTTAATATTTTCATTATGATTACGGTTTTTTCAAATGTTTCGAACATCACTGTATATCAACAATCTTCTGCTCATTTATTTGTGTGTATATAAGTACAACAAATTTCTACTAAAAAATTGCACCTTCAAAATTGAGTTATATGTAATTTCAAATATATAAATAGTTGTTATTAATTATTGTATTCAAAATTTTCAATTAATTGTAATTATAATTGCAATTATATTTATAGAGTCTGTTTTCTTTCGGCAATTGATACAATCAACTATTAACAAAAAATTCTTAAGACTATAATGTATTGTCTTCATTGTACATAGCATATTATACAACATAATGTTTAATTTCTAAATTTTTAATTATTTATAGTAATATATGAACAAAATGTATTCGTCTTTACAGGTTATTCATTTCTAGTAACATGGATTACGTCATTTGTTATGGTTATCGTCCATGAAAGGGTGCCTGATATGAAACGTTATCCTCCACTTCCTGACATATTTCTCGATAATGTACCTCATATACCTTGGGCCTTCCATATGTGTGAAATTACTGGGACTCTTCTATTTACTATCTGGGCATGCGTTTGTATTTTTCACAAAAGTCGCATGGTGATTTTAAGAAGATTTTTTGCATTGGCTGGAACAGTATTCCTTTTACGATGTGTAACAATGTTGATAACATCATTGAGTGTTCCGGGTACCCATTTGCAATGCAATCAAAATGATTATGCTATAGATGATACATCGTGAGTGAAACATATTTTGAAATTCAATAAATTCTCTGTTTTTATAGGTTATTTTTTATGTTGTAAATTCCAGTTTAACATTAACCGAAAGTTTATATTTACGCATATCGAGGGCGTACACTATATGGAGTGGTTTGGGTATGTCTATACAAGGAGTTCGCACATGCGGAGATTACATGTTTAGTGGTCATACCGTTGCCCTGACTTTGTTGAATTTCTTCATAACGGAATGTAAGTACAATTAGGTTTTTCAAACAAATGTAATTGTATTACATAACAGATTTCTTCTTCTATTTCCTCCATATAGATACTCCACGTAATCTATACTTTTTACATACATTAAGTTGGCTGCTGAATATGTTTGGGATATTCTTCATCTTGGCGGCACATGAACATTATTCAATCGATGTTTTTGTGGCATTTTATATAACCTCGCGTTTATTTCTGTATTATCACACCTTGGCGAACAATCAAGCATTGATGCAACGTGATTCAAATCGTACTCGCATATGGTTCCCCATGTTTAGTTATTTTGAAAGTTCCGTCGACGGTATAATACCAAATGAATTCGATACAATATCAGAAATAATGGACAATCTGCTACGTTTGTTAATTGAGCTCAAGGATACTATAATGTTAACAACCTACCGTTTGTGGGTAGAGGCGCCAAATCTCAGCATATCGTCGAAGAACGTACTATTTGTGCCACGGGGACTTTTATCAGCAAGCAAGAAACAACGTAATGCTTCCACATCTACTACATTGACAACCACAACCTCAACAAAACAATCGGAATTCGGCCGAAATAATGATGAAGATGCTAACAATAGTATAGCAATGAATAGAAAAATGGAAACGCAAAAGAATATATCGTCATCATCGTTACGTGCTACAGTTACTTTGACAGAAGGTGGGATTGATACAAATACTACAGATGTTGTATTCTCAAAGACCCAAAATCAAAATACTGAAAATCTATTATTGCTAACAAATAACAATAGGCATGTTGAGAATAAAACCACAAAATTATCCTAAACGATAATTAAATGTACATACAGAGAGACGCGCAAATAGAATAATGTAGCGTAGCTGTCTGACAATATTTTTTACTCACCACTTTTCTGTTGCTCTCTTCAACAGTTTTGAACTGCCTATTATTAGTAGCTAGAGTATAAAACCCGATGCCGATTTCCGAACACCTTTTTAATATGAATACAAGAATTTTGGAACTAATTACTGAGATTGATATCAATTAACAAAAAAATTTATTTCAAAGTTTTATTTTGTAATTGAATTATCTAGGAAATAAGAATTGTTCTTCATTTTTTTGTTTTAAATTGGAACACATTTTATGAAACACAGAACATCAATTGGATTTATTCGAATAAAACTCCATTTTATGGCATTATACTTATTCTTTTGAATTGAATTGATATTGTGTGTATATATAATTTTTAAACTCCTTTAGGTTAAATCGTAGAAAATGTTTTATATCATTCCATAAATAGAACGAATGGATGTTTGAGAGAAGCCCTAGCGGCTAACTTTAATGAGTATCAAATATTATGACTGATGTTTTATAATATGTTTAAAATTAAATTCAACCTTATGTATATGTAGAGATTTTCTCAGTAAAAGGTTTTAGTTACGAACGGTACTGGTACCACGAGCGGTATCGTCGTTTTGGTTTTGTCACGCACATAAATAAACAGCAACAGTGAATCATATAAAATAAATTTGAAATACTGTACCAGTTTCCTCTTGTACCGTTTCTAAAACGAATCCCATTTCTTTTCGATTAAAGTATTATCATATTTAGCTCTATGAAACGATGTACTAAGTTGTTTATATCTTCCCCTTGGTAAAACTATGTAGTGAAAATAATAATTGAAAATTGTTGAATCTAATTCTTTGCTAACAAATTGATAATACATACATAAATTGTATATTTGGATGTATTATTACCAACGTTGTTATTAGACTATGATTAATTTTACTTTAAATTATAAGAAAATGTGTACATGAATTATTTTTGCTCTGGAAGTGAATAAAAAACGAACAAATGAGTTTTATTTATTCCAAATAAATACATGATTTTGATATTAATTTTATTACAATTGGGAACAATATGCTTAAATAGCACCGGCCCACTTTTTTTACAGCACAACCCCGTTCAGTTTATACTTTAGAAATTTCCAGTTATTTCCCTGAGTTAAAAATTAAAAAACTCCAGATTTCCAATTTCTAATCACATTGCCTTTTCACCATCTTTAAAATTAACAAATCTGCTTTTGACTATTTTATGAGTTGTCCGCATAAAAAAATTATATCATCCCCTTTTCAATTGAATGTTGACTATTCGATTTTTTTGTCGATATTTTGAGATATAAATATTCTTCTTGTTGTTGTAGAAGGTGAGGGCTAATCACGGCATTCGATATCCAATTCATAATCGTATCGGAAAAATTGTCGATACGATTAAAAGTTTTGATCACGGCATTCGATCGAAATTTGATGCAATTTTTCTAGCATTGCCGCCAACAGCATAACACGAAGCAGAACAAAATTAAATGACAAAATTAAGTTAGCGGCACAAAATCGAATGTAGAAATACACACGTTTTTGAAGATTTCAAAGTAAAAAGTAAATTGTATTGCATTATATCTTATGGACCCATATCTCTTTTTACATTCCTCTGAATTCCTTCCTAATTGGAGGATGAGATGAATATAAAATAATTCGGCGACAAATAAGGAATACAAGTGCACATTGTTATGGGTGTAAGTACATGGTTTTGAAATGGTGCGCACTGTTAGAAAGTCACCTTTGGAGGCTCAATGGACGATTTCGGCTGACGAAGGAGGCGTTCAAATGCTAAATAATTTTTGGTGACATTCTATCGCTTTGCAATTGTCTGCCGTCTTAAAACTTTTTGCCAGCGGAAGCCTTCATCATTCACTATTCTTACAAGGAGGTCCAGAAGCGTTATGTTGTCACGGAATGGTACGGTAATTGGTTGATCACAATCTCTTGGATATCGATCTAGCATGTGCACTTTATATATGGTTCTTTGCCAAGCTAGGATGCTCGCTCCCGAACTCGACTATGACCAATTTTTGTTTAAAGTTTATTGGTGTTGTATTAGCCCTAAATATTCAAAATATGTTCATTATATGTAAATTTTCTACCAATTACCAACAATTCGAACTAAAACTAATATATTTACTATTCCTATATGGCGAAAACGATGTAAAAAACAAGTGAAAAATGGTTTACCAATCGAAAAAATTGTCGACGTGGTGGGGATTCTCAGTAGTGCCGTCAATTGTTTTCGACGTGGTGGGGATTCTCAGTAGTGCCGTCAAATTCAAAAAATGTTGGCAGGGGCAGCGTGTCTGTAAAATATCTGAAAAACAATCACTTTATTCCATTTGGAAAGTAAACAATTTTTCACCAATATACCTTGTAAAATTTTAAGCGAAATAACTATGTTTTCAGCACTTCATTATCGATTTTATTCAAATAAATTATAAGAATCTAGTTGCGCTTGGTATTTCACAAAATATAAAATGGCTCTTGTAACAATAGTGATGGCAAAATACTTTCATGTACGTTTCATACGCTTCCCCCCTCACATTTGGCGATTGTGCAGTGTCACTTACAAGTCTGTGGTAGCGATGAGGATGAAATGGAACTTTGAAATGCTGGCAGGGTAATTGCAAGATGCTACTCTACTTTTTAGTGCAATCGCAGCACAGTCGTGGCATAAATTTTACAACAGAATTCGAAACCTTTTTTCTTTTTTACGAAACAACCAAAAAATGTCGTATTCCGGGCAAAATGTGAAAAAATGGCCATATTTCACAAGAAAAAAAAACACCATTAGTTTATTACCTCTCATGGGATCACACGTCCCAAACAGCTTTTCATAGAAATAAAGTTTGATTTTTTCAAGTAATCTAATCGTATTCGTCGCCTCTGTTCATAATTACCAAATAAACACCGAGCCGAAAACGTCGGGCGTTAAAAAGCGTTGACGACAACAGCAAAAAATGATGAGTTTGTCTCCGGCACAAATTCGAAATAATTTGCCAGAGTGCGCATATGCTTCGTAATCAATGTGATCGTCGACAATTAGTTTAAAAATGAAACAACCACTAATTAAATAATCCAATATTTCATGTTTGTTATTGCTTCTAAAAAAGTTAATAAATATTGCTTAAAGATGTAGTTGGTTTCAATTAAATTCCTTTGTTTCTTCGGATAATGCTAATTGTAATCTATGCTTAAATATCTAAAATAAATACTTCAGATTTTATTTTGCTTTGCATGGAGTAGTCGTCAAACGGACGTTTTACATAAAGTATGTACAAAAATGGTCGATCACTACTCTAGCTGGGGTATGTAGAACTAAAAATTATCTTACAACTATTAAAAGTAATATTACAATTTAAATTCTAAAATAAATAATGAGAATGATTTAAATATATACATTGGATGTATAAAGTCGATGATTGTGATTTGATGGATGTAATACAATGTTCGATTATTTTACATAGTTTTATTTAAACAACGGTCCTTGTCATCTAAAGCTAATGCCACATTTTTTACTGATTTGTGGTGTATGAATTGATGCAATGGAAAGCAATAAGGGCACATCGTTTTCAGAGAGATTTAGAGCTGTAGTTACAGCACTCAAAGAACAAAAGTCAGTTTCCAATAGAAATGCCGCTAATGTTTCCGAATGCAGATATATTTCCTGCAGTTTTGATTCCATAAAAGATAGACACTGTAACAAAATAGAGAATTATTTACATACAACAAAGTTCACACGTTTATAATAGTAATTTAGTAATGTACCTCATAAGCAGATATACCGGCACTATTCATGATTTGAACAGTTTCAAGCATTGATGAGACCAATTGAGACATGCCCACTGGAGCACTTTGTCCGCCGGCGTATGGGAAATGTTGGGTTTGTGATGAAATGAGTTTTACATCCCATTTTTCCATATCAGCAATAATGGCAATGTTTTCGGCGGGCAGTGATATTAAAGAAGCGGAATGAGCGGCCAGCGCCAGATCTTCTCGCAGATTTATTTCCCATTTGGAAGGAGAGGCATACGTACCCTAAAAAGAGAAATGAGAAATAATAAGAAAAACATATTTGTGCATATGCCTAACAAGCAATATAAGTGTTAATTTAACAGATTGCACCATATTATACTCGGTTTGTTAGCCATTCCTTTAAGTATGCATTTATTTCAGTCAATGCTTTGAACAATGTGATTCTATGTTTCCATAATATTAAACAAAATGTAAAGGTCTTCGTTTATATCTTTTCACATATATTTCGAAAGTTTGCTGCGAAAATCGAATATAGTACCGACCTTTATGAAAGTCTTAGTGGATCTTGACCATGACATAAATAGTCGATTTATCTAACATGAAAAAAACAAAACTTTCTTACTTTTCAATTGAATATCAGTCGGCTCAATAACGGTGTACGTACTATATGACACAAAATTGTAGCGGTTCGTGAAATATTCATATCTCGTAAGTATCGAGTGACAAGTCAGTGATTCTCGAAAACAATATGTGCGGAGGATTTTTAGAAATCCCTTAGCCCACGAACATTTTCACTCTGAGTCACGATAATTTTCTTGACTCACAATAATAGATTCCCTTTCTGCCTGATGGAATTTGTATGGGTGTTGTGTATACACTTTAGTTAATGACAACATATTCCCTCATAGCATCGAAAATCTAATCGAACTCTATTTATTATATAAAATAACCAAGCCTTTAGGCCTTTAAAAAAATTGTGGTTTTACAAAAAAAACTACAAAAGTAACTTTAAAAATATAAAAATTTTACCAAAAATAACTAAATAAAAATTTGTAAAAAAAACTAGCAATAATAAATTATAAAAGAGAAAATAAAGAATAGATACATGTTTTTTTTTTTAATTAGATAACGATTTGACACCAAACATATGTCTAATAAGCTCACCTGCAATACCATATCCGGTATATAATGGTCATTAACATTCAAGAACAATGAAGGAATGAAGCCAACGGGTAACTTCATATCGCCCGTTAGTTCATCATCCTGCGGAAACTCCTTAATAGGGGGTATAGGCAAGTGTAACAGATGCATAGCTTCATTGACTGCCGCACATTTTGCAGCGACTGATGACACAGAACCACGTTGTGACGAACACTTTCTATGGTTCGCGTTGAAGGTTGCTTTCTTGTAACCATCTGCAGTTCGCGTTGTAGCTGCATCAACAATATCTTCACTTTCGTCATTATTTGCACTTATTTCCACTGTTTGTTGATCACTCGCCGATATTAATGTTTGCACAGATGCCTGCGAACTGACCGAGGTTAACGTTGTTGCTGTTGTCGATGTAGATGCAGTTGCAGTAGTTTTTCCAAGTAATGTTGGCGAAGTTCCACGTTTATTGAGAAATCCATGAACTTCATCTATTTCAAATTCTAACTCAGTAGCATTGGATGGCGTCTGATATGCGTTTAGGAGACCTTTGCATACTAAACAAGAAGTGGAGGGGGTGCTGGTGGTTGTGGTGTGTGTTTGTGGGAATGTTCCATTTGTTATTTGATTTTCAGCTGTCGACGCTGTAGTACTATAGGTTGCTGTTTGTGGGCTATTTTGAGTTTCCAATTTTGAACATTTGTCCATTAGTAAGTCGTAGTTGGTCATGAGGAGATTTTTGCTTTTCATGTAGTTTGTCACAATCTGGGGATACTGTTCAAAGTTAAATTTAACTCCAGAATGCTTTTTCAATTGCTGGTGCGGGTTAGGATTTAAGATGCTACTTCCGGTGCCTGTAGTCGACTTGTCAGACGTAGGATGATTGTACAGTTGTTGGTGCAAAGGACACAAAAACTCTTCTGATTGGGCCGTTGTTTGACCATCAGTTGGTGTTGTTAATGCATTCGTGCTCAAATCTTCTGTACTCTTCTTAATGTTCACCAGTGGTTCATTGTCACCCAAAACAAATAGCACGCCCTTGCCATCATCTTTGGTGCGACAAATACCGTGCTCCCGTTCAATCAATTTTTGGCAAAAATCAAAATGTATTTGTTCTTCCAAGCTGACGTTTTCTTTAACTGGTTCAATGCCCCATGTCATGGGACAATCACTTTTCCCCATGCTGTTCTGGGTTATCAGATCTGATAATGACAAATGCGTAGTTTTCGCTTTTTCTCCGCTCAGTTGTTCTTCCCCAGGCTTCTGTTTTTGGTCGACAGATTCTTGTAAGGGTTTCTGGATTTTGTTTACTTCGGTTAGACTTAGACCTTCTTTAACATCACCAGCAGTCATACTCCAAAAGAATGGTTTCTTTGGCTTTCCCTGATTATTATAAACTAACGAAGTTTCTTTTGCACTGCTAGTGTTGGGTATGGGTTCGATTTCTATGGCTTCCATTACGCAATCTTCATCCACAGCCAATGTGGGATCCTCGACAATTAATTCTACATTATCAGGTGTGGTTAAAGTAAGACGAATTCTCCCATCACTTTTACTATTACTGGCTTTTTGTTTTGCCTGCTGATATTGAGGCAAAGAGTTTTTCTCTATTCCAGTGTCCATGAGATAATTACCAATTCGCAATTCTTGCTGAACAAATCGGGAATCTCTAAATGCTAACACTGTGGGAATTTCGTTCTTTTTATATGTGCGAATAGCCTCGTCGTCGTCTTCTCCATACTCCTCATCTTTTTCATAAATTCCAAAATCAATGCCGTCTTGTAAGCCACTAAGATTTTGCTTGCAAGTCTGAGTTCTACTTAACGTTTTCCCTCCACTCCCTTGCGCCAACAAACCCATTGATTCTCCACTACGAAGACATTTTCCGAGGAGGGTAGACTTTTTGAAAGTTTCATTTTTAGTTTGTGCCACAATATCATTGACGGTTTCCTTGCAAAAGTCCTCTTTTTTGGAAGACCTACGCACTTCGCCACATCTAATGAAATAGGTAAGGACATTCAATAATCTTTCTATGGACAACTTCTCCGTTCCATATATAACAGTCCGTGCAATCTTGGGCGGTATTCCAATAGCCCCGAACAAATCACCCATTTGGGCCCACAAAGCATTATACGGATGCTTATGCGACACTTGAAGCAATTTTGCTCGTTGTTCAATTGCTGCAGTGGATGATGACGAACTAAATGGTGAGACGGTGGGCACCCAACCTAAGTGATGAGTCAGTATGGCAGTCAACATGGTACTTATGAAACTGAAAGAAGAAACCATTATTAGTTCCCAAGTCCACACAATGGATTGTGGTGCACAGTACTTACAAATTTGTATCTTTGGTATCGGCAAAAGAAAGCAACCAACACAATTCCTTTATGAAACGTTCGGCCACATTTTTTGAGTACTTGCTACCACTCGTTGTTATACTCAACCATACGGGACACTTAATACGTGGCGCCGTGAATAAATCAAGAAACCACTGCTGAGTATCCTGCCATATTTGAAACATAATTTGCAAAAACTGGTTGTGATGAATGTATGCCCTTTCGGTGCTTGCTCTTAAACGGCTCAACATGCTCTCGAAGAGCGCTATGTGCTCACTGCAAAATAATTCCATTTCTTCCTCAAATGATTCACTCATAGTAATGCACACTGCTAGACCAAGCTTAGCTCTTCTCGATATTGACTTCATATTGCTGGAAACTTCCCGCCGTCGACCCATTTCTGGATTACTACGAGATTCGTTAGCGGCATAGCTAGTCCTACGGTAATTTACTCCTAAATTAAGTCCTTCACTACCACCAGCGCCGCAACCGGTTTGGTTCAACATAACATTGGTGTAGTTGTCCGTGACGAAGCCAATTAGGTCGTTCATGGAATTTTCATTTTCAAATGACGTCACAATATTTCGGGATATTCTTCTTTGTAGGCTACCATCACTGGAGAGTCTCATGCCATTTACACTCCCTAAATTGCTGCTGGGGTAAAAATTCGAATCGATGCTACTTTTACGTACGCGTTCCGATTGCTCAGATATCACAGATCCTAAACTGCTACGAGTTGAATATTGATAAGACGCTGACCATTGATCACATGATGAATGCCCACCTCCACGACTCATTGCCGAATAACCAGAATCATTACCAGTACTGTGGGTTGAGGAAAACCGATGGCCACTGTCTGCTGCACTTTCACTGCTAGTCAAAATCGATTGCTGGTCTATGGAGGGTACATCAAGGGGTGACGAAACGGATGTACTGAGATCACTATGTGTTAGACTTTGTCTTCGTCCAATGCCTACAGAAAAGGGCAGAGAGAAGGAACCCATTGATAAGCCATCTATTGAACCATGTTCACTACATATTGAGGTGCGCGGGGT
Organism: Haematobia irritans; assembly: GCF_050003625.1. NCBI lineage: Eukaryota > Metazoa > Arthropoda > Insecta > Diptera > Muscidae > Haematobia > Haematobia irritans. Next base: position 224,677,752 of record NC_134400.1, on the reverse strand, counting down.
AGCAAGGCTATTTGTAGATAGTGTGGAATATGGAGAATGACCATTGGTCTGCCTGACAGGTGTCAGAAAAACTTGCGAACATAGCAGTCTTGATGGGGGCTCTAGCCAATGCACTTTTAACGACGTACCTCTAAATGACATGGCCAGGGCGCCAAATACCATTTCTCCAATACTGGTAATATCAGTGGTATTCGGCCTATTGTGCTAACAAATAAAAAAGAAGAAAGTTACTCGAAATATTTTCGTTTGAGAGTTTACCATTGCATTACTTACTTTGTAACCATACTCATCACAAACATCAATAAATCCTCCATTAGAATGTCCTTTATTCGCAGTAGTAGATGAATTCCGTAATTTATCAGCTAACAGTGATTCCTTATGATTGTTATTCAAATTATTGGACGAATTCTGCTGTTGTACCGTAAACGATGACAATGTAGACTTGACCACATTTTGTTTCGATGAATTATTGCCATTTTTTTCTTTCAGATACACTTTTTCCAAGGCATTTGAATCAAACAGCAAACGCCTGCCACGTGTATCACACTCCCTATAGACCAATATGCGTACTTGACTTCCATCAAATGGAAACTGACTGGAAAATAGCAAAAAGATATAATGTTAATATAAAATAAAATAGGCAATGATGTAATAAAGCTCCTTAATGCTAACAAACGCATACATCTGAAAGTTCGACCGTTCAAAAAAAAAAAAAAAATGTCGAAGCCTCTCGTCTGTGGGCTTTTAACTTTGATGTTGACCAAAATCGACTAATCGTCTTTTAACGAAAAAGTCGAAACATGGGCGTTCATGAAAAGGGAATATGATGTAAATACTTCTAGATGATATCTTCTCCAGCGTAACAACTTCCTCTTCGATTTACCAACAATCCCAGCAAAAAAAAATTCAGCTGTAATAGTTTAGTTACGCTTCTTGGGATACAATAAAGCAGTGCTTCCACACTGTATGTGTAGGTGACAATAAATTCGTTTACGTTATTGCAACCAATACATGCAGCATAAATGCATGAAACGTAGTGCTGTTCCTCATACCAACAATGCTATAAAATATACAACTCAAGATTGTACACTTACGATAAATCCTGCTAAATCGAGCACCTTTTTGACATGTATAGACCGTACTAATGTAAGCCAGTAAACGCAAAATCATTTAATGCAGAATTTTTGAATGTAAAAATTGCTATAAAATAAGCTACTGATTTGCGATTGCCGTAGATTGATTCGGGTGCACTAACGTAAAGCAGAGAGCGATAAGTCATTTCGTGCTGATTTTCGCATGAAAATGATGATGAAAAATAATCAAAAACAAGTAAGGAAAGTCTAAAGTCGGGCGGGGCCGACTATATTATACCCTGCACCACTTCGTAGATCTAAATTTTCGATACCATATCACATCCGTCAAATGTGTTGGGGGCTATATAAAAATGTTTGTCCCAAATACATACATTTAAATATCACTCGATCTCGACAGAATTTGATAGACTTCTACAAAATCTATAGACTCAAAATTTAAGTCGGCTAATGCACTAGGGTGGAACACAATGTTAGTAACAAAATATGGGAAACGTTTAAATCTGAAGCAATTTTAAGGAAACTCCGAAAAAGTTTATTTATGATTTATCGCTCGATATATATATGTATTAGAAGTTTAGGAAAATTAGAGTCATTTTTACAACTTTTCGACTAAGCAGTGGCGATTTAACAAGGAAAATGTTGGTATTTTGACCATTTTTGTCGAAATCAGAAAAACATATATATGGGAGCAATATCTAAATCTGAACCGATTTTAATCAAATTTGGCACAAAAAATTTCAACCAAATTGGGCCAAAACTCTGGCTTCTGGGGCCATATAACTCCATATCGGGCGAAAAATATATATGGAAGCTATATCTAAATCTGAACCGATTCAATCAAAATTACATATACAGACAGACGGACGGACAGACAGACAGACGGACATCGCTAAATCGACTCAGAATTTAATTCTAAGCCGATCGGTATACTAAAAGATGGGTCTATGACCACTATTTCTTGGCGTTACATACAAATGCACAAACTTATTATACCCTGTACCACAGTAGTGGTGAAGGGTATAAAAATTGGAAGTTGTCCCACAAACATTTCTTTTAAAGCGCATCCCAGAACCCCCCATCAAGTTTTTTCCAGTTCCTCTTGGAGAAGTCCATAAAAAGTTCTTTTAAAGCGCAAAAAAGAATAGAAAGGAAAAAAAAAGTAAAAAAATAATAAAAAAAATCGTCTCCCCTGGGATTTGAACCTGTGCCGTTTGACTTTTTCACTTCCATGGAAGTTCTTTTGAGAAGATTTTGCAAATTACGATAATTTTTAATTGTTTGTTGATTTTTAATGGAAAAAATATATTTATGCAAAAATATATGTCAAAAACAAAATAAAATCAATGTACATATAACATAAAAAAAATAATTTTTTAGAAAAATATTTATTGTGATACTTGGTTGATAGTTTTGCTGCAAGAGGATGCTGATGAGGAATGTGGTAATTCCGAAACAGCTGTACATCCATCCATCTTGCAGTCTATAGGGTTTTGCCCAAATAAATTTGACAAGCATACTTTTCCTCTGTTGGTTAAGCTACACTTGTAGTTTAGTCAATGCATGGTTTTAAGCTGATATCAAGAACAACAATAAAAATATTTAATAAAAAATTTTCCGCTGGTGAGATTTGAACCAGAACATCTCAGGATGTAGTTAGAATGTAATGCCGTGGTGTCATATTAGGTTCATGTCACAAACATTTGAATAGACGTTTTGATGCATCGTGTTCAATGGCGTTTGTGGTTGAGTGTGCTAAAGCGTTCTGTTATGGTGCCACCAGACCCAGGTTCAACCTCTGGTGGAAGCGAACAAGTTTTTCAATTAGTAAAAATTAGATAATAAGAAAATAAGTGTAAAAAAATACTAATAAAATTAAAAAGTGAAATTGAAAACAAAAATTTTTTTTTAGTTTTTTTAAATTTCTTCATCCAAATGAACTTCCAAGGCACAACTTCTAAAGCAATGCAAAGAATCCAAAAATGGAGTACTTCTGTCCTATGACAAGTCCATGTAAAATTCATTGGATATGATCCAAGTTTGCACTACTTCCGGATCACAAATTGGGGATCCAAACTACTTTTTTGGAATTCTATAAGGACTGTTAACATAACTAGTGAAAATGTAGCTGTTTAGTACAGATTTCCAATTTATGTCATAAGCAACATCTTACGAGTAAAAAAGACAACTTTCCTTGTACGTGTGTTGATACAACACTTGATCTGTACGCAGCAAAAACTCCTATTACCACGTATGAGTATAGTAGGTAAGCCTGCGCAAAATTAGGTAACAACTTCCTCTTCGATTTACCAACAATCCCAGCAAAAAAAAATTCAGCTGTAATAGTTTAGTTACGCTTCTTGGGGTACAATAAAGCAGTGCTTCCACACTGTATGTGTAGGTGACAATAAATTCGTTTACGTTATTGCAACCAATACATGCAGCATAAATGCATGAAACGTAGTGCTGTTCCTCATACCAACAATGCTATAAAATATACAACTCAAGATTGTACACTTACGATAAATCCTGCTAAATCGAGCACCTTTTTGACATGTATAGACTGTACTAATGTAAGCCAGTAAACGCAAAATCATTTAATGCAGAATTTTTGAATGTAAAAATTGCTATAAAATAAGCTACTGATTTGCGATTGCCGTAGATTGATTCGGGTGCTCTAACGTAAAGCAGAGAGCGATGTCATTTCGTGCTGATTTTCAGCATGCAAATGATGATGAAAAATAATGAAAAAAAAAATCAGAACCATCTGAATCATTATTGGAAGGATAAAGGAATAGATAAAATACTTGAAATATTTTTTCTCTATTTTTGCAGGATTAAAGTCGAAGCTTAATTTCCATAACTTCATCTTCCAAAGATGTAGCAAAATACATTTCACTCAAATGCCGAATATTTCATTTTGTTATGGCAAAATATCCCCCCTCACACACACACACACACACACACACACTCAATAATAGGACCGAGCGCATCAATGGAAAAAATAAACTTTACATTCGAGAACAATAAGATGGACAATACATAAAAAATATTTTTTCAAGTACAAACACTACGTCATTTGGAATTATAAGTGGTTGCTCTTACTCTTAATGATAACCAAACAGAAGATAATGAATTTATTGTCCATGCAACAATTTCGTATTTTGCTATCATTGCAAATTCTTTGTTTGTGGCGATTACGACAATTGTTATTTTCTGCGACACGTCGAATCAATAATGTCACCAATGGGCAACGCCACCATCTGTTTAGCATATATCACCACTCATTTTTGTCAATATTCCGATTCTTCGCCTCTATTATGTTTCTGGCAAAGAAGCGTCAATACGAAAGGCACACTGACGGTATAGTTCATTCATGCAAAATGTTTTCAATCATTCTTTTCTTTGACCATGTTTTTTGTGTTGTTTTGTCTTTGACGTGAGTAATGCCACTCACGTGCTTTCTAAATATAGATCTTATCTCTAAATGATGTGTATACAGTGCTTTCACTCACACCGATTGGACATTCATAAAAAATAAATAAAGAGCTCTTGCGAAAACGATTTCTCGGTCACGGACACCAACCACGTAAAGCTTTGTGTTGCAAAGTATTTGAGGAGTACCTATAAATTTACGATAGTCTAGAGCTATTAAATTATGATCTATTAATCATTTTTATAGCGGTGAGTAGTGAAATAGTATGCACATGCCTTTATTATCCGTTTGTGGTATGAATATCCATCTAATTATTTGTTGTTAACAATAATTTTATCAACTGAATTCCGAAGATTTTTTTGTATTGAAATGCAATTGCTCATAAACTTAATGTTTTATGAAATACTGTTATATGAAATACATTAGCTAATAAATTAAAATTATTAAAATCGGATTTACTTTTGTCTGAAATCCGGCAGAGGTTGTTAAAAAAGAGAAGATAAATTAACTGTGGTCGCTTATCTATCCAGTAAATATAGGTAATAAATTTTTGATGAATGATATTATTAACATTCCATGAATTTAAATTGCAGATCAACCGTTAGAACAATTTTCTATATTATTAAATCTTCTTATTTATTCAATAAAGAAGATACTACTACAAAGCAGTAAACTAGAAAAAACAATTTTGCAGAATCATTGATTTTGCTTTACATGAAGATTAAGAAAGTTTTTAGATGTTCACATGCAAAATTTTCGGGTGTGTAAGATCCCTGTGCCAATACTCTATTATACAGTTTAGAGATTAATAAGTGCTAATTGTATGGTCATCATGTATATATAGAACTTGCAAAAAGTTCGAAATTAACACAATAAACAAAAAGTCACGGATAACTGGCAAAAAGTCATCGGGTTCACAGTGTTTCATTGGAGATCACAAGTTTCTCATTTGAAATTTTTCAATTCAGAATAAAATAACCTGAATTTGAGAACAAGAATAGAAGCTGAGTTTAGACAAATATTTACACTGATAAAAATTTTGAATTTAATAAACATATTTACAATTTTACTACAATTATATATTGCAGATAAGAGTACACATTTAATTGTAATGAAAATTCATAATTATGAAGAAAATTTTCTTCTAGTGTTGAGTTTTTAAAAATGTCATAAAATCAAGCAATCTTTTCGATAATAATTAGGTTTTTTTAGTAATATACATAAAATAAATTTCATAGAAATTATTTCTTTAGTTCTAGCTCTCATATATGTATATGTATCCCATTTGATATGAACATATATAGACAACTCTGACGTACCTAACATTTTACCCAGATATTGAAATGAATTAAGTATGCTTATTTCAGTTCAAATCGGCTCATATTTAGTTTTGTTATATGCATAGCATGATATGCATTTATATGACCACAAAGTCCAAATATTCACTCCGATCCGAAATTGGCGCATGACTAGAGAGGACATTATTTCTGACATGTATACCGATATGAAGTGAGTGTCAAGATACAAATGTCTCGTGAACGAGCCCTTATTTTTTTTTTTTGAGTTTTTGCTATCATACCGGTCAGATGTACCGGTATGCATTTTTGCGATTTATATGGGGGCTATATAAAATTATGAACCTATATGGTCCAATTTTGTGTGATTAGTACCAAATTTTAGCAAGATCAAAAGATATTTGCTTATCCAGGAAGAAGTAAAATCTGGGGATCAGTTTATCTGGGCGCTATATATAATTATGGACCGATATGGACCACTTTTAGCATGGTTGTTAGCGACCATATAAATATTAACACAACGTACCAAATTTCAGCCCAATCGGATGAAATTTGCGTCTCCAAAGGCATCGGAGGTCAAATCTGTAGATAGGTTTATAGGGGGGCTATATACAATTTTTACTAACACCGCGTACCAAATTTCAACCAGATCTGATGAAATATTGCTCCTCTTAGAGCCTCCGAAAGCCAAATCTGGAATCGGTTTATATGGGGGCTATACGTAAACGTGGTCCATTTGCAATACCATCCGACCTACATCAATAATAACGACTTGTGCCAAGTTGTTTCGTTCGGAAGTTAGCTTGATTTCCACAGACGGACGGATAGCCGGGCATATGGTGATCATGCTCTATCAGAAGCAACATGCAAAAGATGGTTTCAACGTTTCAGAAATAATGACCGCCAAAAACGTATGAAGACGCCGAATTGTATGGAGATGACACTTTGAGTCAAAAGCAAATGGCAGCAATATGAAATGTTGCACAACAAACAATTTCGACCGTTTAAAAGCTATGGGAAAGATCCAAAAGTGTGGAAAATGGGTGCCACATGAAAAAACTCTCATTTCATACCGGTATACCTGGTATATATCTAACACGATCGATTAGGGTTTGGTTTATACGTACATCCACATGTGGTTTTCCATTGTGCGTATTTTTACTAATTATTTGTACATGCCTTTTTCCAAGAGATAAAGTGTTTTTTGTTCTACTATTTGTAATTCAGTCACAATGTTTGAACGAGATGAATTCACTGAGCAATGTAAATGTTTACCCATTTTTGTGATGTTTACTTGTCATATGATGATTATCCATTGTATGCGTGAAACATCTGGCACCTTACGCAGTTGCCACGATATGAACTAAAATAAAAATATGCGAGAACAATTTTATATTTACAACTTGCTGATGATAATAGAACTGAGCAACTAAAGTTGTTTTGTATGTGCGACTTGACATCAAAACAGCCTTAAAATGTGTAGCAGAACGTCTGTTCTGAAATTGTTAGGCTTAAGCAAGAATGATAAACGTATTAATTATTATTATTGTAGGTTTTCAATATGTTGAAATTGATATTTGAATATACATGGCATAATGTTTGTTTTGAAATAAAGAATTCCATTGTAGAGATAAACAAATGTTAAAAAATTTATGGAGCGGGATGGGGACCTAAGTTCCATAACGCCGGCCTTTAATACCTACACATCAATGCAAAAGACCTTTTTGACACTTTGACTTTTAAGCCAGAAGGCATTGTCAGAGAAAACACTTCAAAAATTGAGACCAAAGTAGCCACCATCAATTACATTTAAATCAAGTACTTAACAAAACAAAGCATAATTGACCGCTTGTTGGCCCACACACATACTATATACTATTAATTTTTATAACTTACTTTTTAGTTTTCAGGAAAAGTGGCGCCTTCATGCGTCTTTAGTAGTCTAGTGGCGGCAATATAAGTCACAGCACTGCTTTGACTTTTATATCGATTTGAATAATTTCCGTTGGTGTATTATTTTCCAATGCTCACGCACTCACATACACCCATGTATTTGCTTTGAGTCAAGATAATTTTGGTGTTATTGGAGTTGTATCTGTTTTGCCGGCAATCTTTTGAAGACACCAAAAACTCCTCCAACAATATTGTATCTACCAACTTGGGTTCATTATGTGTACTATGTACACATTACATACACACAACAACCAACTGATAAGGTTCTTCAATGTGCAATAGAGGGGTCTAGATATATGCCTGCCAATGCCCCAGTTCTGTGATTTTATGGGTTGATTGCCAAATGAATGCCCTTTCAATTCAATAAGTTATGACTTTGGACCCCCAAGAAAAGACACAGAGACAAATAAAAAACAACAACGAAAAATCAAAATATTCGCCACAACTTTGCACTTGCGATAAAACGAGGCAGCGAAATTTTGAAGTTCAAGGCACCGCAAACAATTAAAGCCAGCTGAAGTATGTACGATTGATGATAAATCAAACAAACTAACCAGCGATATCAGCTGTGTGTCGTCGTTTGTACTCTGACGTTTGGCGTCGACGGCAATCAAATGTACGTTGGCGACTTGGCGCTCACATAAATTGTATGACCAATTGATATAGTTTAATAAGTTGTGATGATTATGACACGATTAAATCGTTTTTCACATTTCGAATACGAGAGTCGTCCGTCAACTTGTTTATCGGCTGCGAAGAGATCCGAGCATTTATCACTTGCATGGTTTCTAGGCGCGAGTTGGTCGATGACTGAAATGCCTGCAATCGCCACTGGAATACGAACATTAAATCTGAAATCGTGCGGGCATTGTGGCGACAGCGACCACAGCAGTAGTAGACTATCAACCCAACATATAAGAGCTTTACACACTGGCCTCTCCGATACCGCAGCTCTCTAACCATATTGCCATTCGAGTCCAACACTTCAATCAATCTTTGCTCGACGTTCCGTGGGACTGTGTTTGCCGCCTGGGTTGTTTTTATTCGCAATGTTATAGTTGAACACGATTTATGGTTTGCTCACATGATGTGTGTGTCCAGATATCAAATTGCCTATCAAGTGAAAAGAAAAACTACTAAATCGCAAATTTTACACACACACACTCGCACTCAACCCACACATCTCGCGATTCCAACAGGCAAGCAAAGATCGACGAGCACAACACTGGGTGAATAATGGCCTAGAGAATAATAATTTCGAACTCTGTATAACAAGAAGTAAAGGGTGGTACAACGATAATGTTAAATTTTTTCTATTTCCCCACCCAACAATCACCTTATTTCCACGGTTTTAAGCCGTTTAGCGAAAAAAAATGCATCTATCTTTAAGCTTTTTTTCATTACGCTTTTAGCGGTTTTTAACCATTTTTATTTTCTATTAAATATGAGCAAAAGTGCGATTTTATCCAACGATTGCTGTCAGAATATGGCTTTCAAAATATTTTAAAGCTCAATTCAAAAATTAACACTGAGTTTTGTAGTAAATTCCCTTTGAACTTACAAAATAAATTCATCTATATTCTGAAGTTCTTATATTAATTTCTAGTTAAACAAGGAGATGTAGTGTTTTGTGTATAAGAAAAATTATGAAAATAAAGTTTGAATGTGCCCAAAAAATTTCGTTAAGACTTCTCAAATTGATAGGATCAAATTATTGTTATGAGCAAAAACAAATCTGCATATTATGAATGCGATTTGAATCACATTGATGAGAATTAATCAAGAATAAGTCGGTTTACATATTTTTCCAATAAAAACAATATTTGCTATTCTAATTTAGAGTTTTTTTTTTTTTTTGTGGAAGAACCGAACATAGAACTCACCTTTTGTGACACATTTTTTTTGCCCAACTTTATTTTTGTCAGTAGACATCCCAACAAACACAAGGATGAGCATTTTTCATAGGTAACGCCATATCAATTTGATAGTGAATCCCATCTTCAATATTAAACAAAATGGCCTTGCTTTCAACAAATTTTCCAATAGATTTGAAGCATAAAAATGAGATTTAGTTAGAAAAGTTGTTGCTAATACACAGAAAAAAAATTTCCGTAGTTAAACTAACACTGAATTTAACTTTTTTTATTGAAAAAAAATTATTTGCTTGTAGTTAAATTTTATTATTTGTATCGAAATTTTCCACAGCTTAATGAAATCTTACTTTTTTTAAGTATGTCTCAAAAATTGTATGAACTAAACGTGAGGTTAGGTTAGGTTAGGTTATGTGGCAGCCCGATGTATCAGGCTCACTTAGACTATTCAGTCCATTGTGATACCACAGTGGTGAACTTCTTTCTTATCACTGAGTGCTGCCCGATTCCATGTTAAGCTCAATGACAAGGGACCTCCTTTTTATAGCCGAGTCCGAACGGCGTTCCACATTCCAGTGAAACCACTTAGAGAAGCTTTGAAACCCTCAGAAATGTCACCAGCATTACTGAGGTGGGATAATCCACCGCTGAAAAACTTGTTGGTGTTCGGTCGTAGCAGGAATCGAACCCACGACCTTGTGTATGCAAGGCGGGCATGCTAACCATTGCACCACGGTGGCTCCGTGAGTATAAAGTTCAATGACCGTCCACATAAGTTCAATATGAACTAAAACAAATGAAAATTTTCGTACGATTCCCAAAAATAGTAAGAAGAAGAATGAACTAGTGTATGGTTAAAATGGTCATGATTTGGTGCCAATGATTTTCTTTTTTACTTTTAGTTAATTGTTTCTTCTATGAGATGATGCAATTTCGTGAACTGCAGTTAAAAAGTACAACTGGGCATTAAAATTTCCTGGTTTTAACAACGCTTTGTGGAAATCTCAAAATGTGGAGTAAAATTTAGTCCAATTTTCGTGCGTGGTAGTTCATTCTTCCTATAAAATTGTTCACTTTTTTTCGGTGTATGTTGATAAATTGTTGCTAACGTGTTGAACTCTACTGTTGAGGGTAATGTCTGTTTTTTGTGGAGAATGCGATTTTCTCAACAATTTCTCAAGTTGAATTCTAAAATCAAAAAAATTTTGAAAGCGTATTGAATGTAAGCATTTCTGCAATGCTTGCGTTTATTGGGATGTAACTGATTAGTTTCACGTGTAAACACGAAACTAATTATTGAGTAACGATAGGCCAATGCAGTTGTTTGTATACTAACGGTGAAGGACGAACACTGACAAAACTTTCTTTTCTCAGTTATGCTGGTGACATTTCCGAGAGTTTCAAAGCTTCCTTAAGCGATGATTTTGGCTCTGTGGCGAAACTATAACAGAAATGTATCTGATAAATCGATATAGACATAGTTTTTGTAATAGTACTGTTACTATTAAAAAAAAAAAAAAAACAATCAATGTTTTGCCACAAAGGCAAAAAATATTGTGGCTTAGTTTACTAAAATCTGTTGATTCGTTCGCGCACTTATTAATCAATAATAATTATCAGTGCCAGTTTGGGTATCGCAAACGTTGTTCTTTTATTTTGTTTTTATACCCTCCACCATAGGATGGGGGGTATATTAACTTTGTCATTCCGTTTGTAACACATCGAAATATTGCTCTAAGAACCCATAAATTATATATATTCTGGGTCGTAGTGAAATTCTGAGTCGATCTAAGTATGTCCGTCCGTCCGTCTGTTGAAATCACGCTAACTTCCGAACGAAACAAGCTATCGACTTGAAACTTGGCACAAGTAGTTGTTATTGATGTAGGTCGGATGGTATTGCAAATGGGCCATATCGGACCACTTTTACGTATGGGGGCTATAAATCGACGCTCAGATTTCGCTAGCAGAGCCTCTTGGAGGAGCAAAATTCATCTGATCCGGTTTTGAAATTTGGTACATGGCGTTAGTATATGGTCTCTAACACCCATGCAAAAATTGGTCCACATCGGTCCATAATTGTATATAGTCCCCATATAAACCGATCCCCAGATTTGATCTCCGGAGCCTCATGGATGAGCAAAATTCATCCGATTCGGTTGAAATTTGGTACATGGTGTTAGTATATGGTCTTTAACAACCATGCAGGAATTGATCCATATCGGTCTATAATTATATGTACACACAAAAAATTATCACCAACATTTTTTAAATTAAACACTTAATTGAATTCGGAAACGGATTCAATTAATATGTTAATTGATTCAATTAATTATTTAATCAAATCCGAATAAAAACCAATTAAAAAAATGATTGATATTTGTTACGTTTGCAATTAAAATATTAATTGATTCAATAAATTTCTTAATCAATTCGGAAATAATTTTCAATTACAAACGTGATTGAAATTTTTTCCGTTTCCAATTACACATGTGATTGATCCAATCACCTTTGTGATTGAAACTGAATAATTTTGAGTAATGGAAAGAGCGAAAAGAGAACAAGAGAATGGGTTTTTATTCAACAATGTATGATGGAGAGATCAGTCTGTGGAAGTAACTCGTAACGAACGGTTGGGTTTTTGTTTTTCGCGTAAATTGAAAAACATGATTGGCGACATTCTGTCTGCTGCATTCAAAATGTGTGCATAAATATTTTGAACGCAACAACAAATCATAGCAAAGGGTTGAAATAAATAAAGTGTGCAACAACAAACGGCCACGTGGTAAAGGTTTGAAAAAATATATGACAGAACGCATTTGAAATTACCTGTGTTTGTGTTTTGTGGCATTGTAAAAATGGAAAACAATCTACGTTTATTGAAGGTAAGAAATTGTGAAATGTGAATACCGTTTTTCATTGAAGCCTGTTTACATTAAACGGACTAAAATAATATATTTTTTATTCATTTCTTTTAGTGACCAATTTTATTTCGTGAAATTGACCAATCAATCCCATCAACTCCATCATTTTATCAAATATATAATAATATGTTTGCAATAAAAAAGTGGGTACCGTATTGAAGTAGCGTTGGCATTAAATTGCATTTTTGTTTTACCTGCCTTTTTCAGTTTGAACCAAAGTAGAAAGCAGTTTATCTGGTATATAAACTAATGAGCTGAATTATGTAATGGTAAAAAAGTTCTTTCTTTTGGATTTAAAAATATGAAAAATATCCGAAAATAATAAAAATATGTATTTTCCATTTATATTTTTTTCTTTTGCAAAGTATCATCAATATAATACCAAATATTACATTGCTTTCCCATTAGTTTTGTCATTGATTGGTTCAAATTTTAATAGACGATTTTAATGTGTGGAAATTTTGGAAAGGAATTGTTACTAAAATTAAATTACCGAGCTCCTTAATACACCTTTTTATGCTAAAAGACTTCAACTGCAAAAGAAGATTATAAATCTGCAACCTGGAACTAAGAATTGAACTTGATATTCTATGCAGGTAATGTTTAACAAAATTAACTTTTAATTGAACAAAATGAAAATCGAATTATTCTGTTTACTTTCAGAAAAACTAATTTAGCTTACAGGCTGCTGATTTATTGGAAATCTAGGCGCATCTACATATTAGAAGGAACATGCTAACATGGTTATTATTATAAGGAAGATAATGATTTATATAATTTATTTTTTCACCCTATAGTTGTTTTGATAGTAGTTGTATTTGTAAGTTATGTTAGAACAAAACAGAAATGACAAGAACCAAATTTATCTGTCTATTGCATAATTCAAAAAATAATAAAATATTAAATATGTTTTATAAGAAACACATATTTTCTTTTATTTCAAAAGAAAAAAAAAAAATAAATACGATTTTGGGGTCGAAATTTATAGCCAATTTCAATTAATTATTTAATTGAATGAATCAAAGAGTTGATTGATTTTTGTCGCGAAATTAATTAAAATTTTAATTGATTCGATTAAAACTGTGATTGAATTTTATGTTAAAAATCAATCATGTTTTTAATTGATTCAATCACACAATTAATTGATTCCGTGACAAAAGTCAATTAAATTTTTAATTAAAAATCGTGTTGGTTTTCAATCAAAATGGGTGATTGATACTATCATTTTCGTGATTAAAGACATTTCAATTAAAAAAATGATTGAATCCGCGATTTTCGTGATTGAAATCCAAATTTTTTTTTTATGTGTAGCCCCCATATAAATCGATCCCCAGATTTGACCTCCGGAGCCCACATATAAAGCGACCCCGATATTTCAATTCTGGCTCTATAATTACCGCACAAAAGTTCTTATAGGTTCGTAATTATTTCTTCCCTATATATACCGGTCAAGAACTGAATATATACGTATTTAATCGACCTTTCTTTTGACTACTATATATCCCGCATTACAATTTAGAAGATGATGTTAAGAAGTTTTAAGATGCCTTGCCATCGGCGCAACCCAAGTAATTTAACTGTGGATGACCATCTTTAGTAAAAGTTTCTACGCAATTCATGGTGGAGGGTACAATTTGCCACAAAATAAAAAAAATATATATATTCTATTAAATTGACTTTACATTCTGTAAAATTCATAACGTTTATCACAAAAATTCTGCAAACAACGTTTTTTTTCGGGCAAAGTATTTCCAAAAAATCGTACGAGTCGATACAATTATTTTTGCTTGCATGTATTGTCGATATGTATTTATATGCTGTAATACTTTAAAGATTTAATGCGCCAAAAATCGATATGGATTTTAATTTAAAACACTTTTATGGAATATCTCTCAACAGTGATGTCACACCTCATCGATAAACATGAGATAAAGAATTAATATATGCATTAAAAGGTTTTTCTTATCTTTAAAAGTCAAAAATAAATAGTGAATTTGCTTAAAACTGTTTCTTTTCCCTACATATTTGTCATTGTGTAATATGATTGGATCACCTTGTATATAACACTAAAATCCTATCTGTACTCGAAAAATAAAGAATAAGTATTTTCTCCTGATATTTTTCAAGCACATATAAGGAAAACAAAAATCCCCGCATTCGAAATTGAAGACGATAATAACTTTGGAATGACGACCATTTTAATTTAAATGAAAATCCTAGATAGAGAAGCATTGCGTTTAGGTGATAATGAGACAAGCCGAGAGGGTGGATGGTGTGCATTGGTGTCATGACAATCACGAGTTGTTTATTCAAAATACTTTGGAATTTGTTTACTTTATTTTCATTTATTTTTGGAGACATACACCGGTATTAAATGCCTGAAAAAATAAAGCCGTATTATGGCTGACAGTTTTAATTTTAGAAATATAATAAAGTTAGGATACTTTAGTGTGAGAACAATTTGCTTAAATTTTGGGGCTTTATCTGTATAAAATCAATGGTGCTTTCTCAAATATTTATGAGCAATTATTCTAACTATGATTACATTAAATTTTGAATTTTACCCAAATGAGAAACTGTCATATTATTAGCTACGATGATCATCACTATTGCATACCCTTCCTATATGCTGACGACATACATTCTTCATTTATTTGCGAATTGCCAATAATTCGGAATATATCTACGCAAGCAAGTGGAGTGTTGGGTGATATTGAAAGTTGAGTGGCCGTTAATGGGCATGTTAATCCATCTATGAGCAAAGCTATGTGTTTTTGGCTGGTCGAGACATGGGAGATATTTTTTGATAGTGTAAGAATAGGTAATGTTGATGATATGAATCAATTAAAACATTAATGGATCCAATTAAAAAATTTGTTGAATCGTTTAAATTTTTCAACGAATATTTTTGAAAATTCAATTAAAATTTTGATTGGAAATATTTGGGTCAACTTTTTTCTGTGTATAACTCTGTTTCTTGTTAACCTTTAATCCTTTTTATCATTTGATTACCGGTAAGATGATTGAATTTCTCGATACTTTATTGTTTTACGATCGCCATAAAATATCAAGGTTTTATGATACCAAAAAAATGTACCTGTTGTTTTTTGTTTTGAATTATATTTCATCATTTATTTGCGTTTTCCCCAAAGGTAATACACTTTAGAAGATGGGAAATTGACTTGCGTCATACTAAATGTTGCATTGACGGCACTAGGCCCATACATATATGTAATTTCTTTTATTTGCATTTTTTAAATTGAACAATGGTAAATTTTGAGCAATAAATATATTTTCACGTTTGTTCCAAGATGTTTCCAACTCTTAATTTCTTTTTATTTGCATTTTAATGTGTCGAATCAAACGCGTTAACGACAAGTAGAGACCTAGCGCCGTCAATCGTTTGATGTTCTCAGCAGCCAATTTCCCATCTTCTAAAGTATATTGTGTTTGGTTTGCACGACATAAATATGGAATGATTACTTATTGTTGAAATTTCACTAAAATAGAGTGTGTAAAAATATGTGATGTTTGCTTGCACGACATTACAAATACAAATACACAAGGAATTAGTTTATAAAAAATTAAAATAAATAAAGTTAATTTTGTGTTTTCTTTTCTCAAGTGGCGTCCTTTTTTCGAAGACGAAAAAAGTTTTTTCATAATTCTTTTAACTGGAAGAAAAACATTTTTGACGAATACCATAAAATTTTAGATCGCGACCATTGTCTTTTCATTCAAACAAAATTCATTTTTATCAATATAATAACATTTTAGATGAGGACAATTTTATTTTTCTAGAACTACGAGGGCGGTTCGGAAACTTCTTAGCCTATCAATGAAAGAGAATAGTTAGTTTTTCAAAAATATTTTTATTTTTCAATATAATCTTCTGAAACTTCAATACACTTAGTCCAACGCTTTTCTAGCAATTCTATCCCTTGATTAAAATAGTTTTCCTCAAGGTCTTCAGAATAGTGGTTTACAACTGTAATTGCATCTTCATTTGAGGTAAAACGCTTGCCAGCAAGGAATTTTTTTAGATTTGGGAACAAGTAAAAGTCACTGGGAGCTAAATCAGGAGAATAAGGTGGGTGGTCAAGCAACTCGTACTTTAATTCGTTGATTTTAGCCATTGTTAAAACACTCTTGTGCGCTGGTGCGTTGTCTTGATGAAAAATTATTTTTTTGTGTTGTAAGCCAGGACGTTTTTCTCGAATTTGTACATTTAATTGATCCAAAAGGTTGCAATAGTACTTTGAATGCAGATAGTCAATCAATAAAATACCTTTGAAGTCCCAAAAAAAAACCGTTGCCATAACCTTACCAGCCGATTGAATTGTTTTTGCCTTCTTTGGGGCACTTCCTCCAGCTCCAGTCCATTGTTTGGATTGTTCTTTTGTCTCTGGAGTATAGTGGTGGATCCATGCCTCATCAACAGTTGTGAAACGACGCTTAAAATCCATTTTATTTCGCTTAGAACGATGCACACAAGCTTATGCGTTTTTATCGACTGTTAACAAATGCGGCACCCATCTTGCAGAAAGCTTTTTCATTTGTAGTTCTTCATGCAAAATTAAATGGACTCGATCATTTGAGATGCCCATGATATTAGCAAGTTCACGCACTTTTATTCGTCGATCATTTAATACTCTATCATGTACTTTGGCTACAATTTTTTTCTGTTGTTGCTGGTTTTGGACGTCCACTACGTGGTTCATCTTCAATGCTTGTACGACCACGTTTAAATTCAGCAACCCAATTTTTACTGTTGCATATGAAGGAGCACTTTCACCTAACACATTCACCATATCATTATGAATTTCTTGCCCCGATAAACCTTTTTTATGTAAATATTTAATGACAGCACGCATTTCTAATTTTTCCATTGTAAAAAAATTGCGGAGGCGTCTTTTTTGAACACATGTTTCTATATGAAAGAGTTGCCAGATCGGAACAAACTTTTACATGGGTTCATAACAGAGATGGAAGTTTCCAAAACACTTAACTTTTTTCTGTTTATACCGCGCTTTTTGTGATAGGCTAAGAAGTTTCCGAACTGCTCACTAAGACAACATGGTCGCAGGTGAAAATGTTATATGGTCGCCATAAAAATAGCTCCTATCATATTATTTTGCTCTTCTAAAATGATAGTGACAATAATGTTTCTTCTCTGCGTGCTGGTGGCTTCAACGCTTTTTGAGTGTATAAACCTTCCAGCGACCATAGGCCATATGTCTATTACCAAATACACTTGAAATAGCGTATCATTACATTTTTGACAGGCATAAGTCATACCAAATACAATGTTTACCATAATGTTGATAAAAACTGCATCACGGGATCGCATAGTACATGATAAATCAATTGGAAATACTACCTCAACCATCAGTTAAAATGATAAAGGTGGATGACACATGGCTTTGTCATGCCAAAAACAGCGATTCAAATCGATCAAATCAACAAATCAAACAAACGTCAAAACCATTCAAACGAATCATATTTCACCACATAATTTAACACAATACCAACAACACATTCAGAATTGATTGATTTAAAATAAATGAAATCACAATATTTTTTACTTAGAATCGAATTTTTTATAGCCATATGTCGTTTGCAAGACATAGCAATATTGGCCAGCGGAATAATCTTGACCAATTCAGTCAATCAAGCCCCATAATTATCTATAATCCATAGAATAGAACGAATCTAAACTTTATCTTTACTACAAAATTTTTTATATATTTAGAACGGGTGCTTCGATAGAGATTTTCTTTTATCATTGACGAGGAAATACAACGAGAATGAGAGTTATTCGCAGAAAAAAAATTGGGTCATGATCGCAGAAATCATTTAATGTTTATTAAGCTATTTAATGGTCGCAGAGGATATTAGCAACCAGGTCCTCTAAATAATTTTAGTTAAAATGACTTTATGTGTTTTATATGCACAGATCTTTTTACTGTACACATTTTATTGTATTTTTTTTTTTTCAAACTAGGTTGCGTTTATTCAACTGGATCATCTCCAAACTCTGCTCCGATTCAACTTATAAATATTTTAAGATTATGCGTTACAATTTCTGCAAAAAAAATATCACCAAAATATTTCAAATTAAAATTTAAATTGAGTTTTTAATTGAAACAAAAATCAATCACAAAAATTAATAGTATCAATTAATTTGTTAATTGAATCTATCATTTCTGTGATTGAAGACATTTCAATTAACAAATTAATTAGATCAATTAATTTCTTGATTGAATCAGATTTTTTTTTTTTTGTGGATGCGAAGATGTTTCGACATAAAAATGTCTCTAATAACAGTATTACATTTTGTGCTTACACTAATTCTCTGATTGTTGGAATGTTATGAATAAGCTAAATTGAAAATTATTCAACAATTAAAAATTTCCAAAGATGTACGAAACCTTTTCCTAAAAAGAACTTTTTAATAATAAAGATGGGTAGTAAATTCGTGTTTAGCCGCTAAAATCAAAAATAAATCTGTAAAAGCTGGAAGTTATCAATTGAAGAAGTTCATATTCTTTGAAATGAATTATTAAAAGTAATCGTGAAAATAATTGCTATTTTAACGCGATAATGTCAACTTAATACGTAAGCCGGTACGCACCTCTAATGAAAATTTTTGTTTATAACAGGGTTGTAAAAAGCATATTTTAGAGAGATGTTGACAACTCATGGCAGGAAGTATGTAACCCTTTGACGACGAAGAATTAACCGCTCGATAAAAGTAAGTTTTTCTTGAGGATTCATATTCAAAATATACATATTTACTAAGTAAAGCCAAAATGTAAAAAAAAAATATCCTTCTATAAAAAATTTCATGGGACATTTATGTCCCATTCGTCCTCAAAGGTAAACATTTGCTGAGAAATTGTTATACCCTAAACCACATAGTGGTTAGGGTATAATAAAAAAATGTGCCTACCAGAAATATTGATTTTAGACCCCATAAAATATATACCGATCGACTCAGAATCACCCCCTGAGTCGATCTAGCCCTTGGTGTCCGTCCGTCTATGTATTTGTTGTTCGCAGGATTCAGGTCGCAATTATTGACCTATATAAGCTATGTTTACATTGTAAAATTCGTAATGATAAATTAATTTAAAAAATAACGCATAATTTCCACCCCTTTTTTACCTTTGAGGACGAATGGAACATATATGGCCTATCAGTGTCGTTCCTGTATTACAAAAAGAGTTAACTCATTTAACGGTTATAGTCAGAGGAGGAATTGATACGTATATACTAAAAATACAGCCACTTCGGGCAAGCAATACTTGAAATAGAGGAAAATTAATTTAATGAAAACAAGTAAGTAAAGTCTAAAGTCGGGCGGGGCCGATTATATTATACCCTTCACCCCTATGTAGGCCAAAATTTGTGTTACCATCTCAACTACTTCACATTTGCTGGAAGCTATATAAAGGAGACAATTTTTTTACTTCTACAAAATCTCTAGAATTAAAATTTAAATCGGCTAACGCTATCCAGTTAATTGGAGGAAACTTCCATTGAAAATGGGTCTAAATGTGTAACAGTATACACAGAAAAAAAAGTGTCTTGTAAATTTAAGGACCATTTTAACTTCCACATAGTTCAACAAATTTACTGTAATATAGTTCTTTTTTCGTAACCACAACGAAAATTAACTTAGCTAAAGGAAAACTTATAAAAATTCAGTAAATGTTTTTTAGTTCACTAACTACGAAATGGGAAGGATTTTTCCTTAAATAAATTTCCAACACAGTAGTTAATGCATCGTTGATTCTATTATAAAAATACATGGGCAATATAAAAATCTTACTACGAAATGTGGACAATTTACTAAGAAAAAATTTTGTATGGAAAAAAATTTTTGTTGTAAAAATTAACTTAACGACATTACCGATTCGTATGATGGCTACTACAGATTATTTCCCTTTTTATTATAAGTTGGAGTGTTTTTCCTCACATTGAAAATTTTAGATAAAGTAGAATAAAACGTAGTTAATACACGCAAAGAAAAAAAACGTTTGGAAAACGTGTACCGAAAACGTTTTTCTTTTGTTAGAGTTTTTTGAATTGCTTCGAAAATTTTAAACTTTTATCACCAAAAAAATTCGTTTGTTACAAAGTTTTTATTTGTTCAATAAAAAAAGTTATTTTTGAAACAACAACAGAGTCCATTTCGTTTATATCAAACACTGTTCTTTTCTGACTTTTGGTCTTTAATAAAACACATTTTACAGTTCAAAATTTAATATAGTACAATGTAATGTTGAACATTTTTTTCGGAATCTTCCGAACATATGTAGAATGTATGTAAAAAAAAAAAAAAAAAACTTTGGTCGAAGCAGGGATCGAACCCACGACCCTTAGCATGAGAGTCAGACGTAGCAACCACTGCTCCACGGTGCCAAACTAAATGTTTGTTTCTGTTAAATAAACTTTGTTTATTCGGTTCGTGGGCGCCGCAAGCTATGCTATATAAATATAACTTATATGGATATTTATCTATTGATGACCATAACAGGTACATAGCTCAGTGGTTAGTGTGTTGGCTTACAAAGTGCATGGTCCGCGGTTCGATTCTCCGTCCAGGCGAAAGGTAAAAAAATTTATAAAATCGTATAGTTTCTTCTACATTGTTTGTATTACAGAAAAAGGTGCTAAGAACTAAAAATCTTCGTGGAAGTGAGAAAGATGTGAGGGAAAATGCAATTAACCAGAAATTTTTTTTTTAGTTAGTCTTTATGAAATGTAAAAACACATCCTGGAAAAGAATAAACGTTTATCACAAAAAGTATATACTTTTTTTCCAAATACACTTCCTTACAGCGAAAAGCAAATGAGAAACGAACTTTGTTTGTCTAAAATTTCGTTTGGGAGGAAAGAATTATTTTTTTGCGTGTATAATCCTTGACGGGTGTATATCATTTTTTATAGATTCTTCATAAATTTGGTATATATTTTACTTTAACTTATAGATAGAATTCCAACTAATCAATAAACGTGCTACTGGAAAATGAAGTGAGAAAAGAGTAATGAAATCATTGCATCATGTGAGGGATTTTTTGGGACATTTTGTGTATATCTCGTATGATTGTTTGTGTTTGTTATTGCGTCATTTATGCTGTTGTTGGTTGTTTTGATTCTAGAGACAATGGAATGTTCCTTGTGTGTTGTTGGTATCTTTTGTGGTGAGAGTTGTTTTCTTGCAATAGCGAGATCAGAAAGGGATCGTGTGTGTGTGTGTGGAGTTGTTTTTCTTTACGGCAGGTATGTATCCTTTATGACTATTTGTGTCTTTCAGTTTTATTGCTGTATTCAGTTCTATTGATGCATTTATAAAGTGCACACGTGGTTTTAATTTTCAAAAATTGTACGTGCGGTTTTGGTGGTTATTAATGAAAATACATTTATTTCGAAACATTTTAGAAACTGAGAAGTGAATGATGTGATGTTAGAGAAATCAAAAACGCTTTTTATTGATAAAAAAACAAATAACAGATTATGGAACTGTATATTTCTGTTAATAGTTTAAAATTAGTGCGGATTTTTAATTGATTTACATAAAAAATATACAACATGAGTGGTAATAGGATGATCTATATTTATTTTACATCTGGATCACAGATTGGAGATGCAACCATTTATTGTGAATCAATATTTTTTATGTTACAGCAATTCCTACAGATGAGTACTAAGTTCGAGTTTAGCCGCTAAAATTAAAAATAAATCACTAAGAAAAGTATACAATTATTCGTCTTCGATACAAATTTAAATATAACTTGATGGAGAATAGCCCAAACCAAGTTTATTATAAAGATTATTTTTTATAGTGGATTATTAAAGAAAACTTATCATGAAAATTGCGATTTTAGCCGCTAAACTCGAACTTAATATCCACCTTAAATACTAAATGCTATACTGACAAGTGGAAATTATGTCTAATTTTATAATATTTTTTATTTCAAATATTCTGAGAATAATTTCAAAAACGTCCCATTAGTCCATGGATATGATTCCAATAATATACATACTGGATGGATTTTTCAATGTGGTAAGTTTTTCCATAAACGGTATTTTGTCCGTTTTTAATAAAACCAAAATTTCAATTTATTAAAAATAATTATTTTCACTTGCAGGTAGTCAGGCCTTGTAATGGCAATTTTTTGGAATATTCTTACTGTTTAATGCTAAGCTGACATCCTTACTGGCTCTAGGAAATACTCTTGAAAACCGTAAGTTAAAAATCAATATGTACGATAGAATTTGATAATATGTTTCTTATATTTTGTATAACTTTGCAATTTCAGATGCTTATAAGACAAATCCGCCCAACAAAAGTTAGCCAAAGTCGATGAAATTGGACAACAACTCAATGAATATAGCAACTTATGCCACATATATCTTTCATATGGATAGAAAACATGGAAATTTAAATTAATTAGTTTAGTCCTAATAACATAGAATATTACTCTTTTGAAGAAGCAATTACTAACTACCGACAAGTAACTGCATCCAAAGTACGAATAAAAATATTTCCTTTATATATAATAATAAAATCCTTTACATATTATATCATAGTTTTTTGTAATATTATAATAATTTTTTGAAATAAAATGCTGGTGGTTATAGAAAATTTACTTATTTTTTATTTCTTAGTTGTATACAGGCTTGTTGTACCTTTAATTCCTCAATTTCTCTACTTTTTTGAAAATTATACTGACAAACAGTTTATTTCAAACCAATTTCTTAATACATGTTTCCCAAAAAATTGTTCATTTTTCCGGATAGCAGGAATATTTTGAATGAGTGTAAGTGCATTCTTCCCACAGTGCAGTAATAATGAACTAAAATACGATGCAATACATGAACTAATATATAAGAAAATCATGAACTTATCTAGACGAAAAAAATCTTTGGCGCCAAATCACGGTCATTCTTACTATGGGTTAGTTCATTTTTCATAAAAAATAGTAAACTTTTTTTTCGGTGTACCATATTTCCCCAACTCTGGTGTACGTATATATGGGAGATATGTATAATCTGAACCGATTTTGACTAAATTTGACATGTATAGTTAGAATAATAATTCTGCGATCTATGCGAAATTTCACGTAAATGGGAGTATAACTTTGGCCCCCCTGGTCATATGAGTGCAAATCGGACGGAAGATATATATGGGAGCCATATCTAAATCTGAACCGATATGGCTGATATACCAAATTTTAGGACAATCAGATTAAAACTGCGAGCTGTACGCTACATACAAATGCACAAACTTATTATACCCTGTACCACAGTAGTGGTGAAGGGTATAAATATAGGAAACATTTAAATGTGAACCAATTTTGAGGCAACTTCGCAAAAGTGTATTTATGATTTATCGGTCGATAAATGTGTAATAGAGTAATAGGAAAATTTGAGTCATTTTGATAAGTTTTCGACTTGGCAGTGGCGATTTGATAAGGAAAATGTAGGTATTTCGGACAGTTTTGCCTAAATAGGAAAAACATATATATAGAATCTATATCGAAATATGAACCTATTGCAATCAAATTTCACATGC
This sequence comes from Haematobia irritans, assembly GCF_050003625.1. Taxonomy (NCBI): domain Eukaryota; kingdom Metazoa; phylum Arthropoda; class Insecta; order Diptera; family Muscidae; genus Haematobia; species Haematobia irritans. The sequence goes on along the minus strand of NC_134400.1, from coordinate 224,653,598 downwards.
AAAGATACTATGTTGAATCTACTCCCTGTGCAAAATTTCACGTAAATCGGATAACAACTTTGACCTCTGTGGTCATATGACGGAAAATCGGGCGAAAGATATATACGGGAACTATATTAAAATCTGAACCTATTTCAACCAAGATAAACACGCATATGCAGAACCTTAATTCTACTGCCTGTGCAAAGTTTCAAGTTCAATTATACTCCCTCTGCAAAATTTCACGTAAATCAGAGTAGCACTTTTGCCTCTGTGAGCATATTAGTCCAAATCGGGCGAATGATATAAATCTGAACCGACTTCAACTAAATTTTGCACAATTAACGATACTATAAAACATACTCCTTGTGCAAAATTTCAAGCAACTCAGGGCAAAACTCTGGCTTTTGAGGCCTTATAAATCCAAATCGGACGAAAGATATATATGGGAGCTATATCTAAATCGGAGTTAAAAATTGGCCTCTATGGTCATATGAGTGTAAATCGGGCGAAAGCTATATATGGGAGATATATCTAAATCTGAACCGATTTCATAGCTACAATGCTAATTCTTCTCCCTGTGCAAAATTTCAACTAAATCGGAGCAAAAAATTGGCCTCTGTGGGCAAATGAGTATAAATCGGGCGAAAGCTATATATGGGAGCTATATCTAAATCTGAACCGATTTGGCTGAAATTTTGTAAGTTTTTCGAGACTCATAAAATATTCGGATGTACGGAATTTGAGGAAGATCGGTTGATATAGACGCAAATTATGACCATATCGGTGAAACATATATATGTCAGCTATATCTAAATCTGAACCGATTTTTTCCAAAATCAATAGGGATTGTCTTTGAGCCGAAACAGGACCCTATACCAAATTTTAGGACAATCGGACTAAAACTGCGAGCTGTACTTTGCACACAAAAATACACCAACGGACGGACAGACAGACAGACAGACAGACAGACAGACAGACAGACAGACAGACAGACAGACAGACAGACAGACGGACATCGCTAAATCGACTCAGAATTCAATTCTAAGACGATCGGCGTTCCTTCTTGGCGTTACATACAAATGCACAAACTTATTATACCCTGTACCACAGTAGTGGTGAAGGGTATACAAATTCCGGATTTTTCAAGTTAGTCACTTTGCCACACAAAAAGTACGCACAAATGTTTCAAAATTATTACATAATTTCATTGCCATATGAGTTCTGCGTCGATGGAATTTAACTTTTTGCAAATTGGTTGATAAATGTAGATTTTATAGCGGAAATACGAAATGGGACATATATGTCCCATTCATCGTCAAAGAGTTAATTTATTACAATCATTGTGTGTGTAAAAGTTTTAAGCTAAGGGAATTTTTAGCTAGTTTAAAATTTGTGTGCATTGTGTTTCTCTACCCTATATTTACAAGTCGTTTTTTGTTGTTGACTTAAATAAATTTTTGCTACCGAAAATTTTACAAGAGGTGCATACCGACCTTTAACTAGAAAATATTGAGAAATCTCAACAATTTCAGAACAAAATGTATTCGTGAAAAATACGAAAGTTTCAGATAAAAATTGTTGATAGATTAAGAAACATGACTTCAAGAATGTAGCAAGTAGAGAAGGAATATGATCACCTCAAACAAGTTGCAAGAGCATGGATCATTTTGTCGCAAAAATGTTGTTTTCTCGCCAAACATAATTTCTTCTTAAAATCCCTCATATTCCTCATATAAAATCGATCAACTTCCTTTGATATGGTATCAATTTTAGACATTTAAATGGAAATGGAAGCTCTAGGATCTAAGGCGCTATATGAACGCAGTTTGGACGTGCAACATGGAACATTCTTGAATGTAAATTCCCTTACATTTGCCTTTTTAAGTGGAACATACAAAGATATTCAATTTTGTAAAAACTTTTTAATATAGACAAAAACTAAAAACTAGTTGACAAATTAGAAATCAGAACAAGAATCCTCCAAACAGGAAAAAATATTATTTGACATATTCAAATTTCTATACAAATATTTTCAAAGAAGGATATGTATGTTGAAATAAATTAATGCAAAGTATGTATAGTACAAACATTTTGGTCGAAAATAATATTTTTCCCCAAACATAAAAAACTTCTTCCCTAATTTTCCTTAGTGTTATCGTATAAATGTTGCTAATTCATAATGCTGTCAGGAATCTTAAACTCAACAGCTATAGCGCAGCTGTTTATATTTTGCAAACAATATCGAAAATGTTGCACTCCTTATTACAATCAAAAACGCCATAAGTCAAAATAACCCAACACAAAATTCTCGGGAAGTCATGAACTTATTTCTGGTGAATTCCCGTGAATAAAACCTTACTACCGCCCCATATCTACAGATATGAACTTATTTATCGGAAATTGGTAAGTTATTTGGATATTATAACAATATATAATGAATAGTGTGAATTAAACGATAAGATTTCGTGCAAATATAATGTACACACAAGACAATAATCAAACTTAATCAGCATCGAATAAATTTCAGGCCATTCCTCCTCATATGACCTCTAGCGAAATTCGTAAGCAAGCACGCGCTTTTCGTAATGATCGGTTTGTTTTTTTTTTTTTTTTTTTGCAGAATAGAGTGGGCGTGAATTGTTGATATGCGTATATTGGGTGGCCCCTTTCAATAGGGAAATCCCAGCTCCCTCCACCAACAACAGCGGCTGATAACATAAATGAGATATCAAAATTTTTAGGTAATTTAACGACCACCAAGCAACAAAAAAAGTTAACGTGTACAGAAAGGGAAGGAGCAGTATTTAATAAAAACTTATTAGTATTGTATATAAAATTACCGACGCAACTGTTTCTAATGGATTATACTTTGCTAGACACTCAGACGTCTTGTAATACTAAGTTGATAATTGCTATCATCACCGGGACAGCAATATAATAGAGAAGTCATATAAATTTTAAAGAAGGCCACGTTCAGCAATACGGTGGAAGTTCGTTATCATGACAGGTTGGAGGTGACGGGTTCGATTCTCGCCCGGCGCCATGATATCCAAAATATTTTAGGCAAGAGTGAATGGCTCTTATAATTTCTCAAGAAATTAAAATCGGAAGACTTATGGTTGTCAGAGAATTGGTTTTGAACCAAAATCGGAACAAAATTCCCACAAGCGGGCAAATTGTTGATATTTGATTTCACTCTTTGAATTTTTATACCCACCACCATAGAATGGTGACGGGGGTATAATAAGTTTGTCATTCCGTTTGTAACACATCGAAATATCGATTTCCGACTATATAAGGTATATATATTCTTGATCAGGGAGAAATTCTAAGACGATATAGCCATGTCCGTCTGTCTGTCTGTCTGGCTGTCTGTCTGTTGTAATCACGCTACAGTCTTCAATAATAAAGCATTCGTGCTGAAATTTCGCACAAACTCGTCTTTTGTCTGCAGGCAGGTCAAGTCCGAAGATGAGCTATATCGGTCCAAGGTTTGATATAGCCCCCATATAAACCGACCTTCCGATTTGGGGTCTTGCACAGAAAAAAATATCACCAAAATATTTCCAATTAAAATGTTAATTGAAGTTGAAAATTTTTTCAATTAATAAATTAATTGATACAATTAACTTTTTAATCATGATAGAAATATTAAGTTAATTAAGTCAATGATTGAAAATTTTAAAATTTTTAATTAAAAAATTAATTGATACAATTAACTTTTTAATCAAATTCGGAAGACTAATTCAGTTAAAAAAAGTGCTGTTTTTTTTAAATTTTTAATTAAAAATGTATTTCAAACAATCATTTGATAATCCAAATAAAAACTATAAGCCAATTCAGAGAGTAATTAAAAATATTTACCTTTTTTAATTAATAAATTAATTGAGTTTTGCAATCAACATCAATTAAATTTTTAATTGAATCAATTAAAAAATTAATTGAATTTTGCTGAAAAAATCAATTAATTTTTTAATCAAGAATTTTTTCTATGCCCAATTAAAAATGTGATTGATACTATCATTTTCGTGATTGAAGACATTTCAATTAAAAAATTAATTGGATCAATTAATTTGGTGATTGAATCAGAAAAAATTTTTTTTGTGTGTGGGCTTAAAAAAACCTTAGTTTCTATCCAATTTGCCTGAAATTGGAAATCTAGAGGTATTTTATGACCACAAAGAGGTGTGCCAAAAATGGTGAGTATCGGTCCATGTTTTGGTATAGCCCCCATATAGACCGATCTCCCGATTATATTTCTAGGGCTTCTAGAATCGATAGTTTCTATCCAATTCGCCTGAAATTGGAAATCTAGAGGTATTTTAGCACCATAAAGAGGTGTGCCAAAAATGGTGATTATCGGTTGATGTTTAGGGTATAGCCCCCATATAGACCGGTTTCCCGATATTACTTCTTGGGCTTCTAGAATCCGTAGTTATTATCCAATTTGGTTGAAATTTGATATCTAGAGGTATTTTAGGGCCATAAAGAGGTGTGCTAAAAAAAGGTGAGTATCGGTCCAGGTTTTGGTATATCCCCCATATAGACCGATCTCCCGATATGGGTCGTGAGCTTATAGAATCCGTAGTTTTTATCCAATTTGCCTGAAATTGGAGACCTAGAGCTATTTTAGAACAATAAAGAGGTTTGCCGAAAATGCTGAGTATCGGTCCATGTTTTGGTATAGCCCCCATATAGACCGATTTCCAGTTTTTACTTCTTGGGCGTCTAAAATCTGTAGTTTTTATCCAATTTGCCTGAAATTAGAAATCAAGAGGTATTTTAAAACCCTAAAGAGGTGTGCTGAAAATGATGAGTATCGGACCCTGTTTTTATATAGCCCCCATATAGACCGATCTCCAGATTTTATTCTTGGGCTTATAGAAACCGTAGTTTTTATCCAACTTGCCTCAAATTGGAAATCTAGAGGTATTTTAGGACCATAAAAAGGTATGCCGAAAATGGTGAGTATAGGTCCATGTTTTGATATAGCAATCAGATAGACCGATCTCCCGATATTACTTTTTGGGCTTCTAGAAACCGTAATTGTTGCCCACTTTGCCTGAAATCGAAAATCTGGAAGTTTTTAGGAATATAAATAGATGTGCAAGAAATGATTTTATTTTTTAGGCTTCTAGAATCCGTAGTTTTTATCTAATTTGCCTGAAATGAGAAATCTAGAGGTATTTTAGAACCTTAAATATGAGAGCCGAAAATGGCGTGTAGTGGTCCATGTTTTGGTTTATCTCCCAAAGAGACCGATAACCCGATTTTACTTCTTGGGCTTTTAGAAACCATAGTTTTTTTTTTCAAATTTGCATGAAATTTTAAATCTAGAAGTATTTTAGGAACATACACACAAAAAATTTTTTTCCGGTTCAATCACGAAATTAATTGATCCAATTAATTTTTTAATTGAAATGTCTTCAATCACAGAAATGATAGTATCAATTAAAAAATTAATTGAAGGTCAATTAAGAAATTAATTGATCCAATTAAAAACTTAATTGATACTATTAATTTTTGTGATTGATTTTTGTTTCAATTAAAAAATTTGTTGAATCAAATAAATTTTTAATTGAATATTTTATAAAACTCAATTAAAATTTTTATTGGAAAAATTTTCGTGAAATTTTTTTCCGTGTAAAGAGGTGTGCCGAAAATGGTGAATATCGGTCCATGTGCACTGATAATGAAAATTGCTTGAAACTGAATTATAGTTTCCAGATATATATATATATATATATATATATATATATATATATATATATATATATATATATATATATATATATATATATATATATATATATATATATATATATATATATATATATATATATATATATATATATATATATATATATATATATATATATATATATATATATATATATATATATATATATATATATATATATATATATATATATATATATATATATATATATATATATATATATATATATATATATAAAATAAAATGCGCCGACACATCATTGATTGACTTAGAAGTAGGGGTAAATACTGGTAGGGGCAAATATAACGAAAACTCATGTCAGTGATTTGAATGTCCAAAACCAGCAACCCGAAATGGAGATATCTGCAAACATAAATAAATTTAAATTTGTCAGTTTAACGATGGAATAGTCAGTGTCGCTGCCATATCAATGACAATACAATACACACTTTTTCTCCCAAATTATACGTATTCTATTACTTTCAAATTCCATTAAACCCGCCGAAACATTTCAAGTTGTGAAAAGAAGCTCTCTATTCTTATGTTATTTGTTAGCATAATTGTAATGGATGGCAGTTCTTTGGTAAGTACTACATCAATTACGGAGAATAATGAAACATACATTCTTCTACCAATCACTCGTCTGACCGAAACGATAATCAAATGCTTACTCTAACAATAAAATTCATTCATCGGTCACCACTTTTAGATCTTCCCACCTATGAGAATATTTGCTTGATTGATGATCAAAATTGATCACTTGTTTTGATTTACAACTCCAATTCAATATATTGCACACATATTCATGCCGTGGGAAATTTAATGCTAATCGTAAAAACAAATATTTATTTTAAGTGAACAATCGGCAGTGAATACACGATAAAGTAGACATTTAAAATTTATTAGCACTTCATGTTTTCAATGGAATCGTTTGTTATTTATTAACACTAACTTGGCTGTTATTTAGATGAATGATTGTTGGTGATATTCAAAACTAAACAAACGGGAATTGAAGATAAGGTTTAGAAAAGATTCTTCGACATTCCACACGGACGAAAAAGACTGTTTATCATATGTTTGGGTGTAAAATTTATATGTTTGGAACTCAAATTTTTAACACAATATTTTTAAGTGCAAGCATATAATGTTCATAACATGTTTGGGACATATATGTTAATATGTTAGGAGATATTATGTTTGGGACATAAAATGTTTGTAAATATAATATGCTTAGATGCAAACATATATTAATTTGGAACTAGCATATAAACATATATGTGTTTAGAAAGTGAGACCTAGAGTGTATGCTGCTAGTAAAATAATGGAAGTAACCAATTGGCGCATTAAAAATATATCCACACAAAAAAAAAATTCATTAAAATTTTGTTCTACCAGTGTATGCCTAAGGTGAAACATAATATGTTTGAACAATATAAACAATATTTTGTTTGGGCCAATCCTGAAAATATATATGCTTGATGCAAAATTTGTTTGGGGTATATGTTACAGAAGCGATTTTTTTTGAGGCTGCACATATTTTGATGGGTTGGGTTAATGTAAGAAATAACACAATATTTATCTATTAGTACAGTTGTGCTCAAAATAATAGTAGTGCTGTGCTGAATTTTTTTTTTCTGCTTCTTCTATTCCTTCCACTAAAGGTTTATTTTATCTTTGTTTTTTACTATATCATTGTTTGGAGTGTGCATAATAAAAAAATACCGTTGGTTTAACTTCTGATGCTATTGTTGTTGTAAAAAAATCGACATAAGAAGAATCCCTTTGCAAGCTCCAAAACAAATAAAAGAGTTATAAGCTAGCTTACAAACATTTAAAAGACGAAAATAATTTAGCTGTCCATAGTCCAAGAAAAGTCACTCTCCTTTCAAAAAAAACATGTATCGAAAAGAATAAAGTATGCCCAAGAGGATTTCCATTGGTCAGTACAGAAATGGAGGAACATTCCCCAGTACAGAAATGGAGGAACATTGGATGGATGAGTCAAAAATGGTGCCTTATGATTGAAGAGGATCCCGTCTATATGTTAGGCAACCTAAAAACACTGAGTACAGTACCAATTTTACGACAAAAACTGTAAATCACGATGGTGCTTTAATTTATTTGCTACTACTATTATTTTGAGCGCAGCTGTACATACAGTGCACGGATTGTTCCGATGTAAACAAACTATGTTTCGAGCTGAATTTTTTAATATTCCTAAATTGGCATAAAATGTTTGGGACACATATGTTAATATGTTAGATTATATTATGTTTGGGACATCAATGTTTCATAAAAATAATATGTGTGGATGTAAACATATAGTAATTTAGAAATTTCGAGTAAACATATATATGTTGCGATATCTTATTCACACACACACAAAATTTTTTCTTTGATTCAATCACCGAATTAATTGATTCAATTAATTTTTTAATTGAAATGTCTTCAATCACGAAAATGATAGTATCAATCACAGTTTTACTTGGGCATAGAAAAAAAATTCTTGATTAAAAAATGAATTGATTTTTTCAGCAAAATTCAATTAATTTTTTAATTGATTCAATTAAAAATTTAATTGATGTTGATTGCAAAACTCAATTAATTTATTAATTAAAAAAGGTAAATATTTTTAATTACTCTCTGAATTGGCTTAGAGTTTTTATTTGGATTATCAAATGATTGTTTGAAATACATTTTTAATTAAAAATTTAAAAAAAATCAGCACTTTTTTAACTGAATTAGTCTTCCGAATTTGATTAAAAAGTTAATTGTATCAATTAATTTTTTAATTAAACATTTTAAAAATTTCAATCATTGACTTAATTAACTTAATGTTTCTATCATGATTAAAAAGTTAATTGTATCAATTAATTTATTAATTGAAAAAATTTTCAACTTCAATTAACTTTTTAATTGGAAATATTTTGGTGATATTTTTTTCTGTGCACCCTCAAAAAAATCGCTTCTTTAACATAAGTTCCAAACATATTTTGCAGGAAGCACATATATTATTGGATACTGCCGAAACATTAATATGTTTATTTTATGTGAACATATTATATATTTGGAAGCATTTTGAGCCCAAAAATATTATATGCTTGGAAGAATTTTTCCCAAAGACGATTGTGCTCATTGCCTAACAGACTCGTAATTTTCACTTCCACGAAATATTTTAGTTCTTGGCACCTTTTTCTTTAATACAAATAATGTTGAAGAAATTATTCACTTTTATAAATTTTTTAAATTTTACCTTTCGCCTGCATGGAGAATCGAACCGAGGACCATACAGTTTGTAAGCCAACACACTATCCACTGGACTACGTAGCTGTTATAGTCACCAGTAGATAATTATCGTTATAAGTTACATTTATATAGCATAGTTTGCAGCGCCCACGAGCCCATGCAAACATAACATTATTTAACAGAAACATACATTTGTTTGCCACGTGGAGCAGTGGTTAGCATGTCTGCCTTGCATGCAAAGGGTCGTGGGTTCAATCCCTGCTCCGACCGAACACTTTTTTTTTAATTTACACATTTATATTTATATTATATTAAATTTTTATAATGAAACTTCGAAATGTGGGTTATTAAAGATTTAGTCAGAAAAGAACAATGCTTGATATAAACGAAATTGACTGATTTTTGGATAAAATATTGTTTTTTTATTGCAAAAATAACAATTTTGTAACAAAAAACTGTTTTTGGTACAAAACTTTACAATTTGGAAGGAATTCAAAAACTTTAACAAAAGAAGAACATGTCGAGTATAAACATACATAAATAATTTTATAATATAAACATAAATTTATTTAGGCGTGAACAGTTTTTTACTAGCATTTAACACCATCGCTCTAAAATGCCTTTTATTTTTTTTTAATAATTCATTTTAAAGAAAATAAACTTTTTAAATTGTTTTAGTGCAAAACTCGAACTTAATGTCCGCTTTTATATTTGAAGGTGTCCGTCAACTCCTCGTGGACTACTTATTAATAAAGAGGAACTAAACTTTGTTTTTATACATTTTACTGTGTAATTTTTCACTATTTCCTCCTTATTTCATTTTACTGTCCCAACTCTAAAAAGAGTATAGTGCCCTTTCGTTATTTTTATGAAGACGCCTGATTTCTTTTAACGAACCAAGAAACAAATTGCGCCCATAATGCCAAAATGATAAACAAAACACATGTCCACACATACATAAAAGGCTGCTCCCAAGCCCAAAACATATGCTGTTTGTTTTTCAAATGTCTATTCTCTTGGTTCCGAATGTCTATTCTCTTTATTCAAATTAAATAATATTTAGACTTAAGCATATCAAATTTTTGGCCTTATCATAAAACAGTTTTCCGAAACAACATACAAGCGGTTTCACAGAAATTGTTCTCTTTTGATTCTTTCGCTGCGTTATGTTGATATCTTTCGTCAACTCTCCCGGTTTCCATCTCTATTTCTTTCTCTATACTCTCTCTGTCGCTTTGAATAAAATATCACAACATATGTATGTTTAGTCGAAATTTGTAAATTTATATATGTTTGCTTTCACACATATGATTTTTATGAAACATTCATGCCCCAAACATAATATACTCTAACATATTAACATATATGTCCCAAACATTTAGTGTTAGTTTAGGAACATTACATGTTAGCACTTAAATATATTGTGTTTTAAAATTGTGCCCGAAACACATTTTGTTTATATCGGAACATATGAAAAACATATTTTTCTAACAGTGCAGAGAGCGAGAGAGAGAAAGAAACAGAAATGAATACCGAGAGAGTTGGCAAAAGATATCAAAACAACACCGCGAGAGAATCAAAAGAAAACAATTTGTGGTTGTTGTGAAGCAGCGCCTTGGCATATTAATGCGTCTTTCCTAAAAATTTGATATGCTTAAGTCTAAATATTATTAAATTTGAATATTTAAAATGTGAATGAAAAGCGAGCGAGTGGAATCGGTGAAAAATTAAACAGTGAGATGTATAAAAACCATGTTTAGTTCCTCTTTATAGGGAAACCAAGAGAAAATCAAGGTAAAAATGATATTAATTGCACAATTATACAATAAAACAATTTCCATATTTATTTGTACTTCTAAATACGATAAATTTTGGATGCAATCAAAATGGCGTATAAATGCGAGTAAAGCAGTGTTCATTCCTAAATAATATAGTTGCGGGTTTAAAAATAATGAACTTTTGAATATTTATCTAAGGATTAGATGGAAAGATATTAAAGTTTATACTCGACTTGCGACAAATAATTCATAATTTCAGTAATAAAACAATCTTCTTTGAGAGAAACAAATAAAAAAACATCATAATGTTTCGGCAATATCCAAAAATATATATGCTTCGTGCAAAATATGTTTGGGACATATCACAGAGAAACGTTTTTTTAGGGCTTATATTCACTAGTAGCAGTATTGCCATTTTACTCTCTATCAAACAACAATATCGAATCTGGTTTAGTCGTAGCTCCCATCTAAATACTGCTATTTACACAATTAACCCGTTCATGTCCAATGTTGCCTATAGGAGACTTCGAATTCCCTTTATATACATAGAAAAATTGTCTCGTTAATTTGAGCAGATTTGAACTTAAATTAAGTGCAAACTTTTCACTAGGTTTTGGCGCATTTTAAGTGCTTTCTACGAAAATTAACAATATGAAAGGAAAATTTACCAATTTTAAGTACATATAATGGCTTACAAAATATTGTAGGATGGACATTTCCGATGTTTAATTCATATAATTTAATTATTTATTAGTATATTAAAATTTATTTATATTTGTTATGTTTGGAAAATAATCGATTGAATTAATCTGTGAATCAATTTGGAAAACAATTCCAATTACAAACGTGGTTGAAAAATTGTCAATTACCAACTATCGCCTTTTTAATTGAATCAATCGCCTTTTTAATTGAAATAGAACAGATATGAGCAGAGAAGAGAACAAGAGAACTCATTAAACTCGTAACGAACACATTCGAAGTATTCTACGTTTATTGGGGCACGCAATTGGGAAATGGGCCATCACATTCCCATTAAAAATATACATAAACTAAAATAATATAGTTTCTAATAAATTACAACAAAATTCATTTCTTCTTTCTTTTAGTTATATTAGTTATATTTATTTAGTTATATTATACCATAACATAACACGACGATTTTAACAAAAAATAAATATCGGATAGAAAATATGTTTGTAATAAAAGATGGGTATTATATTGATTTTAAAAGTGTAAATTTTCTTTTCAAAACAAACTAGGCGTTGTGAGATTTACTTTAAGGTTTTATATTTAGTTAAGGAAACCAATTTCCTGACTTTTTAAGTTTGAAGTCCGAACAGTGAGAATCATATAGAATCTAATGCGTCACATCATAACTCTACGTACTGGTCAATAATCGTATATCTATTGGAATTAAAACTATGTAAAGAAAATATCCAAAGTTTACATTAAGGGTGGTATAATAAAAATATGAAGTTTCTATTTATATTAATTTTTTATTTCCAGACTTTGCTATATATTCCCAATTAGCAGATTTAAATTTAAGATTCTCTCACAACGTAAATAAGTGTCTGAGTCTATTAAAGATGTGGAGTGTGGAGAAGGTACCAAATATTATATTGTTTTGACAATCTTTGTTTATCTCCGTTTAAATTTTCACAGAATATTTCGGCATGTGGAAATTTCAAAAGGAATTGTTTCTACTAATTGGATTTTAGAGCTTCTTAATATACTTTTTTTTGTCCATTTTTTCACAATGTGTAAAATATGGTTAATAAGAATCCCATACGAATCCCATATCTTCTTTTATTTCAATCAAAATTATTTCAATCAACGTTAACTGATCACAAACCCCAATTAAATGTTTAATTGATATTCGCTTTTGTTTTGAATCGAAAGAGGTGGATTGCTACTACCATTTTCTTGATTGAAGAGTTCCGAATTAAAAAAATACTCCATTGACCAACAAATTAAATACGATCTATAACAACGGGAATTGTTCTCTAGATCAATTTAAATAATCGTTGTCCATTCGTGCTAAGGCCACTTAATGAGATACAGCACAATAGACTGCACATTTTTTGTTATCTTTCACGTAAAAAATTTTGAGATGATGATTTGAAGTGACATCTTCATAACGTTTTTGTTGACAATAAATACCAACTGAACACAACAATAAATACATGGTTGTATGAAATAGAGCCTTTACTGTACATTTAGTGCTAACGCGTAGTAAGCACACATGACAAACTCAACAGCAAAAACAAATACATGTCGGTCTCTTCTGGATTGATCATGTGAGAATTGATATAAACAAACATTGGACGTATGGCACGTGTTCGAAACACAAAAAATTTCCACTTAATATTCGAAGTTCAGGCAAATTTAAGAGGGCTGGGGTAAGTTTCCCCCGAATAGTGATTAATTTAATTAACATTTGATGAATACCACACGCCAAACAATCTACTTGTCCAATGATTGTGTGAGAGCTGCAGCGTAACTGAGACGGAACAGGCCAGGTACAAATACATATTATAATGTTAATTAACACACTGTTTAAAGAATAACAGTTCAAAGAATAGTGTTAAATCCGAATCGATCAGATGAGTTTATTGCCTTCTTAACATTTTATTGAGATAGGTTGTCAATTCATAGGGACATTGGGGTAGGTAAAAAGAGGCGATGTTTAAAATTATGAGTGTCACACTACCCAGAAAAAAGTAGCTTGTAATTTATAACAAGTTTCAATTTAGTTAATCGCACTACTACCTAGGTAGTTCAAATTTCAAGAATTTTATGAAAATCTCGTAATAATTATTATTTTGAACACTTTTGCAGCTCATGCGACTACTTAAAATTAGTTAAAAATTTTACTTAAAGTGTGGTACTCTGATATAGTTACAAAGATTTGGTCAGTTTTTCGTGCCAGTAACGAAATGTTTACTTACACATATTACAAAATGTCAGTCAGTTAAATTTTATAAAAATTAATGACTTTTTTCTTAAATGGTAGTAAAAACGACCACAATTTGGCTCTTAAGACACGGTAAAGCTGTCAAGTTCATTTTTTACTATGGTGAAAGGTACATTGAACAGAGCTGCGACTAGAACTCATGTTTATTATGTACTTTAATAACGTCTATTGGGATTTTTTTGTATTGTTCCCAAATTTAAATACACAGAAATGTGGCCACGTAACATTTTTTTTGCGGATCACTATATATATGCCATAACCATCTAATTCGACAATCCAAAATGCATTCTTTGTTATCTAATGATATACACCCAAAAAATAAACAAATAAAATAAACGTTCGGAAAGCAGTTATTACAAAGAATATTCATTTGTTTAGTTTAGTTTTTTACTTTTAGTAGTTTATTTTAATTGCGCTTATATATTCAGGTTCACGAGATAAATTCTACCGACTTGCTAAGCAAGACCATATATTTAATAATTGAGGAGAATCTTCGAGTGTCAAGAGAGTTTTCGTTTGTCACGAAATTTCAATGACTTCTCGTGAGTGTGGGCGAATCACACTTTCCCTTAGTGTGTGTGGATGAAGTTTAACTCACGTGCACACATCTATCCTTTAGATTTAGTTTTGGACCCTAAAATGCATTTTATTTATTATGTTAATAGTTTCTTTAGTATATCTCGTCCACAATCATGCACTTTTATGAACAACATACAGATATGACTAATATTAGATTTCATTAATTAAGCACAGTTCCTGTATGGTCCAGTTAGCACTGCCAGGAACTGATTTTTTTATTTTGCCCAATGGCAAATGTAAATCAAATTCTTTATTAATGCTAAAATAATAAAATTCGCATTGCTATACTTTTTGTTTTTAACTTTACATTTTCTAATTATTGTTCAAGTCACGAGATTATATTTTATGAACGCTTGTGGAGATAAATGCCAAGGCGACGCAGTTAAACTGTCTACAAAATTGCGAAACCAGCAATACGACATATTATGAATATGTATTAGAAAATTTATTGGGCCGGTACGAGACGATCAGTACTTTTCGAAAACCAATTTTCCTATTTTATGATCGCATCATACAAACTACTAAAACACCCAAACAAAAAAGGAATGTTTTCGTAAGGTTGTTTCAGGTCTTTGAACCAATGTCATCAACCATGCTTTTAGCACGATTTCCGGTATATTAATGAAATGCCAAACTTAATAGGTGTATTATTAACACAATCACTTCAATCTTTAAAAGTGTTTGGCGAAGAATATAGAATGGTATGACATTCATTGTACGAATGAACTATAAATACAAGAGGGAGTACTTCATCGCACTTTTCCATATGGAAAATCAATAAAATTAAGTATTGGAAAGTACTTCAAATGAAATGAAATACTCATACTTGATGGACATTTAAAACAAACAATATTTGTTAATATCAATGAAAATATATTCTAATCTACAAATTCTTAAACGAATACTACACAGGAAAAATTTCATCTTTGTCATTATCGTACTGCGTAGGGATTGTAAAGTCAATATTTTGACATGTCCGAAAATCGGAAATATAGATATTTTAAACATTTTGAGCTGCGGTTAAACCAAATAATCTTACAAAATCATATTCATCGCACACGAAATCATTAAAATAGTTTTTCGTTTTTTATTTAAGAATTAGATGTATCTTGATTTATTATTCGTTTTGCTCAATTGAATTATTACTAGTTTTTTTAAATATTTATATTAGTATAGTTTTTATAGATATGTAAAGTTATTTTTGTAAACGTCTGCTTGGTTATTTTCGCAATAAATAGAAATAATTAAAAAGGGCTCATTTTATATGTAAAAGAAAATTATTGACCAAGTTTCGTAATGTTAAAAGTACCAAATTCAATGTAATAATTTAACGAAGTATTGTTTAAAATCAGTTGCATGCTACGCTAATAAATAAACGTGAAATATCTTTTAGTCCTCTATCCGACGTAGAAACATATATTGCAAAATGGGTTTGGGATTCTGAATATATGGTCTACGGTCTACAAAAGAGAAGGTGCAAACAAAAGCATGCCCAATGTAACCAATTCGAAAATTATGAGTATCCTGACTAAGGTTTTTTCCAGGGATCCCGTTTCCCGGAATTCGCTATTTGTTCGCTCCCACTTTCCCGTGAATTAAGTGCGGGAATTCCCGGGAAGTTTTCTTTGCAGTATTTTATATAAAATGGAGAAATAAATACTACAAAAACATTATTTATATTACCATTGGGTAAATTATTATTCTCATTACACTTCCAAAATCAACTTTAACTACTTTTCAACTGTCATTTCCTTTGGAAGGAACTTCAAATTCATTTTGAGTAGAATATATAATATAATGTGAATATATAATATAATTTCATTGTTTTTGGTATTTTGTTTAGATAAAATAAACTATGAAATGAAATAATTTAAGTAAAAATTTTCAAATACTTTGGACATTGGATTGCATTGAATATGGTACCAAGTAGTAATAGTTGCCTTGACCGACATATATAGTCGTGGGTTCTAGCCCAGGATCTAACGGCCTCCCAACTGGTTAAAAGAAGGTTGCTCTTCCTAATTTTTATCGTCATATTTCTGTAAACCGGCATGGTAGACTAAGTAAACCTTTATAAACAATGGGTTCTTTTACCTTATATAACCACTTTTGCAATTGCATAATTTCAAAATATTTTCATAATTATTGCAAGAATGTGTTTATTAAATAGAATTTCAAATATAGATGGAGTATTCCTTCTGGGAATATTGACCGCACATGTCCATATAGTGATATATAGTGACTCGGAAGAGTCTGTCCATTGCTAAAAGCTTTTAGTATTTTGCTATTACAAAATATTTCTTATTTTAGTATGATTTATTGCTGATATAAGAGATTAACATAACATAACAGATTGGCTGAAAAGTCCCCGGTCTGAAACATAGATGGCGTCGCTAGTATTAAATGCATATTATTTTTATATAGTACCAACCTTCAACTGATTCGTGTCAAAATGTGACGTCTGTAAGTCAATTAGTTTCTGAGATAGAGCGTCTTTTGTGAAGCAACTTTTGTTATTGTGAAAAAAAAATGGAAAAAAAGAAATTTCGTGTTTTCAAAATTCAAAGCGTGGTGAAATGAGCACGGAGGACGGTGAACGCTGTGGACGCCCGAAAGAGGTGGTTACCGACGAAAACATCAAAAAAATCCACAAAATGATTTTGAATAACCGTAAAATGAAGTTGATCAAGATAGCAGACGCCTTAAAGATATCAAAGGAACGTGTTGGTCATATCATTCATCAATATTTGGATATGCGGAAGCTCTGTGCAAAATGGGTGCCGCGCGAGCTCACATTTGACCAAAAACAACAAATTGTTGATGATTCTGAGCGGTGTTTGCAGCTGTTATCTCGTAATACACCCGAGTTTTTCCGTCGATATGTGACAATGGATGAAGCATGGCTCAATCACTACACTCCTGAGTCCAATCGACAGTCGGCTGAGTGGACAGCGACCGGTGAACTGTCTCCGAAGCGTGGAAAGCAAAAGTCCGCTGGCAAAGTAATGACCTCTGTTTTTTGGGATGCGCATGGAATAATTTTTATAGATTATCTTGAGAAGGGAAAAACCACAAACAGTGACTATTATATGGCGTTATTGGAGCGTTTGAAGGTCGAAATCGCGGCAAAACGGCCCCATAGAAGAAGAAAAAAAGTGTTGTTCCATCAAGACAACGCACCGTGCCACAAGTCATTGAGAACGATGGCAAAAATTCATGAATTGGGCTTCGAATTGTTTCCCCACCCACCGTATTCTCCAGATCTGGCCCCCAGCGACATTTTCTTGTTCTCAGACCTCAAAAGCATACTCGCAGGGAAAAAATTTGGCTGCAATGAAGAGGTGATCGCCGAAACTGAGGCCTATTTTGAGGCAAAACCGAAGGAGTACTACCAAAATGGTATCAAAAAATTGGAAGGTCGTTATAATCGTTGTATCGCTCTTGAAGGGAACTATGTTGAATAATAAAAACGAATTTTGACAAACAAATGTGTTTTTCTTTGTTAGACCGCGGACTTATCAGCCAACCTGTTACATTGTTAGTTGATCAAACAACGCCTTATAAGTGTAGTTTTAGGCGATTTCTAATTTATTTAAATGATTAAATATATGCCACATCGAAGAAAGTTTTCCTTTTGACCGGGATCCCGGGAGTGGAAATGTCAATATTCACATCCCCTCAGCAAATTGTCGAGAATACCAAGACATGCCAAAAAATAGTGCATGCAGAAAGCAAAGGCCAGACTTTTGTAGAAAGTCCCCTATGATCATCAGGTAGGAGTGCATACCCAGAACTATAATAGTCGCAAAAAGTTCAATTTGGGTCAGATGTTAGGTTAGGTTAGGTGGCAGCCCGATGTATCAGGCTCACTTACACTATTCAGTCCATTGTGATACCACGTTAGTGAACTTCTCTCTTATCACTGAGTGCTGCCCGATTCCATGTTAAGCTCAATGACAAGGGACCTCCTTCTTATAGCCGAGTTCGAACGGCGTTCCACATTGCAGTGAAACCACTTAGAGAAGCTTTGAAACCCTCAGAAATGTCACCAGCATTACTGAGGTGGGATAATCCACCGCTGAAAAACTTTTTGGTGTTCGGTCGAAGCAGGGATCGAACCCACGACCTTGTGTATGCAAAGCGGGCATGCTAACCATTGCACCACGGTGGTCAGATGTTATGACTACCAGGATGTGAAGTACTAGGGCTGTCATTCGGGATCGATTTTTATAAATCACGGGATTTCAAAATATGGAATACCGGGATCCCGGGATTTTTACGGGATCCCGAAATGTTCGGGATTTTTAAAATATTTTAAGTAATAAATACACCTACGAAAAATTGTACATGAAACCATTTTAGTTTAAATCAGAGCTTCCCAACCCAATTTGCTTTGTATCAAATTTTTAAAATGTATTTTGTCTTCACACATTTAAAGAAGTGGATACTATTTCTGATATTTTAGCAAGAAATTTAGCGGGTGCAAATAAAGGTAGACTAATAATGGAAAACCAACACCAAATTATGTTTTTGCATGTAACTTCTACTCTTTTCTCATTGTGTTCATAAATACCAAATGTTAATTTATAAGCACAGTGAGAAAATGTACGAATGGTACGTTCTTTTGTAGTATTTTATTTATGTTTTGTTGATCTTATAAATTTGTGTTGTTTCAACAAATTCAATGATACAAAAGCTGATCAACCAGAAATGACGCTGCGCCCCCCCCCCCTGGAACCTCGCGGTGCCCCCCTAGGGGGCGCGCCCCCCATTTGGGAAGCGCTGGTTTAAATCAATATTATTAAAAAATAACAACAAAAGGACATAAGAGTACATTAAAAAGCAATTTCTAATTGCTATCATACTTAACGAACACTTAGTCCAACTCAACAATATGAAGAAAAGTTTCTTATTCATCTATATTTCGGTAATATTTTACAGGAATATGTTTGTTTTCATTTACAATTTTGATTTTTTCAGTAAAAATAATCTTGAAAATAAAGTAATTTTCGACACGAAAACCGAACATTATACCCACCCTTAAGGTGGGTACTAAGTTCGAGATTAGCCGCTAAAATCGCTAAAGTGAAAACTATATCAGTAAGAAAAAGGCACAAAATTATACACATTTGTTGCAAATTTTTTTATAACTTGATGGGGAAAAGCCCAAAGCAAATTTTCACAAAAACTCGAACTTAATACCTACCTTTATCTACTAAATTCAATTTTTCACGATTACTTTTCTCTAATAATCCATTATAAATGATGTAAACTTTGTGAAAAGTTGCTTTGGAGTATACGCGATCAAGTTTTAATAAGCATTGCATCAATGAGGTATAATTTTATATTAAATCCCGGGATTTAATACTTTGAAATCCCGAATCCCGAAAATTTTAAAAATCGATCCCGAATGACAGCCCTACTGTACACAGATTCTTATTTACATATCTATGTGATCAAAAAAGCAAAGTTGAAACCTCTATTTAATTAAAAATATAATTTCGTTAAGTATATGCTTAACGTCTACATATGTAGATGGTATGAATGAAACACCTAACGCGCACAAAACAATCCATTCATATCATATGCACAACAAAGGCAACAGCAGCAACAAAGCAATCATGCAAACAAAACGCCAAACGATGGTACTGACAAACAGACAGACGTAAACAAACACATACACACTCTATGACATAATAATCACGAGAGACGTACAATGATTATCGAGCGAGTCATGTGATTGCTTTTTATTTATATTTTGAGAGTGAACGTCTTTATACGTTGTTCTTTTTGTTGTTTTATTTTATATTTTTTGTTTTCTTTGGCCGCCTGCTATTTGTGTGCGCGCCCTTGCCACCCTAACTGCTCGATCGTTTTGGAGCGTCGCTGGAGAAAATACATCAACGAATGAGTTTTATCACAATTGTCACAGTGCACTCCTCCACAACTCTCACGCATTCTATGTCAACTCACTAGTCAATCTTAACTTTAAAATACACGACATACAAACGTCATAAATGAAATTGCAAAAAAAAATAGCACGCACCTTTAGTATATATCGGCTCCTATCTCATATGATACAAGATTTTTTTACAAAAGGGTAGAAAAAAACAAAACAGATATAATAGACAACTTTTCAGATCGATAAAACAGGGCAATGGTTGTTGCAGATTATAAATAATAGGAAATATTCAGTTTTCCTCATACATCTGGCTAAGGTTTAGAGTTGCCATTTCATTATAAATACACTTTCCACCCAGGGAAATAAGTATTTTAAATGGTTCATATTATATGCTCTAAATGGCAGAACAAATTGCGACTAAGAAAACATACAAACAAGAGAAAATTGTTTTCGTTTCACTGATTATACCCTATAAGTGTACCCAGAATGAATAAGTAAGAACGATAAGTATAAAACTTTATTGAGTCTTCTTTGATTTCTTTGACATTTGAATACTCTTAACGAATAGTAACATGAATACTTTGAACTATTGTTGAATGAATAAATGATACACTTGTTCAAATCCAATACCGGATAACCATATTTTGTTACGAAAACCGAAACCGAACAGTGAGAAATTGCCCTTTTCGGTTTAACCGAAAACGAGGTTTAAACATTGGGTTTCTATATCTCAATGAAATTTCTAATACAAACTTTTTTGATTTGAATGATTAACTTTACTATTTTGAACGATAGTTTATGATTTATTTATTGATAGATTTATTAATTACATTTACAATAATATTATAAATATAATAGATTGTTTGTCCCAAAACACTATATTAAACCACCAATAATTATCCAGTTCGTAATGAGGTACGAAAAAGTAGTTCAAATCCAGTGTGACCAGATCTAAACAAGTTTTGCAGCTAAATCATCTAAATAATGCTAAAAAATGCCAAAACTGAAACTAAAATGCCAAAAAATATTGCTAATTTTTTTTTTATAAAATCATCACTATAAAACGTTTATTTTATTAATATTTATTTAGTGTTTCCTTAGAAACAAACTTCATTACAATAAAACATTGAATTGGTAAGGTTTTCATGCCTCAAAAACTGATAGCAACAGAGTAGGATCAGCATTTTTGCTTTCAAACATTTTATTTACTTTTTGTACCTCTGCCAGCAAAGGTTTCAAAAACTTTTGATAGAATAAATTTTTGTCAGTGTACAACTTTTTTAAAATATTGGCTTGATGACACGATTCTACGGTTGCGGCAATTTCAAAATGAGTTTTTAACTCTAACCATTGATTTTCTATACGATTTACAGCTGTTTCTATTGACAACCATCTAGCATCACAAGCTCTTACAAATTTTAATGGTTGCATATCATTGTTAATCGCAGCGTAGATGTTTTTATTTATTTTTTTTGTCGTAAAGTAGACTTGGAAAACCAATTGTATGTTTCTGACACCAAATACTCAATTTCATCAGGCAGCGTTTTAGATGCTGAAGACACTGACAACTGAATCGAATGACAGACACAAGGTACTAGTATTATGTTTTTATTTTGTTCACGTAGTTTTGCTATCACTCCACGGTTAACCCCCGTCATTACTCTGGCATTATCAGTTCCTAAGCCCACCATGTTTTAAATTCTTACATTAAAAGAACTTTAAAAATCGCTTTGCATATTCCATTGGCTGACGTGTCATCAAGTGCACTTAGATTTAAGGATGTGCTTACGATTTGTTTGGCAGACTTGCTGTAATAACGTATTACTATACCCAAATATTTATCGATAGTTATGTCTGTACATTCGTCTATGATAAGACTGAAAAAGTTGTCACTTCAGTTAATAGTCTTCAGTTAATAGTTTTTGAAAATGGGGAGCCAAAACGGATTTAATTAAGGCAGTACTCTTTGTTCGACCCAATGTCATGCCAACGGCGGCCTTGATATCCATAAATATATGTTTTTGTAAACGGACTAAATGATCGGATGACCTTATCGTAGTGTTTACCGCTATATATAAAGCTTCTAACAATTCTGCTTCTTTTACTTTGGAATTGCTGTTTAGTGGTTGAAAATCTAGAGTTTTTTAATTAGATTTTGCAAAAGGTGATGCTGCTGCTAAATGCTTAGAAGTTTTACCATGACTAATAAATGAACTTAATTTTGGTTTTAGAGTACAATGGCAGTATTTACATTTTACTACCTGGTCATTTACCTCGATGATCCACTTGCATAGTCTCGGATCATTAAACCAGCTTTTTCTGGTTTTTGGATATATCTTCTGCAATATTCATATGATTTTTAGTACATATCCATCATAATTTATTTAATTACCTTTTACTGGTGGTGGGCTGGCATGTGTTTTCTTCGGAGTCACTGCTAAGTTCAGCAATATCTAAATCAATTGGATCGTTTGTTTTAAGGTACCTAGTAAAAACACTACAATCACTTCAATTTCATTTCATTTCATTTATTTAACGATTAGTAATACAAAGCCTTTCATAGGCCAATATATATATTACTTAGCAAGAATACCTGAATACAATACAAAATTCTTAACTGAATATAAAAATAACTAATTAAAATGATAATATATCTAACTTAAATGATTTAAATAAAATCAAGTACCAAAATACATTATAAATTGTTTTCTTTTTTTTTTTGCACTCTTAACAAATTTTTTGTAACAATATTCAATTTGTCGGCTCCCCAGCCTAACTATAAATTAGCAGTATTAAAAATGTAAAAAATAAATAAATAATATTAGTCCCGCACGAGGTAGACATATACAAATAGACCAAGAGTAGTTTCAATGTGGCAACATCGAATCCATATACTGCATAAGTTTCAACCGAAAGGAGTTATTACACTGTGAAAATATTCGCAACTGAAGCGGTAACCCATTCCAACAACGTATAATTCTCACTTGAAAAGATTTAGCAAAAATACTTCTCCTAATACGGGGAACAAATATCTGTGGATTCCTCGACGAGCGCGAAAAGGAGAAGGAAGAGCGTAAAGATACAGGCCTAGGGTAATAACTTCTGAGATAACTTCAAGACCATAAAGAACTTGAGACATTAAGAGCGAGTGAGTCAATTTGAGTCTGACATTGAGTGGTAAAAATAAATTCGATGAAGAAATCCTACGCAATGTAGACTAGATCCTACCAGACAGAGCATCAATATGGAATTGAAACGTCAATTTCTTTTTTTTAGCTACAAACCTTTCCATATTCTATAACGATATTGTGGATTTTTGTGTTGTATATGAAAGTTATTTCTCGTTATGTCATGTTTACTCCTTTAACTCTATTTGAACTGCCAAACTCAATAAGAAAAAGATAGCTGTTCTATTGAGCTGGGATACCAGACTTTATTTTTCATTCTATACACATATGGTTGCCTTGGTTATTGTTTAGTCAACGTAAAGATTTATAGAGTTTCTTCTACAAAAAAAAGTCCTAATATACTTGAAACTTTGGAGATAGAATAATGCTAAAAATGCTAAATGATCAATTAAAAAAAGCTGAAAAAAAGCTATATGAAAATTTTGCTGCTAAAGGTGGGTATTAAGTTCGAGTTTAGCCGCTAAAAACGTCATTTCGTTACGATTACTTTTCTTTAATAATCCATTTTAAGGAATACAAACTTTGTGAAAATTTGCTTTGGGCTTTTCCCCATCAAGTTATAATAAAATTTGCAACAAATACGTATAATTTCATGCTTTTTTCTTACTGATTTAGTTTTCACTTTAGCGATTTTAGCGGCTAAACTCGAACTTAATACTCACCTTAATGGTGAGTACTATGTTCGGTTTTTTCACCAAAACACTAAATTAAAAGTACAAATATAATTATGAAGACGATTATATTTTGATCGAGTCTTGCCAAATAATGGATGGAAAAGATCCAAGGAATTGATTGCAAATAATTTTATATTTCTAAATTAGTTCATTAAAAAAAGTAACCGTGAAAACAAGCTGGTTTTCAGCTTGAAAACTGAACATAGTACTCAGCTTAAAGGTGAGTACTATGTTCGGTTTTTTTCACCAAAACACTAAATTAAAAGTCCAAAAATAGTTATGAAGACTATTATATTTTTATCAAGTATCAAATAATGGATGGAAAAGATCCAATGAATTGATTGATAACCATTTTAGATTTCTAAATTAATTAATTAAAGAAATTAACCGTGAAAACAAGCTGGTTTTCAGCTTCAAAACTGAACATAGTACTCAGCTTAAAGGTGGGTACTAAGTTCGAGTTTAGCCGCTAAAGTGAAAACTAAAGCTGAGTACTATGTTCAGTTTTCAAGCTGAAAACCAGCCTTTTCACGGTTACTTTTCTTAATTAATTAATTTAGAAATATAAATGATTATCAATCAATTCATTGGATCTTTTCCATCCATTATTTGATAAGACTTAATAAAAATATAATAGTCTTCATAAATATTTTTGTACATTTAATTTAGTGTTTTGGTTGAAAAACCGAACATAGTACTCACCTTAAACCAGTACAAAAAGGCATACAATTATACATATTTGTTGCAGATTTTATTATAACTTGATGGGGAATAGCCCAAAGCAAATTTTCACAAAGTTTACATTCCTTAAAATAGATTATTAAAGAAAAGTAATCGTGAAAAATAGCGACTTTAGCGGCTAAACACGAACTTAATACCCACCTTTAATCCAAAAAAATAATGCTAAATCTAGCTGCAAAAATGGCCACACTGTTCAAATCGTAATCGTTTCTTGATTATTTCACAATAAAAACTACAATAAAATAATTTTATAAACTTCCATGAGAAATATTGATCGAATAAAAATTTCAATACTAGGCAACTCTGGTGATGATTACGATCGGCGGAGGCAGTTATTTTCATTTTCTTTTAGACATTTGTTTGTTCTTATAAACAGATGTCTGACTTTTGCTCTGTTCTATTTTACTTTATAAATTGAAAGAGGGAGGGAGAAGCATGACAGTGTGCGAACAATTGAGCATAACCATATGTACTTATGTATTATGTGCTGAGCAAAAACTATAAGTCTAAAGTAAATATTTCTTTTGGCGAAATGTTTACTTTTTTACAAATACCAAATTATCAATTAATTGTTGTAATTATTCGGTATTGTGTCAATAATGAATAAGATTTTAAAACATAATGGGAGCAACAAAAAAGTGCAATGAACATTAATTTTAAAAGAAAAATAAAAACGAAAAAACAAATTAATAAAGTTTAGAGATGTAACTTATTTTTTTTTTTTTATTTTTATTTAATTTTTGCTGAATAAACCTTTATAATAAGTCATACATGTATCAATTACTAATTACCATCTCGTTTAAATGCCCTAGCAATTTTAACACAAAAACAAGTATATACAGCACTAAGTTCGGCCGGGCCGAATCTTAAATACCCACCACCATGAACCAAATATTAGGGTTTCCTTTGAAATTTCAGGAGGACTTGAGGACACTTCCCGAAGATAAATTTAAAGATATCACCTATGAGGACTATATCAGATTCTGGATTTATAAGAACCAGTTTTGTTTGAGTTTTAGAGGAATCAACATATCTTGTAAGTGTGCAAGAAAATTATAAAATAACGTCTTGATTTGAAATCTTAAATCTGTAGAAGTAAAATCTGGAAATTTTACATTGAGTTTCAAGCAATTTTCATGATCAGTGCGTTCTCTACACCCTCAAGAAGTGAAGTCGGTCTATATGGAGGCATTACCAAGTGGACCGATAAAAACTTTATCCGATACACGTTTTTGTGAGCCTAAAATACCAGAATATTTACAATTTCAGGCACATCAGATAAAAACTACGGTTTCTAGAAACCCAAGGAGTTAAATCGGGAGATCGTTCTTATGGGGGCTATACTAAAATATGGACCGATACTCACGGTTTTCGGCACACCTCTTTATGACCCGAAAATACCTCTAGATTTCCAATTTCAGACAAATTGGATAAAAACTACGGTTTCTTTAAGCCCAAGACCCCAAATCGGGATGTCGTTTTATATGGGGACCATACCACAACATGGACCGTTACTCACAATTTTTGGCACACGTATTTGTGGTCCTACAATACCTCTAGATTTCCGATTTCAGGTAAATTGAATAAAAACTGCGGTTTCTAGAAGCCCAAGAAGTAAAATCGGGAGATCGGTCTATATGGGGGCTATACCAAAACATGGACCGATACTCACCATTTTTGACACACCTCTTTATGGTCATAAAATACCTCTAGATTTCAAATTTCAGGCAAATTGGATAAAAACTACGATTTCTATAAGCCCAAGACCCCAAATCGGGAGGTCGTTTTATATGGGGACTATATCAAAACCTGGACCGATATAGCCCATCTTCGAACTTGACCTGCCTGCAGACAAAAGACGAGTTTGTGCAAAATTTCAGCACGATTGCTTCATTATTGAAGACTGTAGCGTGATTACAACAGACAGACAGACAGACAGACGGACAGACGGACATCGTTATATCGTCTTAGAATTTCTCCCTGATCAAGAATATATATACTTTATATAGTCGGAAATCGATATTTCGATGTGTTACAAACGGAATGACAAACTTATTATACCCCCGTCACCATTTTATGGTGGTGGGTATAATAAAGTCATTGAACTTTCCTTCGTATAATTATTCCTATACATATAAACTTGCACGAAAATGCGTTGCAGTATTACATAACAATCAAATCAAATTAAAGTCTTATGTATATTAAGCGTTGTGGATTTCTGGAGGAAAACAGCGACTTTTAAAGTGGCTCTAGTAGCACGACTGTTTGCTAGAAGTCTTTTTAAGCCTTCAATATGTATCGAATTCAAATTAATGATTTCATTTAATAGGGCCAAATAGTTTGAATTTAAAACAAGATCCCTACACATATTTTTGTTATAAAATGATCTCTTTATTACTTTAACCCCCATTTTCTGGAAGTTCCGTTAGTGCTACGTTAGCTAACGAACCTTTAAACCGTACTATGGGCATGTTTGTCATCTTGCCTATATATTCCCTACGCCAGTTAAGAACTTAACTGCTAACATTTTTTCTCTTAAAATTAACCAGAGAGAAGATATTTTTCTGTTAACTGGGAGTTAAAGTCTAACCGAGATAAATTAAAATGGCCGTTAATGTGCTATGAATTATTTTTAATAAATTTTTGTATTATAACTTTAAATTTTTTAATGTATGAGATAATTGAGGAAATTACGCACTTTCACCTATTTACCAATCTAATGCATTGAAACGTATGTGTTCATTTACCTCTCTAAGGTAATTAAGTAAGCATAAATAATTGCTCAAAAGTTTGCACATTTTTAGCGAGGCAATTAAGCGGGATTAATGGGCTTAATTTAATTACCTTAGAATACATGCATTTCTTAACGTAATGTAATGCGCTTTGATGTCTTTACAATCTAGAAAATTTTTCGGAATTCTCTGCGTATGAGAAAGGGAATGTACAAACAAAAATGATCTTTCCATAAACCACAATGAAACTCTCAGTGTGTTTTGTAAACTTAGCATTGGTACCATGGATTTTGTTGCTCACTTGATCGGCAAATATTGCATTCAGAGAATATATGTGTCAAGAGAGCAACTCTACAGCTCAAAAAAACTTTTTTTGGTTCGATATAGAATTAAATTTTATGTTGAAATATCACGTTTATTTTTGTTTAATATTTGTTTTGTTTTTCGGGTAGAATAAAACAGAGGTGGTTTTAAACCGGTTATGGGAACCTGGTTGTAGTTTTTCAGCAGTGGATTATCCCACCTCAGTAATGCTGGTGACATTTCTGAGGGTTTCAAAGCTTCTCTAAGTGGTTTCACTGCAATGTGGAACGCCGTTCGGACTCGGCTATAAAAAGGAGGTCCCTTGTCATTGAGCTGAACATGGAATCGGGCAGCACTCAATGATAATAGAGAAGTACACCAATGTGGTATCACAATGGACTGAATAGTCTAAGTGAGCCCGATACATCGGGCTGCCACCTAACCTAACCTAGTGGAGATATCCGCCTAAATTTTACTATGACTGATAGGTAAAAATGGAATCGGTCAATTATCACCATTAGTTTTTGAGTTTTGGGCTGTTTTGTAAAAAAAACAACCAGTTCCAAAAAAAAAAAACACTTTTTCATCTGCCACCGTTGTGCAATGGTTACCATGCCCGCCTTGCATACACAAGGTCGTGGGTTCGATTCCTGCTTCGACCGAACACCAAAAAGTTTTTCAGCGGTGGATTATCCCACCTCAGTAATGCTGGTGATATTTCTGAGGGTTTCAAAGCTTCTCTAAGTGGTTTCACTGCAATGTGGAACGCCGTTCGGACTCGGCTATAAAAAGGAGGTCCCTTGTCATTGAGCTTAACATGGAATCGGGCAGCACTCAGTGATAAAAGAGAAGTTCACCAATGTGGTACCACAATGGACTGAATAGTCTAAGTGAGCCTGATACATCGGGCTGCTACGTAACCTAACCATCTGTATATTCGGAACGGATATATCGAAAAGATTGATTCATACATAATGTGAAAGGTATTATCATTAACTTGTCAGAGAACCGGTATTATAAACGATTATGTACTTAGACTTTGGAACCTTCCGCCAGGAAAAAAAAAGGTTGTTGTTGTAATCTACTCTTAGAGTTCTACCATCTATGGAGTTTTGGAAGAAATCTGAGAGGTATAGCTAAACTAGATTTAGCTGTATCAAGTACCATCACCTACGTGAAACTTACCTCAAGTAGTTTTTTGAATGTGTTGATTGATTATGTCCCTTTCTATTTCCACCATATTTCAGTGAGCTGGCCGACGGTATATGGGTGTTATTATTGCCAGTGGATGTAGTGGGGTTTTGTGTATTGGTAGAAGTTGATGGAGTTGGTGTGGATGTTGAAGAGGGGAAAAATAGTTTGTTTAATAAGGCCATTCTCTTTAGCACGTCTTAGACCCGATGGTCGACCAATAAAAAAGTACGTACAAGAAAAAATGACGGATTAAATTTTAACAAATCAAACAGTATGACTTCATTTTCAATGGGAATTTGTTATTTGGCGGTAATCAAGTAATGTAAACAAACTCTCTCTTAACCCATTGTAGTGTATAGATAAGAACTTCACGAGTATTGCATTATTATTTTAGTTGCCAGTGGTTATGGTTATCTTTTTCTCTGCTTCACATTTTGCTTTGAGGCGGCGATTTATATGATTTTAAACTATTATCGGAAACCTTTGACTTTTAAAAAGAAGAATACAAAAACAACTGAGCAATCATTTGTTGCAATTCTTTCCGATTAACTTGTCTTGCTTGGCGGTGAATATGTTGTGTCGGTCCGCCAAACATATGAACGCACACACTCACTCATACAAAAAAACACTGACACTGAAAGAGAATTGGGAATTGGCAAGTGATGACCGATACTCATATACTCCCGTTAATTCTCTTTGATTCCTATTGAATTCGTACGTAATCGGATTGAGTTGATATTCTAAATAGTTTGCAATTTTTCACTATGTAGTACTTTCATTTTGCAAATATAAGCTCCCACTTTCAGCAGCTTTCTGCTGCTATAAAAATCGCTTTCAATACTTAAAAAATGCACCCTCTCGTTTTTTAGATCACGTGCCACGATACACACATATGTATATATATTCAACTTCTTAACTATTTTGATTTGTAATCAGCAAAATTTTTTCTTTGTTCGCTATTCGATTTGCGAAATTATTCAATTATTCTTGTTTATTTCTACAGACCACGACACACCGACACACAACCGAGAGACAAACTTTAATGCAGCTTTGTTTGTTATTATCCTAAATGAAAAGCGTTCCATCGTCCCCTCACCCCTTCGGGAAAACAACTAAACGAACATCAACGACACCATTGGACCAAGTTGTGTGATTGGAGCGCTTTTAATGTACCAAATTTCAACAGTCTCAAGCCGTAATTTATTTGTACCTCGGCTTTGTGTTGTTTGTTATGGGAAATATACGCCGTCACAAAGTAATGTAGCCTTACTAAATAAAAGCTTGAACGCTGGCGCCATTCACAATAGAGCTGTATTCGTATGTACTGAATACTTCCCAATAAACACAAACGTTTGAAAAATGCTAAAATTCAACAATATTTCAAACAGGTTGATATTCAAGTTGAGAACTAGTTGGGAAAATCGCGTTCTCAACAAAAACAGACAGTACCCTCAACAGTAAACTTCAACAAATTAAGGCCGGTACTATGTTCGGAGTTCGAGATGAAAATCAATTTATTTTCGCGATTAATTTTTCTAAAACAATCAAAATTATAAATGAAAACAAACATATTTCTGCTAAATCTTGGCCAAATCTGAATGAAAAAGACAATGCGTATTCCCTGCCAGCATTTTAAAGTTCCATTTCACCCTCATCGCTACCACAGACTCGTAAATGTCACCACAACCATCGCGAACTGTGATGGGGGAAGTATATCAAAAAGTACAAAATGTACATGAAAGTATTTTGTCATCACTACTGTTAGAAGAGCCATTTTATTTTTTGTGAAACGCCAAGCGCAACCAGCTTGTTATATTTTATTTAAATAAAAACGAAAATAAAGTTCTGAAAACATAGATATTACGCTTAAAATTGTGAAAGGTATATGGTGAACAATTTTCGACTTTCCAAATAGAATAAAGTGATCGTTTTTCAAATATTTTTCCAGGCACGCTGTCTCCATCGAAAATAAACCAACTGGCTGATAGACGCTGCAATATGTAACTTGCTACTTAAAACTCAACATCATTCTTTTATTAATGCAAAAAATTATGTTATATGTGATGAGATAGACCGAAAAATGTTATATTTATAAGAAATTATAAATGTTTAATCAAATCAATAAAAATCTACACAATCGTGTTTTACTTGACCACAATGATTCTTCTACAATTACCTTAAAATGCACTTTTTCTGATAGTTTGCAGGAGTTCTTATTGGCGTCCTTCGAAATTGATCTAAATAGGCACCTAATAATTGCACTCATGAGAAACTTTTTCGTAGTAACTTAGCGTGGTACAACTTCTCAATAGTGACGGCGCTTTTCCGACGAGTTTTTGATGTCGTATATGATTGTTATCGACGTAGTGGGGATTCTCAGAAGCGCCCCCAAATTCAAAAAATGTTGGCAGGGTATGCAGGCAATTTATGAACCGTGCCGGCCTGCGAATTAGAATATATTTTTAGCAATAGGACTTCACAAAATAACAAATTAACATTACATTAAACAGACAATGCACGCGTAATCTGTAATTAGTAGATATGTGAGAATGTCAAGACCAATTCCATTGGTTGCACTTTGAAATATTTCAGGAAACTTTCCTTGTCTTTGAGCCACAGAATTGTTATTAATTTCATAAATATGCGTGCAATTGGAAATAGTTACTATTAAGGGACATCCTGCCCTGAGAGTTAGAATAAATTTCCAGCAATATGCAAATTCACAATATAACAAATTAAACTGATGATGGATATAAATTAAACTGACGAATAATGCACATTTTTATCCAGAAGTTCATTTGTCGACAAGCCACTATCATTTTTCATCGGTCAGCTTCTTAATGTTTCCAAGAATGTAGATCCAACCCAGCAAAAAATATTTCAGCAGTAAAATTTAGTTGCACTTTTTGGTATACAATAAAGTAGGCAGTGCATCCACACTGCATGCATCGGTGGCAATAACGTAAACGAAAGATTTTAGTTTTCTGCAATGAGATTTGAGTTTACCCAATAAACACAGGATGAGCGTTTTTCAAATGCAACAACTTTTCAGTTTGAGGGTAAATATAATTTTCAACATAAATTCAACTTGACTTGAAATAGCTCATCTTCAATACATCTTCAAATTGTTTGCGAATTACTTCCAATTTGCCAAAATGTTGACGAAATCTTTGAAAAGGTGTTGAAGATAATATGAGAAAACTTTGACAAAACACTACCCTAAAATGCAACGAAAAAACCATGTGGTTTTCAAAACTTATTTGTGCAACGAAGTTCGTGGTCAATTGAAAGAAATAAAAAAATGGAAAATTTTAGCCAAATAACCAAATAGTTTATAAAAATAGGTAAGTGCAAATAATAAATGAAATAAAACTTTAAGGAAGTCACTAAATGTATATCTCTTTGCAGAAAACTAAAGATATGGATTCTACGTTTTTGAAAACATTAAAAAGCTGATGAAAAAATGGTGGACAATTAACTAGAACTGCTTCAAATAGTTTATAATAATTGGTACGTCAATATGAAAAATTAAATCAACACTTTAGAGAAGTCACTAAATTTAAATTTGCAGAAAACTAAAATCTTTGGATGCTACATTCTTGCAAACATTAAGAACCTGACCAACGAAAAATGAGTGGCTTATCGACAAGAAAAAGTTTCCAGAAACATTACAAGTGCAACCAATTAAAATTGTTAAAAACAATAAATTGTTGAAATCAACAACTTCTGGATAAAAATGTGCATCACATCGTCAGTTTAATTCATATGCTATTATCAGTTTAAAATGGATATTTTGTGAATTCCTTCTGCTGGAAATCAATTCTAACACGCGGTCCAGTACGTTCCTAATTTCAAATTGCCCGCATGTTAATAAATTTTAATTCTGTTTTATGACACCAAAAGGAAGGAAATCGAATTATCAGTGCAAAAGTGTTTACTAATAATGTTTAAGATATTTAAAGTTTTGTTGTTTGTTTTGGTTTTTGTTCTTATTTGTTGATATGTTTAATAAGATTATTATTTATCAATTGGTATTGTAGTGTATTATGTAGTGTAGTGTATTATTATATATTTTATGTTGATAAAAATGAATAAATTATACAAAATTCATAGAATTTTGGCTTTGACTTTCAACTTGAAGTGGGGATATCATTCATACAAATTTAGGTTAAAAAGTATTTGCAACGATGTTAATTTTGAATTTGACTCGCATCGAAAATTGTTTGAGAAATTATTGAGTAGCGATGCATTTCAATTTGAGGATAACACTTGAGATATTATTGCTAATGTGTTGAATTTCACTGTTGAGGGTAATGCCGATGTTCTCAACAGTTTCTCAACATGAATATTACCCTAATCCTTTGAAAAAATGTTTGAAAAATTGTTGAAATTTAGCATTTTTCAAACGTTTGTGTTTATTGGGTAGTGACTTCTTTAAAGTTCATTGCACAAGAATGAAAACCCCATGTTTTTCGTTGCATATAAGGGTTGTACTTTTTCAACACATTTTACATCAAGATCTTGGCGATTTTCAAGTAATTTGTAAGCAATTTGAAAATATGGGCCATTTCAAGTGAAGTTTAATTGACGTTGAATATGTGGTTTACCTTCAAGCTAAAAAGATGTTGAATTTGAAAAACGTTCATCTTGTGTTTATTGTGACTGCATCTTCAAGCAAATGGTTTCTACTTGATTTTGATTATTAAAGGTTGGCATTACTGGCGATTGTCAAAAACTTTTCATTCCGTTTTGTTCACACGTCAACAATTTGCTGCCTCCTTCAGTCAGTTTTTCGCTAACTAAATAAAAAAAATTGTAAAAGCTGTGGATAACATGATTAATTATTAAACTCATAAATAGTATTACTTCGTTTGACCATTTCTTTTAATATAAACATTTTAATGACTTCCTCAAAATCACGTACAACAGTTGTTTGCTCACCCACTTCCACTTCGAAAGGAGAAACATTATCGAGAAGTTATCAGGCCAAAGTTTTGGGCATTACTATATTCGGGGTAGTTGGTCTTGTGGTCTTTATAAAATACGTCTGTACTAAATATTTTGCAGAATTGGAATTAGAACAAAGTCGACTGCAGGAACAGTACACGGAATTTTGAAATTGTTTAATTATTTCTATTGAAACCCATACTCATCATTCACTGACGTAATAAACAGGAAATGGCCAGTCCAAGGACAAGACGAGTTTTGCAAGAACTCAAACCTCAAGATGATAATTCGGTAAGTCAAAGTTGTGATTAATCTTTGTAGATTTGTGTGGCTATTCATTGATGTGCTCTTGAAAGCTTTGATGTTATCATCTGTTCTCACTTTATCTCTTTGTTGTAATGCCTGTACAAGTGTCATCTACGTTGATTGTGTATATCAATGAAGTTTAGGTTACGTTAGGTATAGTGGTGGTAGGCTTCAGGCTAACTTCAGTCTATTGTGATTCCACATTGGTGAACTTCTCTCTTATCACTGAGTACTGGCCGATTCCATGTTAAGCTCAATGACAAGGGAACTATTTTTTATAGCCGAGTCCGAAGCATTGAAACACTCCGAAATGTCACCAGTATTACTGAGAGGGTATGATCCATCGCTGAAAAACTTTTTGGTGTTTGGTCGAATGTGGGATTGAACCCATGACCATATGAATGCAAGGCGGCATGCACCACGGTAACTCCCAATATCAATGAATAATTGCATGAAATCGAAAGACAGAAATTAGATTTAAGTGCAAGTTTTCTATTTCACAACGTATACTAGTTTAGCTTAACAGGTTGGCTGATAACAAAGAAAAACACTTTTTTTTTGTCAAAATTCGTTTTTATTATTCAACATAGTTACCTTCAAGAGCGATACAATGATTATAACGACCTTCCAATTTGTTGATACCATTTTGGTAGTACTCCTTCGGTTTTCCCTGCGAGCATCCTTTTGAGGTCTGAGAACAAGAAAAAGGGAAGCAATTCGAAGCCCAATTCATGAATTTTTGCCATCGTTCTCAATGACTTGTGGCACGGTGCGTTGTCTTGGTGGAACAACACTTTTTTCTTCTTCATATGGGCCGTTTTGCCGCGATTTCGACCTTCAAACGCTCCAACAACGCCATATAATTGTCACTGTTAATGGTTTTTCCCTTCTCAAGATAATCGATAAAAATTATTCCATGCGCATCCCAAAAAACAGAGGCCATTACTTTGCCAGCGGACTTTTGAGACTTTCCACGCTTCGGAGACAGTTCACCGGTCGCTGTCCACTCAGCCGACTGTCGATTGGACTCAGGAGTGTAGTGATGGAGCCATGCTTCATCCATTGTCACATATCGACGGAAAAACTCGGGTGTATTACGAGTTAACAGCTGCAAACACCGCTCAGAATCATTAACACGTTGTTGTTTTTGGTCAAATGTGAGCTCGCGCGGCACCCAAACAAGAGCAAAAAATGAGCTTCCACATATCCAAATATTGATGACATGTTCCTTTGATATCTTTAAGGCCTCTGCTGTCTCGATCAACTTCATTTTACGATCATTCAAAATCATTTTGTCGATTTTTTTGATGTTTTCGTCGGTAACCACCTCTTCCGGGCGTCCACTGCGTTCACCGTCCTCCGTGCTCATTTCACCACGCTTGCATACCAATCAATTATTGTTGATTTCCCTGGGGCAGAGTCCGGAAACTCATTATCAAACCAAGTTTTTGCTTCCACCCTATTTTTCCCTTCAGAAAACAGTATTTTATCAAAACACGAAATTCTTTTTTTTTCCATTTTTTTCACAATAAAAAAAGTTGCTTCACAAAAGACGCTCTATCTCACAAACTAATTGACTTAAAGACGTCAAATTTTGACACGAATCATTTGAATGTTGGTACTATATAAAAATAATATGCATTTAATACTAGCGACGCCATCTATGTGTCAGACCGGGGACTTATCAGCCAACCTGATATGTATTCCTTTTTGTTCTTCAAAATATCGGAAACACAAACACCGCAATAATCATTATATTTCAACTTGTTGTTCAAAAAAGAAGTACCACGTCTCTTATGCTTTTGTGAAAGAATTTTATATTTTATTGTTTTTTTTTTGCTTTGGATTCAAATATTAGTTAAATTAAATACATATTTCCATATTTAAAATTTATTTTCAGAAATGCTTCGAATGTGGTACTCACAATCCTCAATGGGTTTCCGTTACCTATGGCATTTGGATTTGTCTTGAGTGTTCCGGAAAACACCGGGGTCTTGGAGTGCATTTATCATTTGTTCGATCCGTGACAATGGACAAGTGGAAGGATATTGAGTTGGAAAAAATGAAGGTTGGAGGAAATCGTAATGCTCGAGAATTTTTGGAAGATCAAGATGATTGGAACGATCGTGCACCAATTACCCAAAAGTATAATTCCAAAGCTGCAGCTTTATACCGGGATAAAATTACTACTTTAGCACAAGGAAAGTCATGGGATATAAACGAAGCAAAAAAGCGTGTATCATCAACAGGCAGTTCATCAACAGCATCCTCGTTTTCTGCTTCATCAAGCACAGCGAATTGCAATAATTCACATTCCAGAAATAATGGCAATTACCAACAGAGTTCCACAGGAGGGGGAGGCGGTTATCAAAATGGTGGCGGTTATAATGATGATAGCTATCAACAGTTCAATACACAAGAATTTAAAGATCAAAAAGAAGAATTCTTTTCACGTAAACAAATTGAAAACGCTACCAGGCCAGAGTAAGTAAAAAAAGTATGCTTATCTTCGCCAATCAATGACAATTTATACAGAGCAAACAACGTTTAATCTATCTTGTATTGTTTTACTTAGTTATTTCTAATATTTAACATCTCCAGAGTGTAAACGTATCTATAATTGTTCTTTTAAGCTGGTGTCTCAAAGTTGTCGTACAGTGAGCCGCTAGTGCAGATTTTTTATCCTATTCACATAATTGTTTTTTTTTTTTTTATCACGAAATTCGCGGTTTCAATGTCTTCAATGTCAATAATTATATCATCATTTGAATTTCCCTTAAAAATCAATTAATTTTATAAATGTTTCAAGTAAAAAAATTTAGTATCAATAATATAGTTATTGGGAACGGAAAATTTTGTAAATGGTCTGATAACAAATTAATCGGATCCATTTTTGGAAATGTAAAAATATCAATTTTTTTGTAATTGGATTTTCTGGATCTGTTTCAATATTTAAATGCACAAATTAAATTAACGACCATAAAGAGTCCTGGGTTTTAACCCAGTTTCGACTTTTTTCAGTTATGGTTTATTCTCTCTCAGACTGAATAGTCAAGTGTGACTAAAATTCCGTGTTCTCTTACCTAACCTAAAGATTCCGAAAAATATTGGGGACAACAATATGAAAAATCCATTTCTTTAATTAATCCATTACCGCCCTCTCTCCCCATATGAGGACACCTGCTTAAAGTAAAACATCTATGAGCTACCCGTTGTTTTTGTAATTTTAAACACACGTACGACAGCTTTATACTGCATCTGATCTATAAACAAAGACACTTGGTCACATTTGATAAACAAATGTCATATCCAGTGTGTTATAATCTTGTTATTATTCGGATAACTTTCGTAAAATACCTTCAATAGTTTTATATGTACCAAGGATATAAAATCTATAATTCTATAATAAAACGGATAACTTTCGTAAAATACCTTCAATAGTTTTATATGTACCAAGAATATAAAATCTATAATTCTTCGCATGTAATATCTCGATTGTGTTTTGATAAAACTGTTCAGTTTATTGTAATAAAACGTTTCAAATTGTACTACCCGTAATGGAGATTTTTGGAGAATTTATTTTTTTATTTTATTTTAATTTTTTTTGTTTAATCCATTATAATCGAGCCAATATTGGCCATATACGATTATTATATTAAAAAGTGTAATGATATTTAGTTCATTCATAAATTTCATATTACAAAAAAAAAATATACATGTAACAATAATTATTCAATAATCATAAAATATTTTGTTAGTCTATTAAGAAAATACGGTACTATATGGTATGTGACTTTATTGATTGAAGTGGTCCATTAGTTTTCTCCTAAAAAGCGGGTTCGAGAAGTCAAATGCCTTTAAGCAAACCGGAAGAGAGTTCCATAACCTACAAATCCTTACAATAAATGACCGCTCATATATTAACGATGATATTCTCGGCAATATAATTACTTGATTTCGGGTTAACCTGGAAAAACGAAATGATTGAGCAATATCGAGTGGTGACTGGGTGACGATAATACGATTGAAACATAGTAGATTCCTAATCTTAACGAAGTCCTCAAAGGAACATTGTAGGAATTCCTGAGCAAATGGCGAAACATGATCCCTCATCCTGAGGCCGTAAACATATCTAATAATCCTATTAAAAACAACATGCAGCTTCCTCAGAATGCCTAGACCTGTGCCACAGTATACCTCCAAGCAATACAAAATGTGAGACATTAATAAAGAATGCGAAATCCGTACTTTGACGGGTGTAGGTAAATAACAATCAAGGTTGTATAAACCGCGTAAGGCACCGCAGATTTTGGAAGAAATCTTTGATATGTGTTCCTCAAACTTTAAGTCACAGTCAAGGTAGACTCCTAAGCACCTTATACTCTGTACAAATTGTACAAGAACACCAGTAAAGCGAATATCAAGTCGATAAGGAATGGATCCGAAATTGAGAGCTCTGGTCTTATCAGGGTTAATGTGAAGGCGATTGACGGATGCCCACTGGGCCACACGAGACAATGTATTATTAATAATAGCCTCATAAGAGCTCAAGTCAACTCTATCACCTGTAAAGAGTAAATTAATGTCATCCGCGAAAAGATAAATCCTGCAAACATTGGAATCCTCAACCTGGACAATATCATTTACATAAATTAGAAAAAGTAAAGGCCCAAGAATTGAACCTTGAGGAATGCCACTAACACATTCCAAAATACTCGACTGTCTACCTCCCAGACTTACAAATTGTCGCCTTGCTGACAGATACGAAAATATCAACTTAGATGATGTTAGAGAAAACCCAAACTGATGAACAAGTTTATCTACCAACACGTGATGACACACAGTGTCAAAGGCCTTACTCAAATCCAACGCCACCATAGTGGACATTCTATTACTGTTCAAATTTTCCCTTATCTGCTCCGTAAGCGACAATAGTAATGAACAAGAACTACCACCTTCGCGAAAGCCAAAATGCCGATTACTTAACAATCCTTCACCATTCAAGTGACTCAAAATCTGGTCCTTCATGATTATCTCCAATAACTTCGAAAGTGCACACTGAATACTAATGGGCCTGCAGTCTTCTACCGAATTTCCCCCTTTACCTTTTCCAATGGGCGTTACGCGTGCAACCTTCCAGTTATCCGGGTAGATGGATGTAGTGAGGATCATGTTAGCCAAAGCGTGAATATAGGGTTCAATATAATTATAAACAACCTTTAAAAATGTCAATGGTATTAAGTCAGGACCAACTGCATTCGATTTCAAGCGCGTAAAGGCCGTCCTAAGTTCAACAAGGTCAATACATCTAAACGTGAACCCATCATAAGGATATAAATCAAACCTAGGTGTATCCTCAATTGCTGCCGATTGGAGGAAGACAAAGTAACTATTCAAAGCATCCGGGTCGTGTTCTACGGCAGTGCCGTTCCTGTTAGCAAGGCTCTTATTAATAGTAGACCACATCTCCTTAGTAGTAGAGTTCAATAGTTTCTCAGACCAAAACCTTCTCTTATGTCTCCGCAAAACTGACTTAACCTTATTCCTGTATTTGCAGTATACTCTCCAATTAACCGGCGTCCTGTCCTCAATAAAGGCCCTAAAAGACAAATCCCTTAAACGACGCATCTCCTTAACATCAGGATAATTGCAAAAGTTTGTACTCTCCTTAGCCCGAACTCTTTTTACAGGGACCTGGTCATGAAGCCTATTAAGAAGAGTATTAAGAATCTCAAGCTGGT
This sequence comes from Haematobia irritans, assembly GCF_050003625.1. Lineage (NCBI taxonomy): Eukaryota > Metazoa > Arthropoda > Insecta > Diptera > Muscidae > Haematobia > Haematobia irritans. Next base: position 224,613,571 of record NC_134400.1, on the reverse strand, counting down.
AATTCACATCGTTAGTGTAATAAATCTCATTCCAAGAATCCTGACATAACACACTGTTAACTGCATCGGAATCAATAGATCTGTAGTCCTTATATTCGATCATCTCATTGCGGCCTCGTACAGAAATATCAAAACTAAGGAAAATAAACGCGTGATGAAAAATATAGGGTACACTACACTGACCAGAACATTTTATCATATCATTATTACTAACTAGCGCGAAATCAATCAATGAAGTAGTATTATGAACTTGGTCATAATGCGTAGGCAACATATTATGATAATAGGTAAGATCACAACTACCACACAGTGATCTAATGGAGGCAGACCTTATAACATCAAACATGTTAGTGTTGAAATCACCCAACACTACCATGTTCTCGTGCATACACCTAAGATCACCAAGTAGAACATCCAGCCCATCCAGATTACCATGCGGAGCATATATCACTCCCAACACCACTTTACTGCTATTCCCCCCAATCTCTACAAATAATGCCTCATAACTTAAAGGATCAGAGTGCCTAAATATCTCCTTAGCTACAATTCCATTCCGAATATAAAATGCCACCCCTCCACCTCTCATGGTCAACCGGTCATTCCGTATGACAAAATAATTGTGAATACCAATAGAGCCATCCGAAATGTGTGGCTTAAGCCAAGTCTCCGAAATCGCCACTACATCAAAAAAGGATTCACTTAATAACAACTTAATCTCATCAAATTTAGATGTTCTGTAACTCGGGCTTAAGCTCTGAACATTAATAAGACCAACTTTCAAACAATTACATGACTGGACGCAGAAATTTCTTAATAAATGGTTGTCCCTGACAATAGGACCCAGATTTTCCATCAAGACCAAAAAATAAAATAATTATTATAATTTGAAATTTAACTAACAACTATGTATAATAAAATATAATTAACAATATGTACAATAGAATTACAATATGCAAATAATTTCAACAAACGATGATATTCAATAGTGCAGCTCAACAAATACTGATTAGCAAAAAAATTCATTAGAAAAAGTTTTGAATTCCCTGTCTCAATATCATTAAAAGTTGTGTCACCAGTACACAACTAAAATGATAAGCTTATAGGTAGAATATTTAAAAAGAATTACTAACAAATTCAGACTATCATATTATACCGTAAAATATATTGCTCTACGAGCCTGGAATTTAAAAAAGAATAATTCTGTATTCTGTTTAACATAATTAAACAGAACAGAATTAAAGATCTTTGTGAAATACTCTATTAAATAAGATATTTAATACCTTAACTCAAGTACTACATAATGCGCTTTCTATAGATATCCGCTTCCTGTTTAAAATGTAAGTAGAACTGGTCATATCTGAAAGTTTTCTCATTCCCATCTTCAAAAGTGATTTTGACTTTAGCTACATCCGAATTCAGTATACGAAATTTCTTGAAAGTCTTTGATTTCCGAAGTTTGCGACATATAAACGCAAGTTTGGCAGCTCTCACCGTCAAATGATCATTGAGAAAAATTCTTTTTTGTATATCAGTCGAGGCAATGTCTGTGAGATGCAGTGACCCTTTTTTAAAATAGTTGCTCATGATAAGATCTCTCTTAATAACCGAATTCATTCTCAATAAAACAGAGTGGCCTTTATTTATGAAAAAGCATGAATCGATGTCAGCTTCTACCACATTCACACCAAGAAACTGCATCATTTTCAATACGATATCCATCAAGTTAGGCTGATTCTTCTCCAATCCGTTTATCACAATATCTTTTCGATTCAAACGCTTTTGCAGCATTTCATTTTGATCTTCGAAGATCTCAAACTTTTTAATTGTAGTTGTTTCAATTTTTTCGATTTTGGTTATGCATTCGTTGATGTCATTCCTAAGCTCCTTGACTTGAGAAGCTAATTCAACCTCGACTTTAGCAAGAATTGAATCAAATTTAAGTTGTATATCTTCCATTCCTTTCCGCAACTCATCAAGTATAGCGTCATTGCCCCTTTTAGGACTTCCAAGGCAATTAGGACAACTGTATCCAAGCATGCCTTTGCTTTTAGAGATTACATTAATTTCATCAATAGTTATGCCAGCACAATTTGCATGGAACCATTTAAGACATACGGTACAACAAACACTCGCTTGAGACTTGCAAATATATTTCCCACAAGAAGACAGTGCACACGCATCAGTTGGAGCCATGTTTACAGCAGAAGCAATACAGCATGTAAATAATAAACAGCCCCAATGTGTTATTTTGAGGTTAAGTAAATGATAATTTTAGAGAACTTATTTCAGGCGTAGAACTTGGGGAAAGTCCACTGAATTCCTTTGCATCGAAGTTAAGAAAGCCGTTCTTTGTATTTCACAACTGGTTATAGATCTTTTTCTACTGTCTTTATTGCATATAATCACAATTTGTTTAGCCGGTCACTAATTTGTTTATCTGATCATTACGGTGTTGCCAGATCAATTTCATACTTAATCTGCCCAATGCCCCCACTAAGGACACACTTTTTTCGAAAAAGTGTCAGATTTTTTATTTAAATCTCTTTACTTATTCGTTACAGAGTTAATAAAAACCCATAAAAATCAATTTTTGTCCGGCAGTTTCATTCTGGGCGTTAATTGGTTAAATACGTTTATATATTTTTATTTACAACGTTGTATTAATTTATTTTTTTTTAAATATTATATATTAATTTCAGTAATTTGCCACCTAGTCAAGGAGGCAAATACAGTGGATTTGGATATTCTCGTGAACCACCACCAAAAACACAATCTCAAGAAATCATTGACAATACGTTATCATCGCTAGCTTCGGTAAGATTACAATAAACCTTTCCATTTCAAACTAAACTATTATCAACTTTTATCGAATTTAGGGTTGGAGTTTACTATCGGCCGGAGCATCAAAATTTGCAGTCATTGCTAAAGAGAAAGCAGTTACTACAGCCACCATCGCATCTTCGAAGGTCAGTTTGCAATATATAGTAATGGAATGTGCTAAACACTCCATACGTCACAAATCATTGTAAAAAGAGTAGAATGTAACGGTGGCTGAAGAATTTTTCCTTTGCATTTATTTTTACTTTTTTTTGAGTAGTTTGCTTAATTTAATTTTTGTTTTATTTATTTTTTTGATAATTAGATAAAAGAGGGTGGGATTATAGACTCTGTTACTGATGTTGCATACAAGGTAGGTAAAGTATTTAATAATCTCATAATTTATAGTTATTCAATGGTATGTTATATAATAGTATAATAATCCAAATAGAAAATAGTTTAACCCCCATTTTTGAAGCTTCTTTAGAACAATTCTGCCTAAACATTTTTCTCAACATTTAACAGACAGTTAAATTATCTCAACATTTAACAGACAGTTAAATTATCTCAACATTTAACAGACAGTTAAAGCCTAACGGTCGTAAATTCGACATCAGTTTTTACAATATCAATACTTTCAATAAATTCTCCAAATTGTTGTGAATGCCGGCATATGATATTTGAATACAATAATAGGCCTTGCCTATACCGAATAAGCAACATGTCATTTTAAAAAATTTCTTTCGGACACATAGATAATTGTTACAGGCAAAATTATTAAAGCTAATACCCACAAAATGAATTTGAATGACTGTAAGTGAAATAGACGACACCCACAAATATTTTCATATGAGAAAGTTCTGGGCAAAGCAGTTCCGCGTGAGTTTGAACGAAAACAAAAATTTATTTGAAAAAACTTTAAATCATATAAAAAAATCTTAAAATCAATTACTGATTTAATAGACGTCATACAAAGACTTCACGAACACGATAATGAGGGCATTATCCGCATTTTTATCACAACTAATACACAAAACTTTGAAAGCAGAAACAGACATCATACTACAAAAATAGCTTTATATATAAATATTTAACCAATATAAAAATTAAAAACTACCAATAATAATTCAACAATTGGGCAAAAAAAAATAAATAATGAAAACTTAACTACTTTGAAAAACTGTGAACAACTACTAAAAAACAATGGGCACATTAAATTGATATGTTAAAAACTTATTACTACTTCTATCTTTTGTTCTAGTTTTTTCCTTAAATCAATTTGTAACTATAAAAATTGATACTTGTTCGAAAGAAAATTAAAATTATACGGTGCAATACCATTCATAATTAGCTAAAATGAAAACTTGTTATTATGTGCAAAAAACCCAAAAAAAAAATGTGGTAAAGTGTAATAAACCCGCATTTGTACGTCCATATGTGATAATGGATGAGATATGGATACGTCATTTAACTCCAAAGTCGACAGTTTTTAAGGGGACAGCACCTGCTCCTACATGTGCAAAAATGCAACAGTTGGCTTATAAGGTTATGGGTTTTGGGAAGCGTATGTAATAATTTCGTTGACTACTTTGGGAAAGAAGAGATCTTCAACAATCACCAAAATTGGTCGCATTTCAAAAACAAGAACGTTTCAGAATAATGCATTGTTACAAGTCAGCGAAAACGGTGTTAAAAATCTCAGTACATTTTGGAACTAATGTTATCGAAGTCTACATTGTACTTCACGAAGTCTACAATTTTTTTAAACTTTATTATTATTTGTAAATGATTCGTAAACATGTTTTTTAATTTATATTTTGTTTAAAATATCTACATCAAATTGGAAGCCTATTTAAATAGCAAGTTTTTGTATATTGTACGAGTTAATTAATATATAAAAATCGTCTTCTAGGTGACAGATATTGGCAAACGTGGTTGGAATAACTTAGCTGGAAGCAATTTTACATCACCACAAAGCGAACATGCTGGTGGTTACAGCGATTTCAATCAAGATAATTCCTACCAACGTTCCCATTCTGTGGGTGGTAACTTGTCCTCGGGCATGGGTCAACATTCGAACACCAATGACACTGATTGGGGATGGCAAAACAGTCCCCAAAAAACAATTCCATCATCGAAATCGTATAACAATCAATTTAAAAATACGCCTAACGTTAATGATGACGATGACTGGTCTGGATTCGATAGCTATCCCGATTCTTATCAAAATGCAACAACACATTCAACGTCGACGAACAGAAATATGAAATTATCGTCATCAGCGGCCACTTCGCAAAAGTTAAGTGAAGGTTTCGATAGCTTGGATGTTAAGAGCGCAAAACCAAAAACTCCATCGTCCAATAATAAATCTGCTGAAGATGATGCCTGGAATTTACTGATGAATTAATCGAAATATACACGACGATATCTGATTTGGATTTGTTTATTTATTTCGTTTATATTTTTTCTTGTTTTATATCAACTGAAATGTTTGCGATTTACATTCTTCGTTTCTAATCTAATTCTTCCTTCTAATTTTTGACGTTCTGATTATTATTTTATTTTGTAATATTGCTAGCAAATTTTTATAAACATGTAATTTTTCTTTATTCATCGTAAATATATATAAATATATGAATGTAATTACTTGAATAGGAGCTAACCATTTTCATCTAGGGATATTGTCAAAAAACAACATATTAGTTACTTGGATTTTTACAAATGCTGTTATATACCAAACCATGGAGAAAGAACTTGCCACAAATGTAAAATATACACCCAAAGAAATTTGTTAGCAGGAACAGCAGAAAAGTCGGCTAAAACAGCAGAAAGGGAAAGCAGTCACTGTTTACTGAAATAACAAACATTGTCTGCTATTTTTTAAGTTCGATTATTCTAAAACATGTTTTAATTTGGCTGAAACAAATAAAAATGTCAACTTAAGAGCTATCCTAACACTATTAAAACAATGTTTTATGAATATCTATAGTATTTGCCCAAAAATCTGAATATTTATAAAATTTAGGAGCTTGTAAGTATATTACAGTGTAATAATATACCAAAAACTACTTTTGGTTCTTAAATATGCTTTGGGGAAAAATTTATAACCTAAAAATTTTATAATTTGGTGTTTGTTAGACCCTGAAGTACAAAAATATAACAGCAGACATCGACTGCTGTTTTTAGCAGAATTTTCTATGAGTGTACTGTGACAAATATAACAATGCATTTCTTTTGGGTAGTGGAAGAATTGCCACTACTGGTGTATACTAGAGGTGTGCACGTGTAAAACTTACCCACGCACGATATTGTTTGGTGGGACTCACGCACACTCACGAAAAGTAAATTTGAGCTCACCCACAAAAATGTCGTGACTCGCGAAAAAATATCGTGACTCACAATGATTATTTTCGTCAGCTTATTTTTCCGAAATACGCTCACGCACGATATTTGGTTTGTTAATCACATTCACCACCATCAGCGTGAGTCACGACTTTGTCGTCGAGCATAATTTTATGTGTGCCTAACACGTGGGATTTATCTCAAAAAGTTGGATAGTGACATCCCTGATTTTATATTTTTAATTATGGGTCTCGCCATTACGTTGAAAACACCCAAAGACAGTATCTAAATTGTGTCCAAGTAACGCCATAAAGGTAATAACAATGTTCTCAGCGATTATTTCTAGAGTGTCTTCAAATAATTTAAAAGAAGCTATTATTTACCCTTGGTCTCTGCCAGCATTTCAAAGTTCCATTTCATCCTCATCGCTACCACAGACTCGTAAATGATACTACAACATTGGCCAACTGTGATGGGGGAAGCCTATCAAAAAGTACAAAATGTACATGAAAGTTTTTTGCCATCACTATTATTACGCAACTAGCTTGCTATAATTTATTTAAATAAAAACGAAAATAAACCCAATAAACACAAGATGAGCGTTTTTCAAATGCAACAACTTTTCAGTTTGAGGGTAAATATAATTTTCAACATAAATTCAACTTGACTTGAAATAGCTCATCTTCAATACATCTTCAAATTGTTTGCGAATTACTTCCGATTTGCCAAAATGTTGACGAAATCTTTGAAAAGGTGTTGAAGATAATATGAGAAAACTTTGACAAAACACTACCCTAAAATGCAACGAAAAAACTATGTGGTTTTCAATACTTATTTGTGCAACGAAGTTCGTGGTCAATTGCAAGAAATAAAAAAAATGGAAAATTTTAGACAAATAACCAAATAGTTTATAAAAATACGTAAGTGGAAATAATAAATGAAATAAAACTTTAAGGAAGTCACTAAATGTATATCTCTTTGCAGAAAACTAAAATTATGGATTCTACGTTCTTGAAAACATTAAAACGCTGACCGATGAAAAAATGGTGGACAATTAACTGGAACTGCTTTAAATAGTTTATAATAATTGGTACGTCAATATGAAAAATTAAATCAACAAAAATTTAAATCTCTTTGCAGAAAACTAAAATCTTTGGATGCAACATTCTTGCAAACATTAAGAAGCTGACCAATGAAAAATGAGTGGCTTATCGACAAGAAAAAGTTTCGAGAAATATTACAAATGCAACCAATTAAAATTGTTAAAAACAACAAATTGTTGAAATCAACAACTTCTGGATGAAAATGTGCATCACATCGTCAGTTTAATTCATATGTTATTATCAGTTTAAAATGGATATTTTGTGAATTCGTTCTGCTGGAAATCAATTCTAACACGCGGTCCAGTACGTTCCTAATTTCAAATTGCCCGCATGTTAATAAATTTTAATGCTGTGTTACTAATAATGTTTAAGATATAGAATTTTGGCTTTGACTTTCAAATTGAAGTGGGGATATCATTCATACAAATTTAGGTTGAAAAGTATTTGCAACGATGTTAATTTTGAATTTGACTCGCATCGAAAATTGTTTGACAAATTATTGAGTAGCGATGCATTTCAATTTGAGGATAACACTTGAGATATTATTGCTAATGTGTTGAATTTCACTGTTGAGGGTAATGTCTGTTTTTTGTTGAGAACGCGATTTTCTCAACAATTTCCCAACTTGAATATTACCCTAATACTTTGAAAAAATGTTTGAAAAATTGTTGAAATTTAGCATTTTTCAAACGTTTGTGTTTATTGGGAAGTGCTAAAAAACATAGTTATTACGCTTAAAAATTTGAAAGGTATGTGGTGAACAATTTTCGACTTTCCATAGGGTGATTGTTTTTTCAGATATTTTTCCAGACACGCTGCCTCCATCGAGAATAAAAAAAAAAACGGCTGATAGACGCTGCAACATGTAACTTGCTACATGTAAATCAACATCATTCTTTTATTAATGAAAAATGTTATGTTAAATGTGATGAGATAAACGGAAAAATCCCTGCCAGCATTTCAAAGTTCCATTTCATCCTCATCGCTACCACAGACTCGTAAGTGACACTGCAACAATCGCCAACTGTGATAGTATTTTGCCATCACTATTCGCATGAAAGTATTTTGCCATCACTATTGTTACAAGAGCCATTTTATATTTTGTGAAACACCAAGGACAACTAACTTCTTATAATTAATTTAAATAAAAACGATAATGGAGTGCTGAAAACATAGTTATTTCGCTTAAAATTGTGAAAGTTATATTAGTAAACAATTTATGACTTTCCAAATGGAATAAAGTGATAGTTTTTCAAATATTTTTCCAGACACGCTGCCTCCATTGGGAATAGAAGCACCGGCTGATAGACGCTACAACATGTAAATTGCAACTTGTAAATCAACATCAATCTTTTATTAATGCATAAAAATATGTTAAATGTGATAGTCGTATAAATGTTATATTTATGAGAATTTATACATGTTTAATAAAATTAATAAACATCTAAACAATCGTGTTTTACTTGACCACAATGATTCTTTTACAACTATCTTATTATTGGCGTTATTCTAAATGTATCCAGAAGGGCACCTAATAATTGCACTCATGCGATACTTTTTTGTAGTAACTTGGCGTGGTACAACTTATCAATAGTGACGGCGCTTTTCCGAGGAGTTTTGGATATCGTATACGACTGTTTTCGACGTAGTGGGGATTCTCAGAAGCGCCCCAAATTCAAAAAATGTTGACAGGGATGTTATGTTTATAAAGGTAGAATTACACACCATGCGTTCAATGCGTACAATGCGTCCGATAATGAAGAGTTGAAATTTCTCTTTGAAATCAAAAGCTCGAATATTCTGCCGCAAACTTAACTTTTCAATACAACATGTAAACAAATCAAGAAACGAAAAACAATTTAAAATATTGACGAGAAATTATTGATTGAATTTAAAATACATAAAGTCCTATACTTTGAAAAGTGTGTGGAATACAAAAACATAACAAAAAGCCCAAAGGCAAGGAATGTAATCAGCAAATTCATTGGTACTCCGAATTTATAAATGTTTAATCAAATTAATAAACATCTACACAATCGTGTTTTACTTGACCACGATAATTCTTTCACAACTACCTTAAAATGTACTTTTTTGATAGTTTGAAGGGGCTCTTATTGGCGTCGTTCTAAATTGATCTAAAAAGAACCTAATAATTGCACTGATGATAAACTTTTTTGTAGAAACTTGGCGTGGTAAAACTTCTCAATAGTGACGGCGTTTTTCCGATTGTTATCAACTTGGTGGGGATTCTCAGTAGTGCCGTCAAATTCAAAAAAAAATTCAAAGGCTTGGTTATTTTCACAATAAATATAAATAAATAAATAAAAAAATAAATGTTGGCAAGGCATGGATTTAAGCAATAATCGTCCTACTACCCATTTTTTTAATTTCACGGCACTTCTGAAAGTCTCCGCCAAATCGAAAACAGTCGCAAACTCATCGGGAAAGCGCCTCCACTATTGAGAAATGGTACCTCGGGCGGAATGGTAGCGGGGGAGATAACATCGAACTTTCAAATGCCGGCAGGGTAGTCGCATTGTACCAGCAATCCCAAAAACGCTTTCTGGCAAGGTAGCCATACTTCTAATAGAGAGATGCCACACCGTATAAAAAGATGATGAGACGTGTCAAACTGAAAGCCGTGGCATGGAGAAAAAAGAAACACAGCGTAGATTTTATTAAAATTGGTTTAAATTCTGCGTACATGCATGTATATATTAAATACATTTCAAATACAGTATATATGCACTAGTTGCTAGTTGGAAATTTTACACATACGTGTTTACGTGCTCAACAAGTAACCAACAAACCTATCCATAAACCATACATCAATGGCTGGACAGAAATTTCAATATGATGAGAGTGGTGGGACATTTTATTATTTCTTATTATCATTTCTGGCACTAGTTTTAATACCCACCACGATATACTATTGGCCACGAAAAAAGAAAGAAGGTAAGTACCTGACAATGCAAAAAAAATCTCAGACTTATCTTTTTTTGGAAGTACATAGGTTAATTGCACAAATATGGCATCTGAATAAAGTTTTCACTCCTAATTTTAGTTTATGATGAAACACACACAAATATACATTTTTATTGCGGTTACGATCCATCATTCTATGTGTTCTGTTCATCATTCAGCAGAACGATGGTGAAAGCGCCTTTCCAAAGTTGGAGAATGTACTAGTTTATAGTATATGTGTGGAGTTTTCAGTTGTAGATCACTTCGCAAAAAACTCAACGAAGACCAAACATTTGTAGTAAAATAGAGGTAATCCTCGTTTGATATGCCGTCCTCTATGCGAAAAAGTTTAATAATAAATACCTGGGAGACAGTTGTTTTTTGAATAAACAAATGTCTACTGGCAGGTGAATTTTGCAACATAATTTTTTTTTAAGAAAACATTTCAGTTGCCGTGTTGTGTTAGGCTTATCAGTTATTATTAGTACCAAGTTCTCATATATTAAATGTTACTTCACCAATATTGGTTTTGTTTATTCAGCCGTTTATTAAAATAGCATAAGCTCTAACTATTACTAATCTAATCCACGTGTTTTTATAACTTGTAGATCCAGAAAAGCTTAAGGAAGATTGTCAATGTCCAGATTGTATCAAGAAAAAAGCAATTTTGGCATCTGCTGAACCATACCGAGCTGTAAAACATGCTTCCATTCGCATTGGGTTAGTCCTAGGTTGGGCACTTTTGATATATTTGGCGTATCGTGTTTCGCAATTCGACTATGAGATGGCGAGTTTCGATCCTTTTGAAATCTTAAAAATTGAACCAACCGCATCGAAAGCCGAGATAAAGAAAGCATATCACAAATTATCCCTTGTTTTGCATCCTGACAAAGAAACTGGCGATGAGAAGGCTTTTATGATGCTCTCGAAAGCTTACCAAGCATTAACCGACGAAGTGGCTAAAGGAAATTACGAAAAGTATGGTAATCCAGATGGTCCAGGAGCTATGTCTTTTGGAATAGCGTTGCCATCGTGGATTGTTGAAAAAGAGAACTCTGTTTGGGTCTTGGGTTTGTATGGACTTATCTTCATGGTTGCCTTACCCTCGGTTGTGGGTATGTGGTGGTACCGCTCAATACGTTACTCTGGTGATAAAGTGCTATTGGACACAACACAAATGTATTTCTATTTCATCCATAAGACTCCACATATGCTGTTAAAGAGAGCACTAATGGTGCTGGCTGCAAGTTTGGAATTTGATAAGCGCCACAACTCTCAAGTGGTTGAACGTCAGTCGGATAATGAAGAAGTTCCAGCGGTAAGTTAATTTTTCTAGTATATGAAGCTTTTTACTGCGATTTTCAAACTCTGTAAACTATAGAGTTTTGCCCAAAATTACGTGGTAGTAAGAAAAGTACCTAATAAATCCGGTAAATTTTAGTTACTAATAATTGTAACCCATCCTATACAATTGCCAACTTGGGAATTGTACCATGGTTATGAATGATTCTTATAGGCACGATTACGTTCAAGTATCATTTAGAGAAACGGTAAACTATTGAATCAAAAAGGCTTGCTTTGTCCTTCCGTAGTTTGATTCGTTACAACGTTCACATGAACATAACTGATGCAAAATTTTGCAACACTTTCTAGCACATTTGTTGCGATAGTTTTAACAATGAATTTCAACAATAAATAACACAAGCATTTTCCCCAAATCATTTACAGCTTATTCGCCAACTACCCAATCTAAATGAGAAATGCAAAGAACATCCTCTATGCCGCATGTACTCGATAAAGGCTAGAGCAATATTGCATGCACACTTATCACGTCTGCCTCTAAATCCCGAGACACTGGAAAAAGATCGACAGTTCATTGTAAAAAAATGTCCTTATTTGGTACAAGAAATGGTATCATGTGTACATCAGTTGGTGATGTTAGCGTATGCTAGACGCGTACCACGTTTACCCAGTATTGAAACTATAGAGAACTGCATGAAAATGTCACCCATGATAATACAAGCTCTATGGGAATTCAAATCACCATTGTTACAATTGCCTCATGTTACGGACGACCATCTGTACTTCATGAACAAAAAGAGACACGTGAAGAATTTGCAGCAGTTTGCTCAACTGGCACCGGAGGAGAGTAGACAACTACTGAAAAGCTTGTCCGACTTCGAATACGAGAACGTGATGAAAGTGCTGGGGAAAATGCCTTCCATTGATTTTTCCATACGTTGCGAGGTCATAGACGATGAAAATACCAACGTTGTTACAGCGGGTGCTATTGTTACCGTAACAGTTACACTCGTCCGTAAAGATATGAATACATTATTTGGGGATTCAAAGGTGCCCCAAAAACAAGGCATTAAGTAAGTTTCTCCCTCATTTTGCCATTTCTTAACATTTAAATTTTTTTCTATTTAGGGACGATGATCAAAATGAAGGTGCCGAAGAAGAGGAGGCTGCTTCCGCAGCGCCTGTTAAAAAATCGTCTGCTTGGGCTAAACCTCGTAAAGGCAAAGGTGGCAAGGGAGGCAAAAAAGCACCTGCCAATCAAAAGAAAAAAGCCCCACCTCCAGCGAAATCATCAGCAGCAACGGTAAATGCTGAAACGCAACAACAGGATTCCAAAAATGATTCTGAAGGCGATTCCGAAGCGGATAGCGATATCGAAGATAAAGAATCGGTTTCCGATAGTGATGAAGAAAATGAGAAACAAACCAAGAATTCCTCTTTGGATGACGATGACGACGAGGAGTGGGAAAGATTACAAGCAAAATTAAACAAGCGGGAAAAGCTTGAAGGCAAATCACGCATATCGCACACTGTGCACTGTCCCTACTTCCCTGAAGAAAAACAGGAATACTGGTGGACTTATATCTGTGATCGTAAATCACGCACTCTACTGACAGCACCTTATCATGTCACAAATTTAGTGGAGAGAGAAGAAATTCAATTGAAATTTACAGCCCCTCGTTGGCCAGGAGTTTATACGTTTACCGTGTGCTTGCGTTCAGGTATGTCTTTCATTGATTTGAACACTCAAAGAGTACTATCTGACTACTATATGATCAATTGAATTTTAGATTCATATCTTGGTATGGATCAGCAGCAAGAACTGAAATTGGATGTGAAGAAAGCTCCCGCACCTCCCACAGATCATCCCCAATGGGATCTTAGTGAATCAGAGCACGAAAATAACGATCAGCCTGAAAATCTAAGTGACTACACGACCGATACTTCAGACGAAGAAGATTCAGAGTAAACTACGAATTCCCGTTAACCCCACGTGTATACCACCAATTCACCATCCTTTCACCATAAAAAAACATTCAAAATCCTCCCTCCTATTATAACTAATAATAAAATATTTTTTTTATATGTAGAAAAACATGATTACATCATAATGCTAGGGGATATATGTGAAGGAAACTTTCCATATTTATAATTCCATAATCTTTCTTTTTGGAGAAATGTCTACATGATCTAGACATTTGTTTGTTTTTATCCTTTTTTTTTTCTTTGACATGACAAAACCAGTGGGATATAAATTGAAGATCTGCATCCTACAGTTTCCGAAGATGCGAAAACATTTAATAAGTGTGTTGAGTTATAGTTAAAATCAAATAAGCATTTTTACTAGTTTTGTAATAAAGAAATAATTTTATTATTAATTAAAAAATGAAAAAAGTGTATTTATAAATGTGTATTTATTTTTTAATTTGCGTTAAATAGAAAATGTCCAGCGGTATGCCTACATCGATGTATTTGCCTATTTAGCTTTTCACCATCAGTTGTTGGCTGCCTTTTGCTCGTTTTCAATAAACACGTCCACTATGTTTTGTTTTGAGTCATCTTTCTTGGTGTTTTTTTCACCAGCTAGATTTTGTCCCTGATGTGAAAGTACAAGAGTGGTAAATAGTTAAAATTGGTTACTATCAATCAATTGTTTAAATAATGATTATATTTATATGTTAATCCATACAAGAATAGTTCTATTTTCTTATGTATTGGATATGCGGGACGATTTATTTACATTAGAATATCCCTTGCTTGATAGTATATTGTTTCCCCCAGTTTACACGAAGCTCCATTAGTTAACGTTCTCCAAAAAATTTGGAAGTCGTGCTTTAAAAGCAATTACAATTACAATTAACTACACAGGAAATTCTTTTAATTCAACTTATTACTCGTACGAAAGAGAGTAAAAATTAATAAAAAGATACAAATTATTTAAATTTTATCGAACAAAATGCTAAATACATTCTATAAAAACTGCGAATTTTTGAAAACATTTGAGGTTGGACCTTTCAGAAAAGCATTAAAATGCAATAAAAATCATAAAAAATATATAAAAATTATTTATTTGGCAAAATTTCACAAACTTTTTTAATACACATCCAAAACACTGACTCCGGATCACACCTTACACTCATAAAAAAAGTATGCTAAAACAGCAGTCGATGTTTGCTGCTATATTTTTGTACTTCAGGGTCTAACGAACAAAGTTCACCACTGTGGTATCACAATGGACTGAATAGTCTAAGTGAGCCTGTAATATCGGGCTGCCACTATACCTAACCTAGGGTGTAAGAAATTATGCAAATTCGGTGCAACGGATCCGTTCACCGTGACAAGCCCATTTTAAATTTATCGCTTCTGCAGATTAAAATGAATACCCAGCGAAGATATTTTTTAATTACTTTATTGCCACGAATAGCTAACGGAAATTTATTATTATCTACATTCAAAAAAAAATTGAGTCTTCTAAAAAAGAGAAAGCCATTACAATTTGCTGAAATAGCAAACATTGTCTGCTACTATTATTTAAACTCGATTACACTAAAACATATTTTAGTTAGGCTGAAACAAACAAAAAAGTTAAACTAGGTAACACAACACAATGTAAAAGTAGGCCTCTACTCGTTCAAAAATCTGAATATTTCAGAAAATATCGCATAACAGCAAACAAAATGTTTGCTGTTCTGTTGTATTGAGAGGCTAGTATGAGGTATACTTTAGATGACAAAGCCTGAACATTTTACAAATTATTGTTCGCTACACCGTGAAGTGCAGAAATATAACAGCAAACATCAACTTTGTTTTTTAGCAGACTTTTCTATGAGTGTATGTGTGGAGGCTCCTTTGGTACTGGAGGTCTACCAAAGTCACTATACCGCTAAAACAGCAATTTTTTTAACGGCTACTCTTCTTTCTTCTAAAGAAAATAATCATATTTTATCTTCAAGTTATAACATAGACCAAATGTATAGATGCCTCAAGTCAATGCACAATGCAGAGCGCAGTCAATTTCTTTTTGGAGAAGGGAATTGCTCTACAAATCAGCCGAATTGAATTAAAAAAGTTGTGTATGTGTAGAATTTCATATTCTTTTATTTGGCCTCATTGGCTTAGTATTACGACAAACTTGGAGTTAATGCCCATATTTACTTTTATATAACAAACATTAATATTTTTAAAACTAAGAAAAGATTTAGTAAAACAAAATCGCCCTCATAATGCCGAAAGCCGATTGTTCAGTCGAAATCGTTTCTGTACTCTAAATAAAGCCGTTCATATTACTAGTTTACTTGTACAACATTTTGGGCATTTAAAAAAAAGCAGAAAAAAAAATCCGTAAGAAGTTGTATAAATAAATAAAAAATAAACATACAATTCGAAATGAGCATTATCCACATATCTTATTTTCAAACCCGATACGTCTTCCGCTCCAAAACAAATTGGTAAGTCAATTATCAATATGTATGCTGAAACTTTTTTAGTTCTATAGGGATTCGGTTTCTTAATTCTCTATATTTTGTGATTTTAATGGCGATTTCGATTCGAATAATAGGTGAAACATTCTCAAGATTGCAAAATATGAAGGATACTGTCATAGCTTTTGGATACAGGAACTCTCACAATATTATCAATTAGCATTACCTATGGAATGACACTGTCATTTAAATGAGGGATAAAGTATTGGAACACTAAGGCAACATAGTTTTTGGTGTAGCCCTAAGGCTATAGCAATGTGTTGCGTGTTTTTCTTGTGGGTTTTTTCTTGTGGGATTGTAATTAAGCCAATGTACAGAAACAAATAGAAAATCAAGCAAGGGTGTTTATTACATATTTTTGTAAATATTTATAAATATTCTCAAGTTTTTTTTAACGGTAATTTTTAGTTTATTTATTTTTAAAATACTATTAGAATCTTAATTTTTATTGCATATATGTATGTATTTACAAGGACTTTTCATTTAGTAATCGGGCAACAATAATGGACGAATAATTAACATCTACATATATAAGTGAGGGCATTGTGTTGGTTCAACATTTAATATTGGTGTTGTGTAGGGTGTTACAGGTGCCTAGTACCCATTTTTGTGTGTTCGAAAGGGTGCGTGTATGTGGGGTATGGTATCGGAGAAATTGCAATATATTTGAAACAAAAGAAATTAATTAATGTACATGAAATAAATTATTAGACAAGCAGGCAGGTGTCTCATGAAATCAGTCATTATGCGATATATAAACCAAACATCATTTATTCGTCCTCTTCTTCTTCTTCTTCTTCGTCTTCATCTTCATTTGAACTTTCTTCTTGTTTATGATCTTCTGTTCCCTTTGATTTTTCTTCACTGGACTCATTATCTTCGCCATCATTGTGTTCGTCATCTTTTTTGTCGTTATCACCAATTGTTTCTTCTGCTTTATTTACGTGTTTCTCAGCACTTTCTTCTTTCTTACTTTCCTCCACTTCATTCTCGTCATCTGAAGAATCGCCATCTTTTTCAGTTTTAGTTTCATTGTCCTTTTTATCTTCTTCAAGACTTTCGGACTCTTTCTTCGTTTCTTCTTCAGTTTCATTTTTTATCTCATGTTCCGTTTCCTCATCCGACGATTCTTCCCCCTCTTCAGGCTTTGCCTCTTCTTTATTGTTTTCATTTACATTTGCTTCCTTTTTCTCTTTTTCGTCACTTTCTTCCTTTTCGTTTTCACTCTCTTCCTCCGACGCTTCATCATCTCCTTCAATTTTGGTCTCTTCGTCCTTTCTATTTTCGTCTTCTTTGGATTCCGATTCGTTCTTTTCGTCATCCTTATCTGCATCTTCTTCTTTTTTATCTTCGGTTTCAACAGATTCCTCTTCTACATCCTTATTATTTTCATCTCCCTTAGATTCTGATTCATTCTTCTCATCTGCCTCTTTTTCTTCTTTTTTATCATCGGTTTCATCAGATTGCTCTTGTCCATCCCCATCTTCAGCATCCTTCTTTTCTTCGTTTTCATTAATCTGTTGTAAATGGTGTGACATAGTATTTTAAATAAAAATGTGGGATAATTAATATGAATATCATGCTCCAGGACGCAATGATCGGGGAGAAAAATATATAGCATGCATAATGTAAACATTTTAAAAACATTCGTTTTTTAACGCTTGCAGCAGCAGACCAAGAAAAAGATTTGACTTTTGTTTTAAAATACAAATACTGAATAATAACAAATGATTTGGACTGATAATTTCAAGAGAAGCATTATGCACAGGCTCAGGCTCAACGTTGGCTTGGAAATTTGTTTTAGCACAGCATTTCTTGACAAACTATGGATTAACATTTAAACGATGGTAGTAAATTTACAATTATCATTAACTAACGAATGAACTATTGAACTACTCAGAGATGTCACCGGTATTACTGAGAAGTGATAAACAAGGCCTGCAAATTCCTACTCATGTTTTTCTTTTACTGCGTTATAGAATCCGCTGACATTACGACTATCAGCGATGTAATGAGTTTCAAACCACATCGGGTTTTACTGAGCCACGTCCAGGTATCCGGAAAATATCACATAGATTTAAGTGACAATAATGGAACGATCTAATATTCAACTATTGAGGATAAATCGAATGAAATTGGAATGCCCATATATTTAAAATAATACATAAATATTGTGGTAATCATTTTTAAAACAGTAATAAAAAAGAAAGAAATAAAAAACATATTCTGAAACCTGCTTATGACGTGCAACTTATTTAAATTCCTTATTTTAAATAGTAGGTTTGATAATAAATATTCGGGAGAAATCGAAATCATTTTTTTCGCGACATAGAAGTATGTTAACATAATGAATAAATAATACAAAATAAATTCGAAGTAAAATTTTTAGAAACAAAATTGAACTTGAAGAAATAGCTTTTGAATATCCTTATTTACAATTTTTGTTGATATGTCATTCAATTCAAACCCCAAACTTCATTTTTTAATTTCTACACTTCATAAAAAAGGTTAACTTAATTAAAGCAATTTTTGATATGAAGCAAATCGAAAGTAATATTAAATATTTATATGAATATGTGGATTGGAATGTCCATAAAAGGTGTTCAGTCCAGTGTTCAGAAAAATTTATTTTGTTGTAGTTTTCGCAAATGTTTCAACAACCAACATTTTCCATACAAAAATGTTTAAGAGCCATATAGCAGATAATGGACACATGTTAATAACACAAGCATCCAAAGATTGAATATAACACAAACAGATATTGCACTACAAACCTCTGTATCCTTCTTGGTCTCACTATCAGGTTCTTGTTCCACTTCTTTCTTTTCAGTCTCATCATCATTTTCTTAAAAATACATAAATCAATTGGCATTTGATTTGGCAATTGCATTTAATCTGGTTCTAAGTTGTTACCTTTACCTTTTCCATTAGCCTCTGTATCAGGCACTTCGTCTTTTTTGTCATCTTCATTTTTATTTTCATCGCCTTCTTTGCCTTCTCCGTTTTCTTTGGCTTCGGCTTTGTTAGCATTCTTTAAAAATTGTACGGAAATTTTCATTACAACGATGAGCTTTGTGGCGGCTTGGCGAAATGTAGGACGAATTACTACATTGGCGGTTTTGCGCTAATTAAGATTTCGCAGCGGCATAGTAAGAAGCATGTGCAGTTATAGATAGCGGTAGATATAAAGAAATATAGATAGCCGAACGATAGAGGCCAAAAGGACGAACGAACGAAAAAAGAAAACCATCATTTACTTATGATCTTATTCCTTAGTTCTTTAAGTGTACGTACGATGATGATTCGACCTATTTGAATGTTCGTTTCATTCAGTCCAATTACACAGAAAGCGCGTGCGAGCATTTTTCACCTAGCTGGAAATTCACGGTATGGCAGTTTCAAGGCCTCTAAAGAAAGCTTGTTTTCTTGCAGAACTACAAAGGTCTAAATAAATTTGGCTTGCACAACCTATTTACGAATTTCTGTGTCTGACCATTTAGATCATAGCATAATTAGTAAATATGTTGAGTATCCCTTTTCTGTCCCATTTGGGGGGACTTGCTTATTGACTGTTGTTATTTACAAAATCTAAAGCTTAATTTATTAAAAATGTGTTACTGCGGTTAAATGTTAATTTTTGAAAATACACTTTTTTTATTAAATTTTTAGAAGTATATATGTGTTGCGTAATATTTTATTATTACATATCTTATGCATGTTATATTCTATGGAAAGAATTCATAAAAAAAATTAAATAAATTAGTTAATTTTTTCCATATTTTTATGAATACAATCCATATACATCAATTATAATTTATTTATTAATTATAATAATTCAGAGTAATAGTATATGTTTTGTGTCAAATGGAATGGGAAGCAAAAAAAAAAAAAATAAAAAAAATTAAAAAAAACATAACAAAATCACATAATAAACCAAAAATGTATAATAAATAAAAAAGTACTGTAAAACTAGTGAGGGGAGAGTGCGTTTATCAATAGGAAATAAAAAATTGTTTCGCTTAAGAGAGTGTATGAGTGTAAAATATGCGATAGTGATAGAAAGTACTGTCAATTTTCATTATTATTAATTTGAGAACTGTTGTTGTTAAGTTCACATAAACACATTTTGCTATGCAATTATGTATGTACTTAAAATTAGAAAAAATTGTATCAGCTCTATATCAATCAAAAAGAATACAAGTTTCAAACCTCAGCATTGACGTCGTCAGCATCCTTGGCAGTTTTATCTTCTTTCGATTCTTCGCCTTCGTTCTCCTTGTTTTCACCGCTCTCTTCAGCACCGTTGGTTTTTGTCTCGCCGTTTTCTTGTTTCGCACTCTCTTCGGCTGGAGTTTCAACTACGGGTGGTGCTACTTTCAAAAACTGTTCCAATGTATCGATTTCATTGGCCATATCGAAGGCATCATAATCTCCACAGTATTCTTCTTCATTAAAAATTTGTGGAGGCAAGGCATGTCTTGGTTCGGGATCACTAACTGTGGCCCCATTGCTCGTTGATTTGTTTTGCATAAATTCTTTGTCAGCTTCACGACCAGGTTCAGTAATATCAATTACCTCATATTCAATGTTCTTACTTTCCAATATCATAAGAACTCTTTGCTGGCGTTTTTTAACCTGTAACATTTAATGTTTATATTTTAGTATATTTGAACATTTTCATATTATCGATGTATAAAGCTTGGTGTACTAATTTAAATTTTATATAAATAATTTTTTCTTTTTTATAATTAACGCCATCGTCTGGCCTTTCTGTTGTTATATAGCTTTCTGAAAGATTTACATCAGGTCGAGCATCCAGTCGACATTTAAAAAGGCTAAAAATGAGGGATAAAATAAACAGAGATGGAATATAGACAATTCCATCCAAAGAAATTTGCCAGTGGAAACAACAAAAGATAACAGTCGCTGTTTGCGAAAATAGCAACAATTTTCTGCTATTTTTTATACTCAATTACACTAAAACCTGTTCATAACAAGCAAAGAAGGAACAATCGAAACACATTAAACACAATGCATTAAGAAAATGTTTTTATTTGATCAGGAATTTGAATTTTTCTCAAATTAAGGCATATCAGCAACCAAACTAAACAATTTTCAATAGAGCAATTCGTTATGTATATTCTCTTACACAGCGAAAAAAAAACGCTATAAACTATTTTCAACTAAAACCTTGATTGAACGTAATCAATTAAAAAAAAATACAATTAACATTTTAATCAATATAAAAATAGATTCAATTAAGAAAATAAGTTTAAGTTGACTTTATTTTGTAATTCGAAGCCTCAGCCTCAAATTATTTAAAATTATAACCGAATAAATCATAAAAAATATAAACTATTGTAAAATTAAAAAAAAATCTAATGGGAAAATAATTATAGATAAACAAAACTATAATAAATAAATGACATCTTTAATTAAACATTTTATTGACCTTTTCGATCAAAATCAATTAAAGTTTTAACTCAATCAATAAAAAATTCATTGAAATTGCCGGGAAAACTCAATTATTCAATGATATTTTTAATTCTAAATAATGAGATTGGTACTACAATTTTCGTGATTGAAAAAATTTCAATTAAAAAATTAATTGGATAAATTAATTTCGAGATTGAATCGGAAAAAATCTGGGTTATATACGTCAGCTTGTAATCGACTATTTGGTTAACATTTATTTTAGAGCGGTCCACGTTGGAGTTGCTCGACTATACAATGTCTTGCCTGTTCATTTAAGAAAATTTTAATGTTCTACGTCTACTTTCCGTAAAAAGTTTATTAACCTCATCAGTCTAAGCAATGTGTAATGCAGAATTGTTTATATTTATTTACAGCTTTTTTCATTTGGGTTGTTAGCACATACAATGTTGGGGTGTTAGCACGTACAAGGACAATGTTGAATAGCAATTTTTATAATTATTGTACTGCTTTTTATATTGTCTTTCTAATTATTTCTATTATTTTTATAATATCAATAAGAAGACTGTAGAGTACTATGTTATTCTTTTGATACCTTGTTATACTATCTATTGCTACAAATTAATGAATTAAACAAGAAATTGTGTAGCTTTTGGGTCATATATGGAGTAGCTACTTGAATCTTTATGAAATAAACAAATGAAATGCTTGCTGATCGCAATATGGGTCTATTAGGTACATTAGAGGTCTGGGATCCATAAAAAATGTTTTTTGGTTCTTGAACGTCCTTTGGATATAAATGTTAATGTATAAACATTGTTATTTCCTAAATCGTTAAGTATAAAAAGAACTTTTTTCCTATAGACATACCTCCTTTTTGGTCAATTAACTGTAAAAGCCAGTACAATTTAATCTTTTTTGGTTTTCTGGCGAAACTCGGTTTAATTTATGCTGCTTCAAAAATATACGAGAAATTTAGCAAACATCCGACCATAAGCGTAGGAAGGCCTCCGGGGGGGGGGGGGGCTTAGACCCCTCCAGAAAAATTTTAGCCCCCCCCCAGAATTTGAAAGCCTATTTACGATTTTTCATTGTTTTTATATATCTAGCAAAAAAGCGTTACCAAAAAAGTAGTGAAAATGTTATATTTGGATCCGGAAGTGGTGGAAAATTGGCGCAGAAATTATGAATTTAACATGGACTTGTCCTAGGACGGATGTCCACCATTTCAACAGCTGTTGCACTGAATTTGAATCACTTTTTAGGGTGTGATCTGAATTCAGTGTTTTGAATGTGAATTAAAAATTTGTGTGATATTTTTCCAAATAAAAAAAAAGAACAGGTTGTAGAAATTGAGTTTAAAAGCTTCCTGTATAGCTAAAACAATTAGCATCTTAATAAGGACATCTTTGGAAGAGCTTTTACCATAAAGTTGTGTCTTTAGAACAACTTCCATTTTTTTTTTTGCTGGGAAAAATTATGGAACTATTAGTTGCTTTATTATAAATTAATTGTCTAGTTATGTTGAGGTCTGACTTTTTATTCATTTTTATAAAATAAAATATTAACCCTCTAATGCCCCAAATTTTTGCCACAAGACAAATTTATACGGTAAAATTCAGTATATGCTGCAAAGCCTCTTGAACAGTTTTAACGAAATTTTCTTTTTTTTTTACCCAGTTTTGTTGGCTAAAGGTGTGTTTTACTAAAGGCTTCGTCATATAACGAAGCCCGCCTAAAGGCAGGATTGGGCATTAGAGGGTTAAGTGAATCTATAACTTCAGTCTATTAATTTTTAGCTAGGGGGGGGCTGTAGCCCCCCTAGGAAAATTGTCTAGCTACGCTAATGCATCCGACATAACTAATCACAGAAAGTCTGACAATATATAAGCAATTTGTTCACATAGGATGAGGAATTAAGAACAAGCATATTATTTGGTATTATGAACACTAAACAACAACTATTGCTATCATGTCTATCCAATTTCTCCATTTCTTTGAAAATAAAAGAAATGCGTCACCTTATTAAACGAACTTCTAAACAGGTTTCTTTCTATGAGTAAGATATTAGCTTGCTATCATATTTTACCTACACTCTTTCCGATCGGGTTCCTTAACCTCTGTTGCAGTAACAGAAATGATTACCATAAAATGGTCATTGTATTATGAATATAATAAAAAGACAGCTATTGATAGGACAATGTCATGCAAAAATATTCCGGAAGGAACAATTTGCATCTCTGTATGTGTTGGGGTCTTGTAAAAACACATCATCCACCTCTCGCATCACGTCCGCGCACCTCCCCCATAAACCATTCATATTCCAAACAAAAAATGGAATACATCTATTAACATACATAATGTACAATTCTATACCTTACAAAACCAACATACAACGGTCAGTAATGACAGGGTAGTCTTGCCCCGCCCACATAAAATCATAATCAATCCTCACCTCCTTGTTACCAGACATTCCGCTTATGTAGACTTTAATTTGAACCATCTTTCTTCCGCTTCCAACTTATTCCAATAACAATTTTTCAAATGACCAGCACTGGACGTGTATGCAGACTCTATGGCAAAATATATCTTTTTGAGGAAAAAAAAGAAATATTTTTAGATTTTAATTCTTCTGTCTGACCGACCGTTTCTCTCTCTCACACACAATTAATTCGCTTCCGATACGTATTTTGACGTTTGACGAGGGAACGGGAGAGGGTGACAAGTTTACAATAATGTATTTCACTTTTTCAAATTTATTAAAAAATCTACTATGCTGAATTTAACTTTTATTCCAAAATTCTAGGTTCACAAACGCACATAAATAAATGAAATAAATTAAATTAGTAGAGGATAAAGGAAGGTAGTAGTGTTCGACAACGGAATCTAAATGTGGTCGTAGAGCGTCACTGTTAACTTTATTTAAAAAGCGTGGCATAATAAAAGCAATGGTGTGTACACATAGAACGATGCGTTGCTTATATTCTATGAGTATGGGCATCACCTTTTCTGGCAATATTTACTCAATTTCAAACATTTATTTACAGCCTCTTTCTGTATGTCAGAAGCAGGCAGTTAATGATACATTGTCAGACAAAATAAAGAATATTCTAAAAACAGCAGTTGTTTCCGGCTGTTATATTTTTTTAACTTCTTAGTCGCAATTCGCAAAATTTTTAGGTTTTAAAAAAAGGAGATGACTTGCATTACGTGTGGTTTCAACAAGACGGTGTCACATGCCGCTATTCGGCGGCGCACAATTATGTAATCCGAATGGCATTAATTGTTAATTGCACAACCAATCTTAAAATCAAATTTACATATCATTAAAATTTTCTGAGGTAAATTTTTGCAAAGTTATAGCAACTTGATACTGACGGATTTTGGTTGGAAAGTCAAACATTTTGACAAAAAATACAACAATTATTAATAATTTTTTCTGAATTAAATAATTACTTTTGATTAATTGGCTGCTAATTTTGAGTCGACATATTCGGCAGTTTTTGAGAGGCGAGTCCGGTGAATATTTTCACATTTGGCCTATTTTTTGTGGAACAATGTCAAAGCTGTATGAAGGCAAGCCCGCATTGGAAGACAATATTGAGGCAATTATTCGTGAGATACGCGGTGAACATTTTTATAAAACAAACTATTGTACTAGCGATTCAACTAAAGATGTCATGCAATTTCCTTTTTTAATGTTCCTATAGCTCTTAAAAATCTCCTTTTATAATGTTTTGGGTACATTTCCCGTCACAGTTGTTGTTGTTGTAGCCCCTGTGGGAAAAGTATAGAAAAGACAAAACAAACAAAGGATAAACGATTACAAACAAATACAGGGATTAGACATTTCAAGCATCCACATCCAGTTCAAGGAAGCGTGCTGCCTCAACTGGATGTGTCCAAAGCGAAGCAGGTGTCAGATCTGTCGGTCTAGCAGGACATTCGAAGAGGTGCCTCGTGATATGAGGCGAATGTCCACAATTCGGGCAAACATCCTGAATTGCCGGGTTCAATATGGAGAGGTAACTGTTTAGGTACCTAGAGATCCCCGATCTTAGCTGGGACAGCACCGACCTGGTTTCTCTAGGAAGCCGTCTCTCATCTTCGTTGATCGGTGGTGGCCTACCTCCCAGTACAACACTGCACTGGTAGGAGTTGATCGCATCTTGAACCGCTGCCGTGTGTACTGCACTCAATGCCGTCCTTATTCCCTCATCACTGTCATCGCCGATCACATGTTCTATTGACTGTAAGTCCTTCCTAAAATCAAACCGAATGGGTCTACCCCTCTCGGTCGTTGCCCTCCTTGAGGTGGCGTGGTTCGGGTGGTTTACACTTCTACACTTTATCAGGTGCTGTTGGGTGAGGAGGGTACAGTGTTGCCTCACCGATAGCATTTTGGACTCATGATGCAGATGCTGTTCCGGGGTCTTGGAGTGACACCCGGTCGCAATCCGCAGCGCAGTATTTTGCACCGTCTGGAGATTTCTCCATTGGGTATCGCTAATACTGGGAGTCCAAACAGGGGCTGCATAATCGATAAGGGGACGACCAATAGACTCGTAGGTCTTTTGTATCGTCTCTTTATCTTTCCCCCAGGTGCTACCAGCCAATGCCTTCAGGATCTTGTTTCTGCTCCCAACCTTCTTAGCTACCACTTCCGCATGTTTACCAAAGAGGAACAGGCTATCAAACGTCACACCAAGAACCTTGGGGTTCCTGGAAGTGGGGATACTCTGGCCACGAATGTGGATATCGAGTTCCATGTTCACCTCTTTAGTCCACGATGTGAAGATGGTCGCTGTAGATTTGGGGGCAGAAAGTTTCAGATTCCTGTCGACAAAGAAATCCCTAAGTGTAGGTAAGTAGTCATTTATCCTCACCTCAAGCTCCCTTATGTCTCTACCTGTGGTCACTATGGAACAATCGTCCGCATAGGTTATCAGGTGGACATCTGGTGGTGGTTGGGGAGCTCCAGCCACGTAAAAATTGAAGAGGAGGGGGGACAATACACCGCCTTGAGGTACGCCCTGTTTGTTCCTCCTGGGCGTTGATCTTCTTCCTCTAAATTCCACATAGGACTGTCTGCCAGCCATGTAGTTCGCCAACCATCTCTTGAGATTATTGGGAAGGGTGGTTCCCATAATGTCTCCCAAGAGCGTGGTGTGGTTCACCGTATCGAACGCCTTAGACAAGTCCAGTGCTACGAGGATCGAACGTTTATGCGGCCTCTTACTGTTTAGTCCCTCTGCAATGTTGGCTGTTAATTCGCACAAAGCAGTGGTTGTACTCCTGCCCGAGCGGAAACCATGCTGATGTTCTGCCAACATTAGATGTTCTGAAAAGCAGGGCAGTAAAATAGCCTCCAGAATCTTCGTTACGGGGGACAAAAGAGTAATTGGTCGATACGAGTCTCCTAGGTGTGCCTGTTTCCCTGGTTTCAGAACAGGAACAACCTTCCCTATTTTCCAGATGTCCGGTATTTCAAGGGTGTTGAGACAGATATTGAAGATATGGGTCAGATATCTAACACCATTCTCTCCAATATGTTTCAACATCCTCGTAGCCAAACCATCTGGGCCAATCGCTGTGGAGCTCTTGGCGGCCTTTATCGCCTGGAGAACATTCTCCCGACTGATGACCATGGGTGGGTTGTCCTGTCTGAGGGCACGGAAGACTCGCCTTTGCTTTCTACTTGCACGATCGACTGATTGGGGGTGCTCGACAAATTGTCTGCAGAAAGCATTCGCTGCACCTGTGTCGTCTTTTGGAGTTTGCCCCCCAAACGATATGGAAATGTTATCCGTACGTTTGGGGTTCGAGAGGTTCCTGATCGTAGACCAAAGCCGTTTGGATCCGAGATCGGACTACTCCAAATGCTTGCGCCACTTTTCTCGCTTGTGGGTGGCAACAAGTCGGTCGATCTCCTTAGCGAGGCTCGGGATCAGCTGGGTCTACTTTCCGGATCTCGTCCCTCTTATCTGCCAACCTTGATGCTTCCATTGGGAAATTCGGACGGATGTCGGGGATCCGGCCCGCTGGTATGCACCTTTTACACGCTCTATTCAAGACATCCCTGAAGAATTTCTCTCCAGCCGGCGCTGACGTTGGCAGGGGGGCAGTGGCAAACTCGTACTCGGTTAGCGAGGTAAAAAGCTCCCAATTAGCTTTACCAAAGTTCATAAACGTCTTCTTCTCTGGAATTACGGTGTCTGTCCCTAAGTCAATAGACACTGTGATCGGGAGGTGGTCGGAATTCATGGCTATGTCTACATGCCATGAGGTCTGAGTCACGAGGTCAGAGCTAACCATGGTGATGTCAGGGGAGCTTCGGCAGGTGGCCGTTATGCGGGTCGGGTGGTTTTCATTCAGCACACAGAAATCTGTGTCATCCACCTGATCCGCAATCAATTCTCCTCTGGCATCACATCCAAGCTCTGAATACCAGCTGTCATGATGTGCATTCAGGTCGCCTAACAGGATAGTCCGCACACTGTTGAGGTGGGGCCTCAACATTGGTTTGTATCCTGTCTGGCAAACAGAATCGGGAGGTATATATACGTTTAGAATACATATATCTTCCTCTCCCACCGTGACAGTTATCCCCTGTATCTCCAAATGGGGATCGGTCGTGGTCAGTGGCATGGGTCTGTATCTCACGGAATCATGGACAATGAAGGCTATTCCCCCTCCGGCATTCCTTTCTCTGTCTTGCCTAATCACAGAGTAGCAGGATGATCTCGTGAGACCATTCCTGCTGGAGAGCTTGGTCTCCTGGAGCGCGGATATGAGAATACCCCTCTTGTCCATGAAATCCGTGATTTCAGTAATCTTCCTTGTCAGTCCATTACAATTCCACTGTAGGATCTTGAGACCACTCAACTGGTTCCCAGCAGTGGACGGGACAATACGAACTATTGAATGGGCTGACGAGGAAGAGTCTATTGCAGTCTGTTGTGGGTGTCGGGTGTTTATTATGGGGTGGGGTTGCTGAAATTGTTGGATTCTCCGGCAGCAGGTACCAACAAAGTCAGGGGTATATTGGTCAGAATTCCTGAGACCTGAGCATCTCAGGTGCGTCGAGGTCTTGCAGATGGAACACCTAACCGGTTTGGCTGCCTTTGTGTATCTCTTTCTGCAAGCCTGACATGTCTCTGGACCAGCTATACTGTTATTTACGGACGGACTCGGATTTGGCAAAAGTGTCAATGTGGTTGTATTATGTGATGATGTGGGGGGATGGGTCATGACAGGTGATGTGGGGTCTGCAGTCACGACTCGAGAAGGTCTCACTGTTGTGACTACAGGGGGGGGCGACATGGGGGGCAAGCTCACACAGGTGGGACACTTGAATGCAGGATTGTAATCTCCTACATTCCTGAGTCCCGAGCAACGCAGGTGTACCCAGTTGTGACATTCGCTGCACATCACGGAGTAACTTCCGCGCGTGACCTGCCGCGAACAGACCGGACACACATACTTCACTGGACCTGGATTGCTTTCAATGTCGCCAGCACGAAGGAGAAGAATTCTGAGCAGACTGGCTGGCAGACTCTGCCCAGGAGGGAAAAAGGGATGGGGAATAGGATGGGGTGTTGGATGGGATTTGGGAAAGGGGTGGGGAAGGGTTTTCTATACATACTTGATTTCCCATGGGGAGGTTGCAGTCCTTGGACAAGGACGTGGTCCTTGTGTCGACCCCGGTACGAAGAACCGACTGCAGTGAGGGCCGTCCCGTCACAGTTGGCGATGGTGTTGTCTAAAAGGAGACTACAGTTACGATAGATATGATTTTGATACCTGATAATTAGGCCCTGTCCCAAATTTCTCACAGGGAGCGTATTGTAGAATTCATGTAACAAAATGCATGCATTAGTAATAATTTATTGTATAGAGGTTTATAGCAGCGAGTAGTTCGCTACCTATATTCGCTTGAACGGTTTGATCACTTCTTTTGACTATATTCGGCGCTTCTTGGGAGGTTCCTTCTCAAGATTCGTTGATTTTAGATCGTTCTTGTTTTTTTTACGAGCTGTTCAAAACTCAAGCTCCCTTTGTCTCGTCAACGGGTTTGCTTTTGGACACTTGATGGATACATGAATAAGTAATTTCATGCGAGAATTGGTAGACTACACTCATAGAAAAAAGTATGCAAATAACAGCAGTCGATGTCTGCTGTTATATTTTTGTACTTCAGAGCCTAATGAACAACAAATTATAACATTTTTAGGTTATACATTTTTCCCCAAAGCATATTTAAGAACCAAAAGTAATTTTTGGTATATTTTAGTACTGTAATATACTTAGAAGCTCATAAATACGATCAGCAAACATTTTGTTTACTGTTATGTCTCAATTCGATAAATATTCAGATTTTTAATCAATTACTATAGATTTTCATAAAATATTGTTTTAATTATGTTAGGATAGCTCCAAAGTTTATATTTTTATTTGTTTCAGCCAAAATAAAACATGATTTAGTGTAGTCGAGCTTAAAAAATAGCAGGAAATGTTTGCTATTTCAGCAAACAGTGACTGCTGTCCCTTTTTCAGCAGACTTTCTGCTGTTTTAGCAGACTTTTCTGCTGTCCCTACTAACAAATTTCTTTGGGTGTATATTATAGTCTTCGAATACATTGAAACATTTCATTCTCTGGACATCCTTGTTAATTTCAATGGGTCCAAAGAAAGCATTTGTATGAGATAGGGGAATAGCGTATTATTTTATTTTATAAGTTGCTGTAAGATCGACAGTTTAGTGTTCAGGTTTGGTTATAAGTTTAGACGCTGTGAAATGAACATAGAATAAGGGGGGCTTTTTGACCTGTTGCACAAATCTTTTTATTCGAACTGACCCAGCAACAAACAATCTATACACATATTAAAATTTGTCTCTTTTTATTATTTATAAAAAAATGGCATTTCTCTAATCATTAAAGTATAGAAAAGTTTTTTCTTTTACAATAGAATACATGACAAAATATATGTTTTTGTTACAAATTATTAAAAAAAAAAAAACTATTATAATAGTAAGTCTAATGATTATCCAAGAAAGCAAATGAAAGCAATGTGCATTTCTCGACTTAACGAATACTCCACATTAAACCGGGTCTTTGCTTGTAATAATATTCTATTACATATTATTAATACAAATATATGTTTTTTTTTAGAAAATATGTTTTTTACGAATATTTGAAAGAAATTATTGAAATTAAGTTATAAAATGAAATACATACGCGAAGAGCGTAGATAAGTAGTAATATATGCGGTATAATATCCGATATTTTTAAATATATATATTTTTATCTTCTGTCTCCTTGATTTTATGTTGGGATCTATAAAACTAGGTTTATATTCTTATATTCACTTTGTGGAGTTTTGAGGTTTATTCTTTGTTTTTCTCCTGTTTCTACTGCGCTGCATATACCTACAAAATTGAGAGTAGGTAGAAGGTGGAACCATGATTCTTTTATTTTGTGCCAACAATAGCCCATAAGCATTTATTTATTTGTCATATAATTTAGAATAACAGGTTCGTTTTAAGAGTGATTTTCGGAGACTGCTTTTATATGCTTTCAATATTGTATATAAATATATGTAGTATGTTCTTAGGAGGAATCAATATGGGGGGTTTAATGTCCTAGGGCTTGGCTGATGCGGTTTTTTCTTTTGTATTTTTGTTGAATCATATATTCACGTATGGATTTTGCTGTGGCATTATAATCTTACTAACTCTATTTACTAATTTATAAATTATTAGTATTTTTTGTTTTCTTGTATGTAATATACGTTTTAATTATTTGTAATTCACTTCACCCGCTTTGTAGCAGTCCAGAATTTTTTATTTCATTTTTGTATTTGATTTTTTTTCTTTTTGTTTAATATTAAAAAATAAAGTGGTATGCAAATATGGTTGTTATTTTTAACCTGCAGGTATAATGAGGTGTCATTTTTTGTTGTTGTTGTAACATTTAATTCTTAGTTATTTTTGTTTTTACTATATCTGATACTTCTTTTGTGAGAAAAAATATTTTGTTTTTCTTATTGAATTCGAATTCATTGACGGAAGAAAAACTAAAATTGTCAAAAATAATGAATAATGAAAGAGAATGTTGCTGCTGCAATTATGTTTGGAGTTGTGTAGCCGATTAGTGCAACTTTTGTAAAAAATGAAACAGATGTGGCGGTATATGACGTAGGTTTCAAGAGGTGTAGATCCTTAGCGTCAACAAAAGAAACTAATTGGTACGCTTGAGGTCCAAAAATTATGATAAATCTAAAATAAAAGAAATTGTGTAGTAAACAATTTTTCTAAAATTCCAAATATATTTGAATTACTTACAGCTTGGAGCAGCTTCATAGCGTCTTTGTATTTGATCATAAGTAAATTTTACGAAGGCATCGTATTGCTCCGCAAGTTTAGTTGTTAGCACAGCATCATATTTTTCACGCAATTCATCTTCACGTTCTTTCAGCATACGCTCACATATTAATTGCACCTATAGAGATTCAAAATTAAAAAAAGAAACATTAAAAATGTTTGTCTCGTCACAAAATGATATACTCTTGTTTGCTATATGGCTCTTTCCTAAATAGGAAGAAAGATTAAAGTACATACAAATCATGAAATATTTCTATATATTTTTTGGCAAGTAAATAAGTTGGCTTTCAAACGATGCCACCATGAAAGTTCAGATATACGTTATTAATTACTTTACGAATTTTCTGCTAGTGAACTTGAAATTGTAATGAAGTAATTTAGTAATTGTGAGTTCTACAATTGCAAAGATCAAATAAAATTAAAGGAAGGAAATGTGTGGAGACTTTAAGGTGATACTTCGGTCCCAATTAAACAGTCAGACTTAACCTGGTCCTAAAATTAGAGCGTACAACAAGCCGAAAATCGCTCTAAGTGTACGTCAATCCACACTAGGTAAAAACCCTGACTTATGAATCTGTTACCTGGGTCCGCGTTTTCTATAGACTACTATATACATAAACCACCGATTTATATAGTCTTCATGTAAAGATAGATTATTTTTTAAGCATCTAAAAGATGCATCGCGATTGATATGACGAAGATACACAGTTTTGTTAATATTATAAAAATAATTTTTTGTCGTAATTTTGAATTATTAAATATATCCCCACATTCAAATTCATACTTGAAGGGGAAGTCGGAGTCACTTTTCAGTGCAATAGAGTCACACTTGGTAATATGCTTCTCGCATAGTACCGTTTACGAGTGACGTACGATCATATTCTGGATTGAGTGATTAGCATTATTATTTAAACCCTGTTAAAGTACTACCTTTTGACTCGTACTTGACTGCGTGCCGGGTTCAGAAGTGAAAGGTAGCTGTTCATGATCTTATTTCGCAATAAATGAAGACGTAACACTGCTCTGATCTCAGATGTGGATTTCGAGAGCCTTATATACCACTGTAGTCTAAGTCGACCTAAGTATTTTTTGTTAATTTTGTTTTTTTTGTTTAGCCTGTAGGCTTAGTTTCTTCGTAATAAATTAAAATAAAATTTTCATAATAATAGGGTCAAAATCACCTACAATACCAACTTTACTTTGTATAGTAAGAGTAACCATAGTAAATTGTATTGAAATAACATTTGGGGATTACCTGTTTAAATGTAAACAATGCCTTTTCCGGATTGCGAACCATGCTTGGTGGGCTGTCAGGGCGTCTAGGACTGTCGGGTCCCATTTCCGATCCGCTGGATTCTGAATCTTGCATACGTTCCAAAGCTGCAGATGTAAAGGGCAACTGTTTACGTCTGTGCAAGCGTTTTATTTCTTCGCGAATGTTTTGTGACATTTTGTCTGGTGACATTTTTGACAAACTGGCATCGGCAAAAGGACTTGGAATAGGTTCTCTGGCAAATCGGCTACTTGGTGAATGTGGATTGGATCCGGGATGTCCATCGTGACCACCATTAATTGATGCAGAACGGGAAGGAGATCCACTGCTTCCTGATTGTCCAAATGGATTACAACGGCGGCGTTTATTGGGCCGCTGATTTATACTTTCCCAATCCAAGGAACGCTTAAGTGTTGCACAAGCCATATTTTAGTAGATTCTTAATTAGCTATTTGCGGTAAAGCACAGGCTACTTTGTTCCGTTCTCTGCAAAATTAATT
This sequence comes from Haematobia irritans, assembly GCF_050003625.1. Classification (NCBI taxonomy): domain Eukaryota; kingdom Metazoa; phylum Arthropoda; class Insecta; order Diptera; family Muscidae; genus Haematobia; species Haematobia irritans. The sequence goes on along the minus strand of NC_134400.1, from coordinate 224,579,972 downwards.
GAATATATTATTGTACATGGTGTACAATATAAAGTAAAGTAGGAATAAAGTATGTTTTAAATGCACCATACATGGTCGGATAAAACGTACACGAACTAAGATCATAATAACGTGCGACAGATAAGAAGAAATATAAACAATAAAGATTGACGACAAGGATATAGCATTTGCTGGAGCCGTTTGTTTAATAGAAAATGGCAAAACAATGGTTCCTGAAGCTACTATTAAAAAAGTTAAAAATTACTTCTCGCCTGGATTTTCATCGAACGAAAGTAGAAGTTTTTAACACTACATATCAAACGTACACACTAAGCGTCTGTGGAACAACATTGGTGAACATGAGCATATTGCAACTGGTCGAACGGTCTAGGAATAATGTGTTCCACATCGGAAAGGGAGACAGATTAAGACTGAGAATAGATTGAAAACGATAGAGCAAGTTGCCCGATTGATCATAGACAATCGAGCACGGCAGATATCTAGAAAAAAATATTTTTTGAATATTTAGCTCGAAAACTAGGCTTTTTTGACTTCTTTACTTTAATTTTTTATCTTTAAAATATACCATTTGTACGAAATACGACTAAACTTTTTTTAATTTAGTAAAATGTGCAGCCATATTTACCAAAAATAAACACGACAATGAAGTAATAAAGCGCACAACAGACCGAATGACTTGTACCATGTAAATCATTTTTTCTTGGAGAATAGTCGATAAATTTATACCTGAACGAATTATCTTGCCAGCTAATATTATTATTTTAGTTTGGAGGTTATGTTGCATTTTCAGCCAAAAGTTCATTGTATGCTTCGTGAAGTAATAGGGTGAATAGATAAAGAGAAAAAAATGCTGAGCTAAATTTTAAAATTTCATTGCAATAAAATTAATTAAATCGCAAATGAAGTCTTTTCAATGTATTCATTGTACGTGATGAATGTTGCAACATTCAAAATTATGCATAATCGTCCGCTACGGTGAAAACAAATAATTATAACAGCACGTATTTCAGGCAAAAAAAAATATGCAATAAATAGTTTATTTCACTCTACTAAAACTAAGCTACATTATCCTCATGGGCTTTGTAAAAGTAATACTTTGTAATACAAGGAACAAATATGCACCAATGCATATCAAATTTGATATTTATAGATGAAATGTTCACAAATTCCAGTTTCCAAGAAATTACATTCAAATAAATTTCGTATACATATTTCGAAATTCATGTCTAACGATACATGTTTTCCTTCTAATTGTTGAGCCCTCCACAAATTCTAAAATTGGCCGTTAGATTAATAATGAAAAATTATGGTTATATTGATGCGATTATCGCATAACGCTTAAAATTGCAAAGATTCCCATGTGGAGCTTCACCACCGTTGCAACAGCATATATTGGGATAAACAATTTTTAGTTATATCAAAGCGATGGCGAATCGAAGTAGAATAGTCCCTAAATTGACACAGGAATTCAGGTTGCGCTTAAACACTGCCCTGGAGTTGCCTTGCGGTTGGGCTTGCTGTCTGGAGTGACAAACCAAACACTTGCCCAGTTTTGCTTTTAGTAGTTGAGAGGTATACATCACTCACACATTTTTAAAAATTGTTCCACAAATTAACCTAACAATAAGAAGAAATTAATGTCAGTATATAACAAATATTCCTACAATAACTTACTAAACATTTAATTTGTGGGTATTTTAACTACAAATTATAATAAACTTATGCATATAGACAATTGAAATAAAGCCTATGAGTTTCACATACAAGATATAATCTTATAATTACAGTATGTGAGCCGTGTTGATAGCTAGTTAACAGGACTATGGTTAAAAGTCGAAAATAAATAAATTAAGCAAAACTTAAGGAAAAAAACAAAAATAAAATGTAAGGACCCAATGTAGCTTCAGTGATTTGGAAAAATAATTGAAAATGGATTTCTTGTAAATATTATCTTTGCCAATGAATTGGATTTATGATGGTAATGAGTTCCAGATGCAGGTAGCAGAGTGGATGAAACTCCATGCGAACACTAAATGCTTCCGTTAGTTCTTCCGCAACGATATTTGTTGAACAAGTATGTAGGCTTTATTGTGTATACTATTTGGAGAAGGAAGATTAATGTAACGTTATATAACTTACTTTTGAAATTATAACAACTATGGAAACGTATCTGACAATGGCAATGTAGTTTCCAGGCGATGCAGTATCAGTATTAAAAATGCACTGCCTTAGAAAAGAATTGGCATGAATTAAGATTCCGCTAGAATCATAAGTATACGTTGAGGTGCATAGAACTGAGATTGGCAAGGTGTGCGCAATATACTTTACTAACAACAGCATAAGTATATTGGGCCTTTATATAAATCGTAACTATAGGAGTTATATTTAAGTCTGGACCGATTTCAAAATCAATACAGGTCAATTCGACTTCGATTTTTAATAACAAGCCGATAATAAAGAAATTTTTATCTGCCAAATGGCAAAATTTGTGTCGTCGTGCTTTATATTGAGGACCACTGTACAATAACTCTCTGTTCCCACTTTACATATACTAGCATACACACACATACATATAAAAGATATATGACAATGCCATAAGTAACAAAAGAAAACAAAAAAAAAACCTACAAAATGGAAGATGGATAACATCAATACCAAAAAATGTGGAATTTCACAGAACCTCGAAAATAGCCACTGTTCACAAATACTTACATAGCTGGTGATGCAAATTAATTTTGTTAAACCTTTCTTCGATCAAAACTTGTTGTCAAACCACTTACATTCACGTACTTGCGATAGCGAAAGGCCACTTAAATACCCAGAAAGTTTTTTATATAAATTTTTTCACAATAATGTGATTTTAGAGAATCCAGCAATTTTCTTGCTTTTCCAAAACTTTGATGACAATGACAACTGTATATCGCTACTGTTCTCACTTTACTCATATTGACACAGTGTTGCCAGTTGCTTTTGCATTCTTTCCCTAAATCTTAAGAAAACCCCCCAATTGGTTCTATATACCCAATAAACATAGGATGAGCGTTTTTCAAAAGCAACACCTTTTCAGTTCAAGGGTAATGCGCTTTACAGACTATCAGTTATTCCGGACGGAATGTCGGTGTTTGTAAAGAATCTTACAATGTGTCGGATCGATACGACTTGTCGGCGATGACTAAATAATCGGTAAATACGTTATCGATGCCATAAACATGCAGCAGTATCGATTATGCCTTCGGACTCGACTTATAATGTGCACAATATATGGGATATGTTCGACGCGAGCACTGTCGTCCGGAATAACTGATAGTCTGTAAAGCGCATAATACTGCGTTCGCACTAGACACGAAATCTCGCTATTTAGAACCAAAATCTCTTTACAAATTTCAACTGTTCGGACTGGCAAAATAGCGAGATTTCGTAGATTTGAGGATTTAACAGCTATAGGTGGGTATTAAGTTCGAGTTCAGCCGCTAAAATCGTCATTTTTTCACGATTACTTTTCTTTAATAATCCATTTTAAGGAATACAAACTTTGTGATAATTTGCTTTGGGATATTCCCCGTCAAGTTATAATGAAATCTGCAACAAATATGTACAATTTTATGACTTTTTTTACTGATTTAGTTTTCACTTTAGTGAAAATTAGGGGCTAAACTCGAACTTAATACCCACCTTATTTGTAAATATATCAATACAAACACAAACCCGTATGTGTACTCGCACACACACATTCATCTACAAGGAAAATTGGATGAATGTGACACGCACTAGATGAATGTAGTGTAAATACCATTTGCAACATAAATTCAATTTGACTTGAAACAGGTTATCTTCAATACATTTTCAAATTGTTTGCTTCCAAACCGCCAAAATGTTGACGAAAACTTTGAAAATGTGTTGAATAATTGGAGAAAACTTAGACAAAACATTACTTTGAAATGCAACGAAAAAAAAAAACACATGGTCTTCAATTCTACTTTGTGCGACGTGGAAGAAATACAAAATGTGGAAATTTTCTGATAATCAACTGAAATTACTCAAAATATTTTACAATAATTGGAAAAAAAATGAAAACTTTAAGGAAGTCACTAAACTCAAATCTCTTTGCAGACAACTAAAATCTTTGGTGCTTTGGATGATGCATTCTTGGAAACATTAATGCGCTGTACAGACTATCAGTTATTCCGGACGGAATGTCGGTGTTTGTAGAGAATCTTACAGTGTGTCGGATCGATACGACTTCTCTGCGATGACCAAATAATCGGTAAATTTGTTATCGATCGCATTATGCGCTTTACAGACTATAAGTTTATCCGGACGACAGTGCTCGTGTCGAACATATCCCATATATTGTGTACAATATAAGGTAAGTCCGAAGGCATAATCGATTCTGCTGCATGTTTATGGGATCGATAACACATTTACCGATTATTTAGTCATCGCCAACTAAATAATCGGTAAATGTGTTATCGATCCCATAAACATGCAGCAGTATCGATTATGCCTTCGGACTTAACTTATAATGTGCACAATATGTGGGATCCCAATAAACACAAACGTTTGAAAAATACTAAAATTCAATAATTTTTCAAACATTTTTTCAAAGGATTAGGGTAATATTCAAGTTGAGAAATTGTTGAGAAAATCGCGTTCTCAACAAAAAACAGACATTACCCTCAACAGTAAAATTCAACACAATAGCAATAATTTCTCAATTGTAATCCTCAAATTGAAATGCATCGCTACTCAATAATTTCTCAAACAGTTTTCAATGTGAGAAAAATAAAAAATTACCATTGTTGCGAATACTTTCCAACCACAATTTGTATGAAAGTCAATCCTAGTTCTAACTGAAAGTCAATACTAAATTTCTAGGGATTTTGTAAATTTTATTATTTTTTTCGTTAACAAATATAATAATCTTAAAAATAACATTAATAATATATAAAAATAATAATATAATACCAATCAAAATGTAATTATCTTATTAAAAGTATTAATAAATAAAACTATGAATACAACTTTAAATATCTTAAACATTTTTACATGTATAATTCCATTTCCTCCATAATGTTGGTGTCATTAATATGCTGGCAATTTGAAATAATTACTATCGAGGAACTTGCTGGCTTGTGTGTTAGAATAGATTCCAGCAAGAGGAAATCACAAAATATCAAACTGATGACGGGATGTAAATTGATGTAATGCACATTTTCATCCAGAAGTTCTTGATATAGGAATTGTTGCACTTTGGTTTAATTGATTGCACTTTGTAAGTTTTCTGAAAACTTTTCTTTGTTGTTCCCTTCATCGGTTTTTCATCGGCCAACATCTTCCAAGAATATACCATCCAATGATTTTAGTTTTCTGCAAAACAATCGAGTTTTGTGATTTCCATTATGTTTTCATTTCACTTTTTATTTTGACTTACCAATTTTTATTTCTTCCAACTGACCACGTACTTCGTGATTTCCTCAAGAACGTTGGTGTTACAAAATTGTTATTAAAATACTGGCAATTTTCAGGAACTTGATGACCAGATAATTTGAATAAATTTCCAGCAATTTCAATTCACAAAATAACAAATTAAACCGATGATGCACATTTTCATCCAGAAGTTCTTGATATAGGAATTGTTGCACTTTGGTTTAATTGATTGCACTTTGTAAGTTTTCTGAAAACTTTTCTTTATTGTTCCCTTCATCGGTTTTTCATCGGCCAACATCTTCCAAGAATATACCATCCAATGATTTTAGTTTTCTGCAAAACAATCGAGTTTTGTGATTTCCATTATGTTTTCATTTCACTTTTTATTTTGACTTACCAATTTTTATTTCTTCCAACTGACCACGTACTTCGTGATTTCCTCAAGAACGTTGGTGTTACAAAATTGTTGTTATTAAAATACTGGCAATTTTCAGGAACTTGATGTCCAGATAATTGGAATAAATTTCCAGCAATTTCAATTCACAAAATAACAAATTAAACCGATGATGCGATATAAATTAAACTATATCACATCGATAGTTTAATTTATATCGCATCATCGGTTTAATTTGTTATTTTGTGAATTGCGAATTATCATCCAGTAGTTGTTGATATGGAAAAGCATAAATACCAAGTTTTTTTTGGTTGCACTTTGATTTATGGAAACTTTCTCTTCTCGATAAGCCACTACCATTTTTCATCGGCCAGCCTCTTAATGTGTCCAAGAATCAGCATCCAAATATTTTAGTTGTCTGCAAAGAGATTTGAGTTTAGTGACTTCCTTAAAGTTTTCATTTCGTGTTTTAGTTTTACTTACCAATTATTATAAGCAATTTCAATTGATTATTAAAAATTTCCACATTTTTGTATTTCTTCCACGAACTTTGTTGTCCAAAGTAGTATTGAAAACCATGTGGTTTTTTCGTTGCATTTCAGGGTAGTGTTTTGTCAAAGTTTTCTCCAATTATCTTCAACACATTTTCAAAGTTTTCGTCAACATTTTGCCAAATTGGTTGTAATTCGCAAACAGTTTGAAGATTTATTGAAGATGAGCTATTTCAAGTCAAGTTGAATTTATGTTGAAAATTATATTTACCCTCAAACTGAAAAGTTTTTGCATTTGAAAAACGCTCATCCTGTGTTTATTGGGATATGTTCGACTCGAGCACTGTCTTCCGGAATAACTTTACAGACGTAAAGCGCATAAAACATCTGAAAAACCATCACTTTATTCCATTTGGAATAAAGGTCAAATGTTGCTGCATAACTAAATGAACAGTTATTTAAATATGTAACTATTTTTTTCTATTATTACTATTATTAGTTTTATATAGATTTGTTAAACCAATTCACTACAATTTGTAGTTGTAGTATCTCTTCGTTATCATTATTTAAATAAATTATAATAAGCTAGTTGCCCTTGGTGTTTCACAAAATATAAAATGTACGCTTGACCTATCGAAAGCATTCGATACGGTCAACCGTGCCACATTATTCGAAGACATCGAGAATATGTGCGGACGCCAGTCGTACGTGGAATTCAGGGACAAGAAGTCGAAACCCTGTAGAGTTAAACAGGGAGTTCCCCAGGGTGGGGTGATATCTCCGGCACTGTTTAATCTCTACCTGTCCTCGATTCCACCCCCTCCTGACGGCGTCGAGATTGTATATATGCGGACGACTGTACAATAATGGCATCCGGGCCCATTGTTGATGACATATGTGATCGTTTAAACGCTTACATTGCTGATCTTAGCAGTTATTTCACTGCTAGGAATTTGAGGATATCTGCTACGAAATTCTTAGCCATACTGTTCACTACATGGACGGCGGAAGTACTTAGGCAGATGAATATTATGCGCTTTACATACTATCAGTTATTCCGGACGGAATGTCGGTGTTTGTAAGGAATCTTACAGTGTGTCGGATCGATACGACTTGTCGGCGATGACTAAATAATCGGTAAATGTGTTATCGATCCCATAAAGATGCAGCAGTATCGATTATGCCTTCGAACCTAACCTACCCCAAGATACTCGGGATAACATTCGACAGCTTGTTAAGTCGTCTGCCCATGTCACTGCTCCGCGGTAGAAACAAGGTCCTCAAGTCGCTTGTCGGCAGCACTTGGGGTGCGGACAAAGAAACCTTGTTGACTACTTATAAGGCAATTGGCCGATCAGTGGTAACCAAGAGACCAAGATCATCCCGGTGCGTCGACACAATTACATGTTCTCAAATCAGTACCTCTTGGGTTGCTATCCAAGTTGTCATCCAAATCACCATCTTGTGGATAGGCAACATCCTCCCATGAATGTAAGGGTTGATTTTCACCTTCTAGAGCGCGAGATCCAGCGTTACAAAAGTGAGCCTCTAGATCAGGCAGCATATCAGACCAGTCTGAACAGGATTCATGAGAATACTGTAGCTGAAGCGGTGAGACGCTACAAGGTTAATCCTGTTCTCGGAGTCCGACCACCGCCTTTATCACCGGAAAGATACCTCCCACAATATTTTCCTAATGTAAATAAATATTTTTATTTGAATTTGAGTCAAGATGGTTAGGTTAGGTTATGTGGCAGCCCGATGTATCAGGCTCACTTAGACTATTCAGTCCATTGTGATACCACAGTGGTGAACTTCTCTCTTATCACTGAGTGCTGCCCGATTCCATGTTAAGCTCAATGACAAGGGACCTCCTTTTTATAGCCGAGTCCGAATGGCGTTCCACATTGCAGTGAAACCACTTAGAGAAGCTTTGAAACCCTCAGAAATGTCACCAGCATTACTGAGGTGGGATAATCCACCGCTGAAATACTTTTTGGTGTTTGGTCGTAGCAGGAATCGAACCCACGACCTTGTGTATGCAAGGCGGGCATGCTAACCATTGCACCCTTGAGTCAAGATGAGTCGTCAAATTCGGCGGTGGCAAAAAAATGGTCATACTCTGGTCTAAATGGCCCATTAGACTTTATACGACAATCTATCCACCGCAAGATGGCAATGAATACTGACAGTTGCACGCCATTGCTAAATGTCAACTTTTATAAAATAGAAACACAATAGAAAAAGAATGATATGTAGTGAAGAGTCCAAGTTACAAGTGGATTGTTTAAATTTGTGTTTGTAATAAATACAGTTTACTTGCTTCACAACACAATAAAATCATATCAATCTAGAAACAAATATGGAGTGGAATGGTAAATTTTATTGTGTCATAGAAATACAATGATTTTGGTAGTTAGTTTTTAGCTAACACGTTTTCTGTATATATGTTTCCAATTAAATAGCAGTTGTGGATTGGACACATTATAAGTTCTGTCCCAGATATGGGATAACAACATCTAACCGCAGCAAACATACTATACATTCTGTGTTTTAAGTTCCATCTGAGCCTTTGCAGAAGGATTTTTCCTTTAAACATTTCTTACAACATTGTTGTGTTTCTATTTGTTGCGAGCCGGCACTTCCTATAATTCTTCCCCTCACATAAAATTTAGTTTGTTGTAATTGTTACAGCTATTTTGATTTTCCTGAATATTTCCATTTATTTTCACAGATCTTAAAAGAGAAGATGTCACCGATCTTAGCAATTGTAACGATAAGTTGAGCTGTACATTGCCTTGTAAATACATACGTTTGGGTACTTATTGCTTTGATCCTCTGGAACCGGTATGTTCAACAGCAGAAACATTTTCAAAGATATCTAACCATTTTCATTTAATTGTCATAGGTTGTCATAACATCCAAGGGTATACGCATAGTGGCTCCATTGGAAACGAATCCATCTGAAACATTCAAGTTGCACATACACAAGGATGAGGTCGTTAAGGTGATTGCCCATTTTTCTGCGAAGCTATCGGACTCCATGTTGTGTTTCTATACACTACGGTCTTGTGCAAAATATATAAGAAGTTCGCTACAAATGCCTGATATTGCACAGCCTTTAGATGGAGGTTAGTTTCGAGTAGAAGGCCCCCCATGGTATTCTACATACTATACCATTTGGTTTTGTTTTTCAGTTACATATTTCTCACCTAATGGCCCTTATCACATGCGAAAAATAATTATTCAGTTCCAGACAATAAGCGATCATGCGAAAAGTGTTATACGTTCCATATGGGATTTCTTAGATGAAATCTCTGATATAGATGCACAGGCCTTATTGCAAAGAGTCGCAGAGTCCGATCGAAAAGTTCCCAGCACAAAGAATGAAAGGTGAGTACAAGCAGATGGGTGTTGTAACAATTTCACAAATAGTTAATTTTTACATTTCAGTGAAAGTGTACCCACTGCAACTCAATTGCAATGTAGCGATATTCGACAACTGTTGATTTATCCGCCTGGAAAAGGCGGTATTTCAATAAACATAGAAGATTACATGTGCTTAGCAACTGACCAATATTTGAATGACATTATTATTGACTTCTACTTGAAATGGGTTCATGATAATGTCATTCCAAAAACTCAAAGAGAGCGTACTCATATATTTAGTACGTTCTTTTACAAACGCTTGACCACTTTCACACGACACACTGATAAAGATAAAAATATGCGACAGTCAGCGGCTCAAAAGCGTCATGCACGAGTTCAAAACTGGACAAAGAATGTCAACATCTTCGAAAAGGACTTTATCATAATTCCCATAAATGAGCATTCCCATTGGTTCTTGGCTATTATATGTTTTCCTCGTCTCAAAGGTCCGATAACATTTGATACTAACGTGCCGGTGGAATTGGAGCCTACTAAGAAAACAAGTACGTTTCAAAAACCGCTCGACATAATCTGCGATAGTTAATGTAAGAATTCTGTTTTATTATTTTTTTTTTTTTTGTAGAAATTAAAAAGGAAACAGCACAAGTTACTTTACTCTCAAAGCGTGATAGGGATACTTTTCTTAGCGAAATGTATGTTGCGGACGACGATGAAAGTGAGCGGGACGAAGCCGAGGCCGACGATAGTGATATATTTACGGACGATAGTGATACCGAGAACTACGATTCTTCGGATCACCAAGCAATCAAACAGCCACTAATACTCATATTTGATTCTTTGGTTGGTACTTCAAGAAGTCGTGTTGTAGCAACACTTCGTGACTATTTGACTTGCGAATACAAAGCTAAAATGGCCGATGCACCACTTCATACTTTTAACAAAGACAACATGCCTGGTCATTGTGTTAAAGTTCCTCAGCAAAACAATTTCACCGATTGTGGATTATATTTGCTTCAATATGTAGAGCATTTTTTCAGAGATCCCATACGCGATTACCGTATTCCCATAAAACAATTGGCGAACTGGTTTGACACGCTCACTGTAACGAAAAAACGCGAAGACATCTCAAAACTCCTGCAAAAATTAATGAATGAACTCAATGGACCTAATAACAAAGTAATGCTGCCGGAAATACCATTTCCTACCCTAAATGGGCAACTGATTGAATCAAATCCAGAGTTTGAAGAAGACGAAATGGTCGACGAAGACGATGACGATGATGTGGTGAGTCAACAATGTCGTAAGTTAACAAATGGAACCTACTAAATATTTATTTGTTTTGATAGGACGATAAAAAAAGTGAGGATATGGACAGTGCAAATGATACATGGAAGATTCCTATAAAATCGAATTCAATGACAACCGAATATGCCTCCACAATAAAAGCGTCATCATCACTACCAACGCAGAGACGCAAAATCGTTCTCAAACGACGATCAGATGTTGTAGCACCAGGCGAGGCAAATGCAGTAACACAAGTCATACAGAAAGATCAATCTATTATGAAAATGCGTAAATTTGAACCTTAATTATGTTTTCCGCAACTTTTACATCATCATCATTTCTCCTATACTCTTTTTTAATCCCATTCATTGTTCAGTTAATCCCAATTATGCTTTTAGCCTTTTGTTATATATTATGGCACATAAATCGTATTTAGTGCTCAATATCATAATATTCTGCGATTGTTCGTACCACAAAAAATGCACAATGAAAAGAAAACTTTACGTAATGTTACTGAAATAATATAATTTTATTTGATGGCCAAGCAAAAAATGTATATAACTATTCATTAATTTCGATGTAATCTAGTAAAGAACCTTTTCCATAGTTTATGAAATAACTTATAAAAGAACTGTTTTAGAATAGAATAAAAATAAAATTATTCATATTTAATAACGAATTGCGATGTCGAGATATTTTCCTATCGAAGTTATTCTCCCATTTCGACATTGACTTGACATCTACCGATTGCGATCAGCAAACATTTTGCTTTGTGTAATGCCTTATTTTGAGATAAACTGGGATTATATTTTATAGATCTAAAATAAATATTCTTATAATAATGTTTCTTTGTTCGTTAAATTTATAAAATTTCAGAAAAAGATTGATACTTTTGCAAACATTATCGTTTTTCTCGTTTTCATATTCTTTGATGTGTTGAAAGTTAATACAGTTGTTCGCTGTACACGGTAACACGGAGGGGCCATATTCCTGGGTACGTTAGAAATTTTCTGCGTTTTAACAGACTATGAATATTTTTGTCCATACAAATTGCCATGCGGTTTGGATTCAGAAGGAAAGAATAAATGAATGTAATGCGCTTTACAGACTATCAGTTATTCCGATAGGAATCATTATTTAGATTATTTATTTATTTATTTATTTATTTATTTATTTATTTAATCAACCAACGCCCTTCTGGACAACATGTTGATAGAAATTCAATCAATAGAGCTCTAGTATTCCAAATAAAAACTTAACCTTATAATTAAAACGAAACTAAAAAAAAACTTAAAATTAAAATCCTAACGCACAACCCTTTATACATAGCAAACAAGAAATTAAAACGCATTGAGTTTGAAATTGTCAGTGAGATGATAAATATTTGCATTATAGAGTAGATAAATAATTTAACAAATTCTTTTTAAATGTAAAAGGAGTAATAGAGAAATTTTTAAGGTGGTGAGGTAGCGAGTTCCATAACCTGGCTACACGTACAGAAAACGATCTCTCAAAGACAAGATGGTGAAAATGATCCAACAGCACCTGTGTATTTCTAGTCGTATTCAAAAACGTTATTGACTCCATCAAATACAGTGGTGAACCAAATTTCACCACACAGAAGAAAAAATACAAGCATCTCGAGTTTAAAAAGTTGTCAAATGAACAACCCAAAAACTGAAAAGAGTAGAAGTCGTAGTTATCACGCGCATGTGAGCCATAAACGTATCTTAAAATACCATGAAAACAAGAATGTAATTTACGTAAGTTCGATGCATTAGTACCTGAATAAACCTCCAGTCCATACACAATATTCGGCATGAGTAGGGCCTGAGCTAGTCTGTGTCGTACATCAATCGGTAGAATTACATCAATACTATATAATTTCCTTAGAGTCAGATTCACTTTTGAGCAGACAGAGGAAATATGACCCGTGAAACTCAGTCCGGAATCAATCTCAAATCCTAAACAGGAAACGGAAGTAGAACAAGGTACAACAGAATTCTGTACCGTAATACTTGCAGAGTGATCGCGCGCCCCATGAAACAAAACACAATTAGTTTTCCGCACATTTAAGCAGATATTATTCTCGTAACACCACACAGAAATACGCCCAATATCGTCGTCAAGTTCCCGAATGCAATTACCCAAAGAATAATTCGAAGAATTATATAATTGGATGTCATCCGCATAGATCCCAAGCTCAGAGAAATGAACACATTCGCAAATGTCATTGACATATAACATAAAAAGCAACGGACCTAGAATGGAACCTTGCGGGACACCATAGTATATTGCACGAGTCCCAGATGATCGACCGTTAGATATGACAAACTGCGATCGATCCGACAAAAAAGAACGAATTAACACACATGAATAGTGCGAAAAACGGAACTGAGAAAAAAGCTTATTTAAGAGAATAGTGTGGTCAACAGAATTAAACGCCTTACTTAGATCTAATATTGCAAGTATACCCGGATTCCTACGGTCTAAAGATCGTCTTATATTGTCCGTGACATGAATCATTAATGAAGTTGTGCTATGGTGGCTCCTAAAGCCAGATTGGCAGCTGTCCACCAAGGAATGTGATTCAAGATATGCACACATCTGATCCTTAAGAATTATCTCAAACGCCTTAGACAAAGCAGGTAGGACACAAATCGGTCTAAAGTCTGAGCATTCCTTGCCAGAAGTACCCTTTTTTCGTAGAGGAAATACCTTAGCCAGCTTCCAATTCGCAGGGAATATTCCAGTCATAATAATCGTATTGAAAAAATGTAGAAGATGTCGGGAAATAAATGGATAAATCAATTTAATAAATTTCACCGGAATAGAATCATGACCTGTCGCATTGGACTTAATACTAGATATTGCACAAAAAATCTCATATTCATCGACACATCGAAAATTAAAGTCATCATCACGGTCAGGATAATTAGGGCTACTGAAACTAGAAGAAGAAGAAGACGACACGGAAGTAAAACATACATTCAAATCGTCAGGATCAATATCACAGCTATAAGAGTCCGATTTGGAAGCCCCAGCATTCCTCATACGAGACCAAAAGTCTCGAGGACTGTTAATGCCACCAAAAAGGCGCGCGCCATACTCCCTTTTCGCACGTCTAATCATTCTCCGAGCCTCAGCTCTGTATCCATTGTATATATCCTTATTTCTAGCAGTCTTATTCTCCATATATGCCCTATAAGCCAAATCCCTATTGGCAATAGCAGCCCTAATCTCAGGCGTGAACCAGGCGCGTCTGCTCCGACTAACTTCTCTAACTCTTTCAGGTACATGTGTGTTGAATAATTCATAAAATATTGTATTCAAAACCGACAATTGCACATTAGTGTCGTTCGTACTGTACAAACTGACAAAATCCGCATTAACAACATCCTCCACCAAGTTATTCATATCAATTGCACTATAGTTTCTAAATGTAGTGTAACAAGAAGCGGTATTGTTAGGTAATTCGTACTGGATTAATAGAAAAGCGTGATATGAATTCACCGCCGGGAAGTAAAATTGATTGCTTCTCAAGACTGAACTGGTACAAGAAACTAGAGAATAATCGATTAACGACACAGAGTCACTACTACAGTTATAGTGAGTTGGCCTGTCATTATGAAAAACTGTGAGATTACACCTGGTAAGAAAATGCCTAAAATTAGAAAAATTACACGAACGACAAATGTCAAAGTTAAAGTCGCCCACAATCAATACATGTTCATACCTCGTTACGATGTCTGAAATGGATCTCTCCAAGGCATCCACATCGCCACGAGGGAGATAAACAATACCAACAATAAACATTGCCACAGAAGTCCGAATTTGAAGAAAAATTGCTTCACAACCCGGCTCTGAAATAGATGTCAGAATTTTCGCATTTAAACCAGAAGAAATATAACAAGCTACCCCACCACCCCTTATACCGCATCTGTCATTCCGGAATAGATTATAACCCGGAATATTAATACTTTTGCTAGATACATACGGTTTTAGCCACGTCTCAGCGAATCCAATAATGTCGAGATGACCACTGCACAGAATATTCTTTAATTCGTCAAATTTAGTTGACCTGGTTCCAGGTTTAATAGATTGGACATTGCAAAAGCCAATATTCATATTTGAGCTACCAGCGCAAAAACGTCGAATAAATGACCCGTCACTGACAATTTCACCTAAAGTGTCAAGTGAATACAAAGGAATTAGATAGGAATCATTTTTGTACACTAGTCTCTTTGGACCTTACTAAGGCTTTCGACCGTATTGATCATATTAACCTGACGAAGAAATTGTACAACAAATTTAACAATTCTAGAACGGCCTGCAAATTAATTTATTCTTATCTTTCAGATAGAAGGCAGTATGTGCCATTTAACGGGGTTAATTCTAGTATCGGCGTTGTTACATCAGGTGTGCCTCAGGGGTCCGTTATGGGACCAATATTGTTTCTGTCCTATATTAATGATATCATATCTCAGATAGAGAATACATTTTGTCAGCCTTATGTATTCGATGACGATATCTTTATTTTGTTAGGACCGAACGCTTCTGAAACTTTATCAATGAGCATATTAATAACTTTATAGGAATAATGAATGATGATGGATTAATGATCAACCCAGCTAAACCTAAAGCTATGCATTTCCACACAAGAACTCGCAATGCTTTATGCCCTCAAATTATTATCAATAATCAGATAGTTGATTACGTGGATTCTCTTAAAAGTCTTGGGGTTATGCTTGACCCGAATCTAAATTTTGATGTTCATTTAAATTATTTATCAAATCGAATTTGTCTCACTTTAAGAAAGTTATACCAATTGAGGGCTTATACTCCGAGATATATTCGTAAAAAATTGGCCCATGCTTTACTTATGTCTCTTGTAAACTATGGCATTGAAATATTTTCTGGAACATGGTCTTACAATTTAGATAGGTTAGAGAGAATTGTCCACAGAATTATCCGCTATATATATGATGTTAAATGGTATGATCATGATCGTATTCATGCATGTACTTCTGATTTTCTTGGTTGCGCTTTTCGAAATTACTTGAGTCTGCGTACTGTTCTTCATTTTTTTTAAGATTATGCAATCAAGAAAACCAGATGTTCTTGTAAATAAATTTTCATTAATAAATTCAACGCGTAATGTTCAAATTGATGTCCCTATGATACAATCCTCGATACATGAAAAGTCTTTTTTGATTCGAGTTCTTCGCTTTTGGAATCATTTGCCTAATTCACTAAGAAATTTTTCCTTATCTTACCAAGAGTAATATTTAGGATCATGTAAATGACACACATTCTTAATGAGTTACCATTTTCTTAATAAATGTGCTGGTTATTGGGTTTTTATATTATTTAATTTTGCAATACTTTGTGGTTGGGGGACCAAGTTTTAATTGTAATGTATTTATCATTGATAAGAAATTTACCATTAAATTAGTTATACTACAACTTAGTGTAGTAGTTAATCTTACAATACATGTATTATAGGCCTTATTAGGCTTCCTATGTATTGATGTTTGAAATAAAATAAAAATAATCCAGTAAACCGGAATCAAGATTAAAAAAAAATATATGCCACAATGGTGGTCCTTGAAATTTGTAAATTTCATTTCCTTATTGAGTCTATGGAATAATTTCCTTACAGAGCTATTATTTAACTAAATTATTCACGTCTGGCATCTCTATAATAGGGATGTGGTACTTCTCCCGTTTAGTGTTGTAAATTTTGATTACTTTTGACTACTCGTTACTACTCGTTACTTTTGAATTGAGTACTCGTTACTACTCGTTACTTTTATAAAAAAAATTAAAAAAGACATTGTGGGCAATTTTTAATAATATCTTCCTCTTTTTTTATTTAAAAACAGTATAAAAAACCAAATTAAATTATCCAGTTTTATTCTAGGGTTATAAAATGTGGTGTTGTAGATATATGAGTCTCGTTAGAAAAAGATTTTCACCAATCATTCAAATGTTTAGAGCCAATTTCGTATTCACTATTTGGTATTTTTTCGTCAGGGTATATCTAAATGGCATTGTGTATTACTGATGCTTGCAATTTGCAAACTTTTTAAATCCACCATTTTCCACCATTGACAGTGGATGAAAATATTTAGCGATCATTTTTATCGTGAGACCCAATGTTGAAATTATCCAATGTTGAAATTTTTGAATAAGCTTGGGTACCTTCTCTGAAAACAATTGGATTGAACCAGCTGAAGTCAACGACATTATTATTCATACTATTCGCATGAGACGTGATCCATGTGATGCTTTAAATTATAGCTCCCACCTAAACCCAATGCAAATTTTTTCAAATGCAACCGTTTTTAAGAAATCAGATAAATTTTTCACTTTGTTCAAAGGTGAAGCCATATATCCTTTTCGTGTTATTTTAACTGATAAAACGATTTTCGAAAACTTCGATTAATATTTTCCAAGAAGTCAAGAATTTTACTTCCAAACCGCCAACTTACTTACCGTCAGAAGAAAAAAAACTGGCATTGAAGATATTGAGTACTCTTTTACTAGTAACGAGTACTCAAAAAATTAGTCAGTAACGAGTACTTGTAATCAAATACTCGTTACTTTCGCAACACTACTTCCGTTTTGAATAGTTAGAAGGACGACATATGGCTCTAAAAATATATGACATTATGTGTTCCAAATCGGAAAATTTATGCACTGGCTAAAAATTGGACAAATCGGATAACTAAAAACATAATTTTCAATTCGTAACTTAGATTTGGTACATCCAGCAAAACCTGGATAATTAGTTGAGGCGAAAACTGATTACGAAGAGCATTTGTGTCTTACCCTCATAAATACCGCGTACTTGAAAATCATGACTTACCAATACCGTATAGTTGCGGTTACTACTACACAGTCAATATATTTGTTGTTTATTTCTCACACACTGCATTTTTTACTATTATCTCGTCAACGCTTACAATGCTGAGAAAACAAGTACTTATAGGACATGTCTTTGCGTAATCAAATTTCCATTTAATATACTTACCAAGTTTGTACGAGGTTGCATCCAATATTTTTTGGTAATGAAAGGTTTTGCAGGGTAGGGGCAACTTTGAAACTCTCAAATATATCACCAGCGCATTATTCAGACAAAATAAAATCTTTTTGGAGATCGGTCCAAACTTGGATTGAAACAATGACCATTTGCATTCGTTGTTTTCCTAAACAACGTATAAATCATCTATAATGTGGCATTACAATCTATGAAAACATCAAAACTATATTAATCTTTTGCTGAGAGAAACGGATCATCTATGCGAATCTAATATCTGTGAAAGACAGCTGTTTTTTTTCGCAACAAAGGTTTTGCAGGGTAGGGGCAACTTTGAAACTCTCAAATATATCACCAGCAGTGTTGCCAACTCCCCAAGGCCAAAACGCACCAAAAATATATTATAAATTCTAACATACCATCTTCCACCACAAAATCAAAAATTAAATGCTCTACTAAAAAAAAAAAAAAAAAAAAAAAAAAAAAAAAAAAAAACTTCCGAAGATGTATTATAGAAGTTAAGGTGGGTATTAAGATCGAGTTTAGCTGCTAAAATAGTCATTTTTTCACAATTACTTTTCTTTAATAATTCATTTTAAGGAATACAAACTTTGTGAAAATTTGCTTTTGGCTATTCCCCATCAAGTTATAATAAAATTTGCAGCAAATATGCATAATTTTATGCATATTTTATAGTTTTCACTTTAGCGGCAAAACTCGAACTTAGTACTCACCATTATGAACCGCTATTCAAGTATACACTTTGATCAGTTTTAATGCTTTCGTCCTATTCATTTTGATCAATGATGTTTTTCAACTTTCAAAATATTAATATATGGAAGGAGTCTATTGCTTATTTCAGTTGTGCGTGCTTTTGTGAATTTAATACAAACGTTTTTAATGACATCTTTACCAAATTCAAAAATTCGATACTCATCGCTCGACTTTCCTACAGAATATCCTAAATAACAATATTAATTAAAAAATAATCAATACCAACTTCATAACAATCAAATTCTATATTTGGCAATAAATTTGAGTTTCTTCGGCTCTTGAAAGTCTAATCAAAATTTTTGTAGCAATTAAACTTAATACTGTTCAAAATAAAAAAAAAAGCACCAAAAGCACTAAATGAAAATGCCAGAAAGCACCAAGTTGGTGCTTTTTTTGAAAAGGCACCAAAAAGGCAATTTGGTGCTTTTTAGAAATCAAAAAGCACTAAATTTGGTGCTAAAAGCACCAAATTGGCAACACTGATCACCAGCGCATTATTCAGACAAAATAAAATCTTTTTGGAGATCGGTCCAAACTTGGATTGAAACAATGACCATTTGCATTCGTTGTTTTCCTAAACAACGTATAAATCATCTATAATGTGGCATTACAATCTATGAACCCAATAAACACAGGATGAGCGTTTTTCAAATGCAAAAACTTTTCAGTTTGAGGGTAAATATAATTTTCAACATAAATTCAACTTGACTTGAAATAGCTCATCTTCAATAAATCTTCAAACTGTTTGCGAATTACAACCAATTTGGCAAAATGTTGACGAAAACTTTGAAAATGTGTTGAAGATAATTGGAGAAAACTTTGACAAAACACTACCCTGAAATGCAACGAAAAAACCACATGGTTTTCAATACTACTTTGGACAACAAAGTTCGTGGAAGAAATACAAAAATGTGGAAATTTTTAATAATCAATTGAAATTGCTTATAATAATTGGTAAGTAAAACTAAAACACGAAATGAAAACTTTAAGGAAGTCACTAAACTCAAATCTCTTTGCAGACAACTAAAATATTTGGATGCTGATTCTTGGACACATTAAGAGGCTGGCCGATGAAAAATGGTAGTGGCTTATCGAGAAGAGAAAGTTTCCATAAATCAAAGTGCAACCAAAAAAAACTTGGTATTTATGCTTTTCCATATCAACAACTACTGGATGATAATTCGCAATTCACAAAATAACAAATTAAACCGATGATGCGATATAAATTAAACTATCGATGTGATATAGTTTAATTTATATCGCATCATCGGTTTAATTTGTTATTTTGTGAATTGAAATTGCTGGAAATTTATTCCAATTATCTGGACATCAAGTTCCTGAAAATTGCCAGTATTTTAATAACAACAATTTTGTAACACCAACGTTCTTGAGGAAATCACGAAGTACGTGGTCAGTTGGAAGAAATAAAAATTGGTAAGTCAAAATAAAAAGTGAAATGAAAACATAATGGAAATCACAAAACTCGATTGTTTTGCAGAAAACTAAAATCATTGGATGGTATATTCTTGGAAGATGTTGGCCGATGAAAAACCGATGAAGGGAACAATAAAGAAAAGTTTTCAGAAAACTTACAAAGTGCAATCAATTAAACCAAAGTGCAACAATTCCTATATCAAGAACTTCTGGATGAAAATGTGCATCATCGGTTTAATTTGTTATTTTGTGAATTGAAATTGCTGGAAATTTATTCAAATTATCTGGTCATCAAGTTCCTGAAAATTGCCAGTATTTTAATAACAATTTTGTAACACCAACGTTCTTGAGGAAATCACGAAGTACGTGGTCAGTTGGAAGAAATAAAAATTGGTAAGTCAAAATAAAAAGTGAAATGAAAACATAATGGAAATCACAAAACTCGATTGTTTTGCAGAAAACTAAAATCATTGGATGGTATATTCTTGGAAGATGTTGGCCGATGAAAAACCGATGAAGGGAACAACAAAGAAAAGTTTTCAGAAAACTTACAAAGTGCAATCAATTAAACCAAAGTGCAACAATTCCTATATCAAGAACTTCTGGATGAAAATGTGCATTACATCAATTTACATCCCGTCATCAGTTTGATATTTTGTGATTTCCTCTTGCTGGAATCTATTCTAACACACAAGCCAGCAAGTTCCTCGATAGTAATTATTTCAAATTGCCAGCATATTAATGACACCAACATTATGGAGGAAATGGAATTATACATGTAAAAATGTTTAAGATATTTAAAGTTGTATTCATAGTTTTATTTATTAATACTTTTAATAAGATAATTACATTTTGATTGGTATTATATTATTATTTTTATATATTATTAATGTTATTTTTAAGATTATTATATTTGTTAACGAAAAAAATAATAAAATTTACAAAATCCCTAGAAATTTAGTATTGACTTTCAGTTAGAACTAGGATTGACTTTCATACAAATTGTGGTTGGAAAGTATTCGCAACAATGGTAATTTTTTATTTTTCTCACATTGAAAACTGTTTGAGAAATTATTGAGTAGCGATGCATTTCAATTTGAGGATTACAATTGAGAAATTATTGCTATTGTGTTGAATTTTACTGTTGAGGGTAATGTCTGTTTTTTGTTGAGAACGCGATTTTCTCAACAATTTCTCAACTTGAATATTACCCTAATCCTTTGAAAAAATGTTTGAAAAATTATTGAATTTTAGTATTTTTCAAACGTTTGTGTTTATTGGGAAAACATCAAAACTATATTAATCTTTTGCTGAGAGAAACGGATCATCTATGCGAATCTAATATCTGTGAAAGACAGCTGTTTTTTTCGCAACATATGTAGCCATTGTTATTGTTATCGCAGTTATATCGACTACCTTCTGTGAGTGTGTAATCGATAAAGTTTTATGAGTCATTGTTTACTATCGATGAAGTGAATTTCATTGACTAGCTCATAAAATTAAAAGTGCAGAAAGGAACTAAGGAACTTCTTTTGTGCCACAAAAATGTTTAGTAGTGGCCCCAATTATACTAAGTTGAAGACGAATTTGCGTTTAGCTGTGAATCGTCTTAAACTGTTGGAGAAGAAAAAAGCTGAGATTGCTCAGAAATCCAGAAAAGAAATTGCCGATTTCTTGGCGACAGGAAAAACAGAAAGGGCTCGAATAAGAGTTGAACATATTATAAGGTATGCAAATAATTGTAAATGTTTGACACTATTTCTTATTACTTGTGTTCGACCTGTGTTTCTACTATATAAAAGGGAAGACTATCTTGTGGAAGCCATGGAAGTGGTGGAAATGTATTGCGATTTATTATTGGCCAGATTTGGTCTTGTAACTCAAATGAAGGAATTAGATGATGGTATTGCTGAGGCAGTTTCTAGCGTGGTGTGGGTCTGTCCTCGTATGCAGAGTGATGTAGCAGAGCTAAAAGTAATTTCTGATATTTTCATACAAAAATATGGGCCACAATTTGCCGAAAAAGCACGGACAGCTACAGGAGACGATCACCATGTCTCCCATAAATTAATGCATAAACTGCAGTTGCAAGCCCCACCCAAGTTGTTGGTGGAGAAATACCTAATTGAGATTGCCAAGAACTATAACATTGAGTATGAACCGGATCCTCAAGTAATGAATGAAGATGGTGATGGTCAAGGTAATTGAGTATTCTTTCACAGTGTATATATTCTCTAACATAAAGCATCTTCTATACGAATAGCTAAAGATCAATCTCTTATTGATTTATCGGATCGGAATAATCTGGGTGGAGGGGGCCCACATGAAATCGGTTTTATTGGATATCCCAGTTTACCACCAATGCCGGCTGTTCCAAACAATAAACCTTTTAATTATCCTCCACCCTATGGTGGTGGTGGCGGTGGTGGAGCTGCTGCTCCTCCCTTGCCATATGGTGGCCCTTCTGGTGGCACTGCTT
The DNA here is from genome assembly GCF_050003625.1 of Haematobia irritans. Classification (NCBI taxonomy): domain Eukaryota; kingdom Metazoa; phylum Arthropoda; class Insecta; order Diptera; family Muscidae; genus Haematobia; species Haematobia irritans. The sequence continues at coordinate 224,557,257 of NC_134400.1, read as the reverse complement.
CTGGCGGACCACCACCATTCAACTACAATATACCACCGACCACTACTCCAAACAATGAGGTTAAGGATTTGAATACACAATTTATTAATGTAAGTATAGGACGTGTCTACCTTTTTTTGGTGATGCTATTTTAAGTAATTTGATGGCATTTTGATTTTATATATCGGCCAAAGTTGTGTTCATAAACGCGGTGTGGTACACTTACTTATTCGTAACAAATTCCAAACAAGTTATTACAGACAAAAAAGTTCATCCACTTTCACTTCCATGCAGCTGTATTAATGAATTTGTATATAACGAAAAGCAACACAAATACATTTTACTTTTGGGGTATATGGAATTAAATTAAGTTTAAATTTTGTTAGGAGTAATGCATAAATTCAGACAATAGCCATCATTTGCATGAACCATGCGTTTAATTTTACCTGATCAGCTTTTGATGCATTCCAAAATTTATTCAAATCAGAAACCAATATCTTATATTGCAAAAGTCTTTTTTTTTGTAATGACCAGATAGCATCATAGAAGTGACTTTTGATGAGAACCATAAAAATTGCTACGTCGACTTTGAAATACAAAATTAGATATTCGCTATCTGACATAATGGAGAGGAACATTTGTATTTGGATAATTCTTTTGCCCTATCAACCTATGAAATAAGACATGTATTGCGCTAGTATACATAGTATACAAAATTTAAATTCGACTTTTGGATTTTTGGTCTTAAAAAGTCTACTTTTTTATCTCCAAACCCGACTTTATTCACCTTGAGAAATTTCCATAGATGCATAGTATACTATTTCGAAAATCTTCAAAAGAGCTAATAAAAGTCGGGTAACTGTTTTGAACCATCTCCTATTCAGCAAGCTTTTTATTAAATGGCAATGGAATGACAATAACACTAATCTATTATATTTTACTTTTACCAAAGAGTTGTTGACAAATGAAATTCCATCATTTGTTTACGGCAGTGTGTTTCAATTTTATCTAGTTAAAACTGAAGGGTTCAGTTTGAACAACTTAAACAGACATTTCATTATTATTCATTTTACTATATTCCATTATAAAAGTGAATTCGATCTAATTTCGTATTGAACCTAAACTTTTTGGAATTTATCTAATTGGAATTAATTTTTCAAACCCCATAAGTTCTGTTTTACTATTTTTTTTATTATTAAGAGTAACAAGCAATTGCATGCAAAAATCAAATATATTTTATTTAATACTAACAGGAAGAAGTCAATGCCGATGTGCCATCACAACTGCAAGGTGATGATGAATCCATTGATCCAAATATATTGGTACGTTTTATTTGTTGTGCGTTACTGGTTTTGTTTAGTGTGTTTGCAGCTTTGTTCCTTTTATTTCATTATTGTGTGTCGTTGTGCAAATTATATTAGCAAGCAAATAAATATGTTTTTCATCCTAACACACCCATCATCATCACTGTGTAATTTTATTGATATGCTGCATTTATGTTTCATTTGATTTTTTTGTTTTGTTTTTATTTTATTTTTGTAAAAAATAACAGCGCCAAAAAATGGATAATGATCCTCCACCCCGTTATACCTCGATTAATCCACTTAATTTACAGGTAGCCTCTAATGCAATGCGCAATTTTTTATACTGCACTTGGAATGCAGATCACCTTTCTATTGATTGTAATTTTACCATAACTGCGTTTTTTTTTTACAGAATTCCAACAAACCAAAGCCTCAACCACGTAGCAAAATGCCACCGGCTGCTCAACCTACGGCACCTCCACCGTCTATGGAAATGCCTCAATTACCTAATGTTCCAATGGATATGCCATCTGATGATGTCAAGCCGAATAATAACGATGACGATATTGATTTTGACGATTTGTCAAAACGCTTTGAAAATTTAAAAAAACGTAGATAAACTGTTTGATTGACGATGTGTAATTTTCTTTTAGTTTGTCAGTGGAAAGAACAAATCTGTAATGACGTGTTATGTTATTGTATGTATTATTAAAAAATAATGTCTATAAGAAAGCTATATCTTTATATTATATTATTGTTTGCTTTGCCTATGAAATTAAAAATATATTAAATTGAAGGAAAACCAAGTGTCTTGTTTGAAATCTTCCTAAGGAAATCTTTGAGTTCGTTTCCTCTCTTTCCGTTTGAGAGGGCAGTGCAAATTAAAACTTTCAATTTAAAATAATCTAATTGCATAGAAAGAGATGAAGTTGTGTATGGAAATGGAACCATGATTGGATTCTCACATTCATTGTTTATGTATTTTATGCTCTCTTGAGTTTATCATTCATTCTCTGATTCTCACCATTCTTATTAACTTTTTCTCACTTTCATTACATTTATAGCGAAGGTGCTCACTCTTATGGATATAATACGCTCTTTTGAGGTATAACATTAAATTTTGTATCGTATGTAGCTATAAAAGGAACTTTTGTTCCAAAATAAAGTTTTTCTACTGAGAACTGTGCACAATGTCGGTGTTATAATTTAGTTAATAATATGAGCATTAATCAGCATGGACGCACGTCAGAAAAAAATATTAATTGATCCAATTAATTTTTAATTGAAATGTCTACAATCACGGAATCGTTAGTATCAATCACCAAATTCAATTAAAAAATTAATTGATACAATTATTTTTTTTTTGAAAACATTTTTATATCAATTACATTATTAATTGAATTTTTTTTCGAAATTTAATTAAAATTTTAATTGAAAAAATGTTGGTGATAGTTTTTTCCTGTGTAGAATTTGTTCACTAATAAAACCTAATTAAAGTAACGTTAAATTTTTTGACCATAGCCGCGTTTGGATCCTTCACTCATCCCGGTCTGTCTTTAGAGATAGGTCCCTTAATCCTTCCCTACCCTTTAAATATTGGTCAAAATCGACTAACCGAATTTTAACGAAAATCCCAAACATTCGAATTTCGATTGAAAGGGAATGTGGGGTGGACCATTTTATACAGACAACTCACAAAAAGTTCAAAGTAGCGATGTCTAAAGTCGACTTTGCAACTTTCGACCTTAGTTTCCACATCTTGGATTGTTATTTGCAGATTTTTTTTGCAAACAAGTTTCTTTGAGTGTATTATTTATTTGATTTATTTACATTTATAAACTAAGTACATTAATAGATACCGCCTTTAAAAAATAGAACTTTCCAGTTAAAGCAACGGTTTGTCAAAGTCTGGAATTCAATATGCTTTCATATCACAGCGTTTGAAAACGAATTCAATTCAAGTTTCTGATTCTGAACCTTTGCCTCTACTGGCTTTTTAAAGGCGGCTATTGCAACAATTTAGAGTATTCATATTTCCATCACCTTTCAACAATTTTCTTTGAGAACATTGGTAATGTGAAGTGAAATATTATGCAGACAAACAAATGACGATAGACAAAGATAATGAGAAATATAAAACGCATAATAATAATTGATAAAAAATATAGAGGTGTATGTTGTCTGGTCATCATATTCCGTTTATCAGACTCTGGCGGTTGTATCATGAGTTGAATCCGTTTCACAGGAACCTTCAATGCCGGTAACCTCGTCGTGTTCTTCCTCATTTATATTCTCAAGTTTTGCTGAGGTTGAAGGACCATCTTCCTTGTAGTCGGCATATATTTCGGCACGCTGTTTGATAATCTCCTGTATGATGACTGTAAGAATTTCTCGTGAATCTACAATATGGCCAACTTCCTGGGCTACTTCGGCTGACAGCCATGGACATATCGTCTCCATAAGTTTTTCGCGTTTAGCAACATCTGTAGCCGGCTCCAAATTATCCAATATCTCCGGCAATATGCTGGCAATGTGACCTTGTAACAACTTAGCAGCAGTAACTTCTTTTTGCATTTCCTCATCCAAAGACTTGGCAATTTCATCTTGACGTAAACGCCTTTCTTTTTCGGCCTGTAAACGTAACTCCTCAGCTTCAAGTCGGCGTAATTCTGCCAATTCGGCTTCTCTTTGGGCCAATAATCTGACATAGAAAACAAAGAGAATTATTGAAATGCGTTAAATACCCATATTAAAACACCCAGAAAAAGAACTCTGGTATTAGTTATGAGACAAACAAAAAACCGATTTTTATTTTTTAAGCAGACCTCTTATTACTGTTATAATTTATGAAACTTCTTGACCATAAAATACTTACTCAGCTTGTTTTTCACGTATCAAATCGATTTCCTTTTCATGTGCCACTTCCAGTATACTCAATTCCATGATGCTATCCACAAAGACATCTACAATGGGTTGAACTTCAGTTTCAAATTGGAAGAGTTCTCCATCACAAATCTCTGTGGCTACATCCACACCGATTTTTGCTGGTATATAAGGAGGTGTCGGTGGCTTTTCCAGGAATAAGTCAGTTTGGGTTTCTACTGAGAATTCTGGAGGTCTGGACACCAGATGTTCTAAATATTTGTCAGTTTGCACATCTTCATGGCGTCTGCCCGCTACTGGTGGTGGGGTACCCAAAACATTTCGTTGATTCTTTTGGTTTACATTTCTCTTACGCAAAGCTTGACGTCTTCGAAATTCTGCTGCTTTGTCAAAAGGATCATAGTCTCCCTGTGGAGGAGAAAGAGTTAGATACAAAATAAAAAGTTACTAGATACCCATCGACACGTGCAAACATTTTTATTGTCTATGTGATATAAAAAATGTCAGACCCCATTAAAATTTTGCCAATGACAAAATTATTAATGACCTATTTACATGCAAAGGACAGTGGAAAATATTTAAATACTACTGCAAACTCTTTCTGTGGGCAAGTGATGAAGAATACCAATCCATCTTATCAGATTTCGGGAGAAACAAATGCATGTGTCCAGGAAAATCCTAATAGTTTCCATTTATCTGAATGACACATAATCTTTAAACGCTGATCATTACAGAGGCTCAGTTCAACATATTCTGAAATCCTTGGGAACATTAATTTTATTTTTGTTATGACTTTATTTCATACGAGTAATTAATCCGAAAGTGAATCATAAAGTTGTCTCTGGTTAGTTACTTACAAGGGTGGTCCGATAGGTACAAAGGCTAGTCTATGAGTCAATAGTACCGAGTTGAAAGTTCTACACTTATAGAAAAAATCTTCTAAAAACCGCAGTCGGTGTGTTTTTGTGCTTCAGACATTTTTTGTTGTTGTGCCTTAATTTAATGCATATAATGAATACAAGAAATGTTCTTAGTATATAACTTTTATTGTGTTACGATAGCCTCTAGATTAACGTTTTCGTTTGTTTCAACCAAAGTAAATGGTTTTTAGTATAATCTAATAAGCTCAAAATGTAGCAGAAAATGTTTGCTATTTCAGCAAACAGCCAATGCAGGTTTGCGCGCGACTAACAACATGTTTTGGTCCACAGTCAAACAAAAATGCTCAAAAAATAGAAAAGTTGACATTGAAATGAATAGGAAATGGGATGCATCTTTTTAGGCTGAAAAGTATTTGATCCTCATTATATCTTAGATTTCAAAATAGACTCGGTACACCCTCATAAAAAATGGCTTCTGTAACATATACTCCCAAACATATTTTGCTTCAAGCATATACATTTTTGGGTATTGCCCAAACATTTATATGTTTGATCTCTTCCAATATATAATATGTTTGAAAGCATATTGGTCTAAACAATATATGTTTGGGTAGTCTAAGTTCCAAACATTTTGTATTTTTGCATCCAAATTCAATAATGTTGTCTTCCAATAAACAATATGTTATTATGTGAACATATAATATGTTTGGAAGCATTTTGCACCCAAAAATATTATATGCTTAAAAAAATTCTCCCAAACAATATTGTGCTCAAAATTTTATTTATTTATTTATATATTTACAATCATAATGAATTATGAAAATAAACAGGTAATATAGGTGCTAACAACATAGGTTTTCGACCTGAATGCTCAAAAATTTGTTTCTGCCCAATTGTATATTCCCCCACATCTTTATCACTTCCACGAGATTTTTAAGTTCTTAGCACTTTTTTCTGTAATACAAACATTGTAGAAGAAATTATTCAATTGTATGATTTTTTTTAATTTAAATTTTACCTTTTGCCGGACGGGGATTCGAACAGCGGACCACACAGTTTGTAAGGATCAAAGAAGTAGCTGATCAATTGCCCAAGGAAAAATAAAATGTTAATTTTGTAATAACAAGCAACAACCACCAACTTAATTCAATATCGCTCTCTGTTAAATAGCGCTCCAAGCTACTAAACACATATATGTTTATAGGCTATTTCTAAATTAATATATGTTTGCATCCAAGCATATTATATTTACAAACATTTTATGTCCCAAACATAATATGTTCTAACATATTAACATATATGTCCCAAACATGTTATGCTAGTTTACGAACATTATATGCTTGCACTCAAAAATATTGTGTTCAAAAATTTGTGTTCCAAACATATAATGTTTATAGCCAAACATATGAAAAACAGTCTTTTTCATCCGTGTAGCCACAGAAAGTCTAACCTTTACTCTGGCCTGTCACATGAAACTAGGGCTGTCATTTTGGATTGATTTTTATTAATTCCAGGGTTCGGGATTTCAAAATATTGAATTGGTTGAACCCACAGAAGGTTACATTGTACTAAATTTGAATAAGATCGGATAATAAATGAGGCCACTATGATTAAAAATTAGTTTATAGGGACAAATTTTTGAAAATCGGCTGCTACATGTATATGGGAGCTAAATCTAAATCTGAACCGATTTGAATTATATTTTGCACGTTTGGTTGATATTACAGGAGATTACCTAGTGCAGAATTTGAGTAACATCGGTTAATAAATGAGGCCACTATGGTAAAAAATAAGGTTATTAGGGACACATTTTTCAAAATCGGGAGCTACATATATATGGGAGCTATATCTAAATCTGGACCGATTTCGATGATTTTTTGCGTGATCCTATCTAATTGCAGATGAAAAATATCTTTTACAGTCGACACTGCTCTAAGGGTCGTTTACACTGAATGAAGACACCAATTTATTAACAAAAATCCTACACTGAAAAAACAGTGAACCCACCAGGAAGAAAAATTTCGGTTAATTTTAGAAAATTTGGAATATTTTTAGAAAATTTTAACTAAACAGTATAACCAACGCTGGCATCACGCCGATGTCATAAAAATAAGTAAATATTTTTCGACAAATTCAAGAAAATTTATTAGACATAATTAAGTTTTTTCACTTGTTAAAGAAAATTTTGTAGTTTGAAGGAAAAAATTGGAGTTCAAAATTGCAAGAATGTCTTTAGTGACATACGAAGTTCATGATGAACGCATTTGTAGTAAAATTTACAAATTTAAAGAAATATTGAACTATTTTGTGGAAGACACGAATTTAGTTAATCTTTATCCTTCATTTCTGTATATTTTTTTCCTCGGTTTTAGTTAGTTTAACTAACGTACACAAAAAAATATTAGAGTAGAGGAAACTTTCTCCAAACATAATATTTCCATGAACTAAACGAAAGTTAAATTGGCTTTAGTGAAATAGAGAGTTCACTTTTTTTTGAGTGTAAAAAGCTGCACATTTAACAAATATAGATTATTTGTTTTGGCATCCCGAAAAATCCCGGGATTCAAAATAAAAATTCCCGAAACACAAAAAGAGCAGAATGCATTTGCTTTTAATTTCCTTTTTTAACACCTTCAATAGCAAAATACAGTTTTTCCATAACCTTGAAGACTTACCAACAGTGCATTTGCAGCTCCATAGTTACTGCCTCTAACCACTCTCCTGTCATGCATAATATTTTTGTAAGGTTCAGTTGGTGGGGTTTCTCTGAAATTAAGGAAATTTTCGAAATTAGAAAATTAAAATTAATTACCAGTTAGTACAGAATAAAGGTTAATTTTCACATCACTTGGTCACTACTCATATACTGATGACCTTTCATGATAAACCCCAAGACAGTTTCAACAAAACATAGGTTTGGGCGCTTTTCAATAAATTTTAACGATTATATTTTTGTATATAAGAGGGGACCATAAATAACTAGAATGACAAGAAAATTGTTGAATAGTTGATACTGTATAGACTCTGTTGGTATTGCAAAAAAAAAAAAAAGTTAGTTGAAAAGTTAATGTTGGAGGTTATTTAAAAACATTAAGGAGCCACATGTAAAGGATACGTTTTGTTGTACCTCCAAAATATCAAATTAATAAAGTTGTTTCTGATCTGATTAACTTCCTCTTAGGAAAATTTAGCAAAAAAAAAGCTCGTGTGACCAAATATTTATTTTTCTTAAAATACGAATGTGAATAGAAGACGCAAATTTTTCCCTTGTATTTACAAATGTCGATAAACCTTTCAGTGAATTCGCTTTGTCCTCATAGTTAAGTGATTCGACTTAAAATCGGATATCTTTACATGAAAGAAAATTTTATTTGACTAAGGTCTATTTGACATTAATAATTCTGAAAAATTGATGAAATCGTCTTTAAATTGTTTGACTTTTTGATATCTTGACTACAAAGAAAAAACGCGCTTAAACATAGGAGAAGTTTTTCGACACTTTACACACGCAAAAAAATAATTCTTTCCTCCCAAACGAAATTTTAGACAAACAAAGTTCGTTTCTCATTTGCTTTTCGCTGTAAGGAAGTGTATTTGGAAGAAAAGTATATACTTTTTGTGATAAACGTTTATTCTTTTCAGGATGTAAAAACAATTTCATAAAGACAAACTCAAAAAATAAATTGTTTTCTTGCTAATTGCATTGTCCCTCACATATTTCTCACATCCACGAGATTTTTAGTTCTTAACACATTTTCCTGTAATACCAACAATGTAGAAGAAATTATACGATTTTATAAATTTTTAAAATTTTTTTACCTTTCGCCTGGACGGAGAATCGAACCGCGGACCATGCACTTTGTAAGCCAACACACTAACCACTGAGCTATGTACCTGTTATGGTCATCAATAGATAAATATCCATATAAGTTATATTTATATAGCATAGCTTGCGGCGCCCACGAACCGAATAAACAAAGTTTATTTAACAGAAACAAACATTTAGTTTGGCACCGTGGAGCAGTGGTTGATACGTCCGACTCTCATGCCAAGGGTCGTGGGTTCGATCCCTGCTGCGACCAAAGTTTTTTTTTTTTTTACATACATTCCACATATGTTCGGAAGATTCCGAAAAAATGTTCAACATTACATTGTACTATATTAAATTTTGAACTGTAAAATGTGTCTTATTAAATACCTAAAGTCAGAAAAAGAACAGTGTTTGATATAAACGAAATGGACTCTGTTGTTGTTTCAAAAATAACTTTTTTTATTGAAAAAATAAAAATTTTGTAACAAACGAATTTTTTTGGTGATAAAAGTTTAAAATTTTCGAAGCAATTCAAAACACTCTAACAAAAGAAAAACGTTTTCGGTACACGTTTTCCAAACGTTTTTTTTTCTTTGCGTGCATTAAAGAAGTTTTTACTTGAAGCATGGCATAATTTCTACTTGAAGTCGAGTCTGAATTCGGAAATTTAAGTTGACTTTGAATGCACAAGAACACATGTGAAGAAACGAATTAATTAAAATTTGTTTTCTAGGCTCAAGTACGCAAAACTCGGATTTATAAGAGAATTGTGCCTTAAAGGTATCAATGCCAAAATAAAGACAAAATTTTTGTAACTGGGCAAGCTTTTTTTCAGTGTAGAAATGTGAGGATTTAGTTTAGCAAAAACTGACTGATGTTGTTCAGCAGACTATAAACTATAACTTTAGTATTTTTTTGTGAAACTTAAACCCTTTTGCCCATAAGGTGGGTATTAAGTTCGAGTTTAGCCGATAAAAACGTCATTTTTCACGATTACTTTTCTTTAACAATCCATTTTAAGGAATACAAACTTTGTGAAAATTTGCTATGGGCTTTTCCCCATCAAGTTATAATAAAATTTGCAACAAATATGTATTATTTCATGCATTTTTCTTACTGATTTAGTTTTCACTCTAGCGATTTTAGTGGTTAAACTCGAACTTAATACCCACCTATATTCAAAACAATTTATTGAGAGTTTATCGGAAATATTTGTATGGTAAAAGTAGGTTTAAAGTTTACGTTAACTTTTTTTTAATGTGGGGGTATATAATATTGAAGTACAATGTAACAGCATATAGTGACTGCTGCTTTTAATAGTAGATTTTTTCTATGAGTGTATGCAATGCACTCAAATGTACAAATCTGTATTTTGTTTCATGTGACCTAAAGAGAGTATGAGACTTTTTAATACATGTAAGTATGGACGAACATTCGTTTGTAGTGATATACTTGACCCATCACAATGTGTTTAGAGTTGGGCATTGTGACTATAGTACTTGCACTCCACAAGCTATGCAAATCTTTCTGAAGTTTCGCGATGGACTCTTTATTTTCTCTTTTGTTGCTATTTCGAAATACTTTCAAGACCGGAAGTGTGCACACAGACATTATGGTTTGTGTATTGTTATAAGATAATGTCGGTTTATGCACTGAAAACAATTTTAAAATCGTTAAAAATAAAATCAATCTAATGTTGGTGTTGCTTGAATAACATTATCAAATGTTCAGAAGATTCGTAATCGAATTATGAGACCTTTCATTGAAAGAAGTGTAGACGTACGGAGTTTTCTTTGGTATTTAAAAAGTTTACTCTCTCTCTACAAATAAAAAATGGTTAAGAGTTGATATAACGAAATTAACCCTCTAATGCCCCATTTTTTTTGTCAGCTGATTAAATATTCAATGTTAACGACACAACAGCAAAAAAACTAATCAAGAAAAATGTATACGATAAAGTTCAGAATATGTTGCAAAGGCTCTGGAACAGGTTCAACTAAGTTTTCTTTTTATTTTATTCATTTTTGTTGTCTTAAGGTGTGTTTTACTAAAAGCTTCCTTATTTAATGAAGGCCGCCTAAAGGCGGGATTGGGCATTAGAGGGTTAATTGATTCAATTCAATCTTTATTGAAGTCATGAAAATGATAGTATTAATCGCAGTATTAATTAGCAAAATATATACGTGATTAAAACAAATTTATTTCTTCGGCACATTTAATTTGTTAGGCTATTCATTATTTATTGTCTATTTAACATATTTACAATAATATTATTAAAATTTTTTATTTTAATAATATTTCCGAATACAATTATAGTAAGATTTTCGTTTAATGAATTTAATTTAATGAACTACGAGTAATGAATAGTATATAGAAACTAATTATTTCCTAATAAATTTTCCAATATTTTTAATTGAAAATATCTTTTTTTAATTTAATAATTGAGATAATTAATGTTTTAATTAAAAAAGTAGAAATGTTCCATCATTTTCTTAACTGACTTTATTTTTGATTAAAAATTTAATTGTATAAGAACCACACTGTGGAACAGGGTATTATAAGTTAGTTGATATGTTTGCAACACCCAGACGGAGATGAGATGGACACATGGTGTCTTTGGAAATAATGTGCTAGGTTTGTCTGCTTTGTGATCAAAGGCTAGGTCGCAGTTTTAATTCAATCTACTTCAAATTTAGCCCAAGTATGTGTTTTGGGTCTATTGATTTTGGTAGAAATTTCTTCAGATTTAGATATAGCTCCCATACTCGTATACATATGTCTTTCACCCGATATCTGCTTAAACTATCACCATTACAAACAATGGAATATGATCACCTCAAACACGTTTCAAGAGTATAATGTTACATTTTCATGTTACGGAAGATGTAATATCTTTGTCGCAACCATGTTATTTTCTCGGAAAGTACGTATTTGATTTCGGCAAGTGTCTATATGTTTTTTTGGGATAAAAATGTTATATGTTCCCCACGAAAAGGTAACAATATGCCCTTGAAGCATTTTATTTTATAATTAGATCTTAAAATTGGCCCTTTCGGATCTACTCACACTGAAAAAAATATTGTCTTAAGACCAAAGATTTCATAACCTTAATTAAGTGATTCAAATTAAAAATGGGTACCCTAAAATGAAAGAAAATTTAGTTTGACTAAGGTCAACTTGTCTTTAATAATTGTGAACAATTCTTTAAAATTAAAGAAATTGTCTTTTTGCATCTTCACAACAAAGCAAAAAAGCGTTTAAAAATAGGAGACGTTTTTCAACACTTTATTTTAAAGACGATTTTTACTTGAGAAATAGAATTCAGACTCGAGTCTGAATTTGAAATTTTAAGCTTTTAAAGGACTTGAATTGCACATGAAGAAAAAACAGAAAAACGAATAAATTAAAATTTGCTGCCTAGAATCAAGTACGCAAAACCTAAATTTAAAAGACAATTCTGTCCTTACTTCAATTCTCCGCTTCTTCGGCTCGGAATCAATATCAAAATCATTAGTGTAAAGACAAAATCTTAGCTTTTTTCCAGTGCATACCTAAGTTAAAGGGTGATACGGTCAAAATTTGGTCAATATAAACTTGACGTATTTCTTTCAATTTTGCATTTAAAAAACCTAAACACCCCTCATTTTGAAGGTGTGTGTGTAGAATGTTGCTCCTATTTTGATTTTGGAATTCACTCTTCAGTTGTCAAAATGCCGTCCAAGCAAGAAGAGCAGCGTATCAAAATTTTGCTCGCGCATCGCGAAAATCCGAGCTACTCGCACGCAAAGCTGGCAAAATCGCTAAAAGTTGCAAATCAACCGTTACAAATGTAATTAAAGTGTTTGGGGAACGTTTTTCGAAAGCCAGGAAGTCTGGATCGGGGGGAAATCGAAAACCGGAAGCCGCTGAGACGACAAAGAGAGTTGTCGGTAGTTTCAAGCGAAACCCTAACCTCTCTCTCCGAGATGCCGCAAATAAGCTGGGTGTATCGTCTACAACCGTGCATCGAGCCAAAAAACGGGCCGTACTATCGACTTACAAGAAGGTAGTGACTCCAAATCGCGATAATAAACAAAATACGACGGCCAAAGCGCGATCCCGGAGGCTGTACACGACGATGCTGACGAAGTTTGACTGCGTGGTAATGGACGACGAAACCTACGTCAAAGCCGACTACAAGCAGCTTCCGCGACAGGAGTTTTATACGGCAAAAGGAAGGGGAAAGGTAGCAGATATTTTCAAGCACATAAAACTGTCAAAGTTCGCAAAGAAATATCTGGTTTGGCAAGCCATCTGTACCTGTGGCTTGAAAATCAGCATTTTCATAGCTTCCGGGACTGTCAACCGAGAAATTTACGTGAAAGAGTATTTGAATAAACGTCTGCTGCCTTTCCTGAAGAAACACGGTTGTTCCGTACTGTTTTGGCCGGATTTGGCATCTTGCCATTACGGTCAAGGCCGTATTCAGAGGGGGGATGAGGGGGATCAAAACCCCCCCCCCCGAAATGAATGAATATTTTTATATAAATAAATATATATTTTTAGCTGCATAGAAAAATCTTATCGAAGATGTTGAAGGAAAGCTGAAGGTTTTATTTTGAAAACGCTTACCTATAAAACTTGCACAAATCCTAGAATACTAGTTGAAAAGCCTGTCAAACGACGGTCGAAAAAAACAAATTGTTTTTGTTCTCGCACCACAAATTTCATTTTTGGAAAATGTATTTCTGCTTTTTATGTGTGTTTGTTGTTCTTTTTGTGAACATGACTCGCTTTGTTTGGCCATAGCAACAACAACGAAACAGCCAAACACACATGTGTAAATGAAATGTCGCAAAACCTGCGAAAAGAACCTGCCTAATTCAGCGATGGAAGCACTTGGAGAGTGCAATAAAGAGATATTTCCAAACGTGCCTATTCTTTTACAAATTTTGGTCACTTTGCCAGTTACTCAGGGATGGAAAATACAATTTTTAAGAAAGTACAAAAAAGGTATTTTTTGAGCGGAAAGGTACTTTTTACTAAATTTCAACAAAAATTTCAGTGGAAAATTATTGTCAAGAGACTAATAAAATTTTGACAAAATTTTCTATATAAATAAAATTTTGCAAAAATTTTCTATAGCCGGTTATCATACAAAAACCTTTTTTTTCGGAAGGTTCAAGCGTGGTTTATTGTTGGGTTTAATGAACTGCCTGAATTTATTCTTATAATTGGTTGATAGTTTTGCTGCAAGTAGGGGATGCTGATGAGGAATGTGGTAATTCCGAAACGTGCGCCCATCCAACCATCTTGCAGTCTATAGGGCTTTGCCCAAATAAATTTGACAAACATTCTTTTCCTCTGTTGGTTAAGCTACACTTGTAGTTTAGTCAATGTATGGTTTTAAGCTGCAATAAAAAAACAACAACAATGCTTAAAGAACAAAACCAACAATAACAAAACAAAACGAAGGGAAATAAAATTTTGCAAAAAAATTCTATAGAAAAAAAAAATGCAAAATTGTTTCTGTAGAAATAAAGTTTTGCAAAAATTTCCTATAGAAATAACATTTTTACAAAATTTTCAATTGAAATAAAATTTTGACAAAATTATCTATAAAAATAAAATTTTGCAAAAATTCTATATAGAAATAAAATTTAGACAACATTTTCTACCGGAATAAAAAATTGATAATATAGAATCGCATTCTTTTTTCGACTAAAACATTCTTGAAGTTCAATAAAATCCTGTTTTTGACTATATCTTTTACAAAATCGAGATTTTCTTCCCACATGAACATGTCTGTTTTGCCATATTTGTAAAAGACTATTAGCAAATAAGGTTGATAAAGACTTTCTCAAAATATTAAAATATTTTGTCAAAGATATTGTACCATAAATCTGATATCGACTCAAAAATGTCTACACAAAAGGTACTAAATCATTCGCGGGGGTACTACGGTACTGACCGGGGTGAAAAAGTATTGAAAAAAGTACTTTAGTACTGCATTTTCCATCCCTGCAGTTACTACGTGCTCATCCGAACGTTCATTTTCAAAAATGACGAGATTAAAGACGTATCTTAGAAATTCGACTGGCGATAGTAGACTCAATGGATTGGCATTAATGTCGGTTCATCGCCGAATATATGTGCCGACTGAAGAAGTCACTGATTTATTTGCTGCCCAAAAAGCCCGTCGGCTCAATTTAATATTATAAAAATATTGTATACATACCTTTGCATAAATAAAATTTTCTACACATGAGATTATATGAATATTTTTTTTAAAGTTGAACCCGAATTAAAATCCTGGCTACGGCCTTGATTACGGTAAAAAGGCCATGGAGTGGTACGCCGCCAACAACGTGCAGGTGGTTCCCAAGGACAAGAACCCTCCCAACACGCCAGAGCTCCGCCCAATTGAGAAATACTGGGCTATTGTCAAGCGGAACCTAAAGAAGACAAAAAAAAAAAAAAACTGCTAAGGACGAGCAGCAGTTCAAGGCAAACTGGCTTTCTGCGGCGAAGATGGTGGACAAGGTGGCTGTACAAAATCTGATGGCAGGTGTCAAGCGTGAGGCCCGGCAATTCGGATTTGGAAAAGCGAAAGCCTAACTGAATATTTTTCCTGAATTTTATACTAATTGAACTTGAAAAAGAAATTTAATTTGATTTTTTAAATAAACGATTTCACCGATTTACACGCGTTTTCCCTTGACCAAATTTTGATCGTATCACCCTTTAGTATCATATTAACAAACTTATAAAACCTGTTTCTATTAAAAATTTGTTTATTTTATCGTCAGTAAAAAAGGTAAATTTTATTCCATGTGTGCTAGTAATATACAAACTTTAGGAGGAAAAATACCTACTTGAAATAGCTATTGCAAACAGCTTTTAAATGCCAACTTTTTATTTTGTACTCTTTGATGAAAACAAAAATAGCTCTCCAACACATAAGTGAGAATTACAAAAGGATTTATAAAATGTTCGTCCATTAAACTCTGTCATTGCGAGTCCTTTTGCATGAGGTGTACATTCTCAACCATGTTTAGAATTCAAAACAACTACTACGTAACTACAAAGAAACAACTACCAAAAAATAGGGGCAGCAAATATTTGCTTCCATTGCGATTAGCAGGACATTCACCTATCTACCAAATAACCAAGACGAAGAGTGCAACCTCATCGATGTTAATAATTTTTTTGTTACTCATGTTGGCGATGATGTTAAATCCATTTTTACCACAGTTCCAAACAATAAGCCAAGTGACATGATATAGCCTGTTTTTGTTTTTAGTTTGGTTTACAATCAAAAACGAAAATGACCATATGGATATAATCATTAAAAATGTGTTGTTATTGTATATTAAGGTTAGGGTTTTGTTTTTGCTGTAAAGGGACTTTCCGTGATTGACGCATATGTTATACCAGTAGTATGGATGGATTTAAATATGAACATGTGCTACTACTATGCATTGTAGTTTCTTCTCCCTGGGACATGTTGATAGTAGGGAGTCCCTATTTCACAATTGGAGTGTGGTATTTACTGCCCTGTTTTTCAAATTGCTATTTGTCACTAGCTTATTTTGAAATTAGGACATGAGGGTATGACAATCATTTCAAAACAAAATAATTATGGGTTTTAAATATTTTATTGGTCTATTTTCTAACCATATGCAAGGATGGTTTAATGTTAATGGATAATGAAGAATAATTTAATTTTCGATAAGTATACCATCGAACTTTCGGCGCATATAGTCTACTTCTCTAAACTGAATGACTCCCAGAAGTGAATTGAATTCAAAACCTCACTTTTTTTCTTCCCACTTTAGTACACTCAAAAAAAAGTGAACTCTCTATTTCACTAAAGCCATATTAACTTTATATTAGTTCATAGAATCATTATGTTTGGAAAAAGTTTATTTTAGTCAAATAATTTTTTGCGTATGTTAGTTAAATGAACTAAAAAACGGGAAAAAGTTTTACACAAATAAAGCATAAAGATTTCCTAATTTCGTATTTCTTACAAAATAGTTCATTATTTCTTTAAATTTGTAAATTTTACCAAAAATGTGTCCATCGTGAACTTCGTATGTCACTAAAGACATTTTTGCAAGATTTCTCTTAAAACTACAAAATTTTCTTTAACTACTGAAAAAATTTAGTTATGTCTAATAAATTTTCTTGAATTTGTCGAAAAATATTTACTTATTTTTGCCATATCGGAGTGATGCCAGCGCTTGTAATACCGTTTAGTTAAAATTTTCTAAAAAAGTTCCAAATTTTCTAAAATTAATCGAAAGTTATCTTTCCTGGTGGGTTCACTGTTTTTTCAGTGTATGTATTTTGATCTCCTTGTAATGTATTTTTATACAGTGGATGTTTCTTTTTATTGAAACAGTTTTGAAGGTGGGTTTTTATGTTCTCATAATGAGTTTTTCCAACAAAACTAACTTAGGTTACACGCTCACAAAAAATCGCTTCTGTAACATATACTCCCAAACATATTTTGCTTCAAGCATATACATTTTTGGGTATTGGCCAAACATTTATATGTTTGATCTCTTCCAATATATAATATGTTTGAAAGCATATTAGTCTAAACAATATATGTTTGGGTAGTCTAAGTTCCAAACATTTTGTATTTTTGCATCCAAATTCAATAATGTTGTCTTCCAAAAAACAATATGTTATTATGTGAACATATAATATGTTTGGAAGCATTTTGCACCCAAAAATATTATATGCTTAAAAAAAATTCTCCCAAACAATATTGTGCTCAAAATTTTATTTATTTATTTATATATTTACAATCATAACGAATTATGAAAATAAACAGGTAATATAGGTGATAACAACATAGGTTTTCGACCTGAATGCTCAAAATTTTGTTTCTGCCCAATTGTATATTCCCCCACATCTTTCTCACTTCCACGAGATTTTTTAGTTCTTAGCACCTTTTTCTGTAATACAAACATTGTAGAAGAAATTATTCAATTGTATGATTTTTTTTATTTTAATTTTACCTTTTGCCGGACGGGGATTCGAACAGCGGACCACACAGTTTGTAAGGATCAAAGAAGTAGCTGATCAATTGCCCAAGGAAAAATAAAATGTTAATTTTGTAATAACAAGCAACAACCACCAACTTAATTCAATATCGCTGCCTGTTAAATAGCGCTCCAAGCTACTAAACACATATATGTTTATAGGCTATTTCTAAATTATTATATGTTTGCATCCAAGCATATTATATTTACAAACATTTTATGTCCCAAACATAATATGTTCTAACATATTAACATATATGTCCCAAACATGTTATGCTAGTTTATGAACATTATATGCTTGCACTCAAAAATATTGTGTTTAAAAATTTGTGTTCCAAACATATAATGTTTATAGCCAAACATATGAAAAACAGCCTTTTTCATCCGTGTAGGTTAGGTAAAGTGGCAGCCCGATATTTGAGGCTCACTTAGACTATTCAGTTCACCACTGTGACACCACAGTGGCCAACTTCTCTCTTATCTCTGAGTGCTGCCCGATTCTATGTTTAGCTCAATGGCAAGGGACTAACTTTTTTAGCAGAGTCCAACAGTGGCGAACTTCTCTCTTATCTCTGAGTGCTGCCCGAATCTATGTTTAGCTCAATGGCAAGGGACTTACTTTTTGTAGCCGAGTCCAAATTGCGGTGAAACCACTCAGAGAAGCTTTTGAAACACTCAAAAATGCCACCGCTGAAAAACTTTTAGGTGTTCGGTCGAAACTGGGGTTGAACCCACGACCCCGTGAATGCAAGGCGGACATGCTAACCATTGCACAACGGTGGCTCCGCGTACATTGAAAAAATATTGACCGAATATGTAAGATTATTCAACCTAAATTTAGGACACATAATTTACACAATATTAAGGACAAATTCCTTTCGAATACAGAACATTTAATAAAGTTCATAATCTTTGACTTAAATATTGGCTTCTTTTTGCAATTTTCGTCCCTTCGTTAAAGTACGTACATCTTTGAAGTAAGGCAAATTTTCCTTAAAATAAAGAAAAACATTTTTGATTAAAAGAAATAATCTTTAAATTATCTAAGGCCTTTAATCTTTGGATTAATGATAAAGAAGCTTCAAATATAAGCTAATACTTGTTTTGCATTTTTTACTTTAAAGTTTTTGTTTTTGAAATTAAATATAAATATTGTTTACTTTGAAGTATGTAATGTGAATTTCTTAACTGAATTCTAATTATATATAAATAGTTTTATTAATAAATCGCAAAAGGGAAAATTCGAAAAATGAAATCTGTATCCTAATTTTAGTTTTTAGAGCCTACACTGAAACAAATATTTACGTGATATTAAAGATTACGCAACCTTAATTTTAGGATGCGAAATTTACAAAATATTAAGGACGAATTTCTTTAAAATAATGAAATTTCAATTAAAATAAAGATTAAAATCTTTGCTTCAAAAACGTTTTTCCATTAAATTTAGGACATAAATTTTGCAAATTTGCGTCCCTCCGTTAATGTAGCATGTCTTTGAACTAAGGCTAATTTTCCTTAAAGTAAAGAAACACATTTTTGGTTTAAAGAAATTGTACTTAAATTAACTGAAATATTGAAACTTTAGATTTAAGATAAAAACGCTTCAAATATAGGCTAAGACTTATTTTGAGGATTTGGCGTCTTTGGTTTAAAGTTTTTTTTTTGGAATTAAGAAAACATTTTTTACTTTGAAGTATCCGTTATAATTTGGATTTTTTAAACTTGCATTTGTTTGTACGTGAACCTTTATTAATAAACCGCGAAAAGAGAATGAAAATTTGATAAATGAGATCTGTATCCTAGTTCTAATTTTATTGGTTCTAGATTTAAAGCCAGATAGGTCGCTAAAAAATTTCTTTATTTTAAAGAAGCCGCATCTTTGGCTCAGAATTAATACCAAAATCCTTAAGGGAAGCTCAAAATCTTTGAATCCAAGTAAACTTTTTTTGAGTGTAGATTTAGAATTTAAAGAAGCCTCATCGAAATCAATACCAAAGTCCTAAAGTGAAGGTCAAAGGTCAAGTCTTTGGACCCAAGTAAACTTTTTTTGAGTGTAGAATGAACCGATCAATTTTTGTCGGCGGCGGCTGACACTAAATATTTACCTCCAGCGGCGGCGGCCAATTATAGGTTAACAAATCAAGTTGAGATTATACGAATAGTTATGAAATTAGTTGTACAATTTTTTAATTGAAATGTCTTTAATCACAGAAATGATAGTATCAATTAAAAAATTAGTTGAAACTATTAATTTTTGTTTCAATTAAAAAATTTGTTGAATCAATTTGTTGATTGAATTCGTTAAAACCCAATTAAGACTTTAATTGGAAAAATTTTCGTAAATTTGTTTTCTGTGTATGTGATATCTTTTTCAATTTACAATTTTCCTATTTTTCCAATTTCAATTTTGATCTCTCTCTAGCTGTCTTGCTGACTAAATTAAGAATTTCCAATAAAAATTTGTGATAATTATCAAAAACTATGGGCTGCGCAAACGGATACAATATTTTAATAGTATTAGGCCCCTCTATTATTTATATATTACTTAATTTATTATAATTACAAATTATAATAAACTTATTTATACGGGCACTAGTAACTAGTAACGGTATAATAAGACCAAGAAAGATATAAGCTTCTCAAGTTAATTCAGAGTAGGTTAGATAGGCAGCCCGATGTTTCAGTTCATTGTAATACCATGACTGGTGAATCTTATCAATGTGTGGTGCCCGATTTTATGTGAAGCACACTGACAAAGCACTTCCTTCTTATAGATGAGTATGAGTTACGGTAAAACAGCTTTAGAGTAGTTTCGATATACCATAGACCTGATAATACATAGATGAGCTATGGGTGTCAAACTATGTTTGACAGTTCCGAAGATTAAGAATAAACGAGAAAAATAAGAACACGCTTACAATCACTTTCGTTTTCCTTTTTGTAGTTTGCCAATTTTACACAAAATTAGAACGTTTATGATACAACAGAGGATTTATAATTAAATTAATATATTAAAAGTTCATATTTGAACAAAAAATTGTGACGAAATTTAATTTTGAGCAGCATTGCTCTTTACGAACAACACAAAAGCAAATGCGCGAAAATTAATGTTTGGGACTGACTCTTTAAGAAAAAAATCAAAACGAAATGTCAGAAAATTAATTTTTGGAACTGAAACATTTTTTTTAAAGAGAATAGTGGATCATCTATGTATTATAAGGTCTATGGGATACACTAAAAACAGAGAAAGGATAAAGATCGTTGAAAAACTTTCGGTCGAAACTAGTATTAAAATGAACCAGGCCCATTATTTCAAAATACATTTAATTACCCTAAAAAGTGAACCAAGCATTAAAGAAAATGTAGGTTTATTTTAGAAAATTTTAACTATAATATTTTTTTAATTGCAACATGTTACAAATAAGTAAATACTTTTTGTCAAATTGAAGAAAATTTATTAATTTTTTTTTCTGTTTAAGGAAAATTAAGGAAAAAATGGATTTAAAAAATTGTAAAATTTCTTTAGCGCTATACGAAGTTCAAGACATGTACAACTTTAGTAAAATTTACTCATTCGTGAGCACTCTGAACTCAATTTAAGAGACTTCTCCCATTTAGGGAATATATGAACTATTTTAGTTTTTATAAAATGGTGCACTATATTTGTATACAACTTGTTTTCTTATTTTTAGTTCACGTTATTAAAGTTAGCAAAAAAATTATTCAAATAAGCAACATTTGCTCACATTGGGCAAAACTTAACTAAATTACACCAATCTTCATGAACTAAAATAAAGTTCTGTTGCCATTAGCGCCCCCCTTTTTTGAGTGATTAATTCACACGACTTCGCTTGCGATGATCACAGTAATTGTGTTAGAAAATCGTATCGTTTATTGCAAACCCTCATATGCATACCAGATGAAGACATTTTATTAGACAAAAAGAGAATCATTTACCTCTTTGAACGGTTTAGTTGGAGCTGCTGTTGGAATTGTTGTTTGGTAATGGTTATACCACCCGGCGGTGGTGACATAGCCACACCAGCCGCAGTTGTTTTTGTAGATGCATATGGCCCCTTAACACCATTTAGACGTAAAGACGATTTGCCAGCTAACAAATCTTTATCAGTATTGGCGATCGAATGTCCACCACCACCTCCAACTCCACCCATGCGATTATTCATGGAACTTGCAAAGGCATTTGAATATTTGTCCTTGGCCATTGATGTCGAAGAGTTTCGGTTGTTGTATTGCTGCTGCTGCTGCTGATGGTATTGGTTGGCTAAGGATTGTATTTTATGGCTAATGTGCGTGTGGTCGAACAGTTGAGGTTGACGACTGTAGTGGTGTTGGTGCTGATATTGGCTATACAACATCGACGATGGCTCGTTTGCATTATATACGACAGGATGTGAGGAGTACGCGTACAATTGCCGTTTACGAGTAGGCGAAATGAGTGTAATTTCTTTTGGCGGTGGCAGGAAAATGCCTCGTGGTACAGTGGTAATGAAAAGTGGCCGTTGGTTAAGCGTTTCTTGATTGCTGCCCTAAAAGTCACAGAAGTCCACAAGAAACAATACGAAAAGTCATTTTTAGAATAAACACAAGAATATACGGTGGCAACATGGGGCTAAATAGTAATGGCACCCAAGTTGCAATACTTTTATTGCGGTGCGGAGTTTCAATAGGCAAAGAAAGGGGGCGGGGGGCTTTTAAAATGTAACTCCACACAAATCTGATACAATAGGCATTTCCTGCTAACATATCCAAGTGAAAATGTTGATGTGCGTATAAATTATTTAAAATAAATTATTACACCATCATATAAACCACTTCAGGCTCTCAAATATAATGTCCTCCTATTAAATAGGTATCATAGGCTATTTGGAATGCCACTGTCACTATTTCTCTATTACAGTCATATGCCTCATTTTATAGAGACTCCTGGAAAAAATCTGGGAGGCACAGTGAAAATCATAGTTAAAAATAAATATTTTTAATGACAACAGGTTGCGTCTATTTTTAAAGATAACTTCATTTTATCATCCAAGAATCCGTGATATTATTTCAAGCTTTAGTTTTTGATGATTTAACTACCAATCGATCGATCGTCGCTAGACAATAAAGACGAATTTGTTAAATAACCGATGAACTGTAGTACTTCATTGGCTAACTTTATAAGGTTTACTCGGAGTAGAAGATGATCACGGAGGTATTTTTGCAGAACCTCTGGTTAGGTTAGGTAGAGTTGATTGTTATGGCATGGGTCAACTTCACTCATCAATGAATGCTGACGGATTCTATATATAGTGTGTTCTGGTGAAGTCGCCTAGAAAAGTTTTAGAGCATGGATGAGAAAATATTTTGTGCATCTGACACTGCGTACATATGTCGTGTGCCGGACTCCGTCACAGTTGACGATGCCTGCTAAAAACCCATCCTACTTCAGCCCGGGGTATACTTTCCACCTCGGAACCGCTTGCGCATTACTTCGAGGAGATAAACCAACGCTATATTGCAAACTTTCGACGATAAATAGCATTCCTGAATCAACTTCGAAAAAGTAATTTTTAAAGCCAAAAGTTACTTCTTGATGAAGACATTCTCCTGTAATTGATCTTTGCTATAATTCAAAAATTGATCAAGTGAGCTAATGAGCTCCTCGATTGTATAACGTGTGAAAGACCTAAACTTGAAACAAATTACTGTTAGGTACTTTACGTTGTACACCTGTACTTTATAGCACCAAATTTTATGAAGTTTTGAACTAAAACCTAATCGACTAATCAGCCGGTTTGGAGAAAAATTGAAAAGCCAAAGCCGACATTTTGCAATCTTCAAAATCAACTAATTGACTTTGTATTTTTATGAAAATAGACTCAAATCGATATTTGATGTTGTCGAAAATCGACTAATCGAATTTTTCGACATTGGATTGAAAGGAATTTTTTATGTAAATATTTTTATGGTAACTCCGAGAATATGTATAGAGAAGATATTCTCAGTAAATGCCAAAGTTGAAAAGTCGTCTTTTCTGTTCCATTATGGAATGTCCAAATTATTATGGTATGTTTTAAAAACAATAAAATGTTTACAATACTTGGTATATTTTTAATAAAATCTTCTCAAAATATTGATAAAAAAATCTCAATGCATTTTCTGGGTAAAGTTAGGTTAAGTATAGAGTGACAGCCCGATATTGTAGGCTGACTTAGACTTGCGATGCCACAGGTGGTGACCCTCTCTCTTATGAAAGTAAGCCAAGACGAGCGGCGTTACATATTACTGTAAATCCTGGATACACTCAGAAATTAAACCACCGACGAAATGCTTTTCGGTAGAAACTGGGAATGAACCCTACCTTAGGTTTACGACTTTTGCGACACACGTATTATACTGTCGTAAATGTATGTCGCAAAAGTCACAGTTTGCGATAGGCCAACAATGCTCGTGTTTCGCATTAAGATATTTTCGTTTAGAACAAATACAACTATATTCACATCAATAAAATTTGACTCAAATATGTTTTGCTTTCGTTCAAAATCATTAATTTACCAGCTTTGAAGGAAATTTCCATATCAAATTTGCCTCTCATCTTTGCCGATTGAAAGTTGTGTGTCACCACTTATTTCATAAACCTACATTTTTTGAAGAATTTTTATATCGGCTCAGGCCACCGCCACCACTCAGTGAACTTAGCTTTCGTTTAAGTTCTTCTGCAAAATTATTAATGTCCCGACTATACGGAGGATGGGTTACCGAAAGTCCTCCATTTGTTGCGGCCGAATAGCCAGTAATCCTGAGATCTCTTCCAAGGACATTCGATGAGTTTTTCGGCAATGCCGTTTCCTCGGATCTCCTTATGGGGTGCACTATGGCGTTGGGTTTGTTGAGATATGACGACGATGAACCGGAACCGGAAATATAGTCGCTGTTATTCAAAACTGTAAATGCCGACGAAGACAATGGTAAATGTGAACCGTAGGGATAATACGACGAGGTGGATGGTGCCGGAAATGATGAGCTAAAGTGTTGTGTTGCTATATAATCGGAGGCGAATGAAAATTTCGGTCTAGTTGCCGCAGATGTTGAAGGATGATTGTCTTCGTCGTCGTCGTTCTTGAATTTAGTCGGGGTGTCAGTTTTGGATAGGTCTACTGGGTTGATGTGCTCTGAGGTTGAGGCTGTGTTGGATGGGAAGTGCTGTGGATTTTCGTTTTCTTTATCAAAGTCCACGTTTTGCATTATTCACTTTTGTGTTCGCTCGTTTGTTTTTTTTTTTATTTTATTTTTTAATATTCTTATAAATGAATTCGAACATTTTCACAGAGTCTCTTTAGAGACTCCAGAAATTCCATTGCTTCACCACAAAACTTTAAGGCTTTTCGTTATGGCAAAGTGGCAATAGGATAACCGGGAATGTGTGGTGAGAGTGTAGTTAGTATATTCACAAATCGATATTGCCTGTGTGAAGGTGAAACCGAATGACCGGCTTTGAGCAAAACGTTTCTCGTCCAAGTTACACCAATTGAAATGTCCGCGCCACGAATGTTGTTCATCGGTCAACTCTCTATCACGAAATGACCAAAACATATGCTTGCTAAGCACGACATCAACTTTTACTCACAACTTGGCTAACTTTTGTTAGCATGTGGTGGGGCTAATAGTCAATGGAAGGAAAATACCTATGGTCAATATACGACATACATTTAAATGACTACACTGAGAGTGAAACGGCAGGAGCGAAAGAATATCCTCAACGTTGCCGTTAAGGTTTTCTAAAAAAATCCATAAAAAGTGTCACTGGCAACAAATGGTGGCGCACAGTTTTATAAATTTATAAATTTATTTATAAATTATTTACATTCATTTTAAATGTTTTTCTACATTTTGAAATTGCTATTTTTCAAATTAAAAAAAAAATTTCAACAATCTTTTTCAAAAATCGAAACAATTTGTTTTTTTTTTTTTAAATGCGCACCCTCAAACAAAGTCGCCTCTGTAACATGTACTCCTATATCTCCGTCGCCGTCTCTATCTTTTTACTCTATTTTCTCTCGCTTTCTGACGTTTCTAAACATACATATGTTTGCATCCAGTGATATAATATTTAAGAAAATGTAGTGTCCTAATGTTGTAACATATTAACATATATGTACCAAACATCCATTGTGAATATGAGCCCCAAAAGAATTTAACTGAAGCATAAAAATCGATACAAAAACAAAATTAGGACCCCTTTTAACTTTTTTTTATTAAAATGGAACCGCATTTTATATTTGTGTTATCCCTCTTTGAACTCTGTCCATAGGACATAACCTTAAATACCGGCCAAAGGCCGACCACCCTTATCGCTTTGTGTTAGCGTTAGCCCACCTTGTATCTATCTATAGGAGAAAGCCGTAAACCTCGCCATCCATATTACTTTGTTTCGTGATAGTCTGCTTTAGAAGGGTGTTTAGTGACCACCATTTTCAAAGTCCAGAAAGCGACCCCACATGAAAACGAAGCATAAAAGTACAAAAGCGGCACTTTTGTGTGGGTGAGTTGCTCATATTTGCATGATTTGACATCAGATTTGTTCACTCAATTCCTTATAACTTTGTTATTTTTCGGTCGTTTTTATACCCTCCACCATAGCCTTGCCAACATTTTTTGAATTTGGGGGCGCGTCAGAGAATCCCCACTACGTCGAAAACAGTCGTATACGATATCCAAAACTCCTCGGAAAAGCGCCGTCACTATTGAGAAGTTGTACCACGCCAAGTTACTACAAAAAAGTATCGCATGGGTGCAATTATTAGGAGCCCTTCTGGATACATTTAGATTTTTTTTTTATAAGAGCCCCTTCAAACAATCAGACAAAGCGCATTTTAAGATAGTTGTAAAAGAATCATTGTGGTCAAGTAAAATACGATTGTTTAGATGTTTATTAATTTTATGAAACATTTATTAATTTTCATAAATATACCATTTATACGGCTATCACATCACATTTAACACATTTTTATGCATTAATAAGAGATTGATGTTGAGTTACAAGTTGTAAGTTAAATGTTGTAGCGTCTATCAGCCAGTACTTTTATTCCCAATGGAGGCAGCGTGTCTGGAAAAATATTTGAAAAACTATCACTTTATTCCATTTGGAAAGTCAAAAATTGTTCACCAATTTACTTTTCACAATTTTAAGCGTAATAACTATGTTTTCAGCACTTTATTTTCGTTTTCATTGAAATAAATTATAAAAAGCCAGTTGCGCTTGGTGTTTCACAAAATATAAAATGGCTCTTGTAACAATAGTGATGGCAAAATACTTTCATGCGAATAGTGATGGCAAAATACTATCACAGTTGGCGATTGTTGCAGTGTCACTTACGAGTCTGTGGTAGCGATGAGGATGAAATGGAACATTGAAATGCTGGCAGGGAGGTTGGGGGTATATTAACTTTGTCATTCCGTTTGTAACACATCGAAATATTGCTCTAAGACCCTATAAAGTATATATATTCTGGGTCGTGGTGAAATTCTGAGCATGTCCGTCCGTCCGTTCTTCCGTCTGTTGAAATCACGCTAACTTCCGAACGAAACAAGCTATCGACTTGAAACTTGGCACAAGTAGTTTTTATTGATGTAGGTCGGATGGTATTGCAAATGGGCCATATGGGTCCACTTTTACGTATAGCCCCCATATAAACGGACCCCCAAATTTGGCTTGCCGATCCTCTACGAGAAGCAAATTTCATCCGATCCGGCTGAAATTTGGTACATGATGTTGGTATATGGTCTCTAACAACCATGCAAAAATTGGTCCACATTGGTCAATAATTATATATAGCCCCCATATAAACCGATCCCCCGATTTGGCTTGCGGAGCCTCAAAAAGAAGCAAATTTCTTCCGATCCGGCTGAAATTTTGTACATTGTGTTAGTATAAGGTCTCTAACAACCATGCAAAAATTGGTCCACATCGGTCCATAATTATATATAGCCCCCATATATAAACCGTTCCCGAGATTTGGCTTGCGGAGCCTTTAAGAGAAGCAAATTTCATCCGATCCGGCTGAAATTTGGTACATGGTGTTTGTATATGGTCTCTAACAACCTGGCCTGGCCGAACTTACGGCCGTATATACTTGTTTTCTAGTTGGTCTTATTACTTATATTTGACGATGAAGTGAAAAAAAAATTGTTCAATGGTTTGTACTTTTCCGGCCGCAAAATACATAATAAAAGTCACATCTCATCAAATGTACATGAAAAAAAAATATTTTGTAAACTAGTGTTACCAGCCTACTTTATTATCCGAATACTTTGAAAATATTACCCTTCTAGATGCCCGGACAATATGTAGTAAAGATTTTTTTAATGTGTAATGAAACTAACACATGGGAAGGTAGATTTCACGTGTACTCCTTTACATCTGTCTGACTTTTTGTTTTTGCGCTTTGTCCGCCACTGAGTCAAGGTTTTTCATACTTGGTCCTTACATTTTCATAGACTGTATCCGTTGTAGTTCTCATAGAGTAATTGCGCAGGTATTTCCAACCATAAAACAGCTGTTCCCTGGTGAAGCTCTCACCGGAGCCGTATTCAAATGACAAAAATTAAAATGAACAAAGAATTACGTTAGCCGTTTCATCGATAGAATAAATAATTGCGTTTCTTCTTTATTGAGAGTTAGATACCATGTAAGAGAGTGAGAAGGAATTAAGAGAAATAGAAGTCTGACATCGATTTAAAAGTTCAATAAAAAAATATTAAACTTTTGAATGCAATGATTGGAATGAGATTCTAGTATAAGGTTACAAATTATATATTAAGTAGAAGTAATGATTTATAAAGAATTATATACGGCCGTAAGTTCGGTCAGGCCGAATCTTATGTACCCTCCACCATGGATTGCGTAGAAACTTCTACGAAAGACTGTCATCCACAATCGAATTAATTGGGTTGTGGTATTTTAAAATTTCTTAACATCGTTTTCTAAATTTTGAGTTAGTCCACACGTGGTATATATTAGACAAAAAAGGTATATATAGGTAAGTCTACAAATAATTACGAATCGATATGGACTTTTGCACGGTACGTAGAGAGCCAGAATTGAAATATGGGGGTCGCTTATATGTGGGCTATATACAATTATGAACTTGATATGGACAAATTTTTGTGTGATTGGGGATCGATTTATCTGAGGGCTATATATAACTATAGACCGATATGGACCTAGTTAGGTATGGTTGTTAACGGCCATATACTAGCATAATGTACCAAATTTCAACTGACTGGGAGGAAATTTGCTCCTCCAAGTGGCTCCAAAACCAAATCTCGGGATGGGTTTATATGGGGGCTATATATGAATCATATATAGCCCCCATATAAACCGATCCCGAGATTTGGTTTTGGAGCCACTTGGAGGAGCAAATTTCATCCGAGTCAGTTGAAATTTGGTACATTGTGCTAGTATATGGCCGTTAACAACCATGCCTAACTAGATCCATATCGGTCTATAGTTATATATAACCCCCATATAAACCGATCACCAGATTTGACCTCCGGAGACTCTTGGAAGACCAAAATTCTTCTGATTCAGTTGAAATTTGGTACATTTTGTTAATATATGACCTCAAACACCAATGCAAAAATTGGTCGAAATCGGTCCATAATTATATATAGCCCCCATATAAACCGATCCCCAGATTGGACCTCCGGAGCCCCTTGGAAGAGCAAAATTCATCCGATTCGGTTGAAATTTGGTACGTGACGTTAGTATATGGTATCCAACAACCATGCTGGAATTGGTTCATATCAGCCCACAATTATATATAGCCCCCATATAAACCGATTTTCAGATTTGGAGAAGCAAAATTCATCCGATCTGGTTGAAATTTAGTACGTGGTGGTAGTATATGATATTTAACAACCATGCCAAAAATGGTCCTTATCAGTCCATAATCATATAATATGAATATATATACTTTATGGGGTCATAGAGCAATAATGTTACATACGGAATGACAATGTTAATATACCCCCATCCTATGATGGATGGTCTACACCAAAAAAGCGATCCAATGATTATTTTAGAAATTGTTTAATAAGATATTTTACTAATTTCATCATTACACTAATACAAATTAAAGAACATTTATTGAAAATAATATTTTTTCCTGTTTTTTAAGAAAATCCCTTATTTTTAAAGAAAACATTTGAGTAAAAAATTTTTAAACCTAAAATTTCGATGTACAAAGTTCAAGATAGACCATTACAACCGTACTACCAACGACTTTTGAAAGCTGATTAGCTTCGTACTCAAGATACCAAATGTCAAAAAGGACGGTTTCATAAATAAATTTGAAGATATTTTTAGATTTATTAAAGTAAAGTTGACTTTAGTCAAATGAATTTTTTTATGTTAAGATACCCATTTTCCAGTCGAACTACTTAACTATAAAGATGACACGGTTGCATTGAAAAGTTTATCGACTTTTGGACAAGGAAAAAACTTTATATCAGAGAAATGCGTTTTCTATGCTAAGCAAAATTCACATTCCTAACCCTTTCACTACCGCAATCAACCTAATGGGGAAAACTTCAATTTTTCCTCTGTTTTTACTTGTACTAACCTACCTTGATTCTTGAATTGTGACCAAATTTACTTACGAAAATAAGCGCTTTTTGGCCTATATCTTCGAAGTGTGAAAATGAACCCGAAATAATATCGGTTATAGTTTTTGTATGAATGTCCATTTACCACACTCAAAAAAATAAAGCTTACTTTTATCCAAAGATTTCGACCTTCTCTTAAGGATTTTGGTATTGTTTCGGAGCCAAAGGTTAGGTTAGGTTAGGTGGCAGCCCGATGTAACAGGCTCACTTAGACTATTCAGTCCATTGTGATCCCACATTGGTGAACTTCTCTCTTATCACTGAGTGCTGCCCGATTCCATGTTAAGCTCAATGACAAGGGACCTCCTTTTTATAGCCTCAAAGTAAAAATGTTTTCTTAATTCAAAAAAAAAAAAAAAAAAACAAGTATATACGGCCATAAGTTCGGCCAGGCCGAATCTTATGTACCCTCCACCATGGATTGCGTAGAAACTTCTACGAAAGACTGTCATCCACAAATTTCAACTCACATGGTTGTTAAATATCATATACTACCACCACGTACCAAATTTCAACCAGATCGGATGAATTTTGCTTCTCCAAGAGGCACCGGAGGTCAAATCTGGGGATCGGTTTATATGGGAGCCATATATTATTATGGACTGATAGGAACCAATTCCTGCATGGTTGTTGGACACCCTATACTAACATCACGTACCAAATTTCAACCGAATGGGAAGAATTTTGCTCTTCCAAGGTGCTCCGGAGGTCAAATCTGGGGATCGGTTTATATGGGGCCTATATATAATTATGGACCGATATGAACCAATTTTTGCATGGTTGTTAGAGACCATATACTAATACCATGTACCAAATTTCAGCCGGATCGGATAAAATTTGCTTCTCTTAGAGGCTCCGCAAGCCAAATCGGGGGATCGGCTTATATGGGGGCTATATATAATTATGGACCGATGTGAACCAATTTTTGCATGGTTGTTAGAGACCATATACTAACACCATGTACCAAATTTCAGCCGGATCGGATGAAATTTGCTTCTCTTAGAGGCTCCGCAAGCCAAATCGGGGATCGGTTTATACGGGGGCTATATATAATTATGGACCGATATGGACCAATTTTTGCATGGTTGTTAGAGACTATATACTAACACCATGTACCAAATTTCAGCCGGATCGGATGTAAATTGTTTCTCGTAGAGGCTCTGCAAGCCAAATCGGGGGATCGGTTTATATGGGGGCTATATATAATTATGGACCGATGTGGACCAATTTTTGCATGGTTGTTAGAGACTATATACTAACACCATGTACCAAATTTCAGCCGGATCGGATGAAATTTGCTTCTCTTAGAGCAATCGCAAGCCAAATTTGGGGGTCCGCTTATATGGGGGCTATACGTAAAAGTGGACCGATATGGCCCATTTGCAATACCATCCGACCTACATCAATAACAACTACTTGTGCCAAGTTTCAAGTCGATAGCTTGTTTCGCTCGGAAGTTAGCGTGATTTCAACAGACGGACGGACGGACGGACATGCTCAGATCGACTCAGAATTTCACCACGACCCAGAATATATATATATACTTTATGGGGTCTTAGAGCAATATTTCGATGTGTTACAAACGGAATGACAAAGTTAATATACCCCCCATCCTATGGTGGAGGGTATAAAAACTTTAAACCAAAGATGCTAAAACCTCAAAATAACTTTTAGCCTATATTTGAAGCTTTTTTTCTTAAATATAAAGGTTCAATATTTCAGTTAATTTAAAGACGATTTCTTTAAATGAAATGTGTTTCTTTATTTTAAGGAAATAATGTCCTTAGTTCAAAGACATTCGACTTTAACGGAATGACGCAAATTTACAAAATTTGTGTCCTATATTTAATGAAAAAAATTTATTTGGAAGAAATTTGTCGTTAATATTTTGTAAATTGCACATCCTAAAATTTAGGTTGCATAATCTTTAATATCAAGTAAATATTATTTTCAGTGTAGAGACATACATTAGTAAATGGTCTAAAAATTTCGTATTTTTCGTTTATTGTTAAAGCAGTTTATAAAATTACATTCTAGTGCTCACCAATATGAATAATATTTATAGCTTATTTAGATTAAAACCTCTACTTTAAAATAACATGGAGAAATAAATTGAAACTGAGTGAGAAAATAGAGTTTGGTGTCGTTTTCGAATGTCCTCCTAAATGGACATCGGTATTCAAGGGGTTAAGGACAAGATCTTTTGCGCTATGCGAAGACACAATGAAAAAAAAAATGTCGTGAGACAAAATATGTCTTGTCCTTAAAATGCGAATGCAAATTTTGCTTAGCATAGAAGACGCATTTTTCTGATATAAAGCTTTTTCCTTTCCTTTTTTTCTTTAAATGAAAGAAAATTTTGTTTCAGAAAAATTATCAATTAATGAAATCGTCTTTAAATTTGTGTCTTGTCAACAATATAAGAAGAGGACGTTTTGTATTTGAAGAATAGCATAATTTCTTCTCGAAGTCGAGTCTGAATTTGAAAATTCAATATAATAGAATAAATTCAAATTTGTTTCCTACACTAGAAAAAAATCCGTATTAAACTAACGCTAAATGTAACTTATTTTTATTGCAAAAATATTATTTCTTTGAAGTTAAATTTTATTAGTTATTGCGAAATTTTCCACAGCCCAATGAAATTTTCCTTTTTTAAGTATGTCTCAAA
The DNA here is from genome assembly GCF_050003625.1 of Haematobia irritans. Classification (NCBI taxonomy): domain Eukaryota; kingdom Metazoa; phylum Arthropoda; class Insecta; order Diptera; family Muscidae; genus Haematobia; species Haematobia irritans. The sequence continues at coordinate 224,524,027 of NC_134400.1, read as the reverse complement.
CATTTTATGAACTAAACGTGGGTATAAAGTTCAATGACCGTACACATAAGTTCAATATGAACTAACCCAAAAGAAAATTTTCGTACGATTCTCCAAAATAGTAAGAATGAACTACTGCATGGTAAAAATGTCCATGATTTGGCGCCAATGATTTTCTTTTTTATTTTTAGTTAATTTTTTTCTTCTATGAGAGGATGTAATTTCGTGAACTGCACTGTTAGAAAAATATGTTTTTCATATGTTCCGATATAAACAAAATGTGTTTCGGGCACGATTTTAAACCACAATATATTTAAGTGCAAACATATAATGTTCCTAAACTAACAGTAAATGTTTGGGACATCTATGTTAATATGTTAGAATATATTATGTTTGGGGCATGAATGTTTCATAAAAATCATATGTGTGAATGCAAAAATATATAAATTTACAAATTTCGACTAAATATACATATGTTGTGATATGTTGTGATATCAACATAACACAGCGAAAGAATCAAAAGAGAACAATTTCTGTGAAACCGCTTGTATGTTGTTTCGGAAAACTGTTTTATGATAAGGCCAAAAATTTGATATGCTTAAGTCTAAATATTATTTAATTTGAATAAAGAGAATAGACATTCGGAACCAAGAGAATAGACATTTGAAAAAAACAGCATATGTTTTCGCCTTGAGAGCAGCATTTTATGTATGTGTGGACATATGTTTTGTTTATCATTTTGGCATACGGGCACCATTTTTTTCTTGGTTCGTTAAAAGAAATCAGGGGTCTTAACAATAAAAATAACTATACTCTTTTTAGAGTTGGTACAGTAAAATGAAATAAGGAGAAAATAGTGAAAAATTACACAGTAAAATGTGTAAAAACAAAGTTTAGTTGCTCTTTATTAATAAGTAGTCCACGAGTAGTTGACGGACACCTTCAAATATAAAAGCGGGCATTAAGTTCGAGTTTTGCAGCTAAAACAATTTAAAAAGTTTATTTTCTTTAAAATGAATTATTAAAGAAAAATAAAAGACATTTTAGAGCGATGGTGTTAAATGCTAGTAAACAACTGTTCACGCCTAAATAAATTTATGTTTATATTATAAAATTATTTATGTATGTTTATACTCGACTCCACATTCTTCTTTTGTTAGAGTTTTTGAATTCCTTCCAAATTTTAAAGTTTTGTACCAGTTTTTGTTACAAAATTGTTATTTTTGCAATAAAAAAATAATATTTTATACAAAAATCATTCAATTTCGTTTATATCAAGCACTGTTACTGACTATAAATCTTTAATAACCCACATTTCGAAGTTTCATTATAAAAATTTAATATAGTATAAATATAAATGTGTAAATTAAAAAAAAAAAGTGTTCGGTCGGAGCAGGGATTGAACCCACGACCCTTTGCATGCAAGGCAGACATGCTAACCACTGCTCCACGTGGCAAACAAATGTATGTTTCAATTAAATAATGTTATGTTTGCATGGGCTCGTGGGCGCTGCAAACTATGCTATATAAATGTAACTTATAACGATATTTATCTGCTGGTGACTATAACAGCTACGTAGCCCAGTGGATAGTGTGTTGGCTTACAAACTGTATGGTCCTCGGTTCGATTCTCCGTGCAGGCAACAGGTAAAATTTAAAAAAATTATAAACGTGAATAATTTCTTCAACATTATTTGTATTACAGAAAAAGGTGCCAAGAACTAAAATATTTCGTGGAAGTGAAAATTACGAGTATGTTAGGGAATGAGCACAATCGTCTTTGGGAAAAATTCTTCCAAGCATATAATATTTTTGGGCTCAAAATGCTTCCAAACATATAATATGTTCACATAAAACAAACATATTAACGTTTCGGCAGTATCGAATAATATATGTGCTTCCTGCAAAATATGTTTGGAACATATGTTAAAGAAGCGATTTTTTTTAGGGTGTAGTACTCCTTTGGTTTTGCCTCAGTTTCGGCGATCACCTCTCATTGCAGCCAAATTTTTCCCCTGCGAGCATCCTTTTGAGGTCTGGGAACAAGAAAAAGTCGCTGGGGCCAGATCTGGTGAATACGGTGGGTGGGGAAGCAATTCGAAGCCCAAATCATGAATTTTTGCCATCGTTCTCAATGACTTGTGGCACGGTGCGTTGTCTTGGTGGAACAACACTTTTTTCTTCTTCATATGCGGCCGATTTGCCGCGATTTCGACCTTCAAACGCTCCAATAACGCCATATAATAGTCACTGTTGATGGTTTTTCCCTTCGATAAAAATTATTCCATGCGCATCCCAAAAACCATTACTTTGCCAGCGGACTTTTGAGTCTTTCCACGCTTCGAAGACGGTTCACCGGTCGCTGTCCACTCAGCCGACTGTCGATTGGACTCAGGAGTGTAGTGATGGAGCCATGTTTCATCCATTGTCACATATCGACGGAAAAACTCGGGTGTATTACGAGTTAACAGCTGCAAACACCGCTCAGAATCATCAACACGTTGTTGTTTTTGGTCAAATGTGAGCTCGCGCGGCACCCATTCCGCATATCCAAATATTGATGATCTTTAAGGCCTCTGCTATCTCGATCAACTTCATTTTACGATCATTCAAAATCATTTTGTGGATTTTTTTTATGTTTTCGTCGGTAACCACCTCTTTCGGGCGTCCACTGTCCTCCGTGCTCATTTCACCACGCTTGAATTTTGCATACCAATCAATTATTGTTGATTTCCCTGGGGCAGAGTCCGGAAACTCATTATCAAGCCAAGTTTTTGCTTCCACCGTATTTTTTCCCTTCAAAACACGAAATTCCTTTTTTCCCATTTTTTTCACAATAACAAAAGTTGCTTCACAAAAGACGCTCTATCTCATAAACTAATTGACAAATTTTGACACGAATCATTTGAAGGTTGGTACTATATCAAAATAATATGCATTTAATACTAGCGACGCCATCTATGTGTCAGACTGGGGACTTATCAGCCAACCTGTTAAACTGTCATTAAATTATTATGAATATAGGCATGAATCTTTGGAATAGGTCAAACTTTTTTAACTGCAGGCACAATATAACAATATAAGTAAAATTTAGATACGTATGGATACAATTTAATAAAAAATTTACTCATTTTAATTGTCAACTAATTGCTGAAATAAAGTTAAATCGGCTATCGAAATTTTCGTTGACCTTTCTCTACGGATAGACTAAACTTAATTTGTTTGAGAGTTTTTATTGTGCAGTGAAAACTCTCAAACTTGGACACTCTAAAAACTGAGACTTTTGCTATAATAACATACATATTAAAATTAACCTTTAGCGACCATGGGTATATTTTGCGATTTGCGATTTTGAGTGTACAGATCTCGATACCCACATTTTTAAACCTGAAACTCGATGGGATGGTAGTTGCCATTTAGCCCTATCGAAATATCTCATATTCTTCGGATAAAAATATCCGAAGAATATATTAGAATTAATTATATACTTCACGAAAAAAAAACAAAAATATAATTCTACACTTGACGAAACTACGTTTATAAATTTACCCAACTCTTCATCATTAAGCTTTTTTCTGTATTCGGTTCGGTATTGTGGTCATCATTGTTAATTTTAGTCCTTCACCACTCACATATATGATTTGTTTTTTGTTTTTTTTTTGTTCTCAGACATATTTATGCAAATCATGACTACAAATCCACATGAAATAAATAATAGCAATAATAATTCGCCATTACTGCATTAATTCTATTCGTTTGTGGTTTTTGTTTTTCTTGGAATGTCCCTGGTAAAATAACTTGTGAACCTCATGGCCATGTCATCCGTTTCGCGTAAAAAACCCCAACTCCAAAACAAAAAGGACTCAGTTTCAATGTCAGTGACATAATTTGGCGGATGGTCACTGCCAGTGGTCAGTACGTTGTGGTAATGGCAGTGTAATTGACAATTCTTGGGCATTTAGCTACACTCTTCATCTAACTCGATAATCGTTTTTATAGTTTGCCAGTTGAAGTTTTAGTAGTCATAAAAAAAAAGAAATAGCCTAGCTCTTTTGCTTAGGATGCCCTTCCTTTCGCCAAATTTTATTTAATTGTTGGCGAAGAAATGTCGTAGGAAAATTCCATTTAATTTGATTTCAATTGAAGTATGAGAGTTTCGGAGAAACTTTGACTGTGGAACGTGTTTTTTGTTTGTTTGGGTTATCGATTAATGGTAAATATCCTTATACATTTCTTGTACATTATTACTAATCATAGGGATATATCTAAGTAGGATGTAGTATTTTGAGTTTATTAAGAAAATGTGACACACTTCCGTTATTGATTAATTCATTGGATGAATTGACATGAATGTCACCATTCAACACTATTCTGTGCTGGATAATTCATGGATCTGCAAGTGAGAGTGAGGATAACCTAGTTAAACAAATCTCCAACCATGTAAAATTTCTCATTTTGTCAATAACTATTTGTGGAAGTATTCTAATTTAATAGGACAGATTTAATGAGAGCGTAAAAACTGCATGGGGACCTTGATGGATCATGTGTTCAATTGCAGGCTCGGAAATGTAACTCCTTAAACTTGGTTCCCAAATTTCAGGTTCCTGTAAAAAGAATTCGAAACATATTTCGCGAAACATATTACGAACCAGAGTGCTGAGGTTACTGGTTGAAGTTCTTGGCGTATATATGCACCCAGAAAAAAGTGCCTTCGAAACTAAAGGAAAAAATTTTCATCAATATAGTTTATCCATTTTATTTCCATTAAGGTAAATTTTTGTGAAAAATAATAAAATTTACTCGTTTCAGTAAAAAAATCCTAAACTGTAAGCAGTTAGGAATAGTTCATTAACTAGAATAAGGCATGGAATTTTACTCATACTATTTTCTTCGCTGGGTATAAGAATTTACTACTGAAAAAGAAAATTTTATTCACCGATAACAAAGCATTCGTAAAAATAAACAAAAACCGAACTAAAACCAAGTTTCCTCAAAATTAGTAAAATTTCTAATAAAATGATAATTGCGACTTCCTTTATAATAGAAAGTTTTTCATACATACGAACAACACTTGGCATAGAAAAATATTTTAGTTCTTTCGTACTAAGAAGTATGCAATCCTTTCAAAACTTAAGGAAACACACTTGTTAGAATATAGGAAATTTTTTCTATTGTCTACCTGTAATCGATACCTGTCATCGTAATCGATGTGTTTGCGCGTGGGTGTAATCGATATATTTGCGCGTCGGTTGTTTTTTTAGTTGGAATCGCGTTGTTTCGGAGAGATTGTTAAAAAATAATATGGTAAAATAATATAATAAATAACAAATAAAATATGTAAAATATTTGTTATTTTAAATTAGTGAGAAAAATTTTCGTTTTTTTAAATAAATCTATCAATGTTCGTGATAGTGTATAAAGAAAGAAAACACCAGCAGAATAACAACCCTTTCATTTGTCTTCATTTTGGAATCTTCAATTATCAGGTAATATTCAGTGACGCCTTTTGCAACAAAAATGTTTTATGATTTTTTATATTTGTAGGTATAATTGTAAAAGGAGGACAAAATCGTTAGGCAGCAACTTATTAAAAGTGAAAAGTACAAGAAGAAGAAAAAGTGCGTTTTACAGTTGATAATATCACACGGAAATTGGAAATAGTGGAATAATAAACTAATATTTCAAAGAGATTCGATGCTGTTGATTCTTAATAAATATATTCAATATATTAATAAAACATGTCTTTTATTGAAGATAAAATTGCTTATAGAAATGAATAAAATTGTATTTAAAAACGAAGGTAAGTAGTTCTAATTATGAAGTAAAAGTTTTACCACAAATGTGTAAGATTTGTCGAAATGAATGAAAAAATTTCAATAAAATCATTCCATATATGAATTCAAATTAGTTAAATTTTTCATTCTGTAGTATAGTGGTATATAAATATAGGAAAATGTTAACTAATATATGGAATGCATTATTCCTAATTTCTACGAAAATCACATCGTTCAAACAAATAAAAATATCTTTGGCGCTATACGAAGTTCAACTTTCTTCACAATGAGTTCATTTTAACTTAAAGAAGGGGTCACTTTTTTCTGGGTGTGTCGATATATGAACGATTTAATAAAATCTTCAAAGACATCTCTACTACTTCTTAGCTTTAGGCAACCAGAGATGGAATATGATCACCTCAAACAGGTTTCAAGAGCAAAATGTTAGTTTTTGATGGGGACCATGTCACATGTTTGTCGCAACTCTGTTTTTCATGTATCTAATTTCGGCAAGCATATTATGTTTGGCGAGAAAGCAACATTTTTGCGACAAACATGTTACATGGTTCCCCTGAAAAAATAATATTTTGCTCTTGAAACCTATTTGAGGTGATCATATTCCTTCTCTGCGTGTACACACAAAAATATAATTTTTGGATTCAATCATGAAATTAATTGACTCAATTAATTTTTAATCATCAATCAATCACCGAAGTCAATTAAAAAGTTAACTCCCGAACGAAGTAAGCTATCGACTTGAGACTTGGTACAAGTAGTTGTTATTGATGTAGATCGGATGGTATTGCAAATGGGCCTAGATTTGGCTTGCGGAGCCTCTTAGAGAAGGAAACTTTATCCGATCCGGTTGAAATTTGGTACGTGGTGTTAATAACATATATAGTCTAACAACCATGCACAAATTGGTTCATATCGGTCCATAATTATATATATCCCCCATATAATCCGATACCCAGATTTGATCTCCGCACCCTCTTAGAGGAGCAAAATTTATCCGATTCGGTTGAAATTTGGTACATTGTGCTAGTATATGGCCGCTAACAACCATGCCAAATTTGGTCCATATCGGTCTATAGTTATATATAGCCCCCAGATAAACCGATCTCAAAGTTTATAAACTGTAAAATATCTTTGTATGAAAGATATCCATTGTGTATGCTACGCAAAAATGCTTTTGCATTTGAACGGCAAGAAGTCTTTTTACTCACGACAATCTTTTTCTTTTTCAATGTCGATACATGAAAACGCTAGTAATCGGAATTTATATAGGACTAAGGGTATGCAACTCAGAACTTCAACCTTCTGACTGGTAGGTTGTCCGATTGGAAGAAGTTGATGTTCAAAAACGGCCTCTGGTTTTTATACTCAACACTCAGTCGTTGCAACGTCTGGTCAGTTTGGCTCCGATGAAAACCATATAACATGTAAAGTCTCAGGATTACGAAATTGACAATCCTTGTACTGAGTAAAAAGGGAACTATTCTACTTCCAAAGTCGAGGAAGGTACCAAATGAACATGGGGGCAAGTATGCTGAAAAAATATTGTCGTAAGCGCAAAGATTTCATGGCTTTATAATGCGAATGTCAATAGCATGGAAGACGCAGTTCTCTGATACAAAGATTTTGTGCTTGATCAAAAATTGATAAATGATTGAAGGCGCTTTGTCCTAGAATTAGCTGATTTGGCGCTTTCTTTCCTGAAAGAAAATTATGTTGGAAATTTTGGTTTACAACTTAGCTTTAATATGTAAATTCTGAAAAATTCTTCAAAATTAATGAAATCGTCTTTAAATTCATTGACTTTGATATTCATTTTGACTACATGTACACTGAAAAAAATACGTGATATTAAAGATTACGCAGCCTCAATTTTAGGATGCGCAATTTACACACTATTAAGGACAAATTTCTTTAAAACAATGACATTTTAATTAAAAGAAAGTTTACAATCTTTGCATCAAACATATTTTTCATTAAATTTAGGACACACATTTTAAAAATTTACGTCCCTTCGTTAAAGTTTCATGTCTTTACGCTTAGGCAAATTTTCCTTAAAGTAAAGAAACACATTTTTGATTTAAAGAAATCGTCCTTAAAATAGCTGAAATATTGAATCTTTAGATTTAAGATAAAAACGCTTCAAATATAGGATACGACTTATTTTGAGGATTTAGCATCTTTGGTTTAAAAATTTTTTGGAAGTAAGAAAATCCCTTTACTTCGAACTTTCCGTCATAATTTGGATTTTTAAACTGGCATTTGTTTGTACGTGAATAGCTTTATTAATATACCGGAAAAATAGAATGAAAATTCGATAAATGAGATCTGTATCCTAATGTTAATTTTATAGATCCTACACTAAAAAAAAAGTGAACTCTCTATTTCACTAAAGCCAATTTAACTTTATTTTAGGTCATGGAATTATTATGTTTGGAGAAAGTTTCCTTTACTCTAATTATTTTTTGAGTACGTTATTTAAATTAACTAAAAGCGAGTAACAAAATATACTCAAATGAAGCATAGATTAACTAAATTCGTGTCTTCCACAAAATAGTTCAGAATTTCTTTAAATTTGTAAATTTTACCAAAAATTCGTCCATCATGAACTTTGTATGTCACTAAAGACATTCTTGCAATTTTGAACTCCAAGTTTTTTCTTCAAACTACAAAATTTTCTTTAACAAGTGAAAAAACTTAGTTATGTCTAATAAATTTTCTTGTATTTGTCGAAAAATATTTACTTATTTTTATGACGTCGGCGTGCTGCCAACGTTTGTAGTACTGTTTAGTTAAAATTTTCTACAAATATTCAACATTTTCTAAAATTAACCGACAGTTTCTTCCTGGTGGGTTCATTGTTTTTTTCAGTGTAGATTTAAAGCCAGATATGTAGCAAAAAATTTATTTTTTTTTACTCACATCTTTGACTCGGAATTAATACCAAAATCCTTAAAGGAAGGTCAAAATCTTTGGATCCAAGTAAACTTTTTTTGAGTGTACCCAAAACCTACATTTTAAAATGGATTATGTCTTAAATGTATTACTCGTGTAATTTCTCGCTCGTCTTTGGCTCGGAATCAATACCAATAGGGAAAAAAAAACATAAAGTCTTTAGAACTGCACTGAAAACAACATTTACGTGATATTAAAGATTACGCAACCTAAATTTTAGTATGCGAAATTTACAAAATATTAGGGATAAATTTCTTTAAAATAATGAAATTTTAATTAAAACAAAAGTTTATAATCTTTGCTTCAAAAACGTTTTTTCATTAAATTTAGGACATAAATTTTGTAAATTTGCACCCCTCCGTTAAAATCGCTTGTCTTTGAAGTAAGGCTAATTTTCCTTAATGTAAAGAAACACATTTTTGATTTAAAGAGATTGTCCTTAAATTAACTGAAATATTGAAACTTTAGATTTAAGATAAAAACGATTCAAATATAGGCTAAGGGTATGGTCACACCGAGCAAACATATGACCAATATGTGTGTCAAACTTTTTTCCAGGAGCATTTTTGAAATATCTGGATACAGTTTCTGGAAAATACTCTTATCGTGATGCAATGTATCCAATATGATCCAAAAATGCTTACTGGTTTGACTGTGGCGTCGAAATCTTTTTTGATTTCTGTCGAATATTTGCCCAGTGTGACCATCACCTAAGACTTATTTTGAGGATTTAGTGTCTTTGGTTTAAAGTTTTTTTTTTTGTTTTGGAATTAAGAAAACATTTTTTACTTTGATGTATCCGTTATAATTTGGATTTTTAAACTGGCATTTTTTTGTACGTGAGTACCTTTATTAATAAACCGCGAAAAGAGAATGAAAATTTGATAAATGTGATATGTATCCTAATTTTAATTTTCTTGGTCCTAGATTTAAAGCCAGATGGGCCGCTAAAAATGTATCTATTTTAAAGAAGCTGCATCTTTGGCTCAGAATCAATACCAAAATCCTTAAGAGAAGGTCTAAATCTTTGGATCCAAGTAAACTTTTGTTGAGTGTGGGTAAGTTTTTTTCAGTTTGGGAAAATGTTGGGGCTCATGTATATAGAGCGGTTGAGAATATGACAGCCCCAAAATAAACAAAGAGGACCCGCAAAGTTTTTCCAAAAATTAAAAATTCATATTTTCGATTTTTATAAATTCATACAATTCTTATAAATTTCGGCCTAAATTTCTACACCCTCAAAAAAAATCGCTTCTTTAACATATGATCCAAACATATTTTGCAGGAAGCACATATATTATTGCATACTGCCGAAACATTAATATGTTTGTTTTATGTGAACATATTATATGTTTGGAAGCATTTTGAGCCAAAAATATTATATGCTTGGAAGAATTTTTCCCAAACACGATTGTGCTCATTCCCTAACATACTCGTAATTTTCACTTCCACGAAATTTTTTAGTTATTGGCACCTTTCTCTGTAATACAAATAATGTTGAAGAAATTATTCACTTTTATAAATTTTTTAAATTTTACCTTTCGCCTGCACGGAGAATCGAACCGAGGACCATACAGTTTGTAAGCCAACACACTATCCACTGGGCTACGTAGCTGTTATAGTCACCAGCAGATAAATATCGTTATAAGTTACATTTATATAGCATAGTTTGCAGCGCCCACGAGCCCATGCAAACATAACATTATTTAATTGAAACATACATTTGTTTGCCACGTGGAGCAGTGGTTAGCATGTCTGCCTTGCATGCAAAGGGTCGTGGGTTCAATCCCTGCTCCGACCGAACACTTTTTTTTTTAATTTACACATTTATATTTATACTATATTAAATTTTTATAATGAAACTTCGAAATGTGGGTTATTAAAGATTTATAGTCAGTAACAGTGCTTGATATAAACGAAATTGAATGATTTTTGTATAAAATATTATTTTTTTATTGCAAAAATAACAATTTTGTAACAAAAACTGGTACAAAACTTTAAAATTTAAAATTTTTTTCGTGAAGTATATAATTAATTCTAATATATTCTTCGGATATTTTTATCCGAAGAATATGAGATATTTCGATAGGGCTAAATGGCAACTACCATCCCATCGAGTTTCAGGTTTAAAAATGTGGGTATCGAGATCTGTACACTCAAAATCGCAACCAAAATATACCCATGGTCGCTAAAGGTTAATTTTAATATGTATGTTATTATAGCAAAAGTCTCAGTTTTTAGAGTGTCCAAGTTTGAGAGTTTTCACTGCACAATAAAAACTCTCAAACAAATTAAGTTTAGTCTATCCGTAGAGAAAGGTCAACGAAAATTTCGATAGCCGATTTAACTTTATTTCAGCAATTAGTTGACAATTAAAATGAGTAAATTTTTTATTAAATTGTATCCATACGTATCTAAATTTTACTTATATTGTTATATTGTGCCTGCAGTTAAAAAAGTTTGACCTATTCCAAAGATTCATGCCTATATTCATAATAATTTAATGACAGTTTAACAGGTTGGCTGATAAGTCCCCAGTCTGACACATAGATGGCGTCGCTAGTATTAAATGCATATTATTTTGATATAGTACCAACCTTCAAATGATTCGTGTCAAAATTTGTCAATTAGTTTATGAGATAGAGCGTCTTTTGTGAAGCAACTTTTGTTATTGTGAAAAAAATGGGAAAAAAGGAATTTCGTGTTTTGAAGGGAAAAAATACGGTGGAAGCAAAAACTTGGCTTGATAATGAGTTTCCGGACTCTGCCCCAGGGAAATCAACAATAATTGATTGGTATGCAAAATTCAAGCGTGGTGAAATGAGCACGGAGGACAGTGGACGCCCGAAAGAGGTGGTTACCGACGAAAACATAAAAAAAATCCACAAAATGATTTTGAATGATCGTAAAATGAAGTTGATCGAGATAGCAGAGGCCTTAAAGATCATCAATATTTGGATATGCGGAATGGGTGCCGCGCGAGCTCACATTTGACCAAAAACAACAACGTGTTGATGATTCTGAGCGGTGTTTGCAGCTGTTAACTCGTAATACACCCGAGTTTTTCCGTCGATATGTGACAATGGATGAAACATGGCTCCATCACTACACTCCTGAGTCCAATCGACAGTCGGCTGAGTGGACAGCGACCGGTGAACCGTCTTCGAAGCGTGGAAAGACTCAAAAGTCCGCTGGCAAAGTAATGGTTTTTGGGATGCGCATGGAATTATTTTTATCGAAGGGAAAAACCATCAACAGTGACTATTATATGGCGTTATTGGAGCGTTTGAAGGTCGAAATCGCGGCAAATCGGCCGCATATGAAGAAGAAAAAAGTGTTGTTCCACCAAGACAACGCACCGTGCCACAAGTCATTGAGAACGATGGCAAAAATTCATGATTTGGGCTTCGAATTGCTTCCCCACCCACCGTATTCACCAGATCTGGCCCCAGCGACTTTTTCTTGTTCCCAGACCTCAAAAGGATGCTCGCAGGGGAAAAATTTGGCTGCAATGAAGAGGTGATCGCCGAAACTGAGGCAAAACCAAAGGAGTACTACACCCTAAAAAAAATCGCTTCTTTAACATATGTTCCAAACATATTTTGCAGGAAGCACATATATTATTCGATACTGCCGAAACGTTAATATGTTTGTTTTATGTGAACATATTATATGTTTGGAAGCATTTTGAGCCCAAAAATATTATATGCTTGGAAGAATTTTTCCCAAAGACGATTGTGCTCATTCCCTAACATACTCGTAATTTTCACTTCCACGAAATATTTTAGTTCTTGGCACCTTTTTCTGTAATACAAATAATGTTGAAGAAATTATTCACGTTTATAATTTTTTTAACTTTTACCTGTTGCCTGCACGGAGAATCGAACCGAGGACCATACAGTTTGTAAGCCAACACACTATCCACTGGGCTACTTAGCTGTTATAGTCACCAGTAGATAATTATCGTTTTAAGTTACATTTATATAGCATAGTTTGCAGCGCCCACGAGCCCATGCAAACATAACATTATTTAACAGAAACATACATTTGTTTGCCACGTGGAGCAGTGGTTAGCATGTCTGCCTTGCATGCAAAGGGTCGTGGGTTCAATCCCTGCTCCGAGCGAACATTTTTTTTTTTTTTTTTTTTTTTTTTTTTTTTTAATTTACACATTTATATTTATACTATATTATTTTTTTAAATGAAACATCGAAATGTGCGTTATTAAAGATTTATAGTCAGTAACAGTGCTTGATATAAACGAAATTGAATGATTTTTGGATAAAATATTATTTTTTATTGCAAAAATAACAATCTTGTAATAAAAAAACTGTTTTTGTACAAAACTTTAAAATTTGGAAGGAATTGGAAGGAAAGTAAAGGGTGATTCTTTTGAGGTTAGGATTTTCATGCATTAGTATTTGACAGATCACGTGGGATTTCAGACATGGTGTCAAAGAGAAAGATGCTCAGTATGCTTTGACATTTCATCATGAATAGACTTACTAACGAGCAACGCTTGCAAATCATTGAATTTTATTACCAAAATCAGTGGCAGAAAATCCGCTTTTTTATCGACAAATTTTGTTCAGCGATGAGGCTCATATCTGGTTGAATGGCTACGTAAATAAGCAAAATTGCCGCATTTGGAGTGAAGAGCAACCAGAAGCCGTTCAAGAACTGCCCATGCATCCCGAAAAATGCACTGTTTGGTGTGGTTTGTACGCTGGTGGAATCATTGGACCGTATTTTTTCAAAGATGCTGTTGGACGCAACGTTACGGTGAATGGCGATCGCTATCGTTCGATGCTAACAAACTTTTTGTTGCCAAAAATGGAAGAACTGAACTTGGTTGACATGTGGTTTCAACAAGATGGCGCTACATGCCACACAGCTCGCGATTCTATGGCCATTTTGAGGGAAAACTTCGGAGAACAATTCATCTCAAGAAATGGACCGGTAAGTTGGCCACCAAGATCATGCGATTTGACGCCTTTAGACTATTTTTTGTGGGGCTACGTCAAGTCTAAAGTCTACAGAAATAAGCCAGCAACTATTCCAGCTTTGGAAGACAACATTTCCGAAGAAATTCGGGCTATTCCGGCCGAAATGCTGGAAAAAGTTGCCCAAAATTGGACTTTCCGAATGGACCACCTAAGACGCAGCCGCGGTCAACATTTAAATGAAATTATCTTCAAAAAGTAAATGTCATGGACCAATCTAACGTTTCAAATAAAGAACCGATGAGATTTTGCAAATTTTATGCGTTTTTTTTTTAAAAAAAAAGTTATCAAGCTCTTAACAAATCACCCTTTATAAACATACATACATAATTTTATAATATAAACATAAATTTATTTAGGAGTGAACAGTTTTTTACTAGCATTTAACACCATCGCTCTAAAATTCCTTTTATTTTTCTTTAATAATTCATTTTAAAGAAAATAAACTTTTTAAATTGTTTTAGCTGTAAAAGTCGAACTTAATGCCCGCTTTTATATTTGATGGTGTCCGTCAACTCCTCGTGGACTACTTTTTAATAAAGAGAAACTAAACTTTGTTTTTTTTACATTTTACTGTGTAATTTTTCACTATTTCCTCCTTATTTCATTTTACCGTCCCAACTCTAAAAAGAGTATAGTGCCCTTTCGTTATTTTTATGAAGACCCCTGATTTCTTTTAACGAACCAAGAAAAAAATAATGCCAAAATGATAAACAAAACTCATGTCCACACATACATAAAATGCTGCTCTCAAGGCGAAAACATAAGCTGTTTGTTTTTCAAATGTCTATTCTCTTGGTTCAGAATGTATATTCTCTTTATTCAAATTAAATAATATTTAGACTTAAACATATCAAATTTTTGGCCTTATCATAAAACAGTTTTCCGAAACAACATACAAGCGGTTTCACAGAAATTGTTCTCTTTTGACTCTTTTGCTGTGTTATATTGATATCTTTCGTCAACTCTCCCGGTTTCCATCTCTATTTCTTTCTATACTCTCTCTGTCGCTTTGAATAAAATATCACAACATATGTATGTTTAGTTGAAATTTGTAAATTTATATATGTTTGTATTCACACATATGATTTTTATGAATCATTCATGCCCCAAACATAATATATTCTAACATATTAACATAGATGTCCCAAACATTTAGTGTTAGTTTAGGAAAATTACATGTTCGCACTTAAATATATTGTGGTTTAAAATCGTGCCCGAAACACATTTTGTTTATATCGGAACATATGAAAAACATATTTTTCTAACAGTGTAGTGTTTTTCTTGCTTATTTAATATACATATGTATGTAATATTTTCAGCGTTTTCCTTTATTATTTTTTTTTTTCATTTGCAAAATACAATACAATAGCCAAAAACAGTATTTAATTATAATGATCGGTAATGCCAAATAATTTATTGCAATAGATTTCTGAGGAAAGCTTCCAGTTCAAAGAACTCTGATGTTATATATTTCTTGGTGGATTTTGTGCCCAGTAGGAGGGACATCTCTTTCCTATTTCTTAGATTTTGACACATTCTTACACCTTTGTAGAAGTGTTATGGTAAGAACACCATAATCTGACAGTTCATTGACCTTCAAGTCCTGTTGACCTTTAACGGTATTTGATTGTCTATTTACTTACCAGAGCAAGGAAGGAAAAGCTGTAAGAATACCTGAAACATTGACCCAACGGCTGAAGTGAAGCATATAAATACATCACAAGTATTTTCTAAGCAAACCATAAACACCTACCTACCTAAATGTAGACGATACAATATTTAGTAATTATATATGTAGTACGTATGTACATTAGAACATATCGAGTCATTGTCCATGTACAAAACGACGTCTCCCGAAAAAGAAGGAAATCTATGGCCCAAGGAGTTTATACATATAAAGTAGGAATTTAGTAATCTGTTATTGAATATACGGTTGGTGACCAAATTAACAAATTGGAAATAAAACACGTATATACTGCCGAAAGTTCGGCCAGACCGAATTTTATATACCTCCACCTTGGATTAAATACAAAGTTCTACTAAGGATTGTCAGACACGCAAAAAAATAATCCTTTCCTCCCAAACGAAGTTTTAGACAAACAAATATCGTTTCCCATATGCTTTTCGCTCTAAGGAAGTTTGTTTGGAAGAAAAGTATATATTTTTTGTGATAAACGTTGATAGGATGTAAAAACAATTTCATAAAGACTAACTCAAACAAGTAAGGAAAGCCTAAAGTCGGGCGGGGCCGACTATATTATACCCTGCACCACTTTGTAGATCTAAATTTTCGATATATATGAGAGCTATATCTAAATCTGAACCGATGCCAACCAAATTTGGCACGCACAGCTACAAAGCTAATTATACTCCCTGTGCAAAATTTCAACTAAATCGGAGTAAAAAATTGGCCTCTGTGGTCATATGAGTGTAAATCGGGCGAAAGCTATATATGGGAGCTATATCTAAATCTGGACCGATTTCAATCAAATTTTGCACACATGACTATACTGCTAATTGTACTCCTACACGCAAAAAAATAATTCTTTCCTCCCAAACGAAATTTTAGACAAACAAAGTTCGTTTCTCATTCGCTTTTCGCTGTAAGGAAGTGTATTTGGAAGAAAATTATATACTTTTTGTGATAAACGTTTATTCTTTTCCAGGATGTAAAAACAATTTCATAAAGACTAGCTCAAAAAAAAACATGATTTTCTTGCTAATTGCATTGTCCCTCACATCTTTCTCACATCCACGAGGATTTTTAGTTCTTAACACCTTTTCCTGTAATACCAACAATGTAGATTTATAAATTTTTAAAATTTTTTTTACCTTTCGCCTGGACGGAGAATCGAACCGCGGACCATGCACATTGTAAGCCAACACACTAACCACTGAGCTATGTACCTGTTATGGTCATCAATAGATAAATATCCATATAAGTTATATTTATATAGCATAGCTTGCGGCGCCCACGAACCGAATAAACAAAGTTTATTTAACAGAAACAAACAGTTAGTTTGGCACCGTGGAGCAGTGGTAGCTACGTCCGACTCTCATGCCAAGGGTCGTGGGTTCGATCCCTGCTTCGGCCAAAGTTTTTTTTTGCTTTTGTTTTTTTTTTACATATATTCCAGATATATTCGGAAGATTCCGAAAAAATGTTCAACATTACATTGTACTATATTAAATTTTTAACTGTAAATTGTGTCTTATTAAAGACTTAAAGTCAGAAAAGAACAGTGTTTGATATAAACGAAATGGACTGTGTTGTTATTTCAAAAATAACTTTTTTTTATTGAAAAAATAAAAATTTTGTAACAAACGAATTTTTTTGGTGATAAAAGTTTAAAATTTTCGAAGCAATTCAAAAAACTCTAACAAAAGAAAAACGTTTTCGGTACACGTTTTCCAAACGTTTTTTTTCTTTGTGTGTAGTGCAAAATTTCAACCAAATTGGGCCAAAACTATGGCTTCTAGGACCATACTAGTCCATATCGGGCGAAAGATATATATGGGAGCTATATCTAAATCTGAACCGATTTCAATCAAATTGAGTACAATTAACTACAGTACTAATTGTGCTCCTAGTGCAAAATTTCCAAACCAAATTGGGCCAAAACTCTGGCTTCTAGGAACATATTAGTCCATATCAGGCGAAAGATATATATGGGAGCTATATCTAAATCTGAACCGATTTCAATCAAATTTGGCACACATGACTATACTACGAATTGTACTTCGTGTGCAAAATTTGAACCAAATTGGGCCAAAACTCTGGCTTCTGGGGCCATATAAGTCCATAGCGGGCGAAAGATATATATGGAAGCTATATCTAAATCTGAACCGATTTCTTCCAAAATCAATAGGGTTCTATTCTGACCCAAAAAAGGAACACGTGCCAAATTTGAAGGCAATTGGACTTACATTGCGACCTAGACTTTGATCACCAAAATGTGTTCACAGACAGACGGACAGACGGACATGGTTATATCCACTCAGCGAACCACCCTGAGCATTATTGCCAAAGACACCATATGTCTACCACGTCTCCTTCTGGGTGTTACAAACATATGCACTAACTTATAATACCCTGTTCCACAGTGTGGCGCAGGGTATAAAAATATGGGAAACGTTTAAATCTGAAGCAATTTTAAGGAAACTTCGCAAAAGTTCATCTATGATTTATCGCTCGATATATATGTATTAGAAGTTTAGGAAAATTAGAGTCATTTTTACAACTTTTCGACTAAGCAGTGGCGATTTAACATGGAATATGTTGGTATTTTGACCATTTTTGTCGAAATCAGAAAAACATATATATGGGAGCTATATCTAAATCTGAACCGATTTCAATCAAATTTGGCAGACATTACTATACTACCAATTGTACTCCTTGTGCAAAATTTCAAGCTAATCGGGATAAAACTCTGGCTTCTGGGTCCATATAAGTGCATATCGGGCGAAATATATATATGGGAGCTATATCTAAATCTGAACCGATTTCAATCAAATTTGGCACACATGACTATACTACCAATTGTACTCCCTGTGCAAAATTTCAACCGAATTGGGTCAAAACTCTGGCTTCTGGGGCCATATAAGTCCTTATCGGGCGAAAGATATATATCGGAGCTATATCTAAATCTGAACCGATTTCAATCAAATTTTGCACATTTGACTATACGCCTAAGTGTTATGTTTGTACAAAATTTCAAGCAAATCGGTATAAAACTCTGGCTGCTGGGTCCATATTAGTGCATATCGGGCGAAAGATATATATGGGAGCTATATCTAAATCTGAACCGATTTCTTCCAAAATCAATAGGGTTCTATTCTGACCCAAATTTGGAACATGTGCCAAATTTGAAGTCGATTGTACTTAAATTGCACCTAGACTTTGATCACAAAAATGTGTTCACAGACAGACGGAAGGACGGACGGACATGGTAATATCGACTCAGGGACCCACCATGAGCATTTTTGCCAAAGACACCATGTGTCGATCTCGTCTCCTTCTGGGTGTTACAAACATATGCACTAACTTATAATACCCTGTTCCACAGTGTGGCGCAGGGTATAAAAATGTTTTTTCTTTTCTGGCTAATTGCATCTTCCCTCTCATCTCTCTCAGTTTTTACCATCTTTTTCTGTAATATATACGATATAGAAGAAATTATTCGATTTTATAAATTTTTTAAATTTTACCTTTCGCCTGGACGGAGAATCGAATCGCGGACCACACAGTTTGTAAGTGGGCTACTTAGCTGTTATTGTCATCATCATTAAATATCTCTATAGCCATCAAGGCACAAGGCACAAGGCACAAGCAACGCAAAAAGTCAAACAGTTACATTTATAAAGCATAGTTTTCGGCGCCCATGAGCCGATTTAAAGAAAGTTTATTTAATGGTAAGCATGTCGGCCTTGCATACAAATGGTCGTGCTTCGTCCGGACATCAAAAAAAATTTTTTTATATATATATTTTTACTTATATTCCAAAAAATTTCGGAAGATTCTGGAAAGATGTTTGACATTACATACTATTATATAAAATTTTTACTATTAGACTACATAATGCCTCTTATTAAAAACCTATAGTCAGAAATTAACAATGCTTGATATAAACGAAATGGACTGTTTATTTTAATTAAATTTATTTTTTTAGGTTAAAGTTTGAAATTCTCTAAGAAATTCAAAAAATCTAACAAAAGAAAAACGATTTCTGTACACGTTTTTCAAACGTTTTTTTCTTTGCGTGTACACAATCAAATTACCTTGGTTGTGACCACTTTAATTCTTGATCGGTTGAACCAATTTTCGCATCCTAATTAGAGGGCCAATATTCAATCCGGTTGAATGGAGGTTAATGGAGGCTATACATATATAATTGGACACCGACATGGACCAATGCTTGACAGTTAAAATATCACGTACAAAATATCAACCGGATCAGATGAAATGTGCCCCTTCAAGAAGCTACGGAAGTCAAATATGGAAATCGATTATATATAAATCTGGGCCGACTTTTGCATGATCGTTAGAGGACGTATAATAACATCACCTACATAATTTCTTTTCTTATAAATTATTCTCTTTGTGTGCAATTAAACTGAATTTATGACAAGCGATTCAACGATAGTCTCTAAACTTTTATATTTGTTTTTTTAAGAAAGGGTTTTAGCGCCGAAAAAAAAAAAATTGGCTTGTCTACAATTTTATTCCTTGGGAAAGAAAAACTCTTAATTCAATAATTGATATTATTAGTTTAGGTTTATATTATACTTCGAAATATTCTGTGAAGGATATGTCGACACAGTTAACACGAAATGTTCCTTCAAAATTCACTTCGACGTAAACGCCATATTTTTTAACATACAGTCTCTCAATTTTAAGAAATCAGAAGACACAGCTAAGCGGTCCCAGTTCGGCTAGTATAATATTAATAAAATGATATATGTTTTGACTTTACGATATGCCCCATTTCATAATAACAGGGACTCTTTTAGGTTTATATCGAAATAGAAATGCTTCTAAATTATTCCAAAATATTTAAAAAAAAATTTTATTGCCTTTGTTTCCAATGGTTGATGGGTGGTGGCACATAATACAGCCTTATAAAGGGTGATTTGTTAAGAGCTTGATAACTTTTTTTAAAAAAAAAACGCATAAAATTTGCAAAATCTCATCGGTTCTTTATTTGAAACGTTAGATTGGTCCATGACATTTACTTTTTGAAGATAATTTCATTTAAATGTTGACCGCGGCTGCGTCTTAGGTGGTCCATTCGGAAAGTCCAATTTTGGGCAACTTTTTCGAGCATTTCGGCCGGAATAGCCCGAATTTCTTCGGAAATGTTGTCTTCCAAAGCTGGAATAGTTGCTGGCTTATTTCTGTAGACTTTAGACTTGACGTAGCCCCACAAAAAATAGTCTAAAGGCGTCAAATCGCATGATCTTGGTGGCCAACTTACCGGTCCATTTCTTGAGATGAATTGTTCTCCGAAGTTTTCCCTCAAAATGGCCATAGAATCGCGAGCTGTGTGGCATGTAGCGCCATCTTGTTGAAACCACATGTCAACCAAGTTCAGTTCTTCCATTTTTGGCAACAAAAAGTTTGTTAGCATCGAACGATAGCGATCGCCATTCACCGTAACGTTGCGTCCAACAGCATCTTTGAAAAAATACGGTCCAATGATTCCACCAGCGTACAAACCACACCAAACAGTGCATTTTTCGGGATGCATGGGCAGTTCTTGAACGGCTTCTGGTTGCTCTTCACTCCAAATGCGGCAATTTTGCTTATTTACGTAGCCATTCAACCAGAAATGAGCCTCATCGCTGAACAAAATTTGTCGATAAAAAAGCGGATTTTCTGCCAACTTTTCTAGGGCCCATTCACTGAAAATTCGACGTTGTGGCAGATCGTAAGTCTTTTCATGATGAAATGTCAAAGTATACTGAGCATCTTTCTCTTTGACACCATGTCTGAAATCCCACGTGATCTGTCAAATACTAATGCATGAAAATCCTAACCTCAAAAGAATCACCCTTTATATTTTCCATAGTCTAGTAGAGTTGCGAGTTGGTAATAGCCAAATAAACCAAGAAGTACATATCACAAAAGCAAAAGAAAGTCAATAAACGAATTACATGATAACATTTAGCAATTATGGGCAAATTAGGCTTAGGTGATGGTCACTACACGTTTTACAGGCATAGAATGGATGCATTCCTCTACGTTGATAGGCAATTGGATTGGATAGATGTGTACTTACTTTTGTTGGTGCTGCTGTGGGGCCTTGGCACTTTTGCGGGACACCGTTTTCGGTTGTGATGACCACCAGAAGGTGTATTTGCATGGTGGTGCCGGACATCCCTGCATGCCCGGCGACCATTTCAATTGAACTTCTGAAACTTCATTTCGATTTGGGGGCGATTCAGGTTGTTGAGTTCCTAATAGAGAGAGACCGTCACCGGAATACTTTTTAGTGCGTCCAACATTTCGCGTGGGAATAGTTGGCATTTTATTTTAATGCGAATACTGTATGGTTTTCGTTTTTTTTTTCTTTTTCAAGATTCGGTTACTCTTTTTTTGTCTACATAAATGAGTTGTTTATACTACGGAAGATATTTCCAAAAAAATGCGTATTATTGATGATGTTGTTGAATTTCTATGGCAAAAACCAATCGGTGGGATGGGATATATTTGAAATTGATGACATAGAAATGACACTTTAGTTTTCGATTAATTTTGATTTGTAGTTCACATCTTGCTAAGTTTTTGCCTTTTCCATTATCATGAGTGGTTTTCTTCAATTTGTTTATTATTTTGATGGTGTTTGGTTACTTTCACTGCGGTTTTGTTCTGCTAGATAAATAACTGTAAATAAAAATCAACAACTAAACATCAACTACTGTTTGTTGTTATGGTTGTCATAGAAATGTTAGTGAATACCGCGGCACAACGGTCTTTTTTAGATTTGAGTATTTTTGTGCTGGCAGGGTTGCAACTGCGAATTGTGAATGTTTTTTAATGCAGTTGAAGAAAACAACTCTGTTGATGGCAGTTACATTTGAATGACTTTTGTGACGGTTGAGCAATACATATCAAGTATTTTATACTATTTAAAGGGTGATTCTTTTGAGGTTAGGATTTTCATGCATTAGTATTTGACAGATCACGTGGGATTTCAGACATGGTGTCAAAGAGAAAGATGCTCAGTATGCTTTGACATTTCATCATGAATAGCCGAACGATCTGCCACAACGTCGAATTTTCAGTGAATGGGCCCTAGAAAAGTTGGCAGAAAATCCGCTTTTTTATCGACAAATTTTGTTCAGCGATGAGGCTCATTTCTGGTTGAATGGCTACGTAAATGAGCAAAATTGCCGCATTTGGAGTGAAGAGCAACCAGAAGCCGTTCAAGAACTGCCCATGCATCCCGAAAAATGCACTGTTTGGTGTGGTTTGTACGCTGGTGGAATCATTGGACCGTATTTTTTCAAAGATGCTGTTGGACGCAACGTTACGGTGAATGGCGATCGCTATCGTTCGATGCTAACAAACTTTTTGTTGCCAAAAATGGAAGAACTGAACTTGGTTGACATGTGGTTTCAACAAGATGGCGCTACATGCCACACAGCTCGCGATTCTATGGCCATTTTGAGGGAAAACTTCGGAGAACAATTCATCTCAAGAAATGGACCGGTAAGTTGGCCACCAAGATCATGCGATTTGACGCCTTTAGACTATTTTTTGTGGGGCTACGTCAAGTCTAAAGTCTACAGAAATAAGCCAGCAACTATTCCAGCTTTGGAAGACAACATTTCCGAAGAAATTCGGGCTATTCCGGCCGAAATGCTGGAAAAAGTTGCCCAAAATTGGACTTTCCGAATGGACCACCTAAGACGCAGCCGCGGTCAACATTTAAATGAAATTATCTTCAAAAAGTAAATGTCATGGACCAATCTAACGTTTCAAATAAAGAACCGATGAGATTTTGCAAATTTTATGCGTTTTTTTAAAAAAAAAAGTTATCAAGCTCTTAACAAATCACCCTTTATTAACGCATAAACCAAGAAAGGTATGGACATCAGCTTTATAGTATCAAAGACTATTTACTTTGAAAACATAACCCCCCCCCCCCCCCCCCGGGGAAAAAGTGAACAAAAATGTCTACAGCCGATTTATTTTTTTTTTATTTTGGTTTGAAAATTAATTTATAAAGGGTGGTTAAAATTTCAAGAGCCGATGTTGATTTTCAATAAAACACAAACTATTTAGGAAATTATTGTAATTTCATTTTATTATGATATATTGGTATTACTCAATTATGTATGGAACAAAATATCGGCCAAATTGGCGCCGCGACCTCACACCTTCATCCGATGGTCCAAATTTTCGATGACGCTGAGGCATAATGGAGGTTCTATGCCGTTAATGTGCCGAATTATCTCATCCTTTAGCTCTTGAATTGTTGCTGGCTTATCGACGTACACCTTTTCTTTCAAATAACCGCAAGGAAACAAATCCAACGGTGTCAAATCACATGATCTTGGCGGCCAATTGACATCGCAATTACGTGAGATAACACGGCCACTGAATTTGTTGCGCAAAAGAGCCATTGTTTCGTTAGCTGTGTAGCAAGTGGCACCGTCCTGCTGAAACCACATATCGTCCACATCCATATCTTCCAATTCGGGCCATAAAAAGTTCGTTATCATCTCACGATAGCGAACACCATTTACAGTAACTGCCTGACCGGCCTCATTTTGGAAAAAATACGGCCCGATGATGCCGCCAGCCCATAAACCGCACCAAATAGTCACTCTTTGTGGGTGCATTGGTTTTTCGACAATCACTCTTGGATTCTCATTCGCCCAAATGCGGCAATTCTGTTTATTGACGAATCCACTGAGGTGAAAATGTGCCTCATCACTGAAGATGATTTTCTTCGAAAATTGGTCATCCACTGTTGCCATTTCTTGGAACCATTCTGTCCATTCACGACGTCCATGGTTCAAATTGAGTAAGTCTGAAATAGAGAAATGTCAAATAAAATTCGGAAAAAACTAGGCGTGTAGGTGTGGTTTACATTCAACATCGGCCCTTACAATTTAACCCCCCTTTATTAGTCAGATTATATCATTTGTGAGAAAAATTTCTTTATTGTAATTACTTTTTGCATACTTTAACGGTATGAACTAAAAATGCTAAAAATAGATTTAGTCAAATGAAATACAAATAGTTCATATTTTTCCTAAAATAAGTAAATTTAACTTTATTGTGTCTGTCTTAAACTTCGTATAGCGTTGGAGACTTTTAGATTAGGTTAGGTTATAGAGGATGACACCAAATCCGTAGAAAAGAAAAATGGTGACCACATAGACCATGTGATTGTGATTCCTTATGGTTGTTTCTTTCCTTCCGGCATTTATCTTCCTCTGCCAGGGTCGGTCACATCTCCTTTGCGGTCTTGAAAAGAATACTGTTCTCTAGGTCTTCCATCCAGAAGCCTTGGCTACCCCAGTAATATCCTGAAAGAAAAAGGAAACTAGTATCTTGTTTCTTCTAAAAGACTAGCACAGAAAGTGGTAAGAGGCTTCTGTAGCCTCCGGGTCAAGGCACCATCTACAAATATCAAATATCGGCCATTAAAACAATCCTTACCATATGCTTCCCAAGTGTGTTGCGTCCTGTTATGATTCCTATTAACGCCCTCAAATCCTCTCTATTCGTTGCCATTATAAATCCTGAGCTTCTACTACTCTTGTCGTTCCATATCAGTTTGGTCTGCTCGCAACCCACAGAAGACGTCCATCGTTCCTTCCACAGATCATTATATATTATTTTATAAACACAGATCATTATATTTTATTTTATAAAGATTGCGGGGGAAAAACATCCGTGGCGATGTTATCCATGTCACGCGCACCTTCCTTAGCCAGCACATCTGCCTCCTCACTGCCCCTTAGGACCAAGACATGTATAAACGTCCAAAGTCTTTTCACAATGATATTTACTCAATTTATCCTATTGGAGAACAAGAATTGCAGTACAAATCAGTGAATTTGCATTTAAAATGGCCTGTATATGGGTTTTTCAAACGAAGAATTAAATTATTAAATTTTATTATTTTTATCGACATTTTCCACAGCATAATGAAATCTTACTTTTTTTAAGTATGTCTCAAAAATTTTATGAACTAAACGTGGGTATAAAGTTCAATGACCGTACACATAAGTTCAATCTGAACTAAAGCAAAAGAAGATTTTCATACGATTCCCAAAAATAGTAAGAATGAACTACTGTATGTTTAAAATTGTCATGATTTGGCTCCAATGACTTTTATTTCTTTTTTCTTCTATGAGGGGGTGTAATTTCGTGAACTGTAGTTAAAAAGTACAACAGGACATTAAAATTTCTTTGTTTTAACAACGCTTTGTGGAAATCTCAAAATGTGGAGCACAATTTTCGTTCGAGGCAGTTCATTCTTCCTATAAAACAGTTCACCTTTTTTCGGTTTGTCCATGTTGGGATTAATGTATTAATTTAAATTTAATATTTTAATCTAAAACTTGTAATTAATAACGCTTCCGCAAGGGTTATTTCAGTTTAAATTATATTATCCTAATTGAAAAGCGTTCCATCGTCCCCTCACCACATCAGTGAATACTTCTGCTCTGACGAAGATAATCGACACCCTATGGCTGATGATAGTCGTCTTGTAAGACGTGTTGGGGGGTGTAAGTTGTGCGATTGGAGCGCTTTTATAGTACCATTGGAGCTTATCCTAAGATTGAAGCCAACGCGGTTGACATTGACGGCGTGAAAAATCGACTCTACTGAAATCATGAACTTTTTACAATTATGACATACAGATGGGGCCACCGTATACTGTACATGAGCGCCATTTACAAACGAACAAAACAAAAATAAACATTATATCAAATACAACACTAAGGTGTTCTTATCGAAGACATACCCCATAGCAAATTGAGTTAAAATAAGAGCCAAAAAGTATGCCACAAAAGTTAATAACATTATAACAATCAGTCAGAGTTGCCGTTGCTCATACATTGAAGTATTATAGGACCTAAAATGCCCTATGATACTCGTACTTCCTAAATTATAAAAATTGTACCATGGTAAAAATGGCACCAATGGTAATTTATCTATTATTATAGAAATAAGCACTAATAGTTTGCCGAAGTGTGCTTTGCTTCTCGCTGCATACATATATAATTCCCACCTCAGTAATATTAATTCGTGGCGGGGTCGTCATAAAAATATCTAATTCGAGGTCTCCCCTCTATTACAGACTTAGTACTTCAGAGTCGAATTCTCCACTTCTACATTGAAATATCGAAATTGGTACATTTTCTCATAAGCTGATGTATGAACAATTCAGACTTGGTTTGGCTTATTTTAAAATCTTTTTTTTAAGAAAATTTTCCCAGACCAATGAAGTCTTGTTTCATCTTGTTTCAAAATTTAATGAAGTGAATGTTGATATCAATTACCGTCAAAATAAGTTCAATGCTAACTAAAGAAAAAGAAAATTTCCGTACACTGTTAGAAAAATATGTTTTTCATTTGTTCCGATATAAACAAAATGTGTTTCGGGCACAATTTTTAAACACAATATATTTAAATGCAAACATGTAATGTTCCAAAACTAACACTAAATGTTTGGGACACATATGTTAATATGTTAGAATATATTATGTTTGGGGTATGAATGTTTCATAAATATATAAATTTACAAATTTCGAGTAAACATATATATGTTGTAATATTTTATTCAGAGAGCGACAGAGAGAGAGAGAGAGTATAGAGAAAGAAATAGAGATGGAAACCGGGAGGGTTGACGAAAGATATCAACATAAAACAGCGGGAGAATGAACAGAGAGCAATTTCTGTGAAACCGCTTGTATGTTGTTTCGGAAAACTGTTTTATGATAAGCCAAACATTTGATATGCTTAAATTTAAATATTATTTAATTTGAATATTAGAATGAGTATTCGGAGTAAAGAGAATAAACATTCGGAACAAAGAGAATAGACATTAAAAAAAAAACAGCATGTTGTTTCGCCTTGAGTATTTATATATGTGTGGATATGTGTTTTGTTTATCATTTGGCATTATAGGTAGAGGTCTGCATCGAATAACTTTTCACTACATGTATGCAATTCGCTGTCGAATATAGTACATACACTGTCTTTCTCTCAGAGCGCAAGTAGTGAAGTGAAGAGAACACTTGCTTGTCAAATACCACCAAGTACTTATCGGAAAAAATATGTGTTCCGAAAAAAAAGAACAATAAAAATGCAAGTACTTGAGAAAAAGTACAACATGGATTCTCTTCACTTCACGTGGTACCACAAGTATTTCTCAGTTATGTGCGAAGCAAAACTTTCCATTATTATTAATCATAGATATGTATGTATGTTACATATTTCATATATTTATGTATGTCACATACTTACCTTAACGTTTGCCGTTCTTTATAACAAACCGAAAACATATATTATGGAGAGTAACTGTTTTTTGTATTTCTGAAACTGCACGTGGTACATGGAGTACTCTATGAAGTTTTGTTCTCGCAACATACTCGACGTGATCACTCTGAGTACACTTCAATAAGAGAGAAAGGGGAATATGTGTTTGTTGGTAGTGAAGACATAAGAGTAGCAACAAGAAGTTACTCGTGGCTTTTGGTGCTCATCAAAATGCGTACCAATTGTTTTGCGACTCTCTCAAATAGATGTACTCATGTAGCAAGTACACGTGTACTCTTCATTTACAAATGGAATGGTGCAGACCTCTAATTATAGGCACAATTTTTTTCTTGGATCGTTAAAAGAATTCGGAATGTACGAGGAGTAAGTCAAAATATTCAGGCAAAGGAAATTAAAACAAAAAAACGGTGGAAAATATACAAAAATTACAAAAGGATCTTCATAAAAATAATGAAAGGGCACTTTTTCATATTTTTAATGGATACAGAGTAAGAATTAATAAAATTGTACAAATTATTAAAATTTTGTTGACAAATGCTAAATCCAATATAGAAACTTTTTTTATTGTGCTAGCTGCAAAACTCGAACTTAATGCCCGCTTATATATTTGAAGATGTCCGTCAACTCCTCTTAGGTTAGGTTAGGTTAGGTGGCAGCCCGATGTATCAGGCTCACTTAGACTATTCAGTCCATTGTGATACCACATTGGTGAACTTCTCTCTTATCACTGAGTGCTGCCCGATTCCATGTTAAGCTCAATGACAAGGGACCTCCTTTTTATAGCCGAGTCCGAACGGCGTTCCACATTGCAGTGAAACCACTTAGAGAAGTTTTGAAACCCTCAGAAATGTCACCAGCATTACTGAGGTGGGATAATCCAAAGCTGAAAAATTTTTGGTGTTCGGTCGAAGCAGGAATCGAACCCACGACCTTGTGTATGCAAGGCGGGCATGCTAACCATTGCACCACGGTGGTTCCCAACTCCTCTTGGACTACTTATTAATAAGGACGAACTAAACTTGGTTTTTATAAATTTTACTGTTTAATTTTTCACTACTTCCTCCTTTTTTCATTTTCCTGTCCCAACTCTAAAAAGAGAGAGACTCTAAAAAGAGAGTTGGGACAGGAAAATTAAAAAAGGAGGAAGTAGTGAAAAATTAAACAGTAAAATGTATAAAAACAAAGTTTAGTTCCTCTTTATTAATAAGTACACACAAAGAAAATTTCATTAAAATTGAGCCAACGAAAATTTTACATTGATATAGTGAAACATTTTCATTAATACAATGAAAATATTCGTTAATAGTACGAAACGTTACGTTAATTAACAGAAAATTCGTTATAATAACGAAATTGTTCGTTGTATTAACGAATTTGTTTCATTGGCTCACTTTTAATGACACATTTCGTTAATATAACGAAACTTTTTCTACCAGTGTAGTCCAAGAGGAGTTGACGGACATCTTCAAATATATAAGCGGGCATTAAGTTCGAGTTTTGCAGCTAGCACAATTAAAAAAGTTTCTAGATTGGATTTAGCATTTTTCAACAAAATTTTAATAATTTGTACAATTTTATTAATTCTTACTCTGTATCCATTAAAAATATGAAAAAGAAAGACTTACACACAAAGAAAATTTCATTAAAAGTCAGCCAATGAAAAAATTTCATTGATATAACGAAAAATTTTCATTAATACAATGAAAATATTCGTTAATAGTACGAAGCGTTACGTTAATTTGCAAAAAATTCGTTATATTAACGAAAAATTTCGTTGTTTTAACGAATTTATTTCATTGGCTGACTTTTAACGACACATTTCGTTAATATAACGAAACTTTTTCTGTTAGTGTATAAAAACTTGAATTATAATGATAAAGGAGGACATTTTTGGAAGTGCCTTTTTCTGGGTATTTAATAACTCATTATGGAAATCTGGAATACAATACAATTCATTTCTATTTTAATCAAACTAATCTGATCAAATTTATATATTAACCCTTATACTACGTTGGGTATTAGGTCGTATTTTTCATCACCGAATTTTTTACTGTTGGATTATAATTAAAAGTTCTTACTACTCAGCATGAATTCAGCATATGTCACCAATTCATGCACTGAGTGATAGAAATTTTTAATTATATTCGAACAGTAAGAAATGCGGTGATGACAAATACGGCATGACTCATCAAATGACCCCAACGTAGTATAAGGGTTAAACCTACATATATAAATCTCCGATTTTGATGGCAATATTACCCTTGTTTATAAGGGAACTTCCTAAAATTTGCTAATTGGTAGTTCTCTAGGACAACTCTAAAAAATTTGCTAATTGGTAGTTCTCTAGGACAACTTAATGTCCATACAATTATAGACTCGTCACTATTAATATTTGTTTCGTAAAAAAAAAATTTTGTACTTTTTGTTCATATCGTATGTTTATATTTAAAAAGATTTTGCTTCGTATTTTCTATCCAATGTCCTATCTTCAGAAATTTTAAAGAGCAAACCTTTTCGAGAATTTGTATGACATTATCAGTGTAAGTGATCAGTGATGTCTGCTTGATGCGCTTCTGATAATTTTCGAATTTAGGAATTTGGGTAGTAACAAATTATCTCCTTGTCCCTGAAAAGGGATGGGATTTGCATGTAAGTAACCTATTGACAATTGATGAATTTGGGTAAGGGCTAGAATAAGTATGCAATGTACTGACCTTTGGTATATGTGTGAGGTCCAGTACTGTATTTTCATAAATGAAACAAAAAAAAAAACAATAATTTTGTCATTAATTACCAATGATTTGAAATCAAAATGCAATTAAATGCAAAGGAAAAAAAAAGATTCCAAGATTCATTGGTTGTTTTGGGTATGACAACTTATTTTCATTAATTATCTGGAGGGACAAAACTACGAACAAGTTTTCAACAAACTAAATAATTTTTATTCTAAAATCGCACAAAAAGTGGACAAATAAACCTACAGCTTTTTTTATGACCATTAAGAAAAAAGTGAACCTACCAGGAAGGAAAATGTAGGTTAATTTAAGAAAAATGTAACTAAACTGTATGTCACAAACTCCCATGTCACAAAAATTAGTACAGTATGTAACAGATATAAGCATATCGCATATAACAAAAAAACGCATATAAGAAAATTTTTATCGAAACACCATGTCTTTTTTGGTGCGAAAAAGGTTTTGTATAAGATAAAAAACCAATGAAAATATACCTCCTATATGAAAATTTAATGGAGTCATTGGTCGTTTTTTTGGTAATAAAGAAATATAAGAACAGAAAAGAAGAGGAAGTACACTGCAAAAATATTGAAAGTGTATGCAGCCTAAATATTAAAATACGCAATTTACGCAATATTAAGAACACATTTCTTAAAAATTAAGAAATTTTAATTTCAAGAAAGACCATAATCTTTGCATTAAGATTTTTTTCCTTAAATTTGGTATGCGAATATATGACACATTTTTGATTTAAAGAAATAATCTATAGATATTATAATAATACTTTTGTTGATATAGCGCAAAAAGATTACGAAATATCGATACTGACATCTATATCCAAGTTTTTTATTTAAAAAGTGTTTTTATTTTAAAGAAGCAGCATCTTTGGCTCGAAAATAACACCAACATCCTTAACGAAAGGTCAAAAGCTTTGAATTAAAGTAACATTTTTTTGAGTGTAGAGACACTACATGTCAATTAAGCAGAAAACAAGCAGTTTTTAAAAAAGTATATGCTCTAATGTTTTTAAAATCTTCAACATTACAACCTTTTTATATAATCAGAGATATAAATCATTCGTGTTTATACCCTGCGCCACACTGTAGAACAGGGTATTATAAGTTAGTGCATACACTGAAAAAATATTGTCGTGACGTAAAAGATTTTATGTCTTTAAAATACGAATGCAAATTTTGCTTAGCATAGAAGACGCATTTCTCTAATGTAAAGTTTATTTCCTTGTTCAAAAGCCGATAAACTTTTCAATGAAGTCGTATTGTCCTTATAAAGGGTGATTTGTTAAGAGCTTGATAACTTTTTTTTTAAAAAAAAACGCATAAAATTTGCAAAATCTCATCGGTTCTTTATTTGAAACGTTAGATTGGTCCATGACATTTACTTTTTGAAGATAATTTCATTTAAATGTTGACCGCGGCTGCGTCTTAGGTGGTCCATTCGGAAAGTCCAATTTTGGGCAACTTTTTCGAGCATTTCGGCCGGAATAGCCCGAATTTCTTCGGAAATGTTGTCTTCCAAAGCTGGAATAGTTGCTGGCTTATTTCTGTAGACTTTAGACTTGACGTAGCCCCACAAAAAATAGTCTAAAGGCGTCAAATCGCATGATCTTGGTGGCCAACTTACCGGTCCATTTCTTGAGATGAATTGTTCTCCGAAGTTTTCCCTCAAAATGGCCATAGAATCGCGAGCTGTGTGGCATGTAGCGCCATCTTGTTGAAACCACATGTCAACCAAGTTCAGTTCTTCCATTTTTGGCAACAAAAAGTTTGTTAGCATCGAACGATAGCGATCGCCATTCACCGTAACGTTGCGTCCAACAGCATCTTTGAAAAAATACGGTCCAATGATTCCACCAGCGTACAAACCACACCAAACAGTGCATTTTTCGGGATGCATGGGCAGTTCTTGAACGGCTTCTGGTTGCTCTTCACTCCAAATGCGGCAATTTTGCTTATTTACGTAGCCATTCAACCAGAAATGAGCCTCATCGCTGAACAAAATTTGTCGATAAAAAAGCGGATTTTCTGCCACTGATTTTGGTAATAAAATTCAATGATTTGCAAGCGTTGCTCGTTAGTAAGTCTATTCATGATGAAATGTCAAAGCATACTGAGCATCTTTCTCTTTGACACCATGTCTGAAATCCCACGTGATCTGTCAAATACTAATGCATGAAAATCCTAACCTCAAAAGAATCACCCTTTAATTAAGTGATTTGAATTGAAAATGGGTATCATAACATGAAAGAAAAAATGTTTGGGCTAAGGTTAACTTGACTTTAATAATTCAGAAATATTCTTTAAATTTAATGAAATTGTCCTTAAATTAGTTGTCTTTTTGTATCTTGACTACAAAGCAAAATATCGTTCAAATATAGGCCATGTTTTCCAACACTTTATTTTAAAGACGTTTTTTTTTTGCAACATAGCATAATTCTACTGGAAGTCGAGTCTTAATTTGGAAAATAAAGTTGTCGTTCGCTCGTTTTTAAAGGACTTTGATAGCATATCAAGAAAAAAAGCTGAAAAGGCGAAAAATTAAAATTTGCTTCCTAGAAGCAAGTACCCAAAACCCAAATTTAAAAGAGAATTGTGTCTTAAAAGTATCCTTACTTGTATTCTCCGCTTCTTTGGCTAGGAATCAATACCAAAATTTTTAAAGTACAGATAAAATCTTTGGAATCGGGAATGCTTTTTTTTCAGTGTATGTTTGCAACACCCAGAAGGAGACGAGATAGACACATGGATGGTGTCTTTGGCAATAATGCTCAGAATGGGTCCCTGAGTCGATCTAGCCATGTCCGTCTGTCTGTGAACACATTTTTGTGATCAAAGTCTATGTCGCAGTTTCAGTCCAATCGCCTTAGAATTTGGCACAAGTTCCTGTTTTGGGTCAGAATAGAACCCTTTTGATTTTGGAAGAAATCGGTTCAGATTTAGATATAGCTCCCATATATATCTTTCACCCGTTATGCACTTATGTTATATGGACCCAGAAGCCAGTGTTTTACCCTGATTTGCTTGAAATTTTGCACAAACATAACACTTGGTCGTATAGTCAAGTGTGCGAAATTTGATTGAAATCGGTTCAGATTTAGATATAGCTCCCATATATATATCTTCCGCCCGATATGGACTTATATGGCCCCAGAAGCCAGAGTTTTACCCTAATTTGCTTGAAATTTTGCACCAGGACAACAATAAGTACTATAGTCAGGTGTGCCAAATTTGATTGAAATCGGTTCAGATTTAGATATAGCTCCCATATATATCTTATATATGTTACCCAAATTTGGTTGAAATTTTGTACTAGGAGTACAACTAGTAGTGTAGTCAAGTGTGCTAAATTTTATTGAAATCGGTTCAGATTTAGATATAGCTCCCATATATATCGCTTTCGCCCGATTTACACTCATATGACCACAGAGGCCAATTTTTTACTCCGATTTAGTTGAAATTTTGCACAGGGAGTATAATTAGCATTGTAGATGTGCGTGCCAAATTTGGTTGGAATCGGTTCAGATTTAGATATAGCTCCCATATATATGTTTTTCTGATTTCGACAAAAATTGTCGAAATACCAACATTTTCCTTGTAAAATCGCCTCTGCTTAGTCGAAAAGTTGTAAAACTGACTGTAATTTTCCTTAACTTCAAATACATATATATATCGAGCGATAAATCATATATAAACTTTTGTGAAGTTTCCTTAAAATTGCTTCAGATTTAAATCTTTCCCATATTATTTTTTACTAACATTGCGTTTCACCCTAGTGCATTAGCCGACTTAAATTTTGAGTCTATAGATTTTGTAGAAGTCTATCAAATTCTGTCCAGATCGAGTGATATTTAAATGTATGTATTTGGGACAAACCTTTATATATAGCCCCCAACACATTTGACGGATGTGATATGGTATCGAAAATTTAAATCTACAAAGTGGTGCAGGGTATAATGTAGTCGGCCCCGCCCGACTTTAGACTTTCCTTACTTTTTTTAATAAAAATATTTGAACACTACAAAAGGATTTAGATTTTCTTGTCAAAACCGAATTTTTATCAAATATATTCCTAAAATATATAAACTTTTTCCTATTAACAATAATTCTCTATAAGAAAAAAACGCATATATGAAAATATTTTGTGTTTTTTTCTGACTTTCTTATATCCGTTATCTATTGCAAATATTCTTCGACACTTTCAAGAAGATTTATTAGACATAATTAGTTATTTTCACTCGTTAAAGAAAATATAATAAATTGATGATTTACCAACAAGTCCTGAAACCAAAATGGCTCTACGGAATCCAGATATGGGGATGTGCCAAAAACAACACAAATAAAAAAAATCTTCAAAAAAATTATTCGCCAAACGGTAGTTGCACTCTGATTTATCCGAACCAGTGATCTTCATAGAGATCTGAACATTAAATACGGCAAGGAAGAAATAACATCTTATTCCAAAAATAATCAAAAACGCCTCCAGGAATACCATAATATGGAAGGAACCCCAGCGATATGAATTTATATGTCTCTGGTTCCTTGATACAGTGTGTGGAAACATCTTGTAACTTAGGTCTAACCTTCAACTCAAAATTAAGCTGGACAAATCACATTAACTGCGCCTCTGGAAAAGTAAATGAAATGTTGAGAAATTTGTGGGCAGTGCGATCATCGACTCCTTTAAATATACGAATGCTTCTTGCAAAAACTTATTTAATACCTACACTTTTATATGGGAGCGAAGTCTTCGCCAGTTGCGATTACAATGACAGTAGAACACTGCTCGTAGTCTATAATAATATCGCTCGCTACATTTTTAATAAAACAAGAAGAGATAGAATATCCGAATTCTCGTATCGAATTTTTAATGTTGAGTTTAGAAACTACCTAAAAATAAAGTGTTTAACCATGCTTCATAAGATAATCAATACCAAAGAACCATCATATCTCTTTAACCACATTCAATTCGCAAGATCCACCAGGGGTAAAAAACTGATCTTACCACGGTTTAAGAAACTCTCCTCTGAACGGCAATTTTTCATCTTTACGACACGTCTTTGGAACTCTCTTCCAAATTACATACAAATACTAAGCAATGCTAATGCATTTAAAAATGAGCTCTACAAATTATATTCGTAGTTCAAAGATTCTAATATTACAAAGACACAAAAATGTTTCAGTTTTCTAAAAAAGCGTACAATTATAAAACTTACATATTTATTTATATTTTATAAACTTTAAAATTTTAATTGATTTTTTGTTTACTTGTTGCACAATCATGTATTTTTTCTTTTTATTTTTTTTTTAGTACAGTCATTTATAAGATTTTATGTCTTGTTGTACTAAAATGACACAAATAAATAAATAAATAAATAAATAAAATAAATAATAACCATGCTTTTACAGACATCAGGCCTATCTTTATATTTACAAACACACACTGAAAAAACAGTGAACCCACCAGGAAAGATAACTTTCGATTAATTTTAGAACATTTAGAACTTTTTTAGAAAATTTTAACTAAACGGTATTACAAGCGCTGGCATCACTCCGATATGGCAAAAATAAGTAAATATTTTTCGACAAATTCAAGAAAATTTATTAGACATAACTAAATTTTTTCAGTAGTTAAAGAAAATTTTGTATTTTTAAGAGAAATCTTGGAGTTTAAAATTGCAAGAATGTCTTTAGTGACATACGAAGTTCACGATGGACACATTTTTGGTAAAATTTACAAATTTAAAGAAATAATGAACTATTTTGTAAGAAATACGAAATTAGGAAATCCTTATGCTTTATTTGTGTATAACTTTTTCCCGTTTTTTAGTTCATTTAACTAACATACGCAAAAAATTATTTGACTAAAATAAACTTTTTCCAAACATAATGATTCTATGAACTAATATAAAGTTAATATGGCTTTAGTGAAATAGAGAGTTCACTTTTTTTTGAGTGCATTTACCTAAATTTACTAGTTAGTCACATTTATAATAGAGACTAGTTGTAGTATTATACTGAGCATGTAATAAAATATGTGTGCTTAAATAAATAAAAAAACAACTTGTTAATGAAAATTTTGTCGTTTGAAGGAACACTGGAATTGGAGTTCAAAAATGTCTATAGCGCCATACGAAGTTCATTTGTGTGTAAAATTTACTGATTTTAGGAAATTCTGAATTATTTTGTGGGAAATACATATTTAAACAGTCTTGTTGCTAAACTTCCCCATATTGCAGAAAATTTCATTAAAACCCAATAATTGTCATGAACTAAAATAGAGTTAAATTGACTTTATTGCTCTGTATGGTTCACTCTTCCTTGAGTGTATCATCTAATCGCCACCATTGGTCTCAGCATTTAGAATACGAAAATTTGCCAAAATTTACAAACAAAAATGAGCAGTAAGATAATTTAACCATTCGCCATGGGGACATTGTCAAAATTTCATCCTATTTGTAGAAAATGGAAATGATGTTTTTAGTCGTGGTGAAATTCGTAGGCGATGTAGTCATGTCCCTCCGTATGGTGAAATCACGCTAACTTTGCAACGAATAGAGATTCCGATATTAAGCGATTTTGCAGCAGCGTACATTCACATTCTTTAAAACAGTACCACATTTTCATGAAATCTATAGCAAGGTACACAGAAAAAAATTTCCGTAGTTAAACTAACGCTAAATTCAATCTATTTTTATTGGAAAAAAATTATTTGCTAGTAGTTAAATTTTATTATTTTTAAGTTCAATATGAACTAACGCAAAAGAAAATTTTCGTACGATTCCCAAAAATAGTAAGAATGAACTACTGCATGGTTAAAATATGCATGATTTGGCGCCAATGATTTTCTTTTTTATTTTTAGTTTATGTTTTCTTTTATGAGAGGATGTAATTTCGTGAAATGCAGTTAAAAAGTACAACAGGGCATTAAAATTTCCTGGTTCTAACAACGCTATGTGGAAATCTCAAAATGTGGAGTAAAATTTAGTTCATTCTTCCTATAAAACAGTTCACAGTTTTTTTCGGTGATAGTGTCTTTGGGAAATTTACTTGTATGTGATCCATGATGGAGGATATTTAACATTCGACTATAGGCTGTATATTGTATCCCGTCAATGTTTTATATTTTTAAAGGCTCTACAAATCCTTTAGACTTTAATATGCTGTAAACAGAAAATCACTACAAATCGTTTAAGAGATTCAAAACCAGAAAATAATCAATGTAAAGTTGTGGTTTAGAAGAGCTCTTGTTTTTCATCAATGCCAAGAGGAATGCATTCAAATATTTTCCAGAAAATTAGTCTTTATGCAAATTGCAAAAGAGTTGGTAGGTAATCCATCCTCACAGCAGCAAAAACATTCAATGCAAATAATTTGGACAAGAGGAAAACAAAAAAACAACAGACGATTGAAAATTCGTAAAAATCCCTTTTAACCACAAAAGCTCGAGCAATTATGCAAACCTAACCACATAGAAAATTTTCGAGGTTTCATTGGAGATTGAAAACAAGAAACAAGTAATCACAATCGTTCTTGGACAGCAAGTGAAAGGATATGGATTTGAGTAACTTGTGCCTGTATCTTGCTGGTGTTAATTGAATAGAATTTGTTGAGATTGTCCAAAACCGCAAACAATAGTTCTGTATCAAATCCCTAGATGCATTGGCCCTATAGCTAAGCCACTGCACTTGATGGCATGGATGCATGATATGTTAGTTTAAGGGTAACTGAGGGTGCTTATCACTGGCACGTTGATCACAAGACAAGATTCCTACTCAATTCAATTGCACGTAATGCCTAGATTGAATATTTGTGGTGAATTGTTTCTTGGGTAGGGGGGAATCTCATATAATTGTTGGTATGATCTGATGTGTCTGGATTCAATGTTAGTTCCTTGTAAAACGGAAGTATTTTCTCTCACCTCATCTATATGTTTATACAATAGAGGACCATCCCTAACCCACATCCATAGGTAAACATTTACTTGCATTGGAATTTGTGGAAGTCAATTTCTTCACGATAATAAAACAGCTATCATTCTCAACGACAAGACGTCAGGCTGTGATAGCTCAATTGTTCGAAAGAAATTGACCTGTCCCAAATGCCAAGAAAATACACTAAAACCTTTATCCTTCTATCTTATCTTTGGGTGGACATCGAGTACACGTTCATTATTGTAGCTGTCCAAAAATTGCTGAAGAAAGGATCATGACGTCTGGTGGCTGCCAGTCAGGGTTTTCGTGTACTGTTAGTTTCCTGTGAAAGGTCCACGAAGAAGATTGCACGTGTGAATTTTATGGTTTATTTTGTACACCCTCCCCTATTACAAAGCCTAAAGGGAAAATGGTTGGACATAATAATCAGCGAGGGCGGTAGGAGTGAATACACTTAGAATAAAATAAACATGTGGGCTTGTTATCTAATAGTGACATGACAACACTCAGTAAGGGCAAAACACTACGCTTTTGGACATTTAAGGCCTAAGAAAACTTTCACGTTTTATTGAAATTGCTAAAATGTTAAAGTCTAACGCGCACGTCTCTTCCGAATCTCTGTCGGAACTGACGATAATCGTGAAAGTGATTGACCTCATTGGCGTAATCAAAAACATGACTATGTTCGTCAGTGTGAGAGTTCTCGCATGAGAATGTTTTCGTTAGTATGATCTCCCGTTAGTATGATGGTACTCACGAACAGATTTTTTCTTGAAAAATGCTCTTGTACTTTTATTTGTATATTTGTTAGTTTTGCATTCAAACTTGGGATAAATCGAATAAATCCAGATTCCAGATTCTTGGAAAGTAAAACTGAAAGATCCGTCTATAAAAATGAGCGTGAAACTTAAAATTCTATAAAACATTTCATAAACATGCAAAACAAATGTCTCCAGTGCGAATATATTGCATGGTAATACCGGTATTTTTTTAAGTGTACCTCCGCTAAAGGATATGTCTGTCATACGGTGTCTTTTACACTTGTTGCTTGGACTTGATTTTGATTTAGGGTAATGTCCTTTTTCCTGCTGGTATTTTGTTGATCTATTGTCAGCGTAGATACGTGACGCTGTATTGCCCAACAATCACCACACCAATTTGAAGAGAAACACAAGGAGAGAGATAGTGAAAGTGTGACTTGGTCATCGATTCACACAACAGGGGTATTTATTTAGCTGAACGCCTGGCGCCTAATAGTGTGCATATTTGTGATGGTGAATTGTACACATGCGCACTTAGTATTTCCCATTGCCACCAACAGTAATACCTGTGAAATGTATCCCTTATCTCCGAGATGTTGTGTAATAATTATTGTTTTTTCCTGGAGGTCAAAGGTGACCTGGAAGGTTTGACTAGGGTCTACTCTAGTCATGTCGTTAGTTCTTTATCTATGTTCGCAGAAACAATTGTAGTTGGTGTGATTTTAGTAGCTTGGACATAACTTTTGGAAGATAGAATTTTTGTTTTTGTTGCAATACAATTATATCACATAACGGTTCGAGTTTCCCTTTGTTGTATAGGGGTTTATATGAGATCGATTTTAAAGTCATGTCTTTATAGGACAACAATTTTGAAAGAAAAACACTTCAGATTCAAAATTATCAGTCAGTTATTTAGTGCCTGATAATGTTCATGGTAGCCCTAACATCTTTTTTTATGTACATGACAAAATTTAGATAGAGTTTTTTTTAGATGGAACCACATTAGAAATTACACCAAAAAAAGTGAAGTTTACTCATATGAGAGACTTATGAACTATATTTAAGCAAACTTCTCCCATTTTAGGAAACTGTGGACTATTTTATATTTTAGTAAAATTGTGCACTATATTTGTATACAACTTTTTTTTTCTAATTTTTGGTTTTATTAATTTCAGAAAATATGCAAAATAAAGTCTCAAAATAAGTCTTAAATTTTTTTATCTTCACAAAAGAGGTAAACTGTTTTATGGAAGAAATGAACTACGTTGAAAGGGAAGAAATGAACTACGTTGAGCGAAATGGAACTAAGTTGTATTCCATTTTTTAAGATTTCCATAATGTTTTATTAAAACAACGACAATTGACTGGCATTCTTGAATTAACCACACTGAAAAAATATTTACGTGATATTAAAGATTACGCAGCCTCAATTTTAGGATGCGCAACTTACACACTATTAAGGACAAATGTTTTTTAGAATAATGAAATTTTAATTAAAAGAAAGTTTATAATCGTTGCATCAAACATTTTTTTCATTAAATATAGGACACGCATTTTCAAAATTTGCGTATCTTCGTTAAATTTAAATGTCTTTAAACTAAGGCAAATTTTACTTAAAGTAAAGAAACATATTTTTGATTTAAAGAAATCGTCCTTAAATTCACTAAAATATTGAATCTTAAGATTTAAGATAAAAACGCTTCAAATATAGGCTAAGACTTATTTTGAGGATTCAGAATCCTTGGTTTAAAGTTTTTTTTTTTTTGAATTAAGAAAATATTTTTTACTTCGAAGTATCTGTCATAATTTGGATAGCTTTACAAATATACCAGGAAAAATAGAATGACAATTTGATAAATGAGATATGTATCCTAATTTTAATTTTATAGATACTAGATTTAAAGCCAGATAGCTCGCAAAAAATTGCCTTATTTTAAAGAACCCGCATCTTTGGCTCGGAATCAATACCAAAATCCTTAAAGGAATGTCAAAATCTTTGGATCCAAGTAAACTTTTTTTGAGTGCAGATATCATTTACAAAATTATTTCTTCTCATAAAAGCAAAAACGATCTAAGAGTAAACAAAAAATCATTGGTGACAAATCATTGCCATATTTTCCACAATGTAGTTCGTCTTAATTTTTGAGAATTTTTCTGAAAGATTATACAAACTAACACAATATTAAAGAAAAATTACTTTGGAATAAAGGAATAAAAAAATTTAAATAAAAGAACATTTGTAATATCTGTTTCAAAATTGTTTTCTTTAAATTTAGGAGATGACGAAAATTTTGTCTCTCCGTACTCCTATATCTTTGAAGTATAGCAAAATTTCCTTGAATTATTATATAAAAAATTTTTTGATTGAAATAAGAATTAACTGACATATTAAATCTTTAGATTAAAGATTAAAAACTTCAAATATACACTGAAACAAGTCTATACAGCAGTAAGTTCGGCCGGGCCGAATCTTAAACACCCACCACCATGAATCAAATATTAGGGTTTCCTTTGAAATTTCAGAGGGTTTGAGGACAGATCAAGCAGAGCAGTTCAACGAAGATAAATTTAAAGATTTTACCTATGAAGACTATATCAGATTCTGGATTTATAAGAACCATTTATGTTTGAGTTTTAGAGGAATAATTAACACCTCTTGTAAGTGTGCAAGAAAATTATAAAATAACGTCTTGATGTGAAATCTTAAATCTGTAGATTTTCACCCGAGAAGTAAAATCTGGAAATTTTACATTGAGTTTCAAGCAATTTTCATGATCAGTGCGCCTCCTATACTCTCAAGAAGTGAAATCGGTCTATATGGAGGCATTACCAAATGGACCGATAAAAACTTAATTAATCCGATACACGTTTTTGTGAGCCTAAAATACCAGAATATTTACAATTTCAGGCAAATCGGATAAAAACTACGGTTTCTATAAGCCCAAGAAGTAAAATCGGGAGATCGGTCTATATGGGGGCTATACCAAAACATGGACCGATACTCACCATTTTTGGCATACATCTTTATGGTCATAAAATACCTCTAGATTTAAAATTTCAGCCCAAGACCCCAAATCGGGAGGTCGGTTTATATGGGGACTATATCAAAACCTTGACCGATATAGCACATCTTCGAACTTGACCTGCCTGCAGACGAAAGACGAGTTTGTGCAAAATTTCAGCACGATTGCTTCATTATTGAAGACTGTAGCGTGATTACAACAGACAGACAGCCAGACAGACAGACAGACGGACATTGTCATATCGTCTTAGAATTTCTCCCTGATCAAGAATATATATACTTTATATAGTCGAAAATCCATATTTTGATGTGTTACAAACGGAATGACAAACTTATTATACCCCCGTCACCATTCTATGGTGGTGGGTATAAAAATAGTGAACCCAACAGTAAAGGACATTTTTGTTAATTTTAGGAAAAATAGATTAATTTTAGAAAAATTTAATTAAACTGTATTAGAAACGCAGATGTCGCGCCGACTTCACAAAAATAAATAAATAATTTTCGACAAATTAAAGAAACTTTATTGGACATAATTACTAGTTTTCTTTTATTAAATAAAATTTCG
This sequence comes from Haematobia irritans, assembly GCF_050003625.1. Classification (NCBI taxonomy): domain Eukaryota; kingdom Metazoa; phylum Arthropoda; class Insecta; order Diptera; family Muscidae; genus Haematobia; species Haematobia irritans. The sequence continues at coordinate 224,481,238 of NC_134400.1, read as the reverse complement.
TAGTTTGGAGGAAAAAATTGGAGTTCAAAATCGCAAAAATGTCTTTAGAGCGAAGTTCAAGATGGGCGCATTATTGGTAAAATTTACAAATTTTAAGAAATTCTGAACTATTTTCTGGGAGACACGAATTTAGTTTTAAATTTTATGCTTAATTTTTTTCCTCTGTTTTCGTTAATTTAACTATCGGACGCAAAAATTCATGGAAACTTTCTTAAAACGTAATAATTCCATGAACTAAAATAAAATTAAATCGGCTTTAGTGAAATATAGTGTTCACTTTTTTGAGTATAGGCTAGGACTTATTTTTAGAGGATTGTTTATCTTTTTTTGTAATTAAGAAAAAATTTTTTGTTTGAAGAATCTGTTTTAATTTGGATCTTTAAATTGACATTTATTTGTCCATAAATATTTTCGTTAATATATCTCAATAAAAAAAATTGTCTTCTAACTTTCAAAAGAAAATAAGGACGTGGGTTTTCGGACAAGGTAAAGTTTTCTATTTTCGTCATGGTACCATATTCAAAAGGGAACCACCGTGGTGCAATGGTTAGCATGCCCGGCTTACATACAAAGGGTTATGAGTTCAATCCCAGTTTCGACCAAACGCCCAAAAGTTTTCCATCGGTAGATTAACAGAGTATTAATGCTGCACAGAAGAAAATTTCACGAAAAGTTTTCCAATTAAAGTCTTATTTGAGTATTAAAAAATATTCAATTAAAATTTTAATTGATTAAACAAATTTTTTAATTGAAACAAAAACCATCCCAAAACCTAATAGTATAAATTAATTTTTTAATTGACTTTCAATTAATTTTTTAATTGATACTATAATTTTTGTGATTGAAGAAGTCTTCAATTAAAAATTAATAGGATCAATTAATTTTGTGATTGAAGACAAAAAATATTTTTTTGTGTGTGGTGACATTTCTGAGTGTTTCAATTGTTTCATCGCAATGTGGAACGCCGTTCGGACGTTCGGTTAAAAAACGGAGGCCCTTGTCATTGAATCAGATATAGAATCGGGCAGGACTTAGTGCTAAGAGAGAAGTTCACCACTGTGGTATCACAATGGACTAACCTAATCTAACTATATTCAAATAGTGGAATACAATTTCGAAACAAAAATTTAATATTTTTACTAAAATTATTTTACTTCATAGTTTCTTTCATCAAAACCAAACAATTATTATTTATTTATTATATATTATTTGATGTATTTTCTCTATTAAGACCGAATTAATCCAATGGTACTAAAAATTTGGGAAGATTAATTCTCGTATGTTATTTCCACTGACAGTTAGCGTATAAGACCCAAACTGACTCATCTCCCTCCCCTAGAAGGCAATGGAAATTCGCTCAAGACGGCAATGAAATATCTATAGCTAGGCTTGTGAAGATTGGTATTTGACATTTTCTTTTCAATACATTAATAACCCAGCAAAAAAATTTGGAAGTTCTTCCAAAGGCACAACTTTATAAGCACTTCCAGAAGATGCACTCCCAATGATGTTCTTTATTTTAAGTACCCAGGAAGTTCTTTTAATTCAATTTTTTATAACTTGGTTTTTTCATATTTTTAATGGGTAATTACAACTTGTTTTGTTTCAAATAGGTTAAAAGCAGAGTAAGAATTCATAAAATGGTACAAATCATTTAAATTTTGTCAAAAAAAAAAAAAAATGCTAAGTCCTATTTGAAAAATTGCGAATTTTTTAAAATATTTAATTTCAAACCTTCCACATAAGCGTAAGAATGCATTTAAACTCATTAAAACATTTTAAAAATTATTTATTTTTCAAAATATCACAAAATTTCTTAAATCACATCCAAAACATTGAATTCGGATCTCACCTAAAGAAGTGATGCAAATTCAATGCAACGGCTGTTGAAATGGAGGACTTCCGTCCTATGACAAGCCCATGTTAAATTCATCGCTTCTGCGTCAATTTTGCACCACTTCCGGATCCAAAAAGAACATTTTCATTACTTTTTTGGCGACGCTTTGTTTGCTGGGAACATCAATTCATTCTTCTTCTTTTCCAAGAAAGCTTATGTATAATTGGACAAATATGTAGAATTATTCATTTGGAGATAAAACCAGCCTGTATTATATCAGACTAACATAGCAATTTTTGTAGTATTGATAATAATATTTTAGAGAAAATGTTGTGAAGAGAAATTTCCGGAAATGCCCGAACTTAGTTCCCTGGACCCTGTTCCCTGAAGAAATCTACACTCAAAAAAAAGTGAACTCTCTATTTCACTAAAGCCATATTAACTTTATATTAGTTCATAGAATCATTATGTTTGGAAAAAGTTTATTTTAGTCAAATAATTGTTTGCGTATGTTAGTTAAATGAACTAAAAAACGGGAAAAAGTTATACACAAATAAAGTATAAAGATTTCCTAATTTCGTATTTCTTACAAAATAGTTCATTATTTCTTTAAATTTGTAAATTTTACCAAAAATGTGTCCATCATGAACTTCGTATGTCACTAAAGACATTCTTGCAATTTTGAACTCCAAGATTTCTCTTAAAACTACAAAATTTTCTTCAACTACTGAAAAAATTTAGTTATGTCTAATAAATTTTCTTGAATTTGCCGAAAAACATTTACTTATTTTTGACATATCGGAGTGATGCCAGCGCTTGTAATACCGTTTAGTTAAAATTTTCTAAAAAAGTTCCAAATTTTCTAAAATTAATCGAAAGTTATCTTTCCTGGTGGGTTCACTGTTTTTTCAGTGTAGCGTGTTTAACCATCTGTAGCTGACGACGTCGTCTGACAGACACCTCAAAATAAATTTTCTTGCATATCTTCCTAAAGTACGAAACATAGATCTCTCCGCTCTCCGCTCTTCGCTCTCAGTATCTTTTCCTTTTATTTAAAATTTGTTTGCTTAATAACCATATGTTTTTATGAAAAATATGTCTAAGAACATTCCTATCAGATTTGTCTACGGTTAACTGTTTCGGTTTTGGCCAACCATCATCCAGTAATCAATAACACAATTCCCTTGATATTTTGTAGATATTTCATTATCATATGTAACCGAAACCATAGTGAAATGCATATACCCATAAGCAACTGTAGAGTGTCGAGAGGAAAAAGCGTACTGATATACAGAAATAAAACCCTCAAAACGATGACAATTGCCAGCAAATCTGAATTGCAAATAGACTTTGGGTACTGCAACACTGCTGGTCTTTACCGCTTGACATTTGCTCATAATGGACGGGCGAATTGGGGATCATCAGAATGAACAAAGCTTATGGCTAGATCGCTGGCCTCACTAACTGACTGGTGGCGAGTACAGGACAGATAGACGGACAGATCATCCATGATTATTCAAAAACATACGTAAACAAATACGTATAAGAACGGAAAGACGGACTATTGCATTGAGGGACAGACAAATGGGCGGTCATATAGAACATTATATGGATGACCGTCGATTCGGTTTAGCTTCAACGACGACATGACTATTTTCATTGAACCGATTACCACCAGGCCAGACCTTTGGTTGTCGACACATACCCACTCACATTGTTAGTTTGTCGTACCTTGATTTCAGTTGGTCATACTGCACTTCTGTTGTGAAAGACCAAAAGCGGATATGCGTCAATCAAATTAACGCGTCACATTCGCGATTGAATATTTTCGATACGATTTTGAATTATTTACTCCATCTAAGAAGAGGTGGGTGGTGGAGCCATCATGCATGCATGACTTTCGAAGAAATATGCTACATATTTTCTTGTGTAGATCATTGGACCACGATAGGAATGCTATGATGTTCAATTTAATGATAGTGATCATTCATTTTTAAGATTTTGAAATATCCCATAAACAAAAATCAAAATATGGAATGGCTAGATATATTCCTAAAATTGTAGAAGGAGCTAAATCTCTGGCTGGGAATTAATGGTAAAATCCTTAAGAAGAGGAATCTTTGGATCCAAGTAAATTGTTTTTTATACCCTGCGCCACACTGTGAAACAGGGTATTATAAGTTAGTGCATATGTTTGCAATACCCAGAAGGAGACGAAATAGACACATGGTGTCTTTGGCAATAATGCTCAGGGTAGGTCCCTGAGTCGATCTAGCCATATCCGTCCATCCGTCCGTCTGTCTGTGAACACATTTTTGTGATCAAAGTCTAGGTCGCAGTTTAAGTCCAATCGCCTTCAAATTTGGCACAAGTTCCTGTTTTGGGTCCCCTATTGATTTTGGAAGAAATCGGTTCAGATTTAGATATAGCTCCCATATATATCTTTCGCCCGATATGCACTTATATGGACCCAGAAGCCAGAGTTTTACCCTGATTTGCTTGAAATTTTGCACAAACATAACACTTGGCCGTGTTGTCAAATGTGCAAATTTGATTGAAATCGATTCAGATTGAGATATAGCTCTCATATACATCTTTCGCCCGATATAGACTTATATGGCCCCAGAAGCCAGAGTTTTAGCCCAATTTGGTTGAAATTTTGCACTAGGAGTACAATTAGTAGTGTATTCAAGTGTGCTAAATTTTATTGGAATGGGTTCAGATTTAGATATAGCTCCCAAATATATCTTTCGCCCGATTTTCCGTCATATGACCACAGAGTTCAAAGTTGTAGTCCGATTTACATGAAATTTTGCACAGGGAGTAGAATTAAAATATTAAGTATGCATGTCAAATTTTGTTGAAATCGGTTCAGATTTCTATATATAGCTTCCATATATATGCTTTTCCGATTTGGTCAAAAATGCCCAAAATACCCACATTTTCCTTATAAAATCGCCACTGTTAAGTCGAAAACTCAAACTTTCCTTTATTTCTAATACGTATCTATTGACCGATAAATCATAAATATACTTTTGCGAAGTTGCCTCGGAATTGGTTCATATTTTTATACCCTGCGCCACACTGTGGAACAGGGTATTATAAGTTAATGCATATGTTTGTAACACCCAGAAGGAGACGAGATAGACACATGGTGTCTTTGGCAATAATGCTCAGGGTGGGTCCCTGAGTCGATATAACCATGTCCGTCTGTCCATCCGTCCGTTCGTCTGTCTGCGAACACATTTTTGTGATCAAAGTCTAGGTCGCAATTTAAGTCCAATTGCCTTCAAATTTGGCACATGTTCCTAATTTGAGTCAGAATAGAACCCTATTGGAAGAAATCGGTTCAGATTTAGATATAGCTCCAATATATATCTTTCGCCCGATATGCACTAATATGGACCCAGCAGCCAGAGTTTTATACCGATTTGCTTGAAATTTTGTACAAACATAACACTTAGTCAAGTGTGCAAAATTTGATAGTCAAGTGTGCAAAATTTGATTGAAATCGGTTCAGATTTAGATATAGCTCCCATATATATCTTTCGCCCGATATGGACTAATATGGTCCTAAAAGCCAGAGTTTTGACCCAATTTGGTTGAAATTTTGCACAGGGAGTAGATTTAGCATTGTAGCTATGCGTGCCAAATTGGTTGAAATCGATTCAGATTTAGATATAGCTTCCATATATATCTTTCGCCCCATATGGACTAATATGGTCCTAGAAGCCAGAGTTTTGGCCCAATTTGGTTGAAATTTTGCACTAGGAGTACAATTAGTAATGCAGTTAAGTGTGCAAAATGTGATTGAAATCGGTTCAGATTTAGATATAGCTCCTATATATATCTTTCGCCCGATATGGACTAATATGGTTCTAATAGCCAGAGTTTTGGCCCAATTTGGTTGAAATTTTGCACTAGGAGTACAATTAGTAATGCAGTTAAGTGTGCAAAATTTGATTGAAATCGGTTCAGATTTATATATAGCTTCCATATATATCTTTCGCCCCATATGGACTAATATGGTCCTAGAAGCCAGAGTTTTGGCCCAATTTGGTTGAAATTTTGCACTAGGAGTACAATTAGTAGTGTAGTTAAGTGTGCCAAATTTTATTGAAATCGGTTCAGATTTAGATATAGCTCCCATATATAGCTTTCGCCCGATTTACACTCATATGACCACAGAGGCCAATTTTTTGCTCCGATTTGACATTTTGCACAGGGAGTAGAATTAGCATTGTAGCAATGCGTGCCAAATTTGGTTGAAATCGGTTCAGATTTGGATATAGCTCCCATATATATGTTTTTCTGATTTCGACAAAAATTGTCAAAATACCAACATTTTCCTTGTAAAATCGCCACTGCTTAGTCGAAAAGTTGTAAAAATGACTTTAATTTTCCTAAACTTCTAATACATATATATCGAGCGATAAATCATAAACTTTTTCGAAGTTTCCTTAAAATTGCTTCAGATTTAAATGTTTCCCATATTTTTTTACTAACATTGTGTTCCACCCTAGTGCATTAGCCGACTTAAATTTTGAGTCTATAGATTTTGTAGAAATCTATCAAATTCTGTCCAGATCGAGTGATATTTAAATGTATGTATTTGGGACAAACCTTTAAATATATAGCCCCCAACACATTTGACGGATGGTATCGAAAATTTAGATCTACAAAGTGGTGCAGGGTATAATATAGTCGGCCCCGCTCGACTTTAGACTTTCCTTACTTGTTTTTTACTAACATAGTGTACCATCCCAGGGCATTAGCCGACTTAAATTTTAAGTCTATAGATTATAAATTTTGTTCAGATGGAGTCAGATTTAAATGTAAATATATATTTGGGACAAAAACCTTTATATTTAGCACCCAACACATTTGACGGATTTTATATAGTATCGAAAATGTAGATTTACAAAGTGGTGACTTTAGACTTTCCTTAAATCTCTGACTGGGAATTAATGGCAAAATCCCCTTAAGGAATGTCGGAATCTTTGGATCCAAGTAAATTGTTTTTTATTATATGCTTGCTTTGTTTAGTTGAGAAATCTACTTAAGAAACTATTCACTCTATGTTTAAATTTCATTTGACCAATAATATATTTCGCAAACGTTTGTATTTGACAAAAAGAGGAAAGGAATGACACTATGTGGACCAACCCCACATTTATAGTCAGGATAATGAAATATGGCTATAAAAAAAAATAAATAAATATTGCAAAATATCCTAATTTATCCTGTAGTGAAGAAATGTTTCAATGTTAATAGGCCATACATATTCACCACACTCTGTGGGGGTGGGTTTTGGGCCATTGTCTTTCTAAAGTGAAAACTTTTCTCATATTTTGTCATACTAATGGCTTCCGACCCAGAAATAGATGGACAGACATAGTTTTTTTTTTTTAAATCAACTTCCATAAAAAACACCACTTTCCATTAAGGTTGGATTTCAGAGAGCATGTGTTGATGCTGAATTGGACTGAGTCAAAATAAATGGTCCAAACATCCGGTATAGGGTCAGTCGTCATTCGCCAAAGTCCATTCCAAGTAAACACGCGTTATGCGTTCATGTTAATGTAGATGTCAAATCTGTGGACACTACCGGCACAGAGGCTATAGCAAATCCTAGCCCAATGATGATGATGGTTAAAAAACGCGACTCCATTTCAATTTGCCCATTTATCATGGACACACAAATAAATGATTTGTGTTTTATGCTTCACAGTTTCCGACTTGTGTCCCCATTCAATGTTTTTGCTGATATCTCTGTTAGCTATGGCGTTATTTGTTTGTGTGTGTGTGTTTTTTTTTCGATAACAGTTCTAGGAGTTTTTGTTGTTATTGTTGAAAATATCACAACAATATGATGGCTAGTGTGGTGAAATAGTGGTGGTGTTGATGGGGGTTTCCAAACCCCACTGAGAATTCTAATTGTTTTTGGGCATTTATGGTACTACAATGCGTTTGAAATCGATCACATTTCATGATAGTCTTTGGTCTCAGTTATTTTTATTTGTTTTGAACTACGAGGCTTAGTTGTTTCGTATTTTTTCAAAAATATTTCATTTTGCCAATATGGACACTTCCACTTTGGTGCAATACGTACGAAAAACAACAAATGCTGTGGAACATTGTTAGACAGCCATGTTTAGCGGATTTCATCCGAGCATAAGTAAAAAGGTATACACGAGGATCGTATGAAAAGTTTAGGGAAATTTAATTATGTTTCAGAGCAATTGCAAAGTGTCATTGAAAAAAAGTTAGTACAAAGGTTTCACCAAATTCCAATTCGGAGTTTTGTTTAGCACACACGCAGTGAAAGAGTTGATCACGTGTTTTAAAAGCACCATTATTTTCACGGGGAACATTTTTCGCAACCATGTTATGTTCTAGAAAATGATGTATCTGATTTCGGCAAGAATGTTATTCTCATCAAACGATGAGAAAAGAATATTTTTGCGACATAAATGTTCAATGTTTCCGAAAATGTAACAAGGTTCTCTTGAAACAGGTTTGGGGTGATCATATTCATTCTCTGGGCGCAGAAGACGCATTTCACTGGTACAAAGTTTTTCCTTTTTGACTAAAAGTGGATTAATCCAAATTAGCATTAACAATTAATTTTACCATCTTTCACCGAATTGTCGATTTTCCAATCTTTCATCACCACACTCTTCCTAGAGATTCAATAAACGATTCTATCTATTATGGATGTTTTTTTTATTATGTTGGTACATCCATTCTTATAAAATATCTATGTGTAAATGGTCTTCCCAACCATTCACACACCAAGAAAAGTGCGTCTGGTTGATTTGCTCTTTATGGAATTATGACTTTTTTGCTCCTTGCTTGGTTGGTTGTAGCAAAGTGTTGCAGCAACAAGTTGGCACAAGTGCTGTTTTATTGCATTCTTCGTGAACGCCATGACCAAAGAGGACATCATTACATTCATAGACAAACTCCCGCTTCTAAAGTTGTCAGCTTCTATCGTAAGATGGAAGATATTCATGTAGCTTTCTCATGATCAGCCCTTAAAATGGTCATGGCCTTATGAATAAGTGATCAAGGAGGAAGATCAATGTTCCCAATGAAATGGGTAAAGTATGAGCATGTATGTTAGGTTTGCAGAATGGCAATGAAAATTCTAGCATCCATTTGATTGATTGTGAAATTATTAATTGAAATTTTATCCCAATATAGGTTGATTTCGCATGACTTCATGGCTAATTTATGCATCCGCCGAAAGAAGGAAGTACTGTGGGAAAGTTTTAATGCACAGAATGGGATAAGTAAGATTCAAATTTGTTCCACCCAACTTCGATTTACGTTGCCATTCGACTTACGTCGTCGATTTTTTGCCAACTTTATCAGAAACGCCTTCCATAAGTGAAATAAGTACCATCGATGATGACATTTATTTCTGAAATTCTTACCGAAAATTCGTCAAAATCTGATTGATATTGCATAGTAAGTATGAACAATTTTTAATTCGGTTTATGTCGTTTCGACTAACGTCGTCAAATTCCGGAACCAATCACGACGTAAATCGAGCGATTACTATATATAAATTTATAAATCGAATCGATTGAATTATCTATGTTCTTTTTAGGATATATTAACATAGTTATTCATTGAAAGAGAAGAAGCACGCTTAAAAATTTGAAACATACAACCAGAAAATTCCGTCTGAAAAACGGAAATTTGTCACCAATTTGGTCTAGCAATTTTGTTTTCATTAAGGTTAATTAAGGGAGCCACCGTGGTGCAATGGTTAGCATGTCCGCCTTGCATACACAAGGTCGTGGGTTCGATTCCTGCTACGACCGAACACCAAAAAGTTTTTCAGCGGTGGATTATCCCACCTCAGTAATGCTGGTGACATTTCTGAGGGTTTCAAAGCTTCTCTAAGTGGTTTCACTGGAATGTGGAACGCCGTTCGGACTCGGCTATAAAAAGGAGGTCCCTTGTCATTGAGCTTAACATGGAATCGGGCAGCACTCAGTGATAAGAGAGAAGTTCACCACTGTGGTATCACAATGGACTGAATAGTCTAAGTGAGCCTGATACATCGGTCTGCCACATAACCTAACCTAACCTAAGGTTATATTCAATTCTATCAAATATTAAGAATTTATCGTATTAATGCTGAAAAACATAATTGGTCTACCAATCCAACCATAATTGGTCTACAATCTCAGCGATCTGATCGACATGTTCGATATTTATATGGAAAATTGCATGCAAGAATGTGTTAAAAAATGTGTATGCCTATTGGGAGCACAATCTATTTATGTAGATACACCGAAAAAAAGTAAACTGAGGAATGAACTAACTCGTGTGAAAATTGAATTAAATTGTAGTCCACATTTTGAGATTTCCACAAAAATCCAGGAAAATTTAACGCCCTGTTGTACAATAAATTGAAGTAAAGGTGAAGAAGAAAACCATTGGCGCCAAATCATGACCATTTCAGTCTTACTATTTTTGGGAATCGTATGAAAATTGTCTTTTGATTTAGTTGGAGTGCAGGAATTCATATTGAACTTATGTGTGCGGTCATTGAATTTTAACCCACGTTTAGTTCATAAAATGTTTGAGACATACTTAGACCCAAGTGAGTAAAGTAGAAAGTCAGGCGGAGCCGAATATATCATACCCTAAACCACTCCTGGCAGATCAAAGTTATTATACCCTGATCACTATGTTGTTCACGGTATAAAAAGTAAGATTTCATTTAGCTGTGGAAAATTTCGAAAAATGTAACTTCAAACAAATATTTTTTTCCGATAAAAATAAGTTAAATTTATCGTTAAACTAACTACTGATTTTTTCTGTGTTAAGCTGAGCACTATGTTCAGTTTTCAAGCTGAAAACCAGCTTATTTTCACGGTTACTTTTTTTAATCAATTAATTTCGAAATATTAAATGGTTTGCAATCAACAACAGGTTGGCTGATAAGTCCCCGGTCTAACAAAGAAAAACACATTTTTTGTCAAAATTCGTTTTTATTATTCAACATAGTTCCCTTCAAGAGTGATACAACGATTATAACGACCTTCCAATTTCTTGATACCATTTTGGTAGTACTCCTTCGGTTTTGCCTCAAAACAGGCCTCAGTTTCGGCGATCACCTTTTCATTGCAGCCAAATTTTTTCCCTGCGAGCATCCTTTTGAAGTCTGAGAACAAGAAAAAGTCGCTGGGGGGCAGATCTGGAGAATACGGTGGGTGGGGAGGCAATTGGAAGCCCAATTCATGAATTTTTGCCATCGTTCTCAATGACTTGCGGTTGTCTTGGTGGAACAACGTTTTTTTCTTCTTCATGTGGGGCCGTTTTGCCGTGATTTCGACCTTCAAACGCTCCAATAACGCCATATAATAGTCACTGTTGATGGTTTTTCCCTTCTAAAGATAATCGATAAAAATTATTCCATGAGCTTCCGCATATCCAAATATTGATGAATGATATGACCAACACGTTCCTTTGATATCTTTAAGGCCTCTGCTATCTCGATCATTTTCATTTTACGGTCATTCAAAATAATTTTGTGGATTTTTTTGATGTTTTCGTCGGTAACCACCTCTTTCGGGCGTCCACTGCGTTCACCGTCCTCCGTGCTCATTTCACCACGCTTGAATTTTGCATACCAATCAATTTTTGTGGATTTCCCTGGGGCAGAGTCCGGAAACTCATTATCAAGCCAAGTTTTTGCTTCCACCGTATTTTTTCCCTTCAGAAAACAGTATTTTATCAAAACACGAAATTCCTTTTTTTCCATTTTTTCACAATAACAAAAGTTGCTTCACAAAAGACGCTCTATCTCACAAACTAATTGACTTACAGACGTCAAATTTTGACACGAATCATTTGAAGGTTGGTACTATATAAAAAGAATATGCATTTAATACTAGCGACGCCATCTATGTGTCAGACCGTTGACTTATCAGCCAACCTGTTACATTGGATCTTTTCCATCCATAATTTGAAGAGACTTGATAAAAATGTTATCGTCTTCATATACATTTTTGCACTTTTAATTTAGTGTTTTGGTGAAAAACTCGAACATAGTACTCACCTTTACAGTTCAAGTTTCGTGCTTATACGGCATTTGCGGGAAGCTTGCGAACAGCGATTCCAGATTTTTTGCATCTCATAAATTTTCTTCCACATATCTGTACTTACTATTGTGTAAATTATGTATTCTACAAATTACGTCAATTGTCGAAATTGCTTCTAATTTAATGGAAAATATTGGCATCCAAATTTCAGGCATTTTCAAATAAGATAAGTTCGTCACTGTGGTATCACAATTGCCTGAATAGTCTAAGTTGGACTAAAGTAACGGATTGCCTCTACAACTAACCTAACCTATATGGATCGGAAGGACTTTGAGGTGTGCAGGAATTAGGTTCAAATCTTATACACCGATTCTAGGTTCTGTTGAAAATTGATTTTTCGTTGTGCCAGTAAAACCGACTTGGTATTGGTGAAGCTTGAGCTTACAAGACGTAAATGCATAACCGTCTAAATGTCTTCTCGATTGAAACTTCCTTAGTCTATGATCTGCATTGAGTATTCCAAAAATAGAATCACCATTGGATCCCATCATGAAATGATTGACAACTCAGCGATCAAAGTCAATCATAACACGACGATGGCAGATCACAAAAATAATATAGCGTCCGGATCTATTTTATCTGATTTGTTTTCAATACCCGATTGAATGAATGACTGACAATTGCGACTACCGATGATTATCATGGTGATGATGACGATGATGATGATTGAGCCCCGGAGTAGCAGAATAATTGGAAGAAATGCAAATTTTTCGTCTTCATGCCATCAGGTACGATGACAATGAATGTCCAAATGATTTTCCAATTTGTTGTTCATCAGGAAGTTGTCTGCTTATATTAATCCATATAACATGATAGGAATTTCTAATAATCGCAATAATTCTCTGAGTCTACCAGCAATAGCAGTAACAACAACAACATGTTGCTATTTCTATGTTGGTATTGCTACTGTGTTCACACCATTTATGGTTTTCAATTGATTTTGTTGTCACATATTCTGCGTCCCGTTGTTGTTGTCGTTTTGTTTTTTTTTTTGCAAATGGCCAATTTGCAAATTTGTCTGAAACTAAGTATGGATGGATGGATGGATGGATGGATGGGCCGACAGACGAACGCTTAAAAAATCAAGGGATAAACAAAATGAATATGCGACAATAGCTAAAAAAACAAAAACTAACGCCAAACGCCTCTATTTGAACGATGTTGTCATCATTCATTTGAAGAGAAGTACAAAAAAAGCAAACAAACAAAATGATCGCGCTATCGGCTATCACGAATGCAAAATCTTAATTTTTATTCACACCATCACATCAGCTACAACGCACAACTGCTATTTTTGAGATCGCAAAATACCAGCCCAACAAATGTCGCTGCAGCTGAAGCTCTAGAGCAGAGACATCAATTGAAGGAATATCCATAGAAATCATTAGGAATTAAGTAGCCAAGGGAGCACCCGGAATGGACAAGATGTCAACATTGGAGTAAACAAGTGTTGGCGCACAGGTTCCTAGAATGGGTCGCAATGCAACATTAGAATACCAGTACAATGTTGGATTGTGATGTTAGGGTCATGATATTAGAGGAATACCAGCATGATGGCTAACATTGTGCTGGTTACCTCATACATGCAAAAAAACATAAATAATTCTTTGCTCCCAAACGAAATTTTGGGCAAACAAATATCGTTTCCCATTAGCTTTTCGCTGTAAGGAAGTTTGTTTGGAATAAAGTACTTTTTGTGATAAACGTTCTTTTACAGGATGTAAAACCAATTTCATAAAGAAAAAAATCCTTTTCTGGCATCTTCCATCACATCTCTCTTATTTCCACAAGGTTTTTTAGTTCTTAGCACATTTTTCTGTGATACAAAAACAATGAAGAAGAAATTATTTGATGTCATATATTTTTTGTTTTATAGTCTTACATTTAACCTAACCAAACGTAGCTCTCATTGCATCAACAATAACTATTAACGCACAAGCACCGCATATAGTTAAGCAGTAATATTTATAAAGCATAGTTTTGGGCGCCCACGAGCCGATGTAAAGAAACTTTATTTAAGACAAACATATATTTAGTTGGCCACCGTAGAGCAATGGTTAGCATGCCCGCCTAGCATAACAAATACCCTGTGGAACAGGGTATTATAAGTTAGTGCATATGTTTGCAACACCCAAAAGTAGACGATATAGACATATGGTGTCTTTGGCAAAAATGCTCAGGGTGGGCTCCTGAGTCGATATAGCTATGTCCGTCTTTCCATCTGTCCGTGAACACATTTTTGTAATCAAAGTCTAGGTCGCAGTTTTAGTCCAATCGACTTCAAATTTGGCACAAGTAAGTGTTTTGGATCAGAATAGAACCCTATTGATTTTGGAAGAAATCGGTTCAGATTTAGATATAGCTCCCATAAATATCGTTCGACCGATTTACACTCATATGACCACAGTGGCCAATCTTTTACTCTGATTTAATTGAAATTTTGCACAGGGAGTAGAGTTAGCATTGTAGCTATGCGTGCCAAATTTGGTTGAAATCGGTTCAGATTTAGATATAGCTCCCATATATAGCTTTCGCCCGATTTACACTCATATGACCACAGAGGCCAATTTTTTGTTCCGATTTAATTGAAATTTTGCACAGGGAGTAGAATTAGCATTGTAGCTATGCGTGCCAAATTTGGTTGAAATCGGTTCAGATTTAGATACCAAAATTTTCATTGTAAAATCGCCACTGCTTAAGTTGTAAAAATGACTTTAATTTTCCTAAACTTCTAATACATATATATCGAGCGATAAATCATAAATAAACTTTTGCGAAGTTTCCTTAAAATTGCTTCAGATCAGAATTAAATTCTGAGTCGATTTAGCGATGTCCGTCTGTCTGTCTGTCTGTTGATGTATTTTTGTGTGCAAAGTACAGCTCGCAGTTTTAGTCCGATTGTTCTAAAATTTGGTATAGGGTCCTGTTTCGGCTCAAAGACGATCCCTATTGATTTTGGAAAAAATCGGTTCAGATTTAGATATAGCTTCCATATATATGTTTTTCTGATTTCGACAAAAATGGTCAAATACCAACATTTACCTTGTAAAATCGCCACTGCTTAGTTGAAAAGTTTTAAAAATGACTCTAATTTTCCTAAATTTCTAATACATATATATCGAGCGATAAATCATAAATAAACTTTTCCGAAATTTCCTTAAAATTGCTTCAGATTTAAATGTTTCCCATATTTTTATACCCTGCGCCACACTGTGGAACAGGGTATTATAAGTTAGTGCATATGTTTGTAACACCCAGAAGGAGACGAGATAGACACATGGTGTCTTTGGCAATAATGCTCAGGGTGGGTCCCTGAGTCGATATAACCATGTCCGTCTGTCCATCCGTCCGTTCGTCTGTCTGTGAACACATTTTTGTGATCAAAGTCTAGGTCGCAATTTAAGTCCAATTGCCTTCAAATTTGGCACATGTTCCTAATTTTGGTCAGAATAGAACCCTATTGATTTTGGAAGAAATCGGTTCAGATATAGATATAGCTCCCATATATATCTTTCGCCCGATATGCACTAATATGGACCCAGCAGCCAGAGTTTAATACCGATTTGCTTGAAATTTTGTACAAACATAACACTTAATCGTATAGTCAAGTGTGCAAAAATTGATTGAAATCGGTTCAGATTTAGATATAGCTCCCATATATATTTTTCGCCCGATATGGACTTATATGGCCCCAGAAGCCAGATTTTTGGATGAATTTGGTTGAAATTTTGCACTAGGAGTACAATTAGTAGTATAGTCAAGTGTGCAAAAATTGATTGAAATCGGTTCAGATTTAGATATAGCTCCCATATATATCTTTCGCCAGATATGGACTAATATGGTCCTAAAAGCCAGAGTTTTGTCCCAATTTGTTTGAAATTTTGCACTAGGAGTACAATTAGTAATGCAGTTAAGTGTGCAAAATGTGATTGAAATCGGTTCAGATTTAGATATAGCTCCTATATATATTTTTCGCCCGATATGGACTTATATGGCCCCAGAAGCCAGAGTTTGGCCCAATTTGGTTGAAATTTTGCACTAGGAGTACAATTAGTAATATAGTCATCTATGCCAAATTTGATTGAAATCGGTTCAGATTTAGATATAGCTCCCATATATATGTTTTTCTGATTTTGACAAAAATGGTCAAAATACCAACATTTTCCTTGTTAAATCTCCACTCCTTAGTCGAAAAGTTGTAAAAATAACTCTAATTTTCTTAAACTTCTAATACATATATATCGAGCGATAAATCTTAAATAAACTTTTGCGAAGTTTCCTCAAAATTGCTTCAGATTTAAATGTTTCCCATATTTTTTACTAAAATTGAGTTCCACCCTAGTGCATTAGCCAACTTAAATTTTGAGTCTATAGATTTTGTAGAAGTCTATCAAATTCTTCCAGATCGAGTGATATTTAAATGTATGTATTTGGGACAAACCTTTATATATACACACAAAAAAATAATACATTTATTTTATGAATAGTGTTCACAAAAATTTTCCAAACACGGGATTCATAAATTATATGAAAACAATTCATAAAATAAAAAAATACAGGTTTTCATTGACTATGAATGTGTACATAATATGAATGTAATTTTTAATATTATAAACGAAGTATACATATTTTTGTCATTGAAAAATATGTACTTTTACATAATATATACTAAAAACGTAATGCATTATATGTAACTTTTCTTTTAAATTTTTTCCCCTGATTGTTAATGCCTGCACAATTAGTCAAAATGTATGAACCAATTTATTAAAACCCGCATTAAAATCCAGACAGCAAAGAACATAGTTTTATAATATTTTATATTATTAATTAACATGACCACCAACGCTTCCAGTTAATATTGTTTGTTCGTCAATTGTTTCTAAAGCAATAAAAAATCTTCGAATCGCGACGGCGACTCAAACTGTACTGAAAAACTCAAACACAACAAAATCACGTGTTGCCTTCAAAACGTTACGTTTCGGTTTTTGTCTCGTATTATATGATTGTATTGTATACATATGAGAGTAACTCTATGTTGTGGCTCTCTCAAGCTAAGAGAAAACCAGTATTTTTGATATATTAAGTAAAATTTCATTAATTTTATGAAAACGTCTCTACATATTATTAAAAAATGCATAATTTCATAACAAGTATTTATGAAAACAATATATTATGTAAGTGTGCACATTTTTTATGAAAAAGTCCATAAATTTTTAAAAATTCACAAATTTATGTACAAATTCATATTTTATTTTTTTGTGTGTAGCCCCCAACACAGACGGATGTGATATGGTATCGAAAATTTAGATATACAAAGTGGTGCAGGGTATAATATAGTCGGCCCCGCCCGACTTTAGACTTACCTTACTTGTTTTTATAAGAGAGAAGTTCACCAGTGTTGTATCGCAATGGACTGAATAGTCCAAGTGAACTTGAAATATCGGGCAGCTTCGTTGTGTCCGCTTTAGGGGAGGCTGGACGTGGCTCATCAAAAACAGACACGCAAGCCCTCATAATATAACTGTTGACTGTAACCATCAAAAACCTACCGCACAAAAGAGCCGAAAAAGAAATACTAGTCCGAATTTATACACTAATTGCTCATTAGAATGCCAACAAAAAAGCGAGCTTCACCCAAAAAAAAAAAAAAATCATCATCAAATGTTTTTTTCACGCTAAACATACAATGATTGTTTAATTCAGATATGTATATAATGTCCCAGAAAATAATATCATTGCGATAAACATGTTACATGGAACTTTTTGTGAAGTGAAAATTAAATTCATCTCTAGAAGATCATTTTTGAATGTTCATTAAAAATATAACTTAGGAAGATATTCCTTTTTTTTAAGTACTACTTGATAATACGATTTTGTAAAAAAAAATTATTGTATGGTCTTAGCATCTAGTTTCTTGCAACGATACAATAAAGTTGTTCGACGATCCCATCGAATATTTTGGCGAAAATCGGGGTAGTAGCCAGTGTTGCAGTTTCTTCGACGAATTGTGAATAAATTTGCTAGAATGATTGTTTGGATCGTTTCGATGGGATATAACGAGCGACAAACAAAGTCAAGTTTGGAATAGCAAATTATTTCCATTCGCCCATTTTAATCATCTCTTGTTTTTATGCATTTAACTACAGCGTTGCAGTAACGAAGGTGGCGTCGACGACGTTGCCGTCCAATGGCAACGGCAGCAATTTAGCGTTATTTTCGGCAGTGACAATGTCTAAATGCTCCCTGCTTGCCAACTAAGCTTAAACTTCAGCAATGGCAAGCCCCAAAATCCAAACAAAATATTACACACTTTGGAATTCACCTAACGAGTGTGGGGTAAACACGAGACTTTAGCCTCATCTCTCCACGTCTTACCTTTCTGCTCAAGTTTTAAACATGCAGCAGGGCGTCTGGCAACATTATGTGGCATGGAAGGCCGGCTATATTTGAATATGAATTTGAAATTTTGTAAATATGCATTAACATATACCCCATAGTCACCTCTAAGCAGTATTTGCATATGCTGCGTTATTGGCAGTGGCGTGGTGGTATTACTGGAAAACCGTGACAAAGAAAATCTTGACATGCATTCGCTTTGGTCACAGTTATCCTGCCACGATCAGTGTTGGCAGTGGCCAGTAACAATTGGTTGCCGTTTAGTAGCGGTTCACGGCGCGTTCATGGCTTCATGTTAACCCAGTGTTTATGTTTATGAGTGATC
The DNA here is from genome assembly GCF_050003625.1 of Haematobia irritans. Classification (NCBI taxonomy): domain Eukaryota; kingdom Metazoa; phylum Arthropoda; class Insecta; order Diptera; family Muscidae; genus Haematobia; species Haematobia irritans. Next base: position 224,462,556 of record NC_134400.1, on the reverse strand, counting down.
TTGATAAACTCCAAAAACATACCACAGACCAAACATAGATCTCTTCCCTCAGCAACTCCATCGGGTAAAACATTTACAGTGCTAAACACACAAGAGGCTGGAGAGGTGGCATACGGTACGTTAATAATATGGGGGCTAAATGATCCCTCGGTGTTGTGAATGACATTAGCGTTGGCATTAGTGGCACAGACGGAAAACAAGAAGCGGCAGTAGGAGAGTGAGATGTGCACATATTTGCGATGTCAATGCAAACAAATTGTCACCCCAGGATTTAAATGAAGTCTTTTCTGTGAAACGTATATGCGGTAGGCCATTGAATGAATCGACATCATGTGTTGTTAAGAAAAGCTCATAAAGATAGGCCGCTTCGATAATCCCTATTTATGATCCGGCACGAGTGTAGCTTAAAAGTAGGCCATAGATCAATTTAGACTACGGCTGAGCTAAAATATCTTCCTAGAGTTCTTCCACTAATATGTTGGCTGATAAGTCCCCGGTCTAACAAAGAAAAACACATTTTTTTTGTCAAAATTCGTTTTTATTATTCAACATAGTTCCCTTCAAGAGCGATACAACGATTATAGCGACCTTCCAATTTTTTTATACCATTTTGGTAGTACTCCTTCGGTTTTGCCTCAAAATAGGCCTCAGTTTCGGCGATCACTTCTTCATTGCAGCCAATTTTTTTCCCTGCGAGCATCCTTTTGAGGTCAATTTTCATGATCAGTTCGCCTTCTATACCCTCAAGAAGTGAAGTCGGTCTATATGGAGGCATTACCAAATGGACCGATTAAAACTTAATCCCATACACGTTTTTGTGAGCCTAAAATACCAGAATATTTACAATTTCAGGCAAATCTGATAAAGACTACGGTTTCTAGAAACCAAGGGAGTTCAATCGGGAGATCGTTCTTATGGGGGCTATACTAAAATATGGACCGATACTCACCGTTTTCGGCACACCTCTTTATGGCCCGAAAATACCTTTAGATTTCCAATTTCCGGCAAATTGGATAAAAACTACGGTTTCTATAAGCCCAAGAAGTAAAATCGGGAGATCGGTCTATATGGGGGCTATACCAAAACATGGACCGATACTCACCATTTTTGGCACACCTCTTTATGGTCATAAAATACCTCTAGATTCCAAAATTCAAACAAATTGGATAAAAAGTACGATTTCTATAAGCCCAAGACCCCAAATCGGGAGGTCGGTTTATATGGGGGCTATATCAAAACCTGGTCCGATATAGCCCAACTTCGAACTTGATCTGCCTGCAGACAAAAGACGAGTTTGTGCAAAATTTCAGCACGATTGCTTCATTATTGAAGACTGTAGCGTGATTACAACAGACAGACGGACATCGTTATATCGTCTTAGAATTTCTCTCTAATCAAGAATATATACTTTATATAGTCGGAAGTCGATATTTCGATGTCTTGCAAACGGAATGACAAACTTATTATACCCCCGTCACCATTCTATGGTGGTGGGTATAAAAACTGATGGTTTTTTTGTTTTTAATTATTAATTAAAATTTATTTCAAACAAGTCAGTTAAGAAAGTAATTGAAAATAGTTACGATTTTAATTTAAAAATTAATTAAGTTTTGCAATCAACATCAATTAAAGTTTTAATTGAATCAATTAAAAAATTAATTGAAATTTGCTAATGACATCAATAATCAAGTATTTTTACGCCCAATTAAAACTGTGATTGATACTATTATTTTTGTGATTGAAGACATTTCAATTAAAAAATTAATTGGATCAATTGATTTCGTGATTGAATCCGAAATTTATTCTTGTGTGTAGTATTTACAAACCGCTGATTTAATATGTCCGAGATAACTGAAACAGTAAACACAAAGAAAAATTTATTGAAATTGAGCCAACGAATTTTTATTGTACACTGAAAAAAAAATGGTTGTCCAGTTCCAAAGATTTTGCCATTGCATTTTGTTGTTGATTCCGAGTCATCAAAGAAGCGGATAATTGAAATAAAACCGTGTTAATGACAACTTACATTTCAGGGTCGTCTTCAAACAGAAATTATTCTAGGTTTCAAGTTTGCTTTTGAAGATTGTTTTTCTGAATTACTAAAGTCAAGTTGATCTTAGTAAAAAACAAAATTTTCTTTCATGTAAATATAACCAACTTTTAAGTCGAATCACTTAACTATAAGGACAAACCGATTTCACACTTTATCGTCATTTGTAAAAATGTCAATTAAGAGATTAATTTCTCTAATTAATTTCCGCTTGTGATTTTTGGTTTGATTAACAAATTAATTGAATCGATTAAATTTTTAATTGAATATTTTTTAATTTCGATTAAAATTTTAATTGAATAAATGTTAGTAATATCTGTTTCTCTGTGGGTCAACTAGAAAAATTAGGCGGATGCACTAACGTGCTCAGAAGAAATAAAAGACTCTGCTCATGAATCAGAAAGGTGATAATCAACGTTTTCTGAGATCCACAACGTTCGCTTCCATTGACGAATTAACATACAACAAGCTCTGGTTCTGACCAAAATAGTTGGTCTGCACAACAACGAATAAATGTTGCTACCCTTATGGATGATGTTTTTGCCATTGCCATTCGTATTTAGTGTCGTTCAATGGTGAATATCATTACGTCCGAAAAATGATTTAAATCGTAAAGATGATGGCCATGATAATGAATACCAAAAAAGTGTCCATCAACCTTTTCGTCAACTGAAATCTACAGAAGCCTTGCTTCCTCTCAATACCTTTGGCAATGTGTGCGTGTGTGTGTGAGCAGATACCATTGTTGTAATCATGCATGTTAAACATTTTCAAGATTATCGATATAGGCTGTCTGGAACACTTTGGCTCTCGTTCGTATAAACACATTTTTCCACTCATTCGATGACAACACCAACAAAATCCCCACAGACTTTAGATCCATTCAAAAAGGGCTAACCTTCGACAAACGCATAAATGATGATACTCGAGAACAAAAGCCAAAGTTCTGCAATACCACAACATCACACACATTCATCAATTTTACTGACTGACATCCATCCATCCATCCATCCATACAACGATCCTAAGCAGGACCATCCATACATATTGGTCATAGGTATTATTGAACGGCTCTGTAGTACCGATCGCCAGTCCAGTCAATCCGATAGCTGATTACCCGTCGTTTTGCCTTCGGGAGTATATTGAGTTAGCAGTCACCAAAGGATTGATCAAATCATCGATGAGATCGTTCGTCTCCACGCAGTAGCGGTGGGGCTTAGCCAAACTGCCGTTTATAATGCCTTTTCGATGGAAGGAAGTAGCCACGGAAAGCAATCTTATCTTTTCAAATAAAATGTGACGAGACAGTCAGATCGCAATGGTATCTTGAAGGCATAGTTCAGCATATGGATAAATATTTTGCAGCTTTGACTGTTGTATTGTTCATCAGATATTGATAGCGATACAATTTGAGAAATGGACAACAATGTGACAATCGTCTTCTGGTGAAACAATGACACCGGAATTGGTGGCCTAATGATTTCATTCAAAAGGGAAAAATGAAATCAATTTGCTATACTGGGCGGTCGGTCGGTCGGTTAGACTAGACAGTCCTATAGAAGAATTGATTTAAAAAACAATTGGGTTTCTAGAAATTGGAGAAATTATTTTAAAACTCAAGCCAAACGGGAAGTAATTGAAACAAATATGCGAGTACCGACTAAGTACAGAGGGCGAACATTTTTGAATTAAATATTTTTTATTTCCATAAATCAAGTAATCCATAGTGACGAGAGAAGCTTTGAAACACTTGCACTTAAAAGAAGTTTTCCTGGATCGAACGATTTTACCTACCCTTAAGTATTTATTTAAAATTGAGACATTTTTAGGGTCCTATTTAGCTTTAAATCAACACTGAAAAAAATACTTATGTGGTATTAAAGATTACGCAACCACAATTTTAGGATGAACAATTTACACACTATTAAGGACAAATTTTTTTAAAATTATGAAATTTTAATTAAAATAATGTTTATAACCTTTACTTCAAAAAAGTTTTTTATTACATTTAGGACACATATTTTTTTTGAGAATTTGGCGTCCCTTCGTTAAAGTTGCATGTCTTTAAGGCAAATTTTCCTTAAAGTAAAGAAACAAATTTTTGATTTAGAGAAATCGTCCTTAAATTAACTTAAATATTGGAACTTTAGATTTAAGATAAAAAAGCTTCAAATAAAGGCTATTTTGAATCTGTTTGTTCTGAAAATTTGATTCTTGAATTGTAACCAAATGGCGAGCGCTATTTATCCGATTATATCTATCGAAGTGTGAAAACCAATACAAAAGATATTCCGTAATAATATAAGGTATAGTTTTTGTATGAATGTCATTTTACTACACGGACGAAAAAGACTGTTTTTCATATGTTTGGGTATAAACATTATATGTTTGGAACTCAAATTTTTAAACACAATATTTTTGAGTGCAAAAATATAATGTTCATAAACTAGCATAATATGTTTGGGACATATATGTTAATATGTTAGAACATATTATGTTTGGGACATAAAATGTTTGTAAATATAATATGCTTGGATGCAAACATATATTAATTTAGAAATAGCCCATAAACATATATGTGTTTACAAAGAGAGACAAATTGGCGCATTACAAATATATATACACAAAGAAAATTTCATTAAATATAGGAAAAATACTATGTGTATAACAATAATAAAATATAAACAAGTATAAATTTACATATTATGAGTAAACATATATATGTTGTGATATAAGACTTCGCCAAAAATTGTATATGCTTAAGTAAAATATTAAAATGAGTATTCGGAGAGAAAATTCATTCGGAACCAAGATAAAATATATTTGAAAACAAGTAAGTAAAGTAGAAAGTCGGACGGGGCCGACTATATCATACCCTAAACCACCATTACAGAATTAGTAATCATAAGCATTTGTGGGGTAACATATAGGTCTGGGAGATAAACTGCAGTTACATATTTAAGAAAATTAAGGGGTACATGTCTATGGGTGCTTTGTGTCAATCTGATTATAGTTCATAGTCAGTGTTGCCAGGGAAAATGTTCGGATTACCCTACAAGGACAAAAAAAGTTCCCTACTTTCCCATACATTCCCAAACAATTTTCCCTACTATATTTTTCGTTAAATTTAAAAAATTTTACAAAACAAAAATGGTTCTAGGTACTTTATTATCTTAAAACATGAATATGCAACGTATATAATTTAGAATATAAATTTGAATTACCAACACGTTTGCCACAGTTGGTAGAATTCTACCAAAAATAGTAATTTTTTTGTTAAATCTCTATAAAAATAAAATTTTGACAATAAATTCTATAGAAATAAAATTTTGAGAAAAAATTCCACAGAAATAAAATTTTGAGAAAATTTTTTATAGAAATAATATTTTGAAAAAAATGTCTATAGAAGTACAATTTTGACAAAATGTTCTATAGAAATAAAATGTTGACAAAATTTTCTAAAGGAATAAAGTTTACCACACATTGTTAAAGATCAAGCCTTGCCGTCTTCTAATTTCCTCCTCTAGAGCCACCAAAATGTAAAAATTATTACAAATTGTGTTGAGTGAAAATGTCCTACATTGTGGCCCTACGTCCCTACAAGACGCTAAATATTAGAAAAACCCTACATATAGGGAATTTCCCCTACTTCTAGCAACACTGGCTGTGTTGATATTGCACCTACGGAGTTAGTATGCCACTAATATTGAGCCCATTATTAAAAAAGAGAAAATCGTTAAATTAGTGTGGGTAATAAATCAAAATTTGTAAAAATCGAGCAATATTCTTATGTAAAAGCTACAAGTACGTATAAATACCATCGGCTAGTACATCAAAATTTAAAATTTGAGTAACATTGGTTAATAAATAAGAGTATTATGGCCAAATTTGGGAAAATCGAGCGATGCATATATATGGAAGCTATATCCAAATCTGAACCAAATTGCATAATATTTTACGGGTTTGATTAATACCACAAAAGGTTGCCTTGTGCAAGATTTGAGTAAGATCAGTTAAGAAATGAGGCCTGTATGGTCAAACATAAGGATATTAGGGGCGAATTCTTCAAAATCGGGTGATACATATATGGGAGCTATATCTACATCTGAACCGATTTCGATGAAATTTTGCACATATAGTTAGTACTATAGAGGACTGAATCTAGAAAACTTTTAGTAAGTCGGTTAATAAATAAGGGTTCTACGGCCAAATTTGGGAAAATCGGGCTATACATATATATGAGAGCTATATCTAAATCTGAACCGATTTCGATGATTTTTGGCACATATAGTAAGTGCTATAGAAGACTACATTTAGCCAATTTTGGGTCAGATCGGTTGATAAATAAGGGTTTTATGGCCAAATTTAGAAAAATCGGGCGGTACATATATATGGGAGCTATATATAAATCTGAACCGATTTCGATGATTTTTTGCACATATAGTAAGTGCTATAGAAGACTACATATAGCCAAATTTGGGTCAGATCGGTTGATAAATAAGGGTTTTGTGGCCAAATTTGGGAAAACCGGGTGATACATATATATGGGAGCTATATCTAAATCTGAACCGATTTGGATGAAATTTTGCAGACTTGAAGGGCGATGGAAAAGATTACCTTTTGCCAAATTTGGTGACGATGCGTTTGCAAAAACGCGCAACGTGACCCCATTTGTCGAAATCGGGCGATACATATATATGGGAGCTATATCTAAATTTGATCCGATTTCTTCCAAATTCAATAGCGTTCGTCCTTGTGCCCAAAAAACTCCCTGTACCAAATTTCATCAAAATCGGTTAATAATTGCGACCGGAATCCTGTGAACAACAAATACATGGACAGACGGACGGACGGACGGACGGACGGACGGACACCAAGCGCTAGATCGACTCAGGAGGTGATTCTGAGTCGATCGGTATATATTTTATGGGGTCTAAAATCATTATTTCTGGTAGGCACATTTTTTGGCCGATCAAACTTATTATACCCAAACCACTATGTGGTTTAGGGTATAAAAAGAGCATGAGTTTTGTTTATCATTTTCGCATTACGGGCACAATTTTTTTGTTTCGTCAAAACAAATCGGAACGTAGGACGAGTAAGTCAAAATATTCAAACAAAGGTAATTAAAGGGATCTCCATAAAAACTAACGAAAGGGCACTATACACTGAACAAAAAGCATGTCCGGTTCCAAAGATTGTGTCTCCACTTTAACAATTTTGATATTGATTCCGAACCAAAGAAGCGGAGAATACAAGTAAGGATGCTTTTAAGACACAATTCTCTTTTAAATGGGGTTTTGTGTACTTGACTCTACGAAGCACATTTCAATTTTTCGCTTTTTTCATATGCTATAAAATGTCCGTTAAAAACAAGACTTCCAGTAGAAATTATGCTACGTTTCAAGTAAAAAATGTCTTTAAAATAAAGTATTGAAAAACATATCCTATTTTTGAATGATTTTTGCCTTGTAGTCAAGATGCAAAAATGCAACAAATTTAAAGACAGTTTCATTAATTTAAAGAATTTTTCTGAATTATTAAAGTCAAGTTGATCTTAGTTCAAAATTTGTTCTTTCCTGTTATGATACCCATTTTTAAGTCAAATCACTTAATTAGAACGACAACACGACTTCATTGAAAGTATCGACCTTTGAAGATCTATAAAAACAAAGATTAGTTCCTCTTTATTAATGAGTAGTTCAAGAGGAGTTGACGGATTTTTTCGAAAATAAAAGTGGGCATTGAGTTGAGTTTTGCCGCTAAAATTATAACATTACAACTTTTCCGGTAAATTGTATTATAACATGGTGGCGAAAGATCCAAAGCAACAATTGAATAAGTTTATTTTCTTTAAAAGAAATTATTAAAGGAAAGTAAAAGGGTAAACATGGCCATTTTAACGTGATAATGCCAATTTATACCGGCCTTAAGAATTAAATTAAGTACAAAATTATTCGTTAATAAAAATTCATATTTATTTGTATTTCTAAATTAATGGTGTTACATGCTAGCAAACAATTGTTCACACCAAAATAAATTTATGTGCTGTTTTAAAATTACTGTTTAGAATTTAACTATAATGTGCTTTTGAATGGTTATCGTTAAACTTAGGATTCGATGGAAAAATATTTATATATACTCGACTTCACGTTCTTCTTTTGTAAGAGTTTTTGAATTTCTTCGAAAATTTGTATACAAAAGCCTTTATATGTTACACAATTTTTATTGTTGCAATAAAAAAAATAATATTTGATTTGAACTCAGTCCATTTCGTTTATATCAAGTACTTTTCTTTTCTGACTTTAAGTCTTTTATAAAACACACTTTACAATTTTGTAGTAAAAATTTAATATACTAGTATGTAATGCTGAACACCTTTTCGGGAACTTCCGAACGAATCGGGAATATATGTTAAAAAATGTATTTAAAAAAAAAAATGGCGTTGGTCGAAGCAGGGATCGAACCCAGGTCCCCTGTCACAAAAGGCGGACGACCAACCACTGCTCCACGCTGCCAACAAATGTATGTTTAATAATGTTATGTTGTTAAACAATGTAATGTTTGCATCGGCTCGTGGGCGCCGCAATCTATGCTATATAAATATAACTTATAACGATAATTATCTCTTGATGACCATAACAGCTACGTAGCCCAGTGGTTAGTGTGCTGGCTTACAAACTGTGTAGTCCGCTGTTCGAATCCCCGTCCGGCAAAAGGTAAAATTAAAAAATATAAAATATAATAATTTCTTCTAAAATGTTTGTATTACAGAAAAAGGTGCTAAAAACTCGTGGAAGTGAGAAAAATGTGAGGGAATATACAATTAAGGTGGGTATTAAGTTCGAGTTTAGCCGCTAATTTTCACTAAAGTGAAAACTAAAGCAGTAAAAAAAGTCATAAAATTATATACATTTGTTGCAGATTTCATTATAACTTGATGGGGAATAACCCAAAGCAAATTTTCACAAAGTTTGTATTTCTTAAAATGGATTATTAAAGAAAAGTAATCGTGAAAAAATGACTATTTTAGCGGCTAAACTCGAACTTAATACCCACCTTTAGGCAGAAAAAAAATTTGAGCACAATCTTCTTTGGGAGAAAATTCTTCTAAGCATATAATATTTTTGGGTTCAAAATGTTTCCAAACATATAATATGTTCACATAAGAACAGTTTAGTTTTTTGGAAGACAACATTATTGAATTTGGATGGAAAAATACAAAATGTTTGGAACTTAGACTACCAAAACATATTATATTGTTTAGACCAATATGCTTTCAAACATATTATATATTGGAAGAAATCAAACATATAAATGTTTGGGCAATACCCAAAAATTTATATGATTGAAGCAAAATATGTTTGGGAGTATATGTTACAGAAGCGATTTTTTTTGAGGGTGTAGAGACCTACTTTGGTTCGGAATCAAGACCAATACGAGTATAATTTAAATAACGACAAAATCTATGCAACCGAGTAAGCTTTCAAAAGCTTACCATGCATTCTTGGTATACGATGTATATTCTTTTTCAGTGTAACATAGCTCCATGGAATGTTGTCCATAGAATCTAAGCTATGCATTTATGTCAATCATCGCTGGATACTTTGTTGCTTTCGAAAAATAAAAGACAAATCATAGCGAGTGAGTGTGATGAGGTTTAGCCAAATATAAATTCAAGATATCAAATCTTGAACAGAGTAGTTGCGTTTTGTAATGTATTACAATTTATGCAGCGTTAATGTTCTGTTCTTGATACTCGGTTTCACATAGGCAGTAAGACTTACCACTGAAATCTGGGAAACTATTTCAAATCGAATATACCGCTTGCTGGGCTAAGAACAATAACGTCCTGATTTTTATTGTTGTGGAATAGCTGTGGTTCCACCGCTTGGCTTGTGTCAAGATCGTTGCATTTGATGGAGTTGATCAGCCACCGAAAGGCATTCTTATATAAAAGTCACCAGGGAAAAGCATTAAGCGTTGACATTAAACGATTTCCATGGTGTTTGAATGCTGGAGTTCAGCTAGAGATGAAAAATCTACAAATATCGGTGTACAGCTAAGGTTTTGAAAATTCTATAGAAAGTGAAAAAAAAAACAAAAATTGCATGGACACTCACTTATAAACACTCAGTGATTTGGTTATGCAAACGATTTTTTATAAAATGGAGCATATTGCGAATAAATTTTGAGAGGTATTCGTATGACACTGGTATCAATAGTGAAAACTAAAATGAATAAATTAAGTTTCACTTATATAAGCATGTAAAGTAAGTGAGAGATTTTTTGTTTCTTGAATGGGATTATAAATGAAAACAAAAAAAAAATAATTTTTGCCATTTGTATATGAAAATATTCAAAATATTTATATTCTCATTTTGCTTTTGTAAGAGGTCATGAAGTATGTTATCGTAAAAAAACATGCTCATATGTACTTAGGTGATTTATGACACAATTTCTTGTGCTATTATAAATTTCCATGAATTGCCACCAAATTTATGTAAATATTAGTGGTGGAAACTAATTTCAGTGAGCAGTTGAACCGTTACCTCACGCATTGCTTGGATAAGATTATTTCATGAGTTCTATGATGTACACTCAAAGCAAATTGGTCAGGTCAAATTGAAGTCAGGAACTACAATACAACTTCCGATTATGTATCCACCTCGAGGTCCTGATCTGGTTATATTTCAACGCCTAGTAGAGATATATGACATTTTTAAATCAATTTAATTTATTTTTTTACAAACGAATATTGCTTGCGATTTCACTGTAAAACAATTTGTTCGGAAAAGTATAGAATTTTTATGATAACCATTGACGCCTTTTACAGGATGGTCAAATAATTAATTTTCTTATTTCCAAATGATTTACAGTAATCCCTCGATTTATGTCGTTATTGGTTCCGGAATGTGACGACGTTAATCGAAACGACGTAAACCGAATTAAAAATGGCTCATGTGGGTGTACATAATAAAAACTTCAAAAATAGACGTAATTCATTATTCAAAAATATCAGGGTTTAAAAATTAAGTTCATAAAAAATCCGTTACATTGTATACATCTAAACAAAAAACATCGCCATTTTGACAATTGCGTTATATATGCAATATAAATCAGAATTTGACGAAGGAAGGTAAGAATTTCAGAAATAATTGTTTCGATGTCATCATCGTTGATACTTATTTCACTTATGGAAGGCGTTTCTGATAAAGTTGATGGAACAACGAATGGCAGCAAATTCTCTAGGTGTCTCTTTCTAAACACATATATGTTTATAGGCTATTTCCAAATTAGTATATGTTTCCATCTAAGCATATTATATTTACAAACATTTTATGTCCCAAACATAATATGTTCTAACATAACATATTAGCATATATGTCCCAAACATGTTATGCTAGTTTATGAACATTATATGTTTGCACTTAAAAATATTGTGTTAAAAATTTTGAGTTCCGCGTATAATTGATCTGTTTGACTGTATGGGTTGATTTTGCCTTAATCATTACAGGTATAAAGGGATAGTGTGTTTTGTTACAAACTGTATGATCCGCGGTTTGAGTCTTCGTCTGTGCGAATGGTTCGATTTGAGAAAAGTTACAAAATCTAATATTTGCATTACATAAATAAGTTATGTTCACTAAATAAATCACGTTTATATGAGAAATGGTCCAATTAGCCAGAAAATTAAAAAAATATATATTATTTGAGGTAGTCTTTATAAAATTGTTTTCGCATTCTTACGTTTGTGAGGAAAGATTTTTATTTTGGACGTAAAGGGTGATACGGTCAAAATTTGGTAAACTTTACGTATTTCTTTCAATTTTGCATTTAAAAAACCTGAACACCCCTCATTTTGAAGGTGTGTGTGTAGAATGTTGCTCCTATTTTGATTGTGGAATTCACTCTTCAGTTGTCAAAATGCCGTCCAAGCAAGAAGAGCAGCGTATCAAAATTTTGCTCGCGCATCGCAAAAATCCGAGCTACTCGCACGCCAAGGCTGGCAAAATCGCTAAAAGTTGCCAAATCAACCGTTACAAATGTAATTAAAGTGTTTGGGGAACGTTTGTCGACAGCCAGGAAGTCTGGATCGGGGGGAAATCGAAAACCGGAAGCCGCTGAGACGATAAAGAGAGTTGCCGGTAGTTTCAAGCGAAACCCTAACCTCTCTCTCCGAGATGCCGCAAATAAGCTGCGTGTATCGTCTACAACCGTGCATCGAGCCAAAAAACGAGCCGGACTATCGACTTACAAGAAGGTAGTGACTCCAAATTGCGATGATAAACAAAATACGACGGCTAAAGCGCGATCCCGGAGGCTGTACACGACGATGCTGACGAAGTTTGACTGCGTGCTTCCGGGACAGGAGTTTTATACGGCAAAAGGAAGGGGAAAGGTAGCAGATATTTTCAAGCACATAAAACTGTCAAAGTTCGCAAAGAAATATCTGGTTTGGCAAGCCATCTGTACCTGTGGCTTGAAAAGCAGCATTTTCATAGCTTCCGGGACTGTCAACCAAGAAATTTACGTGAAAGAGTGTTTGAATAAACGTCTGCTGCCTTTCCTGAAGAAATACGGTTGTTCCGTACTGTTTTGGCCGGATTTGGCATCTTGCCATTACGGTAAAAAGGCCATGGAGTGGTACGCCGCCAACAACGTGCAGGTGGTTCCCAAGGACAAGAACCCTCCCAACACGCCAGAGCTCCACCCAATGGAGAAATACTGGGCTATTGTCAAGCGGAACCTAAAGAAGACAAAAAAACTGCTAAGGACGAGCAGCAGTTCAAGGCAAACTGGCTTTCTGCGGCGAAGAAGGTGGACAAGGTGGCTGTACAAAATCTGATGGCAGGTGTCAAGCGTGAGGCCCGGCAATTCGGATTTGGAAAAGCAAAAGCTTAACTGAATATTTTTCCTGAATTTTATACTAATTGAACTTGAAAAAGAAATTTAATTTGATTTTTTAAATAAACGATTTCACCGATTTACACGCGTTTTCCCTTGACCAAATTTTGACCGTATCACCCTTTAGTTCTCACCGTTTTCTCTTCTGTAATACAAATAGTGCACACAACAAAATTTCATGAAAATTTTTCCAATTAAAATTTTAATTGAGTTTTAAAAAATATTCAATTAAAATTTTAATTGATTCAACAAATTTTTTAATTGAAATAAAAATCAATCACAAAAATAATAGTATCAATTAATTTTTTAATTGGATCAATTAACTTTTTAATTGACCTTCAATTAATTTTTTAATTGATACTATCATTTCTGTGATTGAAGACATTTCAATTAAAAATTAATTAGATCAATTAATTTCGTGATTGAATCAGAAAAAAAATTTTTTGTGTGTGTGGAAGCAAATATTCCATTTAAAAATTTTAAATTCGTTTCGTTTGTTATTGTTGGTTTATTCTTCAATTATTATTTCAGTATAAAACCATGATTTCAGTAAATTACAAGAGTAGATTAAACAACAGAGGAAAAGTATACTTGTCAAATTTGTTTGGGCAAAGCCCTGTAGACTGCAGATGGTTGGATGGACAGCCGTTTCGGAATTTCCACATTCCTCATCAGAGGAAGGAGGTTCAAGTTGACTTTTGATTTAGTGAATTACCCGAATTTATTCTGATAATTTGTGAAATCGAAACAACAATACATTTTACATTTTGTCCGGGGGAGAATTCAGCCACTGGCCGGACATCATCAACACGCAACTACCGGAAAAGCAATTCTATTTATAAATCAGATTGTAGGGCACATACAGATTCAATGAAGCTTTATTTAAAGAAAGTAAACTAAACGTCAAATTATGCTTTTCGATATTATTTTTTGTATATAATTTTAAAAATAAAAATAATTACGATAAAAAGTTTTTTTTTATACAATTGTATGTAGTTTGAAGTTTTCGAAGATCAATAACAAAGGACAACGTTTGTGACATTCCGTTTACAAACGTTTTATTTATTAGCGTACAGATCGATTTGCGTTGTTAGTCCGATAAATAGGTTTAGAAACAGATATTGACGACTAAGTTATCTTCCCAAATGGTTCATTATCTGTTCTTATTCGCTCACCACGAAGCTATCGGCTTATGGCGCTACTCTTTCGTTTTAGTGAATCCTAGATTTCATTTCATTATTCTGATTATTGTGTAGAAAAACATTGGCGGCAGTTTCCTGTGTTCTAAACAAAAGACAAAAAGGAGCCACAAATAAAAGGGGAACAAAAAAAAACAAAAACCGAATCGTGATTTTTTACAAATTTCCACAATGTTCCAACATCAAGCGAGAAGTTTCAACCGATTCAGCATATCATTCAAACAAATGGACACTCTCATATGTGGCAGCCAACAACAAAAACTACGCCACCAAGCAAATCACTATCAGAAGGAGTATCACCAACAGAAGTTAGCTAGTGTCAGTAGTAGAAGGAGGGGGAGGCGGAGTAGAAGGACCATTTACCAGATAAGAACAACCCCAACCATAGTCAAAATCGATCGTGAGCGCGGTTTAAATTCATTCATAAAGCGTAGCCGGCAACATCAACATCAACCACACCACCAACAACAACAACAACAACAGCCGTACATTGTCTCATGATTTTGCATAATTTTATGCTAATTTTTGGAGGCAATATTTTCTTCTGTTGCTGTTGCTCTTGCACAGAACGATTTTCTTAGGCATACAGACTCCACTAACACTCCATTGTGTTTTTGGAGAACTCATCATGGCACAGTAAAATAAATATCATCAATATTTTTGGAATTTAAATTTTAGTAGAATTAAAAAAAAAATGTATTGAATTTGAAGATTCATCAATTCGATTAATTTGTTAATCGCAACAAAATTTAAATAATTAATTCAAGCCTATAGCAAGTACACGGTTTAAATTTCGTGTTCGATTTTTCTGTTATGTATTAGAGCTCGACCGAAGTCGGTTTTTTGGTCGAGGCCAATGTTTGGCAAAAATACGTCCCGTTGCACTGAACAAATGTTCGCTGACCACGCTTGTCGGTGGAGCACTTCAATATTTTATTGCCTTTGCACTCCTCCATGAGACTCCAGAAGTCCAATCAAACCTGGGGAACGATTTATATAAATTATGAACCAATATGGACCACCTTTTTCCATGGTTATTAGAGGCTATAGACTAACACCACATACCAAATTTCAACCGGATCGGATTAAATTTGGTGGCCCAAGAGGATCCACAAGCCAAATCTGGGCATCGGATTATATGGGACCTTTATATAATGATGGAGCGATATGGTCAATTTTTTGAATGGTTGCAAAAAGCTCCAAACACAAATCCGACCTACATTAATAACAATTACTTGTGCCGTTAGGAAGTTAGTGTGATTTCAACCAGAGTTGCCAGTTTGGGGGGTTTCTCCCCAAATTTAGGGTTTTTTTAAGTTTACGGGTAACATATATTTGGGGGGATTTTTGGTGGTAAACAATATCGTAGACCTTATATAGTGGAGCAATTCTCAACCAAAACCAAAAAGATGAGGGAAGTTAAACCAAGTTTCTAATTATAAGCCAATATGCAATAACATTTTTTTCGTTATATTTTTCAAACGCTTCTGTTGAAAGGACATTTTTAATATTTGACACAATTCAAAAATCATATTTTAACTTAGCAGCTGAAAGCATTTTAAGAGTTAAATTTTCATTAAATTATTGGTCTTATAATTTTTCGCCTACAATTTTGCCGAATAACTTTAATTTTTGTTTATTTTTTATACCCTCCACCATAGGATGGGGGTATATTAACTTTGTCATTCCATTTGTAACACATCGAAATATTGCTCTAAGACTCCATAAAGTATATATATTCTGGGTCGTGGTGAAATTCGGAGACGATCTGAGCATGTCCGTCTGTTGAAATCACGCTAACTTCCGAACGAAACAAGCTATCGACTTGAAACTTGGCACAAGTATTTGTTATCGATGTAGGTCAGATGGTATTGCAAATGGGCCATATCGGTCCACTTTTACGTATAGCCCCCATATAAACGGACCCCCAAATTTGGCTTGCGATTGCTCTAAGAGAAGCAAATTTCATCCGATCCGGCTGAAATTTGATACATGGTGTTAGTATATGGTCTCTAACAACCATGCAAAAATTGGTCCATATCGGTCCATAATTATATATAGCCCCCATATAAATCGATCCACCGATTTGGCTTGCGAGCCTCTAAGAGAACCAAATTTCATCTGATCCGGCTGAAATTTGGTACATGGTGTTAGTATATGGTCTGTAACAACCATGCAAAAATTGGTCCACATAGGTCCATAATTATATATAGTCCCCATATAAACCGATCCCCCGATTTGGCTTGCTGAGCCTCTAAGAGAAGCAAATTTCATCCGATCCGGCTGAAATTTGGTACATGGTATTGGTATATGTTCTCTAATGACCATGCAAAAATTGGTCCACATCGGTTCTTAATTATATATAGCCCCCATAAAAACCGATTCCCCGATTTGGCTTGCGGAGCCTCTAAGAAAGAAAATTTCATCCGATCGGGCTGAAATTTGGTACATGGTGTTGGTATAGGTTCTCTAATGACCATGCAAAAATTGGTCCATATCGGTCCATAATTATATATGGCCCCCATATAAATCGATTCCCAGATTTGTCCTCCGGAGCCTCTTGGAGGAGCAAAATTCATCCTATTTGAAATTTGGAACATGGTGTTAGAATGTGGTCTCTAACAAACACGCAAGAATTGGTCCATATCGGTCCGTAATTATATATAGCCCCCATATAAACCGTTCCCCAGATGTGATCTCCGGAGCCTCTTGGAGGAGCAAAATTCATCCGATCCGGTTGAAATTTGCAACGTGGTGTTAGTATAAGGCCGCTAATATCCATGCCAAAATTGCTCCATATCGGTCTATAGGCCGATCGGTATATAGCCGATCCCCAATCACACAAAAATTGGTCCATATCGGTTCATATTCATGGTTGCCACTCGAGCCAAAAATAATCTACCATAATTGTTATTTCTATAGAAAAAAAATGTTATTTCTATAGAAAGTTTTGTCAAAATTTTATTTCTATAGAAAATTTTGTCAAATTTTTATTTCTAAAGAAAATTGTGTCAAAATTTTATTTCTATAGAAAATTTTGTCAAAATTTTATTTCTATAGAAATTTTTTCCAAATTTTATTTCTATAGAAAAAATTTTCCAAATTTTTCTTCTATAGAAAAAATTTTCCAAATTTTACTTCTATAGAAAATGTTGTCAAAATTTTATTTAGCAAACATATAGGTGATACTGCACTGAAGAGCTGCAATGCCCTCAAAACACTATGGCCAATATTAAATTACCGTTCACCTTTGGACATACGAAACAAAATCCTAATTTTCAAATCAGTGATAAGGCCGACACTCACATTTGGCTGCCCCATGTGGTACAAATCGGCAAAAACACATATAAGGAAGCTGCAAATAATTCAAAATAAATGCCTTAAAATTATCCGCAATCTACAATTTCCAACAAATCAACGTCACCACACATATGGATATGAAAAGATTGACGACTTCATACACAGACTTAGCGAAGCCTATTTTAACAAAAATATGCAATCAGCTTATCCATTGATAAGGGCTTGCAGCAATGGCTCATTATAAATATTAGCGTGTAAAACAGTTATCACCAAATTGAAAACTATATGTATTAAGAGTTTACAATTAGTAAATTTCATTTATACATATTTGATTTTCTGGCAATGTTTGATTATTAACAAGATTCTATAGAAAGGGTTTTTACCTATTTTACCCTTTGAAATGTTCATTGAAAAGTAAACATCACAAAAACTACAAACTGATCTCGTTTGTTGTAATATCTAGTGTAATGTCCCGAATGTATATAGATGAAAAAGTAAAGTAAATAAAGATGAATTAATAAATCGAAAAAATTGAAAATTGAAAAAATTTTATTTTGTCAAAATTTTATTTCTATAGAAACTATAAACTTAATTATATACGTATTTAATCGGCCTCTTTAGTTTAATATATACCACGTATGGACTATGTAGTATATATTACGGAAGTTTTAAAATACCTTGCCATCAGCAAGTGTTACCGCAACCCAAGCAATTCGATTGTGGATGTCAGTCTTCAGTAGAAGATTCTATGCAATCCATGGTGGAGGGTACATAAGCTTCGGCCTGGCCGAACTTACGGCCGTATATACTTGTTATTTCTATTATTTATACTTTATAATCTTTTTTTAATTAATTTGATTTAATTTACACATTGAATTATTTTGTTTTGCCTGCTTTCCTCAGGCACTAAATTTTAGAAAAACGAAATTCCCTTTTGTTCTAAAGTATTTTCGTTGTTGTTTTTGATTTCAGCTTAACACCATGCAATGACTAAACTACAAGTGTAGCTTAACTAACAGAGGAAAAGAATGTTTGTAAAATTTATTTGGGCAAAGCCCTATAGACTGCAAGATGGTTGGATGGACGCACGTTTGGGAATTACCACATTCCTCATCAGCATCCTCTACTTGCAGCAAAACTATCAACCAATTATCAGAATAAATTCAGGCAGTTCATTAAACCCAACAATGAACCACACTTGAACCTTCCGAAAAAAGGTTTTACATGATAGCCGGCTTATGCCAAAATAAATTCGTATAAACATATCTCTTTTCCTTTGCCACTGTCAAATCATCGATTTGAGTGCAGTTGGCTGGGTTTATTTTGAGCGTGCTTCCTCTTTTTTCATTCGTTTTGTTTTGTTATTGTTGGTTTTGTTCTTTAATCATTGTTGTTGTTTTTGATTTCAGCTTAAAACCATGTATTGACTAAACTACAAGTGTAGCTTAACTAACAGAGGAAAATAATGTTTGTCAATTTTATTTGGGCAAAGCCCTATAGACTGCAAGATGGTTGGATGGACGCACGTTTCGGAATTCCTCCACATTCCTCAACAGCATCCTCTACTTGCCTTTAGTATTGCTCTTTAAGTATTTTCTTAAAGAGCAAATAAACCCGAAATTGTGACAAGTATAGTAATGATTTCATGTAATGATTTTTGTTTATTTTAAAAGAAAATTTTTTAGCATAAAAAGAAAATTTGTCTAAAATTTCATTACTCAGAAAAGAAAACTCTTCTTTCAGTATATATATTTGTGTTAAGTTTAATTTTTAAAGCGTATCACTACAGGATTTTTTCACGAAATTTGGGAACCCATTTTGTACTATTTACATTCTTCAATTTTGTGGGGGTTTTTGAAAAAGTCTAAACCAATTTAGGGGTTTTTTCTTAAGATTTGGGGGAAAGAATCAAAAATCACCTGGCAACACTGATTTCAACAGATGGACGTGCCAACCGGTACATCGTTAGATCGAGACAAAATTTTACCACGGCCCAGAAGATACAGTGAGCAAAAAAAAAAATGTGTACACTAATATGAAATAAATAAATTGGAAAATATGAGAGACGCGAGCTTTAATTGAAGATAAACATATTTTATATTTTCCATATCGTTTCACAATTTATTTCATATTGGTCTACAACTTTTTTTTTGTGCTGACTGTATATACTTTATGAGGTCTGAGACCAATATTTCGATGTGTTAAAAACGGAATGACAAAGATAATATACCAGCTGCCCATTATCGATTGCCGATTATCGATTTTTGACAGAATGTCGAAACCGATTCATCGGTCGAAGCGATGGGCGAGTCTGCTATTATTTAAGTTCACTTTTAATGCGATCCATTGCACTGTGCATTGGTGTAAACAACCAATGCCAGAAGTTTTTGGTTTTGCACGAGTATGGCACATCACTCGTGCATATGATTCTAAAGTCCAGTGTCAAACTGATGTTGGTGCTTCTGGTGATTCTTCCGTTTTGCATTCCATTGCTGCTGCTTTCTCAATTCGATTCGATTGGATAAGATTCGTTTTAATGGGCCTCATCGCATCGCGCATCATCAGCTGGACGAACACACATCTCATTGGCGTCATCTTTGTCGGACGCAACTGATTCAATGTGGCAAACAGTAGCAATTGTATTTTGTTGTATATGATGTTGTTATGACTGCAATATGTAAAGGACACGACATGGATGAATTATTATGGATGGAGAATTTCTTGTGCTCTTCCTGTTTGTGGTTGGATTTGATCATACTCGGTCAGACAATGTGAGGCTTAGTTAGAGATAAATGTATTACATACACATGTATGTTATGTGTGTATGTGTACACGATATTCATACGTACAAGAATGGACCAATGGGTGATGATATCACAAAGCGAAGAATATCATTTTGCTTGCATTGGAGACAAGTTTTAGGCAAGAAAATTAAGTATTTAGTTAAGTTCAACGAATAATCTTCGAAATTTGTAACTTCAAAAATGTTACAAAAGTATATAATGAAACATAATCCCAGATCAGTGGAAATTATACCTACCCAGCAAAAAATTTGAAAGTTCTTCCAAAGGCACAACTTTAAAAGCACTTCCAGAAGATGAACTCCCAATGGTGTTATTTATTTTAACTACACTGAAAAAAATATTGTCGTGAGGTCAAAGATTTTATGTCTTTAAAATACGAATGCAAATTTTGCATAGCATAGAAGACGCATTTCTCTAATATAAAGTTTTTTTCCTTGTCCAAAAGTCGCAAAACTTTTCAATGAAGTCGTATTGTCCTTATAATTAAGTGATTTTACTTAAAATGGGTATCATAACATGAAAGAAAAAAATTTTGAGCTAAGTTCAACTTGACTTTAATAATTCAGAAAAATTCTTTAAATTTAATGAAATTGTCTTTAAATTTGTTGTCTTTTTGCATCTTGACTACAAAGCAATATCTCGTTCAAATATAGGACATGTTTTTCAACACTTTATTTTAAAGACGTTTTTATACCCTCCACCATAGGATGGGGGTATATTAACTTTGTCATTCCGTTTGTAACACATCGAAATATTGCTCTAAGACCCCATAAAGTATATATATTCTGGGTCGTGGTGAAATTCTGAGTCGATCTAAGCATGTCCGTCCGTCCGTCCGTCTGTCCGTCTGTCCGTCTGTCCGTCTGTCCGGCTGTCCGTCCGTCTGTGGAAATCACGCTAACTTCCGAACGAAACAAGCTATCGACTTGAAACTTGGCACAAGTAGTTGTTATTGATGTAGGTCGGATGGTATTGAAAATGGGCCATATCGGACCACGTTTACGTATAGCCCCCATATAAACCGATCCCCAAATTTGGCTTGGGAGCCTCCCGGAGCAGCAAAATTAATCCGATCCGGTTGAAATTTGGTACGTGGTCTAAGTATACGGTCTCTAACAACCATGCAAAAATTGGTCCATATCGGTCCATAATTATATATAGCCCCCATATAAACCGATCCCCAGATTTGACCTCCGGAGCCTCTTGGAGGGGCAAAATTCATCCGATCCGATTGAAATTTGGTACCTGATGTTAGTATATGGTCTCTAACAACTATGCAAAAATTGGTCCATATCGGTCCATAATTATATATAGCCCCCATATAAACCGATCCCCAGATTTGACCTCCGGAGACTTTTGGAGGGGCAAAATTCATCCAATCCGGTTGAAATTTGGTACCTGATGTTAGTATACGGCCTCTAACAACCATGCAAAAATTGGTCCATATCGGTCCATAATTATATATAGCTCCCATATAAACCGATCCCCAGATTTGACCACCGGAGCCTCTTGGAGGAGCAAAATTCATCCGATCCGGTTGAAATTTAGTACGTCGTCTTAGTATACGGTTTTTAACAACCATGCAAAAATTGGTCCATATCGGTCCATAATTATATATAGCCCCCATATAAACCGATCCCCAGATTTGACCTCCGGAGCCTCTCGGAGGGGCAAAATTCATCCGATCCGGTTGAAATTTGGTACCTGATGTTAGTTTACGGCCTCTAATAACCATGCAAAAATTGGTCCATATCGGTCCATAATTATATATAGCCCCCATATAAACCGATCCCCAGATTTGACCTCCGAAGCCTCTTGGAAAAGCAAAATTCATCCGATCCAGTTGAAATTTGGTACATGGTGTTAGTATATGGTCTCTAACAACCATGCAAAAATTGGTCCATATCGGTCCATAATTATATATAGTTCCCATATAAACCGTCCCCAGATTTGACGTCCGGAACCTCTTGGAGGAGCAAAAGTCATCCGATACGGTTGAAATTTGGTACATTTTGTCAATATATGGCCTCTAACAGCCATGTAAAAATTGGTCCATATCGGTCTTTAGTTATATATATCCGATGACTTATTACACAAAAATTGGTCCATATCGCCAAAAATAATCTACCAAAACTTTATTCCCATAGAAAATTTTGTCAAATTTTATTACTGTAGAAAGTTTTGTCAAAATTTCATTTCTATAGAAAGTTTTGTCAAAAGTTTATTTCTATACAAATGTTTGTCAAAATTTTATTTCCATAGAAAATTTTGTCAAAATTTTATTTCTATAGAAAATTTTGTAATCTACCAAAACTTTATTTCCATAGAAAATTTTGTCAAATTTTATTACTATAGAAAGTTTTGTTAAAATTTCATTTCTATAGAAAGTTTTGTCAAAAGTTTATTCTATAGAAATGTTTGTCAAAATTTTATTTCTATAGAAAATTTTGTGAAAAATTTATTTCTGTAGAAAATTTTGTCAACATTTTATTTCTATAGAAAATTTTGTCAAGTTTTTATTTCTATAGAAAATTTTGTCAAATTTTTATTTCTATGGAAAATTTTGTCAAAATTTTATTTCTATAGAAAATTTTGTCAAGGTTTCATTTCTATAGAAAATTTTGTCAAAATTTTATTTCTATAGAAAATTTTGTCAAACTAGATAATATACGTATTTAATCGGCCTTTTTTTGTTTAATATATACCCCGTATGGGCTAACTTACAATTTAGAAGACAGTATTAAAAAGTTTTACGATACCTTGCCATCGGCAAGTGTTATCGCAACCCAAGTAATTCGATTGTGGATGACAGCCTTTAGTAGAAGTTCCTACGCAATCCATGGTGGAGGGTACATAAGATTCGGCCTGGCCGAACTTACGGCCGTATATACTTGTTTTAATTATACAATTATTATTCGAGCTTTATGGACAGATATAGATTAAGGAACATGGTTAATAGAGCCATTGAAAAGAAAACGCCAGATACAAATCTATACACGCCTGGACTGTACGTTTTTTTACTTGAAACATAACATAATTTCTACTGGAAGTCGAGTCTGAATTTGGAAAATAAAGTTGTCGTTAACTCGTTTCTAAAGGACTTTGATAGCATATGAAGAAAAAAGTCTGAAAAATCGAAAAGTTTAAATTTTCTTCCAAGAAGCAAGTACACAAAACCCAAATTTAAAAGAGAATTGTGTCTTAAAAGTGTCCTTACTTGTATTCTCCGCTTCTTTTGCTCGGAATCAATACAAACATTTTTAAAGTAAAGACAAAATCTTTGGATCCGGGCATGCTTTTTTTTCAGTGTACATAGGAAGTTCTTTTCATTCAATTTTTTACAAAATGCGTTTTTCATATTTTTAATGGGTAATTTTAACTTTTTTTGTTTCAAATTGGTTAAAAACAGTTTAAGAATTCATAAAATGGTACAAATCATTTAAATTTGGTGGAAAAAACTGCTAAATCCAATCTGAAAAATTGTGAATTTTTGAAAATATTTCAGACAAGCGGTAGAATCCATTAAAAATTATAAAAAATATTTATTTGACAAAATATCACAGAATTGTTTAATCCAAATGTTACATCCAAAATGTTGAATTCGGATCAAACCTAAAGAAGTGATGCAAATTCAGCGCACCGGCTGTTGAAATTGAGGACTTCCGTCCTATGACAAGTCCATGTTAAATTCATCGCTTCTGCGTCAATTTTGCACTATTTCCGGATCCAAAAAGAACATTTTCATTACTTTTTTGGCGACACTTTTTTTGCTGGGTATTTTAGAGATTGCAATGATTTCAGCAAAATATGTATGTCGGACAAACTAACTATCCTTTCATGGTACCATATTCAAATAGTACAATACAATTTCGAAAGAAATTGAAAGCTTTTACATAAATTATTTCACTTCATAGCTTTTTTTGTTAACCAAAGAATCAAAAACAGTTTTTTTGTAGTATTGATGTTAATATTCCAAAAATTCCGGGTATTCGCGGGATCCTGTTTCCCGGGAAATCCCTAATCCTGTCACACGAGATTATAATAACAACCCAGCAAAAAAATTTGGAAGTTCTTCTTAAGGCACAACTTTAAAAGCACTTCCAAAAATGTCCTCCAAAAGATGTTCTTTATTTTAACTGCACAGGAAGTTCATTTGGGTCAATTTTTTATAACTCGCTTTTTTCATATTTTTAATGGGAAATTTAAAATTTGATTGTTTCAAATGGGTTAAAAGCAGATTAAAAATTTATAAAATAGTACAAATTATTTAAATTTTTCCAAAAAAATGCTAAATCCTTTCTAGAAAATTGCGAATTTTTGAAAATATTTAATGTCAAACGTTCCAGACAAGCGTTATAATGCTTGTCTAGAAAAAATCATAAAAAATTTTAAAAATTATTTAGTCGTCAAAATATCACAAAATTTCTTTATTCACATCCAAATCACTGGATTCGCATCACACCTTAAGAAGTGATGCAAATTAAGTGCAACGTCTGTTGAAATGGTGGACATCCGTCCTATGACAAGCTCATGTTAAAAGCATCGCCTCAGCGCCAATTTTCACCACTTCCGGATCCAAAAAGAACATTTTCACCACTTTTTTGGCGACGCTTTTTTTTCCCAAAAGTCACTTTTCGTTTATTGAAAATTTTGAAATTTCGATTATTAAAAAATCGTGTGCCAAATTTTGGACGATATATTTTCACTACAGAATTTTAGGTAGATGAAACAAATTCAAAAAACTGCACTGAAAAAACAGCGAACCTACCAGGAATAAAACTTTCGATTAATTTTAGAAAATTTTGAATATTTTTAGAAAATTTTAACTAAACGGTATTACAAACGCTGGCATCATGCCGATATCACAAAAATAAATAAATATTTTTCGACAAATTCAAAAAAATTTATTAGACATAATTACTTTTTTTTTGCATGTTAAAGAAAAATTTGTAGTTTGAAGGAAAAAATTGGAGTTCAAAATTGCAAGAATGTTTTTAGTGACATATGAAGTTTATGATGGGCGCATTTGTAGTACAATTTACAAATTTACAATTTACAAAACCCATCATAATTTCTACTTGAAACACATCATAATTTCTACTTGAAATCGAGTCTGAAATTCGAAACTTAAGGACTTTAATACCACATGAAGAAAAGAGTTCAAAAACGGATAATTTGAAATTGTTGAACGCAAATTTTTGAACTCCAATTTTTTCCTTCAAACTACTAAATTTTCTTTAACAAGTGAGAAAAATTCATTATGTCTAATATATTTTCTAGAATTTGTCGAAAAATATTTACTTATTTTTGTGATATCGGCGTGAGGTCAGCGTTTGTATGTTTCGTTAAAATTTTCTAAAAATATTTTTTTCTAAAATTAACCAAAAATTTTCTTCCTGGTGGATTCACTGTTTTTTTCAGTGTAGTGTAAAGACAAAATCTTTGGAACCGGACATGCTTTTTTTTGGAAGAGAGAGTATCCGCGGATTCTCAAAAGTGGAAATGAGCAATATCACTCGGCTATTGAATTTCACTGAAGTGCTTTCAATATTGCGTAAAGTTAGATTGCATAGTATCAATAAGTCAATATTTTTTAAGTATTTACAAGTACACACCGGAGCGGCATCTGGAACGTGCTCCTAAGAAGCCGAAGACGGTCTAACTGGCCAAGAAAGTAATGGGCACAGCTTTTTTGGATTCACATGGGCTTATACCGACTAAAATATGATAAAACTGGGTTGACCCCCTTGGCAAAAAATTTTCTTTTAAAATGATTAAGCGTCGTCTCATACTTCCGCAAGGCCAAAGTCCAATTGATTGAAATGCGCTTTTGATTACTCTCACATGCTCTTAATTTTACTCTAGCAACGTTTTCTCTGGGTATTTAAATAAATTTCTTATCTGATTTCGAATGAGGATAATATTCTTTTTCAAATTAATTAAGGACAATTAAGGGAGAATTGTTACCAACAATTCTCTTGTATTACCTAGGTAACCCATCTGTTGTTCCTTCAGTCCCACATACAGTCTAAGCAGACAATAAATGAAGTCGATTTTTTGTAATCTTCATTTTCATCTTAAAATACTGCTGTTTTAAAATAAATATAGTTTTGTATCATAATAAAAAAAAAACTTTTAATTTGAAATTGCTTTACATATAAAGATGAAATTTTGACAAATAAATAAAATATACCTAATAGAGTTCATATAAAAATCTTATTTAATTTAAATAATTCTAACTCTTAACCATTACATCTCTCCTTATTCGCCCCCAACATTGTCAGAGTGTAACATTCTACTGAAACTATTGGGAAAATTATTTCCTTCTACTACTTCAGTTCATAATATTTATCCTCAAACTGTGGAAGATGTCTTTTAAGCTACCACATCATGGTTGAGGACTTCCCAAAAGTTCCCTCTCGATATAATCATTCCTAGAAGCAATCATAGATGAAGAGAACATTGTTGAAGGTACTGTTTCTGCAAATGATTCCATTTAAATGAAATATTCCATTAGTAAAAATATTGATCTGATAGTGAAAACACTTACCACCACTACCGCTGGGAGAGGAGACCACCATTGTTAGCCAGTGGTCGCCGCCTCGCCAATGCCATTTGATGAGCCAGGGACACATGGTCAGCCATTAGGTTAGGTAGGTGTGCTTGGATTTTCTTGTTTTGTTGCCCAGACACATGTTCATCTGTTCATCCTTGTCGTAAACACAATAATGCCATTGCCTTGGATGCAAGGCGATTTCGCATCCCAGTAGCCAAAACCGGGGGTTCGATTGCTAAAGAATTCGCAAATCGGTGTGTAACAATCTTAAGTGCAAACAATTGTCGATGGATGATTTGAGGAGAAAAGGCGAATGAAACGACCACCAAGGAGTTGAAGTAGTCCCTCAGACTTGAATGTCTTCGCCTTCTTAGGTTTACATATATGATCACTAAGCATTGCAACCTTTAGCATTGATACATCATGGTCGAATGGATGGACACTCATACCGGATGGTGTTCATGCACTGTGTGTTGGCCAACAGGTAAGCTTGGGCTTCGTTTTGGCATTGATGTTATGGGAAATTGATAAGAAAGCTGTTGTTTGATGTATTGTGCTTGTTTGAAAGTTTCCTATGTATTTTTCTTTCGAGAGATTTTTGTTATTTTATTTTTAATTAAATTTAACACCATGAGTCTTGGAAAAAAGTAGAGGAAACTACCATGAAACATAAGTTCACCTCCTCGCTTGACGTTTTGTTTGATGGAAATCAAATTCAGGGATGCCCATTTTGGGAGAGGTATGTTGATGATTACACTTATTTTCATATATATTTAATATTAATATAAAATAATAATACAGTATCCTGCTTACATTCAGGATATTGTACACTGAAAAAAGTTTACCTAGCTCCAAAATGTTTTAGTTGAATTATTTTGACATTGATATCGGACAAAGAAGAGAGAATTTAATGGCCAGGACTCAAACCTCAATTTTTTCGGCTTTTGTTTGTTACGTCATGTAATATCAACGCCCTTAACGGACGAGCAGTCAAAAAATTCCAATCTAAAAATTCCACATTCAAACTCGCCTTCAAGTATAAATTATTTAGGTTTTCAAGTAAAAATAGTTTTTGAAAAATGTCTAGGAAAACGTCTCATGCACCTGGATCATTTTCAGCTTTGTATTCAAGACATAATAAATCGGATACCCTAAGCAGTCACAAAACAGGGTACTCGTTTAACCAGGATATCTCCAAAAAATATGCAACACTGTCATCAGCTGTTTAAAAATAATCACAGAATACAAGTGAAATCTTACATTTTTAAGGTACGAAATGCTCAAATAGTAATAAATATTTACTACTGCTGCTGCTGCTTATTTATGACACTGTACTACTTTGAATTTCATGTTATTCCATAAATTAGTCACAATAAATGGGTATTGTGAATCTAAAAAGCGTCACTTTATCAAAATGCAATCTGGCAACACCGACGCGACTTGCACTGATGAAATGTTCTGGATAGAACGCCAGTGCAACGATGTTCTGCATAGCACATACAAAAGTTTGCATCCACTGCTAAAAGAAAACAAGTATATACGGCCGTAAGTTCGGCCAGGCCGAAGCTTATGTACCCTCCACCATGGATTGCGTAGAAACTTCTACTGAAGACTGTCATCCACAATCGAATTACTTGGGTTGCGGTAACACTTGCCGATGACAAGGTATCTTAAAACTTCCTAACACCTTAATATATACCACATAGTCCATACGTGGTATATATTATACTAAAAAGACCTATTAAATACGTATATAATTAAATTTAAAGTTTCTATAGAAATAAAATTTTAACAAAATAAAATTTTGACAACATTTTCTATAGAAGTAAAATTTGGAAAAAATTACTATAGAAATAAAATTTGAAAAAAAAAATTTTCTATAGAAATAAAATTTTGACAAAATTTTCTATAGAAATAAAATTTGAAAAAAAAAATTCTATAGAAATAAAATTTGGAAAAAAATTTCTATAGAAATAATATTTTGACAAAATTTTCTATAGAAATAAAAATTTGACAAAATTTTCTATAAAAATAAAATTTTGGTAGATTATTTTTGGCTCGAGTGGCAACCATGATTATGAACCGATATGGACCAATTTTTGTGTGATTGGGGATCGGCTATATATAATTATGGACCGATATGGACCAATTCTTGCATGGCTGTTAGAGACCATATACTAATACCACGTACCAAATTTCAACCGGATCGGATGAATTTTGCTCCTCTAAGAGGCTCCGGAGGTCAAATCTGAGGATCGGCTTATATGGGGGCTATATATAAATATGGACCGATATGGACCAATTTTGGCATGGTTGTTAGAGACCATATACTAACACCACGTACCAAATTTCAATCGCATCGGATGACTTTTGCTCCTCTAAGAGGCTCCGGAGGTAAAATCTGGGGATCGGTTTATATGGGGGCTATATATAATTATGGGCCGATGTGGACCAATTTTTGCATGGTCATTAGAGAACATATACCAACACCATGTACCAAATTTCAGCCGGATCGGATGAAATTTGCTTCTCTTAGAGGCTCCGCAAGCCAAATGGGGGGATCGGTTTATATGGGGGCTATATATAATTATGGACCGATGTGGACCAATTTTTGCATGGTTGTTAGAGACTATATACTAGCACCATGTTCCAAATTTCAGCCGGATCGGATGAAATTTGGTTCTCTTAGAGGCGCCGGAGGTCAAATCTGGGGATCGGTTTATATGGGGGCTATATATAATTATGGGCCGATGTAGACCAATTATTGCATGTTCATTAGAGAACATATACCAACACCATGTACCAAATTTCAGCCAGATCGGATGAAATTTGCTTCTCTTAGAGGCTCCGCAAGCCAAATCGGGGGATCGGTTTATATGGGGGCTGTATATAATTATGGACCGATGTGGACCAATTTTTGCATGGTTATTAGAGACCATATACTAGCACCATGTATTTCAGCCGGATCGGATGAAATTTGCTTCTCTTAGAGGCTCCGCAAACCAAATCGGGGGATCGGTTTATATGGGGGCTGTATATAATTATGGACCGATGTGGACCAATTTTTGCATGGTTATTAGAGACCATATACTAGCACCATGTATTTCAGTCGGATCGGATGAAATTTGGTTCTCTTAGAGGCTCCGCAAGCCAAATCGGGGGATCGGTTTATATGGGGGCTATATGTATTTTATGGACCGATATGGGCCAATTTCTGCATGGTTGTTTGAGACCATGTACCAAATTTCAGCCGGATCGGATGAAATTAGCTTCTCTTAGAGTAATCGCAAGCCAAATTTGGGAGTCCGTTTATATGGGGGCTATACGTAAAAGTGGACCGATATGGACCAATTTTTGCGTGGTTGTTAGAGA
This sequence comes from Haematobia irritans, assembly GCF_050003625.1. Taxonomy (NCBI): domain Eukaryota; kingdom Metazoa; phylum Arthropoda; class Insecta; order Diptera; family Muscidae; genus Haematobia; species Haematobia irritans. The sequence goes on along the minus strand of NC_134400.1, from coordinate 224,432,367 downwards.
CCATATACTAACACCATGTACCAAATTTCAGCCGGATCGGATAAAATTTGCTTCTCTTAGAGGAATCGCAAGCCAAATTTGGAGGTCCGTTTATATGAGGGCTATACGTAAAAGTGGACCGATATGGCCCATTTGCAATACCATCCGACCTACATCAATAACAACTACTTGTGCCAAGTTTCAAGTCGATAGCTTGTTTCGTTCTGTAGTTAGCGTGATTTCAACAGACGGACGGACGGACGGACATGCTCAGATCGACTCAGAATTTCACCACGACTCAGAATATATATACTTTATGGGGACTTAGAGCAATATTTCGATGTGCTACAAACGGAATGACAAAGTTAATATACCCCCATCCTATGGTGGAGGGTATAAAAAGCCTTAACATGGAAGGTTTATTAAAACCAAGTTGTCCTCAGATCAATGGATTTTTTTTTTGAATATATTCAGTTTTAAGTCGAATCGTCTAATTTTTGACTTCATTGAAAAGTTTATCGACTTTCGTACAAGGAAAAAAACTTTATGTCAGAGAAATGCAACTTTTTTTGGTAAGCAAAATTCGCATTCGTATTCTAAGGTTATTAAATCGTTTGTTGCAGTGCATTTCATATGTGCTTTATCTCATTTGTGACTTTAACTCTTAATAAAGTTCCAGAGCTAACATATTGCCATTGGCATCCCTATTGATATCTTTTTTTGGTTCTTTTTCATAGGTACGATTTTTTTTTCTGCAAAGAAATTCATCAAAATATTTGACGGTTTTAATCAAAACTCATAAATCAAATAAATGTTCACCTTTATTGACCAGGTCTTGATCGTCTTCCTGTTTGTGGCGGCGGCAGTTTTGGCCATTACCAATCATTGTCGTCGACCATTGACTTTTGCATTTGCGTTTTGTTGACGATTTTCTGGAATTGCCCGAAGGTTGTATGCCATCTTTGTCAGCCATCCTTTTCCAATTCTATAAATTAGTTTAAAAGGAGTATTTTGTTATAAAAAAAAAATATCAAACCAAAATCGAAAAAGAGTTAAAATTAAATGAACCAACACAAATGCACACTAGCCTTTGGCCTTAGGCATTCTTGAGCTGGAACTCTATAAGAAAAATAAAAACGAACGAAAATGGTTATTTTAGCAAAAGGATGGCCGATGATAATTTTTGAGGACAAAACTCTGCAATTTGGCTGCAGGTATTTAAATTTTATTTTGTGCCCTCCTTTTCTGAGCTCTCAAATGTTTTAAAATAAAAATTTAAAATGATTGAATACCCACACATGCCGTTATATAAAAATTTTAAATTCATTTATCCGCTTCTATCCAGAAGCGGACCAAGTATTTTCTAGTAGGGCATATATGGATTAAACATTTGTAGAATTTCCATGAAATAAAGTTTATCTAAACTAGCTCATTGTAAATTAAATTATTATTATGAAATGGTCGAGAATCGGAGTCGACTCCAGGGGGTGTACCTAAATCTCATTTTAACAGTATTCCAATTGTATTTATAAGGTTCCAAAAATAGACCGATATATGTATTATATTTTGCCATATGTGTTTATATGTCCAAAAGAACTCTAATTTTAAATGTTGACTCGACGATAAACCTCAGCATTTTTGGGATGTAAAGAACTCTACATTTTAATTTCAGGCCAATAAATTAAAATACGACGCAGACTGTATAGAGACCAAAAAATATGGGTCCAGAATATGTATTTATAAAAACACAAAATTTCAAAAAATAATTAGGCTTCCAGAAGTTTTAGAAGTATTGGTCTGGTATTGGTCTATATAGGCATTTTATAAAAAATAAATTTACATAAAAAAGAAAAATAATAATAAAATCAAAATATCGTACTTATCAGATACTCGTAGAATGTTTAGATGTTAAACAAGTAAGGAAAGTCTAAAGTCGGGCGGTGCCGACTATATTATACCCTGCACCACTTTATAGATCTAAATTTTCGATACCATATCACATCCGTCAAATGTGTTGGGGGCTATATATAAAGGTTTGTCCCAAATACATAAATTTATATCACTCGATCTGGAAGAATTTGATAGACTTCTACAAAATCTATAGACTCAAAAGGGCTTGAGGACTTGAGGATACTTCCCGAAGATAAATTTAAAGATTTCACCTATGAGGACCATTTTTGTTTGAGTTTTAGAGGAATCATTAACACCTCTGGTAAGTGTGCAAGAAAATTATAAAATAACGTCTTGATTTGAAATCTTAAATCTGTAGAAGTAAAGTCTGGAAATTTTACACTGAGTTTCAAGCAATTTTCATGATCAGTGCGCCTTCTACACCCTCCAGAAGTGAAGTCGGTCTATATGGAGGCATTACCAAATGGACCGATAAAACTTAATCCGATACACGTTTTTGTTAGCCTAAAATACAAGAATATTTACAATTTCAGGCAAATCAGAAAAAAACTACGGTTTCTAGAAACCCAAAGAGTTAAATCGGGAGATCGTTCTTATGGGGGCTATAGTAAAATATGGACCGATACTCACCGTTTTCGGCACACCTCTTTATGAACCGAAAATACCTCTAGATTACCAATTTCAGGCAAATAGGATAAAAACTTCGGATTCTAGAAGCCCAAGAAGTAAAATCGGTAAATCGGTCTATATGGGGGCTATACCAAAATATGGACCGATACTCACCATTTTCGGCACACCTCTTTACGGTCCTAAAATACCTCTAGATTTCCAATTTCAGACAAATTGGATAAAAACTACGGTTTCCATAAGCCCAAGACACCAAATCGAGAGGTCGTTTTATATGGGGATCATACCAAAACATGGACCGATACTCACAATTTTTGGCACACGTATTTGTGGACCTACAGTACCTCTAGATTTCCAATTTCAGGTAAATTGAATAAAAACTGCGGTTTCTATAAGCCAAAGAATTAAAATCGGGAGATCGGTCTATATGGGGGGTATACCAAAATATGGACCGATACTCACAATTTTTGGCACACGTATTTGTGGTCCTACAATACCTCTAGATTTCCAATTTCAGGTAAATTGAATAAAAACTACGATTTCTATAAGCCCAAGACCCCAAATCGGGAGGTCGGTTTATATGGGGACTATATCAAAACCTGGACCGATATAGCCCATCTTCGAACTTGACCTGCCTGCAGACAAAAGACGAGTTTGTGCAAAATTTCAGCACGATTGCTTCATTATTGAAGACTGTAGCGTGATTACAACAGACAGACAGACAGACATCGTTATATCGTCTTAGAATTTCTCCATGATCAAGAATATATATACTTTATATAGTCGGAAATCGATATTTCGATGTGTTACAAATGGAATGACAAACTTATTATACCCCCGACGCCATTCTATGGTGGTGGGTATAAAAATATGGGAAACGTTTAAATCTGAAGCAATTTTAAGGAAACTTCGAAAAAAATTACTTATGATTTATCGCTCGATATATATGTATTAGAAGTTTAGGAAAATTAGTATCATTTTTACAACTTTTCCACAAAGCTGTGGCGATTTTACAAGGAAAATGTTGGCATTTTGACCATTTTTGTCGAAATCAGAAAAACATATATATGGGAGCTATATCTAAATCTGAACCGATTTCAATCAAATTTGGCACGCATAGCAACAATGCTAATTCTACTCCCTGTGAGTCTAAATCGGGCGAAAGCTATATATGGGAGCTATATCTAAATCTGAACCGATTTCAACCAAATTTGGCACGCATAGCAACAATGCTAATTCTACTCCCTGTGCAAAATTTCAACTAAATCGGAGTTAAAAATTTGCCTCTGTGGTCATATGAGTGGAAATCGGGCGAAAGCTATATATGGGAGATATATCTAAATCTGAACCGATTTCAACAAAATTTGGCACGCATAGCTACAATGCTAATTCTACTCCCTGTGCAAAATTTCAACTAAAACGGACCAAAAAATTGGCCTCTTTGGTCATATGAGTGTAAATCGGACGAAAGCTATATATGGGAGCTATATCTAAATCTGAACCGATTTCAACCAAATTTGGCACGCATAGCTACAATGCTAATTCTACTCCCTGTGCAAAATTTCAACCAAATTGGGGTAAAACTCTGGCTTCTGGGACCGTATTAGTCCATATCGGGCGAAAGATATATATGGGAGCTATATCTAAATCTGAACCGATTTCTTCAAAAATCAATAGGGATCTATTCTGAGCCAAAACACATACTTGTGCCAAATTTGAAGTCGATTGGACTAAAACTGCGACCTAGACTTTGATTACAAAAATGTGTTCACGGACAGACGGACAGACGGACATCGCTATATCGACTCAAGAGCCCACCCTGAGCATATTTGCCAAAGACACCATGTGTCTATCTCGTCTCCTTCTGGGTGTTGCAAACATATGCACTAACTTATAATACCCTGTTCCACAGTGTGGAGCAGGGTATAAAAATGTAATGTGTCGTATATATAAAACAAACATAAACTGCCAAAAATTAGGACGGGCGGAATTTTAAATAACAACTACCATACAAAATATGACAGGAATAGCTGGAAAGTTACGAATATTGTTTCTATAGAAATAAAATGGTGAAACATCGATTTATAAATAGTCTATCTGTTATGGACATTAGAGGCTATTAATTTAATGTAAAGAATTTCGGGTGGCTTTGATGAAACAAACTTTCACCCAAAAGACCGGCAGTGGTTTAATTTAAACACCCAGTGAAGGAATATGATCACCTCAAACATGTTTCAAGAGCAAAATGTTATTTTTGGATGGTGACCATGTAGTATGTTCACTGCAACTATGTTATTTTCTCAGAAAGTATGTATTTGTTTTCGGAAAGCATATTATGTTTGGCGAGAAAACAACATTTTTGCGACAAACATGTTACATGGTCACCATTCAAAAATAAAATTTTGCTCTTGAAACATGTTTGAGGTTCCTCCTCTGTGTGAAATTACAGCTTCCAAAGACATCTGGTGCATATTTCTCAAGTAATTATGTAGGGCTATCTCAAAATCTGGGCCGACGGGAAAATTCCGCATTTGTTTATGAATCTCAAATAACCCTAAATTCAAAATTTCTGATAAATCTTATGAAAATTTTAGACTGGGAAATTTTTTTTTAAAAAATCGGAAGTTGGGTGTAAATGTGTCCGGTATCCTATCTTCGAAGTCGACATGCCTGCCAAAAATTCAGAACGTTAGGTTCTACTGTTGTATTGCCTTAAAATTGTACCTTTATCAAGAGTATATATAGGGTCAAAAATCGATATGTTAAAAGTGGAAAATGCAATTGACCTATTCAGCCCATATTCTAGTCAAACCTAGTTTATACATCACCGTGAAATTTCACCCGTGTAAATACACTTTGAATGGCCTGAAATCGAGTACTTCGTTTTTCGTTGTTTCCTAATGTAATCTAACTTGTCGAAATATTTCTTTAGTTAGAAAGATATGAAGTGTTTTTCAAATTTTGTTTCGCTGGACTCAGAGTCGAGCAAAATTTCTACGACTCCGGCTCCGACTCCAGCAAAATATTCAGACTCCGACTCCAGCTCCGACTCCACAGCCCTGGTTACCACACTTCAGATTTTCATGATGTGTTCTTTATTTCGCACACACTACATTGCTTACTTATATCTCATCCACCTTTAGATATTGCTGCAGAGAAGTATTTTTCTTATAGGGCATGTCCTTGCGAAAGTAATCGAGATTTCCATTTAGTAGTAATTACTTACCAATTGTATATAAGGTTAGCTCCAAGATTACTTGGCAATGGAAGGATTCGCTTGGAAGTTCAATGCAATGGATGTTAATAGGAAAACGATATAATCTATAAATAGCAATTTGGTTTTAGGAGAGGTTGCGCGATAGATGAAACCGTGCAAAATTTGGTGAATTATTACAAAAGCCTTCGATATTCTAGATCATCAGGTACTTCTTCGGAAGTTGTCCTATTATGGGATTCGAGGTGATGAATTACAATTGTTTAGAAGTTTTTTTTTTTTTTGAAAAATCGGAGGCAGTATGTGGTAGTATGTTAGCTGGAGAGGAAAGTAATGTATGAGTCGTGAGGCATGGAATACCGCAGGGAAATTGCTTAGGTCTACTACTTTTCCTTATCTATATAAATGATTTATCCAATCTGGTGTTAGATGGCCGGATGTATATGTTTGCAGATGATATATGTCTGCTTTACCCTTATAGAAACGATGTGACATTAAGAAATGCTATGGAAAAGGATATGGCTTTGATCCTTGTATATATGAGGCTAAATAAGTTAGTATTAAGTTCGTCAAAGACGAAGTTGGTGCGTTTTAGACCGACTTCGAACCAAGCTGTTAGTGAGTTTTCAATATCCATCAATGGTATTGTAGTTAACGAAGTCAAGTCAAGTGAAATATTTTGGTATATTACTTCAGCATAATTTGTCTTGGGACTCTCATATATCTAGTCTGAAGAACAAAATAGCTCCAGCGTTAGTGATTCTTTTTAAGATGTGGTACCTTTTGGACTCCAGAACAAAGATGATGCTATATCAGTCATTGGTGCAGAGTCATCTTGGTTAATTGGCAGTCGTTTTTGGATGGAAGAATATCCTGCTCTACGTTCTTTACAACGCATTCAGAATAAAGCCCTCAAGGCCGTCTTTAAATTGCCCATGAGGTTTTCGACGATACCACTACACCGAAAGAATTTTCTTCGTAAAAAGAACGAAAAATTTCGTTAAAAGTACGAAATTTGTCATTGTTTTACAACCAAAGAAACTTTTCATTAAAAGTACGAAATATTTCGTACTTTTTACGAAGAAAAGTTCTTCCGAAATTTTCGTAGTTTGTAAGAAAAAAATTCGTACTTTTTATGAAGAATCTTCGTACTTTTTATGAAAAATCTTCGTACTTTTTATGAAACAATTTCGTTCTTTTTATGAAAATGTTTCGTAGTTTTTACGAAAAATTTTCGTGGTTTTTATGAACAATGTTCGTACTTTTTATGAAAAACTTTCGTACTTTTTTCTGAAAAATGTTCGAACTTTTAGAAAAAAATTTATAGTTGAAAGTGCATTTGGTTGTAGTTGCAAGTGCGAAAAATGACATCACTACTTTACATCTTAAGTTTTTGAATAATTTTTAGTTTTATTGCTTCACTTTTATTCATAGCGCGCTATCACCCAAATGAGAAGTAGCATAGACTTGCATAAAAAATAGAATAAAGGAATACACTCAAGCACATTATAAAAGACAATTTAATGCCGCGAACGGAAATTTTCTTACAAACTACGAAAATTTCGGAAGAAATTTTCTTCGTAAAAAGTACGAAATATTTCGTACTTTTAATGAAAAGTTTCTTTGGTTGTAAAACAATGACAAATTTCGTACTTTTACGAAATGTTTCGTTCTTTTTACGAAGAAAATTCTTTCGGTGTAGAATGGTGACGGGGGTATAATAAGTTTGTCATTCCGTTTGTAACACATCGAAATATCGATTTCCGACTATATAAAGTATATATATTCTTGATCAGGGAGAAATTCTAAGACGATATAACGATGTCCGTCCGTCCGTCCGTCTGCCTGTCTGGCTGTCTGTCTGTTGTAATCACGATACAGTCTTCAATAATGAAGCAATCGTGCTGAAATTTTGCACAAACTCGTCTTTTGTCTGCAGGCAGGTCAAGTTCGAAGATGGGCTATATCAGTCCATGTTTTGATATAGTCCCCATATAAACCGACCTCCCGATTTGGGATCTTGGGCTTATAGAAATCGTAGTTTTTATCCAATTTGCCTGAAATTTGAAATCTAGAGGTATTTTATGACCATAAAGAGGTGTGCCAAAAATGGTGAGTATCGGTCCATGTTTTGGTATAGCCCCCATATAGACCGATCTCCCGATTTTACTTCTTGGGCTTATAGAAACCGCAGTTTTTATTCAATTTACCTGAAATTGGAAATCTAGAGGTATTGTAGGACCACAAATACGTGTGCCAAAAATTGTGAGTATCGGTCCATATTTTGGTATAGCCCCCATATAGGCCGATCTCCCGATTTTATTTCTTGGTCTTATAGAAACCGCAGTTTTTATCCAATTTACCTGAAATTGGAAATCGAGAGGTTCCTTAGAACCGTAAAGAGGTGTGCCAAAAATGGTGAGCATCGCTCCATGTTTTGGTCTGGTCCCCATATAAACCGACCTCCCGATTTGGGGTCTTGGGCTTATAGAAACCGTAGTTTTTATCCAATTTGCCTGAAATTGCAAATCTAGAGGTACTTGAGGACCATCAAAAGGTGTGCCGAAAATGGTCCGTATCGTTCCATGTTTTGGTATAGCCCCCATATAGACCGATTTACCGATTTTACTTCTTGGGCTTCTAGAATCCGAAGTTTTTATCCTATTTGCCTTAAATTGGAAATCTAGAGGTATTTGCGGGCCATAAAGAGGTGTGCTGAAAACGGTGAGTATCGGTCCATATTTTAGTATAGCCCCCATAAGAACGATCTCCCGATTTAACTCCTTGGGTTTCTAGAAACCGTAGTTTTTATCAGATTTGCCTAAAATTGTAAATATTCTGGTATTTTAGGCTCACAAAAACGTGTATCGGATTAAGTTTTTATCGGTCCATTTGGTAATGCCTCCATATAGACCGACTTCACTTCTTGAGGGTATAGAAGGCGCACTGATCATGAAAATTGCTTGAAACTCAGTGTAAAATTTCCAGATTTTACTTCTACAGATTTAAGATTTCAAATCAAGACGTTATTTTATAATTTTCTTGCACACTTACAAGAGATGTTAATGATTCCTCTAAAACTCAAACAAAAATGGTTCTTATAAATCCAGAATCTGATATAGTCCTCATAGGTGAAATCTTTAAATTTATCTTCGGGAAGTGTCCTCAAGTCCTCAAGCTCTCCTGAAATTTCAAAGGAAACCCTAATATTTGGTTCATGGCGGTGGGTATTTAAGATTCGACCCGGCCCAACTTACTGCTGTATATACTTGTTATTTTTCTTTTTTTTGCTTTTTTCTTTTTGATTTTTTTATACCCTCCACCATAGGATGGGGGGTATATTAACTTTGTCATTCCGTTTGTAACACATCGAAATATTGCTCTAAGACCCCATAAAGTATATATATTCTGGGTCGTGGTGAAATTCTGAGTCGATCTGAGCATGTCCGTCCGTTCGTCTGTTGAAATCACGCTAACTTCCGAACGAAACAAGCTATCGACTTGAAACTTGGCACGTGTAGTTGTTATCGATGTAGGTCGGATGGTATTGCAAATGGGCCATATCGGTCCACTTTTACGTATAGCCCCCATATAAACGGACCCCCAAATTTGGCTTGCGAGGCCTCTAAGTGAAGCAAATTTCATCCAATCGGGATGAAATTTGGTACATGGTGTTAGTATATGGTCTCTAACAACTAGGCAAAAATTGGTCCACATCGGTCTATAATTATATATAGCCCCCATATAAACCGATCCCCCGATTTGGCTTGCGAGGCCTCTAAAAGAAGCAAATTTCATCCGATCCGGCTGAAATTTGGTACATGGTGTTAGTATATGGTCTCTAACAACCATGCAAAAATTGGTCCACATAGGTCCATAATTATATATAGCCCCCATATAAACCGATCACCAGATTTGACCTCCGGAGCCTCTTGGAAGACCAAAATTCATCTGATTCAGTTGAAATTTGGTAAGTGGTGTTAATATATGGCCTCAAACTCCCATGCAAAAATTGGTCGAAATAGGTCCATAATTATATGTAGCCCCCATATAAACCGATCCCCAGATTTGACCTCCGGAGCCCCATGGAAGAGCAAAATTCATCCAATTCGGTTGAAATTTGGTACGTGATGTTAGTATATGGTATCCAACAATCATGCAGGAATTGGTTCATATCAGTCCATAATTATATATAGCACCCATATAAACCGATCCCCAGATTTGACCTCCGGTGCGTTTTGGAGAAGCAAAATTTATCCGATCTGGTTGAAATTTTGTACGTGGTAGTAGTATATGATATTTAACAACCATGCCAAAAGTGGTCCATATCAGTCCATAATCACATATAGCCCCCATATAAACCGATCCCGAGATTTGGTTTTGGAGCCTCTTGGAGGAGCAAATTTCATCCGAGTCAGTTGAAATTTGGTACATTGTGCTAGTATATGGCCGGTAACAACCATGCCTAACTAGGTCCATACCGGTCTATAGTTATATATAGACCTCAGATCCATATCAATAATTGTATATAGCCCCCATATAAGCGACCCCCATATTTCAATTCTGGCTCCCTACGTACTGTGCAAAAGTCCATATCGATTCGTAATTATTTGTAGACTTACCTACACATACTTTTTTTGTCTAATGTATACCATGTATGGACTAACTCACAATTTAGAAAACGATGTTAAGAAGCTTTAAGATACCACAACCCAAGTAATTCGATTGTGGATGGCAGTCTTTCGTAGAAGTTTCTACGCAATCCATGGTGGAGGGTACATAAGATTCGGCCTGGCCGAACTTACGGCCGTTTATACTTGTTAATTTTGTACTTATAGTTTTAAAATTATAATAGTTTAAAAACATTTATCTTTGTCACACTTTTGCCAACTTGCCTCAAAAATGCCTTAAGGCGCTGAGGCCTTAACATTATTGTGAAGTTTTTAATAGAATAATATAAAATATTAATAAAACACACAGAAGTCAAAAGTGAAAAAAATGCTTTTCGAATCAAAGTCGATTTTTGGTAGTTATCAAATTTGGTTAATCAACTTTTGATGGTTTCAAAAATCCAATATCATGGCCAATATCAACGAATCGATTGGAAAGGAGAGTATATAGGGAATATCAACATTACATTACCAACTTTTATGTCTCATAAGGGAGATACGTACAAGCAGTGCCTTTGCATCGATTGATGGGTTGTTTAAAATGCTTCTCTTCCCCAAAAACAAACGCCTCTGATCTTCCATTGATCGTGACAAGAAACGCTCTATATAAAATGAAATTATTATGTGTCTCTACTTTGGGGAGGATTCAAAAAATGATGCTCGCATTGGCGATGGTTTGTGACCCAATAATTATTGAAAATTGAGAGTGAAACTTCAAATGTTATGCTGGATTGCCATTATTATGTGAACGAACGAGCAACGTTAGTCAGGCAGTAAACCTTCAAGAATTCCAAACAAAATGCCATGAATGCCATGAGCGCGTATGATGCCAATGGATGGAAGATGGTTAATATGCCCATGATATGATGAAACATACACTGGAGTCCCTCTGTCTGTTTACCCTCTTTCGTTGCTTTTGTCGCCAAGCTAACTTAATCGCTAGTAAGCAATGTTTAAGAATTTCTTTGCTAAAGCCGAACAAAAAAAAAAAAAAAAAAACAACACAAAAGCCTTAAAGCTTTTTGTATTTTGTTTTTTTTTTGGTTGGGATCTCCTTTCTCTCCCAAAATTAGAAATTCCACTTTTCGATGAGAGACAACCATGGCCCGCCATGGAGTCTTTGCTTGTGTTCAATAACAACATTACAGAATTGGACGCATGCTTGAAGCACGCGACATCCAAGGTATGGTATCCAAGCATGTAGCATCACAGAAAAAATGCAGTGGCATGAGTGTTAGACTGAGCTTTAAATGAGTTTTTGCGTGTCATACTCCCAAAATTAGACGAAAGTTGGAGAGCAGGCGATATTATTATCAAATGATTGCTTGCGTGTCTATTGGAAGATAATAATAAAAAATAATTTCATTTGATGTTGATACCAATGGGACTGATAATGATCGATTGAGTCTGCTAATCCCTTCGCCCAACGAAAACCAATGGAGATACCGATTGCGAAGAAACAGAGCGAAAATATCTAAATTGTTCTTATTTAATTGTTGTTATTATAAAATTGCTATTAATTTAAGCAGTCGTTAGAATTATTTCGGAACTTGTTCCATTGGTGTCCATTGGTAATACCAGCTATAGTAATCATGAAGGATCTTCACTTGGACCGTATGTATTAACTGCACGCAATTTCACTTTAATCACTTTGCCAAAACTCCAAAATAGTCTTCCCAAAAACACTTTCTCTGGTTTCGAATGGCTTTGACATGCCATTCGTTTTTGATGATTTTGAAATCCCCACAATAGAGTGTTAGTTGATTTCTAAGGAATTTTAAGTGATTCCACACAAATTGGTTTCCAATCACAGAGCTCATAAAGAGAAAGAGAAAAAAGCCTCAACGTAGTTTTGCAATTTTTTCCTCTTTTGTGTGACACACCCCAAAAAATGCTTTAACGTCTTCTTGTCTGCAAATATTCGACGACAAAAAAACAAAACGAATAAAGTCGTCTTTTGTTTGCCTTAGTTTGGCTTTTTGAGTTTTTCTTTTGCTTAGCAGATTTTTGTATTTCTTCACATGGGTGTTTTGCATTGCGGAGGCGCGTCAAGCCCTTGGATGACATATTTCTATAATTACGTGTAATATTCAGTTTTTCTTTTGTGGTAAAAGAAGGTTTTTTTACAATGTGTAGATATTGTTATTTTAGATTTATTTTAAGGGAAATGGGTGAATATCGGGCTATGTGGCAAACAAAAAACAAAAGACTTAAGTAACGAACTCAACATTTATCCCCATTGTGTTAGTGCATCAGCGACGGAATGTAAAAGTCGGACATATTGCTTCCTTCATTTTGAAATTTTGAATTTTCCGAAAAAATATCCATAGCTAAACCGCTAAATTTAATTTATTTTTATTGCAAAAAAATTATTTGTTTGTAGCTAAATTTTATTATTTTTTTCGAAATTTTCCACATCCTAATGCAATTTTCTTTTTTTTTTACGTATGTCCTAAACATTTTATGAACCAAACTTGGGTATAATGTTCAATGACCGTACACTGAAAAAAATATTTACGTGATATTAAATATTACGCAATCTACATTTACAAAATATTAAGAACAAACTATTTGAAAATAATGAAATTCTAATTTAAAGTTTATAATCTTTGCTTCAAAAAGGTTTTTCATAAAATTTAGGAAATTTACGTCCTTATGTTAAAGTCACATGTCTTTGAACTAATACAACTTTTCCGTACAGTAAAGAAACACATTTTTGATTTTAAGATCTCGTCCTTTAATTAACTGAAATACTAAATTTTTCGAGTTAAGATATAAACGCTTCAAATATAGGCTAAGACCTATTTGGAAGATTAGCATGTTTAAAAAATTTTAAAAAAATTAAAATTTTTTTTTGGAATTAAGAAAACTTGTTTATATTTTTAAGTATCCGTTAAAATCATTGTTGTTGTTTTTGATTTCAGCTTAAAACCATGCATTGACTCAACTACAAGTGTAGATTAACCAACAGAGGAAATAATGTTTGTCAAATTTATTTAGGCAAAGCCCTATAGACTGCAAGATGGTTGGATGGACGCACGTTTCGGAACTACCACATTCCTCATCAGCATTCTCTACTTGCAGCAAAACTATCAACCAATTATCAGAATAAATTCAGGCAGTTCATTAAACCCAACAATGAACCACACTTGAACCTTCCGAAAAAAGGTTTTACATGCCGAAATAAATTCATACAAACATATCTCTTTTCCTTTGCCACCGTCAAATCATCGATTTGAGAGCAGTTGGCTGGTCATTAAATTTACCTGGAAATTTCTGTAGAAATCTCAAAATGTGGAGTATAATTTAGTTCAATTTTCGCACGACGTAGTTCATTCTTCCTATAAAACAGTTTACTTCTCTTCTGTGTAGATGTTAATGTAAATTTTTGCCCGATATATTCTCACTACACTGAAAAAAAATATTGTAGTAAGGTCAAATATTTCATGTCTTTAAAATACGAATGTTAATTTTTTTAGCATAGAAGACGCATTTCTCTAATATAAAGTTTTTTTTTCCGTGTCCAAAAGCCGATTAACTTTTCAATGAAGTCGTATTGTTCTTATAATTAAGTGATTTCACTTAAAAATGGGTATCATAACATGAAAGAAAAAATGTTTGGGCTAAGGTCAACTTGACTTTAATAATTCAGAAAAATTCTTTAAATTTAATGAAATTGTCTTTAAATTTGTTGTCTTTTTGCATCTTGACTACAAAGCAAAAAATCGTTCAAATATAGGACATGTTTTTCTGCACTTCATTTTAAAGACGTTTTTTACTTGAAACACAGCATAATTTCTACTAGAAGTCGAGTCTTAATTTGGAAAATAAAGTCGTCGTTAACTTGTTTTTAAAGGACTTTGATAGCATATGAAGAAAAAAAGCTGAAAAAGTGAAAAATTAAAATTTGCTTCCTAGAAGCAAGTACACAAAACCCGATTTTAAAAGAGAATTGTGTCTTAAAAGTATCCTTACTTGTATTCTCCGCTTCTTTGGCTCGGAATCAATACCAAATTTTTTTAAAGTAAAGACAAAATCTATGGAACCGGGCATGCTTTTTTTCAGTGTATGTAAAATTCATATCAGTGCAATATTAAATATTTACGCCGATATAAATTTTCGTCCAGATACTGCTTCTTCATCAATGCTATTCGTAAATCTTTTGTAAGTGGTATTTGTTATATCGAAGAACAAGGAAAATCAAAACAAACAATCAGTGTCAATAAAAAAAAAAAAACAAATAAATAAATAAATATATTATGCGCTTTGCATTCGATTAACATTGTAAAAGTGTTAATTATTATCAAAATTTCATTTCTTTGGTCAGTTCTATATGAAATTGCATTGCCTTTGGTTTACTTTAAAAAATTCTGTTGAGACTGCTACGGGCTAAAACATTGGAATATGATTCACTCGCCCAATGAGATGATCTTGTGATTGCAACTGGTCTTGTGTGAGTGCTTTATATTCAATGCTCCGGAATGAATGAATGGTTAAATGTAATTGCAGTTTTACATGCAATCATTTGGAGAACTCATGAGGCTCATTGAAGTATAAGAAGCTCAAGCATTATAAAAACAATGTACCCTGTTCGCATTTGTTGAACAAAAAAAATGAATAACTTCGTTCATTAAACATTGGCAATTGCCATTGTTGATGAATGTTTGGTTGACTGGCTGGCTGGATGGCTGGTTGGTTTAATAATATTGTTATTATTATTGTTTAATTTTCAATTTTTTATGTCCATTTGTCTGTTTTGTCTATATTGAGGATTTCCATTGTAATTTTTGTTTTAATTATTATATTTGTGCAGTGAATGGTGTGAAAAATGTTGGAAGTTGTAATTGTGTTTTGTTGCCATACAATTTCATTTATTTCCAGACATGCAATCACATTGTTTATTTATTATTTTTTGTCGAAAAGCTACAAAAATTGCACACAACTGCAAGAGAAGATTGAGAACTAGAAGCTAATTTCTAGTTTATTTAGTTTTATATTGCTAATTAAAAAAATAATAATAAATTCATAATGGACTCATTTTGGATTAATGGACTTTTCCTGCAAACAAAAGACTTAGGCGACAAACTTTATTCTTGATTAGCGTGATGAACTGACATATCAGCGTATTGAACTTAGTCTGCCTGCCATTATCGAAAAGTGAAAAAGACAATATCTTCTGCAACAGTAGCCTTTTCGAAAGATTGTATAGGTAATATTGTTATGTATCACCTAAAAAATTGTCGCGAAACAAATACCTTTGCGGATTTCTAAAAATTTTGAAAATAGTTCCTATGTAGAGAACTTAATTCAGTTCAAAAGAAATATATAAAATGATAGTATTGTTTTGATTTTTATTCTTTCTACTCTCCAGCATATTTACACATCATCAGCGTAAAAAATATACTCGTCTTCTATTCCATCATAATAAAACTTAAGTCTTAGATATATTACACCTGATAAAAATTACTCCGCCAACACCAATTTTGATTTAATAATGATCTTTTAAGGAAATCAAAAAACCTCCCCAGCTATTATGGAATAAAAGCAAAAATAATAAAAAGAAATCCTCCCTTTTTTTCTAAATAGCAATTTTTTCATTCTTCAATAAAAAATTCCAGAATATACATCATGGTAACATCGGATCCATACATCATCGTTTTCGTCTGCCACGCTTGGATGGTTGATGTCTGTGAGTGTGTTTGAGCTTAAGAGTGTATTTAAAGTGATCTTTACTACGTGATATTGTTAAAAGGTTTTAATTGAAGCCTCTCAATTCATAAGCTAAGATACACTCCCTATTCTAGAGTATGGTCGAAGGAAAGGACGAAGAGGACTCGGTTAAAAAAGAAGAAGGCTGGATGGCATTGAATGAAATGTGATTCATTCCTTTTAGTCAAGAGAATATATAAATGCTAAAAACTGGTAGCACACTACAATGTATATATTTGTATGAGTTGAATGCTAACACTACCCGCTAATATCCGGAGAGCTGGAGGTTCAATACACGGAGAAAAATTAGTTTTAGTTGCAGAAAAACAAAATAATTTTCTCCCATGTCTCAGAATGAAATGGAATGGAAAAGTCTATTTGAAATAGGCAGTCGGCAAAACTAATCTGGATCACGTGAAGTTAAGTCGTTTCGACTATGTCAAATCAAAAGTTTTAAGTTAACTATTCAATTTACTATTCAATTTGGAGGCATTACGATTTTTGAAAATCCACGTCGAGGTGTTCGGCATTTAGGGGCGCAAAAATTATTTGCCATGAGAGAGCGGTAGACGAATGATTGCCGCTTTGCTTAAAAACGTAACGTTGTGACCATTTCTAAACAGTGTTTGAAGGTATTCAATTACCCAAGGAAGATTCTGACGTCGTTTCAGTTGACGAAACATGGATCCACTGGCGAATGTGCTTCGAAAAACACGAATACTGCTTCAGTGCCCAGAAAGTGCATACACCCAAAAAAAAAAAAAAAATCGCTTCTGTAACGTATACCCAAACGCATTTTGCTTCAAGCATATATATTTTCAGGATTGGTTCAAACAAAATATTGTTTGTATTGTTCAAACATATTATGTTTCACCTTAGGGCATACACTGGTAGAAAAAAATTTTAATGATGTTTCTTGTATGGATATATTTTTAAGGCACCAATTGGTTACTTCCATTATTTTACTTGCAGCTTACTCTCTAGGTCTCTCTTTCTAAACACATATATGTTTATAGGCTATTTCTAAATTAATATATGTTTGCATTTAAGCATATTATATTTACAAGCAGTTTATGTCCCAAGCATAATATGTTCTAACAAATTAACATATATGTCCCAAACATGTTATGCTAGTTTATGAACATTATATGCTTGTACTTAAAAATATTGTGTTAAAAAAGTTGGGTTCCAAACATATAATGTTTACACCCAAACATATGAAAAACAGTCTTTTTTGTCCGTGTGGATATCGTTTCCTGAGAATCACAAGATGAGATCCCCATCTACTACACGGTTGCCACTCGTGCCTCGTGCATAACTTACCAAAATTAAAAAAAGTCTAAATTTGAAGCTTTGCATCAAATCTTTGTCAAAATTTTATTTATATAGAAAATTTTGCCAAAATTGAAATTGTATAGAAATTTTCGGCATAACTTAATTTCTATAGAAGATTTTGTCAAAATTTTATTTCTATAGAAAAATTTTCCAAGAAAATTTACTCCCATAGAAAATTTTGTTAAAAATTTATTTTTGTAGAAAATTTTAGCAAATTTTTTCCTATGGACAATTTTGCCAAAATTTTTTTTTCATGGAAAATTTTACCACAATTTTATTTCTGTAGAAAATTTTACTAGAATTTTATTTCCATAGATGATTTTGCCAAAATTTTTTCTATAGGAAATTTGGTCAAAATGTTATTTTTATAAAAATTGAAGTACCTCTTAGTTGGTACTTACAAATCTACCAAACAGTGAAAAATCTACCATTTTCAGTAGAATTCTAGCAACTGTGGCAACCGTGATCCACTTCCAGGAAAAGGAGTAAAATGATCCTACACTCAAAAAAGTTTACTTGGATCCAAAGATGTTGACCTTCCTTTAAGGATTTTGGTATTGATTCCGAGCCAAAGATGCGGGTTCTTTAAAATAATTAATTTTTTTTGTGACTTATTTGGCTTTAAAACTAGGATTTAAACAATTAAAATTAGGAAACAGATATCATTTAACGAATTTTCATTCTATTTTTCCGGTATATTAATAAAGCTCTTCACATACAAACAAATGCCAGTTTAAAAATCCAAATTATGACGGATACTTTGAAGTAAAAAATATTTTCTTAATTCCAAAAAACAACTTTAAATCAAAAATGCTAAATCCTCAAAATAAGTCTTAGCCTATATTTGAAGCGGTTTTATCTTAAATCTAAAGATTCAATATTTCAGCAATGTGTTTCTTTACTTTAAGGAAAAGTTGCCTTAGTTTAAGGACATGCAACTTTAACGAAGGGAAGCAAATTTTCAAAATGTGTGTCCTAAATTTAAAGAAAGAAATTTTTGAAGCAACGCTTATAAACTTTCTTTTAATTAAAATTTCATTATTTTAAAGAAATTTGTCCTTAATAGTGTGTAAATTGCGCATCCTAAAATTGATGTTGTGTAATCTTTAGTATCACGTAAATATTTTTTCAGTGTACGTGCTTTTAACGCCATGAAAAAGGTTTACATAGACAGTTCATTGAAAACTTTATCGACATTTGGACAAAGAAACAACTTTGCGCCTGAGAAATGTGACAGCAATGCTAAACTCGAATTCGAATTTTAAGAACAAGAAATCTCTGAGCTCATGACAAAATTTTTTTCCAGTGTGGATGTGCCATCTATTAGGCTAAACACTTTCGGTTTTGTTTATGGCTGCAGTTAGTGGAAACATTCGACGGCAAAAATTAACAAAATTGGACGATGTTTTTTGTTATTTTTCTAATTAAACAAATTTCGTTGGAACATCACCCAGACATCGCTCCCAATCTACCCAGCCGGTATATTTAGACTTTGCTAATGTCGCTAACATTGTGATCCTAGAGGACATGTACAACACCTTCTGTTTTTATTCCAACCGAAAGCATGGATGTGCTGGCAAAGTGTTGTGTGTTCATCCTCCAGAGTTATTTTAATAAACTGATGGACGTGAGAGGAATTCTCATAGTTTCGGTCAACTGCTGGGCTATTATGGCCAGGAACAATACCAAGCTAATGCCGTAATAACTTGAACATGATTACATTTTTGTTTTCCCTGTTTGTCTCGCATATTCTAAACACCAGACACCGAGGGTATAGCTCAATTCATATAATGAACAGAGTGGTTTGGTTATGGCTAGTAAATACCAACAGCTGTGGATCGATCGATCCATCAGACGAAAGACTTACGAAGCTCTCCATCTACTAGCCATCCAGTCACTCACTAGCCACAACATGATGTTGTGATATAATCGATTCTTCACAAAACGATCCAATCGAAGATCATCATCCATGCATCCAACCACCCATCCACGATGTATCTCATCAGAGTCATCGTGTTTACCATCGTGGCATTTCCTTCACTCCATTCATGATGTTGTTCATCGGATATTAAGTAACAAAGATTATAATTTAACAGTAGCCAAGTACATCTAGCAAATATTACAAAACACCACACTTCCTAAAATGCTTCTGTCCATCGTTGGTCTGGTTGTGTACCATTATCATCAATGGGCCGGACCAGTAGAAGAGCTACAACCAACCAAACCAACAACAAAAACACCATAATAAAATTTTAATGATAATAGGAGTTTATTAACCACATACAAGCCACAGCATGCCAAGAAAAGTGAGGTATTCAAAACATAATTTGAATAAGTTCTGTTGACCAGACATCCACTTAAGATTTTATGAGGGAATATCTTGTCACATGCGTTGTTCCAGTGAAGTCAACTCCGTTGGAAATAGGATATTAGAATTAAGTTAATAGAGCATGTTACTTGTTCACACATAAACAGTTATTATTAGGCCTCCAAATCTATATAGAGAAATGAGGTCCTCACATTGAAACAAAAACGGTTTAATGGAGTCAGAATTAACGCCACGGATCTACGTCATTCCAATGAAAACTCCCAGTGAAAACACTTGTTGAATTTTCAACAACTTTGTAAGGGAAGCAAAGTCAAACAGCATTTACCCTTGTACGGATTTAATCGATGAGTTAATAAAATAAAAATGTGTCACTTGGGTGCGCTTCGTGATAAAGATACAAACAATTCTTATTTAAGCGAGAAAGGAAGTAACCGCTTACCTGCAACTAAATTGCGCCAATTTCGGCATAATCATTATTTAAATAGTTTTGGCAGACGTGCACCTAGAAAAAAGTGACCCCTTCTTTAAGTTAAAATGAACTCATTGTGAAGAAAGTTGAACTTCGTATAGCGCCGAAGACATTTTTATTTGTTTGAACGATGTGATTTTCATAGACATTTGGTAGAATGCATTCCATATATTAGTTAACATTCCACTATATACAGAATGAAAAAATTTAACTGAATTGAATTCATATGAAATGAATTTTTATACCCTCCACCATACACTAATAGAAAAAATTACGTTCCATAGTCGTGAACAGACGGTGACAAAATGAAACGAAAACGTTCACAAAAAATCAAAACGGAATGTTCACAATTTCGTCCACGGGCGTTCACGATTTCATGAACGGCATTCGTTTTTCTTTGGTCATGAAAAGACTTAAAATAATCGTTAGACTATGTTATGGCAACTCCCTCGGTGGTGCAATGTGCCGAGGCGACTGTTAACGCGTATGGTGCCGAAAACACAGGTTCGTGTCACGCTAGCGGAAATATTTTTTTTTAATTTTGTTTATAAAGTCGTAACCATAACGTTTTCAGATCATGAACGCTGGTTGTTGTTTGGACAACGCATGGTGTCATTTTATCGTTGTCAGATTGACACCGCCTGTTCACAGTTTGACACCACATGTGTGTTGATTCACTTTCATGAACGAATCGTTTTGAAATGAGCACGCCGTGCATGGTTTTTTCTATGAGTGTAGGATGGGGGTATATTAACTTTGTCATTCCGTTTGTAACACATCGAAATATTGCTCTAAGACCCCATAAAGTACATATATTCTGGGTCGTGGTGAAATTCTGAGTCGATCTGAGCATGTCCGTCCGTCCGTCCGTCTGTTGAAATCACGCTAACTTCCGAACGAAACAAGCTATCGACTTGAAACTTGGCACACGTAGTTGTTATTGATGTAGGTCGGATGGTATTTCAAATGGACCATATCGGTCCACTTTTACGTATAGCCCCCATATAAACGGACCACAAACTTGCGATTGCTCTAAGAGAAGCAAATCTCTTCCGATCCGGCTGAAATTTGGTACATGGTGTTAGTATATGGTCTCTAACAACCATGCAAAAATTGGTCCACATCGGTCCATAATTATATATAGCCCCCATATAAACCGATCCCCCGATTTGGCTTGCGGAGCCTCTAAGAGAAGCAAATTTCATCCGATCCGGCTGAAATTTGGTACACCCATGCAAAAATTGGTCGAAATCGGTCAATAATTATATGTATGTCCCATATATACCGATCCCCAGATTTGACCTCCGAAGCCCCTTGGAAGAGAAAAATTCATCCGATTCGGTTGAAATTTGGTACGTGATGTTAGTATATGTTATCCAACAACTATGCAGGAATTGGTTCATATCAGTCCATAATTATATATAGCCCCCATATAAACCGATCCCCATATTTAACCTCTGGTGCTTTTTGGAGAAGCAAAATTCATCCGATCTGGTTGAAATTTGGTACGTGGTGGTAGTATATGATATTTAACAACCATGCCAAAAGTGGTCCATATCAGTCCATTATCATATATAGCCCCCATATAAACCGATCCCGAGATTTGGTTTTGGAGCCTCTTGGAGGAGCAAATTTCATCCGAGTCTGTTGAAATATGGTACATTGTGCTAGTATATGGCCGTTAACAACCATGCCTAACTAGGTCCATATCGGTCTATAGTTATATATAGCCCTCAGCTAAAACGATCCCCAATCACACAAAAATTGGTCCATATCAAGTTCATAATTCTATATAGCCCCAATATAAGCGACCCCCATATTTCAATTCTGGCTCTCTACGTACCGTGCAAAAGTCCATGTCGATTCGTAATTATTTGTAGACTTACCTATACATAACTTTTTTGTCTAATATATACCACGTATGGACTAAATCACAATGTAGAAAACGATATTCAGAAGTTTTAAGATTCCACAACCCAAGTAATTCGATTGTGGATGACAGTCTTTCGTAAAAGTTTCTACGCAATCCATGGTGTAGGGTACATAAGATTCGGCCTGGCCGAACTTACGGCCGTATATACTTGTTATATATATAAAAAACAATTAATATCTATTCTGGAAAATGACATTTTAGACCAACGAAGTTTTTGGTATGTAGTGCGGGTATATACTTCTGGATACACTTTATAAAAGTCGTAGAGCTATCAAGTCCATTATAGGGATTGTAATGAAAATAAAGTGGTCGACTTTAACTGTTAGATTTTGGTCGACAAAAAACGACTTCGACTTTTAGGCTTTGCTCGACAAAAAATTGATTTTGTAACCATAGGCCACTGGTTACAACCCTTCGTGGCAACGGCATATACTCGTATATGACTGATAAAATAGGAATATACAAAATAGGAATGTTGACATTGCTGCACCCGACTCCAATGGACATTTAAAGCTAAAGCTTTTAAAGTCAATGCAGAAAGAAGTATTTGACCTATTCCGGATACTTGACAAATTGTCAGTGTCACCAATGCATTATTCGTGTGCTATGCAACAGCAACAATATATCTGGATTGTTTGGCCTTCATTTTAATGCAAAAATAGCAAGAAAATGGGGAAACAGTCAAACTAAAATCGCATGAACATGACTTGGTCATCACCACCAATCTGGCCAAGCAAATGGGACTCGTCTGCAGGCACGTTTTCCACTTGTCCTAAGAAACAGTTGCTCTGTCTCAACTCTTGTGGTGGTTAATAAATAACGTTAAATGTCTCCAATGGACTAGAGTAGACCCTAGCGGCTGCCACCACATCATGTCCCATACTTCTTTACTGTTTACGGGGTCTTCGAGCATGCGCACCAAACAGTAACCAACCGTGTTCCATAAACGCAAAACTTGGGAAAAGTCAATTTTTGACAATGATAAAATAGTTTAACCTCCGCCTGTTATGCCTTTTGAATTTGAAATTTTCGTAAAGCATAAGCAAACGTTTTTTTTTTAGTTTTTCGATGGAGGGATTTCTTTGTTTTGGTCTGTTGTTTTTTTTTTGGTGGTAAACGCCATAGCTTATCAGCAGTTAAAAAAAAAACGTAGTATCCCAAACTAAAAAAAAAAAATAAAATAAACCAAAACTTCTGGCAAACAGGTAATTCATTGAGTTATATGGTATTTGCTCTTAAGAGTCTACAAAACAATTGCTATGACAACAATTAAACAAATGAAACTTATAGGTAAAGAGGTATAGACGAATTTGTAACTCCCTCCATCCCATAGAAACATAAATTCCAACATTTGTTGAGCTCATTTTTCACAGCCAGATTAAGGACTATGTTGAATCGGGCGAAGCCGACTATGAACTAAAGCAAAAGAAAATTTTCGTACGATTCCCAAAATACACACAAAAAAATAACTGCAAATAAATATTACCAATTTTATTTGTATGTAAAATCTGCTGATGCTCAACAAATTTGTTTATTGAATATGAAGCATTTGTTGTTGAAATGTGTTTGTAGATGTTTGACAGAGGATATAATAGAAATATTCGGAATTTTCAACAAATTGTTTTGTTGCGAAAATAGTTGACTGCTATCGATATGAAAACAAAAATACAAGACTGCACGCACAGAAAAACCATGTTTGAACATGATTGTCGCATCCATTTAATGCTTATATAGAGCATGTAATTGCCGCGAAAACCATGTATATTGTCTTTGTAAAAATAGTTTTCGAGCAGAGAAAAATGTATAGTAGCAATAAGCATTTGAATGGTTCTCAAATATCGCAAACATGTTCTATCATTTAAATGACAGAATTTCAGGAAAATCATGTACATGACCATTTAATTTGTTTACTTTTTTTTACAGGGAAAAAAGTATTTTTATAGGTTAAGTATAGACTTGTCTAGAACCATTACATGGCCATGAAGACCATTTACATTTTTTCGTGGTCATTTAATGTTTTAACTTTTTTTGCAATGAAAAGAATTTTTTAAAAACATTGAGCAGGTGCACAAGTTTTTCATTTTGCGCGTCAGTCGTGTGTTGATTGTTTCTTGGAATGGACGGAGAATACTGATACTGTGTTTTGTGTTAAATTATTAATTCAGAAGTGGCACGTGGTTTCATGTGAACACCAAAAAGGAAAGTGTGATTGAAAAAAATGTACCTGTTTTTTGCTCTGCATTTTACTATATGGTATCATTTATTTTTATTTGCAGTTGCATGATGTCTGAGTTTGTACATTTGATGGGCACGATGTAAATATGGAATAATTACTTATTGTTGAAATTGAAATAAAATATGTTAGAGTACACGCAAAGAAAAAAAACGTTTGGAAAACGTGTACCGAAAACGTTTTTCTTTTGTTAGAGTTTTTTGAATAGCTTCGAAAAGTATACACTGTTATCACCAAAAAAATTCGTTTGTTACAAAATTTTTATTTTTGCAATAAAAAGAGTTATTTTTGAACCAACAACACAGTCCATTTCGTTTGTATCAAACACTGTTCTCTTCTAAATTTAGGTCTTTAATAAGACACATTTTACAGTTCATACACCCATAGAAAAAATCGTGAACGGCGTGGTCATTTCGAAACGATCCGTTCATGAAAGTGAATCAACACACATGTGTTGTCAAACTGAAAACAGATGGGGTCAATCTGACAACGTAAAAATGACACCATACGTTGTCAAAACAACAACCAGCGTTCATGATCTGAAAACGTAATGGTTACGAATTTATAAATAAAATAAAAAAAATATTTCCGCTACCGTGACTCGAACCTGTGTTGCCTGCACAATACGCGTTAACAGTCGCCTTAGCACATTGCACCAATGGCGGAGTTGCCATAACAACGTCTAACGATTATTTTAAGATTTTTCATGGCCAAAGAAAAACGAATGCCTTTCATGAAATCGTGAACGCCCGTGGACGAAATCGTGAACATTCCGTTTTGATTTTTTGTGAACGTTTCCGTTTCATTGTGACAACGTCCGTTCACGATTGTGAAACGTAATTTTTTCTATTAGTGTAGTAAAAATTTAATATAGTAGAATGTAATGTTGAATATTTTTGCGGAATCTTACGACCATATCTGGAATATATGTTAAAAAAAAACTTTGGTCGAAAAATCGAACCCAAGACCCTTGGCATGCAAGTCGGACGTAGCAACCACTGCTCCAAGGTGCCCAACTAAATGTATTTTTCTGTTAAATAAACTTTGTTTAATCGGCTCGTGGGCGCCGCAAGCTATGCTATATAAATATAACTTATATGGGTAATTGTCTATTGATGACAATAACGGCTACATGGCTCAGTGGATAGTGTGTTGGCTTACAAATTGCAGGGTCCGCGGTTCGATTCTCCGTCCAGGCGAAAGGTAAAAAAAAATTTAAAATTTTTAAAATCGTATAATTTCTTCTACATTGTTTGTGTTACAGAAAAAGGTGCTAAGAACTAAAAAAAATCGTGGAAGTGAGAAAGATGTGAGGGAAAATGCAATTAGCCAGAAAAAAATTTTTTTTGAGTCTTTATGAAATTGTTTTTACATCCTGGAAAAGAATAAACGTTTATCACAAAAAGTATATACTTTTCTTCCAAATACACTTCCTTTCAACGAAAAGCAAATGAGAAACGAACTTTGTTTGTCTAAAATTTCGTTTGGGAGGAAAGAATTATTTTCTTGCGTGTATGATGTTTGCTTGAACGGCATTATAAATACAAATAAAAAATGAATTAGTTTATAAATAAATAAAAACAAATAAATAAAGTTAATTTTGTGTTTTCTTTACTCAAGTGGCGTCATTTTTTCGACGATGAAAAAAGTTTTATTTATAAAGATCAAAACATTTTAGGTTGTGACCATGTTCTTTTAACTGGAAGAAAAACATTTGTGACGAATACCATAACATTTTAGATCGTGACCATTGTCAACAAAATTCTTTTTATCAATATAATAACATTTTAGATGAGGACAATTTTATTTTTCTTAGAACCATGTTCATTTTGCTCTTCAAACATGATTGTGACAATCATGTTTCTTCTCTGCGTGTGGTTACGCGCACATCGCTGAGATTATGTACGAAAGCTAAAAGAAGCAGTGTTGCCAACTCCCCAAGGCCAAAAAGCACCAAAAATTCTAATATACCACTTCCTACCACGAAATCGAACATTAAATGCTCCACTAAAAACAAAAAAAACTTCCGAAGATGTTTTATAGAACTTTTGTGTATTGAATTTGTATTTTTATGAAGTTATGAAACGCTATTGAAGTATAAACCTTGATCAGTTTTAATGCTTTCATCTAATTCATTTTGATCAGTAATGTCTTTCAACTTTCAAAATATTAATATATGGAAGGAGCCTATTGCTTATTTCAGTTGTGCGTGCTTTTGTGAATTTATTACAAACGTTTTTAATGACATCTTTATCAAGTTCAAAAATTCGACACTCGTCGCTACACTTTTCTACAGAATACCCGAAATAACAATAGTAATTAAAATATAATCAATACCACCTCCATAACAATCAAATTCTATATTTGGCAATAAAGTTGAGTTTCTTAAGCTTTTGAAAGTCTAATCCAAATTTTTGTATCAATTAAACTTAATACTGTTCAAAATGAAAAAACAAAACACAAAAAGCACTAAATAAAAATGCCAGAAAGCACCAAGTTGGTGCATTTTTTTTTGAAAAGGCAATTTGGTGCTTTTTAGAAATCAAAAACCACTAAATTTGGTGCTAAAAGCACCAAATTGACATCACTGAAAAGAAGTATGCGAAGAATACTGTTCGAACAAAATGAGTATGAGCACATGCACGTGTATGATAGCAAGCAAAGAGCTCACTCATCAGAGAATACAGAAAAGCATTTATAAATGTCTGTGAAGAATTTGAAGAATATTTTCCAATTTGGTAGTTTCTTAAATCGGGATTAGAGTTATTACAATTCTAATTAACTACAATATATAGCACTGGACAAAAATTGTCAAAATGCTCGCTAGACCCTGGACTACTCAAATTTAAAATCGTCATACATTTACAAAACTGAATATAGAACTTTCGACACAAAAATGTTACATGTTCCCCGTCCAAAAATAACATTTTGGTCATATTCCTTCTCTGTGTGTACTTAACAAAATAACAGGTTGGCTGATAAGTCCCCGGTCTAACAAAGAAAAACACATTTTTTTGGTCAAAATTCGTTTTTATTATTCAACATAGTTCCCTTCAAGAGCGATACAACGATTATAACGACCTTCCAATTTTTTGATACCATTTTGGTAGTACTCCTTCGGTTTTGCCTCAAAATAGGCCTCAGTTTCGGCGATCACCTCTTCATTGCAGCCAAATTTTTTCCCTGCGAGC
Organism: Haematobia irritans; assembly: GCF_050003625.1. Lineage (NCBI taxonomy): Eukaryota > Metazoa > Arthropoda > Insecta > Diptera > Muscidae > Haematobia > Haematobia irritans. The sequence continues at coordinate 224,404,767 of NC_134400.1, read as the reverse complement.
ATCCTGTTGAGGTCTGAGAATAAGAAAAAGTCGCTGGGGGCCAGATCTGGAAAATACGGTGGGTGGGGAAGCAATTCGAAGCCCAATTCATGAATTTTTGCCATCGTTCTCAATGACTTGTGGCACGGTGCGTTGTCTTGGTGGAACAACACGTTTTTCTTCTTCATATGGGGCCGTTTTGCCGCGATTTCGACCTTCAAACGCTCCAATAACGCCATATAATAGTCACTGTTGATGGTTTTTCCCTTCTCAAGATAATCGATAAAAATTATTCCATGCGCATCCCAAAAAACAGAGGCCATTACTTTGCCAGCAGACTTTTGAGTCTTTCCACGCTTCGGAGACGGTTCACCAGTCGCTGTCCACTCAGCCGACTGTCGATTGGACTCAGGAGTGTAGTGATGGAGCCATGTTTCATCCATTGTCACATATCGACTTTAGGTTCCGCTTGACAATTTCTCAATTGGGCGGAGCTCTGGCGTGTTGGGAGGGTTCTTGTCCTTGGGAACCACCTGCACGTTGTTGGCGGCGTACCACTCCATGGCCTTTTTACCGTAATGGCAAGATGCAAAATCCGGCCAAAACAGTACGGAACAATCGTGTTTCTTCAGGAAAGGCAGCAGACGTTTATTCAAACACTCTTTCACGTAAATTTCTTGGTTGACAGTACCGGAAGCTATGAAAATGCTGCTTTTCAAGCCACAGGTACAGATGGCTTGCCAAACCAGATACTTCTTTGCGAACTTTGACAGTTTTATGTGCTTGAAAATATCTGCTACCTTTCCCCTCCCTTTTGCCGTATAAAACTCCTGTCCCGGAAGCTGCTTGTAGTCGGCTTTGACGTAGGTTTCGTCGTCCATTACCACGCAGTCAAACTTCGTCAGCATCGTCGTGTACAGCCTCCGGGATCGCGCTTTGGCCTTCGTATTTTGTTTATCATCGCGATTTGGAATCACTACCTTCTTGTAAGTCGATAGTCCAGCTCGTTTTTTGGCTCGATGCACGGTTGTAGACGATACACCCAGCTTATTTGCGGCATCTCGGAGAGAGAGAGAGGTTAGGGTTTCGCTTGAAACTACCGGCAACTCTCTTTGTCGTCTCAGCGGCTTCCGGTTTTCGATTTCCCCCCGATCCAGACTTCCTGGCTGTCGACAAACGTTCCCCAAACACTTTAATTACATTTGTAACGGTTGATTTGGAAACTTTTAGCGATTTTGCCAGCTTTGCGTGCGAGTAGCTCGGATTTTCGCGATGAGCGAGCAAAATTTTGATACGCTGCTCTTCTTGCTTGGACGGCATTTTGACAACTGAAGAGTGAATTCCAAAATCAAAATAGGAGCAACATTCTACACACACACACTTTCAAAATGATGGGTGTTCAGGTTTTTTAAATGCAAAATTGAAAGAAATACGTCAAGTTTATATTGACCAAATTTTGACCGTATCACCCTTTATCAGCCAACCTGTTATCTCCAAAATTGTTCCGGCAATTTTGCAATTTTGATGCAATTCATAGCATAATTCTTTCAATTTTATTTTTTGTCAATACACCAATAAATTTGTTACAGATCATTGATAGACTCCAACAAATCACATACAATTTTTTTTTCGTTCAAATTCAAAAATATTTGTTAAGAATTAAACGTAACGTTCAACAACAAATATTTTGTACTCTTGGATGCTCAACAAATTACTTGCAAATTATGTTATTGGGCACACAAATTATTTGTTGCCTTCTGATGGTAACGATTGCTAAAAACTTTTTTGTAATAATAGTTATTAAAAGTACAAATTAGTTTGTTGCAGGAAAATTAACAAATTTTGTTATTGGTTTTCCAACAAAAGTTATTGGTTCTCAAACGTATTTTTATCTGTGTAGTAAGAATGGTTAAAATGGTCATGATTTTGTGCCAATGAGTTTTTCTTTACTTTTAATTACTTTTTTCTTCTATGAGAGGGTATAATTTAAAAAGTTAAAAAGTACACCAGGGCACTCAATTTTCCTGGTTGTAACAACACTCTGTGGAAATCTCCAAATTTGGATTATAATTTAGTTCAATTTTCGCACTAGTTGGTTTATTATTCCTAAAAAACAGATCACTGTTCTGATTCTTTAAAATAAAGTTATTTTTTAAGGAGCTATTAAGTTTTAAATTTAGGCTCTATAAAATTAAAATTAGGACAAAGATCTCATAAAAAAAAACTTTATTTTGAAAAATCGAAATTTTTGGTTGGGAATCAATGCCAAAATTCAGTAAGAAGACTTTGGGCTTTAAGCTAAAACTGGTACTCTATTGGCACTAAAATTTCGTTCCAAAGGAAAGTATTTTTTCTTTGTTTGTACATTTTGCTTTCGATCCCAGGAAAATGTTCGACTTTTCTTTTGGGAATGTTGAAAGAGCTGCTATATTTCTGTAGATCCCTGCAATTTAGTGTAGGTCATAGATAAATCAACTCAAATCAAAAAATACTGTCGTCGCTGTCGTCTGTAGACGTTGATGTCGGAGGAACATTTGTGTGTTTGGTAAACACTACTGATCAATCTACGCGTGCGTGCTTTGACTGACCAAAATTTAAATAAACCTGGCCGAAAAAAAGATCACACAAACCCATATTCAAGAGTACTTTCGGCGGGTGAGATTTAAGCAAATAAAAATTCATATTCGCATAAAATAAGCGAACCCCTTACCCCTTTTCCAATACAAATGCAAATAAATTGAATGGGGCACTCCATTCCTAGATGATCGTAAGTACATTTGTGCATGCATCTATTCTCGACGACACTCAGTTGACTGTTTTTGCAGTATTGACACCGGCTCCTTGGTTACGTCAATTTGCCAATAAGGTTATTTCAATTTGGCCAAAACAGAAGCTGCAAATAAATCGCCAACAATTTGCTACTTCACGTCGCAATTTATTTCATTCTCACTCTTGAGGAGCTTTAAGAATAATTGCTTTATCTTTCAGGAATGGGTTTCGTTTCTGCCAAATATGCAATTATTTGCTCAGGTGAAGTAGTGTTGGCTAAAACCATGTACTTTGTTTTTGTAGACATTGTTTTGCAATATTTCTGACGATGTAAAACAAAATATTTCCTCATACACTGAAAGAAGAGTTTTCGTTTGTGGGAAATGAAATTGTATGTTCTTTGACAGCAAATAAAAAAGTTTAGAGACAATCATTGAATCGCTTATCGCAGATTCGGGGTTTTTTGCTTCAAAAGGAAATACTCTATAAGGGAAATTTCGTTTGTCTAAAATTTTATTTGTTATTTAACATAACAACATCTTAAGCAAAACAAAAAATCAGAGTACTTCCGGGGAGAGAAGGTTAGGATAAATTAGGTTAGGTGGCACCCCGATGCATCAGACTCACTTCGACTATTCAGTCCATTGTGATACCACAGTGGTAAACATCTCCCTAATCACTGAGTGCTGCCCGATTCCATGTTGAGCCCAATGATAAAGGACCTCCTTTTTATAGCCGAGTTCGAACGGCGTTTCACATTGCAGTGAAACCATTAAGAGAAGTTTTGAAACACTCAGAAATGTCACCAGCATTGCTGAGGTGAGATAATCCACCGCTGAAGAAGTTTTTGGTGTTAGGTCGAACCAGGAATCGGACCCACCCTGTGTATGAAAGACGGGCATGCTAACCATTGCATCACGGTGGCTCCCGGGGAGATCAACTGCACAGGAAAAAAACAGAATTTAAAAGAGATTATCAGATGTCCGAGAGGATCTTTGTCAGCTTTAATGCAATATACCAAATTGGGCCAGCTTCTGAATCAGCAATATTAGGAAAGAGTTCGAGAGGATTTTTGTTACAGCCCTGTATTAATGGGATATTGGTACTGTCTCATGGGGGAATGGGAAACTGGTCCAACATGGAAACAGGGATTGAAGATAAATTGGATAAACTGAATTCCTTGAAAATACGGAAAATAAGAAAAAGTTACAATGGATGGGTTACGACTTAGGGCGCACGTTAAATCGCATACTGTAGAAAATACTTTCCTCCGGAATAAAATAGTAGAAAAACGAAATTTCTCTTTAATGCAAATTATTTTCTTTAGGAACAAATAAGCCCGAATTGTTGACAAACGATTCTAATCTTTTTATTTGTTTTAAGAGAAAATTTTGTAGCTTCAAAAGATAACTTTTTTTGCCTAAAACGTCGTCCCTCAATGAAATGAAGAGTTCTCATTCCGTTTATATATGGTGTACATCAGCTCACATTAAACAGGAATATCTACATCCTTTTTGCAATCTAACCTCAACAATGTTCGTATATTTATACTTTTCACCATGTTTCTTAGCTTCCCTCCATTAATGTGTCTACTCTGGATTATCCAGTAGCATTTTGCATTACCGACTACCGCGGTACTTTGGCCACAACAAATAAACTCTGAATTGGAAATTTTGCTTAACCATAACACACAAATAAATTCACAATATGAACAATAAAAATAAAATAATTGTGGTCGTAAATAAATTTACTTTAAATTCAGTCACAAACAAATATGTCCAAGCCATGGAACTTTGTCGGTAGCAATAAATTCATATGCCGACGAAGTAACGCGGGAAGATCTGTCTGTTTTTGGATTTTTTTTTATATGTTAGTGGGCTTCCAGCGGGTGACATTTGTTGCATATTTTATGATGATTGCGTAGATTTATTTACACGACTTACTACTCAATTATCGCAACTGTCTTGAAATGCCATGATAGCTAGCGATTATGATAAAATTCAGTGGTGAGAAAGTTTTTAATAATTCATAAAACGGCGTAAAGGTAGCTAATTTGGAAAATGAAAATGTTGAGAGAGTAACAAAGGATATCAGCGATGAATTATTGGAATAAAATAGGATAATAACCCATAAAAATAGTTATTCTATCAAAAAACCGTTATTGTAAATTTGGGGTATCACAAAAATACATACACTGAAAGAAATGTTTTCTATAAAAAAATTAAAAAATGAATAAAAAAGACTTGAAACAATCGTACAGACACTATTTTATAAAAAAGTATAATTTCGTTTGTGAAAAATTTCGTTCTGTAGAAAAGTATTTCATTTTTTTGTGTAGGACTTAATATTTTTCATATTAACGGATTGTAATGAGCCAAAAACGTAGTTTAAAATTTTAGACCCTACCGAAAAAAAAAATCCGTAGTTAAACACGCGCTAAATTTAACTTATTTTTATTGCAAAAACATTTTTGTTTGTAGTTAAATTTTATTACTTTTTTATCGAAATTTTCCACATCCCAATGAAATTTTTTAAGTACGCATTGACTAAATGCTTGTCAAATTTATTTGGGCAAAGCCCTATAGGCTATAGGAGCCACCGTGGTGCAATGGTTAGCATACCCACCTTGCATGCACAAGGTCGTGGGTAGAGGTGTGCACGTGAGTAATAAAGGGTGATTCTTTTGAGGTTAGGATTTTCATGCATTAGTATTTGACAGATCACGTGGGATTTCAGACATGGTGTCAAAGAGAAAGATGCTCAGTATGCTTTGACATTTCATCATGAATAGACTTACTAACGAGCCACAACGTCGAATTTTCAGTGAATGGGCCCTAGAAAAGTTGGCAGAAAATCCGCTTTTTTATCGACAAATTTTGTTCAGCGATGAGGCTCATTTCTGGTTGAATGGCTACGTAAATAAGCAAAATTGCCGCATTTGGAGTGAAGAGCAACCAGAAGCCGTTCAAGAACTGCCCATGCATCCCGAAAAATGCACTGTTTGGTGTGGTTTGTACGCTGGTGGAATCATTGGACCGTATTTTTTCAAAGATGCTGTTGGACGCAACGTTACGGTGAATGGCGATCGCTATCGTTCGATGCTAACAAACTTTTTGTTGCCAAAAATGGAAGAACTGAACTTGGTTGACATGTGGTTTCAACAAGATGGCGCTACATGCCACACAGCTCGCGATTCTATGGCCATTTTGAGGGAAAACTTCGGAGAACAATTCATCTCAAGAAATGGACCGGTAAGTTGGCCACCAAGATCATGCGATTTGACGCCTTTAGATTATTTTTTGTGGGGCTACGTCAAGTCTAAAGTCTACAGAAATAAGCCAGCAACTATTCCAGCTTTGGAAGACAACATTTCCGAAGAAATTCGGGCTATTCCGGCCGAAATGCTCGAAAAAGTTGCCCAAAATTGGACTTTCCGAATGGACCACCTAAGACGCAGCCGCGGTCAACATTTAAATGAAATTATCTTCAAAAAGTAAATGTCATGGACCAATCTAACGTTTCAAATAAAGAACCGATGAGATTTTGCAAATTTTATGCGTTTTTTTTTTTTAAAAAGTTATCAAGCTCTTAACAAATCACCCTTTAGTTTACTTACGCTCATGCACACTCACGACTGAAAAATCATATTCACGCACCTCACACACTATATTTTTTGGTAGGACTCACGCACACTCAAGAAAAGAAAATTTGTACTCACGCACACTCACGCATGAAAACGTCGTGACTCACGAAAAATACCGTGACTCACGAATAATTTTATGATTAATTTACCTTACCGAAGTGTCTGAAAACACACTGAAAAAAATTTTGGTATTGATTCCGAGCCAAAGAAGCGGAGAATACAAGTAAGAATACTTTTAAGACACAATTCTCTTTTAAATTTTGGTTTTGTGTACTTGCTTCTGGGAAGCAAATTTTTAATTTTTCGCCTTTTCAGCTTTTTTTCTTCATATGCTATCAAAGTTCTTTAAAAACGAGTTAACGACAACTTTATTTTCCAAATTAAGACTCGACTTCCAGTAGAAATTATGCTATGTTGCAAGTAAAAAACGTCTTTAAAATAAAGTGTTGGAAAACATGTCCTATATTTGAACGATTTTTTGCTTTGTAGTCAAGATGCAAAAAGGCAACAAATTTAAAGACAATTTCATTAATTTTAAAGAATTTTTATGAATTATTAAAGTTAAGTTGACCTTAGCCCAAAATTTTTTTCTTTTATGTTATGATACCCACTTTTAAGTCAAATCGCTTAATTATAAGTACAATACGAATTCATTGAAAAGTTTATCGACTTTTGGACAAGGAAAAAAACTTTATATTAGAGAAATGCGTCTTCTATGCTAAACAAAATTTGCATTCGTATTTTAAAGACATGAAATCTTTGACCCCACGACAATATTTTTTTCAGTGTATATTTGAAGATGTCCGTCGACTCCACTTGGACTACTTATTAATAAAGAGGAACTAAACTTTGTTTTTATACATTTTACTGTTTAATTTTTCACTACTTCCTCCTTTTTTCATTTTCCTGTCCCAACTCTCTTTTTAGAGTCTCTCTCTTTTTAGAGTTGGGACAGGAAAATGAAAAAAGGAGGATGTAGTGAAAAATTAAACAGTAAAATTTATGAAAACAAAGTTTAGTTCCTCTTTATTAATAAGTAGTCCAAGAGGAGTTGGGAGCCACCCTGTTGCAATGGTTAGCATGCCCGCCTTGCATACGCAAGATCGTGGGTTCGATTCCTGCTTCGACCGAACACCAAAAAGTTTTTCAGCGGTGGATTATCCCACCTCAGTAATGCTGGTGACATTTCTGAGGGTTTCAAAGCTTCTCTAAGTGGTTTCACTGCAATGTGGAACGCTGTTCGGACTCGGCTATAAAAATGAGGTCCCTTGTCATTGAGCTTAACATGGAATCCGGCAGCACTCAGTGATAAGAGAGAAGTTCACCACTATGGTATCACAATGGACTGAATAGTCTAAGTGAGCCTGATACATCGGGCTGCCACATAACCTAACCTAACCTATAGACTGCAAGATGGTTGGATGTACAACTGTTTCGGAATTACCACATTCTACTCGTACTTGCAGCAAAAATGCTTGCAAATTTGTTTAGGCAGTAGCCGACAATCAAACCTTTTTTCGGGAGGTTCAAGTGTAGTTCACTTTGGGTTGAGTGAATTACCCGAATTTATTCTGATAATTGGATGATAGTTTTGCTGCAAGTAGAGGATGATGATAAGGAATGTGGTAATTCCGAAACGGCCGTCCATCCAACCATCTTACAGTCTATATGACTTTGCCCAAATAAATTTGACAAGCATACTTTTCCTCTGTTGGTTAAGCTACACTTGTAGTTTAGTCAAGGCATGGTTTTAAGCTGAAATCAAAAACAACAATAATGTTTGAAGAGTAAACCAAAAATAACAAACAAAACGAATTTTTTTAAGTACCACATGTCTAAAATAGTTTATGAACTAAACATGCACTGAAAAAAAAGCATACTCGGTTCCAAAGATTTTGTCTTTACTTTAAAAAATTTGGTATTGATTCCGAGCCAAAGAAGCGGAGAATACAAGTAAGGATACTTTTAAGACACAATTCTCTTTTAAATTTAGGTTTTGTGTACTTGCTTCTAGGAAGCAAATTTTAATTTTTCGCTTTCTCAGCTTTTTTTCTTCATATGCTATCAAAGTCCTTTAAAAACGAGTTAACGGCAACTTTATTTTCCAAATTAGGACTCGACTTCCAGTAGAAATTATGCTATGTTTGAAGTAAAAAATTCTTTAAAATAAAGTTTTGAAAAACATGTCCTATATTTGAACGATTTTTTGCTTTGTAGTCAAGATGCAAAAAGACAACAAATTTAAAGACAATTTCATTAAATTTAAAGAATTTTTCTGAATTATTAAAGTCAAGTTGACCTTAGCCTATAAATTTTTTCTTTCATGTTAAGATACCCATTTTTAAGTCAAATCACTTAATTATAAGAACAATGTGACTTCATTGAAAAGTTTATCGACTTTTGGACAAGGAAAATAACTTTATTTTAGAGAAATGCGTCTTCTATGCTAAGCAAAATTTGTATTCGTATTTTAAAGACATGAAATCTTTGACCTCACGACAATATTTTTTTCAGTGTGAGAATAAAGTTCAATGTGGACTAAATCAGAAGAAAAATTTCGTACGATTCCCAAATATAGTAAGAATGGACTACTGTATTGTTAAAATGGTCATGATTTGGCGCAAATGATTTTCTTCTTTACTTTTAGTTCAATTTTTCTTGTAAAGGGTGATACGGTCAAAATTTGGTCAATATAAACGTGACGTATTTCTTTCAATTTTGCATCTAAAAAAACCTGAACACCCCTCATTTTGAAGGTGTGTGTGTGTAGAATGTTGCTCCTATTTTGATTTTGGAATTCACTCTTCAGTTGTCAAAATGCCGTCCAAGCAAGAAGAGAGGCGTATCAAAATTTTGCTCGCGCATCGCGAAAATCCGAGCTACTCGCACGCAAAGCTAGCAAAATCGCTAAAAGTTGCCAAATCAACCGTTACAAATGTAATTAAAGTGTTTGGGGAACGTTTGTCGAAAGCCAGGAAGTCTGGATCGGGGGGAAATTGAAAACCGGAAGCCTCTGAGACGACAAAGAGAGTTGCCGGTAGTTTCAAGCGAAACCCTAACCTCTCTCTCCGAGATGCCGCAAATAAGCTGGGTGTATCGTCTACAACCGTGCATCGAGCCAAAAAACGGGCCGGACTATCGACTTACAAGAAGGTAGTGACTCCAAATCGGGATGAAAAACAAAATACGACGGCCAAAGCGCGATCCCGGAGGCTGTACACGACGATGCTGACGAAGTTTGACTGCGTGGTAATGGACAACGAAACCTACGTCAAAGCCGACTACAAGCAGCTTCCGGGACAGGAGTTTTATACGGCAAAAGGAAGGGGAAAGGTAGCATATATTTTCAAGCACATAAAACTGTCAAAGTTCGCAAAGAAATATCTGGTTTGGAAAGCCATCTGTACCTGTGGCTTGAAAAGCAGCATTTTCATAGCTTCCGGGACTGTCAACCAAGAAATTTACGTGAAAGAGTGTTTGAATAAACGTCTGCTGCCTTTCCTGAAGAAACACGGTTGTTCCGTACTGTTTTGGCCGGATTTGGCATCTTGCCATTACTGTAAAAAAGCCATGGAGTGGTACGCCGCCAACAACGTGCAGGTGGTTCCCAAGGACAAGAACCCTCCCAACACGCCAGAGCTCCGTCCAATTGAGAAATACTGGGCTATTGTCAAGCGGAACCTAAAGAAGACCAAAAAACTGCTAAGGACGAGCAGCAGTTCAAGGCAAACTGGCTTTCTGCGGCGAAGAAGGTGGACAAGGTGGCTGTACAAAATCTGATGGCGGTGTCAAGCGTGAGGCCCGGCAATTCGGATTTGGAAAAGCGAAAGCCTAACTGAATATTTTTCCTGAATTTTATATTAATTGAACTTGAAAAAGAAATTTAATTTGATTTTTTAAATAAACGATTTCACCGATTTACACGCGTTTTCCCTTGACCAAATTTTGACCGTATCACCCTTTATGAGAGAGTGTAATTTCCTGAGTTGTAATTAGAAACTACAACAGGGTAATGCCCTGGTTTTCCTGGTTGTAACAACGCTATGTGGATTATAATTTAGTTCAATTTTCCCACGACGTAGTTCATTCTTGCTATAAACAGTGTACTTTTTTTGTCTTGAAAGAAACAAATTTAACAAATCCAAAATTCATAAATTATTTAAAGTCAATAAAAACTTCAACTATTTGAACTCACCTCATTCTAAGGCGTATGGGAGAGATGTCTTCCATTGAAGACATGATCGCCTGATTTGACCGATACCTGTGTCCAACGATTGACATTTTTTAAGTTTGAACCAAATCAGGAAAATAAGAAGGCAGCAATTTGTAGTTCAATGAAAAAATAATTCTTCTCCATGTGTGATAGTTTTTTTTATTTTATTAATTTTGTGTCAAATTGGCACCATAGTTTAGCTCTATAGAGTTTTGTGATCGTGTTAAATTTTTTCAGTATAGATTACACCCCGATAATCACAGAAAATGGTGGCCAATATTGGTCGATGGGTCTTCTACCGAGCATTCTCGACCGGCCTTTCTACTATTTCTGGGAAACGATGGAGGTTGTAAAACACACATTTTAATCACTTTTTATTTAAAAGAAGCTTGTGAGAATTAATCCTAACTGATGGAAAAAATATGAAGATTCAAAATAAAAACTAGAATGCTATTTGCAACAATAAAAGGGTGTATAGTTGCCAGCATTGTCAAATACAAGAGTATCCCTCTTAAAAATTACAGCGAGAATAAGAAATATGAAGTTACTACTATAGAAAAATAAATATTTTGTGTTGTTTTTCGACATTGTTGTTTGGTGATCCTACTTCATTTAGGTTTCGGGGCTCATTTTTATGGGGCCCATAATCAAAGCGCCTCATTTTTGTATATTCCTTCATTTTGGCTTCTATCCAATTTGTTCCGTTAGATAGTATCCACTGTATGGTCAAAGGAAGGCTAGGATAATTCGCACATTTTACACAATACATTAGTTGTACTGCAATTGAAACTAAAGACTTAAGAAACAAACGTGAATGTGAATGCATGCCAAATCTAGCAAGACAAGTCAAACACTTGGCCGTTTCTATTATTCGGCTGAATACAAAGAAATTGTCATAGCATTTACAACCACAATTACAAAATTTTGTCGAGAACAAATCATAGTCATGAATCTTGAGTAAAGAAATAATTTAGCGCCATTTATTGTTGAAAAAATTCAAATGTTTAAAAAGTTTGCCATGATTTACAAAGAGTCTATGGTAAACCTCAGCAGCTAGTCTTAGATTTGAGTTTTTATAGTTTGCTTAGTGAAGAAAGAACACTGAAAGTGTGGTTTTGGGGACATTCACTACAAAGTTAAATTTCTTTTGCCTGGTCTTAAGTGTTTGGGCCTCATTGTAAAAATATTTACATGCAGTTTTTTTGTTTTCTGCAAGGTCTGTTTTTTTTAATAAACTTTACAAAAAGATGAGGCTTTTCCCTTTTGTTCGAATGCAATCAAGGCAACAATATCGGCAACACGTCCAACGGGTATGTCGGGAAACGTACGGCGAGAGAAGGAAAAACAGATACGCACGTTTACGTGCAATGACAACTCGAAAAATGTGTCGCAAAGTCACGTTGTCCAAGTAAAAGAAGACAAATTCCTGAAAAAAGAACGGCTGGTTAAATGTTATGTGCTTTACGAGTGACACCTGAGTGGGGGAGTTGAAAGGGTCGAAGACATAAAGACTTTTTCTAAAAATAAAAGCCAATCAGTTTTAAGCCTAATCCAACCATCTGCAAAAATGACAAAACTATCAGACAGCCAAAGACCAAAACGATAAGAAATAATTTCACTTGAGTAGAAAGCCAATCCACTGGTTAATCGGAAAAAAGGACAAGAAGAATTATGAACTGAAAAAGAAACGATATAAAATTACATTTGAAAATTGATTTTTTATTACACATTTATCCAATCGCCCAAATGTTGGTGGAGACGTTCTCATATAAATAGCCACTAATTCCTTGAAGTTACACAGACTTCACTTCCGTTTCCGATTAAATGAGTGTCCCTTTTTCAGTTTGTGTACAAAAAAAAGAATACCACTTACAATTAACAGGAGTTTTGGATATATTTAGAGAAGTCTTAGACAAAGATAAAAATCTAAAATTTGAAAGGAAATGTATTCAATACGCATTTCAATGAGATCTTGGTACAATGACCATAAAAAAAAAAAACAAAACAAAAAAACAGTGTGTGTTTTATTGCCCCCTTTTGAAAGTCGACAAAGAATTTCAATTAGAATTGCTCAAAGGGTGAGATGATTGCTGTTATGTGTTTCACTTTCATGAAAGCATTGAAATGATTAACAAAACCAACGTCAAAGTAGTAAGTAGGCTGTTTTGAAAAAAAAAAAAACATGTCCGTTTCCAATGATTTTGTCTTTACCCTAAAGATTTTTATATTGATTTCGAGCCAAAGAAGCGGCGAATTGTAGTAAGGATAAATTTAAGACACAATTCTCATTTAATTTAAAGTTTTGCGTACTTTATTCTAGGTAACAAATTTTAATTTATTCGATTATTCTTTTTATTTTTGCATGTGCTCTTACACCCTCAAAAAAATCACCTCTCTAACATATGTTCCAAACATATTTTGCAGGAAGCACATATATTATTGGATACTGCCGAAACATTAATATGTTTGTTTTATGTGAACATATTCTATTTTTGGAAGTATTTTGAGCCAAAAATATTATATGCTTGGAAGAATTTTCCCCAAAGAAGATTGTGCTCATTCCCTAACATAATTTTCACTTCCACGAAATTTTTTAGTTCTTGGCAAATAATGTAATACAAATAATGTTGAAGAAATTATTCAATTTTATAATTTTTTAAATTTTACCTTTCGCCTGGACGGAGAATCGAACCGAGGACCATACAGTTTGTAAGCCAACACACTACCACTGAGCTACGTAGCTGTTATAGTCACCAGAAGACAATTATCGTTATAAGTTACATTTATATAGCATAGTTTGCAGCGCCCACGAGCCCATGCAAACATAACATTATTTAACAGAAACATACATTTGTTGGCAACGTGGAGCAGTGGTTAGCATGTCTGCCGTACATGCAAAGGGTCGTGGGTTCAATCCCTGATCCGACCAAACACCAATTTTTTTTTTTTTTAATTTACACATTTATATTTATACTATATTAAATTTTTATAATGAAACTTCGAAATGTGGGTTATTAAAGATTTACAGTCAGAAACAGTGCTTGATATAAACGAAATGGACTGAGCTCACCCAGAAAAAAGTGCCTTCGAAACTAAAGGAAAAAATTTTCATCAATATAGTTTATCCATTTTATTTCCATTAAGGTAAATTTTTGTGAAAAATAATAAAATTTACTCGTTTCAGTAAAAAAATCCTAAACTGTAAGCAGTAAGGAATAGTTCATTAACTAGAATAAGGCATGGAATTTTACTCATACTATTTTCTTGGCTGGGTATAAGAATTTACTACTGAAAAAGAAAATTTTATTCACCGATAACAAAGCATTCGTAAAAATAAACAAAAACCAAGTTTCCTCAAAATTAGTAAAATTTCTTATAAAATGATAATTGCTACTTCCTTTATAATAGAAAGTTTTTCATACATACGAACAACACTTGGCATAGAAAAATATTTTAGTTCATTCGTACTAAGAAGTATGCAATCCTTTCAAAACTTAAGGAAACACACTTGTTAGAATATAGGAAATTTTTTCTATTGTCTACCTGTAATCGATACCTGTCATCGTAATCGATGTGTTTGCGCGTGGGTGTAATCGATATATTTGCGCGTCGGTTGTTTTTTTAGTTGGAATCGCGTTGTTTCGGAGAGATTGTTAAAAAATAATATGGTAAAATAATATAATAAATAACAAATAAAATATATAAAATATTTGTTATTTTAAATTAGTGAGAAAAATTTTCGTTTTTTAAATAAATCTATCAATGTTCGTGATAGTGTATAAAGAAAGAAAACACCAGCAGAATAACAACTCTTTCATTTTTCATTTTGGAATCTTCAATTATCAGGTAATATTCAGTGACGCTAACCTTTTGCAACAAAAATGTTTTATGATTTTTTATATTTGTAGGTATTGAAATTGTAAAAGGAGGACAAAATCGTTAGGCAGCAACTTATTAAAAGTGAAAAGTACAAGAAGAAGAAAAAGTGCGTTTTACAGTTGATAATATCACACGGAAATTGGAAATAGTGGAATAATAAACTAATATTTCAAAGAGATTCGATGCTGTTGATTCTTAATAAATATATTCAATATATTAATAAAACATGTCTTTTATTGAAGATAAAATTGCTTATAGAAATAAATAAAATTGTATTTAAAAACGAAGGTAAGCAGTTCTAATTATGAAGTAAAAGTTTTACCACAAATGTGTAAGATTTGTCGAAATGAATGAAAAAATTTCAATAAAATCATTCCATATATGAATTCAAATTAGTTAAATTTTTTCATTCTGTAGTATAGTGGTATGTAAATATAGGAAAATGTTAACTAATATATGGAATGCATTATTCCTAATTTCTACGAAAATCACATCGTTCAAACAAATAAAAATGTCTTTGGCGCTATACGAAGTTCAACTTTCTTCATAATGAGTTCATTTTAACTTAAAGAAGGGGTCACTTTTTTCTGGGTGCTTTTGGATAAAATATTATTTTTTATTGCAAAAATAACAGTTTTGTAATAAAAAACTGGTTTTGGTATAAAAGTTTGAAATTTTGGAAGGAATTCAAAAACTCTAACAAAGGAAGTACGTGGGGTCGAGTATAAACATACATAAATAATTTTATAATATACACAAATTAAATAATATTTAGACTTAAATTAAATAATATTTAGACTTAAGCATACAAAATTTTTGGCCTTATCATAAAGCAGTTTCCGAAACAACATATAAGCGGTTTCACAGAAATTGCTCTCTTTCGATTCTCTCGCTGTGTTAATTTGATATCTTTCGTCAACCCTCCCGGTTTTTATCTCTTTCTTTCTCTATACTCTCTCTCTCTCTCTCTCTCTCTGTCGCTCTCTGAATAAAATATCACAACATATATATGTTTACTCGAAATTTGTAAATTTATATATGTTTACATTCACACATATAATTTTTATGAAACATGCATGCTCCAAACATAATCTATTCTAACATATTAACATATGTGTTCCAAACATTTAGTGTTAGTTTGAGAACATCACATGTTTGCACTTAAAAATATTGTGTTTAAAAATAGTGCACGAAACACATTTTGTTTATATCGAAACATATGAAAAACATATTTTTCTAACAGTGTAAAGTCCTTTCAAAACATGTTCACGACAACACAAATCTTTAAACAAAATTTTCTTTCATATAAAGATATCTAGCTTTAAGTCCAATCGCTTAACTATTAGGACAAAACGACTTCATTGAAAAATTTATCGACTTTTGGACAAGGAAAAACCCTTTATATCAGAGTAATGCGTCTTCTATGCTAAATAAAATTCGTATTTGTATCAAATCTATGGTATCACGACAATATTTATTTCAGTGCAGTGGCTTCCTCACAAAAATAATACCTTGCTAAGTCCCAAGACAAAAGCCAACTAACATTTCTATGGCAACCCAGCAAAAAAAGCGTCGCCAAAAAAGTAGTGAAAATGTGATTTTTGGATCCGGAAGTAGTGCAAAATTGGCGGAGAAGGAATGAATTTAACATGGGCTAGGACGGATGTCCACCATTTCCACAGCAGTTGCACTGAATTTGCTTCACGTTTTAAGGTGTGATGCGAATTCAGTGTTGTGGATGTAAATTAAAATTTTTTTTTGATATTTTGATCATTTTTTTACAAAATTTAAATAATTTGTACCATTTTATTAATCCTTACTATTTTGTTAACCTATTTGAAACAAAAAAGTTAAAATTACTTTAAAAATATGAAAAAAGCGAGTTATAAAAAATTGAATTAAAAGAACTTCCTGTGGATTTAAAATAAAGAACATCTTTGGAGGACACTTTTTGGAAGTACTGTTAAAGTTGTGCCCTTAGAAGTACTTCCAATTTTTTTGCTGAGAAATTTCACGAAAATTAGTGTATTTTAGGTAAATTTTATTAAGTGTTAGAATTTTTTATTTTAATTAATTTTTTTATTTGTTTTGATCTCAGCTTAAAACCATGCAAAACTACAAGAGTAATTTAACCAACAGAGGAAACGTATGTTTGTCAAATTTATGTGCGCAAGGCCATTTAGACTGCAAGATGGTCGGATGGACGACCGATGAATGTGGTAATTCCGGAACGGCTAAACAACAATAATAAAAAAACAAGTATATAAAGCAGTAAGTTCGGCCGGGCCGAATCTTAAATACCCACCACCATGAATCAAATATTACAGTTTGCTGTGAAAATTTCAGGGGTATTTGATGACAAACAGATCAGTTCAACCAGTCACTTATCACAATGGACTGAATAGTCTAAGTGAGCCTGAATCTTAATCGGGCTGCCACTTTAACCTAACCAGTACACTTCCCGAAGATAAATTCAAAGATTTTACCTATGAAGACTAGATCAGATTCTGGATTTATAAGAACCATATTTGTTTGAGTTTTAAAGGAATCATAAACATCGTGTGCAAGTGCGCAAGAAAATGAAATGAAAATGAAATAACGCCTTGATTTAAAATCTAACATCTGTAGATGTTTACCCCCATTATTTAAATGATTACCAGAAGTAAAATCTGGAAACTATAATTCAGTTTCAAGCAATTTTCATTATCAGTGCACATGGACCGATATTCACCATTTTCGGCACACCTCTTTATGTTCCTAAAATACTTCTACATTTAAAATTTCATGCAAATTTGATAAAAACTATGGTTTCTAAAAGCCCAAGAAGTAAAATCGGGAGATCGGACTATTTGGGAGATAAACCAAAACATGGACCAATACACGCCATTTTCGGCTCTCATATTTTAGGTCCTAAAATACCTCTAGATTTCTCATTTCAGGCAAATTAGATAAAAACTACGGATTCTAGAAGCCTAAAAAATAAAATCATTTCTTGCACAGCTATTTATATTCCTAAAAACCTCCAGATTTTCGATTTCAGGCAAAGTGGACAACAATTACGGTTTCTAGAAGCCCAAAAAGTAATATCGGAAAATCGGTCTATCTGATGGCTATATCAAAACATGAACCTATACTCACCATTTTCGGCATACCTTTTTATGGTCCTAAAATACCTCTAGATTTCCAATTTGAGACAAGTTGGATAAAACTACGGTTTCTATAAGCCCAAGAATCATAAGCGTAGGGAGGCCTCTGGGGAGGGGGCTTAGACCCCCCAGAAAAATTTTACCCCCCCCCCCTCAGAATTTGAAAACCTATTTACGATTTTACATTTTCATAAAAATTAAACAAGTATATACTCGTGCAACGCACAAAGTTCCACTAAAAACTTTCATGCACAATCGAATTCCTTGGGTTGTGGTAGAAGTCTGATATTTATGAAATAAAGCTGTGGTTGAACTTATGATTTAGTTGAATAACAAATAGTAATTGATATTAAAACTATAAATTTTGTGATATTTTCTCAAATAAATAATTTTTAATGCATTCTAACGCTTGTTTGAAACGTTTTTGCAAATATTATCGATTTTTCTATAATGGATTTAGCATTTTTGAGGCAAAATTTGAATAACTTGTACCATTTTATTTATTCTTACTCTTTTTTTAAACTATTTGAAAAAATAAAACAAAAAATTACGCATTAAAATATAAAAAATGAAGTAAAAAAACTTCCTGTGAAGTTAAAATAGTTAACTTCTTTGTGAGGACATTTTTGGAAGTGCTTTTAAAGTTGTGCCTTTAGAACAACTCAATTTTTTGCTGGGAAAAGTGTGGAACTACCCTACGGGAAATGAATCAACCACAGAACTGGTAAAGGACTAGTCCCTGGTGTGTATGGACCAGTCCCAGTTCTGATCAAAACGTATGGAAGGGACCGTCCACCTTAACATGGGTTTGTCATTGACGGAGTAAACTTACATTTTAGGACGCGTCTTGGACTCACCCCAAAGGACACGTCCTGGGACAATTTAGCAGAAGCAACCCATAACCAGGTCCTCAGGAACCAGTCTCGGACAAACCCTTAGAAATCTCTTTCAATTTGGGCTCCTGATCGAACCCGAAATGAAAAAAAAATTTTGAAATATGTCGAACAAAAGGTTATTCTGATAATTTTATTTCACTAAATGTGAAAATTGCAATTAACTGGAGCACAGGTACCAGTTCTGTGATAGGTCCGTCAGTGGCAATTTGCACCAATTTCCCGTAGGGTACTTTTAGTTGCTTTATTATAAATTGATTCTCGAGTTATTTTGATGCCTATTTTTTATTCAATTCAATATGAAATAAAACATTAGTTGAACCTATAAGTTCAGTCTATAAAGTTTTTGCTATGGGGGCTATAGCCCCCCTATGGTTTTAAAATACATCTAGATTTCTAATTTCAGGCAAATTGGATAAAAACTAAAGATTTTAGACGCCCAAGAAATAAAAACTGGAGATCGGTTTATATGGGGGCTATACCAAAACATGGACCGATATTCACCATTTTCGGCACACCTCTTTAATGTTCTAAAATACCTCTAGATTTCCAATTTCAGGCAAATTGGATAAAAACTACGGATTCTATTAGCCCAAGACCCCATATCGGGAGATCAGTCTATATGGGGGATATACCAAAACCTGGACCGATACTCAACGTTTTCGGCACACCTCTTTATGGTCCTAAAATACCTCTAGATTTCAAATTTCAACCAAATTGGATAATAACTACGGATTCTAGAAGCCCAAGAGTAAAATCGGAAAGTCGGTCTATATGGGGGCTATACCTAAACATCAACCGATAGTCACCATTTTTGGCACACCTTTTTATGGTGCTAAAATACCTCTAGATTTCCAATTTCAGGCGAATTGGATAGAAACTATCGATTCTAGAAGCCCTAGAAATATAATCGGGAGATCGGAATATATGGGGGCTATACCAATACATGGACCGATACACACCGTTTTTGGCACACCTGTTTGTGGTCATAAAATACCTCTAAATTTCCAATTTTAGGCAAATTGGATAGAAACTAAGGTTTTTATAAGCCCAAGACCCCAAATCGGGAAGTCGGTTTTAATGGGGACTATATCAAAACTTGGACCGATATAACCCATCTTCGAACTTGACCTGCCTGCAGGCAAAAGACGAGTTTGTGCGAAATTTCAGCACGATTGCTATATTATTGAAGACTGTAGCGTGATTACAACAGACAGACAGGCAACCAGACATGGCTATATAATCTTAGAATATCTCCCTGATCAAGAATATATATACTCTATATAGTCGGAAATCGATATTTCGATGTGTTATAAACGGAATGACAAACTTATTATAACCCCATCACCATTCTATGGTGGTGGGTATAAAAACAATTTTTTCCTTATTTAAATGGCTTAAACTAAAAATGAGAAAAAAATACGTTTTATACATATGAAGAACACAATTTTACTAAATTCAAAATTCGCACTATTTTATATTTATTTTTCTAAAATGAATGAATTTTGCTTAAATTGCCTGTCATAATCTTTCTATAGCACAAAAGTCATTTTAACAATTTTTAACTCAATTATTTTTCTTAAAAATATGAAATTTTCTTAAACAACAGAAAATAATGTATTTATGTAATATATGTAGGAATTAGTTTCTAATCTTGTCCAACTGAAATTGTGTTTTCTTCAATATATGACTAGACTCACAATTACCAGTTGAGAAATCAATTTTAATGAAAAATCAATGTATTCTTTTAAGGCATTAGCCAATAGACGAAAAATTTATTTTCGAAGTTATTTATCTTCATATTAGTGTAGGGTAGCATATAGTCGCCTTATTTGTTCTATAATTTGTTGGTAGCATGGCAATACAAAAATTTAAATTTATAAAATATGTTTACAAATTTATATAGTTTCATTTATATCCATTTAACTTGCACACAATCTCATTTCATTCATTTCTTTCGGTTTTATAAGAGAATACTAACCATCCCATTGGATGATATGGGGTTATTATATTAAAATTTTATTATTCCATATTTTATTAAGTGTTTATGTCGACCATATAATTTTTCATCGTTCATATGCGCCGCTAAACATTTTGCCACTTGCTGGTGCTGCTATAGCTAGCTGATTAATATGAGCACATGTAAGACTATAGGATTTGCGTAAAACAAAATCTTTGTGGAAATCTGCTTTGTGCAGACATCCTTTAAACTTGAAATCGAAGAAGTATGCTTCACTTTACAATTTCATCATGAGCTGTAGATAAAGATGCGATCGATTCAAAGGAAATCCAAAATATGATGTTTATTGCAATTGACCATAGGCATTTACATTGGACGGCCTCCATCTGATCCACATACCATGTAATTACAATGGACAACGATTAAAGGCAAGGCGGTTTCAATGCCATCTGTGTGTGAGCGCGTGCTGTAAATGCATTAAATTTAAAACATGTTCTTACATGAATTATTTATTCTTTTGAGGCATTTTAGCTTTCGATTTTTGTTCTTGAATAAGGGAATATTGGAAGTTCCAAACAGAGTATGAAAGACCATAACAAATGTGATATTCATTGTGCTAAGCTTCTAATTTGAATGGTAATGTGGCCAATTGGTTTGTGTGACAATATGATCGATGTAATCGGGTTAATGATTTTGTTTTTTTTTTTCATAATTACTTACATAACTGGCTAACATTAACATTGAGAAAGAGGATCATTGTATGGTTTCACGTACTCAGAAATTTATGTTTATTGCAAAAAAAAAAAAAAACAAAAAAAATATATTTTGTTTTAGTTTGTTTTTAAAAATTTTAAAGAATTTTTGCACAGACCAATGCAATTTCCCTTGTTCCTAGTATGTCTTAAAAAACTTTATGAACCAAATGTTAAAAACAGTGCAATAAAGTTCAATGCCAATTAAAGCAGAAGAAAATTTCCATACACTCCTCAAAAGTAGTAAAAATGAATTACTCCGCGATTAACATGGTAATGATAAGCCGCCAATGATTGTTTCTTTAATTTGAATTAAATGTTTCTTTTAGAAGAAGTAAAAATCTCGAAAGTGGTGGCTAAAAATCCAAAGATTTCAGTAAGTAAACGTTATTTTAATATTGTATTAGTGTCAAAAAATGCAATACAATTTAGTTAAATTTTCGCACGTGGTAATTAATTTTTTCCATAGAACATTGTACTTTGTTGTTATGTACGAAATTAATTGTTCCAATTATTTTTAAGTAAATTTATTTCAAATAAAAATTTAATTGATTCATTGATTTTGAGAAAAAAATATTTTTTTGCTTTCAGTCGCGAACTTAATGAATTAATTAATTTTCTTAAATGAAAGTGTTTTCATGCTTAAATAAGGTTTTAATTGAAAAAGATGTTGATATTTTTCAGTATATAAGCCAGTGGAAACATTTCAGGGTAGAAAAAGAATATTGCAAGATCAATTAACTATATCAGTACATTATGGAATTAATAATGACATGAAGAAACGGTTCCACTAGACAAAGAAAAAAGGGTCTTTCACCATGATAATGCACCGGTGAAAGACCTCGCCCCACCACCAGCTCTATGACACTTGTTTTTGTCTCCAAGCTTAAAGAGGTCATGTAGAAATATTAGTCGAATGAGGAGATTCAGAAGGTTAAAAAATTTGGATCATTGTTGAGTCGATTAAAAAAGAATTAAAAGGCTGCTATATGAAAAATAAATTTTCACTTTTCGATATGTTTTTTTCGTATGCTGCGTACTCTTCGAACCACCCTTGTAATGTATACAATTGTACTGTAATTGTACGAATTTTTATTGGAATATCATCCATTCGGTATTAGTAATGACTCGATTAATTATTCACTATTTTTATTTGGCTGTATGTCTTGTATTGAGTTATCGCCCCTTCTGAGCTGTAATGTCTGTAAATCCAATATGATATGATATGATTTAAGGGCGGTATTGGTTAAAATTCCAATATAGACTTGTATTGACAGTAGAGGCCTCAAGCATTGCAAATATTTTATTTAGTTTTTTGCTATTAAATATATCTTTGTAAAATGGACACTAAAAAGCACGAAGTACAAGAACAAACTAGTAATGCGAAAATATGGAAAAATGGTTGTGTCAATGGGTGTTTACATCATAGTAAAATAGATCTTTGCTATTGTATTGCTCAGGTGCAAAGCTTTACAACTGTATCGATAGCGTGTATTGCTCATCGCTACATGTGGAGAACTAAATATAAGGAAGGTGGTTTTCCTGTAGGGCATTGGGATTTTACATTACATTTCAGTTTAATATTTAAGGGGGTGTTTGCTGAAATAAGACAAGTGTAAATAATATTTTAGAGATCTTATTGAGGTAAAAGAATTGTGTACCATACCTAGGAGATGAATAATGTTGTCCCAATCAATGTTTCCATAGGACAGTAACATAAAATCAAGCTTTGGTTGAAAAAAGTGTCTACATTCGCGTTTTCTTTAGAAGAAGGCGTATCACTCGTTTGTGCCGTTTGGATCACCTTCTCTAGAGTTGTAAGCCAAGAGTCTATAATTATAATTGAAATAAATTGATTTATACACAATAATAAAGATTTACAGGAACATGTGCAAACGTAGAATCTTGTCTCATCTTTTGAGTTAAATTCTGACAATGTGATACAATGGATTAAGTTACTATTTTATCCTAGGGGGGATTAAGAAATACCCAAGATGAGGTAACGAATAATAGATAATATTATTTTGTTGGCTTTACATGCAAAAAAATTAACAAGTAGAAATGGCGCTAAGTACGGGTGGACTGAAGTTGATATACCCCACAACATGGATTTGAACGGTTAATACATGTTACAGAAAAAAAATTTAATTAATTAACCCTTTCACTACCGAAATGAAACTGATGTTAAAAACTTTATTTTTTTTTGTTTTTACTTGTACTAACAGCATGTAGAACAAAAAGTGTAATGTTGAAGATCTACCTCAATTACTTCAAGAGCTCTACGAGTTTGTTCTGAAAATTGGATTCGTGAATTGTGACCAAATGACCTTACGAAGATAAACGCTATTTGGCCTATAATAGCTTGCGAAGTGTGAGAAAATGAGAAATATTCGATGTCGATTTATCAGAGACATACTGTAGAAAAGTGGTCTAAAAATTTCGTATTTTTTGTTTATTGTTAAAGAAGTTCATAAAAATGCATTTTAGTGCTCACGAATATGGAAAATATTTATAGCTTATTTAGATTGAAGCTTCTACTTTAAAGTAAGATCGAGAAATAAATCGAAACTAATTGGGGAAAGTGTCGTTTTCGAATGTCCTTCTAGGTGGACATCGGTAGTCAAAGGGTTAAAAATGGTGTATGGGCATTGCTAAAATATTTGTCAGGTATTTTGAAGTTTTTATGTATTCATTTTCTTTTTGTTTGGTAAATTCGATAAGAAAATGATGTGAAGCCCCTGTTGTGGTATTGTCTTTGTAATGAGTTTGTTGCTTAAGTCTTTCATTGGTGACCAGAGTTTGTTTCTTAAGTCTTTCATCGACTGACTTAGTTTGTTACTTAAGTCTTTCATTGAGCAATCTAGCGCTTTTCAACTGCAATTCCAAATTAATTTTGAACAATTTGCCTTAGCACTTTACCAAGAATTCTTCTAAAATTTCCCCCATTTTAATTTCACAAAAATTCCCTAATCATAAACTTAAAATTTTTATCGTTTTTTTTTTCTATCGTTTGTAACCTCACCAGAAACCAGTGGCGCACAGCTACATAGTTTACGTTGTGTACTCCCAAAGCACGTTTCTCCAAAGTAATTGTTTTACACATTTTTAAGGTTTTGTTTTACTACTTTTTATTCTTCTTTGGAATGGAACCATTTTAAATAAGTGTCTTTTGTATCGTGCGTGCCTAAGTAAAAGGTTTGGTTTGTCTCACTCGCATTTCTATGGATATTTTTGCTTGTGGTCGTTTAATTGTTTTATTTTTTCAAAGACTTATTTTTTTTGTTAGTGCGTGTTGCCCCATCTGCAAAAGGAGGAGCAGAAGAAGAGTACCATTATGGTACAAATACTATGTGTACAATAATGGTTGACGATGACGATGTTTTGGTGCTGACGATGATGATTAAACCTTTCAAATATCTATAAACAAACAAGAAGGGACAGACATATTTCATGTGTTTGGTGTTGGCTGTTGTTTTGTGGGTTTGTTTGTCTAATAGCCAAAAGTAGTTAACCAAATGTGTTAATCTCTTTGGCAGTGTTGTGATTGTGTCAGGTTGCTTTATGTGCTTCTGCAGTGTCTACGCTTACCACTGAGGTGGGACTGGAGGTGCTTTTGGGCTGTCTTAATGCTGCTGCTAATGTTATTATTTTCGGGTTTTTGTTGTTGTCAAAAACATAATTCGTGATTTGATTTTCTAATTGCCAAATACAAGTTCAATCACGTGCATTACACACTCTGTCATGCCCCATTATTGGACATTGGAATAAAGAAACAAAAAACAATTTCGGGGAAGGATTGTACTTAAGAAACTTTTTTCGCCATGGAAGATTATAAAGAATTAGTTAAGGAGCTAAAATGGGCAACACTCTACGCCGCTTGAGTAGGTGTCCATACCTTTATTTCGAAAATCTGAAATTTTAACGCCAGTCAATAAAATTTGTCATATGTGCTGGGGGGACAGAAGAAATAATTGCACTTATTAAATATTATTGACCAACTAATCGTCTTGTAGTGTTGGTCAAAATCTTTCAATTGAAAACAAAACTTGCAACTGCTTCAATATACTATTACAATTCTTTTGGTATCCTATGATAATATGTCATAATAGTTTACTTGTCTTTACATGGATACCTTCTCTTCTGAAGATTTTCTGATATTTCTATTACCACGTAGGGAGAAAAAGAGTTTATTGCAACACGGCGTAGATTTGTAGAAACCAATTTTTATTATTTTAGAAAAACGTGTGTTTGAAGCAAACCGAGAAAAAATAGACAAAAGAGTCTCCACAGCCAAGTACTTATACAAAGAAGCTATCTATCAACTGAATGGCTCTTCGTACGAGAGCTAATAATAAAAATCCCATCTTGTCACTTACAAGGTGGAAAAAAGCACAAAAACAAAAAAATTAAAATGTTCATTTATCAAACAATTGTAGCTAGCAAAGGAACACCAACAGAAATGAAACAAAGTAGCGTCACATAAATGTACATTAAGGTGGGTATGGCATAGAAAATCTATATAAAATTTTATTAAAAAACAAAACTTTGCATTGGCTATTTATTTTTTCCTTTCTTTTTGCATTGCTAACGAAATTTTTTGTAGCGTTCAATTTCGTAAGCTGATACGCACCTCCAGAGAAAATTTTTGTTCATAACAGGGTTGTCAAAAGCATATTTTGGAGCATTATTATGCTTCACACATTATGCTTCTCTACACAACTCGTTTTTGTTGTATACTTAAATAAATTTTTGCTACCGAAAATTTCGCGGCCTTTAGTCAATGTTAGGATATCAATTTTTAAGCACTTAATTATAATGACAAAACGACGATTGAAAAGTTTATCCACTTTTGGACAAGGAAAAATCCATTATATTAGGGAAATGCGTGCTTTATGCTAAGCAAAAATCGCATTTGATTTTAAAGACTTCCACTTTTGATGTTGACCAAAATCGGCTAATCGAATTTTAACGTAAAAAAAACGCGGTGTTGCCAGGGAAAATTTTCGGTTTACCCTACAAGGACAAAAAAAGTTCCCTACTTTCCCCTACATTCCCAAAAAAATTTCCCTACAATATTTTTCGTTAAATTTATGCTATATTTTGGTAGATCAAATCTCTCTAGAAATAAAATTTTGGAAAAAGTTTATTTAAAACAATCTTGAGAAAAATTCTATAGAAATAAAATTTTGGCAACATTTTCTATAGAAATAAAATTTTCACAAAATTTTTCTGTAGAAATAAAAGTTTGACAAAATTTGACAAATAAAATTTTGAGAAATTTTCTCTACAATATGATGTTTTTTTTGATGTTTTGGTAGATCACATCTCTCTACAAATAAAATTTTAGAACAAGTTTATTTAAAACAAATTTGAGAAATATTTCTATAGCAATACAATTTAAAAAAAAAAATTCTATAGAAAAAAATTTTGACAAAATTTTCTATAGAAATAAAATTCTTATAAAATTTTCTATAGACATAAAATTTAGAGAAAAATTCTATAGAAATAATATTTTGACAAAATTTTCTATAAAAAAAAAAACAAGTAAATAAAGTAGAAAGTCGGGCGGGGCCGACTATATCATACCCTAAACCACCATTACAGAATTAGTAATCATAAGCATTTGTGGGGTAACATATAGGTCTGGGAGATAAACCGCAGTTACATATTTAAGAAAATTAAGGGGTACATGTCTATGGGTGCTTTGTGTCAATCTGACTATAGCTCATAGTCAATGTTGCCAGGGAAAATGTTCGGATTACCCTACAAAGACAAAAAAAGTTCCCTACTTTCCCATACATTTCCAAACAATTTTCCCTACTATATTTTTCGTTAAATTTAAAAAATTTTACTAAACAAAAATGGTTCTAAGTACTTTATTATCTTAAAACATGAATATGCAACGTATATAACATAGAAAATAAATTTGTGTTACCAACACGGTTGCCACAGTTGGTAGAATTTTACCCAAATTAGTAATCTTTTTTGTTAAATCTCTATAAAAATAAAATTGTGGAAAAAGTTTCTATAAACAAATTTTTGTGATTCATTTTTCTATAGAAATAAAATTTTGAAAATAAATTCTATAGAAATAACATTTTGAGAATAAATTCCACAGAAATAAAATTTTGAGAAAATTTTTTATAGAAATAATATTTTGAAAAAAATTTCTATAGAAATACAATTTTGACAAAATGTTCTATAGAAATAAAATGTTGACAAAATTTTCTACAGGAATAAATTTTACCACACATTGTTAAAGATCAAGCCTTGCCGGCTTCTAATTTCCTCCTCTAGAGCCACCAAAAATGTAAAAATTATTACAAATTGTGTTGAGTGAAAATGTCCTACATTGTGGCCCTACGTCCCTACAAGACGCTAAATATTAGTAAAACCCTACATATAGGGAATTTCCCCTACTTCTAGCAACACTGGCTGTGTTGATATTGCGCCTACGGAGTTAGTATGCCACTAATATTGAGCCCATTATTAAAAAAGAGAAAATCGTTAAATTAGTGTGGGTAATAAATACAAATTTGTAAAAATCGAGCAATATTCATATGTAAGAGCTACAAATATGTATAAGTACGATCGGCTAGTACATCAAAATTTGAAATTTGGGTAACATTGGTTAATAAATAAGAGTACTATGGCCAAATTTGGGAAAATCGAGCGATGCATATATATGGAAGCTATATCTAAATCTGAACCAATTTACATAATATTTTGCGGGTTTGATTAATACCACAAAAGGTTACCTTGTGCAAGATTTGAGTAAGATCAGTTACGAAATGAGGCCTGTATGGTCAAACATAAGGTTATAAGGGCGAATTTTTCAAAATCGGGCGATACATATATGGGAGCTATATCTAAAATATCTAAATTTGAACCGATTTGGAAGAAATTTTGCACATATAGTTAGTACTGTAGAGGACTGGATCTAGCCAATTTTTAGTAAGATCGGTTAATAAATAAGGGTTCTATGGCCAAATTTGGGATAATCGGGCTATACATATATATGGGAGCTATATCTAAATCTGAACCGATTTAGATAAAATTTTGCAGACTTGAAGGGCGATGGAAAAGATTACCTTTTGCCAAATTTGGTGACGATCCGTTTGAAAAAACGCGCAACGTGACTCCATTTGTCGAAATCGGGCGATACATATATATGGGAGCTATATCTAAATTTGATCCGATTTCTAGCGTTCGATAGCGTTCGTCCTTGTGCCCAAAAAACTTCCTGTACCAAATTCCATCGAAATCGGTTAATAATTGCGACCGGAATCCTGTGAACAACAAACGGACGGACACCAAGCGCTAGATCGACTCAGGAGGTGATTCTGAGTCGATCGGTATATATTTTATGGGGTCTAAAATCAATATTTCTGGTAGGCACATTTTTTGGCCGATCAAACTTATTATACCCTGACCACTATGTGGTTTAGGATATAAAAATTCTTATAAAGTTTTCTATTGAAATAAAATTTTGAGAAAAAATTCTATAGAAGTAAAATTTTGACGGACGGACACCAAGCGCTAGATCGACTCAGGAGGTGATTCTGAGTCGATCGGTATATATTTTATGGGGTCTTAAATCAATATTTCTGGTAGGCACATTTTTTGGCCGATCAAACTTATTATACCCTGACCACTATGTGGTCAGGGTAAAAATTCTTATAAAGTTTTCTATTGAAATAAAATTTTGAGAAAAAATTCTATAGGAATAAAATTTTGAGAAAAAATTCTATAGAAATAAAATTTTGACAAAATTTTCTATAGAAATAAAATTTTGACAAAGTTTTCTATAGAAATAAAATTTGGAGAAAATTTTCTATACAAATAACATTTTGACAAAATTTTCTATAGAAATATTTACTTGGTAGATTTCTGGTAAGATTTTCTTAAAAATTTTAGTAGGTTTTTTTCAGATCAAAATCAAGCCTTGCCGGCTTCTAATTTCCTCCTCTAGAGCCACCAAATTCTAAAAAATTATTAAAAATTGTGTGGAGTGAAAAAACCCTACATTGTGCCCCTACGTCCCTACAAGACGCTAAATATTAGAAAAAACCTACAGTAGGAAATTTCCCCTACTTTTGGCAACACTGATTAAAAGGGGAAAATACATGCAAAAATTTCTGTTCTTGTTCATTTATTTTCCAAATTATTCTAAGAGTATACATATATACAAACATATTTTGCCCACTTTTGTTGTCTTAACTAAAAGCTTCCTTATTAAATGAAGCCCGCCTAAAGGCGGGCTTGGGCATTAGAGGGTTAAAATACCTCTAAATCGAAAGTTGATGTCAACTTCTTGTAATATTGAATTTTTATGTTATCTAAAATAAAATTTATAAATTCGACCTCTTAAAAAAGTGTAGTTTTCCAAATATTAAAAAAGTTGAAAAGTCGACTTATCGATTTCGATGTCAACCGCTAAAACATATCAGTTATTTTTAGTTTACTTAATTTTTTAATAAAAGCACAATGTAGAACAATAAATTAATTTAAGGCATTTTTGGTCCGCTGGACGGAATTTTGGTCCGATTTTGAAAAAAATTTGCTCCAAAATAAAATGTCATTATGGCAACGCTGATCCTAAAGCTATGAGCGGTACGAAAAAGTGAGAGTAAAGCAGGTTTGTGAATGTGATGTTGTATTCACTAATTTACCAATGAACGGTTTATTTATTTTCACGAACACTTTTATTTCAGATTTTCGTTCCGTGTCAAAGGAGGATTTTCATAAAAGCGAATTAATCAAAAATGTTGAACCCACGATTTTGTTTTCAGTGTGCATGGCGTGTATAAATATTCCATTTTGGTATATACATAGACTACCAAAAAATGATTCTTTCGTACCACTCTGATGTATATGCCAGTATGTACTTTAAGCCCATATACATGTGTATGTGATCGTATATAACTCCATAGATACCTCTGGTTACAGGTGCAAACCAAAAAGCCCTACACGTTCAAGGTGGTGTCGGTGGTGGTAGTTGCGGTGGTTGCAGCGGTTTTTCAACTCCAACTGGCTAACGTTAACTCTATAATATGGCAATGAACCAACTGTCTGCCATTGCCTCCGAACAGAGGAGTTTAACATGGTGTTGCTTTTGTTGTTGTCAAGGGAAACTTAGCGCATGCGCAAACCTCCACCAGTAATACGGTAAAAAAAAAACCAAATTACTTGGGCTATTGCCGGTTAATGCCTCGTTAAGCCTGACCACAATTGTGGTCTCTGAATATATTGAATGCTCGGTATTTATGTTTGGGGTTTGTTGGTTTTTTTTGGATTATCGATCACTCGTGGTGTGTTATGCTGGTTGTTGTTTTAGCAACAAATTAAGTTATCATTGCCACCGATTGGGGGTATAGAATGCTCAAATGAAAATGCAAAATTAATTCAACGCCCAACTCATCCTTATTTGGTTAGCAACTCTTACAGTATTGACTGTTTGGATTTGTTGTGGATTATGAAGACTAGTTGCTCTTGACTTTCTATCTACTCAAGGACACTCCTCTGTGTGCATTGGCTTGTGGAGTAAGAAGATCTAAATACCAGTGAACGAACGTATTCTTAATCGCTTATCAGTTTATTTTTTTATAGTTCCTTAAATTTCATCAGATGATAGTTCTGTAGTAATTCCTCAGAAGAAAAAAAATGTAATTTTTTAACTAAAATCCTTAATTGAATTGAAGTAAACCAGCTAATTTCTCATAACTTTGAATGCATCAAAACGTAATACAGTAGTTTTATGGTTATATACCCTAAATTGTCAAAATTGCTTTTATTCGTATAGTCATTGATTCCATTACAAGTTTTAGGCTTGGTAATTAATTTTAGACTTTCACACGGTATAAGAAAAAAAACAAAAACTAACCAGCCAGATGACCCTTTTGAGCTAGACAACGCCTACACTTACCTTGAATTATGTGATGCGATGCAATGTTGCCCATTTAAGTTTGGGTTGACTTTATACGCACTGTAGTTATTTGTGATGAATTTTACGATTAAATGGATTTTTTCTTCAGCATTGGCCTGTTTTAAATGATGGGAAGAAACTGTGTTTTATTGACCACAAAAACAACCTGTTTCACTTGATTATGTCAAGTAGGCTGATGATCATCGGCTGACGGTTTGACTTGTTGGCTGGTCTAATGCATCGCTTAATTTGACCTGGCTTTTTATGGGACAATTTTTGGTAGTTTTTCTTGCTATGGAGATTGCTGTTGCGCTCACGATGATGATGATGATGATGTTGATGATACTCTGTTGTTTGCATGTCCCAGTGGCTTTAAGCGCCGACTCTAATGTCAATTTGAATTTTTCTTATCAAGATTTGAATTAAGAGCTTATTTTGTTAGAGACTTGATGATCTACTGTTGCGTGTTTCACTTCTTTGGGAATCTAGCAAGAAATTGAAGAAAAAAAGAAGTCATCTCCTCTTGTCAATTAACAGGTAATGACGATTTCTTAAGATCATCATTTAAGATTAATTTTTTGTTATTTTGTTAATTTGTTGTGTTATTGGTCTGGTCTGGACTGTATTTAGGCCTAGTTTTTTGACGCGTGAGATTTTATGCGCGTTTTTCTTTTCCATTGCCTTTTTCGTATATCTTACCTTTTAGATTTTTAATTTTAATTAAGATTTTTATGTTTTTGTTTTTTTTTTTTTTGTTTTTTTTTTTTGTGAATGCATGTATTAGTGAGTTTGTTAGTTTTGTGAGATTGAATTGCGTATTAGTGAATTTAAGTTTCATGTCATTTCCCAAATAGTTTGTTAACAAGATACACATTTCTTAATTGGTTTAAATTAACAAATAAAAATGTTTTACATAAACAAGTAGAACGAATTTTATGGGAATACCTAAAAAATTCCTTTACAACCAGAACTAATTTTGACAATGTCAAATTACGACCCTATTGGAACTTGTTAGAATATATTTGAAGGTGCTCATTGTGACACGAACTGGAAGTTGGAAAAACGTAATAGCTTCTTTGCAGCACTTTTTATGCAATTGGATTGAAATTTGATGTTTTCATTATCTTTCTAGTAACCACAGATATAGATGTTATAGACACTGATCTCTAGACTCGATTTAACTTTTTGGGACAAAATGCATTCTTCCCTGTGATCAGATAAATAACAGCTTGGCTGATAAGTCCCCGGTCTGACACATAGATGGCGTCGCTAGTATTAAATGCATATTATTTTGATATAGTACCAACCTTCAAATGAATCGTGTCAAAATTTGACGTCTGTAAGTCAATTAGTTTGTGAGATAGAGCGTCTTTTGTGAAGCAACTTTTGTTATTGTGAAAAAAATGCAAAAAAAAAGGAATTTCGTGTTTTTATAAAATACTGTTTTCTGAAGGGAAAAAATACGGTGGAAGCAAAAACTTGGCTTGATAATGAGTTTCCGGACTCTGTCCCAGGGAAATCAACAATAATTGATTGGTATGCAAAATTCAAGCGTGGTGAAATGACCACGGAGGACGGTGAACGCAGTGGACGCCCAAAAGAGGTGGTTACCGACGAAAACATCAAAAAAATCCACAAAATGATTTTGAATGACCGTAAAATGAAGTTGATCGAGATAGCAGAGACCTTAAAGATATCAAAGGAACGTGTTGGTCATATCATTCATCAATATTTGGATATGCGGAAGCTCTGTGCAAAATGGGTGCCGCGCGAGCTCAGATTTGACCAAAAGCAACAACGTGTTGATGATTCTGAGCGGTGTTTGCAGCTGTTAACTCGTAATACACCCGAGTTTTTCCGTCGATATGTGACAATGGATGAAACATGGCTCCATCACTACACTCCTGAGTCCAATCGACAGTCGGCTGAATGGACAGCGACCGGTGAACCTTCTCCGAAGCGTGGAGAGACTCAAAAGTCCGCTGGCAAAGTAATGGCCTCTGTTTTTTGGGATGCGCATGGAATAATTTTAATGGATTATCTTGAGAAGGGAAAAACCATCAACAGTGACTATTATATGGCGTTATTGGAGTGTTTGAAGGTCGAAATCGTGGCAGAACGTCCCCATATGAAGAAGAAAAAAGTGTTGTTCCACCAAGACAACGCATCGTGCCACAAGTCATTGAGAACGATGGCAAAAATTCATGAATTGGCTTCGAATTGCTTCCCCACCCACCGTATTCTTCAGATCTGGCCCCCAGCGACTTTTTCTTGTTCTCAGACCTCAAAAGGATGCTCGCAGGAAAAAAATTTGGCTGCAATGAAGAGGTGATCGCCGAAACTGAGGCCTATTTTGAGGCAAAACCGAAGGAGTACTACCAAAATGGTATCAAAAAATTGGAAAGTCGTTATAATCGTTGTATCGCTCTTGAAGGAAACTATGTTGAATAATAAAAACGAATTTTGAAAAAAAATGTGTTTTTCTTTGTTAGGCCGGGGACTTATCACCCAACCTATTACTTAAAAACAAGAATACATATTCTGAAATAGTGGCAATTTATCTTATGGCGATATCGATTGGGAAAAAAGTGCAACATTCCCGAAATTGATTGCCAAATATAAAGGACACTGTCATAGATTTTGGATCATGTATCTCTCACATTATTATGAATTAACAATGACTTTAGAGCGAAAATACAATGAGAGAAAAAGTAGTGTAATACCAGGGCAACATATTTTTTGCGAAACAAAAACGCCCGTAATATTTTTTTCAACTCGATGCCTCTAGCAAAGTGTCAGCTATTTGAGTCCACCGTAAAATCGAAATCCAATTAATTTTTCCTCAATTTTAAAAGCCTTTTTTACCATAGACGAATATTTGATACTTCCTGTTTTCCGTCTCACTGGTTAAAATTAATCGGAATCGAGAAGGACTATAAGATACAGGTCAAATAAATCTGGTAGGCCAAACCAAATAGAATCAAAAAACAATTAAACACCACGAAGGATAAATTTATCACAATGGACTGAATAGTCTAAGTGAGCCTGAATCTTAATCGGGCTGCCACTTTAACCTTAAGGATAAATTTGGTTAAGATTAGGTTTGTATTAGAAAATTTAACAGTCTTACAAAAGTAAGTAAATATTTTACGACAATTTCAAGAAAATTTATTTATTTATTTATTAGAAAACATATTTTTGAAAAAAAAATTAACTTTTTTTTATTATATTTACTTTAGTTTAGTTGGCTCCCTTATAAAAGGGATGTAAAAATTATGCTGTTACATTGTATTTTTTGAAAACTTTACTAGTTTTAAATTTCGCATTCGCAACTTCAAACTATTCGGATTTTGCGTGGTTCATAATGTTCATCGAAGCTTTCGTTGCATCACTAAATGGCTAGATAGAGTTTTGACAATTTTTAATTAGTATGCAAATTGGCTCTAATAAGTCAACAAGTGAATTTTTAAAATTCACTCTTAAGTAGTGGTTTTTCTTCGCTGTCAGTTTCTGCAGAAATTTGTGGAAGGCTAATATGAGCATGAGCATTTACAGATCGTCACGTTTACTGCACCATCGAGTAAGACATAGTAATTTTGGCTTGACGTCTTCTTCAGAAATAAGTCTATTGTATTCTACTTTTTTAAATCCGTTTATAATTTTATGAACATTCCAGAGAACTGAAACTTCTTCGAACGTTGCCCAGCCGACGCGACTGAAGTATTTTGAATTTGCAACGTTTCTTACTTTCTCTATATTTACGACGCGAATGTGACGTTTACAATTTTGCGACAGTTGCAAACCTAAAAAAAGTTTGATACAGACCATCTCTGGACGTAATTAACTTTTTCACTTGTTAATAAAATTTTGTAGTTTGTACGAAAATATTTGAGTTAACAATTTTAAAAAATGTCTTTATTTCCATATGAAGTTCACACTGGACGCATTTGTGGTGAACTTTACAAATTTGAAAAAATTCGGAATTATTTGGTGAGAAATACAAATTCAGTAAATCTTTAATCTTCATTGGTGTATAACCTCTTCCCCCTTTTTTGGTTCATTTAATTAACGTACGCCAAAAATTATTATAGTCTAGGAAACATTCTCAAATCATATATTTATAAAAATTAAAATTGGCTTTATTGCCCTAGAGGGTTCAAATTTTTTGAAATTTTCCCCTTTAATTCTGTGGGGAACATGTATTCTCATCCTCTTCGAGTTATATTAGGAAAATATTAAAAGTGAATTTTGGAAATTTGAAAATGTTTACCATATGTATAAGCTCAATAGAATAAGCGAGACATGTCTTATGTCTTATAAGTTTGGGAAAAAAATAGAAATACTTGTCTAACACCCTAATAAATGCTGATGAAGTAAACATCATGGTCCTCTGTGATTTATGAGCCAAGGTCTCCTCTATGAAATGTTGTCACCATGAGACCTGTAATATGACCGTAAAGATAACTTCTTTGTGGGTTAACCCCCTGAAGCTTTATGATAGCAATAATAGTTCACAGAAAGCAACAAATTTAAAACCCAAATATTTTAAACGATAAATCAAATAGTAATTCATCGATAATCTTCATCACAACGGAGAATAAAAGCTCAACAAAGACCAAATGGAAAAAAATAGAAATATTTTCTTTTAATCATAGTGGACGATCATTTTGATATTGGTCGTCTACGGCGATTATAGTGATAAGAATTCTCAAAACTTTGTGATAATAAAATTGAATATGAAGATAAAGACACGACAAAAATTAATAAATTCCCTAAAAATAATGAAGTAAGAATCAAGAGAGTTTGGCTCGAGACGCCATACACGAACTCTACTCAAACTGTGGTATTGGGCACATTTAGGAAAGGCTAATATTCCCAGCTTTTAGGAAGATTTCTTAGTTAATTAGGACATTATTATTTTCCAATGTCAGGACACTGAAAAAAATATTTTCGTTAGCACACAGATTTCATGTCCTTAAAATAGATACGAGGGCAGTTCGGAAACTTCTTAGCCTAGCACAAAAAAAAGTTAAGTGTTTTGGAGATAGCTCTGTTGTGAACACATGTTAAATTTTGTTTCGATCTGGCATTCCTTCATTTAGAAACAGGTGTTCAAAAAAGACACATCCGCAATTTTTTTTTTACAGTGGAAACATTAGAAATGCGTGCTGTCATTAAATATTTACCTAAAAAAGGTTTATCGGGACAAGAAATTCATAATTGATATGGTGAATGTGTTAGGTGAAAGTGCTCCTTCATATGCAACAGAATTTAAACGTGGTCGTACAAGCATTGAAGATGAACCACGTAGTGGACGTCCAATAACAGCAACAACAAAAGAATTTGTAGCCAAAGTGCATGATATGGTATTAAATGATCGACGAATAAAAGTGCGTGAAATTGCTAATATCATGGGCATCTCAAATGATGGAGTCCATTTAATTTTGCATGAAGAACTAAGATGGAAAAGCCTTCTGCAAGATGGGTGCCGCATTTGTTAACAGTCGATCAAGAACGCATAAAAATGAACATTTCTCAAGCTTTTTTGGATCGTTTTAAGCGAAATAAAATGGATTTTAAGCGTCGTTTCATAACTGTTGATGAGACATGGATCCACCACTATACTCCAGAGACAAAAGAACAATCCAAACAATGGACTGAAGCTGGAGGAAGTGCCCCAAAGAAGGCAAAAACAAATTAAATCGGCTGGTAAGGTTATGGCAACGGTTTTTTTTTGGGACTTCAAAGGTATTTTATTGATTGACTATCTGCAAAAGGGTAAAACAATAAATTCAGAGTACTATTGCAACCTTTTGGATCAATTAAATGTACAAATTCGAGAAAAACGTCCTGGCTTACAACACAAAAAAATAATTTTTCATCAAGACAACCCACCAGCGCACAAGAGTGTATTAACAATGGCTAAAATCAACGAATTAAAGTACGAGTTGCTTGACCACCCACCTTATTCTCCTGATTTAGCTCCCAGTGACTTTTACTTGTTCACAATTTAAAAAAACATTCCTTGCTGGCAAGCTTTTTACCTCAAATGAAGATGCAATTATAGTTGTAAACCACTATTTTGAAGACCTTGAGGAAAACTATTTTAATCAAGGGATAGAATTGCTAGAAAATCGTTGGACTAAGTGTATTGAAGTTTCAGGAGATTATATTGAAAAATAAAAATATTTTTGAAAAACTAAATATTCTCCTTCATTGATAGGCCGAACCGAACCGCCCCCTTTTGTCATTTTTGCGTATCATGGAAGACGCATTTCCCTGATGCAAATGTAAAATTGTCCGAATTCGTCTAAGTGTCAAAAGCAATATCCATTTAAGACCACCACTACCTCGATAAGCTCGATAAGCTCGATATAAATGATTTTGTATACAACATAATGTGCAGTGAATACAAAAAAAAACGAGATAATGTCTTCACAAAAAAAAAAAAATATTTATGTCTTCAATCACAAAATTAATTGATACAATTAATTTTTCATTGAAATTTCTTCAACTATGCAAAAATGATAGTATCAATCACCATCGCCAATTAAAAGGTCCAATTAAAAATTAATTAATATAATTAATTTTGTGATTAGTTTTTGTTTTAATTAAAAAAAATGTTTAATCAATTAAAATTTTAATTGAATATTTAGTATTTAATTGAATTTTAATTGAATTTTTAATTGGTATATTTTTTTTGTGCTGCAAAAACTCTCCAAAAACTCTCACCAAATAAATTTGAACGAACTTTAGGTAAGCTACCCTGTGTTATGCGGGCTTTATTGGTCTTAAAGCCATCATCATTTCTAGTAGTCACATTTTTATGCAGTGGACAATCATTATATACCCTGATCACATAATGGTGTAGGGTATTAAAGAAAAACAACAAAGACTTAGGAAACATTTTATGACCACTCACTGTCACCAAGCACACAATGGGAGATATGGAATCTAAATAGTTAAAATAGCTTAAAACAAATAAAATATACCTACCAAAATTAGGGCCCCTTTTCTTACAACGATAAAGAAAAAAAGTAATTAAGTTGGAACAAGTTTTCCAAATTTTGTTGTTGTTGTTGTGGCTTTACAAAATTTGATGATGATCTCAGAAATTGAAGATGAAAATGGTATTTCGTTGGTCGTTTCGAAAACCAAAAACAAGTGATATGAAACAGGTGTATATGTGGAAGAGTTGGTATTGGTCGAGCCATAGATGCAAAGAACATACTTTGATTACACTTTTTAAGTTTTTCTCTCTCATTTATATTTCTGGCAATAATTTTGATTAGCAATCAGGTTATCATAGACTACCTCTTCTAATTGATTTTCTATGTTGACTAACGTTGCCAGCCACAAAGCATTTAAATTTCACCAAGAAAATTTACAACCCCCTATTTGTAGTGGTGTGCAAATATTTGGGGTTGTTCGTTAAGTTATTCGTTGTCTAGAGGCGGAAGTGTGATAACAAAATTCACCTATCGAAAGTATTTAAACGGTATTCGAATGGTTTGTGAATTGGCTAAGTAATTCACCTCGGCGGGGAAATGCTATCGAAATCATCCACCACTTCCGGTATTATAAGACATTGTTTTTACGATGTGCTAGGATTTGAAAGGAAATGTTTGCGGTAGTTCACATAATTGCCGCGACTTTGAAAGAAAGTACATACATACTAAAAAAAAAATTCATAGATACTTTCCATTAAGGATTTTGGTGTTGATTTCGAGTCAAACATGCTGCTTCTTTAAAATAAAGATATTTTGTAGGGAGCCATAATTGTTTAAATTACACTGACACAAGTAAGGAAAGTCTAAAGTCGGGCGGGGCCGACTATATTATATCCTGCACCACTTTGTAGATCTAAATTTTCGATACCATATCACATCCGTCAAATGTATTGGGTACTATATATAAAGGTTTGTCCCAAATACATACATTTAAATATCACTCGATCTGGACAGAATTTGATAGACTTCTACAAAATCTATAGACTCAAAATTTAAGTCGGCTAATGCACTAGGGTGGAACACAATGTTAGTAAAATAATATGGGAAACGTTTAAATCTGAAGCAATTTTAAGGAAACTTCGAAAAAGTTTATTTATGATTTATCGCTCGATATATATGTATTAGAAGTTTAGGAAAATTATAGTCATTTTTACAACTTTTCGACTAAGCAGTGGAGATTTTACAAGGAAAATGTTGGTATTTTGACCATTTTTGTCGAAATAAGAAAAACATATATATGGGAGCTATATCTAAATCTGAACCGATTTCAACCAAATTTGGCACGCATAGCAACAATGCTAATTCTACTCCCTGTGCAAAATTTCAACTAAATCGGAGTTAAAAATTGGCCTCTGTGGTCATATGAGTGTAAATCGAGCGAAAGCTATATATGGGAGCTATATCTAAATCTGAACCGATTTCAACCAAATTTGGCACGCATAGCTACAATGCTAATTCTACTCCCTGTGCAAAATTTCAAATAAATCAGAGCAAAAAATTGGCCTCTATGGTCATATGAGTGTAAATCGGGCGAAAGATATATATGGGAGCTATATCTAAATCTGAACCGATTTCAATAAAATTTGGCACACTTGACTATAGTACTAATTGTTCTTCTTGTGCAAAATTTTAAGCAAATTAGTGTAAAACTCTGGCTTCTGGGGCCATTTAAGTCCATATCGGGCGAAATATATATATGGGAGCTATATCTAAATCTGAACCGATTTCTTTCCAAAATCAATAGGGATCTATTCTGAGCCAAAACACATACTTGTGCCAAATTTGAAGTCGATTGGACTAAAACTGCGACCTAGACCTTGATTACAAAAATGTGTTGACGGACAGACGGACAGACGGACATGGCTATATCGACTCAGGAGCCCACCCTGAGCATTTTTGCCAAAGACACCATGTGTCTATCTCGTCTCCTTCTGGGTGTTGCAAACATATGCACTAACTTATAATACCCTGTTCCACAGTGTGGAAAAAAGGAAATTTTTAAGGCAAATGTTATTAACTTTCTTTGAATTAGACATTTGCCTTTATTTATATTGTGCAAATTGATATACTCGTTCAAAATTATATAGAATTATGTTTATATTATACTAAAAAAAAATTTAAGGAAATTGTATTTTGTTTGGGGGAATTTTTATTAATACGTAATACTTTCCATGAATTTAAATAAACATAAATTGGTTTTACGAGGGCAGTTCGGAAACTTCTTAGCCTATCAATGAAAGAGAATATTTAGTTTTTCAAAAATATTTTTATTTTTCAATATAATCTCCTGAAATTTCAATACACTTAGTCCAACGCTTTTCTAGCAATTCTATCCCTTGATTAAAATAGTTTTCCTCCAGGTCTTCAAAATAGTGGTTTACAACTGTAATTGCATCTTCATTTGTGGTAAAACGCTTGCCAGCAAGGATTTTTTTTAGATTTGGGAACAAGTAAAAGTCACTGGGAGCTAAATCAGGAGAATAAGGTGGGTAGTCAAACAACTCGTACTTTAATTCGTTGATTTTAGCCATTGTGCGCTGTCTTGATGAAAAATTATTTTTTGTGTCAAATTTGTACATGTAATTAATCCAAAACGTTGCAATTGTACTCATTCATTCATTCATTCTTATGCGTTTTTGATCGACTGTTAACAAATGCGGCACCCATCTTGCAGAAGGCTTTTTCATCTGTAGTCCTTCATGCAAAATTAAATGGACTCGATCATTTGAGATGCCCATGATATTAGCAATTTCACGCACTTTTATTCGTCGATCATTTAATACCATATCATGCACTTTGCACAAAAAAAATTTCCGTAGTTAAACTAACGCTAAATTTATATTATTTTTATTGGAAAAAAATTATTTGCTAGTAGTTAAATTTTATTATTTTTTTCGAAATTTTCTACAGCTTAATGAAATTTTACTTTTTTTAAGGATGTCTCAAAAATTTTATGAACTAAACGTGAGCATAAAGTTCAATGACCGTACACATAAGTTCAATATGAACTAAAGCAAACGAAGATTTTCGTACGGTTCCCAAAAATAGTACGAATGAACTACTGTATGGTTAAAATGGTATTGATTTGGCGCCAATGATTTTCTTCGTTACTTTTATTTAATTTTTTCTTCTATGAGAGGATGTAATTTCGTGAACTGCAGTTAAAAAGTACAACCGGGCATTTTCCTGGTTTTAACAACGCTTTGTGGAAATCTCAAAATGTGGAGTAAAATTTAGTTCAATTTTCGTGTGAGGTAGTTCATTCTTCCTATAAAACAGTTCACTTTTTTTCGGTGTGGCTACAATTTCTGTTGCTGTTTTTGGACATCCACTACTTGATTCATCTTTAATGCTTGTACGACCACGTTTAAATTCAGCAACCCAATTTTTTACTGTTGCATATGAAGGAGCACTAACATATTCACCATATCATTATGAATTTCTTGTCCCGATAAACCTTTTTTATGTAAATATTTACATGACAGCACGCATTTCTAATTTTTCCATTGTAAAAAAATTGTGGATGCGTCGTTTTTGAACACCTGTTTCTATATGAAGGAGTTGCCAAATCGAAACAAAACAGAGATGGGAGATTCCAAAACATTTAACTTTTTTCTGTTTATACCGCGCTTTTTGTGCTAGGCTAAGAAGTTGCCGAACTGCCCTCGTAGTGTTCCCTTGTTTGAGTGAAAGTGTACACGCATAAAAATAGTTTTTTCCTCCCAAACGAAATTTTATACCATCGAAAATCATTTAGAATTTTCTTTTTCTGAGTGAAATTGCACACGCAAAAAACAAAATATTTCCTCCTCAACGGAATTTTAGATCTCCGAACATTGTAAGAAAATTTTCTGATATCACAAGTACTGACTACCGCTGGTCAAGATTTTGATTGATACCTCGTTTACAATTTTTTGGAATAAATTCTCAAAACTTTTGAAAAAATCCCTCATTTTAATTTGCTAAACATAGCTAGAAATTGTGTTTCATAAATAAGTGGCGTTTTGGCTGTCCCACGAATCAATACACAGAAAAGAGGAAAATGTTTGATGGGGAAAATGAACTACCCCTTGCGGAAATTGATCTAAATTGTAGTCCACTTTTCGAGTGGTACTGCGTTGTTAAAACAAGGAAAAATAATGACCTGGTATACTTTATAACTTTTAGTAATTTTGGGAATCGTATGCAATTTTCTTCCAATTGATTTCACATTGAACTTAACATATATGCATGGTCATTGAACTTTATGTGGTACATTTAGTTCATATAATTTTTGAGACATACTTGGGGTAAGGAAAATTTCATTAGGTTGCAAAAATTTCGAAAAAAATTAGCATTAGTTTACGGACTGTAGATGTTTCAAATGATTATTATAAAATTGTGCCCCATACTCCAAAAAGGACATTTAAGTTGGCAATTGTGACAATAGTAATGAAATGGGAAATTATCCGGAAACTAACTGTGTCCTTTTTTCGCATAATTTTTTTTCATGCCATGAGTATTCGGTGTCTACCTCCTTTTTTTACTACAGAGCTCTTTTATGGAATTTATTTCCACAAATACTTTGCATAATAACAGAATAGTGTTTGATTTAATGCATTGTGTCAGCTAGTATGGTCTCTCATTGAAGCCGTGGCTATGTTAATCATATGCACCCTTTTTAGTTGTGTTCAGTGGTTCAGTGGTGACCTTTGAGGGGCACTAAACTCCCGTGTTCCCGAGTGTTTCGCTTTCGTTTTCCTAGGGAAACTAGCTAGAACACTTTCCAAGAGTTTTATGTCACCAAAGACATTGACTTGCTGTAAATCAGGAATCAAATGGACGAACGTGTGATTTGTTTTTTTTTTTTGCCTGGGCTGGGTTATATGTGGCCTATTAGGAAGCAAATACATTGAGTTTGCGGTGTCTTTAGTGTTAGGTCGATATCATTCGATTTTAGGGATTGTGATGAAAAGACAACTTAGGTTTCCTACGCTTTTGGAATTTTTTGGTTTTGTTTTGTGTAGAAAAGGTCACAAGGTGAGCAATATTTTAAGTAAAGGAAATAACATTTTGACCTCGTGCCGTCCAAGAGCGTAGTGAATGTTAGCCTTTGGGCTATTTGTTTTTATAGAGGATATATAACTCTTAGAAGAAGAAGAAGAAAGAGATATCGGAGAATTGACATTTTTTGTTTTGTACGTAAGACAGTTTGACTTCCTGTGATTTTGTGGTGAAAATCTTTTTTAGTGTGGGAATATTCTTAATAAAAATTGTTCAAAATATTATTTTAACTCAT
Organism: Haematobia irritans; assembly: GCF_050003625.1. Taxonomy (NCBI): domain Eukaryota; kingdom Metazoa; phylum Arthropoda; class Insecta; order Diptera; family Muscidae; genus Haematobia; species Haematobia irritans. The sequence goes on along the minus strand of NC_134400.1, from coordinate 224,361,320 downwards.
TCTACCTTAGGTATCAAAATAGAATGGATATATGAGAATATCATTTTGGATTTGATGTAATTTTTGGTAGAAGCAATGGTTGGCCTATGATTCTTGCATACAAATGTTAATGCATTCGATCCCACTTTATATTATTTGCTGGTGACAAAAAGTTTCAATAAAAATAGATAATCTAAACAAACTTTTAAACCAAACTAGGGATTTGTATGTTATCCTGCTTACACACAAAAAATAATACATTTATTTTGTGAATAGTGTTCACAAAAAATTTCTAAACACGGGATTCATAAATTATATGAAAACAATTCATAAATTATATGAAAACAATTATATTTTTCCCCTGATTCTTAATGCCTGCATAGTTGGTCAAAATGTATGAACCCATTTACTAAAAACCGCATTATAGTCCAACCAGTAAAGAATATAATTTTATAATATTTTATATTACTTATGAGCACCAACGCTTCCATTTGTCAATTTTTTACAGCAATAAAAAATTTTTCGAATCGCGACGGCGACTCAAACTGTACTGAAAAACTTAAACACACGTGTTGCCTGCAAAACGTTATGTTTCGTTTTTTTTGTCTCGTATTATATGCTTGTATTGTTACATATGAGAGTAACTCTATGTTGTGGTTCTCTCACGCTAAGAGAAAACCAGTATTTTTTGATTTATTAAGTAAAGTTTCATTGATTTTATGAACCCGTCCATATATATTATTAAAAAATTCATAATTTCACAACAAGTATTTACGAAAACAAAATATTATGTAAGTGTACATATTTTTTATGAAAAAGTCCATACATTTATAAAAATGTACAAATTTATGTACAAATTCATATTTTATTTTTTTTGTGTGTATTTACTCATATTTCAGTTAGGAACTTAACAGGTGACATTTTTTTAGCTAAAGTCAACCGAAGATATTTGTAATTACTTTCTGTTGAACTGACAGTTGGAGCCTGACCCAGCTAGCTACATTAAAATGACCGTTAATTGCTAATCTCATCTAAGTTAGTTCCCACATACACTCAAGGAAAAAATACTTTCCTCCGGAACGAAATTTTAGACAAACGAAATTCCCCTTTCTTACACTCAAAGAAAAGTGAACTCTCTATTTCACTAAAGCCAATTTAAGTATATTTTAGTTCATGAAATTAATATATTTGGAGAAAGTTTCAGTTACTCTAATAATTTTTTGCGTTCGTTAGTTAAATTAACTAAAAGACGGGATAAAATTATACACAAATTAAGCATAGAGATTTACTAAATTCGTATTTCTCATAAAATAGTTGATTTTTTATTCAAATTTGTAAATTTTACTACAAAAGCGTCCATCATGAACTTCGTATGTCACTAAAGACATTCTTGCAATTTTGAACTCCAATTTTTTCCTACAAACTACAAAATTTTCTTAAAAAAGTGAAAAACAATATTTATGTCAAATAAATTTTCTTGAATTTGTCGAAAAATATTTACTTATTTTTGTCATATCGGCAAGATGGCAGCGCTTGTAATACTGTTTAGTTAAAATTTTCTAAAAAATAATGTAAAGTTTTCTTCCTGGCGAGTTCACTGTTTTTTTTTTCAGTGTATAAAGTATTTTCATCTAAAGTAAATAAACCCGAATTTATGATAAGGGATTCAACCATTATCTCGAAACTTTTTATACCCTTCACCACTACTGTGGTACAGGGTTTAATAAGTTTGTGCATTTGTATGTAACGCCAAGAAATAGTGGTCGCGGACCCATCTTTTAGTATACCGATCGGCTTAGAATTCTGAGTCGATTGACATTCTACCAATGCTTGGTAAATTTGATTGAAATCGGTTCAAATTTAGATATAGCTCCCATATATATCTTTTGTCCGATTTGAACTTATATGGCCACAAAAGCCAGAGTTTTGCCCTGACTTACTTCAAATTTTGCTCAAGCGGTACTTTTAACAATACTATTGTATGTGCCAAATATGGTAAAAATCGATTCAGATTTAGATATAGCTCCCATATATATCTTTCGTCTGATTTGAACTTATATGGCCTCAAAATCCAGGGTTTTGCCGTGATTTGCCTCAAGTTTCGCACAAGGAGTACGTTTAGTAGTATCGGTAATTGTGCCAAATTTGGTTGAAATCGGTTCAGATTTAGATATGGCTCCCATATATATCTTCAGTCCGATTTGCACCCAGGGGGGCCAAAGTTGTACTCCCATTTACGTGAAATTTCGCATAGATAGCAGAATTATTATTCTAACTATAACATACATGTCAAATTTAGTCAAAATCGGTTCAGATTATATATAGTTGGGGAAATGTGGTAGACTGTTACACATTTTAGACCCATTTTCAATGGAAGTTTCCTCCAATTAATTGGATAGCGTTAGTCGATTTAAATTTGAATTCTAGAGATTTTGTAGAAGTAAAAAAAATGTCTCCCTTATATATCGTCCAGCAAATGTGAAGTAGTTGAGATGGTAATACAAATTTTGGCCTACAAAGGGATGAAGGGTATAATATAATCCGCCCCGCCCGACTTCAGACTTTACTTACTTGTTTTATTTAAAGGCAAATAAAGGCAAGTAAAATGTTTAAGCGTCAAAAGAAAACTTTGCTTGTCTGAAATTTCGGTCACTAAACATTCCTTGATAAGAGAAAATTTAATCACCTCCAATAAGGTAAAAAGATTTAATTTTTGGGGAAAACTATGTTTCTTTGTAGATATCAAGTGGCCAGTGCAAAAAAAAAAATTATTCATTCCTCCCAAAGAAATTTTAGGCATCCAAAGAAATTTTCGACAAACAATCACCATTTCAGAATCTTCTCGATAATTGCATCCTCCTCCTACATATCCTACATTACATGATTTACTTAGTTCTCACCACTTTTTCTTCTGGAACACACAAATATAGAAATGCGTACTCAATTTTAGATTTCTCCTCTTGTCCGGACGGACAATCGAATAACAGACCATATGATGTGAAAGCAAGGTTTAGGTTAGGTGGCAGCCCGATGTGTTAGGCTCACTTAGACTATTCAGTCCATTGTGATACCACAGTGGTGAACTTCTCTGTAAGCAAACACATTATCCACTGGGCCATGTGGCGGTTATTGCCATGAACAATCAAATACCGTAAAAAGGCACACAGTCGAGGAATTATATTAATAGATCAGATTGTACGTACACACAAATTGATTCAAAGAAACTTAATTTAAAGAAAACAAACCATTTTAGTTGGTCCCGTTCTAACAAAAGTGGTACCAAATACAATTTTCGGAAACGGAAATTAAAAAATGTTACTTATATTTAAAAAATTTCCACAGAGAGATTTTGAAATAAAAAAAATTTACTGTTTAACGCAAAAATAAAAATAATTTTGGGCTAAACAAATTGTTGGTAATAAAAGTTTGGAATTTTCGAAGAAATTCAAATAACTGTAACAATCGAAAAACGATTGAGATACTGTTTCCCTAAATGCTTGTTCTCTTTGTGTGTGCTATACCAAAGATATCTCAGTTAGTGTCAAATAAAAGTAGTCTCACAAAATATCGATTCTATCAAAGTATCTTCTAATAAACCCAATCCCGGTGTTTCCATAATAATTTCTCCCATTTAGCTATGTTTTATTTTTTATTTTTTTGGATTACTTGAATAATTAAATTATTTCAACAATGGAAACGAGTTCATTGCAAACACTCTTGGTGTTACTGCGCAAACTTCCTTGGCCCCTCGCGGGTCGAGCCATAAACACTTTAAAGTCAATTGCATTTGGAATATGTAAATTCAGTCATAAACATGAAAAAATCAATAAAACTGCGTCTATAATTTTTTCCACTTCCGAAGCGTTTAATTCTATTACCTCCACGCAAGGCATGCACTTTAAAGTATCAATGTGCTTAGTTTTGAAAATCTGATAAGGCCATACAATGGCTTGCAGTTTTGTGGTCTATGGCAAAAAAAAAGGAAAACACCCTTCTGCTAAACCCTGGGTGGAACTAACAACAGTACGAAAAAAGAAACAACGAAACGTGCATCTCATTAAAGGCCCAAATAGACAATTGAAAAACTCAGGGCGAAAAAATTAAAGCATATGAACGAACAACTTTAACTAAATTGAAAATTGGAAAAAATAGCAACCATAAAATGTTAACCAGGTGATCGATTCCAAAATGTAATTTCTACTGGCGTTGTTTTTTTGATACACTGAGAAAATTATTCGATCGAATACTTTAAAAAAATATTATACATCGTATTTTGGTAATATGAGCACATTTGTACATACACTGAAAGAAGAGTAATTGCAACGTATCTCATAAGTTCGTGGGTATTTATTTATTTACTTTGCACACGCTCACAAAAAATCGCTTCTGTAACATATACTCCCAAACATATTTTGCTTCAAGCATATACATTTTTGGGTATTGCCCAAACATTTATATGTTTGATCTCTTCCAATATATAATATGTTTGAAAGCATATTGGTCTAAACAATATCTGTTTGGGTAGTCTAAGTTCCAAACATTTTGTATTTTTGCATCCAAATTCAATAATGTTGTCTTCCAAAAAAAATATGTTATTATATGAACATATAATATGTTTGGAAGCATTTTGCACCCAAAATTATTATATGCTTAAAAAAATTCTCAAAATTTTATTTATTTATTTATATATTTACAATCATAATGAATTATGAAAATAAACAGGTAATATAGGTGCTAACAACATAGGTTTTCGACCTGAATGCTCAAAATTTTGTTACTGCCCAATTGTATATTCCCCCACATCTTTCTCACTTCCACGAGATTTTTAAGTTCTTAGCACCTTTTTCTGTAATACAAACATTGTAGAAAAAATTATTCAATTGTATGATTTTTTTATTTTAATTTTACCTTTTGCCGGACGGGGATTCGAACAGCGGACCACACAGTTTGTAAGGATCAAAGAAGTAGCTGATCAATTGCCCAAGGAAAAATAAAATGTTAATTTTGTAATAACAAGCAACAACCACCAACTTAATTCAATATCGCTCCCTGTTAAATAGCGCTCCAAGCTACTAAACACATATATGTTTATAGCCTATTTCTAAATTAATATATGTTTGCATCCAAGCATACTATATTTAAAAACATTTTATGTCCCAAACATAATATGTTCTAACATATTAACATATATGTCCCAAACATGTTATGCTATTTTATGAACATTATATGCTTGCACTCAAAAATATTGTGTTTAAAAATTTGAGTTCCAAACATATAATGTTTATAGCCAAACATATGAGAAACAGTCTTTTTCATCCGTGCAGCAAAGTGGAATTTATTTAATTTTTTTCTCTTTTTTTATTGATATTCTTTTTATTTGATTTTTGATCGCACTTGCCCAAAAGAATTTCAACTGAAATGCAAAAAATAGACTGAGGATTTTTTAGGGTTTGAAACCCAACTCTTGTTCCTCAATACCCACCGTAAAACTGTCGGTTTTCGATAAGCCTCCAAATTTTGATGAGTCTCTAAAATAGCTGTAACAAAAATTCAAGATCTGATATTGGCAGGGAGCCTATTACTGGCATTTATGAAGGTCACATGGACCATATATTTCATGAACTTGTGGCCATGAGAAAGCATTCGGTGTGGTAGTTGCACACTCCGGAAAAATAAGTCACACGATGGGCACAAAACTCCGACCAAATAGGAGTTGGAATGAGACTTTCTTCATAAATATCGCTATTTTCCGAAAATGTTTTTTTCTAGGTTTGATTCTTTATAATTTTTGTTTTATGGGTGAAAAATAAAAGAACACTCCAAATTTAAAGAAAATGTGATACAATCTGTGGCTTCTAAGTGATCCAGGCGTATAACTGGGAAATCGGTCCATAGACGGACGAAAAAGACTGTTTTTCATATATTTGGGTGTAAAAATTATATGTTTGGAACTCAAATTTTTTAACACAATATTTTTATGTGCAAGCATTTAATGTTCATAAACTAGTATAACATGTTTGGGACATATATGTTAATATGTTACAACATATTATGTTTGGGACATAAAATACTTGTAAATATAAAATGCTTGGATGCAAACATATATTAATTTAGAAATAGACTATAAACATATATGTGTTTAGAAAGAGAGACCTACAGAGTATGCTACAAGTAAAAGAATCGAATTAACAAATTGGCGCCTTCTACCAGTGTATGCTTTAAGGTGAAACATAATATGTTTGAACAATACGAAAAATATTTTGTTTGGACCAATCCTGAAAATATATATGCTTGAAGCAAAATGTGTTTGGGGCATATGTTACAGAAGCGATTTTTTTTAGGGTGTATTGGCGTTATATAGAAACATATACCGATATTGACAAATGCTACGCGCAGGAAACAACGCCTTCTAGAACCTCAATGGATCGATACAACCCATCTCCCAACTTGATCTGCCCGCAGTCAAAAGACTCAAAAATTCTGGATGGTGGCTTCATGAAGGATTGTGCTCATAAAATTTAGTATCGATTTTCAATCTTCAAAAAATATGATCATATTACCCGCATTAGATTTTTGGTTTTTTCTTGGTCCAAATAAAACCTATAGATTTGTCACTATCTTATATCAAATTTATGAAATTCGTTTATCATTTTTTTTTCTCAGTGTATGTTGCAACGACAATAACAATGGCGAAAAACATTAGTGGCAAATACAATACTAGTGACAGAACGAAGATAAATTATTGAACATCTATCAGTGAAATTCGTTCGGTTCTTTTTTTTGTTAGTCTGCAAAAAAAAACAAACTAATTTGCATATTTTTGCTGTTTAGAATTGAAATAGGAGGAAAACGGTGCATGAGCAACAACAACCCAAAAATCCATATCACATCCACACCCGGTGAGCACTCCATAATAGAAAAAGCGGCAGAAAATATGAAACTCCCAAAAATTGTCAAATCACAATCAATGAGTCCGAATCATGTCATACTCATCCTAAAGTAAATGCGATTTTTTTCTCCCATTAGGGTCCTGCCAAAAGGATTCTTTTCGGATTCACGGTTATGATAGAACAAAAACAATTTTGGCGCGCAATATTTTTTGCCAACTAATTTGCATACGGTCGATGTATAGGTGTCGATAGCCCAGACTGACTGTGAGCATATGTGTGCGTGTATGTGAGCCAACGAAAGGATTCGCATGGCATACTCATGTGGTAGCGAGTACTTGTACTCTCATTCTCTATTAGCATTCGGTAATGATTGCGTGCATGTGTGTGTGCGAATGATATTTGTGAAATTTATGCTAATTTTCTTTGCGTAGCATGAGGTTGTCGGCCCTAAAAGGCTTTATTGAGCCTTAGGTAAATTTTAATAAAAAGTGAAAGGATTCTAATCAAGCGCAGTACCACAGTGGTTGAACTGTGCCAAGTATATTTAATGACTAAAAAGTGATTATATATTTTTTGGAATTGTTGCTGTTGGTTTTTCTGCAATGTTATAAACTTCCCATAAGACTTGGTGTGGAAGTACACACAAAGAAAAGTTTTCTATTCTGAAGAACAAAATTTTAGAAAAGCAAAGTTTCCTTTTCCGCAAAAAAGAAATTCCTTTCAAAGTAAATAAAAAATATGAGAGACAATCATTGAATCGCTTACCACAAATTTGGGTTTATTTGCTTTAAAAGAAACTACATAGAGTTTCGTTTGTCTAAAATTTCGTTCGAGAGGAATGTATTTTTTCTTTGGGTGCGGATCCAAACTTTGATATTTTATCCTACTCAAATTGGCTATAATGCTATCTTATGGTTTTAGTTTTATGTACATTCCGTCACTTAGAAATGTAGCTGGCTTTATCCGCGGCTGAAAAGTATTATGGTGTTTACCCTGACACATGGGTATCTTATTCATTGCGGCAGATGGCTCCCACCTGAGAGTAATTAAATTTATGTGATTTAGGAATTGTTGAAACCACTGTGCCACATATAATAGTCGAGCTACAAAAAGACAATCGATATTCATAAAGGTATACACATACCAGTTTACTGCTTCTTATTTTCGATTTAATATTGCCGTTGTTTTGGATTGGCAAAAATCGATGACAGCATAAACCTTTCGACACGGCCTAACCTGACCAGGATTTTTTGCAATTTCAGTAAGGCTCAGCTGTATCAAAAAACCAAACAAAAAAAACGAAACAGCAAGGATACCCCGGTTCATCTTCCTTGAAGATGATGAACCAACAACAAAAACGATAATGTGAATGCAAAAAAGTAACGCTTAAAATGTCCTGTCTATCTCTCTTGGTTGGGTAATTTGCGTGCATGCGTAATGAGAACGGGTTAGTTATGCAAAAAAAAAAAACAGCCTCCCAGATAGACACAACATTCACTACGACAATGAGCAGTAAATATTAGCAACGGGAGGGAGGGTGGTAGAAAAGACTTATGCGAAAGGGAAGTTCATCCTAGGAGATAAACATTCCTGTGATGAGCTCACTTCAACAAAAACAACAACAACGAGCAAACGCTATCATATTCTTGAAGACGACTATCTTGTCTTTGCCCAAGAGGAGATAACGGCCGCTGACCTTTTCGTAAACGTAATTGTGTGTCCTCAATAAAAGAGGAGATCTAAGCCTTAAAGCAAAAGACGAATTTAAAAAAAAGGACGTAGGGAGAACACAAGGGGTTGTTACTCCTTTAGCTATTATTACACTTTTTTATGGACTTCTCTTGCTATTGATATTTTGTTATCCTTATCGTTGGTGGTGTTGTTGTTGTTGTTGGTAATAGTATAATTTCCTTGCTATCTCTTCCGTTTTTTGGCGCGCAAATTTTTGGTTTTTTGCATTTCGGAACATCACAACAGCCGTACGCAAATTTCGCAAAGACAACAAGGGAAGAGTATGCGAAGAATGACAAAAAAAAAGGATTTGCATAAAAATAAACATCAACGGATGGGTTGGTTACTCTTTCATACTGGCCCAATGTTTTTGTTGTTATTATTGTTTATGTTTCCTTAGAAGATGTTCAATGGAATAGGCCTGAAGGGGTTAGGAAAGAATTAAGAACGTCGGTTGTGTTTTTATGTTACATTAGAAAAATTGTGCATGTTGAAAAGAAATTTAAAATTAATGTCAACCATTACATTGGGTCATAAATTTGAATATAGGTCAGGATTTGCAGCAAGAAAAACATTTGCAAATAAATTTGCATCTATGGACGTATGTAGGTCGTTAACCATCTGCGAGATTTTGGATTTATTTTGAAAATATTTTGCTACATAGCATTCAATATATACAGAAAGAAAATGTCCTTCAAATGCGTCAACAAAATTTTCTCTTCATGATTTTGGTATTGCTTTCGAGCCAAAGATGAGGCCACTTTTACATAGAAATATTTTTTTAGTGAGCTATCAGTCTTAAAATCTACACTGAATAAACAGAGGAAATTGGGTAATTGGGTAAATTTTTAGAAATTTTGTTTGGTTAATTTGAAAAAATTTTAACTAACTTGTATTACAAACGCAGATGTCACATCGATTTCACAAAAATAAACAAATATTTTGCGACAAATTCACGAAAATTTAAAAGACATAATTATATAATTATTATATTACTTTAAAATAAAATTTCGAAGTTTGAAGGAAAAAATAGGAATTCAAAATAGTGGCCAAAATGTCTTTAGTGTTATAAGATGTTGAAGATGCGCGCATTTTTGTTAAAATTTACAAATTTTAAGAAATTCTGAATTATTTTGTGGGAGACACGAATTTAGTAGATCTTTATGCTTTGTTTTTGTATAGTTTTTTCCTCTTTTTTAGTTAATTTAACTACGTACGCAAAAAATTGTTCAAGTCAAGAAAACTTCCTCAAAACATAATAAATCCATGAACAAAAAGTACAATTAAATTTGCTGTAGTGCCATCTCGATGTCTCGATTCCAAAGTACGCTAAGTCTAAAAAGTGAATTTTACAGGAAACAAGTTCAAGTTTTTTTGAATATCTCAAAAACCCTATAAGATATAAATTCACTTTTTTCGGTCTTAAAATTATGTTTATTGTAGATTTAAAAAAAAAAAATTAAACCAAACATAAAAAGTCAAATTTTAAAAATTAGCAGAATATTTAAAGTAGATTGGTGCAAATTGCCACTGACGGACTTATCACAGAACTGGTACCTGTGCTCTACACACAAAGAAAATTTCATTAAAATTGAGCCAACGAAAATTTTTCATTGATACAACGAAAAATTTTCATTAAGACAATGCAAATGTTCGTTAATAGTACGAAACGTTTCGTTGACTAACAGAAAATCCGTTATAATAACGAAAGATTTTGTTATATCAATGAATTTGTTTCATTGGCTCAATTTAAATGACACATTTCATTAATATAACGAAACTTTTTCTACCAGTGCAGTTAGTTGCAATTTTTAAATACTCGTAATTTATTTATTTCCGTACTCTTAATGGATCTAGGATTTTAATATCAAGCTTTTTCGCATTTAGTGAAATAAAATTATCAGAATAACCTATTGTTCTACATATTTCAAAAGTTTTTTTTTTCATTTCGGGTTCGATTGGGATGCCCAAATTGAAACAGATTTCTAAGAGTTTGTTCCTGAGGACCTGTCCAAGACGCGTCCTAAGGTGTAAATTTACCCATGTTAAAGTGACCAGTCCTTACCATACGTTTTGACCAGAACTGGGACTGGTCCATACACACCAGGGACTAGTCCTCTCCCGGTTCAGTGGTTGATCCATTTCCCGTAGGGTAGTTTTCTTAATTAGAAGAATGATAAATACTAAATTAATGTTGCAACATCCCCAAAACAAATCTTAATTTTTTTATTTTAATTGTTCTAATATGTTTACTAGAAAGATTCAACAGCTAACTTAATGTTAAAATTATTTTTTAAAACAAAAATATTTTTCTTTGCATTAAAGAAAATGTCTTACTTAAAACACCTGCTCTGATAACAAAAATGGCAAAATTGGGTGTCCTAGATTTAATGAAATGAGTTTTTTTTTAAAGAGGACTATAAATTTTCCTTTTGTTCATAATGTATAAATTTCGTTTTTTAAACTTTAGCTTGAATAATCTTTGACATTTTTTGCAGTGTAAATGTCTTTTTTTTTTGTTATCGGTGGAAAATGTGTTAATGTTTGCGGCCTCGTCCGTTTATGTAGGGGTTATATCAAAAAATCATTCAATATTTGAGCATGGCCGGACTTCAGATAACAAATTAAAATATTTTAAATTTCAGGACAATAGATTTATTTGTGAAAAATTTAACATGCTTGCAACATAGAGACAGAAAGACAGGCATAATCGTCGTAGAAATTCAGGCTAAATTTAAAATATATACTACTGAGTAACAAATGAGGTAGTGACATTACACTAAAGTGGCGAACAAAAAACTTAATTTTATTTATGCGATTGTTTCTTTGGCTCAATTTGAGTGAAGCAATTGCCCAGTAAAAAAATTTGGAAGTTCTTCCAAAGGCACAAGCACTTCCAGAAGATGCACTCCCAATGATGTTCTTTATTTAAACTACCCTGAAAGTTCTTTTAATTCAATTTTTTAAAACTTGTTTTTTCATACTTTTAATGCACTGAAAAAAATATTGTCGTGAGGTCAAAGATTTCATGTCTTTAAAATACGAATACAAATTTTGCTTAGCATAGAAGACGCATTTCTCTAAAATAAAGTTATTTTCCTTGGCCAAAAGTCGATAAACTTTTCAATGAAGTCATATTGTACTTATAATTAAGTGATTTCACTTAAAATTGGGTATCTTAACATGGAAGAAAAAATTTATAGGCTAAGGTCAACTTGACTTTAATAATTCAGAAAAATTCTTTAAATTTAATGAAATTGTCTTTAAATTTATTGTCTTTTTGCATCTTGACTACAAAGCAAAAAATCGTTCAAATATAGGACATGTTTTTCAAAACTTTATTTTAAAGAAGTTTTTTACTTCAAACATAGCATAATTTCTACTGGAAGTCGAGTCCTAATTTGGAAAATAAAGTTGCCGTTAACTCGTTTTTAAAGGACTTTAATAGCATATGAAGAAAAAAAGATGAGAAAGCAAAAAATTAAAATTTACTTCCTAGAAGCAAGTACACAAAACCTAAATTTAAAAGAGAATTGTGTCTTAAAAGTATCCTTACTTGTATTCTCCGCTTCTTTGGCTCGGAATCAATACCAAATTTTTTAAAGTAAAGACAAAATCTTTGGAACTGAGTATGCTTTTTTTCAGTGTGGGTAATTTTAACTTTTTTGTTCCAAATATGTTAAAAACAGAGTAAGAATTCATAAAATGGTACAAATCGTTACGTTACTGACAAGCGTTAGAATCCATTAAAAATTATACAAATTATTTATTTGACAAAATATCACAGAATTTTTTAATTTACTTCCAAAACATTGAATTCGGATCACACCTAAAGAAGTGATGCAAATTCAGTGCAACGGCTGTTGAAATCAGTCAGTATTTGGCACCACTTCCGGATCCAAAAATAACATTTTCATTACTTTTTTGGCGACGCTTTTTTTGCTGGGTGGTTAATATTATATTACGAAACCTTTTATTTCTTCCTAGAATATTTTCACATAGGAAGTTTTATTTTTGGAGCTGTAAGATTCGCTAAAAAATATTCCAAGACACCAATTCTAAAAAAACAAGCTATTGGAAGTGTATATTGGAAGTATTGCAGGCCAGACAATGAGGCGATGAGCCGTATAATAGTTAACAGACATTATGCAAATACTGTCTGACTGTCTATCATGATGACTGAAAAACCAAGATTGCAAAGCAAATCCATTGTCTCAGAAAGAGAGTTACCAGGCATTGAATAAAAGGAACGCACTCTGTTTTTGTTTGTATTGCAGTGTCGCTAGATTCATTCTACGTCACTTGACTCGTGGTTTTTGTGTGTAAGAGCGTCTATATTTTCCACCTTCTTTTATTAGTGATTTTACTTGGAAAATTACTTGTCATTATTTTCATTGTTATGAATTGTAACTGACAATATTTTCTTGGTTGCTGGACGAATAAATATGCAAATGATGCATTAGGCAAGAATCTACCATTTCAATGAGCCTAGACTAGTAAGACAAACAGCAACAAATTGATTTTGTATCTGGGTTTCATTCATAAATTTTTTTACACGGTATGATGTTAAAAATGAAACAAGAAGAAAATGCCAAGAAACAAAGGCCAGCATATGAATGCGAAGAAATAGTTGGTATAGAAGATGAACAAGAAGAAAAATTGAAACGAAATGACCAAAAGCAAGTATACAAGTGTCATCCACCTATATTGCTTATTTTTCTAAAATCAGTGTAGACATCCTCTTCCTAAATCATTGAAGATATCCTCTTTCTCTGAATGTCACTATTACCTTCTATAATACCACACACTTCAACCCAATTTGCTTGCTTAGGATTATGATAGAGACGATTTCGTCTGAATTTTATTGCGTTTTTACTTATTTTGTCGTGTGAGAGTTCTGGTGAAATATGAATACAAAATGTTCAAGAAATTGATTCGCATTGTACTTGTAAATCGAAAAGTTCCTTTTAAATTTCTGTTTTTATTTCATGTCTATTCGATTCATGTTATTTTACAAGAACTGCTCAAATATTTTATAACAAATCCTTACGATGATCATAAAGACATTTTCCTTCCAAAGATAAATACTGAATATAAAAAGCAACAACAACAACAACAAACAATAAACAAAATAACTAAAATGTCCTTCTTAGCATATATTTGAATATTATCCCCACTCTCAGTTACTTTCTTGTATTTGGGTGATTTGCATAACATCAACAGCAGTGGCAGCAAGTCAGTCAACCAGCCACCCAAGCAGGAATATGCAACAAGTCCTTGTTTTTCCTTGACGTTTGTTTTATGCTCTCCATTGCTTGTTTGTTGTTTACACACGCTTCTTTGAAAATAATAAAAAGAATAAAAAAACGCAATAACAACAACTAAAAAAATATTTAAATTAGTTTTGTATTTTGACTGCTGGCGCAAAAACGATGATGATGCCCTTTGTCGTTGGCGCGTGCGCTTGCGCATTTAAAATTATTTAGCATAATTTTTTTATCTCCTGTTTTTTCGTTTTTGGATTCCTCATTTCATTTCAATGATAATGATGGGTCCTATCTGTATGCCTTTCATATGGTGATGATAATGATGATGGTGGTCTTTTCAGTGTTCAGAAGAGAACAGGATTTACTTGATTTAATTATGTCTGCCATAGAGGAAAAAAGTGAACAACAAAAACATTCCCAAAAAACAAAAACGAAATATCTGCTTTACATATCAAACGTAATGGGAGAGTGAGAGGAGACCACAACAACCTCTTTGGAAAGGCAAAATAAACGCATCAACATTATGATAATCACCCAAAATATAATTCCAAATTCACCGGCATTTACTCGGCTACCATGCAAAATAGTAACAACAACAACAACAGTAGTAGTCAGTATGTAGAGAACAAGAGAAAGAGAGAGAGAAAATTAATTTAAATAGATTTTGAATCTTTGTCATGTTGTTGCTGCTATTGAGTGAGTGGTTAAGTTGATTTCAAGTACTCTTCTCTTCTTCTTTCAGTTTATTTTTTGTCCATATGCAGGGGTATTGTGTATTGTTTTGATGACTTTTAACACTTTAACAACGTATGTTTTTATTGTTGTTGCAATTAATTAGTTAATTGAAGTCAAAGCAATACCACAACACAACAAATGATTTACGATTCAGTGTTCGTTTATTTATTGAAATATTTTCAAATGTCGACTTAATTTATTTTTGTACTAATGAAATTGTGATAAATACATATTTCCAAAATAAAAATGCAATTTAAGGATGTACATAGTGTTTATAGGACGAGGAAAATATTTAACAAATGAATTACAAAGTTATTTTAAAATTTTAATTTTCTGTTTACGAAATTTTTTAAAAATTATTATTATTATTTATTTTCAAATGAAAGACGTTTTCAAATGAAATAAGACCAAAGGACACTGAAGACAGAAATAAGATAAGTTCAAATATTGAAATGAATGGGAATATTTTTGATACATGCCACTGTTTTTGGTGTATTTTTATGCGATAGGGACATCATTTTACAAATATTGACGATATGTTGCAGTGGAGAATTGCACAAACCAATGCATAGACGCTATATCGATTCAGTTTCTGAGTCAAAAAAATATACATCCTAAATTAAAATTTTATGCAAACGAACCCAATGTACGATTGTGATATCGAGGTATACAATTTTCGGGAAATTATTTTGGCAAATCTTAGAAAAACGCTACTTGGGCGTTTTAAATGAAAAAATAATTTTGACCCTAAGTAGTAAAAAAAGAATAAAAAGTAAAAAAAAAAATATAAATCATATTAAAAATTTCACCCCAGCGGGAATTTGAACCTTTGTCGTTTGTCTTCTTTTGAACAGATTTTGCAATAGAAGTGTCAAAATTGAATGTAAATGGAAAAATGTTTTTAGGTTAGGTATAGGGGCAGCCCGTCACTAGACTCACTAAGACGATTCTTTTTATTGCGATACAAAAAGTATTTGTACCAAAATATCTAAATAAAAACTATGTATTCTCGTAATTTAAAAATAAATCTTTGAAAACATATTGGATACAAAGAGAGATTTGAGATTTTAATCTACGTTCTTTATTTTTTTATTCCTAATAATAGAAAACATTTAGAGAACTATGTTAGTTAGAATGTTATGGATTTTTGTCATATTATATTCATACCGCAAACATTTGATTCATTATATATGTTTCTGAGTGTGCTAATGCGTTTTGTTTTGGTGTCAGCATACCCACACTGAAAAAAATGCATGCCCGGTTCCAAAGATTTTGTCTTTACTTTAATAATTTTGGTATTGATTCCGAGCCAAAGTCGCGGAGAATACAAGTAAGCATAATTTTAAGGCACAATTCTCTTTTAAATTTGGGTTTTGTGTACTTGTTTCCAGGAAGCAAATTTTAATTTTTCGCTTTTTCAGCTTTTTTTCGTCGTATGCTATTAAAGTCCTTTAAAAATGAGTTAACGACAACTTTATTTTCCTAATTAAGACTCGACTTTTAGTAGAAATTATGCTATGTTTCAAGTAAAAAAAGTCTTTAAAATAAAATGTTGAAAAACATGTCCTATATTTGAACGATTTTTTGCTTTGTAGTCAAGATGCAAAAAGACAACAAATTAAAGACAATTTCATTAAATTTAAAGAATTTTTCTGAATTATTAAAGTCAAATTGACCTTAGCCCAAACATTTTTTTTCATGTTATGATACCCATTTTTAAATCAAATCACTTAATTATAAGGACAATACGACTTCGGTGAAAAGTTTATCGACTTTTGGACAAGGAAAAAACTTTATATTAGAGAAATGCGTCTTCTATGCTAAGCAAAATTTATATTCGTATTTTAATGACATGAAATCTTTGACCTCACGACAATATTTTTTTCATTGCAGGTTCAATCCCCGATCAGAGCGAAAAAAGATTTTAAATTGTAAAAATTAGATAATTAAACAATTGATAAAATAAATAGTAAAATTTGTGAACACATTTTTTTTAGTTTTAAAAGTTTTTATTAAAAAAATTAGTACTTCTACTGGCCCCAGTTCTGCTTTTGCTGGCTAGGTTTTGTTAATTTCGTTATTTCTTTTATTTATGTTTGGTTTGTCCACTGAGACCGGTGATAGTTTACAGACACGCAGAGAAGGAATATGGTCACCCCAACCATGTTCCAAGAGCAAAATGTTACTTTTTCACGGAAAACATGTAGCATGTTTGTCGAAACCATGTTCTTTTCTCGGAAATTATATATCTGATTTCGGAAAGCATGTTATATTTGACGAGAAAAGAATATTTTTCCGACAAAAATGGTACATGGTCGCTGTGAAAAAGTAACATGGTGCTCTTAAAACATGTTTGAGGTGATCATATTCCTTCTCTGAGTGGAGAAATTATTTTAAAAATATCTATTATAATAAATATTAACCCACAAATATTTAATGCTTTATCTCAGTTTTGTGTTGAGACTATGTCAATAAGACTAAAAAATTAGACTTTTTGAAAAACTAAAAATAGTTAAATAATGATTTTTTTTTTCAAAATTATGAAAACTTATTTCGACTTTTTTACAGTTTTTGGCCTAAGTGACTTTTCACTATGTAAAGAAATATTACTCTTTAGCATAAGCTATGCAAAACGTAATATTTCCATTGGAATTCTATTGAAGTGCATAATAAACATGGATTACAGTAAAACCATGAAAGATACCGTCGGCGTCAGTAAAAAAAAATTTACATTACGCTCTCCTTTCTATAAAATTAATGTAAATCTAATTTTAAACTCTAAATTTTACTTTCCCATTGTTAGGGCATAGAGAGAAGTCCATTGTGATACACCAATGTGGTATCACAATGGACTGAATAGTCTAAGTGAGCCTGATACATCGGGCTGCCACCTAACCTAACCTAATCTAGGGCATAAAAAGTCGACTTGTTGATTGTAAGTAACCAAAAAAAGTTGATTGGTGATTTTTAGCCAAAGTGAAAATGTTGATTAAAGAATAGAAAGTTCACAGTTTTTTTGTCACAAGTTAGGTTTTACATTTTGTATTAAATTGTTTTGCAGGTCGACAAATTTGTCTTGTGGGAGGAAAATATAATAACTGAGCTCAAAAAACGGCACTTAAGCCAATTTAACATTAGTTCAGTTCATGGAAATTATTATACTTTATAACAAATGCTCCCAATATCTTGAACTTCGTATGGCACAAAAGACATTTTTGAAATCTCCAATTCATGCCTTCGAAATAAGAAATTTCTTTTGACATATGAACAAAAAATTATGTTAATCTACATTTTCTTTCCTGGTGAATTGCTTGTTTTTCGAGTGTAACTAAATATCCACTACAAAATATTAGACAAATAAAATTTCCATTTATTTTTAGAACGAATCAAATATACAGTCGTTTCTGCACTAGTGTGATATTTAGTTTTAAAGACAAAATTTAATTTTTCTTTACGTGTACACTTTCACATTTTGTTTACATGTCCTGTCACATATTTCAAATATTTTATATTGGCATATTGACATAACGACCCTTGGGAAGTGTTTGCGTACAGATTTTTTGAAATCAAAATTCTGATTTTTTCTTTTGAAAACTTGTTGTTTTAAAATCCCCGAATATATGAAATTGATTAAACCTTTTTGCCAGCGGCGTTTTGTACGATGTTCCACTTGTCGAATTATTACACTGTGAAAATCTATTAGTGTCATCTGGCTTTATTCAAGTTTTTCAATCGATATCCTATAGCAAAAAATTTCGGACTCATTAAGCAAATGTCCGGCAAAGGCGCCTCTAATAGCACATATCCGGTCATATGGATTTCGTTGCATACCTACTAAGATTTAAACGGGCACCATTTAGATTTTACATCCATACACCCACTTTCCGTTCAATACCATAGTCTGACAGCTCTTGACTACTGGACACAAAAACTATTTCTTCCCGCTTTCAGTTGGTCTCTTCGATGAAAGCAAAAGTACATTTGTGTTTTCATGCTTCATTTTTTGTTCAGCATTTTCCATACTCATTTCCATACTGAACACGTATCGAACTTGAATTTATGCTCCTCTGTGCATCCCCTCTCATCATCATCCATTGGAAATTAAGAAAATTTTCACCGTGCTTCAAGACAGCAATGAATTGTGAACTTTTGAGAATGCGTCGGTTAAGAAGACAGCAGCAGTAAATGGCCATAAAGTGAACCAAAAAGCTTTGTTGGAAATATTAGACTTGTGGCTTTGGACAGAACTTCCTGAAGGAGAATTGAATCGTCTTTCAATTCGCAGGAGTTTTATTCCATCAACACCCAAAAAGCTAAGAAAGCCCTTTTCCATCCCCATTTATCGAACGATGTTGCTTTACATGACGCTTATTTTCCTTGAGAGAGGAAGAGCTGCGATGAAATGTAAATTCAATGCCGTTTGACCAAAACCCTACTCGGATGGACTGGCCACCAACCATTATCCATAGACCACTTGGACTTATCTCAAAATTCACCCTACACTTAGGTGGATTTTTTGTTATATTAGATTGCTCCCTAGGATAGAGAGAGGTTACGAATTTGCGTTTTAGTGAATCGCTCTCTTTGTCGCACTCAAAGTAAACAAGACACAGAGCCCATGGCTTGGAAATGATGTGGGAATTTAGAGCCAGCCAGAAAATTAAAACCGGCGCAATTTATTGCAAATAGGCGTAACCCTGGAATCGTATGGAGTTTGTGGTCTAGACTCGTGCTCTTATTTTATTCCTGATTGTATTACTGTTGTTGTTGCTGTTACATAGTTAGCCATTTCTATAAGCAGTGCTCTCGCCCTCACTCTGGCCATATAAGAGAGTACTTGAGTTTCCGCATTGTTTTACATTGGGCTTTGAGTAGCGAAGTATCAAAGAATTCCAAAAACTCTCTTCCCACTTGAGATTGAGAGAATAATAGTAAGTTGTCAAGGGGTTTCTCTCCGACTCTCCAATTCATTTGGTATGAGTGTTTGTGGTTCAATACGAAAATCACTTTCCAGTCTGTTGTTTAGGAAATCCAATATGAATTTTCTATCTTGTCTCTTTGTTACACTCGCGCTGTGTTATGGAGATAACTGCTGTTTCCGTTACTCTTTAGATTTGAATGGCTGCCTTTGAGTGGTGTACAGCTAGACTCTTCTAACACTTGGCAGTCTTTAGCATTACCATCTCTTTTACACCTTAAGGCCTGACTGGAAATATGCTGCTTGTTCTTCCCTCTTCTAGATGACTTCTCCTTTTGTTCCAACATCGATGAACTGCCGTGTATATGGATGGGTGTGTGTGAGCGTGTGTGTTCTCCCCGACTCGCATGGTTTGTAGTGTGTTTTGTGTGCCCGTGCTATTGCCTATCGTCGTCATCGTCGTTCTTCTACTGACTATCATCGACTGACGACTGTGTGCGCGCCTTGTATTCCATTTGATGGGATTGTGTGCGACCGACCATTGCCGTGGTGGTATTTGTGTGAGAGTGTGTGTTTTTGGTTTCTAGTGTGGCGTTTTTGGTTTCTTTGCCTTCTGCTTGCTCTCTGTACCTTCGTTTGACGATGCATGACGTTAGTTCACTTCGATAGCTCCACGAGTTTACACGTGAATATTTTAAAGTCTCCGCATAAATAAGAAATAAGAAAAATTCATATTAATTCATTGCCACACACACACTCACCAACACATGTCTGAATTGAAAAAATAAATAATAAAATAGAAATTTTGATTTGAATTCGAATACAACGATTTGCAATCAAAATTCGATAGATCAAAAATAATTAAACATAAAAAGTACACTCACAAAAATTAAGAACAACAGCAAATTTCGAGTGCTAAAAATCGGTGATAATTAAAAAACAAATTTAAGCAAAACAACGGCGCGTTTACGCGAGTGCGGATTTGAATAACAGAAAACCAAACCAACTTGGAAAAGTGCTCAAAACTTACATAAAATTTTAATAGAGTGACAAAGCTTAAAATACAAAATATTTTTGAAAAAAATGCAAATATTGCTTGAATAAAAAAATAAAAAAGCAGAAACTTTTTTGAAAAATTAAATACCAAAACCCAGTGATTTTCTTAACTATACAAAACCAACAAGAGCTTTTGTAAGCCACAGCCGTCGGCGATTTAAATTTTAATCGCCTTTCCCCTCAACTTGTTGCTTTTTTTGTAATCTTGGTTTTTGAAAGCCGCGGCGCTGGAACTGCCGCTTTCACCACCCCAAACACCATTTGCTGGCCGAGAATTTTCCTTTGATTCCGTTACCACGCAAGACTTCAAGACGGTTGCCTCAAGGTTCGAGTGGAATGAGCATAGGGACCCTGGTCTTTCTTTTGACAGATCGGTTTTCAAAGTCGTTAAACTGAGCCCCAACTTGGAGCCCTACCCCGCCAGCGTGGAGGGCCTGAACAGCCCTAGAGCGGTGGGGATGGCCGCCACCTCGTACATGACGCCCTCTAGTGGCGATCTCGATATGGCTCTGGGTGGTGGTTATCACACCTCTTCGCCTCGTTCGGCCGCCGATGCCGGTGAAATGAAATATATGCAGCACCATCATCACCACCACAGTGCAGCAGCTGCAGCGGCTGCTCATCACCAGTTGCCCTCATCGCCCAGTCCAAGCACAATAGGAGCTGGCGGTCCTGGGGGCCCTGGAGGGGTTTCCTCTGGCAGTCTTAGTTCGGTAACACCTACTGGGGGTCTAAGTTCAAATCCCTGGACAGCATTGCATCCTTCAGATCCCTGGGCCCTACAGTCACACCATTCCCACCATCATCCTGCCGATGTGAAGCAGGAAATGTCCCATTTGTCTCAACAGCACCGTGTGCAACAGGGTATGGCCTCACCACATGCCTGGCATGCACCCGTTCATGCTGCTGCCCATTACGCTCCTACGGGAGGCTCACCGCTACAATACCACCACGCCATGAATGGTATGTTACATCCTGCCCATCCACATCATCAAGGTGTTGCTCCGCTCCACCATGCCTTAAGGGGCGAGTCTCCCTCGCTGCCCATTCATCCCCACCATATGCACGGCGATCGCGATGTCAGTGGTGGCGAAGAAGACACTCCAACCTCTGACGACCTAGAGGCATTTGCCAAACAATTCAAACAACGCCGCATTAAGTTGGGATTCACTCAGGCCGATGTGGGCCTTGCCCTGGGTACCCTGTACGGAAACGTATTCTCCCAGACCACCATTTGCCGATTCGAGGCTTTACAGTTGAGCTTTAAGAATATGTGTAAACTGAAACCATTGTTGCAGAAGTGGCTGGAGGAGGCAGATTCGACCACAGGTTCGCCCACAAGCATTGACAAAATTGCCGCCCAGGGTCGGAAACGCAAGAAGCGAACCAGCATCGAGGTCAGTGTAAAGGGAGCCCTCGAACAACATTTCCACAAACAGCCAAAGCCCTCCGCTCAAGAAATCACAGCACTGGCTGATAGTCTGCAGTTGGAGAAGGAGGTGGTGCGGGTTTGGTTCTGCAATCGAAGGCAGAAGGAGAAACGTATGACACCGCCCAATACAATGGGAGGTGATATGATGGACGGCATGCCGCCAGGTCATATGCATGCCCATGGAGGCTATCATCCCCACCACGATATGCATGGCAGTCCCATGGGAACACACAGTCATAGCCATAGTCCGCCCATGTTGAGTCCCCAAAACATGCAGACACCGACGGGCCATCAGCTTGCGGCTCACTAGCAATCAGAAATCCAGGAGTCGAACTCAGCTGCAGCTGCGTCAACTCCTGCCTCCCTGCACCAACAGCAGCAACAACAACAGCACCAACAACAACACCAGCAACACCAACAACATGGTCCGCAGACACCGTCTTCATCGGGCGGCTCGTCGGCGACCATGACAACGAATGTGATGTCACCTCAGAGCCCGCTAGGATCAAACAATGCTGCCAATAATAACAACAATAACAATAACAACGACAATGATCATTTGTCCCAAGTCAAGCAACAACAGCAAGCTTCGTCCATAGCGGCCGCTGCAGCAGCCGCTATGTACATTGATCCCATGCGCTATCACAATGCCGCCGCTGCTGCTCACCATCATCACCATCAGCATCCACACTTGAATCCCGCCCATCATCCACATTTATTCCATACCAGCGATCAAGCTCTCCAACATTCATCGTCGGCGGCGGCTGCAGCAGCCCATCACCAGCACTTGCAACAGCCCCAAGCCTCACCAGGAGCTGGTAGTGCAAGTGGGGGAGTACTGCAAGCCTCGTCATCGGCCGCCTCCCCATCCTCGGTGTCCTCAGCTCTGGGTGTCAGTGGTGCAGCTGGTATGCATCACCTGAACTTGAATCCGCACTCGTTGCATCACCATCAACATCAGCAACAGCATCACCACCATCAACAGCAACAACAACAATTGCATGCACGCCGACTCTTCGAGTGGAGCTTGCAATTCGGAGCAGCAGCAGCTCCGGGGGCTGCGGTAAGGCATTTTAATTCGTTCGGTGGATCCGGGGAATAGCATTCGTCAGCTGCTGCTGCGGCAGCAGCTTCAGCCGCATGGTTTGGCTATGAGTCGTCCTAACTTAATGGGAACGTAATCGGGAAGCCAAGATGCTAGATGCTGAACTACGGAGAAAAAGGAGAAGCAAGTCAAAGGTGTCCCCCTCAGATTTGGTCGAAATGTTTGGTTAGACCCATTGGGGGTGCATCCAAACCTTTAGGCTAAATCTTGGTCCATGATTTAAGGGAGACTATACGACCAGAGTAGGATCAATGCGGAGCCCATATATCCCTGCAGACCTCTGGGGGTTTAGCAACCTCGCCCCTCCCACTCCTCCTTGGATCTGAGGTGAAGTAACAAAGGAAACAAAGCTGAACCAGTGCATTAGTCTGTGTTAATTTAAGCTAAAAATCCATTGTTTTTTTTAAGTGAGTGAGTTTTTCTTATGCTAAAGAAAAAAATGTTTGTAAACTAATTGAGAATTCTTAAAGAAAAATTTATTTTTAAACTACAAATGAAACTGAAAAAAAGTTTTTAAAAAACTTTATGAAAGAGAATTTTTATGAAAAAGAAAAAAAAAATGAGAAGAAAGATAAAAAACAAAAGGCAATTCAAATCAAACGAGTTACAAAGTGATGTTTTATAAACAATATTTTAGTTTTGTTTAGTTCTTTTTTAGTTTTTTTGTTAAAAAAATATTTTCTAAGCAACAAAACGGGCCGCCGGGTAAGAGAACAAAATGAA
Source organism: Haematobia irritans (assembly GCF_050003625.1). Taxonomy (NCBI): domain Eukaryota; kingdom Metazoa; phylum Arthropoda; class Insecta; order Diptera; family Muscidae; genus Haematobia; species Haematobia irritans. Next base: position 224,337,484 of record NC_134400.1, on the reverse strand, counting down.
ACGGTATCTGAAGAAAAAATTACATTTTTAAAAATATGTGTTAAAAAGTGTATAAATTTATAACAAAACTTCTAAAAAAATGCTGAACCAACGTCTCAACTATGGCAAAGGCGGCAAGGTAAAGTTTTTTTTTTTCATCATGAAAAATCATAACACTTTTTAACACTAAACTCCTTTTTAAACTAAAACACCTACACCTTGTTATTTGATGTCCCCTCTCAAGGGAACTATTTGACTGGGTATAGACCGGGACACTTCATTTGCTCTCTTTACCAAAAGAACCCCAATTCGACAAACTTAGGCCCTCATTCCAAAACTCTTGTGTATATAGTTAAGTCATTAGTAAATAGGTAACTTTTTTTTAATTTTAAAACATAAAACAATCTCTTAAATACAGAAAGAAAATTAAAAATACAAAAAAAAATCACCTTCAATGAAATGAGGAAAAATAACCACAAAAGAATATTTCTTAGTTATTCTTAGTCAAAAGGTATTGTAGGAAGGGATTCCCCAAAAAACCCTAGTATACTTGTAAAAAAAAATGTATCGATGATCCTACAATCTTTCAAGGAGGAGGGGAAAATTGCAAAATAAACTACATACAAAATATGGCAAGAGCTATACAAAAAAAAATAAATAAATAAAACATTAAACTAGTTAAAATTTTATGGAAATTTTCTAGGCATAAGTAAATACAACATTGTACAAGAATTTCTTATTTTAAAGAAAACACAATTTAAAGATTTTGCATTCAACTCTCTCTCTCTCGAACTCTATTTGTCTTTCCCTCATACATGCAAGGATATTTTTCTTTTCTTTGAAAGGAAATTTTTAGACAAACAAAAGAGTTTTCTTTAAGGGTAAACCAATATATATTTCCGATTTTGTTTGTCTAAAATTTAATTTCGCTAAAAAGAAAAAATGTTTGTGGGTACCCCTTGTCCACTTTAGGACTCTTTTTGTTAAGTGTATAAAAAATGTTTTTTTTTTCTTCTTTTATTCAATGTGAAGTGTAATATTTTTTATGTAATAGGTTTATATATATAAATATTTTTAAATAAATTTTAGTTTGTATATTTCTCATTTTTTATTGTATAAAAAATTTATAAAATTATTTTTTTTTTTATAATTTTTCCACACACACACACCACAAAAATTCCTATATATATATACAAAATTTAAAATAAATATGTGAGAAAAAAATTCCAATTTTTAAGTGTTGAACATTTGTAAGAAATTGTAAGCTAAAACTTTAATCGAAATACATACGAAACATAAACAAACAAATTAATGGTAATTTAATGGCTACACAAAAATACAATTTATTAAATATGTATTTAAAAATTAAACAGAAATATAATTCCATAGTAAAAGCAACATTCCTTCAATGAAATTGTAAAAAGAAAAAAACAACCCAATCATACGATTTAACTGTAATATTAAATAATTAAATGGAAAGAAGGATAAAACAAGAAAAAACACAAAAAACAAGTCAAAGGTTCTTACCACCATTCTATACAAAACAAAAACCAAGAAAAAAAAACACAAAAAATAAATAATATTAAAAAATTACAAAAAAAAAACCTAAGCATCTTTTTATTTGAGATTTGAAAAAAAAAAATCTAGCAAGAGTCGTTGCTAAAGATATGGTGGGATTTGGGCAAATTGGGATTTGATTGAAATGGCTTTCAGATTGATTGGAAATCACATTCAAAGATGGATATTCTATTGTGTCAACCTACTAATTAAACTTGGTATCATTTTTCCTGTGATCATTAATGACGATTTTAAAATATATATATTTTTGCAAAACAAGGCAAATAGTTGAAGAAATTTTGATTCTTAGTTATAAAAAAGTATTCGTCTTGCAATCAATTGATGAGGCCTACTAGAAGTTTACAATCAGAGTTGAGAGGTATAATTTTTGAATTTTTTCGTCCTTTCGTACTTTTGCTGAATTCGTTACTACAATTTTTTTATGAAGAAGTCAAAACGATAATACCCTTGTATCCATATTAAAGACAAGTGAACCACACCAGGATTACTTTTGAGAAAATTTTAACTTAACTATATTTCAAATGCCTATATAAATATTTTTCTGCAAATTGATAGAAATTTATTAATAATAATAATTAATATTTTCACTGGTTAAAGAAAATTTCGTGAAATAAAATGGGTTTAGAAATTGTAAAAATATCTTTTGCGCATTTTTGGTAAAATTTACAACTTTTAGGAAATTCTGAATTATATTCCCAAAAAAGGGTTCAGAGTTTCCCGAGTTTAAAAAAAGTAATCTTGCTGCTTCAATTGTGTATACTTTTTTGTTATCTTTTTATTTAATTTAACCTATGAACAGAAAAAAATAATAAAGTAAAGTAAACTTTCTCATAGTGGGGAAATTTTAATTAAATCATAATAATAACCATGCACTAAAATAAAGCAAAATTGGCTTTAGTGCCCTGAAGGGTTTATTATTCTTTGACTGAAGAGTGACTTGTCTTTTAAAATGTTCCTCTAGCCTGAATAATATTTTTATGGCTCTAAAAGTAGATTAGTCGATTTTGTTTTGAAGTATCCAAAGTCGATTACAAAAAATCCATAATTCCATATAGCACTGTGGTCACACAAACGGCGTTGGTATTATATTCGAGTTTTTTCGTGTTTGCAATAAATAATCGTGGATGCGACTACATTCTCAAAAAAAAAAAAATAATAATAGGCCTTAATTATTTGCCTAACCGGGGGACAAAAATAGAAAAAAAAACTTCCAAAACAACATTAATGATTTGCAAATAAATAAGCCTATTAATTGCATTAATCGATTCTGGTCAATTGGGTCGATTTTGAAATTATTCATTAGTAAGTCTATTGTGAATTTTCGATTTTTTTTTAACAAAGAAAGTAGGCTAGTCGAAGCATCGCGTTTTTGAATTATGGTATAATCAAAATATTTAAGATTAGATGAAAAAATCGTCGATATTTAACATGCAAGTATTTTATGTATTTTGTCTGCTGGAATTGGTAGAAGAATAAAATAATTCCTGACAATATTTGGGGAATTTTTAATAATAAGTTACTTACTGGCTTACAAATGATGTATAATCAACTACATGCATATAAAAAAAATATATAAAATAAATAAATTTTGTAATGTTTTATTCTATATATAACAATATTTTGCCTTCAGATATATTTGTATAGTTTCTTTTATTTAGTTTTTCTTTACTCCAGTAGTGCCGTTGGAAATCGATTTACTACACTCTTAGAAAAATATGTTTTTCATATGTTCCGATATAAACAAAATGTGTTTCGGGCACAATTTTAAAACACAATATATTTAAGTGCAAACATGTAATGTTCCTAAACTAACACTAAATGTTTGGGACATCTATGTTAATATGTTAGAATATATTATGTTTGGGGCATGAATGTTTCGTAAAAATCATATGTGTGAATACAAACATATATAAATTTACAAATTTCAACTAAACATACATATGTTGTGATATTTTATTCAAAGCGACAGAGAGAGTATAGAGAGAAATAGAGATGGAAACCGGGAGAGTTGACGAAAGATATCAATATAACACAGCAAAAGAGTCAAAAGAGAACAATTTCTGTGAAACCGCTTGTATGTTGTTTCGGAAAACTGTTTTATGATAAGGCCAAAAATTTGATATGTTTAAGTCTAAATATTATTTAATTTGAATAAAGAGAATATACATTCTGAACCAAGAGAATAGACATTTGAAAAACAAACAGCTTATGTTTTCGCCTTGAGAGCAGCATTTTATGTATGTGTGGACATGTGTTTTGTTTATCATTTTGGCATAATTTTTTTCTTGGTTCGTTAAAAGAAATCAGGGGTCTTCATAAAAATAACGAAAGGGCACTATACTCTTTTTAGAGTTGGGACGGTAAAATGAAATAAGGAGGAAATAGTGAAAAATTACACAGTAAAATGTAAAAAAACAAAGTTTAGTTTCTCTTTATTAAAAAGTAGTCCACGAGGAGTTGACGGATACCATCAAATATAAAAGCGGGCATTAAGTTCGACTTTTACAGCTAAAACAATTTAAAAAGTTTATTTTCTTTAAAATGAATTATTAAAGAAAAATAAAAGGAATTTTAGAGCGATGGTGTTAAATGCTAGTAAAAAACTGTTCACTCCTAAATAAATTTATGTTTATATTATAAAATTATGTATGTATGTTTATACTCGACTCCACGTTCTTCTTTTGTTAGTTTTTGAATTCCTTCCAAATTTTAAAGTTTTGTACAAAAACAGTTTTTTATTACAAGATTGTTATTTTTGCAATAAAAAATAATATTTTATCCAAAAATCATTCAATTTCGTTTATATCAAGCACTGTTACTGACTATAAATCTTAAATAACGCACATTTCGATGTTTCATTTAAAAAAATAATATAGTATAAATATAAATGTGTAAATTAAAAAAAAAAAAAAAAAAAACAAAAAAAATGTTCGGTCGGAGCAGGGATTGAACCCACGACCCTTTGCATGCAAGGCAGACATGCTAACCACTGCTCCACGTGGCAAACAAATGTATGTTTCTGTTAAATAATGTTATGTTTGCATGGGCTCGTGGGCGCTGCAAACTATGCTATATAAATGTAACTTAAAACGATAATTATCTACTGGTGACTATAACAGCTACGTAGCCCAGTGGATAGTGTGTTGGCTTACAAACTGTACGGTCCTCGGTTCGATTCTCCGTGCAGGCGAAAGGTAAAATTTAAAAAATTTATAAAAGTGAATAATTTCTTCAACATTATTTGTATTACAGAGAAAGGTGCCAAGAACTAAAAAATTTCGTGGAAGTGAAAATTACGAGTATGTTAGGGAATGAGCACAATCGTGTTTGGGAAAATTCTTCCAAGCATATAATATTTTTGGCTCAAAATGCTTCCAAACATATAATATGTTCACATAAAACAAACATATTAATGTTTCGGCAGTATGCAATAATATATGTGCTTCCTGCAAAATATGTTTGGAACATATGTTAAAGAAGCGATTTTTTTTGAGGGTGTAGAGTTTTAATGCCATAAAAAGACAATCAATGAGCCCTTCTTCATTTTCAAATATTCAAGATCGACATAGTAACAATAAAAACAGTTGGATATTTTTTAGTAAAATATTTAATTTTTTTTTAAATGCAAAAAAAGTTATTTGAACTTCTTATGGAATGCGTTGAAGACACCCACCCAGCAAAAAAAAAAAAATTGGAAGTTCTTCCAAAGGCACAACTTTAAAAGCACTTCCAGAAGATGCACTCCCAATGATGTTCTTTATTTTAACTACCCAGGAAGTTCGTTTAATTCAAATTTTTATAACTTGTTTTTTTCATACTTTTAATGTGTAATTTTTACTTTTTTTGTTTCAAATAGGTTAAAAACAGAGTAAGAATTCATATAATGGTACAAATAATTTAAATTTTGTCGAAAAAAATGCTAAATCGAATCTGAAAAAAACGTTTCCGACAAGCGTTAGAATCGATTAAAAATTATAAAAATTATTTATTTGACAAAATATCACAGAATTTTTTAATTTACATCCAAAACATTGAATTCGGATCACACCTAAAGAAGTGACGCAAATTCAGTGCAACGGCTGTTGAAATGGAGGACTTCCGTCCTATGACAAGCCCATGTTAAATTCATAGCTTCTGCGTCAATTTTGCACCACTTCCGGATCCAAAAAGAACATTTTCATTACTTTTTTGGCGACGCTTTTTTTGCTGGGCAGCAAAACAAGTGTCGCCAAAAAAGTAGTGGGAAAGTGCTTTTTGGATCCGGAAGTGGTGCAAAATTGGCGCAGAAGCGATGAATTTAACATGGGTTTGTCATAGGACGGAAGTCAACCTTTTCCACAGCTGTTGCACTGAATTTGCTGCACTTTTTAAGGTGTGATGCGAATTCAGTGTTTTGAATGTAAATTAAAGAAAAATTTGTGATATTTTGCCAAAAATATATATATATATAATTTTTTATAATTTTTTTATGATTTTTAATGCATTCTAACCTTTGTTCGAAACTTTTGATCTCAAATATTTCTAAAAAATCGCAATTTTTCTAGAATGGATTCAGCATGTTTTTTTTGACAAAATTTAAATAATTTGTACCATTTTATTAATCCTTACTCTGTTTTTAACATATTTGAAACAAAAAAAGTTTAAATTGCCCTTTAAAAATATGAAAAAAGCGAGTTATAAAAAATTGAATTAAAATAACTTCCAGAGTAGTTAAAATAATGAACATGGAGGACACTTTTTGGAAGTGCTTTTAAAGTTGTGCTGGGCAGTTTTGTAGTTTTTAACTCCAGACTACGAAATTAATTAATTATGTCTAATTTGTCGTAAAATATTTACTTATGTGTGTGGGATCGGCATTTGTATAATAGTTTAATTCAAATTTTCTAAAATTACACAGAAAAAAATTCCTTATTTAAACTAACGGTTAATTTAACTTATTTTTATTGGAAAAAATTTATTTACTAGTAGTTGAATTTTATTATCTTTTTCGAAATTTTCCACAGTTTAATGAAGTTTTACATTTTGTTAGTATGTCTCAAAAATTTTATAAACTAAACGTGAGTAAAAAGTTTAATGACCGTTCACATAAGATCAATGTGAACTAAAGCAAAAGAGGATTTTCGTACGATTCCCAAAAATAATAAGAATGAACTACTGTATGGTTAAAATGGTCATGAATTGGCGCCAATGATTTTCTTCTTTACTTTTAATTAATTTTTTCTTCTATGAAAGGATATAATTTCGTGAACTGCAGTTCAAAAGTACAATAGGGCATTAAATTTTCATGGTTTTAGCAATGATTTGTGGACATGTGGAGTAGAATTTAGTTCAATTTTCGGGCGAGGTGTTCATTCTTCCTATAAAACAGTTTACTTTTTTCTCTGTGTACCCTACCAAAAAGCTAACTAATCCTTGCTGATTAGTTAACTTTTATATATGTTGATAAATAGTTTGTTTTGATGGCCGAAGAAAAATTCATTTATTAAAAAATAAATTTGTTTCACTTTGCATTAACCTAATCCTACTCGGCTATTAGAAAATTTAATTAAAAAATCTAAATATTAAATAAAATACAATATTTTTAAAAACGCATTGCTATACTACTTAATACTCACTTTATATTCAAAATTTATATAGACATATATATATCGTATTACAAAATAATTTAAATAGTCACTTTTCAAAAGCATTTAAACAAATTAAATCAATCTTTACCTCTTTCCATCTGGCCTCTGGGGGGGATCTATTTGAAAACAGTTAAAAATTACACTAAATCATAAAAAACAGTTTATTTTACAACTCAGTTTCATTCATTATTCATATATACATATTAATAATAAATATTTATTAAATCATCCATTAAACATCATTAAAAATGAATTTATTTTGAGACAAACATGTTCGCTAATCTTGGCGCACGGCTCAATCATTCATTCCAACACATTTAGCAGTTGTTTGTTGTTATTTTGTTATTTTTTGTTTAGAATGCATATTTGTTAAAAAAAATGTTTTAATTGTTTTAAACAACTGTAAAGAAGATAACTAAATACAAAAAAATAATAAATATTCACGTTTATGTTGTTAGAAACATTTGGAACTAAAACATTTTGATACGTTCATTAAAAATCATTCATATGCAATCATCACCATCATTTATCTTATTCGTCACAGTAACAATGTATTTAGTATTTCATGTATTAATCATATTGTTGAATTATATCTTTGGGCCACTGTATTATAGAATTATTTACACTTTTATGAGATGTGATTAGTAGTCTGAAATAGTTTGTAGGATAATTAGATTAAAATTGGAGATATTTTTAATGCAAATCTGTTTGGCAAAATAATATTAGAATTTTAATTTGTAATTAGATGAAATTGAAAAACCATAAAAAAGAATCAAGAAAAACAAATAACATACAAGGGTGGTTCTGAATCATTCAAACCAAATGGATAAGTATTTTTTCCCATTTTGTCACCCAATTTTTATACCCACCACCATAGAATGGTGACGGGGGTATAATAAGTTTGTCATTCCGTTTGTAACACATCGAAATATCGATTTCCGACTATATAAAGTATATATATTCTTGATCAGGGAGAAATTCTAAGACGATATAACGATGTCCGTCTGTCTGTCTGTCTGTTGTAATCACGCTACAGTCTTCAACAATGAAGCAATCGTGCTGAAATTTTGCACAAACTCGTCTTTTGTCTGCAGGCAGGTCAAGTTCGAAGATGGGCTATATCGGTCCAGGTTTTGATATAGTCCCCATATAAACCGACCTCCCGATTTGGGGTCTTGGGCTTATAGAAATCGTAGTTTTTATCCAATTTGCCTGATATATGAAATCTAGAGGTACTTTATGACCATAAAGAGGTGTGCCAAAAATGGTGAGTATCGGTCCATGTTTTGGTGTAGCCCCCATATAGACCGATCTCGCGATTTTACTTCTTGGGCTTATAGAAATCGCAGTTTTTATTCAATTTACCTGAAATTGGAAATCTAGAGGTATTGTATGACCACAAATACGTGTGCCAAAAATTGTGAGTATCGGTCCATGTTTTGGTATGGTCCCTATATAAAACGACCTCCCGATTTGGGGTCTTGGGCTTATAGAAGTCGTAGTTTTTATCCAATTTGTCTGAAATTGGAAATCTAGAGGTATTTTAGGACCTTAAAGAGGTGTGTCGAAAATGGTGAGTATCGGTCCATGTTTTGGTATAGCCCCCATATAGACTGATCTCCCGATTTTACTTCTTGGGCTTATAGAAACCGCAGTTTTTATTCAATTTACCTGAAATTGGAAATCTAGAGGTATTGTAGGACCACAAATACGTGTGCCAAAAATTGTGAGTATCGGTCCATGTTTTGGTATGGTCCCCATATAAAACGACCTCCCGATTTGGGGTCTTGGACTTATAGAAACCGTAGTTTTTATCCAATTTGTCTGAAATTGGAAATCTAGAGGTATTTTAGGACCATAAAGAGATGTGCCGAAAATGGTGAGTATCATGAAAATCATGAAAATTGCTTGAAACTTAATGTAAAATTTCCAGATTTTACTTCTCGGGTGAAAATCTACAGATTTAAGATTTCAAGTCAAGACGTTATTTTATAATTTTCTTGCACACTTACAAGAGATGTTAATGATTCATCTAAAACTTAAACAAAAATGGTTCTTATAAATCCAGAATCTGATATAGTCCTCATAGGTGAAATCTTTAAATTTATCTTCGGGAAGTGTCCTCAAGCCCTCCTGAAATTTCAAAGGAAACCCTAATATTTGGTTCATGGTGGTGGGTATTTAAGATTAGGCCCGGCCGAACTTAGTGCTGTATATACTTGTTTTCAATCGATTTTTAATGTGTAATTTTGTAAAATGTGAAATTTTCGTTCTTTCATTCAAAACTAAAAAAACAAATTGATTCTACCAGTTGGAGTTGAATTTATCTTTGCACTCAAAAAATGTTTACTTGGATCCAAAGAATGTGAACTTTCCTTAAGGATTTTGGGATTGATTTTAAAAAAGTATTTTTTTCATAATATTGTAGAATTTGCCTTGTTTAAAATTTAGCTTGCATAATATTTCATACTAGGTCAATAATTTTTCTATAAACCAAGGATTGCTTGAATTATTGATAAATTTAAATTTATGAATTTTATTTTTAAAAGTATAATTGTGCATATTTATGTGTTGGTAAGGAGCTTTCTTAATATTTCTCAAATAAAAAAAGGAAAAAAATCTTAATTATTTCATTAGATCTTGATGTAAAATTTGCTTGATATCTCAAATTATTTCCGATTTAATGAAGCCAACATTTTTTAGTTGAAGATCACAAATTTTATACTCAACTGAACAGTGTTTTAATGTACATATAATGTGAAAATTAAATTTTATATTAACGAATTTAGCCACTAAAATCGAAAATAAATCAGTAAAAACTTTTTAAAAAGTTTATCTGCTTTTTAAAGGTGGGTATTAAGTTCGAGATTAGCCGCTAAAATCGTAATTTTTTATACCCTCCACCATAGGATGGGGGTATATTAACTTTGTCATTCCGTTTGTAACACATCGAAATATTGATCTAAGACCCCATAAAGTATATATATTCTGGGTCGTGGTGAAATTCTGAGTCGATCTGAGCATGTCCGTCCGTCCGTCCATCTGTTGAAATCACGCTAACTTCCGAACGAAACAAGCTATCGACTTGAAACTTGGCACAAATAGTTGTTATTGATGTAGGTCGGATGGTATTGCAAATGGGCCATATCGGTCCACTTTTACGTATAGCTCCCATATAAACGGACCCCCAAATTTGGCTTGCGAGGCCTCTAAGAGAAGTAAATTTTATCCGATCCGGCTGAAATTTCGTACATGGTGTTAGTATATGGTCTCTAACAACCATGCAAAAATTGGTCCACATCGGTTGATAATTATATATAGCCCCCATATAAACCGATCACCAGATTTGACCTCCGGAACCTCTTGGAAGACCAAAATTCATCTGATTCAGTTGAATCTTGGTACGTGATGTTAGTATATGGTATCCAGCAACCATGCAGGAATTGGTTCCTATCAGTCCATAATTATATATAGCCCCCATATGAACCGATCGCCAGATTTGACCTCCGGTTCCTTTTGGAGAAGCAAAATTCATCCGATCTGGTTGAAATTTGGTACGTGGTGGTAGTATATGATATTTAACAACCATGCCATATCAGTCCATAATCATATATAGCCCCCATATAAACCGATCCCGAGATTTGGTTGGAGGAGCAAATTATATCCGAGTCAGTTGAAATTTGGTACATTGTGCTAGTATATGGCCGTTAACAACCATGCCTAACCTAACCTAACCTATACATAGCCCTCAGATAAATCGATCCCCAATCACACAAAAATTGGTCTATACACCCAGAAAAAAGGGGCTCTGATGCCAACTGAACTTTATTTTAGTTCATGAAGATTAGTTGATTTTAGTTAAATTTTGCACAATATGAGTAAATGTTCCTTACTTGAATAATGTTTTGCTAACTTTAATGACGTGAACTAAAAATAAGAAAAAAAGTTGTATACAAATATAGTGCACAATTTTACTAAAATATAAAATAGTTCATATTTTCCTAAAATGGCAGAAGTTTTCTTAAATTGAGTTCATAAGTCTCTCAAATGAGTAAATTTTACTAAAATTGTCAGTCATGAACTTCGTATAGCGCTAAGGACATTTTAGCAATTTTTAAATCCAATTTTTTCTTTCAACATATGAAATTTTCTTAAACAAGAAAAAAAAACATAATTATTTTTAATAAATTTTCTTCAATATGACAAAAATTATTAACTTATTTGTAACATGTTGAAATTAGAAAACTATTTTAGTTAAAATTTTCTAAAATAAACCTACATTTTCTTCCACGGTGGGTTCACTTTTTTTTGGGTGTATCAAGTTCATAATTCTATATAGCCCCCATATAAGCGACCCCCATATTTCAATTCCGACTCCCTACGTACCGTGCAAAAGTCCAGATCTATTCGTAATTATTTGTAGATTTACATATACATAACTTTTTTGTCTAATATATACCATGTATGGACTAATTCACAATGTAGAAAACGATGTTAAGAAGTTTTAAGATACCACAACCCAAGTAATTCGATTGTGGATGACAGTCTTTCGTAGAAGTTTCTATGCAATCCATGGTGGAGGGTACATAAGATTCGGCCTGGCCGAACTTACGGCCGTATATACTTGTTTATAGTTGATTTTTTGTTCTAACTAAAGAATTTCTTGAATTAATTAAATTTTCAATTGAATATATTTGAAATAAAAAAATATTAAGAAAATTCTTCTTTCACTTTACCGACGGCTATACCATAACATGCAATTTATAGACTTGCAGAAGGCGTAAAAAGAAGTTTATTGAAGATTCCAGTATAATGACAAGGACAAACTGACTGAACACAGCAATTGGATATTCCCAATTTAGAACAGCGGGAGATTGAACGGTGCATTGAAATACTCCTGTAGAATATCTGTGAACTATATAAGCGGAAGTTTTGACTCATTGCGTTAATTGAAGTGAAGTGGGTTCAAAATTCAAATTCCAAAATTTTTTGAGAAGCACTCAAAAAAAAAAGTGGCATTACTAACGCCGACATGATAAAAAAGTAAATAATTTTCTTGAAATTGAAGTATATTATTGCAAAATTCCTTTTTTTTTTTGGCTCTCAAGGAAGCTTATGGAAGTTTTCGTATTTTTCGAATAGTATCTTGAAATTAGATAGTTTAGTGTGCAAAGTTTAATAAAGAAAATAAAGGCAATTCAGAATGGATCCATGGTCCATGAAAAATTCAAAAGGTAAAGAAAAAACTTTAATTTATAATCCATTAAATAATAATATAATTAAAAGTCAATTCACAATTTTTGATAAACTATGAAATGTGTCCACAAACCTTCGGTTATTGTTATAGAATGTAGGCCGAATTAAAAATATCTTTTTATGGATAATGAAAGTTACTATAGCCCCTGGGAAAGATGGAGGATCTAAAATCTTTCCAATTTTTTTCGTTTTAATTTTATTTTTTATTGCCAAAATTTGTATTTCGTTCAAATGATGAAATTCCAATTCTATATTGCATCATCCCTTTTGTTTTCATGCGAGTGTGTAAAGTCCAATGAAAATTGTCGTATTTTTGAAAATTTCTTGTATAAAAAGGGGGATGTACAAATAAAAATCAAATTTTTATAATAAAATTAATTTAATTCAATTGATCCGGTTTTAATCTAAAACACTTGACATTATTGTTGATCAAAAACAAACATAAAACACTCACAATTTTCTCTCGAAAATTCATTGACTTTTATCAAACGAATAACAACATCGATAAATATTACACCTTGAGGCTTAATTTGATGTATTCAATTAAATATTTCATTTCTCGAAAATGTCAAAGTCATTAGGTAAAAGTACATTTTATATGAATTTATCACAAATAATCAGATTAATTGTTCAAATTATTTGTTTGGTTTTGAAATAAAAACATTTTTTAAAATTTTTTATTTGTGTGGTGCAAAGGATACAAATTATCAATTATTAATTGTAAATCAAAATTTTAAGACTTATTTTTACAACAAATTATTGATCATATAAATTATGATTTTAGTAAGTTATTTATAAATTTTAGAAACAAATTCAAGCAATTCTTGGTGAGATAAATGCATTTTTTATATCAAAAATTTTATATCTGTAATTTGAGAATTTAATTTTGTGTTCCCATTGTCGCCTTTTGACGTTGTAATTTTCCCCACCACTATGGCGTCAGTGAATTGTGTTTGTATTTTTGCTTCAATATAACAGAGGGTTTGCGTGTGTTTTTGCGTGCATACAACCGTGTCAATAATTACCCGTGGGACCAGACCCCCAAAGCCATGTTCCATCAGGCGAGCTAACCACTTGGCTAGTTACTACTAAGACCTCCAAATGATAATGGAGAATGGGAAAGAAAAAACACCAAGTAGAACATGGGAGGGAAAAAGCTTTCGAGTCTAGGGTAACAGCAGGCAACCATCAGGCAGTCATTACATCCAGATTACAATGCCAACCGAAAAGCAGTAACTGAAAATTGAAAATGTTCCAAACAGAAATACACTCTCAAAATAACAACTGACAAAATAATAAATTTGCACAACATCGACAACAGTGTACTCCCACAGAAAAAAATTTAGCTTAAGTCTAGAAAATTTTTAAAAAATATTTTGTGTCTAATTTTTATCAAGAGGCTTGGAAGATATGCCTCTGTGGTGGATAGGGCCTCTTCATTCACAGCGACAAATATATTGACATAATATGAAAGTTTGATAAATATTAAGAACGAATTTCTATGAAAAAAAAAAAACAAATATTAGAACAATATTCCTAATCTTTGTTTTAATCGTTTTTTTGAGCTCCTGTAAAAATCGTTTATCTCTAAAGTAAGATACATAATCTTTGACTGAAATGTTAAATTTTTGGATTAAAGGAGAGCCTAAAATATAAGATTTACTGTTAAGATATTCTATAATTGATTTTAAATTTCTTGAAATTAATTTTTATTTTAAAGTGCAATAATTTGGACTTTTAAATTGACATTTATTTGTTCGTTAATAGTTTTGTTAAGTATCATAATTAAACTTGTAATGAACCTTGATTTAAAACCGGGTGGTTTCCTAAAAACATGTCTATTGTGCTCGGAATCAATACCAAAATCTAAAAATTTTGAGACCAACTAAACATTTTGTTTTTGGGAAGAATGTGCTTTTTTTTAAGTTTGAAATCAAAAGGAAGTCTCACGAATCCAGGAGCAAACGATGGATGAGGCGGCTTTCTATAACTCAATTACAGCAGTTTGACATGTTTTCCTCAATTAAGTGTCAAATCGGGCGAATAATTTGGCACACTACAGATCTGTGAACATTTTTGCCCTTTCAGAGTTAGTTGTTTAAGTTAAAACAAAAAAACAATCTAAAAACAATCTCTATAACTATGAATATATAAGGACTTAGGTTCGAGCTATATCCTCGCGAAAGAAGATGTATTTAAATGTTTATTTTTAATTTTTATGGATATTGATGGAGTTTTCTATGAAGTCGGTTTTTTCCTTATAATTAAGTAATTCAAATTAAAAATGGTTATCTTAAAATGAAAGAAAATTTTGTTTGGCTAAGGTCAACTTGTCTTTAATAATTGTGAAAAAATTAAAGAAATTGTCTTTAATTTTTTGTCTTTTTGCAAAGCAAATAAGCGTTTAAAAATAGGAGACGTTTTTCAACACTTTATTTTAAAGACGATTTTTACTTGAGACATAGCATAATTTCTACTTGAAGTGGAGTCTGAATTTGAAAATTTATGTTGCCGTTAACACGTTTTTAAAGGACTTTAATTGCACATGAAATAAAAAACAAAAAAAAAAAAGTTTAAATTAAAATTTACTGCCTAGGATCAAGTATGCACAACTTAAATTTAAAAGAGAATTCTGTCTTAAAAGTATCCTTACTTCATTTCTCCGCTTCTTTGGCTCGGAATCAATACAAAAATTTTTAAAGTAAAGACAAAATCTTTGGAACCGGACATGCTTTTTTCAGTATAGGGAAGTACTCAAAAACATGTGATTGAAAGATGACTTTCAATTTTGTTTGCTGCACTGAAAAAACCCTTACCCAGTTCCGATGATTTTTTCTTTATTATAATTTTGTTTTGGTATTGATTTCGAGCCAAAGAACCAAGAAGTTGGCTAAGGATGCATTTAAGACGCAATACATTTTTATACCCTCCACCATAGGATAGGGGTATGTTAACTTTGTCATTCCGTTTGTAACACATCGAATTATTGCTCTAAGACCCCATAAAGTATATATATATTCTGGGTCGTGGTGAACTTCTGAGTCGAACTGAGCATGCTAACTTCCGAACGAAACAAGCTATCTACGTGAAAATTGACACAAATAGTTGTTATTGATGTAGGTCGGATGGTATTGCAAATGGGCCATATCGGTCCACTTTTACGTATAGCCCCCATATAAACGGACCCCCAAATTTGGCTTGCAAACCCTCTAAGAGAAGCTAATTTCATTCGACCCGGCTGAAATTTGGTATATGGTGTTAGTATATGGTCTCTAATGACCATGCAAAAATTGGTCCATATCCGATTACCAGATTTGACCTCCGGAGCCTCTTGGAAGACCAAAATTCATCTGATTCAGTTGATATTTGGTACGTGGTGTTAACATATGGGCTCAAAAACCCATGCAAAAATTGGTCGAAATCGGTCCATAATTATATATAGCCCCCATATAAACCGATCCCCAGATTTGACCTCCGGAGCCTCTTGGAAGACCAAAATTCATCTGATTCAGTTGATATTTGGTACGTGGTGTTAACATATGGGCTCAAAAACCCATGCAAAAATTGGTCGAAATCGGTCCATAATTATATATAGCCCCCATATAAACCGATCGCCAGATTTGACTTCCGGTGCCTTTTGGAGAAGCAAAATTTAACCGATCTGGTTGAAATTTGGTACGTGGTGGTAGTATATGATATTTAACAACCATGCCAAAAGTGGTCCATATAAGTCCATAATCATATCTAACCCCCATATAAACCGATCCCGTGACTTGGTTTTGGTTCATCCGAGTCAGTTGAAATTTGGTACATTGTGCTAGTAAAGGGTAAATCGGTGAAATCGTTTATTTAAAAAATCAAATTAAATTTCTTTGTCAAGTTCAATTAGTATAAAATTCAGGAAAAATATTCAGTTAGGCTTTCGCTTTTCCAAATCCGAATTGCCGGGCCTTACGCTTGACACCTGCTATCAGATTTTGTACAGCCACCTTGTCCACCTTCTTCGCCGCAGAAAGCCAGTTTGCCTTGAACTGCTGCTCATCGTTAGCAGTTTTTTTGGTCTTCTTTAGGTTCCGCTTGACAATAGCCCAGTATTTATCAATTGGGCGGAGCTCTAGCGTGTTGGGAGGGTTCCTGTCCTTGGGAACCACCTGCACGTTGTTGGCGGCGTACCACTCCATGGCCTTTTTACCGCAATGGCAAGATGCCAAATCCGGCCAAAACAGTACGGAACAACCGTGTTTCTTCAGAAAAGGCAGCAGACGTTTATTCAAACACTCTTTCACGTAAATTTCTTGGTTGACAGTCCCGGAAGCTATGAAAATGGTGCTTTTCAAGCCCCAGGTACAGATGGCTTGCCAAACCAGATATTTCTTTGCGAACTTTGACAGTTTTATGTGCTTGAAAATATCTGCTACCTTTCCCCTCCCTTTTGGCGTATAAAACTCCTGTCCCGGAAGCTGCTTGTAGTCGGCTTTGACGTAGGTTTCGTCGTCCATTACCACGCAGTCAAACTTCGTCAGCATCGTCGTGTACAGCCTCCGGGATCGCGCTTTGGCCGTCGTATTTTGTTTATCATCACGACTTGGAGTCACTACCTTCTTGTAAGTCGATAGTCCGGCTCGTTTTTTGGCTCGATGCACGGTTGTAGACGATACACCCATCTTGTTTGCGGCATCTCGGAGAGAGAGGCTAGAGTTTCGCTTGAAACTACCGGCTCTCTTTGTCGTCTCAGCGGCTTCCGGTTTTCGATTTCCCCCCGATCCAGACTTCCTGGCTGTCGACAAACGTTCCCCAAACATTTTAATTATATTTGTAACGGTTAATTTGGCAACTTTTAGCGTGAGAGTAGCTCGGATTTTCGCGATGCGCGAGCAAAATTGTGATACGAAAATTTTGAACTGAAGAGTGAATTCCAAAATCAAACCAGGAGCAACATTCTACACACACACATCTTCAAAATGAGGGGTGTTCAGGTTTTTTAAATGCAAAATTGAAAGAAATACGTCAAGTTTATATTGACCAAATTTTGACCGTATCACCCTTTATATGGCCGTTAACAACCATGCCTAACTAGGTCCCTCAGATAAATCGATCCCCAATCACACAAAAATTGGTCCATATCAAGTTCATAATTGTATATAGCCCCCATATAAGCGACCCCCATTTTTCAATTCTGGCTCCCTACGTACCGTGCAAAAGTCCGTATCGATTCGTAATTATTTGTAACATAGACTTACCTACACATACCTTTTTTTGTCTAATATATACCACGTATGGACTAACTCACAATTTAGAAAACGATTTAAGATACCACAAACCAAGTAATTCGATTGTGGATGACCGTCTTTCGTAGAAGTTTCTACGCAAACCATGGTGGAGGGTACATAAGGTTCGGCCTGGCCGAACTTGCGGCCATATATTCTTGTTGACTTTAGTTTTTGCATACTTAATAGTAAGACACAAATCTTCATTGAGTTTTAAGTTTATTTTCGTTATGTAAAGTCAAAGTCAATCATAAAGGTGCTACCGGCAACTTAAAATTAAAAATAGAATTATGCAATTTTTCAAGTAAAAGGAAAGTAAAGTCTTGAACGATATCGTCATTTTGAAGTCTTTCATGTTTTATTGAAACCAAGTTGTGCTCAATTTATGCAGAGATTCCCATTTTAAAGTCGAATCATCTGACTCTAATAAAAAACGCCTTCAATGATAAGTTTATCAATTCAGATCGAGTAACAAAAACAAAATTGTAACCGAGAAATTGGTAGTTTAAGGATATCAAATCTTTGTGCTTATTGTGATGCTTGATTTGTTTTTCTTGTTGCTTAGCTATGTATATAAATATAGGAATAGGAAAACAGTCCATAGGATTTACGTCTTGTCCTCGTATACAAATTCTACTGAAGGTATTCCCCAAAGATATTGCCCCGATCTTCGTCGAATGAGAATACTCAACCGCCAATCGGTAGTAAAGTGGATGCTCAACAAATACATCTTTGCCCCAGTTTAAAACTATATTTCATGCAATAAATAATTGCACAAAATTATGTTAAAGTCTTATAAAATCGTGCAAAATTTTTAAAGAAAATTGCCCTACACTGAAGGAAAGTTTGCATGCATGCTTAATGAATTTTATGTATCGGAACACCAAAAAGTTTTTCAGCGGTGGATTATCCCACCTCAGTAATGCTGGTGACATTTCTGAGAGTTTCAAAGCTTCTCTAAGAGGTTTCACTGTAATGTGGAACGCCGTCCGGACTCGGCTATAAAAAGGAGGTCCCTTGTCATTGATCTTAACATGGAATCGGGCAGCACTCAGTGATAAGAGAGGAGTTCACCAATGTGGTAACACAATGGACTGAATAGTCTAAGTGAGCCTGATACATCGGGCTGTCACCTAACCTAACCTAACCTACTATACTTAACGTAAACACATGCTGAACAAACATTTCTTAGATTTCGCTGATATATTGATAACTTAAGTGATTGATTGACCTCAGCCTGTGAATTTAAAACAGATTTCACATCCTTTAATCCACTCATTTAACCCTTTAACAGAACGACAAAATTGTTCAAATTGTAAACATATTTCTTTTAATTTTGAATTCCTTGGCCATGTGTTTGCATTTTCCTATAACGAGGGCGAAGGACTAATCTTAAAACTGTTGTACTGCAACACGTCCTATCTGATGGGTGTGTGTCTGTGCGCATTACTGTTATTAGGAAATGGAAAATTGCTAAGGAAACTATTTCCCGTTGTTGTTGCTGTTTTTTCTATGGAAATCCCTAAGGCCTGTTAATTACTACGCTTCGTTAATGTACTAATTTCGTAGAGTCATTTTAAACGGTGGACGAGTTTGGTGGGAGGGTGGCTGTGATATGGGTTTTTGATGTTGTTTTTTTTCCTATCATATTCGACTATACGATACTCTACACAATTGAATACATTATAAAAAACAAGTATATACGGCCGTAAGTTCGGCCAGGCCGAATCTTATGTACCCTCCACCATGAATTGCATAGAAACTTGTACTAAAGACTGTCATCCACAATCGAATTACTTGGGTTTCGGTAACACTTGTCGATGGCAAGGTTTCTTAAAATTTCTTTACACCGTCTTCTCAATTGTAAGTTAGTCCATACGGGGTATATATGAAACAAAAAAAGACCGATTAAATACGTATATAATTCAATGTGACAACATTTTCTATAGAAATAAAATTTTGACAAAATTTTCTATAGAAATAAAATTTTGACAAAATTTTCTATAGTAATAAAATTTTGACAAAATTTTCTTTAGAAATAAAATTTTGCCAAAATTTTCTTTAGAAATAAAATCTTGGGAAAGTTTTGTATAGTAATAAAATTTTGACAAAATTTTCTATAGTAATAAAATCTTGACACATTTTTTGTATAGTAATAAAATTTTGACAAAATTTTCTATAGAAATAAAATTTTGGTAGATTATTTTTGGGGATCGGCTATATATAACTATAGACCGATATGGACCAATTTTGGCATGGTTGTTAGCGGCCATATACTAGCGTAATGTACCAAAATTCAACCGGATCGCATGAATTTTGCTCCTCCATGAGCTCCAGAGGTCAAATTTAGGGATCGGTTTAAATAGGGGTTATATATAATTAAGACCGTTGTTGCCAAATCTAAAAAAATTCCTTGCTGGCAAGCGTTTTACCTCAAATGAAGATGTAATTACAGTTGTAAGCTACTAGGAAAACTATTTTAATCAAGGGACAGAATTGCTAGAAAAGCGTTGGACTAAGTGTATTGAAGTTTCAGGAGATTATATTGAAAAACAAGTAAGGAAAGTCTAAAGTCAGGCGGGGCCGACTATATTATACCCTGCACCACTTTGTAGATCTAAATTTTCGATACCATATCACATCCGTCAAATGTGTTGGGGCCTATATATAAAGGTTTGTCCTAAATACATACATTTAAATATCACTCAATCTGGACAGAATTTGATAGACTTCTACAAAATCTATAGACTCAAAATTTAAGTCGGCTAATGCACTAGGGTGGAACACAATTTTAGTAAAAAAATATGAGAAGCATTTAAATCTGAAGCAATTTTAAGGAAACTTCGCAAAAGTTTATTTATGATTTATCGCTCGATATATATGTATTAGAAGTTTAGGAAAATTAGAGTCATTTTTACAAAAATGTTGGTATTTTGACCATTTTTGTCGAAATCAGAAAAACATATATATGGGAGCTATATCTAAATCTGAACCGATTCCAACCAAATTTGGCACGCACAGCTACAATGCTAATTATACTCCCTGTGCAAAATTTCAACTAAATCGGAGTAAAAAATTGGCCTCTGTGGTCATATGAGTGTAAATCGGGCGAAAGCTATATATGGGAGCTATATCTAAATCTGAACCGATTTCAATCAAATTTGGCACACTCTACTATACTGCTAATTGTACTCCTCGTGCAAAATTTCAGCCAAATTGGGCCAAAACTCTGGCTTCTAGGACCATAATAGTCCATATCGGGCGAAAGATATATATGGGAGCTATATCTAAATCTGAACCGATTTCAACCAAATTTGGCTCACACGTCTATACTACGAATTGTACTTCGTGTGCAAAATTTGAACCAAATTGAACCAAAACTCTGGCTTCTAGGACCATATAAGTCCATATCGGGCGAAAGACATATATGGAATCTATATCTAAATCTGAACCGATTTCAATCAAATTTGGCACACATGACTATACTACTAATTGTACTCCTTGTGCAAAATTTCTGCTAATCGGGATAAAACTCTGGCTTCTGGGTCCATATAAGTGTATATCGGGCGAAATATATATTTGGGATCTATATCTAAATCTGAACCGATTTCTTCCAAAATTAATAGGGTCCTATTTTGACCCAAAAAAGGAACACGTGCCAAATTTGAAGGCGATTGGACTTATATTGCGACCTAGACTTTGATCACAAAAATGTGTTGACGACAAACGAACGGACAGACGGACATGGTTATATCGACTCAGGGAACCACCCTGAGCATGATTGCCAAAGACACCATATGTCTACCTCGTCTCCTTCTGGGTGTTACAAACATATGCACTAACTTATAATACCCTGTTCCACAGTGTGGCGCAGGGTATAATAAAAATATTTTTGAAAAACTAACTATTCTCTTTCATTGATAGGCTAAGAAGTTTCCGAACCGCCCTCGTAATTGACATAAGGATACATTTAAGACACAATACTTTTTCAAATTTGAGGTTTGCATACTTGACACTAGGGACCAAAATCTAAACAATCCGTTTTTTCAGCTTTTTGTTTCATGTGCTACCAGAGTCCTTGCAAACTTAAATTTCCAAATTCAGACTTGACTTCCAGTAGAATTATGCTAGGTTTCAAGTAAAAAAACATAAAGCGTTGAAAAAATCTACTATTTTTAAATGTTTTTTTTTCTTTCTGTGTAGTCAAGATACAAAAAGTCAACAAATTTAAAGACGATTTCATTCATTTTGAAGAATTTTTCAGAATTATTACAGTCAAGTTGAGCGTAGTAAAACAAAAATTTCTTTCATCTAAATATACTCATTTCACTTAACTATAAGGATAAAACGACTTCATTGGAAAGTTTATTGATTTTTGGACAAGGAAAAAAATTTATATCAGAGAAATGCGTCTACTATGCTAATCAAAATTCGTATTCGTATATTAAGGACATGAAATCTTTGGCCTCACGGCAATGTACGTTATTATTACAAAAATTATAACATAAGAGAAAGACTATCATACTGACTAGAAAGACTAGACTGAAAAGGGTCATGGAGGAACTTTGGTGCAAGTGAAGTAACGAAAAAAAATGAAAATTTACACCTTCGATGTGGCACCAGCACTCAAACACCGTCAATGGTAATGGTCTGGGTCGCCGTAACTGTCGATGGTTGCTCTAAGCTCGTACTCGTAAATCCCGAATGCTATCGGGGAAAATGTCCTAAAGACAGTATTGAAGCCCTCGGAAGACAAATATTTCGGCTGCAGACTATGGACATTTTAATAGGACTTAACAATATACCCACGCGTCAACCAAAATGGCTTAAAAAGGAGGACTTTTGAGCATGGGTCATTTTGAAGGGGTTTGCATTAAAAACAACCAAAGTGTCGATTATTTCAAGCCAATGCTTCGCTGGGAATGGACCAAACTGCTGAAGAACTCCTTTCAGCATATGAGGGCTTTTTGGGTCGTTAAGGCCATAATTCGTACCAGAGGTAGCCGCCAATCGAACAAATCTACACGAAGAGAAGTAATATGATAAGCCCAAACATGTTTTGGGTGTTTTTGTCGTAAAAATGTTCTTTTATCGTATACTATATGCCGAAATCAGATACATAATTTTCGGGCACATAAAATTTTTTTCGACAGACAAACAATAACATTTTTCTCTTGAAACATGTTTTAGGTGATCATATTCCTTTTCCGGGTGTAAACTGATTCTTTAATTTGATTTCCGATATTTTTTGCACAATATTTTTTGAACAATAAATTAAAAATCGAATAAAAATATAACGCTTTACTTTGTTTCATTGCATATGAGACGCCCCGAACATGCACTTGTATCTGAATAACTTTGTCGCAGAAAGATAATGAAAGCTCGATAAACGAGATTGGTGTCCGAATTTTTATTTCTTAGAGCCTAGATTTAATAGCTTCCTAAAAATATTTTTAGTTTCAAGAAGCGGTATATCTTTTTGGCTCGGACTCAATATCAAAATCCTTAATTCAAGTTGATTAGTCCAAAGTTTAATGATAAATCACCACTTTTTTGGCATTAAAGTCGATTTTTTTTTGTATCTACACTTAGGTGCCATCTTACGTTGAATTGTGTTGTCTGCATTTCGGATGAAAATTCTGATGGTATTTACACAACAATGTTACCAAGCCGAGATAAGCTTTTGTAGGAAATACATTCTAGAGTATATTCATTTATTTTTGTTCAGATACAGACATTAGCTGATTATTGTGAATAATCGCCTTATGATTATTCATAATTGTTAATAATCGAGCCGCCACGAAATACAAATCAAAAAAACGGCTACAGTTAAAACGAAAAACCTACCGTAATACGCTTAAGCCTTAAGTCAGCTAGTTTAACAGCTCAGCAGCTGTTTTGCCAAAGGCCTGGGTGTTTGTTCACAGGCCGCCCTCTCTCTCTCTCGAGAGTCACAATTGGCAGTTGTAATTAATCAAAAGAATTAAATGGTAGGTAGTAGGTAGATTGGCTGGCTGAGTGGCTGGACATTTGAAATATAGTGCTAATCGCAACAGATTTAATTGTAAGCGATGTGGACAAAAAAAAATAGTTTGTGTTCGCTTAGCGTTCAGCGGCTCAGCTTTTTTATACTCGCCCGTATGACAGTCAGACGGGCTGTCCTTTTGTAGTCATTGGACTAAGTCGCAATCATTTTATTTTATGGTGTCGCATGCATTGCACTTGACCGTGATTAGTTGTTGCTGATATTTTTTTGATGTTGGTTTTATTGTTGCTGCTACTACTACTACTACTGCGACTGCTGCTATTGACGTTGACTGGTTGCATCGCCCAGGCAGTATTTGGTAGCTGATAAAATATACAACATTTTCGAACAGCAACAACAACAACAATTTCCTAATGGCATATTTTTACAAAAATTCTCGCCAAACAAGCTTACAAAGTCTGCGCAAACTTTGAATAACAAAAAATTTCCAACCCAGTAGATGCTCGCGTTGGGCCTCACAAAAGGAATGAAAATGTTAAACCGGTCTCGGTCCTAAATACAGATTTCTGTAGGGAGATAGATACTTAACATCACTGCCTTACCCAAGAGTATTGCAGGAGTTATTCATTACACTGAAAAAAAAACATATATAGACCTAATATGAAAGATTATGCAACTTTAATTTTAAGATACACAATTACACAACATTAAATTTTCATTAAATTTAGGACACAAATCTTTGTAATTAGTGTTCCTCTGTTGAAGTCGTATGTCTTTGACAGGAAGAAAACTTTCCTTAAAATAAAGAAAAATACCTTAATTTACAATTTAATAATAATTGTAAATTAAGATATAATGCATTTGGACGTTAATCGCCTGTTTCAGTACCAGGCTAACATGAAAAATAATAAAAAAAATATTTTTGATTTAAATAAATCGTCTTTAAGTTAGCTGATGTATTTTTAGATTTAAGATAAAAAAAAACTTCAATTTATTTTGAGGATTTTGCATCTTTGTTTTTAAGTTCTTTGGAATTAAAAAAACGGGTATTCTTTGAAGTTATTACATATTTTCAGCAATTATTTTTTTTTAATTTAATTGATTCGTGATTATTATAGGCGTAGACAACCAGAGGCCTCATCCTCCATTTTCCACCTTATTTACCTGGTTGACATAGAGATTGCAATTACAACAAGTAGTTGATTTGACAACAACAACAGCAACAATTTCACATGCATCCATACTTGTATCGACAAGATATTCAAAACAACTGCGGAACACCAACAACAACAACAATAACTGAAACAACCAAAATACCACTACCAGCAATAAAAACTAAACTGACTTATCAAAATAAATAAACAAATGAACAACAAACAGACTAACATTTATTTTAACAGTCAATTGACGATATTCATATCGAGCCTTGTTTATTGTACATAGGCACTTAGAGAGACAAACGAACGAACGGACAGACGGACGACCATGCATTTACCATTGGAGTTTGTTACCAGTACCACCACCATCGCCACCAATATCACCGGTATAATTCATATCGCGACGACACATGTGCATGAACGTCACCTACCAGCAGTCGCATTAGATTTTTTTTTTGTATAGAAAACTTGACAACCACTGTGTTGTAGTACCACAGTGGTACCTGTAATGATTATAGAAATTTGGGAAGAATTGATTTTGGATAAATATTTCGGGTTACTCGAAAGATCTACGAGCACACCCAGAAGCAGATGGCATAGATGCATTGTGTCTTTGGCAGTAATTCTCATGGCCGGCACCTGAGTCGATCTAGCCATCTGTGAACATACCCAGCAAAAACTGGGTAAGCACTAGTGATTCTTTCAGTAATACCGGTAATCAAAAAGTTACTACTTGTAGTATTACCTGGGATTTAAAAATAATAACTTACCTGTGTAGGCAAAAAGTAATTCTTTCTATTAATACCGGTAATCAAAATCATATCTTGAGGTCCGGGTTCGGCTCTACAGTGGGCACCGTTAATAGTAGCGATAAGTAATGCCAAATTACATTTCAGAAAAAAATTGCCTATAAAATATACCTTTGCTTTCTAAAGTTGTATAGTACGTAATTTATATTACAAAATAATATCATTGAATAGTTCCAAGTCGTGGTGCGTGGTATAGTGTGTTGGATTACAAAACAACAGGGGTGAGTTCGCACTTTTTGGGTATTTTTATGGTAAAGATATTATTTTTGGGAAGCTGGTATGCTTGCGAAGAAGTACTTATTTTTCGACTGCTGGTATGCTTGCACGGAAGTACTTTCCTCCAATGTCATGCCCGTGTAAAAGTATTATTACTGATATATGTAGGAGGAAGTTGTTACCAATTTGGCGCAGGCATACTGGTACTCATACCTGGTAATGGGAGTTTTTGCTGGGTAGTTTTCTGATCAAAGTCTAGGTCGCAGATTTAGTCCAATCGACTTCAAATATGCCACAAATATGGTTATGGTCACAGAGAGTAGAATGAACATTCTTACTATAAACAACAAATTTGGTAACTCAGAGGAGTATGTGTATAGGAATACAATCCGTTATATATAGCACACTTCTTGAATTTAGTTTAATTTTCGCATGAGATGGTTTATTTTTAAAACAAACTGGAAAGAGTATCCAGAAATTTTCTTACGATTTTTTTCTGCAGGCTATCCCCAAAAACACCATATGAGGACAAGGTAAACATTTTCCACATCAATAGTTAACTTCCAAGATCAAGAATAAAATCAACTGCTGATATTGCCATTTTCAAGGGACATCCTCACTTTCACATGCGGTACGACGTCACAGATGTGAATATGCCATACGAGGTTTTGACCCTAGATAGGTTTACGTCCTGGATCTGGTCACTTTGAACATTTTTGTAAAAATCACCTTAAGGGATTGAATAACCAAGTAATTTATTATCAGGTGATGATCAGTTTTGAATCAGAGAATTTTATAAAAATAATAAAAAAACTAATAAAACGGGTAAGTAGCGGTTGTTCAACCGACGAGAGGGGGAGATGACTCAGTAATAGTTAGAAATAAAATCATGCATTTCATGCACACCAAAAAATTTCACGAACATTTTTCCAATTAAAATTTTAATTGAGTTTTAAAAAATATTCAATTAAATATTTAATTCATTCAACAAATTTTTTAATTGAAACAAAAATCAATCATAAAAATAATAGTATCAATTAATTTTTTAATTGGATCAATTAACTTTTTAATTGACCTTCAATTAATTTTTTAATTGATAATATCATTTCTGTGATTGAAGACATTTCAATTAAAAATAAATTGGATCAATTAATTTCGTGATTGAATGAGAAAAAAACTTTTTGTATGTGGATGTAAATCGGTTTTGTTTTCTAACATGAAAAATAATCAAATAAATTATTTAAAATGGCAGAAGTTTACTTCTTTATTCCTGATATGATATTAATGGTAAGTATTTAATTGTAACAAGGAGAAATTCTAGGTAAGTAGTGTCTGCGAATACAACTTCTTTATACACCCAACAAAAACATTTGGAAGTTCTTCTAAAGGCACAACTTTAAAAGCTCTTCTAAAAATGTTCTCCCAAAGATGCTCTTTATTTTAACTGCACAGAAAAAAATATCACCAAAATATTTCCAATTAAAAAGTTAATTGAAGTTGAAAATTTTTTCAATTAATAAATTAATTGATACAATTAACTTTTTAATCATGATAGAAACATTAAGTTAATTAAGTCAATGATTGAAATTTTTAAAATGTTTAATTAAAAAATTAATTGATACAATTAACTTTTTAATCAAATTCGGAAGACTAATTCAGTTAAAAAAAGTGCTGATTTTTTTTTTTACTTTTTTAATTAAAAATGTATTTCAAACAATCATTTGTTAATCCAAATAAAAACTCTAAGCCAATCTAACTAAGTAATTAAAAATAGTTACCTTTTTTAATTAATAAATTAATTGCGTTCTGCAATCAACATCAATTACATTTTTAATTGAATCAATTAAAAAATTAATTGAATTTTGCTGAAAAAATCAATTAATTTTTTAATCAAGAATTTTTTCTATGCCCAATTAAAACTGTGATTGATACTATCATTTTCGTGATTGAAGACATTTCAATTAAAAAATTAATTGGATCAATTAATTTGGTGATTGAATCAGAGAAAAATTTTTTTGTGTGTGCACTGGAAAATCTATTGATTCAATTGTTCTATTACTCACTTAACTCATATTTTTAATGGGCAATTTTAACTTTTTTGGTGAAAAAAAGAGTAAGTATTAATAAAGTGGTACATTTAATTTTTCATTTCAGTTCATTTTTGTCGAAAAAAATGAAAATATCCATTCTAGAAAAATTTCGAAATTTTGAAAATATTTTAGGGCAAACGTTTCATACAAGCGTTAGAATGCATTAGGTTAGGTTAGGTTAGGTGGCAGCCCGATGTATCAGTCTCACTTAGACTATTCAGTCCATTGTGATACCACATTGGTGAACTTCTCTCTTATCACTGAGTGCTGCCCGATTCTATGTTAAGCTCAATGACAAGGGACCCCCTTTTTATAGCCGAGTCCGAACGGCGTTCCACATTGCAGTGAAATCACTTAGAGAAGCTTTGTAACCCTCAGAAATGTCACCAGCATTACTGAGGTAGGATAATCCACCGCTGAAAAACTGTTGGTGTTCGGTCGAAGCAGGAATTGAACCCACGACCTTGTGTATGCAAGGCGGGCATGCTAACCATAGCACTACGGTGGCTCCCAGAATGCATTAAAAATCATAAAACATTCTAAAAGTTATTAGGGTAACTTCATTCAAATTAGAAAGTGCAGCCTGCTACACAATGATAGGGGACCTCTCACAGAATGAAATTTTCATAAACTTGAGCCAATGACATTTTTTTATTAGTAAAACGTAAAATGAACATTTTCATTAATAGAATGAAATCTTTCTTTATTTTATAGAAAACCATTACATTTGCGAAAAGTTTCATTGTATTTATGAAATTATGTTGCTGAATCAATGGTACAGTGAAAAAACAGTGAACCCCTGGTGGTTTAGAATACTTTTGGTTAATTTTAGAAAATTTTGAAAATGTTTATAAAATTTTAAACAGTACTACAAACTCTGACATCACGCCGATATCATAAAAATAAGTAAATATTTTTCGACAAATTCAAGAAAATTTATTAGACATAATTAATTTTTTTTTCACTTGTTAAAGAAAATTTTGTAGTTTGAAGGATAAAATTGGAGTTTAAAATTGCAAGAATGTCTTTAGTGACATATGAAGTTCATGATGGACGCATTTCTAGTAAAATTTACAAATTTAAAGAAATAATGAACTATTTTGTGAGAAATACGAATTTAGTAAATCTTTATGCTTAATTCGTGTATAATTTTTTCCTCTTGTTTAGTTCATTTAACTATCATACGCAAAAAATTGTCGGAGTAAAGGAAAATTAAATTAATAAAGTTAAATTGGCTTTAGTGAAATAGGAAATTTGAGTGTAATAAGAAATTCCTGTAATATTACTAAGTTTTTCTATCTTACAAAATATCTTAATAAGATTTAACTACCGAGAAATGTTAAACATTTTTTAGGTTTTATCCGTGTTCAATGCTAAATCCATCGACTATCAATCAGAGTATCAGTTAAACCATCTGTAAGTCCCACTGTTATTGGAAATATTTCCTCGATTAGTGATCTTATATGAACACTTGTTCATCGTAGTACACAACAAATCTGAAGAGGACTACGAGTAGAATGAAAAATGGAATACATTCGAGTCGACCTTCTCGTCTTTGCCAAATGCCAACGTTTCCACAAATCAACGAAAATCAAACAAAACTTAAAAGTGAATATCAAAGCAATATGCCATAGGTACGGAGCAAAACAATCAGTGGCCAGTAATAAAAAACAAGCAAGAGTAAGAGAACATATTTTAGACTTACATATAAATCGAGCAACTATTGAACAAAACTACATTCCAGCTTAAAGTCATCTAGCCACTTTGCCATAGCAAAATCAATAAAATCGTATGCAATTCATGGACAATGATATATCGATGATAGCAACAGTATCTCTTTACGATATTTTTGACAAATAACTGCCTTGTCAGCTGTTGCATGTGTATTGTTGACAACAACTAAGGTAACTGTGGCCGGCAAAATCTCCTATATATAGCGAAGGGATTTGGTAGACCACTGCTTTCGAAGTAGAACTGCTGTTGAGATGAAGAGGATGGATTTGTCGACTTCCTTTAATGAAAATTTTTAGGCCCTGGTATGGTAATCTGTGCAAGGTGATAACATAAACGTGGTTGGCGAGTATTGAAGATACTGGGTGGACGAATGCACACCTCCAACCCACAAGGACAATTTGACAACGCCGAAGGAATTGTAGACGTCTGCACGCCCGTCTCATGTACGCCTGCGTATTATATATATATGTGTGAGCCTGAATGCCATTGCATGCTCTTTTGGTCTAAAATAGGTGTATAGACCCCGTACCAGTATCATAGTGAGATCATGGTGCTTGAAAGAAAGAAATAAGCTCCGTGTGCATATGTCCATCCAGTATCTCTGGATGGCCACTCAGGTTACTCATTACTTCAAGGTTTGTTTGACCAAATGGTGGAAATGATCATTTTTGGGAGATTTGTGTAGAAATTTAAGTAACCTTTTTCCATGTGATTGAACTGGAATTATTAAGAGTTTTGCACAGTGCATTCTTCCAATCTCAACAATACCTAGCGTTAACTTGATGCACTCACACAAAACAATATTTTTTGTCTTAAATCACGAAATTAATTCATCCAATTAATTTTTAATTGAAATGACTTCAATCACAGAAATGATTGTATCAATTAAAAAAATTAATTGAAAGTCAATTAAAAAATTAATTGATACTATTAATTATTGTGATTGACTTTTGTTTCAATTTAAAAAAAGTATATACGGCCGTAAGTTCGGCCGAGCCAAAGCTTATATACCCTCAACCATGGATTGCGTAGAAACTTCTACGGAAGACTGTCATCCATAATCGAATACTTGGGTTGCGGTAACACTTGCCGATGGCAGGGTATCTTAAAACTTCCTAACACCGTAATATATACCACATAGTCCATACGTGGTATATATTAAACTAAAAAAGGCCGATTAAATACGTATATAATTAAGTTTAAAGTTTCTATAGAAATAAAATTTCGAATAAAATTTTGACAACATTTTCTATAGAAGTAAAGTTTGGAAAAAATTTTCTATAGAAATAAAATTTGGAAAAAATTTTCTATAGAAATAAAATTTTGACAAAATTTTCTATAGAAATAAAATTTGGAAAAATTTTTATATAGAAATAACATTTTGACAAAATTTTCTATAGAAATAAAATTTTGACAACATTTTCTATAGAAATAAAATTTTGACAATGTTTTCTATAAAAATAAAATATTGGTAGATTATTTTTGGATCGAGTGGCAACCATGATTATGAACCGATATGGACCAATTTTTGTGTGATTGGGGATCGGCTATATATAACTATAGACCGATACGGACCAATTTTGGCATGGTTATTAGCGGCCGTATACTAACACCACGTTGCAAATTTCAAACGGATCGGATGAATTTTGCTCCTCCAAGAGGCTCCGGAGATCAAATCTGGGGAACGGTTTATATGGGGGCTATATATAATTATGGACCGATATGGACCAATTCTTGCGTGTTTGTTAGGGACCACATTCTACCACCATGTTCCAAATTTCAACCGGATCGGATGAATTTTGCTCCTCCAAGAGGCTCCGGAAGACAAATCTGGGGATCGATTTATATGGGGGCTATATATAATTATGGACCAATTCTTACATGGTTGTTAAAGACCATATACTAACACCACGTACCAAATTTCAACCGGATCGGATGAATTGTGCTCCTTTAGGAGGCTCCGGAGGTCAAATCTGGGGATCGGCTTATATAGGGGCTATATATAATTATGGACCGATATGGACCAATTTTGGCATGGTTGTTAGAGACAATATACTAACACCACGTACCAAATTTCAATCGGATCGGATGACTTTTACTTCTCTTAGAGGCTCCGCAAGCCAAATCGGGGGATCGGTTTATATGGGGGCTATATATAATTATGGACCGATGTGGACCAATTTTTGCATGGTTGTTGGAGAACATATATTAACATCATGTACCAAATTTCAGCCGGATCGGATGAAATTTGGTTCTCTTAGAGGCTCCGCAAGCCAAATCGGGGCATCGGTTTATATGGGGGCTATATGTAATTATATACCGATATGGACCAGTTTCTGCATGGTTGTTAGAGACCATATACTAACATCATGAACCAAATTTCAGCCGGATCGGATGAAATTTGCTTCTCTTAGAGCAATCGTATAATACTTTATGGGGTCTTAGAGCAATATTTCGATGGGTTACAAATGGAATGACAAAGTTAATATACCCCCATCCTATGGTGGAGGGTATAAACATTGTTGAACCAATTAAATATTTAATTGAATATGTTTTAAAACTCAATTAAAATTTTACTCGTAAAATTAAAATTACTTGTAAAATTAAAATATTTAAACTTATTTGAATCCGGAATCAAAACTTACAAATACTTGTTCATAAAAAAGGAAGTAATTAAATGGTGGCAAACATGTTAAAAAGGTAGCACAAAAATGTAAAAGTATGTTAAGACAGGTGCGATGACTGTGTAGTAAAAGTTCAACGTTTGAATGTTTTCTTTTTCTTCTAAAATTAATTCTGCACATTTCTTACTAAGTAATATTTTCATTAGGTTTTGTTTCATTACAAGAATCGATTTGGACCACAATGTCACAAAAAAAATAAATAAAGTAAAAATTGAATTCACGCGATCGGAGACCATAAAATTTAAGCGCAGCCAACATGTGCATCCAATCAGCGTAAACAATCAATAAAAAACGCAAAATAACTTTAATAAGTTTTAAATATAATTTTTATGATTATTAAACACTTACGGCTGACTGGGATTCACAGCAAATAAAACAGCTCCAAATGACATTAATGTGAATAAAAGATGAAATAAGAAACCTAAAAATTACGCTGGTAAACAATTTGCTTTTTTTCTTCATTGGACCATGTTTCGATAGTGGCTTAAGGTGCAGTAGCTACCTATTAATTATAATGATCAATTTAAGATTTGTGCATGATCACATAAGGAGGGATAAGGGTGCCATACGATAATTTGCCCTTAAGTCTTCTTTGTAAGTCTTATTGCCTTTCGCTTTCATTTTTAGTTACCGCCTTAATTTTAGACTGATCATAAATCTTTTGATGTCGGGTGGGAAGGGGGACAAACGGTGTTGTAATGATGATGTGTTGGAAAGAACTTCAAAGGTTTTACTCCATACGGTAGTCATAGTTTAAGGGCATGTTTTTTTCTAATTTTTTCGGTTTGATTTCTCGCTTTATCCTAAGAGAGATATTTGATTTTTATTCGATTCCAGATTGTTCGGCTGGAGTAATTTGTATATTTTGTTTTTTTTTTTTATTTTTTAATTCATATGAACTGTTTGTTGTTAACTTTCAAGGTTGATGTTGTTTAGGGTTTGTTCCAAGTGGTGTTTGTTTTTTATATTTTTGATCTGAAGTGTGCTTTGTGCTGGGATTGTTTCTTGTCTTGGAATGACTTTAACAAAAGAAAAGAACGCCTACATTTCATGACACATTTATGCGAATGTTGTACTGCAAAAGTTTGTTGTACAGCTACAAATGTTTATAACAATGCAACAAAATGTCCAACAATTAGTTCAAGTCTTGATGGCTGTTTAGGCGCCGTCATATTTTTGCAGCGATTGATATACCCTACATTGTATATAAGGTAATGTGGATTTGAAATTAAACGTCTTAAGATTAAAATCAAAAGACATTCAGAATTATTTGATAAATATTTACCAATGGTACTTGCGTGATCTCTTATATAAAGACGAACAAGTACATATAGACTGAAAAAAAATATTGTCGAAAGCACAACTAAGTTAATGTCCTCTGAATACGGATGGCACTTTTCAGTGGCATCCCAGCAAAAATATTGGAAGTTTTAGAAACACTTCCAAAAATGTCCTCCGAAAGATGTTCTTTATTTATTTTTATTATACAAGAAGTTCTTTTATTACACAAGATTCATTTTTTATAACGTACCCCAGCAAAAAAATTGGAAGTGCTTCTAAAGGCACAACTTTAAAAGCACTTCCAATAATGTTCTCCCAAAGATGTTCTTTATTTTAACTACTCAGGAAGCTCTTTGAATTTAATTTTTTGTAACTCGCTTTTTTCATATTTTTGAAAGGAAATTTTAACTTTTTCTGTTTCAGATAGGTTAAAAACAGAATAAAGATTAATAAAATGGTACAAATTATTAAATTTTTTTTTCGAAAAAAAATGCAAAATCCATTGTTAAAAAATTGCCTATTTTTGAAAATATTTGATGTCAAACGTTTCAGACTAGCGGTACAATGCTTTAAAAATCATAAAAATTTATAAGAATTATTTATTTGGCAAATTATTGCAACATTTTTTAATATACATCCAAACACTGAATTCGGATCACACTTTAAGAAGTACTGCAAATTCAGTGCAACGGCATTTGAAATGGTGGACATCCGTCCTATGACAAGCCCGTGTTAAATTCAACGCTTCTGCGCCAATTTTTCACCACTTCCGGATCCAAAAAGAACATTTTCACTACTTTTTTGGCGACGCTTTTTTTGCTGGGATGTTCTTGGGCGTCTATAAACTGTATTTACAATCCGATTTGCCTGAAATTGGAAATCTGGGGGTATTTGAGGACCATAAAGGGGTGTGTCGAAAATGGTGAGTATTGGTCCATGTTTTTGGTATAGCCCCCGTATAGACCGATCTCCCGATTATATTTCTTGGGCTTCTAGAGTACGTAGTTTTTAACCAATTTGTCTGAAATTGGAATTCTAGAGGTATTTTAGAACCATTAAGAGGTGTGTCGAAAATGGTGAGTATTGGTCCATGTTGGGTATAGCAGGCGCACACTCAGAGAAGGAATATGATCACCTCAAACATGTTTCAAGAGCAAAATGTTATTTTTGTATGGTGACAATGTAACATGTTTCAAATATAACCGAAATCAGATACACCCAGCAAAAAAATTTGGAAGTTCTTCCAAACGCGCAACTTTAAAAGCACTTCCAGAAGATACACTCCCAATGATGTTCTTTATTTTAACTACCCAGGAAGTTCTTTTAATTCAATTTTATATCTTGGTTTTTTCATACTTTTAATGGTTAATTTAAACCTTTTTTGTTTCAAGTAGGTAAGAATTCATAAAATGGTACAAATCATTTACATTTTGTTGAAAAAAATTCTAAATCCAATCTAAAAAAATTTTGAATTTTTAAAAATATTTGAGGTCAAACGTTTCACACAAGCGTTAGTATCCGTTAAAAATTATAAAAAAAATATAAAAATTATTTATTTGACAAAATATAACAGAATTTGTTTATTTACATCCAAAACATTGACTTCGGATCACACCTAAAGAAGTGATGCAAATTCAGTGCAACGGCTGTTGAAAAGGAGGACATCCGTCCTATGACAAGCCATGTTATATTCATCGCTTCTGCGTCAATTTTGCACCATTTCCGGATCCAAAAAGAACATTTTCATTACTTTTTTGGCTACACTTTTTTGCTGGGCATGATTTGCGAGAAAATAACATGGTTGCGAAAACCATGGTAAATGGTCACCACCCAAAAATAACATTTTGCTCCTTAAAACATGTTTGAGGTGATCATATTGCTTCTCTGGGTGCACTGATCATAAAAATTTCATGAAACTGAGAGAAAAAGTTCCAGATTTGAACCCTCGTAATCATTTAAATAATAGGTTAAAAATCTACAAATTTAAGATTTCAAATCAAGGCTTTTTTCATCATTGACACGAAATTGGTTCTTATCAAGTAACCCGCTACGCCGAAGAATTTTCAAAGGAAACTATTATATTTGGATTCATGGTGGTGTGTATTTAAGATTCGGCCCGGACGAACTTACTACTGTACACGCAAAGAAAAAAAACGTTTGGAAAACGTGTACCGAAAACGTTTTTCTTTTGTTAGAGTTTTTTGAATTGCTTCGAAAATTTTAAACTTTTATCACTAAAAAATTCGCTTGTTACAAAATTTTTATTTTTTCAATAAAAAAAGTTATTTTTGAAACAACAACACAGTCCATTTCGTTTATATCAAACACTGTTCTTTTCTGACTTTAGGGTTTTAATAAGACACATTTTACAGTTCAACATTTAATATACTACAATGTAATGTTGAACATTTTTTCGGAATCTTCCGAACATATCTGGAATATATGTAAAAAAAAAAACTCTGGTCGTAGCAGGGATCGAACCCACGACCCTTGGCATGCAAGTCGGACGTAGCAACCACTGCACCACGGTGCCAAACTAAATGTTTGTTTCTGTTAAATAAACTTTGTTTATTCGGTTCGTGGGCGCCGCAAGCTATGCTATATAAATATAACTTATATGGATATTTATCTATTGATGACCATAACAGGTAGTACATAGCTCAGTGGTTAGTGTGTTGGCTTACAAAGTGCATGGTCCGCGGTTCGATTCTCCGTCCAGGCGAAAGGTAAAAACAAATTTTAAAATTTATAAAATCGTATAATTTCTTCTACATTGTTGGTATTACAGGAAAAAGTGTTAAGAACTAAAAAACATCGTGGATGTGAGAAAGATGTGAGGGAAAATGCAATTAGAGGGAAATGCAATTTTTTTTTGAGTTTGTCCTTATGAAATTGTTTTTACATCCTGGAAAAGAATAAACGTTTATCACAAAAAGTATATACTTTTCTCCCAAATACACTTCCTTACAGCGAAAAGCAAATGAGAAACGATTTTTGTTTATCTAAAATTTCGTTTGGGAGGAAAGAATTATTTTTTTGCGTGGATATACTTGTTTTGTTTCAAATAGGTTGAAAACAGTAAAAAAAATTATAAAATGGTGCAAATTATTTAAATTTGGAAAAAAAATGCTAAATTAATTCTAGAAAAATTGCGAATTTTTGAAAATATTTGAGGCGAGACAAGCGCCATAAAAATTGTACAATTGAAATATTTGGCAAAATATCACAAAATTTTTTAATTCACATCCAAAACACTGAATTCGTATCACACCTTAAGAAGTGATGCAAACTTTGTGCAACGGATGCTGAAACCGTGATAGGCCCATGTTCAATTCATCGCTTCAGCGTTAATTTTGCAACACTTCCGGATCCAAAAAGAAACTTTTCACTATGGGATAGAACGCGCCTTTGTTTGATACAAAGATTTTTACTGGACTAAAAGTTTACTTGACTAAACGATTAAATTTTCACAGAAGTTTTGTCATTAGAGTAGGTGTTTCGATTTTAAAATGGGCATCTTCAGTAAAAAAAAAAATATTGGACTGAGGACAACTTAATGGTTATATCTATGAAATCATCTCCAATCTCGATAATTTTTTGTATATTGACTACAAAACTAAAGAACCATGCAAAAGTGGAGTGATTATGGACCGATTAGTAGAAATTCATGATTGTTAGAAGACAAATCTTGGTACCGGTTTATAATGCGACGAAAGTATATTAAAGGTTATCTTCTGGCATCACATACCAAATTTCAACTAGATCGTATAAACTTCTCCAGGAAGTTTCAGAAGTCTAATATATAATAATGGACTGCTATGGACCAACTTTTTTACGATTTTGTATGAGAGCGTTTAACGACAAAACATTTCAAATTCCAACGGCATAGGGTGAAATTTGTTCCTCATGAAATAAATTCTGGCGGTCGGTTTATGAAAGGCCTATATCTAAAACTGGTTCAATGTGGCCCATTTGCAATAGCATTCGACCAACTACTTGGACAGAAAAAATATCACCAATACTTTCCCAATTAAAATTTTAACTGTATTTAAAAAAAGAGGACAATTAGAAAATTCATACTAAAGGCTATGGAAATTCGAATTAGCTGGCGATGAAATTTCTGTATAGTCAGGCTTGTTTAGGTAGATAGTT
Source organism: Haematobia irritans (assembly GCF_050003625.1). Lineage (NCBI taxonomy): Eukaryota > Metazoa > Arthropoda > Insecta > Diptera > Muscidae > Haematobia > Haematobia irritans. The sequence goes on along the minus strand of NC_134400.1, from coordinate 224,299,668 downwards.
GGCATGTTTTCTCAGCAATTTAATAATACCAATTCCTTAATCTTCATGTCCATTAAGCTCGTATCAAAATTGTAATAATGTGTGATTGATACTATCATTTCTGTAAATGAATATTTATATTTGGAAGAAAAAATATGAATTTCTGTGTGTGTCAAGTTTCAAGCCAATAGCTTATTTCGTAAAATGCACAAGGTCGCTGATTCCTCCAAAAAATATGCAAAATGGTAAATAAAGATTATCTGCATATCACATTTTTTTTTCAAAAAAATTGTTTTTTTTTTAATAGTGGTCGTGGTTAAAATAGTGGTTGTGGTTAAAAATTATGGTGCGAATTAATCTAAGCTTTTAATTACAAATAAACAGTTTTATTTTAGTAGAGAATAGTTAATAGAGATATGTTTACACTAAAAATCTTTTTTTCAACATTACTTTCATCTCTGGTAAATATTAAAGGGTGGTTAAATTGTAACGGCCGATGTTGAATGTGAACCACACCTAAACGCCAAGTTTTTTTTTCGAATTTTATTTGACATTTCGCTATTTCTATTGAACCATGGACGTAGTAAATGGGCAGAATGGTTCCAAGAAATGGCAACAGTGGATGATCAATTTTCGAAGAAAATCATCTTCAGTGATGAGGCACATTTTCACCACAGTGGATTCGTCAATAAACACAATTGCCGCATTTGGACGAATGAGAATCCAAGAGTGATTGTCGAAAAACCAATGCACCCACAAAGAGTGACTGTTTGGTGCGGTTTATGGGCTGACGGCATCATCGGGCCGTAGTTTTTCCAAAATGAGGCCGGTCAGGCAGTTACTGTGAATGGTGTTCGCTATCGTGAGATGATAACGAACTTTTTATGGCCCGAATTGGAAGATATGGATGCGGATGGTTTCAATTTAACGAACGTCCAAATTCTTAACATTGAGTATCCTAAATAACGAACGGTAGAACAAAATTTACGTTCGATTTAACGAAAATGCTTTTAATCTTAAGAAAAAAAAAAAAAAACACCAAAAAATCAGCAATATTTGACGGTTGTGAGAATGGCTTATGTCCTTAGGAAATTTTCACAAAGTAAGGCATTCCCAATCAAATGTTTACAAAGACATATTCAATGGCCGGGTTAGGTTAGATATTTCCGCTACAAGAAATGGATCTACCCCAGAGCCGGTACAGGACTACGCCCTGGGGTGTATAGACCAGTCCCAGTTCTTGTCGAAACGTATGGAAGGGACCGGTCACTTTAACACGTGTTTGTCATTGACGGGGGTAAATTTAAATACACTGCATGACATGGCTTGAACTCATTCCAAAGTACATGACCCGGGAGAAATTAGTTGGACTAAAAAGGGCCTCATGAACCAGTCTGGGACAAATCCTTAGGAACCGGTATTATGTTGACCCATAGGTAAATGTCTAGATCCAATAAAATTTTAAAATCAAGAGAGTATAGATCAATCAATAAATTATATGAAAATTAAACTACTGCGACAAACTGGGTCACTGGTACTAGTCCTGTGATAGGTCCGTTAGTGGCATTATGCACCAAATTTTCGTAGGATCGCCAGTTGGACAGGTGGGGGATTTTTCTCTTATTATTGAGTGCTACCCGATTCTATATTTAGTGAGAGGGATAATCTTCCGCTGAAAAACTTTTTTGGCGCTCGGTCGAAACGGTAATCTAGCGTTGAGAGTACATCTATGCCGACAGGAGCAGCAGAGTAATGGTGTATGTAGGACGCTTTAGGAAGATGTTACTATGAACACTACCTGTACACACAAATGTTGACATGGGTGTATATAGGCCCCCAGTGCCTCTGTAGTTTAATTTTGCAAAATAGTTATGAATTTTTACTCATCTGGTAAAGAGAACTACTATATTCAATAAATGTTAACATTTTATATTCCCGTTCGATTTAAAGAATTTTTCTAAATAACGAAAGGGCCTGAGAATATATCGTTCGTTAAACCGAGCTTCGACTGTATTTGCCGCTTAAAACCATTCAATCTCCAGAAAAGAACAGCGATTTATATACATGTTTTTATTTACGGATTATTTTTTGTACCCTAGTGGTAAAAAAAATTTCAAAAAAAGAACAACATTTTGTAGGTCACCAAAGCTATTTAGATTTGAATAAAACATTTGATTTCTTCAGTCTCTGAAGTTGTAGAGCTACCACAGCATTCGGTCTTTACTACCAATTGGAAATGGGAGAATTTATTTTGTTTTACTTATTTGCAAATCGAAATACATAATTCTTGTAACAGAATAAATTTTTATATTTCAACAACAGAAGGCGTTGTTCTCTAGTCGGATGGTAGAACATTTCGCCATTATTTGCCTTTGTGCAGTGAATGCTGAGCAATGCTATGGTGGCAAAAAGGTACTACGCATGCGCACAGTGTCAATTGGATGTATTGTCGTCACAGTTACAGACCATGTTAAGCCAGTACCATTTCAATGCTCGACAATGTTCGTTTTGTGGCTCTTTCGCTGAATGTTGGTGTAGTTACATGTCATTTCCATTTGAATTATGGCCTTTAGTGGGTCACCAAGGCAAACAGTTTGATGATGAATATTTTGTGAGACCATTGAACAAAAAAACTCTTAGAATTCGGCAGAAAGCCTAACGAACCAAAAGCCAGAAAATCCAAAGGCTTTCAAATGTGAAAAAAGTGGGAGAGAAAACTACTCAAGAAAAAATTTATGACAGCTACTGCTTAGAGAAATATGGAACTCTGGACTGATTTGTGTTTTTTCGTCATATTTGTGCAGGCTAATTTTTCCTATGAGAATAAATTTAAAACAGAATTAACATTTTTAAGGCAAATAGTTTAACTACTACCGTTACTTGCGGCAGGAAATGCCAATCCCAACAACTAAATTTGCGGACAAATAATCCTATAATGAAATATGGCTGGCCATGAGAGAAATTTTAAATTCCTTCTCTTTAGAAACTATAAAAGCTGTCCAATTTATTCACATCTTAGATTTGAAAATACCAATAATATTTCCCATAAAGAAATTTGAAAATATTTTTAAAAGCATTCAACATTTCTAGGCAAACTCCAGGTATGAAGTCTACACCAGTGGTAAAGGGTTTTTTACATTTACTCCTTGCCTAGGATACACTGAACGCTTCATAGCCAAAGTGTTGTAGAACAAATTTTTTAGGAAATCACAAACTGGAGCTTGTTTCAAAGAGTTATGGCTCAACACTTTGGTTAAAGTTGGCTTACATCAAATGTCTAAACATGACTCATAAATCTCAGCATTTACCGCTCAATTGTTCACCAAATAATTGTCTTAACTTCGCCATGAGTGTATGCCCCTTCTCTTTTTCCTATAATTTTTGACATTCCATTGGGGCGTATAGAACGATGTATGTAAGGGCAAAAACTTCAATGTACAAAAAAAATTAAACAAATGACATCAAAGAAGTAAATAAATCTACTATCCAAGTAACAGGAATATCAGCAACAGGCGAAGAAAATCCGTAGCGATCAAAGACGAATCTAAAGAGCACTAAGTTTTTGAGAAAGGTGAATTAAATTAAATTTGTAGATATAATGAGGAGTCTGTATAGATAATGGGAATGAAATGGATTCCTAAAAGTAAACTACAATTTTTGTAAATTATTGGATGATAGTGATCCCTACAAGAAGGCCAAAAATTGGGGAAAAAAACTCTACTTGCACGCTCACAAAAAATCGCTTCTGTAACATATACTCCCAAACACATTTTACTTCAAGCATATACATTTTTGGCTATTGCCCAAACATTTATATGTTTGATCTCTTCCAATATATAATATGTTTGAAAGCATATTGGTCTAAACAATATATGTTTGGGTAGTCTAAGTTCCAAACATTTTGTATTTTTGCATCCAAATTCAATAATGTTGTCTTCCAAAAAACAATATGTTATTATCTGAACATATAATATGTTTGGAAGCATTTTGCACCCAAAAATATTATATGCTTAAAGAAAAATTCTCCCAAACAATATTGTGCTCAAAATTTTATTTATTTATTTATATATTTACAATCATAATGAATTATGAAAATAAACAGGTAATATAGGTGCTAACAACATAGGTTTTCGACCTGAATGCTCAAAATTTTGTTTCTGCCCAATTGTATATTCCCCCACATCTTTCTCACTTCCACGAGATTTTTTAGTTCTTAGCACCTTTTTCTGTAATACAAACATTGTAGAAGAAATTATTCAATTGTATGATTTTTTTATTTATTTTAATTTTACCTTTTGCCGGACGGGGACTCGAACAGCGGACCACACAGTTTGTAAGGATCAAAGAAGTAGCTGATCAATTGCCCAAGGAAAAATAAAATGTTAATTTTGTAATAACAAGCAACAACCACCAACTTAATTCAATATCGCTCCCTGTTAAATAACGCTCCAAGCTACTAAACACATATATGTTTATAGGTTATTTCTAAATTAATATATGTTTGCATCCAAGCATATTATATTTACAAACATTTTATGTCCCAAACATAATATGTTCTAACATATTAACATATATGTCCCAAACATGTTATGCTAGTTTATGAACATTATATGCTTGCACTCAAAAATATTGTGTTTAAAAATTTGTGTTCCAAACATATAATGTTTATAGCCAAACATATGAAAAACAGTCTTTTTCATCCGTGTGGATTCAAAGATTTTGACGCTCATAAAAAAACTAATATAAAGATGCAAAATCTTATATTTGAAGCCTTTTTATCTTTAATCCAAAGACTCAATATCTTAAACAATTTAAGGATTTTTGTTTAATCAAAAGTGTTTTTCTTTACAGCAAGGAAATTATCCCCATTTCAAAGTTATACGACTTAAATTGATGAATGCACATTTCAAAGATGCGTTTCCTAAATTTGATGAAAATAAATGTAGCAAAAATTATGAGATATTTTAATTAGAATTTTTTATTTATACAAAAAATCCTTAATATTAATGAATGTCATAAAATAAAGGTTGCATATTTATTTGTATGGGATTATGTTAGTTTCGTGGCAGTCAGATATTTCCGGGTCACTTAGGCTATTCAGTCCATTGTGATCACTGACGGGGGACCTCCTTTTAATAGCCAAGTCTGAACGGCTTTACGCACTACCGTGAAACCACTTAGAGCAGCTTTGAAACACTCAGAAATGTCATCAGCATTACTGAGCAAGAGGATAATTCACCGCTGAAATTTTTTATTTGTATAAAGCCAAGATCTGCAATTTTCTTTGGTTTTTTGCTGTAGTCACGATTTTGAAATATTGCATTAAATCCCCCCAATATTTTGTGTCCAATTTAATTGTGGCAGCATTTTCTATTAGTTATTGTTGGTTTATTCTGCAATCATTTTTGTTGTTTTGATTTCAGCTTAAAATCATGCGTTGACTAAACTACAAGAGTAAAACAAACAAAAAGATTTCCATTCCCATCTGAAACTTAAACTTATGTAGGGTATCGTCCAACCAGAATCTCTTCAATACCATGACCATTCAGCAATTTGTGCATTTGTCCATTGGCACATCTTTCACAGGCTCATTGAGTTAGGACCTTAGTTTTGTTTTTTTTGTTTGTTGGTTGTGTTTGATAAATAATTGCCAACATTTGCGAAAATCGTGTTTGAAGTACTTCAAGATTCACGCCATAACTACTGGCTTGGCCTATGTCCACAACACATCCCCCACTAACTATGAAGCCATTCAAATACATTATGGAAGAAGATGGATTTTTTTGTTGCAATTGAAAGATTTGTTTTCATTCCATTCTCGTTGCTCCAGCGATTGGCCTTTTCATAGCCTTCACCACTACTGTGGTATAGGGTATAATAAGTTTGTGCATTTGAATGTAACGAAAAGAATGAATGGTCTGAGATCCATCGGAAAGTATACCAATCGTGGTCTCAATCAATTTCTGAGTGATGTTTATCTGCCTGTGTGTTCTTCCGCTCGGCAGTGTGTCTTTAGATGTATTTTTGTCTTTGAAGAATAGCTCGCAATTTATACCCTGTTTTTTTCAAATTTCGCATAGGAATCTTACTTTGGCCCAAAGGCAATCTCTATGGATTTTGGAGAAGGTCATTTAGACTTGGATATAGCAGTCATATATTTATAATCAATTTCTGAGAGATGTCCCTCGGACTGGCTGTCTGTCTATCTTTCCATGTATTTTTGTGTTCAAAGCAGACCTCGCAATTTAAGCTCGAACGTCTTCAAATGTGGCATATCGATGTCTACATTCCAAAGTATGCTAAGTTTAAAAAGTGAATTTTACAGGAAACAAATTCAAAGTTTTTTTTTTTTTCTCAAAAACCGTATAAGGTAGAAATTCCCCTATTTTCGGTCTTAAAATCATATTTTTTATAATTTGTTTTAGTATTTACGAACTCAAAATAGTGATAATAGAACATGGCTTAAAATAACTTAGACCGCTTTAGACCGAACAAAGCTTTTTGCCCTTTTTGGATTGGACATTTTTTTTAACTGTAATCACAGGCTAAGTACAATATTAACCATAACTTTTGATAGAAATGTCCAATAAATTCCAACTTTTGACAGGACGCAATTCACATCAATCTGAAGAAAAAACAGCGAACTCTATCAAAACATGGTATTATGAAAGATGCCCGTCAGTTTATCCCTCTGGTCAGCTGTCTTTCCATGTATTTTTTTATGTTAAAGTTTAAGACTGATCGTCTTCAAATTTGGCATAGAATCTTATATATTTTTTATCGATCTGCTTACATCTGGCGTATTTTCGAACCATTATTATTTATATATTTTATGAACCTCTTAAAGTGTTTTAAATTTCAGCATATATGTTTCTGTCGATTTTTCAAAATACGGCAATATTGCTCTCATATTTCACATGATGGCTTTTAAACTTGCGAAACATCAACCAAATCGATCGAGAGTGCAATGTAACTCGTTTAACCGATTTCATATAAATTTGAGCCCTTTTAATTGACAAAAACGATTTTGGCATGAATTACAGTAAAGGGTATAATAAAGTCGGTGCTGTCCGTTTTGCCGCCGTACTCACTTGTCTTAATTTTGAGTTGAACGAGTGAATGAAGTGTCAGAAGAACCCTACCTCTAAAATCTTCCCCAAAGTCGAATGGAACAAAAATTCAGAAAATAAACTGCACATGTTATTAAAACATGTGTTCTCGTCTTTGTTTTTTTTTTCGCCTTACGTTATTCAGGATTGCGAATTGTTTAGCAAATGCGAGCAGGTTGTGTTTAATATGCTTTGGAGATGTTGTTTTAACTTGCAAGGAATTGCTGGACGAATAGATGGATGTGCGTTGTATTTGCACCTCCAACATGTTTCAGTTGTAAAGGAGTAAATATTGATTATGGCCCATTATGCGAATTTATGGCAACACAAATAAAATTTATTGAAGTTTTATTGTTATTGGAACGACTGAATGTACAAGGTGAAGAAGTAATATCCCCATACGGATTTCATCTCCATCTTCCCTTATCTTCGTTTTTTTTTTATTGAATGTTTGGTGTTGGATTTTTTATTTTGAGATTTCTGTTTGCTTATCTTACCAAAGTTGCACTTCATTTACAGCTTTTTGTTAAGATGAGATTGAAGAATGAGATTGTGTTTCGCTAAAGGTCCCTTTTCAAATCATTGTGATAATTTTTTGTGATAATACTAAATAGTGAGAATTGTCAACCTTTCGGCTTTTTAAAAATAGCGCTTTTATGGAAAAATTAGCGCTTCCTTTATTTTCCGGATTGAGTTGCACTGAAAGAAGGGTTTCGACTTGCAGAGCAATCGAGAAAGGTGATGGCCACAATTGCTGGCATATGGTAAAACGATCACAGGCTTGTGCTGCACCAGATTATGAGGTGTATTGGATATTAAATTAATGAGGAAAAATCGGAAAACTTTCACCATCATTACGTCCTAGATTAACCTTCATTGGGAGTCACCGTGGTGCAATGGTTAGCATGCCCGCCTTGCATACACAAGGTCGTGGGTTCGATTCCTGCTTCGACCGAACACCAAAATTTTTTTCAGCGGTGGATTATCCCACCTCAGTAATGCTGGTGACATTTCTGAGCTTCTCTAAGTGGTTTCACTGCAATGGGGAACGCCGTTCGGACTCGGCTATAAAAAGGAGGTCCCTTGTCACTGAGCTTAACATGGAATCGGGCAGCACTCAGTGATAAGAGAGAAGTTCACCAATGTGGTATCACAATGGACTGAATGGTCTAAGTGAGGGCTGCCACCTAACCTAGATTAACCTCCCTCTTTGTCACTGTCACATTGATCGAACTATGGTACGAACTGATACCCCAACTATAGTGTTCGATTCCACCAACCTCTTCTCTTCTCCAAATTAAATATAAATCACTCGCTGTGTACAAATATCAGTTACATAGAGGAGGTCATCACCTCCACGCCGGCCTAATTTGTAGGGCTTGGGAAAACGTATATTTCAATTGGAGCTGGATCCAAGTATGTATTTTTTTATATAGGCTAAATACATAAATGGACCACCTTCCTATAATGTGGGTTCTAAGTGTAATAGTTAGCATGCCTACCTTATAATGGTTTATATTTTATAACAAAATAGAATAGCATCGGTTTATAGATGAGGACATTATGTTTATTTCAGATGGGACCCACAAAATATGTGTCGTAAATTATGTGCGGAAATGAAAAGATTTTCAATTAGTAAAGCCTAATAAATTTACTTTAAAGACCTATTGATAATGCCTTGGCCAGTAAATCGAAAATTTATTCATGTTATTTCTTGCCAAAAAGAAACAAACGACTTGTGGAATTAAACACCTTGCTCTCAACACTTCCATCTTTACCATAATACACAAAAAATAAAAGAAATTGAATTGAGTTGAGTTAATTTATACCCCAAAGTAATTTATTTGTTTTCATTTGCAAGCTGAATGGTAATTTGGCGGTCACGCATGCGCTCTATACCAACTTCCAAATAACCAAGAACAAGTCAACGAGACAAATTCTTGGAATAGTGAAGTAAACTAGCAACGTAAATAGACTTCAATTACACATCATTAAATTTAACGGACTCCACCCAAAATCCATTAGGATGGCCATAGAAAAGATACTCAAATCCACTAAATGGAAGGTGTGACATAAAAGCTCCATCCCTCGCAAAAACGATCGATGAAAGCAATACGAAAGCATAGTTTCCCTTAATAGCTTTCGGATAATGACAATTTGGTAACATTTCAAAGCAATTCAAAGTCTCCATTCTGGGCGATAATTAAGTTATAGAGAGATCGTATAGTTTACGATAACATTTTTACGATTACTCCATGTAGGACATAAAATCAAATGGCCAACAGCAACATGAGAAACTTCGCTGGCCTTTAATTTGAATGGGCTCTTAGTGTGATTGAGATAAGCAAATTTAACACCAGGGTCCTTTAGTTTGTCAATTTAATCATGTCAAGATCCCTTGCACTTGGCAAACTGAGATTTCTCTGGAAAGAGGAAAATATTTAATTGATCGCTTTTTTTGTTGGTAGCATGCGGAATATCTGTGAGGTGTGTTGAGACAGTGGAAGGTTGTTTCATAGGACAGACATTTTTCTTTGCATTGTTTAACAAGGATTATTAGGCGTTGTCTTGGTTATTGTTGGCTGAGGCTCCACAGCTTTTGTTGTTATAAAAATCAAATTGCTTTATAGGAAATCTGTAAAATTCCCTTTGGTTATTGAAGTGATTTTCATACAAACGGCTGCAGAGAAATGGGATCTATTTGTTTCAGAGAGATTTTATAAATTAGAAAATATGAAAATAAAAAAAAATTGTACGTTTGCAATTGTTAGGCGACTGTTTCAAGAAACAGTTGACTAAACCTGCCAAAGTGCTCTGACAAGTACAAACAAAAGCAAAACCAGCAGGATCCTTCACGATCGTTAGAGGCCAATCGAAAAAAAAACAAAAACAAATCAAAGATATATTCACCAACAAGTGTATAGTATAAATTCTTGTAACGGACCATCGATTTTTGACCCAGAGGGGTTTCCTCACCATCAAAGACCACGGAAAAATACACCCGGCTATATAACCAGATAGGCGGACAAAACTTCGAACATATCGTCTGATATTTTGTATCCTAAAACAAGTAAGGAAAGTCTAAAGTCGGGCGGGGCCGACTATATCATACCCTGCACCACTTTGTAGATCCATATCACATCCGTCAAATGTGTTGGGGGCTATATAAAGGTTTGTCCCTAATACATACATTTAAATATCACTCGATCTGGACAGAATTCGATAGACTTCTACAAAATCTATAGATCCAAACTTTAAGTCGGCTAATGCACTAGGGTGGAACACAATGTTAGCAAAAGTTAATTTATGATTTATCACTCGATGTATATGTATTAAAATCAATAGGGTTCTATTCTGAGCCAAAACACAACTTGTGCCAAATTTGAAGACGATTGGACTAAAACTGCGACCTAGACTTTAATTACAAAAATGTGTTCACGGACATGGCTATATCGACTCAGGAGCCCACCCTGAGCATTTTTGCCAAAGACACCATGTGTCTATCTCGTCTCCTTCTGGGTGTGCAAACATATGCACTAACTTATAATACCCTGTTCCACAGTGTGGCGCAGGATATGAATACATTAATGCGAACAAGAGTTGGTCAAGACTGAGACAGTCGCCAAAGAAAAAATTATCTTTCACAATGATAACGCATTAGTTGGCATCTGCAGCTTCCTCAATTTCACATTGATCGCAGTTTTACCCCACCTCTGTAATGCTTGTGGCATTTCTGAGTGTTTCAAAGCTTCTCTAAGTGGTTTCACTGCAATGTGGTACGCTGTTCAGACTCGGCTATAAAAAGGAAGTCCCTTCTCATTGAGCTTAACATGGAATCGGGCAGCACTCAGTGATAAGAGAGAAGTTCACCAATGTGGTATCACATTGGACTGAATAGATACATCGGGCTGCCACCTAACCTAATCTAAAGTATTATGAAACCTCACCTCCCGTTATTTCAGGTTCTCTTGGACTTGGATCATATCATAGGTGGTTAACTTCTCTCTTATCAATGAGTGCTGCTCAGTATAATGTTTAACTTTATAAGAAGTGATCACCTTTTTACGGTCAAGTCCATCAACGGAAGCAGGATTAAAGTGATATAATTCAAATACTCATCAATGATCGTAACTAGCCAAGGATAACCTTCTCTTCAGATGATTTTAACGTCTCAATGCCCTGGAAGATCGATGGATTTGTTAATTCAAATAACCACTTTCATAAGTTCAGTTACTATTTCCTCGTTTTGTTGTACAATGCCTTTGGTTCATTATGATATTTTTTTATATTCATATGACCAGGATGCTGAAGCAAAACAAAGCGAAGACATTGGACGAACGATGTTAAGTTAACAATTCTTTGGTAATTGCCCGAATTTTCGATATAAATTTTTCCATTGAACAACTACTTCCCATGCCTCACCCCAAAACCACCCACTTGATTGAGAGTATGAGTCAAGTTGTAGTATTTGATGGCGCTGCTGCTGCTGATCACTTGTTATGACATCGAATGCCAGGAGTAAGAGATCTGGGTGTGCTGCATATTTTCTGTCGCATTTAATCTTGGGCATACCAAGTGGACTTTTATTACTGCTGTTCATATGACAATCAAGAATAGTCCGGGCTGATATCCGATCTTGCTTGATGAAGATGATTAAGATTTAAGTATCATTTCACTAACATCTTTATAGAGGTGAGTGGTCCATTTTGTCCGTCTGGGAGGCCATGCTTACTCCTTAGTTCTGAGGATCTTTTCCCATTATTTTCTTCTTAGTTGGGATTTTTTTTTTTTTGCCGATGATCCTCAAAAGCTCACGTAATACCATGATTGCATTGGAGTAAATAATTCTCTGGCAATTACTTAGTTCGTAAAGGGCTTTGGTGGTGCTGCTTCTGCTGGATTGTCTCTGATCACTGATGATCAGGCGATGACGACAACTACAACACAAACGAAATGAAGAAGTGGGGAAGCCTTTCAAGTATTTATGATTATGTGCGTTTTATTTGGGACTTTAAGCAGCAGGCGTTTTTAATGCCACACTATGAAGGCGTTAAATGCATGATTTGTGGTTGCACTTGGTAATGAGTTTTCAGTCCATATCATCATGGCAAACATGCCATCATGCCATACCATAGACCATAGGCCATGGACCAGGCACAGCATCATCAGACACTCAATGGACATGACATGCAAGCATAGCAATGCTACCAAAGCTACGTACCCACAACAAGGGAGACAGAGGACGGCTACCATACTCTGGTGAGTGCCAGTGGCATTCATGTCTGTAATTTTCAATTCCATTTCATTTCGATGCATTTTTTCTGGCATTCCCTCTGGTTATGGCCAAGTAGGACTTTGTGCTGCTGACATTGTGGTTTGCAGTAAAATGAAATTTTATTTGTTCTTCATTCCCTAATGAAGTTGTCCAATTTCATTTACATTCTTTGGCAAGGATGAGTTGTTGGACTTAGGAAAATAAATTCTTGAGGAGATTGGTAAAATGATCCAAAGCAACGGGTGATTATCCAATACCAATAGAGATGAAGTAAACAAGAAAGTGTGAATCAGTTGCCTAAAACGATTTAGAAACATGTACACTTAAACTAGAAAACAAATATGCCCTTTATGTAACCTAAATTGTAGGTCACACAATATACTCTAAAATAGTAAGAAGGTCCGAAAGTTACCCTACTAAATAAAATAATTCAAAGTCTATTGGCACATACCTAAAAAAGTGAAAACGTCATGGAGGAAATGATGATTTATTCTAGTAAAATACAAATTAAAATATATTCATGTTAGAAAATTACGAACTAAACTGTGCGAAATTGTGTACATTACATATGTACTTCGTTTTTTTTTTAAAGTTTTAAGAAAACTTACGGCCATTTCATGTAGCTCCGTAAGGCTTTAACTGCGAGTTAAGAGAAAGTAATTTGCAAATATCTTCTCTCCGGTTAACTTTAACTGAAATTTGTCTGAAGTTAAGTTCCTACGTAGCATATAGGAAATATAGGTGACTGCTATGTCCACAATCAACTTAAGTAAATTGCACCCATTTTAGAAAAATATGAACTACTTTCAAATTTAGTAAAATCGTGAACTTCCCTTGTATAAATTTTTTTCTCAGTTTTAGTTCACGTCATTCAAGTGAGCAAAAAATAATTAAAGTAAGAAACTTTTTCTAAATCGGAACGGTGAAAGTTCTCAAACAGAAACCCGAACAACTCTCAAATGTAGACAACATTTAAGCGATCGTGTGTGTCCACTTTTGAGAGGTGTATATACTGTTCATTGGTTCATTAAATTTTGTCTAAAATCCAAAGAAAAATCCATCTTTAATAATAATCGTATAATTCGTATGTAACATATGTGCATAAATAATACAACAAATAGTTAATTGCCTCAAATATTATTTTCATTGAATTTTGCGACCAATTAAAACCCCGATTAAAAATGTCATTGAAAGTGCCAAAGAAATCGATGAATTTGTTATTCAATAATATTTTTTTTTATTTCTAATTGAAGCAATTTCAGTTAAAAGGATAATTGGATCAATTGATTTTGTGATTGAATAACGACATTTTACGTTGGTTTAATTTTAATGATAACTTTTGTAAACATTACAAAGCTTTTCCTATACACAAAAAAAATTATCCAAAAAATTTCCAATTAAAATTTTAATTGAATTCTAAAGAAGTATATACGGCCCCAGCAAAAACTCCTATTACCAGGTATGAGTACAAGTATGCCAAATTGGTAACAACTTCCTTGTACATATATCAGCAGTAATAATTGTTCATTGAAGGAAAGTACTTCGGTGCAAGCATACCAGCAGTCGAAAAATAAGTACTTCTTGGCAAGCATACCAGCTCACCAAAAATTATAGCTTTACCATAAAGATACTCAAAAAGTGCGAACTCATCCCTCATCAATACCAACATCTTTAAAGGAAGGTCAAAATCTTTGGATCCAAGTAAACTTTTTTTTGGGTATAGAGAGCCAGAATTGAAATATTGGGATTGCTTTATACGGGGGCTATATATACTAATGAACCGATATGGACCAATTTTTGTGTGATTGAGGATCGGATTATCTGGAGCTATATATATATCTACAGACCGATTTGGACGACGTTTGGTAGGGTTGTTAGCGGCCAATATGGACCGGTATGGACTAATTTTTTATATACTTACACCACGTACCAAATTTCAATCGGATCGGATGAAATTTGCTCTTAAAAGAAGCTGCGGAGACTCTATATAATTATGCGCCGATATGGATAAATTTTTGCATGGTTGTTAGAGACCTTAGACTTAGAACACGTGCCAAATTTCAACCGGATCGGATGTGTTTTGCTCCTCCAAGAGGTTCCCGAGGTCAAATCTGGGGATTGGTTTATATGGGGGATATATATATTTTTATTGACCGATATAGACCAATTTGTGCATGGTTGTTAGAGACCATATACTAACACCACATACCAAATTTGAACCGGATCGTATGAATTTTCCTCCTCCAAAATGGTCCGGAGGTCAAATCTGGAGATCGGTTTATAGGGGGGCTATATTTATTTATGGACCGATATAGACCAATTTTTGCATGGTTGTTAGAGACCCCATACTAACACCACGTACCAAATTTCCAGCGGATCGGATGAAATTTGCAATACCATCCGACATACATCAATAACAATTACTTGTGCCAAGATTCAAGTCGATAGCTTGTTTCGTTCGGAAGTTAGCGTGATTTCAACAGACGAACGGAAGACTCAGAATTGCATCACGAGCCAGAATATATATACTTTATGGGGTCTTAGAGCAATATTTCGATGTGTTATAAACGGAATGACAAAGTTAAAATACCCCCCATCCTATGGTGGAGGTTATAAAAAACTTTCAATTAAAAATTTAATTAGTTCAAAAAATTTTTTAATTAAAACAAAAATTAATCCCATTAATTAATATTACCAATTAATTTTTTAATAGAAGCTATCATTTTTGTGCTTTAAGAAATTCTGTGTACCCGTGTACCCTCTAAATTGATTATTAAATAACCAAATGCCATACATAGTGAAAAGATACGATGAACTTTTTAAAAAATTTAGCATATAGGGACTTTGTGAAAATTACGCTCTTTTAAAACTGTCCACAGAATCACTTTGTTTTCATTATTAATACGGAGATATTCTTGAAATTGCAATTTAAGGGCACAATACTTAATAATATTTTCGTTAATAAAGCTTTTGGGCATTACTAATGGCGTTGACAATACACGTGCTTAACAGATTAAAATGTTGAAATCATTTTGCCCATATTCACTTTACAATGCTTGGCTTTAAGCTGAAGCTGTTGAACAAAATTGACCAAGACAAAAATGATGAAAACATCACTAAACATTAACGAAAAGACACCAAAGAAGCAATTTTTTTTCTCATACGACCATTTGCCAAACTTGAGGTTGAATTTTTATTTTCTATTCGTGTGTGTGTTTTTTTTATCGGTTTCCTAATGGCGTTTAATTGCAAATTGTATTTAGCATGATAACATTTTATCTGCTATCGGATTTTTTTTTATTTATCTCAAAATATATTCGCCTCTCTATTAGCCCACAAGTTTTTATGTTCCGAACGTAACTTAATTTACCCAGATCTTGTACTAAGCGCTTCCTTGTCGAATCCCATTAATGATGATGTCCAAAATCTAGGCGAAAAGAAGAAAACAGCGCAAAAACAAAAACCTCAACCCACCCATCATATCGTACACCGTCACTTCAGATCAGATCACAAAATGAAATCTTTAATATTGGCTATAAAAATTAATCAGCATTCCTTGTTTTCCACAAAATTAAAGAATCAACAAAGTCTGGCAAAGGTACAAATTTTGGGTACACTGAAAAAAATCGCTGTGTAAAAACATTTTGTGGATTTAAATTCATTAGAAAGTAAGGGCGAAAAATGAGAGGGAGTGGATTTATATGCTATTTTAATTTCAATCCACTGCGCTATCCAACATCAATTCAGGCGATTTGTTTTCTAAGAATCATAGGCGACCGCTTAACATCAGTTGATGGACTTGCATATAAAAATAAGTGGGTATGTACTTGGATATAGAGCTATGCCTAAATCTGAAGCGATAATGAAATGGGACAAACGGCGCCGTTTTATTTTTCAATTTGTTTTATTTATCTATTTATTTATCTATGACCTTGCACTATGCAAAAGAAAGGTCTTGAAGATTTTTACAAATGCAATCTTTTCTGTGATACTAAAAATATAGGACACTTCGAAGGCGAAAAATACTATTGCTGGCATTTCTGCAGTAGAATTTTAGTCTTGCATTCGTCGTTAAGGTTACTTACTTAACGGACAACCCTTTTAGGCTATTTTACTGACAGAAAACTTTATGAAGGTTTTCTCATAGTCACAAATTCTTCGTTTTCTTTTACATAATCTTTTTGCCGTGTATCTGAGGGATCAGTTTAGCTCTAAGGCTATACGAGGGGATTTTGGGGAGTGCGTAAACTCGATTTCAAAATCAAACACCTTGAGTAGCAAACGAATACGGCAAAGAACTTGACAAAGCTGAATTGAAAAAGAAGGTGAAGAAGAAAACAAGACAAAAACATTAAACAAACGATAGTCAAAGTCAAATCAATAAAAACGCAATAAATTGGCCATAAAAACAGACATTAATGGTCATTCTTGCCATCGAACCCAGCCAAACTTTAGCCATTTAGCCAAAATACCAAAGCACAAAGAAATAAAACGAAAACAGCCCCAAAGACCCCAACGAACGAGTCAATCAGTTGTACATCAGCCAAGCAACGGCCATATAAAGCTCAGGGCCCAAAGCTAAGCTAAAACAAATAAGACGGACGCATTAGCGTTCCACCAAACTCCGACGTCACTTTGGTTGCCACACCAAGTGAGAAGTTAGCGAGCACCATTTATCCAGCTAGCTGGCTACTTATCTATCTCTTCCCTTGACACTCCATTATTTCTGGAAATACTGCTGCTACTGCCACCACTTTTGTTTGTTGGCTTTGCATTTCACATGGCCATTTCCCAAAGGCCATAATTAGAAACTAGCCCTGGCTATCCAGTCGTCATAGCACCACCTTTAAGCCAAGTTTAGAAAGAAATTCGTGTAAGAGGTTGTTGCACTGTGTCTTCTAAACATCGAGAAATACGCTAGGTATCTACCAAGGGAAAGCACAGTGGTTTGAAGAATTAAAATTCTAAAAATTTCAAACATCTTCATAGAGAAATGCGTGTAATTGGACATTTTTACGGGTATATTCCACACTCCTTGAAGCAAAATGTCCTCCAGGGAGTTTCCTTTGATTCCTTTACACTTTTCTAGTGATTTCCACTTTTTACAGCCACTGTTTACAGTTTTCCATGATAAAGTTGTATTTGTCTTTCTTCTACATTGTTGCTTGTACTTCTTTTATCAGCTTCTAGCTTTGCTCTTTGTGTTTTGTTTTCTGCTTTTGCCCATAAGAGAAAGTTAGGTGCTGCAATGTTTCTATGGCAGACCTGAACAACAAGTGGATTTGGATTCAGATCGGATTAGATTGAATTTTAGATTGCATGAAATGAAATGGATTGGTCGTAAGTACAAATTGTACAACGCATGGTCGGTCACTCATTTGGTCAGTGGTGTGTTATAGATCGATCTATGGATGGTGTAGTTGGTTGGCTGGTTCGCTAGATGAATGCCTAGATTAGTTTGGCTTCGTGTTTTTGTTGGATGGGTGAGGCCCAATATTATGCTCGATTTTCCTTGTTGATTGGAGTACGTTTTCTACGTTTTATGACGATTGAAGTTTCAGTTATACTTTGATATTGTTGGCCTCTTCAAAAATTCTCAGTCGGTTTAGGCATTTGCTTGATTGCAAAGTGGTGACAAAATTTAAAATGCTTAAATGATGGGAATTTTTGATCGTTTTCAAAGAAAGTTTTGTAATGTAAATTTTGTTTTTGTATTGACGATACAATACAATACAATCACGAAAGACAATTGGTATTAATATGACATTAGTTCCACTTAGAAAAAAGGTCAACTATTTTAAACCTATGTTAGTTACCGCCTTGTGAGAATCTTTTTCACTTTACCTTGGATTAAAGCTATGGCTTATTTAGGGCAGAAATTAGTTACACTTCACATTTCAAATTGTGTGGAAATGGCATAGGTGTGAATGGTGTGGGGAGAAATTCTATTTTTTACTATCCAGCAAAAAGACTTGAAAATTGTTCCAATTCATTTAAGCGCTTTCGGGATTCTCTATCAATGTAGCCCAATTCCGATACAGTTCATTTGGATGAATCTTAGAAAATACGCTAATTCGTTATTTAAGTGAACATGTAAATTTCGGACAATTAAATGTCGCAGAATATAATAGTAAAACATCAAAAGAATCGTGGGTTCAACCCCAGTTTCAACCAAACACCAAAAAGTTTATCAGCCCTCTTAGTAAAACTGAGTGTTTCAAAGCTTCTCTAAGTAGTTTCACGACATTGTAGAACGCCGTTAGTACTCTGCTATAAAAACGAGGTCCCTTGTCATTAATCCAAACATACGCTGCAAACAATTTTACGATATTTTATTGATATTAAAGATTACGCAATCTAAATTTTAGGATCACAATATACACACCATTAAGGACAAATTTCTTTAAAATAATAAAATTTAAATTAAAATAAAATTTATAATCTTTGCTTCAAAGTTTTGTTTTTTAAATTTATTACCTTGCGTCCCTCGGTTTAAGTCGCTTGTAGTTGAACTAAGGCAAATTTTCCATAAAGTAAGAAAACACATTTTTGATTTAAAGAAATCGTCCTCAAATTAACTGTAATATTGAATGTTTTGATTTAAGATAAAAATGCTTCAAATATATGCTAAGATTTAGTTTGAGGATTTAGCATCATTGGTTTAAAGTTATTTTGGAATTAAGAAAATATTTTTATTGAAGTATCCGTTAAAATTTGGATTTTTAAATTGGCATTTGGTTTTACGTGAATAGCTTTATAAATAAACCGCGAAAACACTATAAATATTATTTATAAATAAGATCTGTATCCTAATTTTAATTATCCTAGCTTAAAAGCTAAACAGGTTAAAAAAGTTGTCGTTGAAATTGCGCTAACTTCCGAACGAAACAAGCTATCGACTTTAAACATGGAACAAGTAGTTGTATTGCAAATGGGCCATATCGGTCATAACGTAATACACTGATAGAAAAAGTTTCGTTATATTAACGAAATGTTTCATTAAAAGTGAGCCAATGAAACAAATTTGTTAATACAATGAAATTTTTCGTTATTACAACGAATTTTCTGTTAGTCAAGGTAACATTTCGTAGTATTAACGATTTATTTCATTGCATTAATGAACATTTTTCGTTATATCAATGAAAAATTTTCGTTGGCTTAATTTTCTTTGTGTGTACCCTCTAACTACCATAAAAACTCAATATTGGTTCGTAATTATATATAGCCCTATATAAACCGATCTCCAGATTTCTTCGAGGAGCAAATTTTATCTGATCCGGTTGATATTTGATACCTGATGTCAATATATATTTTATAACAATCATGCGAAATTGGTTCATGTCGCTTCATAATTATATATGGCCCCAGACCCCAAATTTGACTTTTGAAGCGTCCGAACCGCTTGCAATTCAGGCCCCGTTTTATATAACATTAACTCCGTCTGGCCTAACTTACATTTAGAGGACAAGTTAAGAGGGTTTAAGATAGCTTGCAATAACCATAACTTCAACCCAAGCAATTCGATTATGGAGGATAGAGCTCCATTTTTTTTATACCCACCACCATAGAATGGTGACGGGGGTATAATAAGTTTGTCATTCCGTTTGTAACACATCGAAATATCGATTTCCGACTATATAAAGTATATATATTCTTAATCAGGGAGAAAGACGATATAACGATGTCTGTCTGTCTGTCTGTCTGTTGTAATCACGCTACAATCTTCAATAATGACCAATCGTGCTGAAATTTTGCACAAACTCGTCTTTTGTCTGCAGGCAGGTCAAGTTCGAAGATGGGCTATATCGGTCTAGGTTTTGATATAGTTCCCATATAAACCGACTTCACGATTTGGGGTCTTGGGCTTATAGAAATCGTAGTTTTTATCCAATTTGTCTGAAATTAGAAATCTAGAGGTATTTTAAGACCACAAAGAGGTGTGTCGAAAATGGTGAGTATCGGTCCATATTTTGGTATAGCCAAAATACGGACTATGACTATAAAGAGGTGTGCCAAAAATGGTGAGTATCGGTCCATATTTTGGTATAGCCCCCATATAGACCGATCTCCCGATTTTACTTCTTTGGCTTATAGAAACCCCAGTTTTTATTCAATTTACCCGAAATTGGAAATCTAGAGGTATTGTAGGACCACAAATACGTGTGCCAAAAATTGTGAGTATCGGTCTATGTTTTGGTATGGTCCCCATATAAAACGACCTCCCGATTTGGGGTCTTGGGGTTATAGAAACCATAGTTTTTATCCAGTTTGTCTGAAATTGGAAATCTAGAGATATTTTAGGACCATAAAGAGGTGTGCCGAAAATGGTGAGTATCGGTCCATATTTTGGTATTGCTCTCATATAGATCGATTTCCCGATTTTACTTCTTGGGCTTCTAGAATCCGAAGTTTTTTCTATTTTCTATTTGCCTGAAATTGGAAATCTAGAAGTATTTTCGGGTCATAAAAAGGTGTGCCGAAAACGGTGAGTATCGGTCCATATTTTAGTATAGCCCCCATAAGAATTATCTCCCGATTTAACTCCTTGGGTTTCTAGAAACCGTAGTTTTTATCCGATTTGCCTGAAATTGTAAATATTCTGGTATTTTAGGCTCATAAAAACGTGTATCGGATTAAGTTTTTATCGGTCCTTTTGGTAATGCCTCCATATAGACCGACTTCATTTCTTGAGGGTATAGAAGGCGCACTGATCATGAAAATTGCTTGAAACTCAATGTAAAATTTCCAGATTTTACTTCTACGGATTTAAGATTTCAAATCAAGACGTTATTTTATAATTTTCTTGCACACTTACAAGAGATGTTAATGATTCCTCTAAAACTCAAACAAAAATGGTTCTTATAAATCCAGAATCTGATATAGTCCTCATAGGTGAAATTTTTAAATTTATTTTCGGGAAGTGTCCTCAAGTCCTCAAGCCCTCCTGAAATTTCAAAGGAAACCCTAATATTTGGTTCATGGTGGCGGGTATTTAAGATTCGGCCCGGCCGAACTTACTGCTATATATACTTGTTTTCATTTGTGTTTTAATTTTCTTGATTCAAATAAAGATCTAAGGCACACCTTCTAAAGCAATACAAAGGATCTGAAAACGTAGTACCTCCGCCCTATGACAAGTAAAATTCATTGGAGATAATTGAAATTTACACTAGTTCGGGATCAAAATTTCGGATCCAAAAAACTTTTTGGAAACATTATTTTTTGGTGGGTATGGATGGTTATGAAAACAGATGTTGAAAAATATCGACCCGATCTCAGAGCCATATTTCATTTAGTTTTAGAATGGTTACGGCCAACATTTTCTGGAATTCATAAACAGCGATTTACATGCACTATCTGAAGAATGACAAAACGACTACAGCAGTGCTGAACTAAAAAGGCCAAACATGTCACATGTTCCCTGCGAAAAAGGAAAATTAATGTTCTTGAAGCATATGCCTTCTAATCGTCTGTATTAGATAAATACTTGTGGTCAGTGGTGATTCCTTTGGTATATTTTATATATTTTATGAATTTAGAAATCAATGTTTCGGCGAATATGGGCGCACTAAGTAACGTAGGATATACTAAAACGTAATGGTTCCTCTCAAAAGTTAACTTTAAATGGTACGAGTTAATATTCCAAATTTTATTTGTAATTCGGAATCGCAGAAGGGGTTTCAATATGACAATATCTCCTAATTGGTTTATAGCCCTATTTAATCGAGTTTCGATTGTTTTTTTATTGTGTTGTTAAACTTCAAAAAAAAAAAAAAAAACGAAACTAATGGTCTTTGGGAATGCTTAATGTCTACACATGAAGTTGACAAAATATTCACACACATGCACACCCACTAACTATAATGGGGCCTTAGTGGAGAGAGAAGAGTGAGAGAGCTAAATACTGCACAAGTGTTGACGACCTTCGCTAAAATATGGAAATTTATGGGTCTCTTTAATTATGTTCAAGTTAAGACAACAAAAACAACTACGCTCTTATATTTCGCATTAAAATCCCCCCGAACCCAATAATAAAACGATGAAATTAATTATGAACTTTGGTGACGTTTTCGTTTCGTTAGTTCGATTGGTTTTGTTGTTGTCGTTGTTATTGTTACCTTTATGTTAGTTACGAACGGTAGTTGTTGTATCATCGATTGGTTCGCTAGTTAGTAGAGGCAATAAAATAATGACAAGAGGATCTATCTGGTAATGAAGTTAGAGACACAACAACAACACCAAACACTAAACACTCAACTCGAAAATCAAACAGAAATTTAAATTTTAGCGGCTCAATAAATTTTATTTCAATAAAAAACAATCATTCGCTCATATTGTGGGGTCTAATGTGGGCAAGGCTTAATGTCATTTGGTATACTATTAGTTTAGAAATTATTATATATAATATATTGCTTTTGCTTTTATGTTGTGTTTTTTTACGAAAACTTGTGTTTTTGGCAGAATTAGAAATGATTTCATTACATAAATCATATGTTTTTTTGTTTCTTGGACTGGAATTTAATGAAAATAACGTCTGGGGTTGTATATTTATGTATTAGAAACCCATTTGTTTATACCCTCCACCATAGGATTGGAGATATACTAACTATGTCTGTCACATTGAAATATTGGTCTGAGGCCTCACAAAAATCATTGTAAAATTCGGACTTTATTTTGGGTTAGTTATAGTGGCATCTCGATATTTTATGCTAACTTAGATTATTCAACAAATGGTGAACCGCTTGTAGATCAATGACATGGGACTTCCTTTTTATAGCCGAGTCCTAACGACGTTTTACAGTATGGAGCAACCACTTTGAGATCTCTGATGCATTCAAAAATGACATGTGCATTGCTGAAAGGTGTAAAGTATCCCCGATTAACTTTTCGGTCAGAACAATACTGGGATTGAACCCACGACACTTTGTAAGCAAAACGGGTATGCCTAACCATTGCCCCACGGTGGCTCCCTTGTATCTATGCGATATACCTATAGGATACACCTATCTACCTACAGTGAGGGAAAAAGTTTTAAGTACACCCACGCAATTAAATTATTCTCTGTGGAATAAAAAGTTATAACTTTTATAAAATCTATTTGTCATGGGTCATGGGTTCAATTCCAATTTCGACTGAAATATCAGCGGTAGATTATCCCATCTCAGCAATGCTGGTGACATTTATTTCCTTGTCATTGATAAGAAAGAAGTTCACCAATGGTGATATCACATCTTATGGGTATAAATTGATTCATATACTTGATTTTTTTATTAATTCAAATTTCATAAGTTTAGTATCTCCTTTTAGTCTCATAGAACATTATGGGGATGGAACATTTTGTTGTAGTTTTTTAATTCATAAAAAAAAATAATATTTTGTTTTATATTGACTGAATTTTTACAAGTGTATTATTAAAGGAAAAATGCCGTTGTTTTAATGAATTCACTGTTTCTGGTTTATGATCGACTCACAAATTAGAAGTTTAAAAAGCATTCAATTTTGAAATTTATAACTATTATTTATTTTAGTTTTTGTTGTTTTTTTGTTTGTAATTTGTTACATTGCGTCGTCCGTCCATCTATATAACGAACTAATGTTTGTTATTTGGTACGCCCATCCGTCAGCATACTCACTTATTTGCTGGTTTGTGGTTACTCATACGCTCATGGGAAGCAATTTTTAATTGAAATAATTGCACGTTGAGTTAATTAAATGTTAAATAATGTAATTGAAAATTGCAAAAAAATACAAAAAATGGATAACTAGAAATATAGTCCCGCTTAAAATGCAATATAAAATACCTGATATTTTTCAAAACAAGACTTGATAAAGTCATTCTTTATTAAAGGAATTAAAACAGTGCCCATTGAGGAAACTTAAGAGATTTCATTGAACATATATTGCCATGGAATACAGAATACAGTGTCATTTATAGGCTAATCGGCTAATTTAGAACCCTTCGTATCCACTGGACTTATGGCTGTACTCTGTTGGAAATACAAGAATGCACTGCAACTTAATTGAGAAACTATTATCTACTAATCAAAAAGTGTATTAGCCAAATTATTCGATGCAGAATGTTTTTTTTCAAAGACATTGATTCTTCAGTAATGTATCGTTGTTCATATTTTAGTGTTAGATGTATTGGACTTTCTTTAATTCTTTAACTCTTAGTTCAGTAGAAATTGGGTCTAAACAACCAGCTTTTTTTTAAACCCTCCACCATAGGATGGGGGTATATTAACTTTGTCATTCCGTTTGTAACACATAGAAATTTTGCTCTAAGACCCCATAAAGTATATATATATATTCTGGGTCGTGGTGAAATTCTGCTATGAAATTCCCCTATATAAACCGATCCCCGGATTTGGCTTGCGGAGCCTCTAAGAGAAGAAAATTCCATCCGATCCGGCTGAAATTTGGTACATGGTGTTAGTATATGGTCTCTAACAACTATGCAAAAATTGGTCCACATCGGTCAATAATTATATATAGCCCCCATATAAACCGATCCCCCGATTTGGCTTGCGGAGCCTCTAAGAGAAGCAAATTTCATCCGATCAGGCTGAAATTTGGTACATGGTGTTAGTATATGGTCTCTAATGATCATGCAAAAAAGTCCACATCGGTGCATAATTATATATAGCCTCCATATAAACCGATCCCCAGGTTTGACCTCCAGAGCCTCTTGGTGGAGCAAAATTCATCCGATCCGGTTGAAATTTGGAACATGGTGTTAGAATGTGGTCTCTAACAAACACACAAGAATTGGTCCGTATCGGTCCATAATTATATATATCCCCCATATAAATCGATTCCCAGATTTGTCCTCCGGAGCCTCTTAGAAGAGCAAAATTCATCCGATCCGGTTGAAATTTACAACGTGGTGTTAGTATAAGACCACTAATAACCATTCCAAAATTGGTCCATATCGGTCTATAGTTATATATAAGCCGATCCCCAATCACACAAAAATTGGTCCATATCGGTTCATAACCATGGTTGCCACTCGAGCCAAAAATAATCTACCAAAATTTTATTTTTACAGAAAACATTGTCAAAATGTTATTTCTATTGAAAATTTTGTCAAAATTTTATTTCTATAAAAAATTTTGTCAAATTTTTATTTCTATAGAAAATTTTTTCCAAATTTTATTTCTGTAGAATTTTTTTTCAAAATTTTACTTCTATAGAAAATTTTTTTCCAATTTTTACTTCTATAGAAAATGTCAAAAATTTATTTCTATAGAAATTTTAAACTTAAGTATATACGTATTTAATCGGCCTTTTGTAGTTTAATATATATCACGTATGGACTATGTGGTATATATTACGGTGTTAGGAAGTTTTAAGATAAGTGTTACCGCAACCCAACTAATTCGATTGTGGATGACAGTCTTCAGTAGAAGTTTCTAAGCAATCCATGGTGGAGGTTACATAAGCTTCGGCCTGGCCGACCTTACGGTCGTGTATACTTGAAAGAAAAGTAATTGCTAATTTCTTTTTGGAAAAAAGGTATTTTTTGTTATTTTGTTCTTCGTATACGATCACGCGAATCAAAATTCTATGAATCAAATCAAAATTTCTATGCAAACACCTCCTAGTTTTAATAAGATTTATTTGTAATTTGAGATTTGTTATTTCAATCCTGATTTTTTTTAATTTTCTATATCTTCCCTCCATTTAGGAGAATTTTTTCTGTGTATAGCTATGCAATTATTCAATGCTGGCTGCTGTAAGATACATTTTGAAGATTTTTCTCTTCAACATTGCTAATAGTTGATGGAGACAATGAAACGAGCTACTATTTCATATAGAAAATATTTCTCGCACGAAAACAATGGCATGATTGCAAAAAAATGTTTTTTTTTTCAAATACCATTCAGCCTGATGTTGTTGGTAATGCATTTTCCTCTAATGCTGGTGTAATTGTTAAAAGGCATTTAATAACATATTCTGTAAATACACAGAAAAAAATTTCACGAAAATTTTTCCAATTAAAATCTTAATTGAGTTTTAAAAAATATTCAATTAAAAATTTAATTGATTCAACAAATTTTTTAATTGAAATAAAAATCAATCACACAAATTAATAGTATCAATGAAATATTTAATTGGATCAATTAATTTTTTAATTGACTGTCAATTAATTTTTTAATTGATACTATCAATTCTGTGATTGAAGACATTTCAATTAAAAAATTAATTGGATCAATTAATTTCGTGATTGAATCAGAAAAAAATTTTTTTGTGTGTAGATTCTATTCATAACTAGTCATTCACTCGATCAGCTTAATGTAGATAATTGTGGCTTTTATGATTTGATGGATTTCTATTAAACGAAATCATTAGTCTTTGTTTGATTTTCTGATTAGGTTTGCCACATTGAAATGCAATTGAGAAAAAAAAAAGAACAAAGAAATCTTGAGACTGTAAAACCTACGATCCGAAAAATTACACGTATTTTAGCCAACATGAAAATGCCATAATGCACAGCATGAATTCATTGTATTAGTAGAGATATGTTGAACTATACAATGTGATATAGGGTGGAGTGGGAGGATGTATTTTATTTTGTGGGCATTGGTAATGGATATAATAAAACCCCATAGTGATTTATATATTCCCAACATTCGAGTTATTAATGAAGTTTAGCAAAATTCCCAGTACCTTTCTGAGTTAATTGTTGTTCTTCGAATTATACAAAATTTCCAATAATTGTACATCCAAGAATCAGGAAAACAATTTCATTGACTTAGTGAATGGTATAGTCACCTGCCTAACACGAGCCCTGATTATGAAACCAAAAATACTTGACAAATGACAAAGTCTTTATTCTTAGCTATTCCATAAAGTCCGATTTGACCTGGAATAACCAGGAAGCCACTGAACGTGGACAAACAAAAAACAAAACGAATCGTATGTAAATGATCTTTGCATAATCAGTTCTAATACCACAACCACCATCGCATCGGCCATAATCAGTAATAGCTTTAAATCAATTTATTTATTTTTTATTTCTTTTTTTTTTTGTATTCTCTATCAAAAAAATATTGAACTTTGTTTCTATTTCATTTAGTTTTGGATTTCAGGAGTCTAATTTGTTAAATATTCAAATGAATGCGGTATTTGGTAAAAATTTAGTTTAAAATTCACATGTTTTTTTTTTATTGGAGGTTTAAAGGGGCAAATGAGAAGGCTTTCACATGTACAGTGAACCGCATGAAAAATACGTAGCAAATTTTTAAATTGTGGAAATAAAGGTAAAAAAAGGCAAGTAGGGAAGAGCTAAAGTGAAACGCAAATGGTGGACTTTGATATTTAATGATTTTTTAATAAACTCATAGTAACTAGTCAAAATTGTATATCGAATAAAATGCTCTTTATACTAAAAACAATTGACCCGATTTTGCTTTGCCACCAAAAAATTTGTTATATCGGATAAACTGCTCTCTACACTAAAAAAAATTAACCGATTTTGCTTTTGGTTTTTAACCTTCCACTTTTAAAAGTAGGTTTAGCATACTATACACTAGGACACAATTTTTATTTATTCCTTTCTGTGTATGTTTTATGGATGTAATATAAAAGTTCTTCAAAAATTAATATTCCAATTTTAAACTCGGGTTCAAGTACAGATTATACCATGTTTCATGAAAAAAGCATAAAAAAGTCGTAAGAGACATTCTGAATATGTTACGTTTTAGCTTTGTAGTATTGCTATAGAAAAAATATGAACATTTTTTAATTAAAATTTTAATTGAATTTGCAAGAATATACGACCAAAAGTTCGGCCAGGCCGAATCTTATGTATACTCCACTATGGATTGAGTACAAAGTGTTGACTGAAATACTTTTATCCACAATCGAATTACTTGGAGTGTGCACTGAAAAAAAAAAAAAAATATTGTCGTGAGGCCAAAGATTTCATGTCTTCAAAATACGAATGCTCATTTTGCTTAGCGTAGATGACGCATTTCTCTAATATAAAGTTTTTTTCCTTGTCCAAAAGTCGATATATTTTTCAATGAAGTCGTATTATCCTTATAATTAAGTGATTGGACTTAAAAATGGGTATCATAACATGAAAGAAATTTTTTTTTGGGCTAAGGTCAACTTGACTTTAATAATTCAGCAAATATCTTTAAATTTAACAAAATTGTCTTTAAATTCGTTGTCTTTTTGCATCTTGGCTACAAAGCAAAAAATCGTTCAAGTACAGGATATGTTTTTCAACACTTTATTTTAAAGACGTTTTTTACTTGAAACATAACATAATTTCTACTGGAAGTCGTGTATGAATTTGGAAAATAAAGTTGTCGTTAACTTCTTTTTAAAGGACTTTGATAGCATATGAAGAAAAAAGCTGAAAAATCGACAAATTAAAATTTGCTTCCTAGAGTCAAGTACACAAAACCTAATTCTAAAAGAGAATTGTGTCTTAAAAATTTCCTTACTTGAATTCTCCGCTTCTTTGGCTCGGAATCAATACCAATATTGTTAAAGTAAAGACAAAATCTTTGGAACCGGGCATGCTTTTTTGTTCAGTGTGGTAACATTTGCCGATGGCATGAAATCTTAAAACTTCTTAACATTGTCGTCGAAATTAAGTTAGTTGGTATATACAAAAGTCGGATAATAAGGCAGATTGAATATTTATATAAGGCACATTCATTCTTCTTGATTGGCTTATTTGGGGGAGTCTGTATACAAAAATTCCAACGGATCGGAGGAAATTTGCTCTTCCAGGAGGTAGGGAATCTGTGGCCCGACCTGCATCAATAATAACTACTTGCAATAGTTTTAAACCGATAGTTTATTCCGTTCGGAAGTTAGCATGATTTCAACTGACCAATGGATGGATCGACTCAGAAATTTACCACAACTTTTAATATATCTGTACTATAAGGGCCTAAGTTCAATATATCGATGTGTTATAAGCGGTATGTTAAAGTTAGTATACCACCTATCCTATAGTGGAGAGTATAATAAATTGGAATAATTAATTTTGTGATTGAAATAAAAAAAAATGTTTTTTTGCTGTACAAGGGCGATTTCAATAATGTTGACAATTTATTTCCAATTTTGCAAGACAAATTAATCTCATTTCTAAAGAATTTTCTTTTATGTAAAGATTCTCATTTTTAAGTCGAATCTTGTAAATCGAAGCACAAAACTCCTTTGGTCAAGAAGATAAATGTGTCTTCTATGCTAAACCAAAACTTGCATTCAAATTTTAAGGACCAGAAATCTTTGTACTCACGACAATAGTTTTTCTCAATGCGGTTGTCATATTATGACCCCGGTAAATTTTATGGGTTATAGTTTATAACACTATAATATAATAAAATAAAAAAAAATATTTATAAAATAGCCCACTGTATATTATTATACTCGTAGAATTTTCATATAAATCTATGTAATTTATGACACAAAGACAATATCAACGAACTCATTGATGAATGCAGGGTTTTCACCCTATGAACACCATATCGGGGTTTCTTTTATATTTTTGTAAAATAGTTTCCAAATTCCCTTTACTAATAGTGATGGACTTTACCAAATTGGCAAAGAGAAGAAAAAAAAAACGAAACATATTAAGTCGCCGAATAATGACAATAATAGCAAAGATAATATAGAGACATAATTTGTATCCGACAAACATACTAAACATGGACAGTTTTTCGTATATCATCAAAGATGTTTCTGTTATGTTTTTTTTTTTTTTTTTTTGCTAGCTTCATTTGTATAAACATACATAGAAATTTTGTATAATTATCATATAAAATGCTCTTTTTAATTCTTTGACAAAATCAAATTTATGCAAATTGAGTTTGATGTTGTTTTTTTTTGCTGGTCGGCCGTTTCTATTCAACTCTACTCACATCGATTTGATTCTATTCTGCTCAGAAATAGAAGCAAACGCACAAAAAAAAATCACTTTGTTGAGTTCATTAAAATGAAACCATTTTAAGCAGAAATTCTTTTATGTTTTTTTCCCTCTTGATGTTTTTGTTAATAAATCGTATTAGGCAAAACCATAAAGAAATGACCGACATCAACTTCTTTTCAACACAATCGGCAAAGTTGACCGACCAACGAGACCAAGTCGTCTCTATAAAAATTGATGTGTTTTCAAATCGTTGTCAAAGACAAATTTCAAGAGCATTTACGTTTGGGTGAGGAAGTAGACTCGCCTTAAAGAGGTGGCAAAAGAAGATTGAACCCTTGGTCGTTTCACATTAAATGTGGCCATAGAAACTAAATCGTAACTTTCCAAAATAGCGAAACTCAAAGCAAGTAGAGATGAACTATAAATTTTGTCAAAATAGTTTATTGGACGTATTGTTTAAGTCTGCTGTTGTTCGGTTATTGTTGTAAAATATTTTGATTTTATTGATACGAGGAGGGTAATATGAGGTTAGCAATATGTACAAATTCTTGGAAGTAGAAAAGACATCACATAAAAAATAAATACATTTATCTACTAGGAATCACTTGCCACTTCTACACAGAAAAAAAATAAACTGTTTTATAGGAACAATGAACTACGAAGTGTGTAAAATGAACTAAATTGTACTCACATTTTGAGAATTCAACAAAGCGTCGTTAAATCCAGGAAGATTGAATGCCTTGGTGTACTTTTTAACTACAATTCATGAAATTATACCCTGTCTCAGAGAAAAAAATTAATTGAAAGTAAATATAAAAAATCATGACCATTTTAACCATTCAGTAGTTTTTTCCTTTTTTTTGGGAGTCATACGAAAATTTTCTTCTGCTTTAGTTCATAGTGATCTTATGTGTATGGTCATTGAACTTTATACCCACGTTTAATTCATAAAATGTTTGAGACATATTTGGGATAACGAAAATTTCAATGAGCTGTGGAAAATTAAAAAAAAAAAACAAAAAACAGGTATATAAAGCAGTAAGTTCGGCCGGGCCGAATCTTAAATACCCACCACCATGAATCAAATATTATAGTTTCCTGTGAAAATTTCAGGGGGATTTGATGACAAGCAGATCAGTTCAACCAGTACACTTCCCGAAGATAAATTCAAAGATTTTACCTATGAAGACTAGATCAGATTCTGGATTTATAAGAACCATATTTGTTTGAGTTTTAGAGGAATCATAAACATCGTGTGCAAGTGTGCAAGAAAACGATGAAATAACGCCTTGATTTAAAATCTAACATCTGTAGATTTTTCCCCCATTATTTAAATGGTTACCAGAAGTAAAATCTGGAAACTATAATTCAGTTTCAAGCAATTTTCATTATCAGTGCACATGGACCGATATTCACCATTTTCGGCACACCTCTATATGTTCCTAAAATACTTCTAGATTTAAAATTTCATGCAAATTTAAGGTCCCAAAATACCTCTAGATTTCACATTTCAGGCATATTAGATAAAAACTACCAAAAAGTAATATCTGGAGATTGGTCTATCTGATGGCTATATCAAAACATGGACCTATACTCACCATTTTCGGCATACCTTTTTACGGTCCTAAAATACCTCTTTGGATAAAAACTACGGTTTCTATAAGCCCAAGAATAAAATCTGGAGATCGGTCTATATGATGGCTATATAAAAACATGGTCCGATACTCATAATTTTCAGCACACCTCTTTAGGGTTTTAAAATACCTCTTGATTTCTAATTTCAGGCAAATTGGATAAAAACTACAAATTTTAGACGCCCAAGAAGTAAAAGCTGGAGATCGGTCTATATGGGGGCTATACCAAAACATGGACCGATGCTCACCATTTTCGGCACACCTCCTTATTGTTCTAAAATACCTCTAGATTTCCAATTTCAGGCAAATTGGATAAAAACTACGGATTTTAGAAGCCCAAGAAGTAAAATCGGGAAATCGGTCTATATGGGGGCTATACCTAAACATCAACCGATAGTCACCATTTTTGGCACACCTTTTTATTGTGCTAAAATACTTCTAGATTTCCAATTTCAGGCGATTCTAGAAGCCCTAGAAATATAATCGGGAGATCGGTCTATATGGGGACTATACCAAAACATGGACCGATACTCACCATTTTTGGCACACCTCTTTGTGGTCATAAAATACCTTTAGATTTCTAATTTCATGCAAATTGGACAAAAACTAAGGACTTTATAAGCCCAAGACCCCAAATCGGGAGGTCGATTTATATGGGGGCTATATTAAAACTTGTACCGATATAGCGCATCTTCGAACTTGACCTGCCTGCAGACAAAAGACGAGTTTGTGCGAAATTTCAGCACGATTGCTTATTATTGAAGACTGTAGCGTGATTACAACAGACAGCCAGACATACAGCCAGACAGACAGACAAACAAACGGACAGACGGACATGGCTATATTGTCTTAGAATTTCTCCCTGATCAAGAATATATATACGTTATATAGGCGGAAATCGATATTTCGATGTATTACAAACGGAATGACAAACTTATTATACCCCCGTCACCATTCTATGGTGGTGGGTATAAAAGTAATAATACATTTTAATTACAAACAAGTACACTGAAAAAAAAAAACATATTCGGTTCCAAAGATTTTGTCTTTACTTTAAAAAATTTGGTATTGATTCCGAGCCAAAGAAGCGGAGAATACAAGTAAGGATACTTTTAAGACAAAATTCTCTTTTAAATTTGGGTTTTGTGTACTTGCTTGCAAATTTAAATTTTTCGCTTTCTCAGCTTTTTTTTCTTCATATGCTATAAAAGTCCTTTAAAAACGAGTTAACGGCAACTTTATTTTCCAAATTAGGACTCGACTTCCAGTAGAAATTATGCTATGTTTGAAGTAAAAAACTTCTTTAAAATAAAGTTTTGAAAAACATGTCCTATATTTGAATGATTTTTTGCTTTGTAGCCAAGATGCAAAAAGACAACAAATTTAAAGACAATTTCATTAAATTTAAAGAATTTTTCTGAATTATTAAAGTCATGTTGACCTTAGCCTATAATTTTTTCTTTCATGTTATGATACCCATTTTTAAGTCAAATCACTTAATTATAAGGACAATACGACTTCATTGGAAAGTTTATCGACTTTTGGACAAGGAAAAAAACTTTATATTAGAGAAATGCGTCTTCTCTGCTAAGCAAAATTTGCATTCGTTTTTTAAAGACACGAAATCTTTGACCTCACGGCAATATTTTTTTCAGTGTAATTATTTTGTAATAAAAACTAAAGATTTTTCTATAAAAAATATTATCTAAATGCAAGTTTTTAATTATTTTTTTCTTATTCTTGAAAAATTTTCGACTCAAAAATTTAAATGGCTTTGCACCCCGAGAAACCTGCTACACGGTTGAAAAAGACTGTTTTTCATATGTTTGGCTATAAACATTATATGTTTGGAACACAAATTTTAAGCAATTGTTTAAAGCAACAAATTTTATCTTACTTTTCATTCATATTTCGCTATTTTATAGAGAAATGTGTTCTTAACATTGTGCAAATTGTGTGACCTAAAATTTGTTCATGCATTATTGTGATAAATTCAAAATTGTGTTAAGACCGTCAAACTAAAAGTTTAAAATATAATTGCATGTTAAAAGTGTATTTCATGAATTTTTCCTCTTCTTTGCTTTAGAATCAATCAAATTGTTATCCGTTGAGGCTGGTCTTGATTAGGAATTGCAAATTTAATTTTTGAGGACAATTTTTTAAATTATTCCTCATTCCTTTGGATTGAGCCTCGTATAAAACTCTGGATATACAAAAATAAACTCAATCACAAAACAACTTGCTTAGAAACACACCAATCTAATCATCGAACAACAACAACAACAACTACACCTTCATCTTAATACACCTTATCCAGACTCACTCATATGAGGTTCCATTTCAATCGATGGCTATGACTAAATGGACTGAAAGATATATTGGCGGGGATGGTTTGTTCAGGGATAGGATAGAATTGCTTGGCTTAGAGAGACAAAGAGATCGACTAACAACAAAAGGGCTATGTTACTGGGATGGTATGGTTGAGATGATAGCTGCCCCTGCAGCTGATGACTGTAATGTTCATAGACCAACAATTTGACCGCTTTAGTATTGTTGTTATAGGAGATGGTGGTCTTTTATATTTTTGTTGTTTTTTTTAACATAAAAACCTTGATTAGATTTGTGAAACACTTGTTCGTTCATCGTGGTTGTCCCCTATGCGGCGGCAGAGGCAGCAACAATATTTGTAGCTCAGGGTAATAAATTTAATCATTAGCTTTTATTTCAATGACAGTTCAACTAAGATTTTTGTTCATTCGATTTCAACCTCAATAAAGCTATGGTCGCTCATCTTCTTCTTCTTCTGCTGGTTTGGTCATCTATTGTTACCGCTTTGTTGTTTGTTCTTGTTGTAGTTGTTGTCATCATCGTTA
This sequence comes from Haematobia irritans, assembly GCF_050003625.1. Classification (NCBI taxonomy): domain Eukaryota; kingdom Metazoa; phylum Arthropoda; class Insecta; order Diptera; family Muscidae; genus Haematobia; species Haematobia irritans. Next base: position 224,264,905 of record NC_134400.1, on the reverse strand, counting down.
GTTTGTGTTTTAATCGAAAACATATTTCAGAAATAATGGTGACATTTCTTCTCTGTAGCCGGTGTTTTTTCTTCTTCTTTTTGTGATGGGGTCCTCCCCTTCCAATCGCCTTCCATCTAAACGCATGAACCGATTTGAATGTTCACATTTGAAAAAGTTTTTTTGGATATCTTGCAGTTCGTGTAACTCTAAACTTTCTACTCTTCTTCATTTTCGACGATCTTTATCACTAAACAGGGCTGACTGACGATTAGACCATCTGACTGAGAGGCATAGTTTTTGGGGTTTTGTTGGATTTCCAATCCGGCTTTCTTAAACGATCTCTGAAATCAATAGAAGATAAATTAAACGATTGTAAATAAAATTTATGGTCATCGTTGAGAGGTAGGTGAAATCAGCTCTAACGAATATTATAGGGCTATTATACGAGCATATAGACACATGTGTATGTCCAGTGTTTTCCCATAAAACTAGTGAGCATATTTTTAAGAGTCGATTTTCACATCGATTGATATGATCAGGGTTTACTAGAAGAATAGCAAAAGCTTTTGTTGTTTTTGTCCCACAGAGTTAAACTCCATTATGCGACTTCTGATATATATACTCCTTTATTATAAAATGTGGGTAATTACACTGTACCCCATATGTCCCAAAATTAAGTGAGGCGAACTCTAGCCAAAAAACTTAATTGAAAGTGTCAACTCAAGGAGTGGAGCAAAAGCAACCATGCGTTCTAGCCCAGCAAAAAAAGAGCTTCCCAAAAAGTAGTTTGGATCCCCAATCGGTGATCCGGAAGTAGTGCAAACTTGGATCATCTCCAAAGAATTTTACATGGGCTTGTCATAAGATAGAAGCACTCTCATTTTGGATCCTTTGCATTGCTTTAGAAGTTGTGCCCTTGGAAGTTAAGTTGAATGAAGAAATTTAAAAAGTGAAAAACTTTTTTTTCCACCAATTTAACTTTTTTTCATCCATATGTTTTTTTATTACACTGTTATTTTCCTATTATCTAATTTTTACAATTTGAAAAACTTTTTCGCTCCGACCAGGGGTTGAACCTGGGTTTGCTGGCACCCTAACAGAACGCCTTAGCACACTCAGCCACAAACGCCATTGAACATAAAGCGTCGAAAGGTCAATTCAAATGTTTGTGATATGATCGTAATACGACACCAAGGAATAACATTCTAATTGTTTCTTGAGATGTTCTTTATTAGCATGAATGAAAAAATAAGAAACGCAGGTTCAATTTTTTATCAGCGGCAATTTTTTTATCAAATATTTTTCTAAAACATATATTTTCGTATAAATATATTTTTTCCATTAAAAATCAACAAAAAATTTAGAAATTCTCGTAATTTGTAAAACTTTCTCAAAAGAACTTCCAGGGAAGCGAAAAAGTCAAACGGAACAAGTTCAAATCCCAGCGGAGATGAAATTTATTTTTTTATTATTATTTTTTTACTTTTTTATTAATTTTCTATTTTTTTTATTAGTTTTCTATTTTTTTATAAAATCCAATTGTCCAAATTTTTACTTAAAATATCCTGATTGCGTTCTTTCTAATACTTGTCCTCAAGGCCTGCATCGGATGTAGAAAAAAATCATTGGTGGATCTCAAGATGCGCTTTAGAAGAAATGTTTGTGCACTTGTCCAAAAGGACTCCATAGGAACTTGAAAAAACTCGTATGAACTAAACGTGAGTATAAAATTCAATGACCGTACACATAAGTTCAATATGAACTAAAACAAATGAACATTTTCGTACGATTCCCAAAAATAGTAAGAATGAACTACTGTATGGTTAAAATGGTCATGATTTGGTGCCAATGATTTTTCTTTACTTTTATTTCTTTTTTCTTCTATGAGAGGATGTAATTTCGTGAACTGCAGTTAAAAAGTACAACAGGGCATTAAAATTTCCTGGTTTTAACAACGCTTTGTGGAAATCTCAAAATGTGGAGTAAAATTTAGTTCAATTTTGGTGCGTGGTAGTTCATTCTTCCTATAAAACAGTTCACTTTTTTTTCGGTGCGGTCATATAAATTCCCGTTTATAATTCCAAACTAAAGGAGATACTTTATAGTAAAAACAGTTTTCTGAGTTTCAAAAATCTTGAAATTTTGTTTATGTTAAAGAAAATTGGCTTTAGATTAAAGGAGGGAGGCAAATTTCAAAAAATGAACGAAAATTGAATGAAAAAGATTTGTAAACCAAATATTACTATCTTTCATATTTGATCAACATTTTTTTCAGTGTAAGCTTAATACTGTAGTGAAGTTGGCTTTGGGGCTTGATTCGAAGATGCCACTTTGAAACAGAGAACGAAGGAGTCGTATCGCGCCGCCGTTTTTGTCCGACGCCGACAATTTTTGGCCAGTTGACGACGCCGCCCGTTATGTCAGCTCATCTCAATTGAAATTAGCCACCAATCAATCAATATACATTCTTTAAAATCTGACAAAAAATTATTTTTTTCTCATATTCTGCCAAAAATTTAACCCTCTAATGCCCCAATTTTTTGTCAGCTGATTAAATATTCAATGTTAACGACACAAAAGCAAGAAAACTAATCATGAAAAATGTTTGCGGTAAAATTCAGTATAAGCTGAAAAGGCTCTTGAACAGGTTCCACTAAGTTTTCTTTTTATACCCTCCACCATAGGATGGGGGGTATATTAACTTTGTTATTCCGTTTGTAACACATCGAAATATTGCTCTAAGACCCCATAAGGTATATATATTCTGGGTCATGGTGGAATTCTTAGTCGATCTGAGCATGTCCGTCCGTCCGTCTGTTGAAATCACGCTAACTGCCGAACGAAACAAGCTATCGACTTGAAACTTGGCACAAGTAGTTGTTATTGATGTAGGTCGGATGGTATTGTAAATGGGCCATATCGGTCCACTTTTACGTATAGCCCCCATATAAACGGACCCCCAAATTTGGCTTGCGATTCCTCTAAGAGAAGCAAATTTAATCCGATCCGGCTGAAATTTGGTACATGGTGTTAGGATATGGTATCTAACAACCATGCAAAAATTGGTCAACATCGGTCCATAATTATATATAGCCCCCATATAAAACTCCATATAAAGCGATCTCCAGATTTGACCTCCGGAGCCTCTTGGAAGACCAAAATTCATCTGATTCAGTTGATATTTGGTACGTAGTGTTAATATATGCCCTCAAACACCCATGCAAACATTGGTCGAAATCGGTCCATAATTATGTATAGCCCCCATATAAACCGATCCCCAGATTTGACCTCCGGAGCCCCTTGGAAGAGCAAAATTCATCCGATTCGGTTGAAATTTGGTACGTGATGTTAGTATGTGGTATCCAATAACCATGCATGAATTGGTTCATATCAGTCCATAATTATATATAGCCCCCATATAAACCGATCCCCAGATTTGACCTCCGTTGCCTTGTGGAGAAGCAAAATTCATCCGATCTGGTTGAAATTTGGTACGTGGTGGTAGTATATGATATTTAACAACCATGCCAAAAGTGGTCCATATCAGTCCATAATCATATATAGCCCCCATATAAACCGATCCCGAGATTTGGTTTTGGAGCCTCTTGGAGGAGTAAATTTCCTCCGAGTCAGTTGAAATTTGGTACATTGCGCTAGTATATGGCCGTTAACAACCATGCCTAAATAGGTCCATATCGGTCTATAGTTATATATAGCCCTCAGATAAATCGATTTCCAATCACACAAAAATGGGTCCATATCATGTTCATAATTGTATATAGCCCCCATATAAGCGACCCTGCGTACCGTGCAAAAGTCCATATCGATTCGTAATTATTTGTAGACTTACATACCTTTTTTTCTAATATATACCACGTGTGGACTAACTCACAATTTAGAAAACGATTTAAGATACCACAACCCAAGTAATTCGATTGTGTATAACAGTCTTTCGTAGAAGTTTCTACGCAATCTACGCCGAACTTAGGGCCGTATATACTTGTTATTTTATTCGTTTTTGTTGTCTTAAGGTATGTTTTGCTAAAAGCTTCCTTACTTAATGAAGCCCGCCTAAAGGCGGGATTGGATATTGGAGGGTTAATCATGCTGTCAAATAATCCAACACTACCATTCTGTAAAATTAACAAAATTCCTGCGGAACACATAATGCCAACTGAACTTTATTTTAGTTCGGGAAGATTAGTTGATTTTAGGTAGATTTTGCTGGCATACAAGTAGGGTTTTCTTTTTCCCGGACTTTTTCTATTCCCGGGAAACCGGGAATTTTTTTCGGTCAAAGGGAAACCAACTTTGATGTTGCATACATTGAATAAATTAAAAATCGCCTAAGTCTACGGTTATAAGGCGCTGTCTGGACAACTGGCAATATATATAATGTTGATATCTTACATGAGCCATAAATCATACTAAAATACAAAATATTTTGTAATACAAAAAATTTTTACAATGGTTTCTTTCGGTATAGTTTTCGGAAGAGCACTATTAATATAGTGGGATTTTTTGTAACATTAAAAAACTTTTTGGAAATGAAAGAAACTTATTTCGATTTCACTATCATGTAATACTTCATTCACATTACACTTCCAAAATCCACTTTAACTAGATTTCAACTGACATGTTCCATATAAAAGCCTCTTATATATAAAATATTGTAAAGAAAATTTCCCGGGAATTCCCGCACTTCATTCCCGGGAAAGTGGGAGCGAAAAAATAGCAAATTCCCGGGATCCCGTTCCCGGGGAAAAAAACCATACATACAAGCCGATTGTATAGAGAATATAAAGTGGGATGCATGGAATATTGCTACACCCAGAGAAGGAATATGATCACCTCAAATATATTTCAAGAGCAAATGATATTTTATGTATCTAATTTTGGCACTCATGTATATGTTTGCGGAGAAAAGAACATTTTAGGTACAACAACGTTCCATGTTCAACGTCCAAAAATAACATTTTGCTCTTAAAACATGTTTGGGGTGATCATATTCCTTCTCTGCGTGTATATAGAGCAGCGGAGTTTCTGAGTACACTGATATACTGAACTTCAAAGTAATCGAGAGTTAGTCTGGAGGGGTGCTACTCGAGGGATTTAGTCCGATGCTTCGAGTTTTTAATTTGATTCCGGTTCCTAGAACTTGTCTCATGGTGATGCTTGATGTTCGGACTCCGGAGTGAAAAAACGCGACACAATGAGTATTGTAAAAAAACCAAGATTTAATGCACACGATATTTTGATATGCTTCTTAATTATGTGCATGCTCAATCAACGGTTTGTCGATGCCAGATAGTAGAATTTCGTCCATTTATTCTCTGTTGTAGCCAGGCTGAATGGACGTATAGTGGACAATTTTTAATATGTCTGAGCAAATTACATAATGCACACAAACATTTTTTTCTGAATCAATCACGAACTTAATTGATCCAATTATTTTTTTAATTGAAATGTCTTCAATCACAGAAATGATAGTATCAATTAAAAAATTAATTGATCCAATTAAACAATTAACAATTAAAAAAATTTGTTGAATTAATTAAATTTTTAATTGAATATTTTTTAAAACTGAATTAAATTTTTAATTGGAAAAATTTTCTTGAAATTTTTTTCTGTAGGCTTTTTACAAAAACGAAGATTTTTCTTTCAGGCCAGATAAAGTTTGTTGGTACCAAAAGTAAAACTATATCTGCCTAAAATTTCAATTCGGAGGAAAGAATCATTTCGGAGGAATATAAGAAGTAGAGTTTAATCGGAATGAATTTTGATTTATATTGAACTCTAACGTTCATTAATGAAATTCTTTTTGCTTTGACTGAAAAAACAGTGAACCCACCAAGAAGAAAACTTTTGATTAATGTTAGAAAATTAAAATAGTATTACAACCGTTAACATCACGCCGATATCACAAAAATAAGTAAATATTTTTCGACAAAATCAAGAAAATTTATTACATATAATATTTTTTTTTTTACTTGTTAAAGAAAATTTTGTAGTTTGAAGGAAAAAGTTGGTGTAAAAAATTGCAAGAATATCTTTAGTGACATACGAAGTTCATGATGGACGCTTTTGTAGTAAGATTTACAAATTTAAAGAAATAATTAACTATTTTGTGAGAAATACGAATTTAGTAATCTTTAATTTAATTTTTCCCCGTTTTTTATTTTATTTAACTTAGGTACGCAAAAAATTATTAGAGTAAAGGAAACTTTATCCAAACATAATATTCTCATGAACTAATTTTTCAATTTTTTGTGAGTGTTGTTTTTTCTGTGTCCTTCTTGTCATAATAATAAAGATCATCTGCCTTTACATGAACTTCCAAAGTACATCTCCTGATGCAAATGAAAATTGAATGGATGATTCTTTATATTCTCACCATTTTTAATACGATCGCTTAGATACACCCAGAAAAAAGTGCCTTCGAAACTAAAGGAAAAAATTTTCATCAATATAGTTTATCCATTTTATTTCCATTAAGTAAATTTTTGTGAAAAATAATAAAATTTACTCGTTTCAGTAAAAAAATCCTAAACTGTAAGCAGTTAGGAATAGTTCATTAACTAGAATAAGGCATGGAATTTTACTCATACTATTTTCTTCGCTGGGTATAAGAATTTACTACTGAAAAAGAAAATTTTATTCACCGATAACAAATCATTCGTAAAAATAAACAAAAACCGAACTAAATCCAAGTTTCCTCAAAATTAGTAAAATTTCTTATAAAATGATAATTGCGACTTCCTTTATAATAGAAAGTTTTTCATACATACGAACAACATTTGGCATAGAAAAATATTTTAGTTCATTCGTACTAAGAAGTATGCAATCCTTTCAAAACTTAAGGAAACACACTTGTTAGAATATAGGAAATTTTCCTAAATTTCTATTGTCTACCTATAATCGATACCTGTCATCGTAATCGATGTGTTTGCGCGTGGGTGTAATCGATATATTTGCGCGTCGGTTGTTTTTTTTAGTTGTAATCGCGTTGTTTTGGTATACGGAGAGATTGTTAAAAAATAATATGGTAAAATAATATAATAAATAACAAATAAAATATATAAAATATTTGTTATTTTAAATTAGTGAGAAAAATTTTCGTTTTTTAAATAAATCTATCAATGTTCGTGATAGTGTATAAAGAAAGAAAACACCAGCAGAATAACAACCCTTTCATTTGTCTTCATTTTGGAATCTTCAATTATCAGGTAATATTCAGTGACGCTAACCTTTTGCAACAAAAATGTTTTATGATTTTTTATATTTGTAGGTATTGAAATTGTAAAAGGATGACAAAATCGTTAGGCAGCAACTTATTACAAGTGAAAAGTACAAGAAGAAGAAAAAGTGCGTTTTACAGTTGATAATATCACACGGAAATTGGAAATAGTGGAATAATAAACTAATATTTCAAAGAGATTCGATGCTGTTGATTCTTAATAAATATATTCAATATATTAATAAAACATGTCTTTTATTGAAGATAAAATTGCTTATAGAAATAAATAAAATTGTATTTAAAAACGAAGGTAAGCAGTTCTAATTATGAAGTAACAGTTTTACCACAAATGTGTAAGATTTGTCGAAATGAATGAAAAAATTTCAATAAAATCATTCCATATATGAATTCAAATTAGTTAAATTTTTTCATTCTGTAGTATAGTGGTATGTAAATATAGGAAAATGTTAACTAATATATGGAATGCATTATTCCTAATTTCTACGAAAATCACATCGTTCAAACAAATAAAAATATCTTTGGCGCTATACGAAGTTCAACTTTCTTCACAATGAGTCCATTTTAACTTAAAGAAGGGGTCACTTTTTTCTGGGTGTAGAGTCCATAAATTAGTTTGTCAAATGAAAATACTGCTAAATATAGCTGAGTCGATGTTAGGCAAGTATTTTTACTTCCTGGCACCACTGGTGTGACCACACCTGTAAGAAAAACTGAGAATACATTTTAGCACACCCAAGTGAATGGGACTTTACAAAAAAAAAATAGAGACCTGAAAACTTCCTCGAAACACACAGCCATATTATGTTGGTAGATATGTCGTCGCTGATATTAGTTTTGCGTTGTTGTTGTTGATTGTATAAATAAATTGATAATAATATTAGATGAGGAAAATAAATCCCAACGTATCTAATTACTTGGAATCTTGGCATAGTAATAAATTGATAGTAATCAGTCAAGATGAGCTTCCAAGTCAGACAGACATTCACTCATTCACAGAGGCACACACGCACACAGCTCACCTATACAAAATTATTACTTACATTTATACAAAATGTTCACCAAAACCCCAACGAAATTCAGTCAAAACGTTTAAGGCCTTAGAGTAACCACTGCCAATGCCATTGTCAGAACCAAGTTAAACGAAGTGGTATGTCACGCATGCGCATACTATGGGGTAAATCCCAAACTGGCAATAATGTTAGAGCCAACAGAAAATGTGGCGGCAACAGCAGCAGCAGCAGCAACATTGGCAATCACAAAACAACCATGTAATAAATACGATTTAATGGCAGTCATTCAGTCATCAATGAAAGTAAATATGTTGCCTTCCTCCCCCACCTTTCTCAGTTAACCAAAAAAAAAAACAGAGTCCAAAACATTTTTTCCATTTTGTTGTTGTTCAATATTCAATCACGCATTTCATCAACAAGATTCTGTTACCGCCTCTTAGATGGCAGAGATTTGTATTTGTGATTCCCTTCTCATTAAAATACCATGAAAATCCATCCATCCATCCATTCATTCTTTGTCAGATTGTTGTTCGTCCGTCTGTCCTTCCGTCAATCCATCTCTGTGGGGCTGTACGTCAATCTGTCTGGCTATTTATCTTTGACTATGAATATTCCTCAAATCACGGCTGGAAAGCAACGCTCAATTTATGGAGATTCGTAAATGATCACTTTTCTTCATCTTCGTCATTCATGTGAGCGTTGGCTGGCTCATTCATATTTTTGTTTGTTTTGGTAATGAAGTCAATTTCCGTTTTGAAAGGAAAGATAGACAGTGGAAGAAAAATTACAAAAACAAAACAAAAGGAAATTAAAACAGCGTAAAATTACCAATATAGAATATGCATTAGTTTTGCATATTTGCACTGTGATGTAGATGCAATCCGGTGGAGGATTGGTTAATGGCCTGAGGTTTTGGTTTTGATTTGTCTAAAACCCTAAACCTTTTGTGAGGGAGCCACCGTGGTGCAATGGTTAGCATGCCCGCCTTGCATATACAAGGTCGTGGATTCGATTCCTGCTTCGACCGAATACCAAAAAGTTTTTCAGCGGTGGATTATCCCACCTCAGCAATGCTGGTGACATTTCTGAGGGTTTCAAAGCTTCTCTAAGTGGTTTCACTGCAATGTGGAACGCCATTCGGACTCGGCTATAAAAAGGAGGTCCCTTGTCATTAAGCTTAGCATGGAATCGGGCAGCACTCAGTGATAAGAGAGAAGTTCACCAATGTGGTATCACAATGGACTGAATAGTCTAAGTGAGCATGATACATCGGGCTGCCACCTAACCTAACCTAACCCTTTTGTGAAGTACATTCACAGAATGTTTCACACATCCACGTTTTATGCCAATGTTCTTCATTTAATAATCCAGTTTTTAACCAAAAGCCATCATGTGGGTGAAAAAGATGATGGATGATGTCTGGTGGCGCTACAGATGCTCCTGTGGAGATACTTTGCTTCGAATATTAAGGTAAACAAGAGGACTTCAAGGTAATTGATTGAAAGATTGGAAATTTTCAAGAATAAGTCAACTGAAAATTTGGACAAATTGCTGCAGAAGCTACCATTTAGGATTTCAACTTAAAAATTTTAAGGTGTAACATTTACACGATAATAAAGAAAAAAATTAAAAAAAAAATTTTTAATTAAAAGAAAAATTTTATCCTTAGATTTTATGTTGAGTTCTTCAAATTATGATTTATTTAAATTCTAAAAAATCGCAAATTTGGTTCGGTATCCAAACCAAAGTTAAATTCAAAATCTTTGACTTATGCATCTTTTTTTCAATAAAATTAATTACGAAATTTAAAAAAAACATAGCTTTTCACTGAAACGATTATATTGTTAATTATGATTTGATTTGTATTTGATTTAATTAAATCCTAAAATATTCTCGTAATTGTCTTCGTTTGTTTAATGCCATAATTAGGGGTTGTTGGTGGCTTGCCATTGTTAATGCTGCTGTTGCCACTTTGACTGGCAGTGTTAATTTATTAATAAATGTAAATAAAAGTCTTTTGTTTTGTTATTCATTTATTCGAGTAACAAACATTTTTTTTCTATATTAATAACTTGTGTTGTTGTTCGTAGGTAGATAGATAGGTAGGTTGGTCGGTAAAAAGTGTTAAAATATTCATTACGAATATTGAAGAGTTTTGTGTTTTTGATTTTAGATGAGTGTGAAATTAATCGAAGTGACGACGCGTGCGTACGCTGGCGCATTTAGCATTTTTGTCATTAATTCTTATACAAAAACAAAATAAAAAATTATGAATAATGAATCATTTTGATGAATATCCAGTTATACTCTACATCATGTATTATAGCCTTTTAGTGATTATCTTAAATTAGGGAAGGTGTTATCTGAATTTCAGATTTCTCTTTATGGATTTTCCAAAAACCCCGAACGTGAAATTTGCCACCTATTTAGTTGTTCAAAATTACTTGTTTAGGAAGTACTTAATTTCATATATCATACAATTAATTTTTATATTTTCTTTTAGTACCGGATAATTCGTGAGGGTCTAAAAGAAATTAAGGTATTTGTTTGTCTGGACCATGGTGATGGGGGTATAATAAGTTCGCCATTCCGTTTGTAACACATCAAAATATCGATTTCCGTTTATGTATGAAGTACATACATTCTTGATCAGGGAGAAATTCAAAGACGATCTAAGGCACAGATTCCTTTTTCGTGACCAATCAGCTTAACTTCGAAAAGGGGCTACATCGGCCCAATTATAAACCGACCCCCGGTTTAAAAGGCACCAAAATTTTTATTTGCCTAAAATCTAGAAATCCGTATACCGAAAAAAAGTGAACTGTTTTATAGGAAGAATGAACTACCTCGCACGAAAATTGAACTAAATTTTACTCCACATTTTGAGATTTCCACAAAGCATTGTTAAAACCAGGGCAATTTAATGCCCTGTTGTACTTTTTAACTGCACACACAGAAAAAACATGTTTGGACATGGTTGCCGCATCCATTTAATGCTTATCTAGAGTAGGTACTTCTCGCGAAAACCATTTTTTTTTTGTCTATATAAAAATAATTTTCGAGCGGAGAAAAATATATGTTGGCAATAAGTATTTAAATGGTTCTCAAATGTCGCAAAAATGTTCTATTATTTAAAGGATAGAATTTGAGACCATTACATTGTCGGGAAAATCATGTACCTGACCATTCAATTTGTTTACTTTTTTGCAGATAGTATTAGTATAGGTTACGTATAGGTTACATATAGACATGTCTAGAACCATTACATGGCCATAAAGACCATGTACATTGTCTTCGTGACCATTTAATTTTTTAACGTTTTTGCAGCGAAAAGAATTTTATAAAAACATTGAGCAGGTACACATGATTTTCATTTTGCGCGTCAGTCGTGTGTTGATTGTTTTTTGGAATGGACGGAGAATACGGATTTACTGTGTTTTGCCTTAAATTATTAATTCAGAAGTGGCACGTGGTTTCATGTGAACACCAAAAAGGAAAGTGTAATTGAAAAAATGTACCTGTTTTTTTTCGTTCTGCATTTTGCTATATGGTATCATTTATTTTTATTTGCAGTTACATGATGTCTGCGTTGGTACATTTGATGGGCACGAAGTAAATATGGAATGATTACTTATTGTTGAAATTGAACCAAAATAGAGTGTGTACATATATATGATGTTTGCTTGCACGACACTATAAATACAAATAAACAATGACTTGGTTTATAAATAAATAAAAACAAATAAATAAAGTTAATTTTGTGTGTTCTTTTCTCAAGTTGCTTCCTTTTTCGACGACGAAAAAAGTTTTGAGGTTGTAACCATGTTAATTTAACTGGAAGAAAAACATTTTTGACGAATACCATAACATTTTAGATCGTGACCATTGTCTTTTAATGGAAACAAAATTCTTTTTATCAATATAATAACATTTTAGATGAGGACAATTTTTTTCTTAGAACTATGGTCACTGAGCCAACATGGTTGCAGGTGAAAATGTTACATGGTCGCCGCAAAAATAGCTCGTATCATATTATTTTGCTCTTCGAATATGATTGTGGCAATCATGTTCCTTTTCTGCGTGTGCAGTTCACGAAATTACATCCTCTCATAGAAGAAAAAATGAACTAAAAGTAAAGAAGAAAATCATTGGCGCCAAATCATGACAATTTTAACCATACGGTAGTTCATTCTTACTATTTTTGGGAATCGTACGAAAATTTTCGTTTGCTTTAGTTCATATTGAACTTATGTGTACGGTCATTGAACTTTATACCCACGTTCAGTTCATAAAATTTTGAGACATAATTAAAAAAAGTAAGATTTCATTAAGCTGTAGAAAATTTCAAAAAAAAAAAAAAAATAAAAAAATTTAACTGCTAGCAAATAATTTTTTTCCCAATAAAAATAAGTTAAATTTAGCGTTAGTTTAACTACGGGAATTTTTTTCTGTGTATGTTGAATATGGTGTGTGGGTCCATGTTTTGGCAAAGCCCCCATATAGGTTGATCTTCCAATTTGATTTCTTGGGCTTTAACCTAACTGCTTGAGTTTAGAAATCTGGAGTTATTTTATCCCACAAATTTGGTTTGTTTTGCCATAGCCCCCGTATACACCCTGGACATCGATGTACATGTGGACTATATTATATATATTTGACTTCTTGGGCTTCTAGACACCATAATTTGTATTCAATTTGTCTGAAATTTGAAATCTTGAGGTGTGCTAAGGCCTCAAATATGTGTATATGGCACATATCAGCCCATGCTTTTAATTCTTGCGCAAATTTTCTTCGATTTGCCCGAAATTGGAAATCTGGGGATATTTTAGGTCCATAAAGAGATATGTCAAATTTGGTTTATATCAGTATGGGTTTGATATAGCCTCCATACACACCGGTCTCCCCATTCAACTTCTTGAGGCTATAGAAGGTGTTTTTTAACCATCCTAATCCTCCTTGTGCACTGAATTTAGATTTCAAATCATATGAAGGCTTTAAGTCAGAAGAAATAATACATTTAAGATTCCTCCTCTAAAAGGAATCAAAAATCCACCTTGAATGCTATATATAAATAATCAAGAGCTAAAAGAAACTTCACTTTACGAAAATTCAACCTGGCAATACTGTTGAGATTCTCACTGATGAGATGTGATGGAGAGCTCATACATATGCTATCACCACTACTAAAAGAAATTAGCCCATTCTTCATTCGTGTGACAAATAATTTATTTATATTTTATAGTTGGCTCTGTTCTAATACAAAATCTAATTAAAATTTAATTTATAATGCAACAAGGTAAATAACATAGCAAAGTCCGATATGTATTCTCATTTCTTTAAGCTGAATCACTACTCTTATTTTTTCTCAAACTCTTAATTGGGAATTAATGAAAAAATTATGTAAACCTACTATGATGATTTGTTTAGTTTGTTTTTGTTTCTCCAACTCATTTGTTGAGGAATTATTTTAATAAAGTTAATTATTTTAAATATATGTACATATTTATGTATTTTTTGTTTGTTTTGAAAGCAGCACCAGTTAGCTGAGTACAAGTGAATAATTATTGAGCGTTTTTGTTTTGAGTTTTTAATATACGATGAAAGTGATTATGGATTGAAAGGGGGCTCCTCTAGCGATTGCTCAAGATAAGTCGGCCGACAACTTGATTTAGATTTTAACAAGGGGGAGGGAACTTCCAACTCAAAACTTCCGAAAAACGTGATGAATGACAAATGATATGTTTGACAGTTGTGGATTTGTTTACGTTTGCTTTTTATTGTGTATATATTTTTAATATTTTAATAAATACATTATGTATATTTTTGATTTGTATTGTTGTTGTTGTCTCATATAATTAAACAAACAGAGCGATCGTAAGACAAATGACCGGACAGACAAATTAATGAACTTCTTAAGCGTATTTAAGCCGTGAGTGCATATTTTATTATTTTTTTATTTTTTTTTATTTGTGTATATATTTTTGTTTAATAATTGTTTACTGTTTTGTTTATTCATATCGATTAATATCTCTACATTAATGGATGTGTAGCAGCAAAATCAGTAATGTTTTATTCAAATATTTTTTTAATCAGGGATTCCCATCATAATATTAGTTGGATGGGGATTTTAAACGCATATTCATATGTTTTAGAGGAAATTATTATAGAGTTAAGTAAGCGAGAGCTATAGGTCTACTAAGTAACTTTATAGCATCAATCACAGAATTAATTGGAAAATATACTTGATATTGATTTCTTAGAAACTTTGAATTACATTTTTACATAAAAATTAACATAAATTTTAAATTGATTGTGATAGCAAAGCAGACTTCAAGTAATCTAGTATTTATTGTATTATTATTAATTTATTTATAATTATTTTAACTTTAGATGTAATTGTATAAATGTTTATATTTTCGAATGAATTTATATTTTCGAATGAAAAAGATCCACCTGTAATAGGTGGATCTTTTTATACCCTGCACCACACTATGGAACAGGGTATTATAAGTTAGTGCATATGTTTGTAACACCCAGAAGGAGACGAGATAGACACATGGTGTCTTTGGCAATAATGCTCAGGGTGGGTCCCTGAGTCGATATAACCATGTCCGTCCGTCCATCTGTCTGTGAACACATTTTTGTTATCAAAGTCTATCAAAGTTCAACTTTGGCACATGCTCCTAATTTGGGTCAGAATAGAGCCCTATTAATTTTGGAAGAAATCGGTTCAGATTTAGATATAGCTCCCATATATATCTTTCGCCCGATATGCACTAATATGGACCCAGCAGCTAGAGTTTTATACCGATTGCTTGAAATTTTGTACAAACATAACACTTAGTCGTATAGCCAAGTGTGCAAAATTTGATTGAAATCAGTTCAGATTTAGATATAGCTCCCATATATATCTTTCGCCCGATATGGCCCCAGAAGCCAGATTTTTACCCCAATTTGGTTGAAATTTTGCACTAGGAGTACAATTAGTAGTATAGTCAAGTGTGCAAAATTTGATTGAAATCGGTTCAGATTTAGATATAGCTCCCATATATATTTTTCGCCCGATATGGACTTAATGGCACCAGAAGCCAGAGTTTTGGCCCAATTTGGTTGAAATTTTGCACAGGGAGTAGATTGAGTATTGTAGCTATGCGTGCCGAATTTGGTTGAAATCGATTCAGATTTAGATATAGCTTCCATATATATTTTTCGCCCGATATGGACTTATATGGCCCCAGAAGCCAGAGTTTTATCCCGATTAGCTTGAAATTTTGCAAATGGAGTACAATTGGTAGTGTAGTCATGTGTGCCAAATTTGATTGAAATCGGTTCAGATTTAGATATAGCTTCCATATATATTTTTCGCCCGATATGGACTTATATGGCACCAGAAGCCAGAGTTTTGGCCCAATTTGGTTGAAATATTGCACTAGGAGTACAATTAGTAATATAGTCATGTGTGCCAAATTTGAATGACATCGGTTCAGATTTAGATATAGCTCCCATATATATGCTTTTCTGATTTCGACAAAAATGGTCAAAATACCAACATTTTCCTTGTTAAATCGCCACTACTTAGTCGAAAAGTTGTAAAAATGACTCTAATTTTCCTAAACTTCTAATACATATATATCGAGCGATAAATCATAAATAAACTTTTGCGAAGTTTCCTTAAAATTGCTTCCGATTTAAATGTTTCCCATATTTTTTTTTACTAACATTGTGTTCCACCCTAGTGCATTAGCCAACTAAAATTTTGAGTCTGTAGATTTTGTAGAAGTATATCAAATTCTGTCCAAATCGAGTGATATTTATATGTATGTATTTGGGACAAACCTTTATATATAGCCCCCAACACATTTGACGGATGTGATATGGTATCGAAAATTTAGATCTACAAGGTGGTGCAGGGTATAATATAGTCGGCCCCGCCCGACTTTAAACTTTCCTTACTTGTTTTGTATTATATTTTTATGTTTTTAATTAAAATTTTAGCTGGGTCAATTAATATTTTAATTCGATTAAAGTTACAGTTAATACAGATTTGATTGGTAAAGATTTGAATTTCAATCAACTTTTTAATTGAAAATAAATTTTGGTCTTATAATACTCTCTGCGGGTGAAAAATATTGCCAGGCCCGACTAACTTTTGCCTTTTAAGAATATCTTCACTTTTGGATTCGCTAACATCCGTTTGGGAATCTCTACCCTTAAAAATGGGAGAAATATTTAAATATATTTGATGAATATCTGTTAAAATTCTACTAAAATTAATCGAGGAGTAATGAAGTGTTGCCAGCCTGGCTAGCCATGTCTGGGGCTCTTTGTGGATTGAGTGTACGCTCTTTCAGGTGTTTTGTTGTCTTAGGTCAGTTAGTTTGAAATAATTTAAATAATAAAAAAAACACACAACTGAAAAATAAAAAAAAAAATATTTCACAAAAGAAATTAATATTTAATGTTGATATGTCTGTGAATGCTAGTGGCTGTGTGTGTGTGTGTTTGTGGGGGCAGCAGTGACATCCCATCATCATACTCTCGGAATACATTGATATGGAAATTTTTTAATTGTTCAAATTAGCAAATATGTGCTGTATTCATTTGTCTGCCTGGCTGTCTATCTAACTGCCTGGTTGTTTGTTTGAGGTGTCCATACGGCATGTTCTACATGCCGCGATTATTGTTTCGAAAGGAGAAATATTTCGGTATTCTCGTGATGCAAATGAGGCATCAGCACCATTTATGCCATAATATTATCTGGTGTGAATACATTGCTGCATTGGATGTTTGTTAATGGTGTTTTTGGTTTTTATTGTGCTTGTTTCAAAACTAGCAAATCGCGATATATTTATGGATATCTTATCTTGATATGGATGTGGCCTGAGTTATGAATCAGGTGGCAAATTCCATACCTAAGCATTCTTGTAATTTATAAAGATCGATGGAGGCTCCGTTTCACTGCTGAATATGTGAGGTTGGAATCGAATGAAATCCCGATTCGAAGAATTAAAATGGTAGTCGAAGTGCATCGCCTCACCTCTTAATGCAAGTCGATATTTCAGCATATATATTTCAGCAAGTCAGTTTTTTTAACATTACCCTGAAGCTGGCGTACCACAGAGTGTTTTTTTATTTTTTATAGGCTAACTACACAGAAAGAAGGCAGTTGTAAAAACTGATGCTTAAATTAATGGTAATGATCTTTATTTTCTTTACTATTAGTTCAATTTTGCTTTTCGAGAAGGTTACATTTCGTAAATGGTAGGTTAGGTTAGGTGGCAGACACACAGTTACCACAGTGATGAACTTCTCTCTTATCACTGAGTGCTGCCCGATTCCATGTTAAGCTCAATGACAAGGGACCTCCTTTTTATAGACGCGTCCGAACGGCTTTCCACATTGCAGTGAAACCACTTAGAGAAGCTTTCAAACCCTCAGAAATGTCACCAGCATTACTGAGGTGGGATAATCCACCGCTGAAGAACTTTTTGGTGTTCGGTCGAAGCAGGAATCGCACCCACCACCTTGTGTGTGCAAAGCGGGCATGCTAATCATTGCACCACGGTGGCCCCCCGTGGTGGTACATAGTTAAGAAAACCAGAAGTGTTAGAAATTTTTCGTTAATTTAATTAATCTCAAAATTTTGAATACAATTCAGTTAAATTTTCGCATTTTTTCCATAACATAGTTTATTTTTTTCTGTGTACTTATATGGCCATTTACGACTAATCTGTAACTTTCATACAGATGTGTCATCCAGACAGTTGGCCTAAAACTAAGAGAGTTTATTTTTTATTTTTGTCATAAACCCCTCAAATGGGCCAGCAATTCACTTGGATTGGTTTACATAGGGTATCAAACAAGCGGTTTCGTCAGTGTTTAGTTCTTTCTGCATTTGTTTTTATATTACAAAAATTCTCTTTATGAGTTAATCAAACGTCACAGAACCAATTTTGGAACAAATCTTTAACGAAAGGCTTTACAGTTTTTCGTGGACAGATCTGAAGAGATTTGGGTGAAAAGTAAAAAAAAAAAAAGAATAAAAGACTGGTGACACCCACTCGCACACTCCCGCCAACAATCAAATTTTGCTCAAGAAACAAACTCCAAAATCAGATGTAGACGCAGTAGAAGAACTCAACTGAAATGTAAAATTACTTTGCAAAAAGTGCGTGGTGCTTTTGTTATTTTTTTCTGTTGTCTCGAACGCCAACCCAGACAGACGCATGTCATCCATCACCTGGGTGCGCACGCGCAATATTTAAGTGTTTATTATGGCGAATAAAGGATGTGAGTTTGGAATACGCGTGGTGGTTAACTAGCCCAGGTAAATATATGGATAATTTTGGCTTAACTTATAAAAGTCTTTGTGATAGATTTTGTGTAAAATTCTGGGCCAGAAATCTTTCATCAAATTGTGCCTTTAATGTGAATTTCTAAAACTTTGCATATCCTATTTAATACCAAATTGCCATACTTCCTACGTATTCCCATGGTCCTCCTGACATAACCCACACAAATTTGAGTAAAAGAAGAAAATAACAATCATATATCTCAAATTTTGAAATAGAGAAAGAAGTGGCATAAATCAAAGTCAGGGAGACAGCCAGACGGACGATCAAGGACTATTTAACGAGCAACAAAACATCCGAACAAAAATGCAAAAAACATTGCAGTGATTGTCAGTCTCGCCAAACCACCAGAACAAATAGGTGGCACCCAATCATAACCTCTCGATTGCCTTATTGCTTCTCTGCACAAGGCGCTAGTGGACAAGGCATCAAGAATGAAAAAATGCCAAACCTAACGAGAGGATCAAGATACATTAGTACTGCAGTAAAGGTGAATCAACTGAGTTTTCAATTTTCCTAAAACAAATTATGATTTTCAATTTAGGTTTCTTTGCGAAAATAAAAAAAATATGATCAGAGAAACAATTAAGGAAAGTCTAAAGTCGGGCGGGGCTGACTTTATTATACCCTGCACCACTTTGTAGATCTAAATTTTCGATACCACATCACATCCGTCAAATGTGTTGGGGGCTATATATAAAGGTTTGTCCCAAATACATACATTTAAATATCACTCGATTTGGACAGAATTTGATAGACTTCTACAAAATCTATAGACCCAACATTTAAGATGGCTAATGCACTAGGGTGGAACACAATTTTAGTAAAAAAAACAAGTAAGGAAAGTCTAAAGTCTTTCCTACTCCCTGTGCAAAATTTCAACTAAATCGGAGTTAAAAATTGGCCTCTGTGGTCATATGTGTGTAAATCGGGGAAAGCTATATATGGGAGATATATCTAAATCTGAACCGATGTCAACCAACTTTGACACACATAGCTACAATGCTAATTATACTCCCTGTGCAAAATTTCAACTCGGATCGGAGCAAAAACTTGGCCTCTGTGGGCAAATGAGTGTGAATCGGGCGAAAGCTATATATGGGAGCTATATCTAAATCTGAACCGATTTGGCTGATATTTTGCACGTTTTTCGAGACTCAGAAAATATTCGGATGTACGGAATTTGAGGAAGATCGGTTGATATACACGCCAATTATGACCAGATCGGTGAAAAATATATATGGCAGCTATATCTAAATCTGAACCGATTTTTTCCAAAATCAATAGGGATCGTCTTTGAGCCGAAACAGGACCCTATACCAAATTTTAGGACAATCGGACTAAAACTGCGAGCTGTACTTTGCACACAAAAATACATCAACAGACAGACGGACGGACAGACAGACAGACAGACGGACATCGCTAAATCGACTCAGAATTTAATTCTAAGACGATCGGTATACTAAACCATGGGTCTCAGACTTTTCCTTCTTGGCGTTACATACAAATGCACAAACTTATTATACCCTGTACCACAGTAGTGGTGAAGGGTATAAATATATGTAACATAAAGTTTTTTCTTCAGAAATAGTAATAGATGCAATTAGTCACAATGAATAGGGCGAGATTAAGCTTACTTTATTCATCTACATTTAAAAATTTCTCATTTTCAAATCGGTGCAGTTATGTAGAAATGGAACAGATAAAGGTAATTTAAGAACAAGGTGCCTTGTTCCAGATAATTATCCAATTTCACATCACGGCTGGTTCTAAGTTCGTGTTTCATGGATGCAAATCAAAAATGTTCACGATTATTTTTCAATACCACCGTTGAAAATCTTTTTGGGGCTTGGTCGAAGCAAGAATCGAACCCGCGACCTTGTGGGCGGGCATGCTAACCATTGCACCAATATGTTATTTTACAATACTATGTTATTTTACAGTAAGAAGTCTTGATGCTTTGGACCATTTCTTCCAAGTTTTGCAAGAAAGCAAGAAAATCCATATCTCCATTCTATACTTTGAAATTTTAATTTTGGTTTTGGTTTCTGCTGGATTGGTTTAATCAAAAAGAGGTTATTAGGGGTTGAACAGAAGGAAGGTATCCTTTCTAGCTAAATGGGAAACCTTATTAACACACCAAGGACGACGACGATGAATATATAATACAAATCATATCATTTATACAGGCAGACATTTTCACTGAACATTCACTAAAATTTTTATAAAAGTTGAAAAAATATTCAAAAGTTCATTGGTTCTATGAATTTTTTAAACAAATCAGAAAAAAATATTACACACAAACTCGCGAGAAAATCAAGTGCGCTCTGATCACATCAAGCTCTCTTTGTAGGTGTCCTGCAAATTTCGAATAAAAGTTCGATACGTACACTTGAAAATGTAAGAACATAGATAATTTCCCTTTATGTTCAAATTCAATCAAAAATATTTGCTGCTTGGTCATTCTCTGTAAATTTCAAACACTTCGAAGATTTTGAGTTTTTAAGTATAGCAAATTTTGTAAAACCGTCGAAATTAAGTTTTCTACTGAAAGTAGAGTTTTTAGTACGAGCTTATTGGACATGAAAGATTGAGGAATTTCCTAAGGAAATTACATACGAGAAGTATTCCTGCCAAATTGATTGAGTTTTCTTTTGGCACTAAACATTTTTTTTAAGAAAATAAAAAAAAAAGATGAATCACTCATAATAAATTGGGGTTGATTTGTCAAAAACAAAGAAAATCATAAGAAAGCGGAATTTCTTTTTTCTAAAATAAATCGTTCAGGTGGAAAGTATTTTTTCATTTCTCGTAACTATATTCAGATAAATACATCTTAGTTAAAATAATGGTCGTTTTTGTCATAGGATCGCTCTGTTTTTTTTCCTGAAAATGCCTGCCTTATAAATTGCAAAACTTATGCTGTAATGGATCCTGTCTAGAAGGAATGAAAAATCATTGTACATTAACTAAATTTAAAGACCTCTAAGAACTATTCTATATAAATATTT
The DNA here is from genome assembly GCF_050003625.1 of Haematobia irritans. NCBI lineage: Eukaryota > Metazoa > Arthropoda > Insecta > Diptera > Muscidae > Haematobia > Haematobia irritans. The sequence goes on along the minus strand of NC_134400.1, from coordinate 224,243,292 downwards.
GTTATCGCAAAAAATAAACTCCTGGTTTTGGGCCGTTTTCCAGTCGTCCGGCTCTTAAAGATTTGGTTTTGTTGCGTTTTCTAATAAAAATCTTTACATGTGAAAGACCCAACCCAGTATCGTTGTAACGCAAGGAAGAGAGTAGACAATAAATGCTGCTAAACTGCTTAACCAGACCATATAGCATGCCGGTCCATAGAGCCTTGTCGTATGAAGCCAAACCACAGCAACCAATTTGGTAACCACATGACATTGTGGTTGCTTTTTTATGCCAATTATAAGTGGTGGTGGCGTTGTCGCGGCAGTTCCTACTCTTTTTTTGGCTTGGTTTTTTATTCCTGCGGTTTGTCTTATTTTGCAAATGGTTTATTATGCCTGTTTATTTAAAGCCATGTTTTGTCCCTTCTTGGTCCATTTGTTGACAACTTATTGGCCAATGAAGTTCATATTGTATTTGAATTGCTTGACAATAGCTATTGGAGTCTGGAATGAAATAAGGAAATTATACGTGAATCGGAAGAGACTACACAACTTTTGCACTTGTAGTGTTAAAAAGATTTAAGTAGCTAATCAATTTGGAAGTCTTCATATAAATATCTAGAGGTAGAAATTAATGATTCGTAATATTAATGCAATTCTTCAACGATAGAATTTCATGCCAACGTCAATTTTGCCAACGGTTATTCGATTAATGATTGTAAATCGAATAATAGGAGGTACTGCTATACGATCATAAGTTGTGGATTCGTCTCCGTCCACTTTCACCGGTTTGCCAATGTTTTGTGTTTCTATCCATTTTTCTACATATTTTCAAATTTATCGCCACCATTTCAGTATCATTTTTGATCTGTATTTCTATAAGTCTAAAAACAAACCTCGCGTACAAAGCTCTAGTCAACATTTCTCCTCAGTTGTCCTGATAATATAAAATTCTTATTGAACCAAGTAAGGCACTTAAATCCTTAAGTCCAAATATCGATGAACTACATCTGCGTTAACTAAAGGTTTCAATCTATTTCGATTTCAATTAGTTTGTAGATTTCGTAGAATGAAATCATGCAAGAGGTAGCCTTCCTTCCCCATCCAAATACTAAAACCAGATGTACCATATTTGTTCACATGGATATTCTCTATCCCATAACAATTTCAAGTAAGTGGAACGTTGTCTATTTTCTCTTGATGTCTCAATGAAAAATATACTTTACTTCCAATTGTATTACACACATTTCCTGTTATCGCCCTAGTGCTATATGTCTATAATAAGTGGCGTTCAATCATCAATTGGTTTAAAGCTTGGAGTTGCTACAATTTCCTACCTAGTAAAAAATAATTAGCCATTTATGTCTAATTATCACAATCAATAATGAATCGACACCCAATTGGGGAAGTAGAATTTCACTGTGACAATGTATGCAGAACACCTGAGGTAACGTTGACCCTGGATATATACAATTATCGATAACAATCAGATACCTTTGAACTTTGATGCAAAATTCGTGTTTTTGTTACTGGTGGTAAACTGAATAAATTGTTAACCAATTGGTGCCGTTTTTCTTCAATTCGGCATTGAATGGGTCTAAGAATTCCAAGAATTCCAATAGTGAGATTGTTTTATTTTTTTCAAATAGTATATAGAATACCTGTTTAATTTACGTGAAAGCCTTAGCCTTCTTGGGTGCACTAAGCCCCACCAGTACATTCTGAAAATTACCGTTTCAAAGATCGGATGAAAACTTGGTACCCGCTCTGTTTTTCTCCATATTTTTTACATTCTGCCTGTGATTGAGGCATGTTTGAATCGAATTTCTATATGAAACTAATTTTAAAGGCCTACACAGAAAAAAAAAATTCTGGAGTGAACTAACTTAACTTATTTTTATTGCAAAAAACAAGCCGACTATATTATACCCTTCACCCCTATGTAGGCCAACATTTGTGTTACCATCTCAACTACTTCACATTTGCTGGAAGCTATATAAAGGAGATAATTTTTTTACTTCTACAAAAATTGACTCAAATTTTTTGTATTTTTCGTTTATTGTTAAAGAAGTTTATAAAAATGCATTTTAGACCTCACCAATATGGAAAATATTTATAGCTTATTTAGATTAAAGCCTCTACTTTAAAATAACATCGATTAATAAATCGAAACTAAGGGGAAAAATAGAATTTGGTGTCTTTTTTTAATGTGCTTCTAAGTGGACATCGGTAGTGAAAGGGTTAAAATTTAAATAGACTAACGCTATCCTGTTAATTGGAGGAAACATTGAAAATGGTCCTAAAATGTGTAACAGTTTACCATATTTCCCCAACTCTGGTGTCCGTATATATGGGAGCTATATGTAATCTGAACCGATTTTGACTAAATTTGACATGTATAGTTAGAATAATAATTCTGCTATCTATGCGAAATTTCACGAAAATGGGAGTATAACTTTGGCCCCCCTGGTCATATGAGTGCAAATAGGACGGAAGATATATATGGAAGCCATATCTAAATCTGAACCGATTTCAACCAAATTTGGCATAATTACCGATACTACTAAACGTACTCCTTGTGCGAAATTTGAAGCAAATCACGGCAAAACCCTGGATTTTGAGGCCATATAAGTTCAAATCGGACGAAAGATATATATGAGAGCTATATCTAAATCTGAATCTATTTTGACCATATTTGGCACATACAATAGTATCGTTAAAAGTACCGCTTGTGCAAAATTTGAAGTAAGTCAGTGTAAAACTCTGGCTTTTGAGACCATGTAAGTCCAAATCGGGCGAAAGATATATATGTGAGCTATATCTAAATCTGAACCGATTTCAACCAAATTTGACACACTTAACGATACTATTAAACGTACCCCTTGTGCAAAATTTGAAGCAAATCGCGGCAAAACTCTGGCTTTTGTGGCCATATAAGATCAAATCGGACGAAAGATATATATGGGAGCTATATCTAAATTTGAATCGATTTTGACCATATTTGGCACATACAATAGTATCGTTAAAAGTACCGCTTGTGCAAAATTTGAAGTAAGTCAGTGCAAAACTCTGGCTTTTGAGACCATATAAGTCCAAATCGGTCGAAAGATATATATGTGAGCTATATTTAAATCTGAACCGATTTTAACAAAATTTGACGCACTTAACGATACTATTAAACGTACCCCTTGTGCAAAATTTGAAGCAAATCACGGCAAAACTCTGGCTTTTGTGACCATATAAGTTCAAATCGGACGAAAGATATATATGGGAGCTATATCTAAATTTGAACCGATTTCAATCAAATTTACCAAGCATTGGTAGAGTTTCAATTCTACCCTCTGTGCAAAATTTCACAGAGGTAGTATCGAAGATCGGTTGTAAACTTTGGCTTCTGTGGTCATATGAGTCTAAATCGGACGAAAGATATATATGGGAGCTATATCTAAATCTGAACCGATTTGGCTGATATTTTGCAAGATTTTCGAGATTCATAAAATATTTGGATGTATGGTATTTTAAGAAAATCGATTGATAAACACGCGAACTATGACCAAATCGGGGATAAATATATATGGCAGCTATATCTAAATCTGAACCGATTTTTTCCAAAACCAATAGCGATTGTCTCTGTCCCAAGAAACGGCCCTATGCCAAATTTGAGGACGATCGGACTTAAACTGCGAGCTGTACTTTGTGCACAAAATTACATATACAGACAGACGGACAGACAGACACACAGACAGGCAGGCAGACAGACAGACAGACGGACATCGCTAAATCGACTCAGAATTTAATTCTAAGCCGATCGGTATACTAAAATATGGGTCTATGACAATTATTTCTTGGCGTTACATACAAATGCACAAACTTATTATACCATGTACCACAGTAGTGGTGAAGGGTATAATTATATGCTTGTAGTTATTTGTTGCGAAATTCTCAATGAAATTTTATTGTTATACCCTGCGCCACACTGCGGAACAGGGTATTATAAGTTAGTGCATATGTTTGCAACACCCAGAAGGAGACGAGATAGACACATGGTGTCTTTGACAAAAATGCTCAGGGTGGGATCCTGAGTCGATCCCACCCTGAGCGTCTGTCCGTGAACACATTTTTGTAATCAATGTCTAGGTCGCAGTTTTAGTCCAATCGACTTCAAATTTGGCACAAATATGTGTTTTGGCTCAGAATAGAACCCTATTGATTTTGGAAGAAATCGGTTCAGATTTAGATATAGCTCCCATATATATATTTCGCTCGATATGGACTTATATGGCCCCAAAAGCCAGAGTTTTACGCTAATTTGCTTAAATTTTTGTACAAGAAGAACGATTAGTACTATAGTCAAGTGTGCCAAATTTTATTGAGATCGGTTCAGATTTAGATATAGCTCCCATATATATCTTTCGCCCGATATGGACTAATACGGTCCCAGAAGCCAGAGTTTTACCACAATTTGGTTGAAATTTTGCACTAGGAGTACAAATAGTAGTGAAGTCAAGTGTGTCACATTTGCTTGAAATCGGTTCAGATTTAGATATATCATATGAGTGTAAATCGGGCTTTCGCCCGATTTACACTCATATGACCACAGAGGCCAATTTGTAATTCCGATTTGGTTGAAATTTTGCACAGGGAGTAGAATTAGCATTGTAGCTATGCGTGCCAAATTTGGTTGAAATCGGTTCAGATTTAGATATAGCTCCCATATATATGTTTTTCTGATTTCGACAAAAATGTTCAAAATACCAACATTTTCCTTGTAAAATGCCACTGCTTAGTCGAAAAGTTGTAAAAATGACTCTAATTTTCCTAAACTTCTAATACATATATATCGAGCGATAAATCATAAATAAACTGTTGCAAAGTTTCCTTAAAATTGCTTCAGATTTAAATGTTTCCCAAATTTTTTACTAACATGGTGTTCCACCCTAGTGCATTAGCCGACTTAAATTTTGAGTCTATAGATTTTGTAGAAGTCTATCAAATTCTGTCCAAATCGAGTGATATTAAAATGTATGTATTTGGGACAAACCTTTATAATTAGCACCCAACACATTTGACGGATGTGATATGGTATCGAAAATTTAGATCTACAAAGTGGTGCAGGGTATAATATAGTCGGCCCCGCCCGACTTTAGACTTTCCTTGCTTGTTTTTAAGTATGTCTCAAACATTTTATGAACTAAACATGGGTATAAAGTTCAATGACCGTACACATAATTTCAATATGAACTGCAGCAATGATTCCCAAATATAATAAGAATGAACTACTGAATGGTTAAAATGGTCAGGATTAAAAAGTACACTAGGCCATTAAATTTTCCTGGTTTAAACGACGCTTTGTGGATATCTCAAAATGTGGAGTATAATTTAGTTCACTTTTCACACTAGTTAGCTCATTCTTCCTATAAAACAGTTTACTTTTTTTTCGATGTAGTAGAACATACGAAAATTTTGATTCTCCTACACACAAAGAAATTTCTAATAAAATTAAGCTAATGGTATTTGTTTTTTGAAAGGAAACGTTTGGGAGTGTTAATTATAATAACGAACAATTTCTGTATATTTACGATTTTTTTTTTGTTGGATACATTTTTTAATATGCTAACATATATACACGAAATAATGAATAAATTAATTTTTGGTATCGAAACATATAGAAAAAGTTGTATAAGTATTTAAAGTCCTTTACAGATTTCAGTTCTAACACCTATCTTATTTTACATTCCCGACTAAAAATTGGGGATCAGATGTGATACAATTTAGTCTCAAAAATGAGACATTGGATTTGAACCGATGTGATGTGACAGGAAATACTTTCCTCCGGAACGAAATTTTAAACAAATAATATTCACCTTTGTTACAAAGTAGTCTACTTACAGTCATCTTTGACAAGCCTTGCAACGATTATCTCTAATACATTTTATTTGATTTTAAAGACATTTGTTTAGAATCAAAAAAAGTCAGATATAACCATTTTTCAGATCTAGTTATATGAAAAATCATATAACTCAAATTTCTACAAGATATGGTTTTTATTCCAACTGACATCACATTTAAAATCTGTGCTTTCCACTGTAATTTAACATATTGTATTACTTTTTTGCTTAGATATATTTATTGATGTAATAATTTGAAGATGCTTCAAGTGATTTCCTGGACACTGGCATGTCAACAATCACAATTTTAATTCCTAAACGATAGTGGGCAATACACATTGGAGTAGGTACCCCAATGGTAATACTTTAAACAGGTAAATGAAATGAACAGAGCTCAAATTAAATCTCTATATAATTAAGCATTTATTAATGGCCAAGCATTAAATTTAAGTTTTTTTTAGATTTAAGTGGTTCGTTTAATAATCATTACATTAATTAAATACAAAAAACTGTTATTGCCATTAAGTAATAATAATCGCCGTCAGAGCGACGACACAAAATATCTGGAGAATCACTATAGGTCACACTGACTGGGGTGGTCAAGTGCTCGTTTGTTTGTGTTCTGAGCAATGCAGGGGCGACATGTAAAGCAATTAAAGTTTTTGTTATGGCACTTTGCGAATAGTGGCGGAGCATTTTAATGTTGTGCAATTATTGAATTTTTGAAAAAAAATAAATAAATTCCAGATATTGTCTCTGGATAGGGAAATGTAGAAATGATGTTGGTCGAAGTCTGTAGACTTAAGATTGATTGGAGTTTAATTGATGTGCTGATAATGCTGAAAAAATTTCCCATTAAAATTCTGTTAAATATTATACTGAACAAAAAAATTGTATGCTTAAATAAATAAAGTTTTCGACGACGAAAAAAGTCTTTTCATAAAGATCAAAACATTTTAGGTTGTGACCACACAATAAAAGAATGGAAGTAACCAATTGGCGACAGAGAAAATTTTATTAAAATTTTTTTCTCTCAGTGTATGCCTAAGATGGAACATATGTTTGAACAATACAAACAATATTTTATTTGGACTAATACTGAAAATATATATTTTTGAAACAAAATGTGTTAGGGGTATATATTACAGATTTTTTGAGGGTGCATGTTCTTTTAACTGGAAGAAAACCATTTTTGACAAGTACCATAACATTTTAGATTGTCTGTTGATTCGAAAAAATTCTTTTTATCAATATAATAACATTTTAGATGAGGACATTTTATTTTTCTTAGAACCATGTTCACTGAGCCAACACGGTTGAAGGTGAAAATGTTACAGTAATCCCTCGATTTACGTCGTGTTTGGTTCCAAAATTTCACGACGTTAATCGAAATGACGTAAACCGAATTAAAAATTGCTCATATTGACTCCTAAATCCATTTATGTAGGTATGTGCGTGTACATAATAAAAAAAACTTCAAAAATAAAAGTAATTCAGTAATTTCGGTAAAAATTTCAGAAAAATGTTTCGATGTCATCATCGTTGATACTTATTTTACTTATGGAAGGCGTGGGCAAAAAATCGACGACGTAAATCGAATGGCGACGTAAATCAAAGTTTGATGGAACAAAAAAATTTTACGACGCAAATCGAAACAACGTAAACCAAGACGACGTAAATCGAGGGATTACTGCACATGGTCGCCGCAAAAAAAGCTTCTATCATATTATTTTGCTCTTCGAATATGATCAATGACAATCATGTTTCTTTTCTGCGTGTAGATCTATAACTGGATATGAGACGAAGTGGGAGGTTGATTTTAACATCACGATCGCCACTCGAGAAAGAAATTATTTAGCAAAATTTTATGAAAATTGTACCAACAATTGACCAAATGTAAAATGTTCAGTTTAGAGTTTTGCGTCATTAACTTCAAAATTAAAAATGTGTTTTAGCAGAAAACGATCACTATTAATCGCGACCAATTTCGTTGAATTATTAATGAATCGAATTAATGAAATTTGGCGATTTTACATTGCGCTAAGAAAGAAAAGCTATTACTTCCAAAGAAGAGAATTGTGGTATTACAATGGACATTGATAGTGATAAAAATCATAAAGATATTGATTAAATATTTTCGATAATTCAGAAATATCCTCTCGAAGAATTTCGAACTAAAATGCTGCCTTCGCCCAGAGAAGGAATATGATCAACTCAACCATGTTTCAAGAGCAAAATATTATTTTTGGACGGGGAACATTTAACATGTTTACGGCAACCATGTTATTTTATTAAAAATTATGCATCCATATGCATATATGATTGCCGAGAAAACAACATTTTTGCGTCAAAAATGTTGTATGTTCATGTTTCGAACTTTTTTATTTGGTAACAAGTAAGGAAAGTCTAAAGTCGGGCGGGCCGACTATATTATACCCTGCGCCACTTTGTAGATCTAAATTTTCGATACCATATCTCATCCGTCAAATGTGTTGGGGGCTATATATAAAGGTATGTCCCAAATACATACATTTAAATATCACTCGATCTGGACAGAATTTGATAGACTTCTACAAAATCTATAGACTCAAAATATAACTCGGCTAATGCACTAGGGTGGAACACAATGTTAGTAAAAACAAGTAAGGAAAGTCTAAAGTCGGGCGGGGTAGATCTAAGTTTTCGAAATTTGAAATTTCCTTGTGCGAAATTTAAAGCAAATCACGTCAAAACCCTGGATTTTGAGGCCATATAAGTTCAAATTGGGCGAAAGATATATATGGGAGCTATATCTAAATCTTAATCAATTTTGACCATATTTGGCACATACAATAGTATCGTTAAAAGTACCGCTTGTGCAAAATTTGAAGTAAGTCAGGGAAAAACTCTGGCGTTTGACACCATATAAGTCCAAATCGGGCGAAAGATATATATGTGAGCTATATCTAAATCTGAACCGATTTTAACAAAATTTGACACATTTAACGCTAATATTAAACGTACTCCTTGTGCAAAATTTGAAGCAAATCACGGTAAAACTCTGGCTTTTGTGGCCATATAAGTTCAAATCGGACGAAAGATATATATGGGAGCTATATCTAAATTTGAACCGATTTCAATCAAATTTACCAAGCATTGGTAGACTGTGCAAAATTTCACGAAGATCGGTAGTAAACTTTGGCCTCTGTGGTCATATGAGTCTAAATCGGACGAAAGATATATATGGGAGCTATATCTAAATCTGAACCGATTTTTTCCAAAACCAATAGCGATTTTCTCTGTCCCAAGAAACGGTCCTTTGCCAAATTTGAGGACGATCGGACTTAAATTGCGAGCTGTACTTTGTGCACAAAATTACATATACAGACAGACAGACGGACATCGCTAAATCGACTATGAATTTAATTCTAAGCCGATCGGTATACTAAAAGATGGGTCTATGACCACTATTTCTTGGCGTTACATACAAATGCACAAACTTATTATACCCTGTACCACAGTAGTGGTGAAGGGTATAAATAAGGGAAACTTTTAAATCTGAAGCAATTTTAAGGAAACTTCGCAAAAGTTTATTTATGATTTATCACTCGATATATATGTATTAGAAGTTTAGGAAAATTAAAGTAATTTTTACAACTTTTCGACTAAGCCGTGGCGATTTTACAAGGAAAATGTTGGTATATTGGCCATATTTCTCGAAATCACAAAAACATATATATGGGAGCTATATCTAAATCTGAACCGATTTCAACCAAATTTGGCACGCATAGCTACAATCCTAATTCTACTCCCTGTGCAAAATTTCAACTAAATCGGAATAAAAAATTGGCCTCTGTGGTCATATGAGTGTAAATCGGGCGAAAGCTATATATGGGAGCTATATCTAAATCTGAACCGATTTCAACCAAATTTGGCACGCATAGCTACAATCCTGATTCTACTCCCTGTGCAAACTTTCAACCAAATTGGGCCAAAACTCTGGCTATTAGAACCATAATAGTCCATATCGGGCGAAAGATATGTATGGGAGCTATATCTAAATCTGAACCGATTTCAATCAAATTTTGCACACTTAACTGCACTACTAATTGTACTGCTAGTGCAAAATTTCAAACAAATTGGCCCAAAACTCTGGCTTCTAGGACCATATTAGTCCATATCGGGCGAAAGATATATATCTGAATCGATTTCAACCAAATTTTGCACACTTGACTATACGACTAAGTGTTATGTTTGTACAAGATTTCAAGCAAATCGGTATAAAACTCTGGCTGTTGGGTCCATATTAGTGCATATCGGGCAAAAGATATATATATGGGAGCTATATCTAAATCTGAACCGATTTCTTCCAAAATCAATAGGGTTCTATTCTGACGCAAATTAGGAACATGTGCCAAATTTGAAGGCGATTGGACTTAAATTGTGACCTAGACTTTGATCACGAAAAATGTGTTCACAGACAGACGGACGGACGGATTGTCAGACGGACAGACGGACATGGTTATATGGACTCAGGGACCCACCCTGAGCATTATTGTCAAAGACACCATATGTCTATCTCGTCTCCTTCTGGGTGTTACAAACATATGCACTAACTTATAATACCCTGTTCCACAGTGTGGCGCAGGGTATAAAAAGCATAATTTCTACTTATAGTCGAGTACGGATTTGGAAATTGTCATGTTCAACATGATTTTAAAGGACTCTGATAGCACACCAAGAAAAAAAAACTAATAAATTAAACTTTGTTGTCTAGAATCAAGTTCTCAAAACTTATGTTTAAAAGAGAATTGTGTCTTAAATTTATCCTTACAACAACAAGGTTGAGATTTGAGGAATATGTAGGCTAAAAAGAGAAAACTTCATTATTTCTTGTATAAGCGTTTCTCAAAATTCATCCATAAAATGATGCAAAATTGTATGAAATTTTATATTTGCACAAAAATCCAACATAATTGTGCTTGTATATTTTGTCCAACATTTTGATGTCTGATGAGTATTAAGTTGGGATTTTTCATTAGTGAAGTAATGAAATTCCAAAATAATTACTTTACAAATGTTACATATTAAACATCGTAAATATTTGCTCAAAAACTCGACATGTATCTGTTGTTCTGAGCAAGTCATTTAGATTTGTTTAAAATGTTAGCATCGTTTAAAATCTCATATTAATTGACGCTGACAATCTGATTATAATTGAGAATTTAGAGCTAGGAATTTTGTTTCCAATTTACAACAACTTTTTCTTTCCACTCAAGGGTGAACAACTTTCACTTGTTTCACTTTAAGTTTCCGTGTCCATCCATTTTGTCATGTCCAAATGTCAGTTTTACTTTTGTGCTTTTGTTGTTGGGTTCGCCACTAAATTTAGTTTTCTCGTTTTGTAATAGAGGAGGGTACAAATTATAGTCGTTATTATATCTCCAACGAAATGAAGGAAAAAATGCTAGACTTTGATTACGACAGAAATTTGAAACCACTTCTTCGTCGGTCGCTTCATTGTTTTTCACAGAGATATAAATTAAAATTAAAAGAAATCTAAAACAAGTTTTTTGGGATGTTTTTTTTTTCTTTTTTTCTTTGACGTTGTAACATAAAATCAAAGCCATAGAACATCATTGGGGACCTTTGCTTGACTAAAAGCAAATACCAACTGTTTACCGGTCAAATCAATAAAACAAAAATATATTTGAAAGGGAAAAGATAAATACTGATTTGGTAAAAAACAAAAACCAAGCACAACACGCGTATTTAAATATGGAGATGATACATGGAGACATTGTCAAAACACTACTTTAGTGAGACACCCCAAAAAAACTATCAGTTTTTTTTTTAAGATTACTCCGAAATTTTAGGAAATTAGTTTCATTGGTCAATTGCCATGACGTTCGCAAATAATTTACGACACTTGTTTAATAGACTCCATATAGCCGAATTAAGCACAATTTAATATCCAAAGAAATGCGTACCTTAGCCCCTAATATGGGGAAGAATATGTTTTTTTTTTTGTTAATAAATTAATTAAAATGAATTAATAACATAAAATTGAGTTTTAATTGAAATTGCTTCAATCACAAAAATGTTAGTATCAATTAAAAAATAATTGATCCATTTTGTTTTGATTAAAATATTAATTGAATCAATTAAATTTTTATTTGAATATATTTATCAAATTGAATTAAAATTTTGAAAAGTTTTGGAGATATTTTTCCGTATAGGTGTTAGTTATTTTTAAATTATTGTACATTTTTCCTCTACTCACATTATGGGGTCTGTCTTAGTATTGGCGATATTAAAAGCTTATTGTAGGGTATCATAATAAACTTGGCTTTGGTGAATTGTGTCTTACAATCGGTTATAAATTATGAGCCAAAGGGCATTCAAGACAAAAAAAAAAAAACACACCAGCAGACGTACCCCAAAAATTCCTACTAACGCCAATCGATACCTTTACGGTTTAAGCCATCACAAAAAAAAACCAACAAGAAAGAAACAAACCTCCAGCAACAGGTCAACAGCGCATCGTTTTGTTCAGCTGCTTGACCCATGTTTGGTCCATTTCAAACAGATACAAGTGATTACCATCATCATCATCAGCAGCAGCACCACCACCAATATCATCGTCATCGTCACCATCACAATCAACATAAAGTATGATGATGGTTCATCCCCAGACAGTTGGTCATTCATTTAATGCACCATACGCATCTATCCCAACTAAAATTGGAGAATTATTTTGGTATCAATTTACTTTGTTTCTTTCGTTTTTGGGTGGAAGGGGTAGGAGGGATTTATTTATTTATTGGTTTGTGCCACAAAGAGGAGAAAATCTCTGATAGGTATTAGGCTAAAATATCTTCTTGATAGTATTGGAGTTGTGTCATCCCCATTGCGTTAATGGGGACACTTTTAGTTACGCTCCATAACCTAAAATTTTTGATTTTTCTAGTCTACTATGTCGGCGATATTTGCTTTAATGTTGAATTAGAGTCAAACTCTTTTTCGAAAGATTTTTCAAATGCCTTACCATTTTTTTCGTTTAGTTTTCTCACATTATAGCCATTTATAACATTTGACGGCGCTGATGGAGTTCGAGTGGTTAAGTGAGGTTAGTTCAATCACTAATAAAACAGAAAATAGTTGGTCTAGATAAAGTTGGTAATTTCGTTGCCAACACCTATGTTATTGCAATAGGCTGAATAGTCTAAGTGAACCTAAAATATCGGGCTGCCACTAAACCTAACCTGGGTGCGACTTCTTCATCATTTAAACGTTACTTCTTTTATTCGATGTTCTTGAAATTGGTAACCGAGAGGTATTTCAGGTCCTTTTGGAATATCTTCCATATAGATCGATATCCTGATTTGAGATCTTGAGAACATGAAGCCAAAATTTCCATCTGATTTGTATTTTATTATTTTAAATCCAAAAGGACCAATGCCAAATGCAGTCTATATGCTCAAAAAGCATTGAACACGCAAAAAATAATTTTTTCCTCCCAAACGGAATTTTAGACAATTAAAGTTCGTTTCTCATTTGCTTTTTGCTGTAAGGAATTTTATTTGGAAGAAAAGTATATACTTTTTGTGATAAACGTTTATTCTTTTCCAGGATGTAAAAACAATTTCACAATGACTAACTCAAAAAAACAATCTTTTCTGGCTAATTGCATTTTCCCTCACATCTTTCTCACTTCCACGAGGTTTTTTAGTTCTTAGCACCTTTTTCTGTAACACAAACAATGTAGAAGAAATTATTCGATTTTATAATTTTTTTAAATTTTACCTTTCGCCTGGACGGAGAATCGAACCGCGGACCATGCAATTTGTAAGCCAACGCACTACCCACTGAGCTATGTAGCTGTTATTGTCATCAATAGACAATTATCCAAATAAGTTATATTTATATAGCATAGCTTGCGGCGCCCACGAGCCGATTAAACAAACTTTATACATTTAGTTGGGAACCACGGAGCAGTGGTTGCTCCGTCTGCTTGCATGCCGTGGGTTTGATCCCTGTTTCGACCGAACACCATAAAGTTTTTTGTACCCTCCATCATAGGATGGGGGGGGGGGGGGGTGTATTAACTTTGCCATTCCTTTTGTAACACATCGAAATATTGCTCTAAGACCCCATAAAGTATATATATTCTGGGTCGTTGTGAAATTCTGAGTCGATCTAAGCATGTCCGTCCGTCTGTTGAAATAACGCTAACTTCCCAACGAAAATAGCTATCGACTTGAAACTTGGCTCAAGTAGTTGCTATTGATGTAGGTCGGATGGTATTGCAAATGGGCCATATCGGACCACTTTTACGTATAGCCCCCATATAAACCGACGCTCAGATTTGGCTTGCAGAACCTCTTGGAGGAGCAAAATTCATCCGATCCGGTTGAAATTTGGTACATGGTGTTAGTATATGGTCTCTAACAACCAAACAAAAGTTGGTCCACATCGGTCCATAATTATATATAGCCCCCATATAAACCGATCCCCCGATTTGGCTTGCGGACCCTCTAAGAGAAGCAAAATTCATCCAATCCGGCTGAAATTTGGTACATGGTGTAAGTATGGTCTCTAGGTTAGGTTAGGTTAGGTTACGTTAGGTTAGGTGGCAGCCCGATATTTCAGGCTCACTTAAACTATTCAGTCCATTGTGATACCACATTGGTGAACTTCTCTCTTATCACTGAGTGCTGCCCGATTCCATGTTAATCTCAATGACAAGGGACCTCCTTTTTATAGCCGAGTCCGAACGGCGTTCCACATTGCAGTGAAACCACTTAGAGAGGCTTTGAAACCCTCGAAATGTCACCAGCATTACTAAGGTGGGATAATGCACCGCTGAAAAACTTTTTGGTGTTCGGTCGAAGCAGGAATCGAACCCACGACATTGTGTATGCAAGGCGGGCATGCTATATATAACCCCTATTTAAGCCGATCCCTAGATTTGACCTCTGGAGCTCTTGGAGGAGCAAAATTCATCCGATCCAGTTGAAATTTGGTACGTGGTGTTACTATATGGTCTCTAACAACCATGCAAAAATTGGTCCATACCGGTCTTAATTATATATAATCCCTATTTAAACCGATCCCTAGATTTGACCTCTGGAGGTCTTGGAGAAGCCAAATTCATCCGATCCAGTTGAAATTTGTCCATATCGGTGTATAGTTATATATAGCCGATCCCCAAAAATAATCTACCAAAATTTTATTTCTATAGAAAATTTTGTCAAAATTTTATTGGTATAGAAAATTTTGTCAACATTTTATTGGTATAGAAAATTTTGTCAAAATTTTATTTCTATAGAAAATTTTGTCACATTGAATTATATACGTATTTAATCGGCCTTTTTTTGTTTAATATATACCCCGTTTGGACTAACTTACAATGGAAAAGATGGTGTAAAGAAGTTTTAAAATACCTTGCCATTCTATTATAAGAAGCAAGTGTTACCGCAACCCAAGTAATTCGATTGTGGATGACAGTCTTTAGTACAAGTTTCTATGCAATTCATGGTGGAGGGTACATAAAATTCGGCCTGGCCGAACTTACGGCCGTATATACTTGTTTTTTTTTTTTTTTTTTGTTTTAACATATTTTCCAGATATTTTCGGAAGATTCCAAAAAGATGTTCAACATTTCATACTACTATATTAAATTTTTACTATGAACTGTAAAAGGTGTTTTATTAAAGACTTAAAGTCAGAAAAGAACAGTGCTTGATATAAACGAAGTGACAATACAGTCCATTCAAAAATAATTTTTTTTTATTGAAAAAATAAAAATTTTGTAACAAACGATTTTTTTTGGTGATTAAAGTTTAAAATTTTCGAAGCAATTCGGTACACGTTTTCCAAACGTTTTTTTTCTTTGCGTGTAAGGATGGAAAATGTAGGTTAATTTTAGAAGTTGTTAACTAAACTGTATTACAAACACCGATATATTACAATAATACCATATATTCCAAATTCACTTGAAATTTGGAATGACCACAACAAAATCCCTAACTATCTATGTTACAATTACAGACCTCATATTAGTGTAATTTCCACAATTTTTTTATCCCCATAAAATGTCATCATTTTAATAATAATTCATAACTATGAAATATTATCAAGTTTATCTTAGGGAGTTTATCTAAATTCTTTCTCGAAAACGATACAAATGGTAGTACTCTCGACTAGTTACAGTGTACTGATTGAAATCCATAATGTACATATCCTCCACCTTTGTCCTAACCGATCCCATCATGGATTGTTCTTGTTCCAATTTAATGCTGTTTTAAATGAAGATTATAATGGGATCCATTAGGACCCATGCTGAACAATAAATCGATTATAGTTTCTTTTATTCAAACATTTAGATTCTATTCGCTAGAATTTTTTCGATTCTATTATAAGAAACAATAACCTTTATTCTCAATATCTTTAAATACCTGATATCCTGGGATGAGAATAATTATGAATTTCTCATGAGAAAATTTAAATGTAACTGTTCTTCTTCACAGCCAAAGTGGAATTTTTTTAGAATTGTCTGAAAGACGAAATAAAGAAATTCAGCACACAACAGCAACAGCAAACGGTAAATGTCATTTTCAATATCATCGCATAATTGTTGCTCCAGATAAAGACCTTTACCAATGCACACAGCAACCTGTGGGATAGAGAAATTCTGTGATTGCAAAGAATTGAAATTTCAGATCATATCATAAGCGTGTGATTGCTTTTGACGTTTCTCGCATAACAATGCCAAGACGTAATATTTGTATACTCCACTTGATTGTTAAGACATTGGCTCACTGTCTGGCATCCTTTGCCAAATGTAACTGTACTGAGAAAAAAGAAAAACAGGTGAAGTCCTTTGGTTTTCCAAAATATTATCCTTTCTCACGGCATCATAAACATAAACAGGGGGAACCATTCAAAAAGGAGTACCAAATACAGCCAAATAGGGAGAAACAACCCTTCATCTAAGAAAACAAAAATGCACAGACATCACCACTGCAGTGTGCCGCCAACAAGTGTCATTAACCTCTAACACCTTTGAATGATGCTGTCTTTCTTTTTGTTATTGTTGTTGTCTCTTTATGCTCTAACTGGGAATAGGAGCTGTATACAAATGTAGTCCTATATTTTATGGCGAATGTTGAGAAAAAACGAAAACGTGGAGATATATATCCTGCATATTACTTTAGTATTCAATCGTCTATCCTTTGATATTCTTCCAACATCAAATTCACCATAAACTCAAATATTTTTTGTTGTTGAGGCTCATAGTTTAGTTGTTGGCTTTGTCTCAAAGAACAATACTGTCTGGCTGTGTGTTTTATGGTTGAGCCATGGATTCACTCTGCTGAGGCCGAGGGGATGTTTATTTCGGTTTGTTTACATATCATTGCACTCCTTTTGCATACCAACTAATACAAGTGTTCTCGTATGTATCCGTTTCCGTGCTTGTGTTTATTGCATAGCATCACACATGTATGGCAGCTTGTGTGCGCGTGTGTGTATGTGTGGCTTTGTGTGAGCTCTTTCGAAATTCAATACAAGGTTAACTATTTGTTTTGACGATTTGTTGTGTAACGAGGTCGCCTCGGTTTCACTGGCTTTTTCGGTTAAGCTTGTTGGCGTTGGGGGAAAAAGGATACTCATTTGGTAATCTGTACACGCATATGTGTTGATATCCTGTTATTTTTGAATGTTCTGGCCCCCATTTTGGGATTCTCTCTTTCCATTCATTTGGAAACAAAGGAGTTAAGCTCAGACGAGTGGGAAGCATTTCTACAATTTGAGAGCAACACTGAACAGCGCAAGCTCTGATAAAAGCTAGGTTGCCATCTTTATTTTGTGGAATATTTCGCTAATGCCTTCTGGTCAATACTCATTGAGCAATTGGATTTTATTTAAACAATTTTGAGTCATTAACTTTTCTTATATAAATGAATGTCTATAGCATATATTTAGAATATTTTTCGAGTATATTTTTATAACCACCAACCTAGAAAGGTGATGGGGGTATAATAAGTTTGTCATTCCGTGTGTAACACATCGAAATATCGACTTCCGTCTTTATAAAGTATATATATTCTTGATCAGGGAGAAATTCTAAGACGATATAAGCATGTCCGTCTGTCTGTTGTAATCACGCAACAGCCTTCAATAATTGCGCTATCGTCCTGAAATTTGCCACAGATTCGTTTTTTGGTTGCAGGCAGGTCAAGTTCGAAGATGGGCTATATCGGTCCAAGTTTTGATATAGTCCCCATATAAACCGATTTCTCGATTTGGGGTCTTGGGCTTATAAAAAACGTAGTTTTTGTCCAATTAGCCTGAAATTGAAAATCTAGAGGTACTTGAGGACCATAAAGAGGTGTGCCGAAAATGGTGCCCATCGGACCATGTTTTGGTATAGCCCTCATTTAGATCGATCTCCCGATTTTGCTTCTTGGGCGTCTAGAAACTGTATTTTAGCCTGAAATTTAAAATATAGACGTATCTTAGGACCATAAAGAGGTGTGTCGAAAATGGTCCATGTTCTGGTATAGCCCCTATATAGACTGATCTCTCGATTTTACTTCTTGTGCGTCTAGAATTCGTAGTTTTCACCAATTCGTCTGAAAGTGGAATTCTAGAGGTATTTGAGGAACATTAAGAGGTGGTGAGTATTGGTTCATGTTTTGGTATAGGCCCCATATAGACCTAACTCCCAATTTAATTCTAGGACTTCAAATCAAGGCGTTATTTCATCATATACACGATATGTTTATGATTTCCTTAAAACTCAAACAAAATTGGTTCTCATAAATCCAGAATCTGAGCTGGTCTACATAGGTAGAATCTTTAATTTTTTTAATTAAGAAAAACTTCGGGAAGCGTACTGGTTGAACTGATTGGCTTGGGAAGGTGGGATTGTACCCACGACACAGTGAGACAAAATTAGGAATGCCAGCAAACTTGGACTTAGCAAATGCTGACACAGCAGCAGGATTTTTTTTGCAAATATAAAGCAGCGGGTGACTAGTCCAACTGTCAGTAGATTATCAGGAAGCATATCATTGCTGAAATTTAATCATTTTTAAAAAGAGATTGAAGAGAGAAGGAGCAACTTACAATCTATGGGTTAGGTTAGGTGTCAGCCCGATGTATCAGGCTCACTCAGACTATTCAGTCCATTGTGATGACACATTGGTGAACATCTTTCTTATCACTGAGTGCTGCCCGATTCCATGTTAAGCTCAATGACAACGGACCTCCTTTTTATAGCCGAGTCCGAACGGCGTTCCACATTGCAGTGAAATCACTTAGAGAAGCTTTGAAACCCTCAGAAATGTCACCAGCATTACTGAGGTGGGATAATCCACCGCAGAAAAACTTTTTGGTATTCGGTCGAAACAGGAATCGAACCCACGACCTTGTGTATGCAAGGCGGGCATGGTAACCATTGCACCACGGTGGCTCCCTGTATTATAAAGTTGAGATAGTTGTTTTTAAAAATGGAGCTTGTTCTACGGATATAATGATTTTATATACACCAAGTGAATCGGTTAGAATTGCAGCACTACACAAGGATGAACAAACACTTAAGGAAGTTCTGCAGATCGCTGAGACATTTGAAAGTACCTGTAGAACAATTAATAGTATAAAAATTAGTAATATTGGCGATTTAAGAGTCTTAATGGAGATAAATCAAGTCAACAAAGGCCATCGTGCGGGGGTTTATGAGACAGAACAATGTAAATATCATAGAACTTAATGCTATATATGCAATAAAATCGGGCATTGTACCTCTGTATGTAAGTCAAAGCAGAATGATTTGTCTACGTTCGAACTGTAGAAGATGAGTTTGCAATGATTTCATGTGATGTTGAAGGAAGTATAATTGCAAGATCAGGCAGCAACTTGGATGCCTGATTACTAACCTTGGAAGTTATTGTCTAATACAGAGCTATGAAATCTGTTATTGGAACCTAGGGGAAGAACCATCTGGGATGTCTACATTTGGAATCCACAGACCTTAAGATCTTCGGGTATGGTAATTGACCGAAATTCCTTTTTTGGGTCTACTGAAACATGAAGTACAAACTGAAAGAGAAACAAAACACTTGGAACTTATTGTTGTGAACTCATGCCTATGAGAAAATATTGTAAACAATTTCTTTGGCTCCATATTCAATTTAAAGAATTCTTATTACAAACATAAGATTTATCTATTCCAAAAATCTATTTTGATACAAATGTAAAAATCACATGTTGAAATTGAGATAACTTCTTGTAAACTAGATTCTCTACATCTTAACAATTAACTAGCTGAGACGGTAAAATTAATATTAAAAAATATTTTACAAAGGATTTAAAATTAATATCGTAAGGTACATATCATGCGTACACATATGAAATTGAGAACCGGAAATGGCTTCTATGATATTTATGAAGAAATAAAACAAACCAGATTTAAACTCATTATGGGTCTAATTTCATCTCAGTATGTATTCTGAATTCCATTGCAATTGTAAGAGTTGTCCTAATAAAGAAATAAAATATATTGAATTGAAATTTTAAGCAACCTGTTAATAAATTAGGCTAATCGGTCCATATTTTTGTTTATTTAATCTGAGACGTCACAACTTTTATTGTGCACATGTAGGGAACATCACAAAATGTTAACTAGTGTTGAATTTGTTGACGATCGCTTTACCAATGAATTTTTAAAATCGATGGGCGAATAAATGCAGATAATATATTTTTTAATTTTGGATTTCATTAACATTCTGGAGAGAAGCAATTAACTGAATAAACGTGTTTGTTACATTTACGGCCATTTTCATGTAGCTCCGTTAGGCTTTAACTGCCAGTTAACAGAAAGTAAATTGCAAATATCTTCTCTCCGGTTAACTTTAACTGAAATTTTTTCGTCAGTTAAGTTCCTAACTGGCCTATGGAATATAAAGGCAGGATGACAGCTTCGTCTATAATACGGTTTAAAAGTTGGTTAGTTAACGGAACACTAACGGAGCTTTACGAAAATGGGGGTTAAAATCACAATTAGTTTTCTCTGTATGTTCGACATAAAACGGTGAACAAATATTGGCCTACTATTAAAGATCATAATTGTCTGATTATTTATTTAAAGAGATCTGCTTATATTCGTATACAGTACGAATATAATTATTCCAAATACTTATGGCTCGAATTTGAAAATATTTCTGTAGTGTGGCTCTAATTAGTTTTCTGTGTGGTTGAGACCATGAAAGACCATCATTTCCTTAAAACTATTTTGGCAACTCTTTTCACGAGTAAACGGGTAGAAATAATTCATAACTTTACACGCTCCTTCATTGGTCTTCTCTCTGGGTAAATGGTACTCTCACCATGATTTTGCTCTTCCTCAACATTTTATTGGTAGCATTCTCTTTGTGAGAGAGAAATTTAAAGTTGGTTGTGTGGCTATAGGGGACTTTAGCTTTTTGTAATTCTGCATGCGTTGCATGTTTTGAATGTCCTGTGACGACTCGATATGAATTATTCAAAAACTATACAATGTTGTGTTATAGTTTGTCCTGTTTCTCATTCTTTTTATTCGGGTTTTCCGCTTCTTCGTCAGGGCTAAAGGTATCAATGGGAAAACCGAGCACAAGAAGGAGTACAAAGTTGCAAATGTAGACATGGCTAAAAAGGTATCTAATACGTATGAAATGCCACCACGTCAAGGACGAATGTTGCGCGGAATACAAAAACCGACCGATTTGAAAGGAGACATGCATACAAATTATGGGGATGGCTAGGATATATTAACTCATCTGTGCTCTGTACTCCCCGATGTGTGTTAAGCAATTGTGCTTTGCAACATTTTTAACTCTATCAATTCTAACTAAAATAAAAAGGCTCAGTGGCATGGCATGCAAGATGAGCTTGCTTTTTTATCTGGGATGGGATTGTACTCATGCCAAATTGAAAAAAAGGAACAGTTTAGCCTTTTTGCAGGATTTCCAAATAGCATATTTTGTCAAACTTTTTTACATACACTTGCATCCACTGTGATATTCTACTTCAGTATGAAGTTCCTGGACATTCATATGCATGGGATGACTGTGGTAAACATTAGCACATCTTCCATAAATGTCCGTATATATGGGCTATTCCACCTCAAAGACGACAATGTTTTACAGAGCCTTCCTTTGAGGCCTACAATTAAAGACATGTCCCTGTAATCTCGAATTTGAGGATAATGAAAGTCTGCAACATCCAGAAGGAGACGCGATAAACACATGGTATCTTTGCTCAGGGTCTACTTTTTAGTCGATCTTGCCATTTCCGTCCCTCCATCCGTCGGTCTGTAAACACATTTATGAGATCGAAGTCTAGGTCGCAGTTTTACGGGCACAAGTATGTGTTTTGGGTTGGAATAGAACGATTTTGCAAGAAATTGTTTCAGTTTTATGTATATCTTTCGCCCGATATGCATTTATATGGCGCCAGAGTTTTACCCTTATGTGCTTTAAATGTTGCAAACCAGAACAATTGGTAGTGCCGTCCAATGTGCCAAATTTGATTGACATCGCTTCAGATTTAGATATAGCTCCCATATATATCTTTCGTCCGATGTAAACTGATATGACACACAGAGGCCACAGTTTTGTAAAATATTGCAGAGAGTAGAGATACAAATTTTGTTTAATAGCTTCAGATTTAGATATTTTACGGCAGATTTACACTCATGTAGTAGGATTGTGTGGCTCCGGAACGGTTCAATAAAAGGAACGACTGTCACTAGTTCCATCTCTTTCGTTCTCATCGTTCCTTTTGTCATTTAGTTTTATTTTCAATTTACGCTCCATCGTTCCTCGGATCGCAGTTTGATTTTTTTTACTTCTGTTTGAGCTATTTGCAAATTTTTTTAAATCATTGATTGATATGCTGCTATTTAATAGAATCCTTAATTCCATCTCA
This sequence comes from Haematobia irritans, assembly GCF_050003625.1. NCBI lineage: Eukaryota > Metazoa > Arthropoda > Insecta > Diptera > Muscidae > Haematobia > Haematobia irritans. Next base: position 224,220,475 of record NC_134400.1, on the reverse strand, counting down.
GGCTCTTCACAAACGACAAAAAAATCGTAATTTCTCGCAATGAATAATTTTGCACAGAGTATAGTATAATTCAATCCAAAAATCCATCCAAAGAGTTTGGCTTCCTGAATTTAGTTACTTCCTTAAATGTTCCATTCCTTTATTTTTTTTTCTTACTATATTACAATAAACTATTTGAAGTAATTTCACTCAATTTTCCATATTTTTGTATCTTTCAATTGACCACGAACGTCGTTACACAAAGTAAACAAACAATGTAATGTCTGTCTTTAGTAGATGACAGTGATGACAAATATAAAAATCCGGAACGAAAAGGAGCGATGGAACGATTTGAAGGAACTAGTTCCTTTGTACAAAAGGAACGATGAGTCCGAATCACTACGGTGAACGATTTTGCCCAAGACTATAATGTAGTAGGATTGATATTTCGATATGTACAAAAGTCGATTTTTCGTCAATTTGGTATGATTTTCACCATCAATTCTCTCCATTAACATAATTTGGTTTTGGGAGTTGTAGGCACAAGAAAACTTCTTAGAACATCGCATATATGGATATTAAACAATAGAATGTCTCATATATAGTAATCAGTATGGAGCTGAAAACTCATAAACTAAAAAGCCAACCAACTCGAGATATATTCCAGAAGTTACAATCGAGGCAAGGGTAAGCAAGGACTCTGACACAGAATACTAAGTTGATGATGTCGACGTCACAAAAACTTCTCTTCCTGGGACGCTTGCTCTCAACAGCTCATGTTACAGATATTAACAATGACGTCCCCGTCGTCGTCGTCGTCGTCATCGTCAAAAGTGAAAGTCAAGGTCAATCTCAGTCTGTTGCAGGCAGCAATACTAGCAAAACAAAACGAGAACCATCAAATGTCGTCACTATTAAAAAAATATAAATAACAAAATATAAAAGCACAAAAAAGGATTTACAGATATAGCTTAAGTTCCTGCCAGGAGAGTAGGACACACAGCACATCAATAAAACCTCTGTCCAACTGTGAATGAACTTTTTTCCATAGTTGTTGGAAACATTAAAGTTGATGTCATGCCAGGCAACTCTGACTGGCCCATAGAGGCAGCCACGTTAGACAGACACTATCTACGGGAGTTGTACAAATCTAGCATGGCTATCAATTTGATGCCAGCTTAACCAGACCAGATTAAGTTTTACTACTTATGTGTCCATTGGTTCCTTCATTCATTCTCATCCATCTATCCATCCGTCTGTCGGTCCACATACTGCCAGACAGTGTGGGTGCATCGAGCCAAGCTGCTTAAAAGAAAAACAAGGGCGCTGGTTTGTAAATTTTCGGTGCCAACTCCAATCAAACAGCTTGCCTGCAGACTTTGGAGCCTTACATTCACACATGGTTTATGTATGCAAAAATTTTGTTAAACGTGTCTAAATCTGTGTCATTTTAGCCAGGCTACTAATTCATTCTATGTTGGTCATAAAAATTCTGAATTCTAAGTCTTTTGTTTCAATACCATTTTGGTTTTTATTAAACCAAAAAAAAAAAAAAGCATAGGTTTGGCATTTGACTGTAATTGCCAAGCTATGATAGACTAGTGAAGCCGTAAAATGACATTAAACGAAAATTGATTTGTAGACAGATTTGTATTGTTTGCTTACAATTGAACATAGATCAGACTAGGGGTCATGGATCTAATAAATTTCGATCAGACAACATTATTTTCACGCTTCGTTTATTAGCTCCACGAGACATGGTTACATGAATCATTTAATCAATGCAAGATCACAAAAATCTGTACTAAGTTTTTGTCAAACAGCAATTTTCGAAGTGAGAAAGCAATTTTTGCCATGTCTGTCCATGGGCTATAGCTATCTTCATAGTATATCTGTAGGGTGTGCTGTGTATGGCGATATATAACGAAAAATCGATCTATTCGTTCGATATTTTGGGCGTCCTGCACTATATTTATTCTCTACGATCACAATAAGTATATTTAAATGTATCCCATATTAATCGATCTCCAGAACTGAAGTTAGTTTATGTATCCACTGTATCCAAAACAACAGTAGGCCATAATCAAACAAATCTCTAATTTGAAACAATATTCAGGTACGATCTCTATAACTCCGTACACTAAAAGATGAACTATATCCGTTTGTCTTTCGATATAGCCTCCACATAAATCGATCTTAAAATTTCACTTCTTGAGAGCATTGCAATTATATTTGTGAGTCGTAGTTCGTCAAAATTCGACGTTGATTTAGTTTTTTGAAGCTATATATTCAACACCACAAAGACTAAGTCAGTTAAAAAAACGTGGTGGGCATTTTTTAAATTTTTAATTAAACATTTAGTTTAAACGATCAATTGTTAATCAAACGAAAAACACAAGGCCAATTCAGAAAGTAATTGAAAATTGTTACGTTTTTAATTAAAAAATTAATTGAGTTTTGCAATTAACATCAATTATATGTTTAATTGATTCAATCAATATGTTTAATTGATTCAAAAATCAATTAATTTTTTAATCAAGTATTTTTTATGTCCAATTAAAACTGTTATGGCTACTATCATCTTCGTGATGAAGACATTTCAATTAAAAAATTAATTAGATGAATTAATTTCGTGATTGAATAAAAAAAAAACAATTGTGTGTGCGCATGGGGAGAATGGAAGCCCGGAGGCCATAATTACACAATCTTCCCCATATGATACAATTTCAAAGCCGTCACGAGGAAGGGGAATAGAAGAAGGTAGAGGTTGAACAGTGCCAGTGCCACACCCTCAAAAAAATCGCTTCTCTAACATATGTTCCAAACATATTTTGCAGGAAGCACATATATTATTGGATACTGCCGAAACATTAATATGTTTGTTTTATGTGAACATATTATATGTTTGAAAGCATTTTGAGCCCAAAAATATTATATGCTTGGAAGAAATTTCTCCAAAGAAGATTGTGCTCATTCCTTCACATAATTTTCACTTCCACGAAATTTTTTAGTTCTTGGCACCTTTTTCTGTAGTACAAATAATGTTGAAGAAATTATTCAATTTTATAATTTTTTTAAATTTTACCTTTCGCCTGGACGAAGAATCGAACCGAGGACCATACAGTTTGTAAGCCAACACACTATGGGCTACGTAGCTGTAATAGTCACCAGTAGAGAATTATCGTTATAAGCTACATTTATATAACATAGTTTGCAGCGCCCACGAGCCCATGCAAACATATCATTATTTAACAGAAACATACATTTGTTGGCCACGTGGAGAAGTGGTTAGCATGCCTGCCTTGCATTCAAAGGGTCATGGGTTCAATCCCTGCTCCGACCGAACACCAAATTTTTTTTATTTACACATTTATATTTATACTATATTAAAATTTTATAATGAAATTTGTAAATTTATATATGTTTACATTCACACATATTATTTTTATGAAACATTCATGCCCCAAACATAATATATTCTAACATATTAGCATATGTGTCCCAAACATTTAGTGTTAGTTTAGGAACATTACATGTTGTCACTTAAATATATTGTGTTTAAAAATTGTGACCGAAACACATTTAGTTTATATCGGAACATATGAAAAACATATTTTTCTAACAGTGCTGTTTCACTTACGAGGACTCTACACCCTCACAAAAAATCGCTTCTGTAACATATACTCCCAAAGATATTTTGCTTCAAGCATATACATTTTTGGGTATTGCCCAAACATTTATATGTTTGATCTCTTCCAATATATAATATGTTTGAAAGCATATTGGTCTAAACAATATATGTTTGGGTAGTCTAAGTTCCAAACATTTTGTATTTTTGCATCCAAATTCAATAATGTTGTCTTCTAAAAAACAATATGTTATTATGTGAACATATAATATGTTTGGAAGCATTTTGCACCCAAAAATATTATATGCTTAAAAAAATTCTCCCAAACAATATTGTGCTCAAAATTTTATTTATTTATTTATATATTTACAATCATAATGAATTATGATAATAAACAGGTAATATAGGTGCTAACAACATAGGTTTTCGACCTGAATGCTCAAAATTTTGTTTCTGCCTAATTGTATATTCCCCCACATCTTTCTCACTTCCACGAGATTTTTTAGTTCTTAGCACCTTTTTCTGTAATACAAACATTGTAGAAGAAATTATTCAATTTTATGATTTTTATTTTATTTTAATTTTGCCTTTTGCCGGACGGGGATTCGAACAGCGGACCACACAGTTTGTAAGGATCAAAGAAGTAGCTGATCAATTGCCCAAGGAAAAATAAAATGTTAATTTTGTAATAACAAGCAACAACCACCAACTTAATTCAATATCGCTCCCTGTTAAATAGCGTTCCAAGCTACTAAACACATATATTTTTATAGGCTATTTCTAAATTAATATATGTTTGCATCCAAGCATATTATATTTACAAACATTTTATGTCCCAAACATAATATATTCTAACATATTAACATATATGTCCCAAACATATTATGCTAGTTTATGAACATTATATGCTTGCACTCAAAAATATTGTGTTTACAAAATTGTGTTCCAATCATATAATGTTTATAGCCAAACATATGAAAAACAGTCTTTTTCATCCGTGTACTTTCTATCTCTAAGTACCACGTTCAACTGGCGCCCGCGCAACTAATTAAGAAACCAACGTTTAGTTCCTGTGATATGCTGTGGTATGGCTGGATACTGTACTGGTGTGCAAAGCTGTCGTTGTGGTGTGAATTTACGGAATCCACGTTCGTGGTTGGCAGCTGGAAAATTCTCTATAAAACTGGGGAGGATTAGTGCCCCAAGTGTCATGAGTCAGTCTGTACGATTCACTCTTTCTCTAGTCTTTGCCTGGCATCAGTATAATGAGTGATTCCAAGGACAAATTGGGTAGTCTTGTCAATTACTCAACTTTCATGTCTCCAAGATGCCGTAGCATTAACCTTGAAATACAGTCTTCTTTACTTCGTATAAGACTCTGAGCCCACTGTAGGAACAAATAATGTTCTTCACCTTCAATTACCCAGCAAAAAAAGCGTCGCCAAAAAAGTAGTGAAAATGTTCTTTTTGGATCCGGAAGTGATACAAAATTGGCGCAGAAGCGATGAATTTAACATGGGCTTGTCATAGGACGGATGTCCACCATTTCAACAGCCGTTGCACTGAATATGCACCACTTCTTTAAATGTGATCCGAATTTATTGTTTTGGATGTGAATTAAAAAATTTTGTGGTATTTTAACAAATAATTAATTTTTATAATTTTTTTATGATTTTTAATGCAATCTAACAGTTGTCTGAAACCCTTGACATCAAATATTTTCAAAATTTCGTAATTTTTCTAGAATGAATTTAGAAATTTTTTGGACAAAATTTAAATAATTTATACCATTTTATTAATCCTTACCCTGTTTTTAACATATTTAAAACAAAAAATGTTAAAATTGCCCTTTAAAAGTATGAAAAAAGCGAGTTATAAAAAATTGAATTAAAAGAACTTCCTGAGTAGTTATAATAAAGAACATCTCTGGATGGACATTTTGGAAGTGCTTTTAAAGCTGTGCCTTTAAAAGTACTTCCAAATTTTTTGCTGGGTAGTGGTACAACATATGCTCCAAAATTTTTTCTAGGCAATCTAATCTTGCATAGAATGCGTATATCAATGACCTCGTGCGTATATCATACTTTTGTTTATATCGAAAATAAGATTGCTCGTGTAAGGGAGGCGAAGTCAAGAGGGTCAAATTTAAAAACCAGCAACAAAGAAACAAATTAACGATTTTAGTTAATTAAAATTTATGTGATTTTTCGATTGCCGAATCGATCGTAAATGTCTTGCATGAATTTATCTCTAAATATTACGATAGAGAGACAGTGATCGAGAAAGAGAGGATTGAAACGCAGTCAAAATAATACAAAGCCACCGACTTTGAATCGCTAACGACAAAAATTCAATTCCAAAAAAAAAAAAAAATTAATGTCGATGTTGAGTAGAATGCGTAGTTCGTGGTCTTGTTTAATTGCAACAACAAGAAAACAATCTAAAATCCGAATCGAAACAAATCCCATCACACTTTCGTGCATTTTTGCCTCTAAACAGCTTGACATTCTTTGCACACTTGGTTGCCATTGGCTAAAGGTCAGTTTTATGGATCGCATGACAGCTTCACTCACGGAGACAGCCATCATTGTAGCCACATGCATGCCACTAATCAAATGGTGGTCATCTGGTCAAGTGATCATCGATCAGATGTTTTGTAATGAATTTGGTTTTTATGACAATGTTGCAATAGAGCCCGAGTACACGTTTGCCTCTCGGTTACGGACGGACATATTTATAGGCATTTTTCGGATCTTTGATTATTTTTGTATTTATGTTTTGTTGTTGTTGTTGTAAATGGCTTGGGAAAGTTACTCGATTACAAAGCTGATATCAGACCTCAGCAATAACATAAATCTTTTAGTGGGCACGAAACGAAGGAAGGCCAGGGGTCATCGTCATAATGAACAGCACCAGCAAATTTGGTTAAAGAAACAACTGAGAAGACCTAAACAAATCGATTGAGATCGTTTTCATGACATTTTAGAGGTGGATACCTTAATCATTGTCTACTATCAGTTTGAATAGTTAACATGCCAAAACTCAAGCGAATATGATACTCGCAATAGGGGAACACAGTGGTTCCACAGTCAAATTTTTTTTTATACCCTGCGCCACACTGTGGAACAGGGTATTATAAGTTAGTGCATATGTTTGCAACATCCAGAAGGAGACGAGATAGACACATGGTGTCTTTGGCAAAAATGCTCAGGGTGGGCTCCTGAGTCGATATAACCATGTCCGTCTGTCCGTGAACACATTTTTGTAATCAAAGTCTAGGTCGCAGCTTTAGTCCAATCGACTTCAAATTTGGCACAAGTATGGGCTTTAGTTCAGAATAGAACCCTATTGATAATCGGTTCAGATTTAGATATAGCTCCCATATATATTTCGCCCGATATAGACTTATATGGCCCCAGAAGCCAGAGTTTTACCCTAATTTGCTTACAATTTTGCACAAGAAGAACAATTAGTACTATAGCGAAGTGTGCTAAATGTTATTGAAATCGGTTCAGATTTAGATATAGCTCCCATATATATATTTCGCCCGATATGAACTAATACTGTACCAAAGTTTTACTCCAATTTGGTTGAAATTTTGCATTAGGAGTACAATTAGTAGTGTAGCCAAGTGTGCCAAATTTTATTGAAATCGGTTCAGATTTTGATATAGCTCCCATAAATAGCTTTCGCCCGATTTACACTCATATGACCACAGAGGCCAATTTTTGGCTCCGATTTAGTTGACATTTTGCACAGGGAGTAGAATTAGTATTGTAGCTATGCGTGCCAAATTTGGTTGAAATCGGTTCAGATTTAGATATAGCTCCCATATATACCTTTCGGCCGATTTACACTCATATGACCACAGAGGCCAATTTTTAACTCCGATTTAGTTGAAATTTTGCACAGGGAGTAGAATTAGCATTGTTGCTATGCGTGCCAAATTTGGTTGAAATCGGTTCAGATTTACATATAGCTCCCATATATATGTTTTTCTGATTTCGACAAAAATGGTCAAAATACCAACATTTTCCTTGTAAAATCGCCACTGCTTAGTCGCAAAGTTGTAAAAATGACTCTAATTTTCCTAAGCTTCTAATACATATATATCGAGCGATAAATCATAAATAAACTTTTGCGAAGTTTCCTTAAAATAGCTTCAGATTTAAATGTTTCCCATATTTATACCCTGCGCCACACTGTGGAACAGGGTATTATAAGTTAGTGCATATGTTTGTAACACCCACAAGGAGACGAGATAGACACATGGTGTCTTTGGCAATAATGCTCAGGGTAGGTCCCTGAGTCGATATAACCATGTCCGTCTGTCCGCCCGTCTGTCTGTGAACACATTTTTGTGATCAAAGTCTAGGTCGCAATTTAAGTCCAATCGCCTTCAAATTTGGCACTTGTTCCTAATTTGGGTCAGAATAGAATCCTATTGATTTTGGAAGAAATCGGTTCAGATTTATATATAGCTCCCACATATAACTTTCGCCCGATATGCACTAACATGGACCCAGCCAGAGTTTTATACCGATTTGCTTGAAATTTTGTACAAACATAACACTTAGTCATATAATCAAGTTTGCAAAACTTGATTGAAATTGGTTCAAATTTAGATATAGCTCCCATATATATCTTTCGCCCGATATGGACTTATATGGCCCCAGAAGCCAGATTTTTTTGCCGAATTTGGTTGAAATTGTGCACTAGGAGTACAATTAGTAGTATAGTCAAGTGTGCAAAATTTGATTGAAATCGGTTCAGATTTAGATATAGCTCCCATATATATCTTTCGCCCGATATGGACTAATATGGTCCTAAAAGCCAGAGTTTTGGCCCAATTTGGTTGAAATTTTTGCACAGGGAGTAGATTTAGCATTGTAGCTATGCGTGCCAAAGTTGGTTGAAATCAATTCAGATTTAGATATAGCTCCCATATATATCTTTCGTCCGATATGCACTTATATGGACCCAGAAGCCAGAGTTTTATCCAGATTAGCTTAAATTTTGCACAAGGAGTACAATTGGTAGTATAGTCATGTGTGCCAAATTTGATTAAAATCGGTTCAGATTTAGATATAGCTTCTATATATATTTTTCGCCCGATATTTATTTAGCCCCAGAAGCCAGAGTTTTATCCCGCTTAGCTTGAAATTTTCCACAAGGAGTACAATTGGTAGTGTAGTCATGTGTGCCAAATTTGATTGAAATCGGTTCAGATTTAGATATAGCTTCCATATATATTTTTCGCCCGATATTTACTTATATGGCCCCAGAAGCCAGAGTTTTGGCCCAATTTGGTTGAAATTTTGCACTAGGAGTACAATTAGTAATATAATAATGTGTGCCATTATATTACTAATGTTTTTCTGATTTCGACAAAAATGGTCAAAATATCAACATTTTCCTTGTAAAATCGCCACTGCTTAGTCGAAAAGTTGTAAAAATGACTCTAATTTTCCTAAACTTCTATATATATGTATTGAGCGATAAATCATAAATAAACTTTTGCGAAGTTTCCTTAAAATTGCTTCAGATTTAAATGTTTCCCATATTTTTATACTAAAATTGTGTTCCACCCTAGTGCATTAGCCAGCTTAAACTTGGAGTCTAAAGATTTTGTAAAAGTCTATCAAATTCTGTCCAAATCGAGTGATATTTAAATGTATGTATTTGGGACAAACATTTATATATAGCACCCAACACATTTGACGGGTGTAATATGGTATCGAAAATTTAGATCTACAAAGTGGGGCAGGGTATAATATAGTCGGCCACGCCCGACTTTAGACTTTCCTTACTTGTTTTTTATTTTTTATTTCGTTTATGGTCCACAAATTCTTCTTATCCTGTTTCCGATAGTTTCGCTGCCAATTTGTTAAATCAAGGTATGAATCACGCATCTTTATTGAACGAATTTACATCGATCTAGTTTGCTCTACGTTTACTGGCTTGTGCCACAAGTATACTACCAATTTTCTTACATTTTCATTTCTGATTTAAAAGGTCATGTGAAACCCTAACTATGATAAAAGTTATGAAGTTTAAAAAGTTAATGTTGATAGCACGAAAAAAAAACATTTTTGCTAAATTGTGTGTTTTGTACTGTATTCACTTAGCCTTATTAAAATAGAACCCCATATCCCTATGTCCATTGGGTAAGACTTGAATCCTGGCCACTTTGTAATGGCGTTAGCCCACGTTGGTCTCCGTTCATAGGAGAAAGTCTCTAGGGCCTGGAACTTCTATCTCATGGGAATCACAATAGCCCAATTTAGGCTCTAGCCATAGGAGAACGTCTTAAACCCGTACGGAAGCCTGGACACTTTTGCCGTTTTGAAAGGGCGATAGCCCGCCTTCGACTCTGCCCATAGGGTTTCCTAGGGTTAGACCACAGCCAAGGGTCCACCATCGTTTTAAGTTCGCGTTAGCCCATTTCGATGAATCTTTAAGAAAAAGTAGGCCTGTAATGCAATGCTTTTCGGGGTTAATTTTCATTTGAAATATAGGAGTGTATTAGTGACACGGGTGGCCAGCATGGGAGATACTGGGTGTGAAGAGGCACACCACCCATCCGCCAGACACGAACATACGACACAATACAGATTCCGGACGGACTCATGGACTGACAGACAGGCGACCACAATTCGCGATTGTCGAATACCCATCACCCGTGATAGGTATGCCTCAGTACACCCAATATCTCCAATATTGGTCAATCACGTCACTTTTATTTTCATAACACAAACTAACGCCAAAATTAAAATGAAGTTACTCCAAAAAAATGAAGTCACTGTGGTGCAATGGTTAGCATGTTCGCCTTGAAATCAACTGATTCATGGGTTCAATATCAGTACTGACCGAACACCAAAAAGTTTTTCAGCTTCTATAAGTGGTTTCATCGTAATGTTTAACGCCGTTCGGACTTGTCATTGAATTAAATATGGAATCGGGCAGCACTCAGCGATAAGATAGCAGTTCATTACTCCGGTATCACAATGGACTGAATAGTCTCAGTGAGTCTGCAATAACGACCAGCCGCTATACTAACCTAACCTACTTTCCAAAGAACAGAAAATTTTATTATGTTCTTTTCCATACTATTTTTGGGGTCCTACTTCATTTATGTCTGTGATCCAAAATTACGACTTCATGACCCCGGTTTTGACAAAGTGTCTGGCAACACTGCTCCTAAGGGAATCTCAGTAGACCATTTTGTATAAGGAGAGAAGTGCCGGTCAAAATTATTCTTCACCCAATAGATGGACTCTGCTAATTGCTTGTATAAAATGTTTTTAGGAAAGTTTTTGGTCCGATTAGTTCGCTATATTTTATGACATACAAATGAGTTTTTGCTCAAATATTATTGCCTTCATAATCATTTTATGGAGAACGTCATCATCATCATCATCACAATCATGAATGACTACAAACATGGATGGGATGGGTGCCTTTTGCACTTAATGAGTGACTGCCGAACTGGCTGTCTGGCTCACTGGTTGGGTTGACTTTAACTTAATTTGTGACAAGATCAACAAGTTCAAAGTTGTTTCACTTAATTGACCTCAGCTCCCAGGGGCTTTCTTCCAAACATTCTCTCTTCAAAGCAGCGGACAAGCATATTGATGACGCTAATGATGATTAAGAACATAATAATGAGTTTCTATTTTCCTTGGGATCAACATGATCATAAATATGACATCCAACAAAAGTATCTCCATTAAAAGACTTGAAATAGAAGACCTAGTTTCTTTTCTAGCATCTAAGCCAATGGTGTCAGAGAGGGGCAGGGGGTCTATTGTGGTCCTCCATGTAAATCATTCGCACACGCAATGCATCCAATTTGCTTATGACTCCCAGCAATTATCGACAGCAATTGTCGGGCAGCTCAGCCTGTGTGTCCGATGGGGGTAAACAACTGTCCGACTATTTGAGTTTAATTCAATTAGGAATTTGATCATGAACCATTATACGCCAAACGATGCCATGCGATCCAATGCGAAGCACAGCAATGCAGTGCTAGCAATTCGCTGATGAAGTGGGCTTCAAATGGATGAGATTCAGTAGAAATTTTCACGTATTCGGCGCTTACATTCATCACAGCCATAATCGTTGATCATCACGCTGGTGGAGATTGAAAACGAGTAATAATTGGATGTGATCAGAGGACATATTAATTTTTAGAGCTGAAACATTCTCCGAATGGAGATTGATTTCGTATTAAAGCATTGATTTTTTTCTTTCATGCCACAAAAAAAAAAAAAAAAACATTTTCACTGTCACTTAATGATGTACACGTGCTTGGCAAATCAAAAACAAAAAAATCTTGGCCAGAGATCATGGCTTCAGACACAGCCAGCGGCATTCCCATCTTCATGATCATCGTCATTCCATGGATGTCTTTTGGCCAAGTCTACCTTTGGTTGCAGAAATGACCCAATTTTTGTTTGATTCGTATTTCATATTAAAACGAAGATGACGATCAAAATACTCTAGAATGACAGTGGGGGGATTTGTTGCAGAAGGGAAGAAACCAATAAGCATGGTTTATCTTAATAAGTTATAGAAGAAGGATTACGGACTAGGGTAGCAATGCATCTATAAGGGCGACAGAGATAAAAGGTTCTTTCAAGTCCCAGATCAAAAACCGCTTGTGCAGTTGGTACACCCAACGAGGGAATATGAGCACATAAAATAAAGGGTGATACGGTCAAAATTTGGTCAATATAAACTTGACGTATTCTTTCAATTTTGCATTTAAAAAACCTGAACACCCCTCATTTTGAAGGTGTGTGTGTAGAATGTTGCTCCTATTTTGGTTTTGGAATTCACTCTTCAGTTGTCAAAATGCCGTCCAAGCAAGGAGAACAGCGTATCAAAATTTTGCTCGCGCATCGCGAAAATCCGAGCTACTCGCACGCAAAGCTGGCAAAATCGCTAAAAGTTGCCAAATCAACCGCTACAAATGTAATTAAAGTGTTTGGGGAACGTTTGTCGATAGCCAGGAAGTCTGGATCGGGGGAAAATCGAAAACCGGAAGCCGCTGAGACGACAAAGAGAGTTGCCTGTAGTTTCAAGCGAAACCCTAACCTCTCTCTCTCTCCGAGATACCGCAAATAAGCTGGGTGTATCGTCTACAACTTATCGACTTACAAGAAGGTAGTGACTCCAAATCGCGATGACAAACAAAATACGACGGCCAAAGCGCGATCCCCGACGATGCTGACGAAGTTTGACTGCGTGGTAATGGACGACGAAACCTTCGTCAAAGCCGACTACAAGCAGCTTCCGGGACAAAAGTTTTATACGGCAAAAGGAAGGGGAAAGGTAGCAGATATTTTCAAGCACATAAATAGAAAGAAATATCTGGTTTGGCAAGCCATCTGAACCTGTGGGTTGAAAAGCATCATTTTCATAGCTTTCGGGACTGTCAACCAAGAAATTTACGTGAAAGAGTGTTTGAATAAACGTCTGCTGCCTTTCCTGAAGAAACACGGTTGTTCCGTACTGTTTTGGCCGGATTTGGCATCTTGCCATTACGGTAAAAAGGCCATGGAGTGGTACGCCGCCAACAACGTGCAGGTGGTTCCCAAGGACAAGAACCATCCCAACACGCCTGAGCTCCGCCCAATTGAGAAATACTTGGCTATTGTCAAGCGGAACCTAAAGAAGACGAAAAACAAACTGCTAAGGACGAGCAACATTTCAAGGCAAACTGGCTTTCTGCGGCGAAGAAGGTGGACAAGGTGGCTGTACAATATATGATGGCAGGTGTCAAGCGTGAGGCCCGGCAATTCGGATTTGGAAAAGCGAAAGCCTAACTGAATATTTTTCCTGAATTTTATACTAATTGAACTTGAAAAAGAAATTTAATTTGATTTTTTAAATAAACGATTTCACCGATTTCCACGCGATTTCCCTTGACCAAATTTTGACCGTATCACCCTTTATGTTTCATGAGGACAAAGTTATTTTTGGAGTTTAGGTTTGGGGTTTGTGAACGCGTTTCCTTTGCAGCCACAAATTGTACTCCACTCAGAGAAAAGGGAGCATTTGTGTTAATTTTTTGTGGAATTGAGTAATGTTCTGCATTTTCCTGAAAAGTTAGGAAAAAGTGTCTAGTGCAAAGTTTGTTTGACAAGTTTTGTAAAATTCGTGGACAATTTATGAACCCCAATGGATTCTATGCTGACTATTTCATAAGTACCAAACGGGACAGGGTTCTCTACTCTTGGTCGCCTCTATCTCTTTGGCATCTTCACATAGACTTCAGTAGCCAATGCAACACTTGACTTTGCATAGACCAGTAATGGTAACTAAAGTATCTCTCATCAATCCTTATCTCTATATTGGTGAGTAGTAATCATGTAATCGAGCGAATACCAAATAAATTTCAGCGTTGGATTATCCATCTCAGTAAGACTGGGGGTATTTACAAGTTTCTCTAAGTGGTTGTAATTTGAAACACCGTTCGGACTTGGCTATAAAAAGGAGGACGCTTGTCATGGACATGGAAACATCGGAATCGACCAGATTTCAGTGACAAGAGAAAAGTTCGCCACCAATATATCACAGATTAGTCAAAGTGATCCTGAATACATAACGTAGGGTTTCTGTTTCATGCAGCGCTTATGCTATATGTAGGAGTTTTATTGAAAGATTTGAGTTGTAGTCAACTTCATCGGAGATTCGTATGTAGTAGGGGTGCCTCTGATTCTGAAATCTTATAAATGAAGTAAAATTGAGACCGGTGGGCAAGTAACCGCTTGATCGATAACATTCGCCAAATATAATTTGACAAATATCGATATTTATAAACCTTATACGTCCGAATTTTGTTGATCGCAACAATGCTGATAAATCATACCAATATATTAGAAACTAAGTTAGTAGCTGTTTTGCAAAATTCAAAGTACTTCTGGAGGGTAGTGCGGCTTTGTGGAAGGTCAGTATGTATGCTTGTAGAGAATTGGCCATCAACATCAACTAGGTGGTAGTTCTAGCCACTCAAAGTACAATTTCATCAACTTTGATATTAACCCCCATTGTGCCGCATAAGAGCAACGTCATTTCATCTTTGTTTCATGAAGCATTTGAGTTTGGAAAATTTTCGCTATACAAATAACGAAGAGAAAATTGCATTGAATACAAGCTAGTTATTCAATTAATTTCCGTTTCTTCGTCGTGTTGTCTTCATGCTTTGCGTCTAAAACCGCTGCTGATATTGCTGGCCATATCATTGTAGGCATCTCCGATCACAAGCTAGTGTAAAAATTTCATGATAAGCCCAGCTGCAACCACAGATGAGGATAATGAAGAAGCTTCCAACGAAGCATGATAAAGATTGTAACAAACGCTGAAGATGAGAGGAATATAGCGATGCTGGGAATAGTTGCAAATATGAAATCATGATGATGATGATTGACTTTGTTGCAATGCGTGTTGAGCGTTTTTTTTTTTTGTTTTAGTGTGATGATTTCTGTGGCAGGTTTCATGTCTTTGTAGTAGACTGCGGCTTTAGTTCGTATCAATCTGAACTATTAACCCAGTTTTTTAGGCAGCGCGAGAATGCCTAGTTGTCGCTTGCCTTTTATTGTAGCACTTGCGTGTTTCCATGGCAAAGATGGATATGATATTCCGTGATACAGTTCAGCAGTCCATGCAGGATGGTGGTCATAAAGTTGACCCTTTTTGTTCAATGTTGAGCAGATTTCATCTCTGCACAATTAAATTTGTTGCATAGTTTACAATGCAATATATTTTTATTTTTGTTTTCAAAGCAATAACGCTAAGGCGTGTAAAACAGGCGTAAAGACTACTTACATCGTGGTTTCGAGAAAATACTGAAAAAATAATGACCTAATAAGGTTAGGTTAGGTGGCAGCCCGATGTATCAGGCTCACTTAGACTATTCAGTCCATTGTTATCACTGAGTGCTGCCCTATTCCATTTTAAGCTCAATGACAAGGGTCCTCCTTTTTATAGCCGAGTTCGAATGGCGTTCCACATTGCAGTGAACTGCACTTAGAGAAGCTTTGAAACCCTAAGAAATGTCACCAGCATTATTGAGGTGGGATACCCAGCAAAAAAAGAGCTTCCAAAAAAGTAGTTTGGATCCCCAATCTGTGATCCGGAAGTAGTGCAAACTTGGATCATCTCCAATGAATTTTACATGGGCTTGTCATAGGACGGAAGTACTCCCTTTTTGGATCCTTTGCATTATTTTAGAAGTTGTGCCCTGGAAGTTAATTTGAATGAAGAAATTTAAAAAGCGAAACAAATTGTTTTCAACCAATTTCACTTTTTTTTTCATCCATATTTTTTATTACACTATTATTTTCCTATTATCTAATTTTTTAACAATTTGAAAACCTTTTTCGCTCCGACCAGGGGTTGAACCTGGGTTTGTTGGCACCATAACAGAACGCCTTAGCACAATCAGCCACAAAAGCCATTGAAAATAAAGCGTCGAAAGGTCAATTCAAATGTTTGTGATATGATCGTAATACGACACCAAGAAATAACATTATAACTGCTTCTTGATATGTTTTTATTAGTATGAACGAAAAATAAGAAACGTAGGTTCATATCTCACCAGCGGCAATTTTTTATCAAATATTTTTCTAAAAAATATTTTTTTTATGTTATGCATCGTTTTTATTATTTTTTTTTTTTTATTTTCGGCATATATTTTCGTGTAAATATATTTTTTTCATTACAAATCAACAAAAAAAAAAAAATTAAAAATTCTCGTAATTTGCAAAATCTTCTCAAAAGAACTTCCGTGGAAGCGAAAAAATCTAACGGCATAGGTTTAAATCCCAGCGGGCATGAATCTTATTTATTATTATTATATTTTTTTAATTTTTTTTATTAATTTTCTATTTAATATGGGCTTTAAAAGAAATGTTTGTGGAACAACTTCCAATTTTTTTTGCTGGGATAATCATGATACCACGCTCTGCCAGAGATTTAACTCGACATGAGAGAAGTTACCACTGTCCTTCTATATTCGTGGGTAATGAGTAAATTCATTCTTTGATCATAAGGGAGCCACCGTGGTGCAATGGTTAGCATGCCCGCCTTGCATACACAAGGTCGTGGGATCGATTCCTGCTTCGACCGAACACCAAAAAGTTTTTCAGCGGTGGATTATACCACCTCAGTAATGCTGGTAACATTTCTGAGGGTTTTAAAGCTTATCTAAATTGTTTCTGCAATGTGCAATGTGGAACGCCGTTCGGACTCGGCTATAAAAAGGAAGTCCCTTGTCATCGAGCTTAAAATGGAATCGGGTAGCACTCAGTGATAAGAGAGAAGTTCACCAATGTGGTATCGCAATGGACTGAATAGTCTAAGTGAGCCTGATACATCGGGCTGCCACCTAATCTAACCTAACCTTGATCATAAGGAGTCAAAATTCTAAATCTGTTTCATCATCTTCTCATTTACACTAAAATGCCTACATTTTATTTTATTATTTATATTTATTTTATTTATATTGACGCTCCAGAGCGGGGACGAACTTAATATTTCAAAATGTACCAAACATGTCGTGGTAGTACAATTTTGCTTTGGGGAAGTGTGATGTACCAAAATTAGTACAATTGTACCAAATCTACATCCCTGATCTCAATGCTTAGTCGTAATAATTGCCTAACGTTCTGAATTTTCTCTCTCCGACTGAACTGCATAATTGTATAGGCCATTTTAGGCTTTTTGATTATTGATTGAAATAAATGAAAGGTATTTATCAAAAAGATCATCCAATGTAAGTGTATGCAATAGATGTTGTTCCTACCATAGACTTTTCGTACATTAATCCATTAGTGGTCTAGATTATAATCAAACCCCTGATCAAAATCCTGCACAATTGCCCTCCTATCAGCTATCACTTGCAAGGTTATTCTTTATTTTTTTTTTGTTGTGGCAAGATCAGCAACTATTCCTGGAATAAATATTGCTGGCTGTCAGAAGCGGGAAATGTCAGTCAATAAAGAGACGAATGGTCGGGAATAAAATGAAATGTCATTCCGAAACAGTGTATTCGCCAAAAAAATTCAATAAATGTGGATTGTTTCCACAGAAGTAAACTGAAACGAAAGAAGGAAAAGCATAAGCGCTTTACCTCAACAATAGAGAACATTTTGTTTTTATTTTTTTATCCTTTGTTTCAATACTAAACTTTATGGGGCAAAACAAATTCCATAGACATTTCTTTGTTAAGAAACCAAAAAAAAAAAACCGAAAACTTTGTCATATTTAGTTAGCGATTTTTTTGTATCATTTTCTTTTTGGTGGAACTTTTATTTTCGTTTTTGGTGCATTTACTGAAGGCTAACCATGTTTAAGCCATAAAACATTTGGCTACGCATTCCCATTGCGGTTCAAACGGGCGAAGGCGGTGGCAGCAAATAACCAAACGCTTACCGCCACAGTTCGTGGAAGTCTCGTGTTTAGCACACGTCGCGTAAATTTTCTGCTACTTTTGAATCACTGCGAAGTCCAAAACTAAGAAGCATGCGCGCATAATCTGTCCGATTGTCATTGCTATTGTAGCAGTGTCTGAAGAAAAAAAGACACTTTTCGAAGATGAACTGAAAGTGGTTAAAAATAAAATCGTGGCGGCATTTCACTTTGTGTCGTAATTTCATTCGCAATGCATTCACACAAAACGGTACCGCTGATTTTTTTTTCTGGAAATTTGAAACAACACACTCAAGTCACAGTGATTTTGACAAAATAATATATTTAATTATAAAAAAAAAACAACAAAATAAATAAAAAGCTTTTAAAATAAAACTTCAAAAATTATATTTTACAATTCATTCATAGATTGAAAAAAAACGATTTTTTATGCAATAAATTTTTTTAACACTGTCACTGTAGGATAGTGAATATACTGATTTTCCTATTTTGTTTGTAACGCATCGAAATATTGGTCTTTCCTCGATTCTATTATCCGTCTTTTCGACTGGTGACAGTCGATTCTATGTATATCTGAACCGATCTGATCCAAATTTGTTGTCCTTAAAATAATAAGTTTTTCATTATCCAAAAATCGATAAACTTTTCAATGAAGTAGTTTTGTAAGTGATTCGACTTAAAAATGGGTATCTGAACATGAAATAATATTTTGTTTGACTAAGGTCAACTTGGCGTTAATAATTTTGAAAAATTCTTCAATAATGAAATTGTCTTTAAACTTGTTGAATTTTTGTGTCTTACATACAAAGCAAACAATAGGAGATGCTTTTCAATAGTACATTTAAGGATTATTGTTACTTGAAACATAGCATAATTTCTATTTGAAATCCGGACTTGGAAATTGAAGTTGTCGTTGAGATGATCTTAGAGGACTTTGACAGCACATGAAGAAATAAGTCAAGTGTACTAAAGTCAAATTTAAAAGAGAATTACGTCTTAGCGTTATTGTTACTTCAATTCTCCGTTTCTTCGGCTCGGAATCAATATTAAAATCATTAGTATAAAGATAAAATCTTTGGAACGAGGAATACTTTTTTCAGTGCGCAGATCAAGAATGTCAAATCTACTCGCTGTGCAAAATTTCAATCTAATAGTTGTGAAGCTATAGTCCCTTAGTCGAACAAGCTATATGTAAATCTGAATCGATTTCTTCAAAAATCCCTCGTTTCTGACACATTCTTGTACAAAATTAATAGTCCAATGGACTAAAACTGCAACCTAGACTATGAAAAATGGGCTCAGAGGCGGACGGACAGATGGCCATCGCTAAATTGTTTCAGAAAGTGGCCCTTGTTATATTTTCCATGGAAACGATGTGTTTTCCTCGTCTTCTTTTGGGTGTTGCAAATATATACACTAACTTGTAATACCCTGATCCACACCCCAAATTGCGCAGACACAAAATTGAATAGTATTGAAAGTATTTCGTTCGAAAATTGAACTACATCTCACTTCATAAGTTTCTCTAACCTCCTTCTCATAAAAGAAAAAAAAAAAAAAATAATAAATAAATAAATATAAAAAGATTAATAGGTACCAAATTATGTCCATATTAATCATTTACGAAAAATTTCTTCTGCTTTAGTTTATATTTGTCTTCATTGATTTGTATACTCTCTTAATAAAATTTGGGAGTCATACTTGGAATAAAAAACTATTGAGTTGGAAAAATTTAGAAAAAAAAACTAAAACAAAACGATTTTTTAAAATATATGCTGATTTTAATCATCAGTTTAATGATCGGGTTTTTTGCCCGTGCAGTTGATTGAAGCCTTGGACAATTTGCTTTCCATTGCTCACAAAAAACAAAAATAATTTTTTGATTAAATCACGAATGTCATTGACCCAATTAAATCTTAATTGAAATTGCTTCAATCATAGAATGGATCAGTCAACATCAATTAATTCACTTATTAATTTAATTGACTAAAGAATGTTCATACAAAAGACAGTTTTGTGATTGAATTTGGTTTTGACTAAAAAATTCATAGAATCAAAAAATATTTCAATAGATTTTTTTCAAATTCAGTTACAATTGTAATTAAAACAAGTAAGGAAAATCTAAAGTTGGGCGGGGCAGACTATATTATACCCTGCACCACTTTGTAGATCTAAATTTTCGATACCATATCACATCCGTCAAATATGTTGGGGGCTATATATAAAGGTTTATCCCAAATACATACATATTTAAATATCACTCGATATAGACAGAATTTGATATA
The DNA here is from genome assembly GCF_050003625.1 of Haematobia irritans. Lineage (NCBI taxonomy): Eukaryota > Metazoa > Arthropoda > Insecta > Diptera > Muscidae > Haematobia > Haematobia irritans. The sequence continues at coordinate 224,200,147 of NC_134400.1, read as the reverse complement.
CTTCTACAAAATCTATAGACTCAAAATTTAAGTCGGCTAATGCACTAGGGTGGAGCACAATGTTAGTAAAAAAAATATGGGAAACATTTAAATCTGAAGCAATTTTAAGGAAACTTCGCAAAAGTTTATTTATGATTTATCGCTCGATATATATGTATTAGAAGCTAAGGAAAATAAGAGTCATTTTTACAACTTTTCGACTAAGCAGTGGCGATTTAACAAAGAAAATGTTGGTATTTTGACCATTTTTTTGTCGAAATCAGAAAAACATATATATGGGAGCTATATCTAAATCTGAACCGATTTCAACCAAATTTGGCACGTATAGCTACAACGCTAATTCTACTCCCTGTGCAAAATTTCAACTAAATCGGAGTTAAAAATTGGCCTCTGTGGTCATATGAGTGTAAATCAGGCGAAAGCTATATGTGGGAGATATATCTAAATCTGAACCGATTTCACGCATAGCTACAATGCTAATTCTACTCCCTGTACAAAATTTCAAATAAATTGGAGTAAAATATTGGCCACTGTGGTCATATGAGTGTAAATCGGGCGAACGATATATATGGGAGCTATATTTAAATCTGAACCGATTTTAACCAAATTTGGCACGCATAACTATAATACTAATTCTACTCCCTGTGCAAAATTTAAACTAAATCGGAGTTAAAAATTGGCCTTTGTGGTCATATGAGTGTAAATCGGGCGAAAGATATATATGGGAGCTATATCTAAATCTGAACCGATTTCAATAAAATTTGACACACTTGACTACACTACTAATTGTACTCCTAGTGAAAAATTTCAACCAAATTGGGGTAAAACTCTGGCTTCTGGGACCGTATTAGTCCATATCGGGCGAATGATATATATGGGAGCTATATCTAAATCTGAACCGATTTCTTCCAAAATCAATAGGTTTCTATTCTGAGCCAAAACACATAGTTGTGCCAAATTTGAAGTCGATTGGATTAAAACTGCGACCTAGACTTTGATTACAAAAATGTGTTCACGGACAGACGGACATGGCTATATCGACTCAGGAACCCATCCTGAGCATTTTTGCCAAAGACACCATGTGTCTATTTCGTTTCCTTCTGGGTGTTGCAAACATATGCACTAACTTATAATACCCTGTTCCACAGTGTGGCACAGGGTATAAAAATTTCAAGAAAAAAGCAAATTTTCAACAAAAATTTAATTAGCTAATTAATACGAATAAAAAAGTAATAAATTTAAAAATGGAGTCTCAGCAGTATTCGAACCCGGACCTCAAGATATGATTTTAATTACTGGTATTAATAAAAGGAATCACTTTTGGTCTACACAGGTAAGTTATTATTTTTAAATCCCAGGTAATACTTACTTGCTTACCCAGTTTTTGCTGGGGGATACTATAATATACATTATTTTTCAAGCCCAAAAGGCGATTTCCTATTTCCCACGGGAGCTAGCTGAATTTCAGCCAAACAAACTCAAATTGCAAAGTTTTTATACACCGCCATTCTATGGAGACTCCACTCCAATAAATTTCCTATATAAACCACAGTGCAGTTGTCTCCTTGGTATTATGTTTGGAATTTGTTATAAAAATGACAAAAGCTTTGTTTTTCGTCTGCTTAGGCAAAGAACAAATGAAACAATCATCCAAGATCCCGAAAAATTTATCGAAAAAAGCACAAACGATGAAACATTACACAAAAAAACCAACAATGGCTGGCAATGCAGTGACCGAATGATCTGCTTGACAATGTCTGTGCTATTCTCCAATGAAGAAATGGCCAAGTAAACACAAAGACAGGCGAGTGCCAAGGTCAGGATTATGTCTGTTGTCGGGCTATAAGTGATTACCAACAAATCCACAAAAAAAAAAAATGAGGCAAAAAACCCATGGTGGTGACAGAAAAAAGTGTTGGAACTGTTAACGTAAATACGTGATAACTCCAACATTTTCCAAATCAAGGAGAGACGGATCCAATCTCAAATACCATTATCACTCACATCCATCCACACTTTGTTGCATGGTCGATGTTGGCTTTGGTGTCTAAAGCTTTAAGGCTTTGGATTCTTTTATGGCATGGATATGTGTGTATCCTTTTATGTTCTTTCTGGTGATGCATTTCTGTTGTAAGCAAAACAACGATACTGTCACTGGCCAGTTCCAAGCTAAGCATTTAGAGTCAATTGCCAATGGATACAAGTCTTACGGGACTTTGTCATCACCGTTTATCTGCTAAGTACAAGTCCAAATTTGGTGTTTATCTAACAACGTTTTGGCGAATTTTATGCTTGTTCTTGGCTTTAACAATTGGGCAAAGTTGTTTCAGCCATTGTAGGATCGTGCTTGCGTGGCTAAGGTACTGGCCATAATAATATTTCCTGTTTGCCGCATGTATTTAATAATTTGATGAGAGTACTTGGAAGTTTATTTGGTTGGGAAAAAGTAACAACTTTCTAAAATAAGGGTTTGAATTGTCTCCTACAAATGAACAGAGGTAGAATGGTGTAAGGATTAGCGTGGATACCGACGATTGATTCATGGATTTAGGCAAAAACACACAAAATATCTTTCATCGTTGGAATTTGGTCAGAAATGACTAACTTTGTATTTCCCTCAGGCCATGACATTAGCATACGTCTAATATTTTGCCAATGTGATTTATTTTTACTATTCCACGCGATCCGCTGGAGCCAATTCTTGGAAGACTTGAAAGCAACTGAACATCTTTGGGAAGAACTTGCAAGAGGTATTTTAAATGTGGAAGAACTGCAGGATATTACATGGGGGCTGACATGTAATGCAAAAATATAAAGCGCTACTTTTTCCAATTTCATTGTCTAAAGGTAAAAGTTTTGAAAAATAAAATAAAATTTTAGAATTATATACCTTTGACTCGAATTATGGTCTTAGCACGGCCGACAAAGCCATTGTACGTTATATATAGGGCTGTTTTCTTTTTGCACTGGATACAACATTTGTATGGGCTATCTAGGACATCGTTGCACTGGTGTTCTATCCAGAACATCTCATCAGTGCAAGTCTCGCCGATCTTGCCAGATTGTGTTTTGATAAAGTAACGCTTCATCGATCACAATAGCACTTTATTGTGACTAATTTATGGAAAAACATGTAATTCAAAGTGGTATAGTGTGATAAATAATCGCAGCAGTAAATATTTATTACTAATTGGAGCATTTCATACATTAAAAATACAAGATTTAACTTCTTTTCAGTGATTGTTTTTAAACAGCTGATGTGACAGTGTTGCATATTTTTGGAGATGTCCTGGATAAACGAGTACTCTGTTTTCTTTTAGTCCTTCACGGCTTAGGGTATCCAGTGCTAAAAGAAAACAGCCCTTATGTTATAATGTAGCTCTGCAGTATTTTGGCCCATTCCCGATGAAGCACCGTCTTTAGGTGATCAACACTTTGGTATTGTCTAGTGTCAACGTTACCCCACAAAATGTCCCAAACGCAAAAGTCCAAAGAATTGATATAGAGAGATTTTGGTGGCCATTGTGCGGTAGATATGAAGGCGATGATGCTGATTCCAGTTGGAATGTCCATGGTTGGAGGCTGAAATGTTTGTCTGTCCAGGGCTTCAATACAGTTCTTAGAACATTTTTCCGATAAATTTCGTCAACCATCGGCTGTTACTGCCGCCTGGTTAGAGTTCTTGTGGCCAATCGAAGGGAAATAAATTCGATTTTTTCATTTGTTCCCAAAATGTTCAATTCGGAATGGCTTCTCAATGCAGGAAAACAAATTTGGTATGTGGCTTTTTCCAGTCTAACGTTTTTTTGTGCATCTTCCACTTTTTGGAACTTCAATGGCTTTAGCCCAAATTCATTTTCAATATGTATTGCATCCATTCTCGCGATATCTTCAGGTCACAAGCAAGTTTTTTACTCAAGCGCCGTGGTGGAGTTCGATCAAATCTGACCTTCAATTTTTGGATCACTTATGATGTTGTTAAGGCGTTTTTTTGAGTCCACGTTTTAGAGGCAATGCAACACTGCCAGTATCCGGTAACGAGAAACAAAATATTTATTAACATTTAAATATTAGCGAGCTCAAACGGTGCTCACTTACGGGTTTCCAGATAAATGTTAAACATCACGCTTGAATTCCATCACGAATAACTTTATTTGTGAATGCAATAGATCAAAATGCATTTGTATGCTTGTAAACTATGAAATGAACTGCCACTGGAATAAATGTGGCAGCTAACATACGGATGTTTTAGAAATGATAGCAACCTGAATTTGGTGGCAATACATATCAGCCACCCTGTATATATATAAATTTCATCCCCAAACCAAAACCAAATATATAAAAATTCAAAATACAAAATGTGTAGTAACAATATGCAATTGCCTACATCCGAACCCTGCATTAGTTGTGGTTAACAAACATTCGAACCTCCTTCACTCACTCCCCCTTCCGTTTTCAATAATATTTAAGAAAATAAAAATCAAACTTGGTAAAGTTTATAATAACAAATACCATAGAAAAAAAACAATGGCATGCAAAGTCTAAGTGGCTGTTTAGTTTTCCATGATAGGTTCCTTGTCTGTCCGTCTGCACTCGAAACCATTTTGGGTTGCTTAATAGAATCTTAGAACCACTTAACCACGCAGTTTAACAACATCATGGTCTATGTTGATGTTGTCTCTCGGTGTTTTTTTTGTCTTTGGCTGAGTATGGAAAAATCCAAAGTGCAGCAGCAAATCCAGGGTAAGAGTACCGAAAATGGTGTTGCTACCAACAAAGTCAAAACAACATCAAACAGTCAACACCACACCACACCAAATCAAATAAACCAAAGAGGAGATTCTAAAATGAAGAAACAACAACAACAAACAACCGCCAGCAAGAAACAAAAGAAAAAACAGCAAACGCTTATAAAGTCCTTTAAAAATACACTCAATGTCGTCAATTGGTAAAGAGTTAAGAAAACCCCCATATCAAACAGAGGAATGGAGCCTCCACCTCCTCTTCATGATGCAGCAGGCCAAGAAGCAAATAACATCATTGGCATCGTCATCGTCATCAGGCTGCCGCATCATTGCCATAGTCATCATCATTGTCGATCGTGTTGATCGGTGAGCGCCCCCTTTTAACAGCAAAATCATGACTCAACATTTACATTGTTCGCTCGTTTTGGACTTTATTGTTTTGACGGCTACCAAAAAACAAACTTAAGAAAAAAGAAGAAAGAATAGTTCCTATAGGCCAATGTGCCGATTTCAAATACATTGAGAAAACATGCGGATCGTATGAGTGATGGCCAGACTCTAATATTGATCGGAACTAGCATCATAAGCCATCACGCGTAGCACTAAAGTGGCTCTGCGGTACTTCGGTCCATTGTGATACCACAGTGGTGAACTGCTCACTTATCACTGAGTGCTGCCCGATTGTATGTTGAGCTCAATGACAAGGGATCTGCCAAACGCCATTCCACATCGCAGTGAAACCACTTAGAGAAGCTTGGGAACACTCAGAAATGTCAGCAGCACTGTGAGTGGATAATCCACCCATTTTTGGTGTTTGGTCGAAACTGGGTTTGAACCCACGACCCTGTGTATGCAAGGCAGGCATTCTAACCGTTGAACCACGGTGACTCCCCATTCCCGGTGAAGCGCCGTCTTGAGATAATCGACACTTAGGTTAGGTTAGGTTAGGTTAGGTTAGGTGGCAGCCCGATGTATCAGGCTCACTTAGACTATTAAGTCCATTGTGATACCACAGTGGTGAATTTCTCTCTTATCACTGAGTGCTGCCGGATTCCATGTTAAGCTCAATGACACTTAGTGTCAACCTAACACTCCAAAATGTTCCAAGCAGAAAAGTCCAACAGATTGACATCCGTAGATTTTGTGGTCATTGTGCGGTAGAAATTAAGAGAAGAACGTCCTTTTTAAACCATTTTTGTTTGATGCGTAATGAGCGCTGTTGGATTGTCCATGGTCGGCGGCCGAAATATTTCTCTGCTCAAGGCTTCATTACATTATTTAGGACATTTTCCCCGATAATAATCTGCATTTATTTTGACACCACGGTGGATGAATACCATGGGGTTTCGTTATTGCGTCCTATATCGGGGGCCGTTATTGCGTCCTATACCATTACCATCGGCGGCGCTAGAATTCTGGGGGCCAATCGAAGTTAAAAATTTTCAGCTGAACTTTTTGACAAAGTGAACGCACTTTGTTCACAAACTGTTCAATTTCGAATGGCTTCTTGTCGGAGAAAACTAAATTCTGTAACTGTCCATGTTCGAGCAAACGAAGCAACTCCTTGGCTACTTTCAGTTATCTTTTTACGCATCGGTGAATTCGTGCACTTTTTGGAGCTGCAATGGCCTTATTTCAAGCTCATTTTTCAATAAGTGTTGCATCGATCAAATCTGACCATTACTTTTCGAATAATTTCGAATTTAGTGTTGTTACTGTGCTTTTTCGTCCACATTTTGGACGCGATAAAACTCTGCGAGTATCACGGTACCGAGCAATGACTCAAAAAAAAAAAGAGATTTATTCCATGCGGGAGGGCTCTAACGGTAGCCATTATTTCGTCCACCTATTTCGTCCTTTTTACAAAAATAATTCTTTCGAATCGAATGAGATCAATTCTTGAATTGGCTAAAGGTGAGGAATAAATGAGCAATTTTCAATCGTGAGTAGGTTTTATCTCCTGTCTACAACTCTACTATGGAGTTTTAATAAATAGCCAAACCACCATTAGATTACGACTGTAAACACTGCGAATTTGGTACTATAGCCAGTGTCTCCATGGAATTCATAACCAATTTTCATCTCTTATGCTATAGTGGCAGTAAACCTCGTGTATTCATTTCTCTCAGTGTATTAATGCAGAAGCTAAAATATAAACAACTACAGAGACCAAGTACTCTTGCAGGCGCCCCTCATCTCTTCGAACCAACCAATGATGCTGCTAAAGTATCATGGAAAACATGGCTCAGTAGTTGTGACCATTTCAATGGGGCCTAAAAATGTGATGTAAGGTTACCCAAAATGGACAATAACAAAAATATCAACCTTTTCATAACGACAACAACATCAACAACAATCGTTTAGAATGAAGAACAACAAAACGGAATCATTGCTTGGAAACGGCTGTCCTCTCTTCCTTGGCTTGTGTTGCATGCATTCCCTGTTAACCTGGCCAAAAATCCATACGAAGCGAGAAGCATTCAATATGAATAAATGAAAAATTATTCAATAAAAATTATTTCGATATTTACGTTTTGTTCAACAGCAATGTTGTTGCTATTGTCGATGTTGCTTCTGTGGTATTTAAGCCCTTTTGTTGGAGTATGAAGCTAACATGCGACATTGGGTCATGAGATATTAAAAAAAATCTTTAAAAGCGAAATATAAAGTTGTTAAATTCCAAACGAAGTCTTTGAGTTTTGGATTTTAATTTTATATTTAATGCAAGAGAACATCTCAAGAAGTAGTTTGAATGTTATCCCTTGGTGTCATATTAAATTTGAATTGACGTGTTAATGCATCGTGATCATAGATTGAGTGTGTTAAGACGTCCTGTTATAATGCCGTCGGACTGAGGCTCACGCCCGGCCAGAGCAAAATGGTTTTTCAAATTGTAAATATTTAATTATAAAGAAAAATTATGAAAATTAAAAAAAATATATGAAAATTTTGTTCAGCCTTTTGTAAATTTCTTCATTTAAATGACCTATCAAGGCATGACATTTTTTAATACGAAAACGGATCTTGCGATAAGCCTATCTACAATTTATTTGACACGACCCTGAATTACTTACGGATCACAAGTTGGGATCCAAACATATATTTGTAAAATTTTTCTCGCATAGGTACCAAGATGAGCACCGACTCCAATTCCGCCTACTAATATTTTCCAGTCGACACCATTCATAATGAAACAATGAATTTAATAATTAGCAACTTCTGAAATATTGTTGTTTGCATATTTGGGGGGAAAATGCCGATCAGAGGAAATTTCGACATTGTCTGAAAATAATTTTCATATTTCCCCACTCGCATGCACTGTCCAAAGTATTTGAGCATCCTGAATATGGGTATCACATGACAACAAAAGGATGCCCATTGAACCACACTAAGCACAACAATAGCAAAAAAATCGCTTTCATTCTTTGTCGTGCCACATTCAGGCATTGAGGAGCATGGACTAGCAGCGACAGACACTCACAATATCCACCATTGAAGGTGGGCATTGTTCAGTAGCCGTTGCATGAACTGTTTTCGATTTGTTTTGATTGTTGCTGTTCTACTGCTCCTGCTGATGGCGGGTTGACGGTGTCGTTGATATCGGTGTTCCCGATGCTAACGCTGGGCCAGTAGCCGGTTAGCAATCATATTTTGAGCTTAGTTCGATCGTGAGCTCAAGTGATTGTGCTATAATTTTCGAACATGGCCAAGCGAAAATGTTGTCGTCGTTCTTGTCGTCGTTACAAACCGTTTATGGCTGCATGAAGGAATTCATAAGAAATGATAGAAATTATCAAAAAAAAAAAGCTACACTGTACGGTGAATGTAAGTTGCACTGTGGTTTCTTAATTGCTAATGGGAGGATTTGAGAATTTTACTTAACATAACCAACATCTAGGTAAATTTTATCAAGTGTTTTTTCTTTTGGCAATAGAAAGCACACTTTCCTTTCCAGTGGGCTTAATTTGAGGCATTATTTAGATTGTTTACACTGATTAGTTCTTTATCTATTCTGGGTGTGCATTCATTTCTTCTCTCTCCAATGAATTTCGATGGAAGAGGAACCCCTCCGTTATGGCTGAAATGTCCGATTTTCAATTTTCACTGAATCGACTGGGTTAAATGACTTTAATGACGAAGTCATCTGCTGGTAGGTGATGCCACCGTGAATCATTGCTGCCCGATTCTATTCTTGGTACTAAAGACACACTTACACTATCCCTTAGACCATTGCGATCGCCCTTAGCCAGCAGCGGAAATATAGACCTATTGTGGAGAAAATCCTGTTGCTACTGCATTCCCAATTCTATCATAGATAGTTTTGGCAATATCACAGTTCACTGTTGTTGCAGTTCGAAAAATACTATCCCACATAGACCACATTGCACATAATTCTATTGCATATTTTCATGACTCCATCGCCACACGTTCCTATTGTTCAGTGTTGTGGGAGAAATGAAATACAATTAACTTCCATCGTCAAGATTATTTGCTCAAGATGATGTTAGAAATAACGACCAGAGCTCATCTGACGATGATCAAGTAGATGGCTGGTGAAGAAGACGCCAATGACTACCCGTTTTTTTTGAGGCCCTCCCTCATTGCCTAAAATATGGCAAATGCACAAAGAAAACAAAAACCAAACAATTTCTTTGGACCACGTTGCCAGTGGTGCTGGTTGGTGTCTCATCTCTCGTTTGGATAAATGATTGTGGAAGAATACAGAAATTCATTCAGTGAGTTGATGCTTTTTAAGTAGCATTTGACCCACTTACATGACATGGGTGGCGGAGGGGGAGTTAAGTCAAGCCAAGTAACTGCTCTTGCCACTGACTACTGTGGCCCATTGCCTGTTGCTCGAATGTGGGGAAGGTTGTACGGTGCACGTTTACATCAAATTCACTTGAATTTAATTCGCATTCAATTGAGTCAATGCAATTCTCCAAACGAGAGGAGAACACAAACATCAAGTCAAGCCACTGACACACAATCGAATCCAAAGTAAGATGGACGACGCAAAAATGTGCTCGCAAAGCCCCCAATGTGCCCTCTGGATGAACTGATGGTGTCTAGTAGTGGAGCAATAGTTTGGCAGTCAAACATCCACCGAGTCATCCCCATTTCGCGGGTAGCCATCTAGCCAACCGAGTTACTTTAGCAATCCAGCTCGAACATTGTCAGATGACAAATAGTGACACAATGTAAGTTGACACAACAATTGAAGTTGCAGGCATTGTTGTACTCCAAGAGCTTTTGTTCAGCACCCACACACACACGCACACATTTATAGGAACCAAAAGGAGATGTGAAAAAGATGTTCTATTTCTTTAGATTGCCATTTTTCTACTCTGTGCAAGTTGTCAACTGGGAAGGATGGAAAGATGGAAATTTTGGAAATATGCAAGGGAAATAGATCATAGATCATATGCGGATAAGAAAATGTTTGTTTTTCTTAATAATATTAAAATAATGAAAAACTTTCGATTGGAAACATATAATAGTGATAATGTATTACAGTACGTGGGTGGCCACGCAAAAAAAAAATTCTGATTCAATCACGAAATTAATTGATCCAACTAATTTTTTAATTGAAATGTCTTTAATCACAGAAATGATAGTATCAATTAAAAAATTAATTGAAAGTCAATTTAAAAATTAATTGACCCAATTAAAAAATTTATTCATATATTAACGTTTGTGATTGATTTTTGTTTCAATTAAAAAATTTGTTGAATTAATTGAATTTTTAATTGAATATTTTTTAAAACTCAATTAAGACTTTAATTGGACAAAATTTCGTGAAATTTTTTTCTCTGCAGATACGTATTTCGCATACAAATAGTGAAAAGTCAATTCGGGAATATTTTGATTTATTTTACAGTATAGACGCGTTTAAAAGCCGGTACAATGTCCGATTTTCGCGTTCAAGTTTTCGTGGTTACTATAATTAATTTTAAAGTGAATAATGCGACTCAATTTATGTGTACGGAAAAATGTGACACTAATATATTTGCTTTTATTATTTTTAATTATTTAAAAAGAGCAATAAAGTGATTTTCGACTTGAATATGATACTTTTATCAATGAGTTGTGCCCAATTTTATTCCTCACTCATTGATGAAAACCCATATTTTTAGCCAGGACGAATGGCATGTCACTCTATGTGTGAATCCCCCTTGACGTTTTGTGTGGTTAGCTACCATACTAACCCATTTTCTAATTTTGTCTTCCTGTATATAGAATATTTACCCTTAAGTCCTTCGTAAACGTATAAACCGCACCTTCAGTTACAAATTCAATAATTTACATTGAAGTACAGAGTATAAAATTTTTTAAGTAAAAAGAGTCTTGAAATAAAATCTTGAATGAGAGCCACCGTGGCCCAGTAGTTAGCACACCCGTCTGGCATACAAATAGTCATGGGTTCATTCCCACTTTTGTCCAAAAGATCTCTAACAACCAAGCAAAAATTAGTCCACATCGGTCCATAATTATATATAGCCCCCATATAAACGGACCCCCAAATTTGGCTTGCGATTGCTCTAAGCGAACCAAATTCCATCCGATCCGGCTGAAATTTGGTACATGGTGTAAGTATATGGTCTCTAACAACCATGCAAAAATTGGTTCACATCGGTCCCTACTTATAATAGCCCCCATATAAACCGATCCCCCGATTTGGCTTGCGGAGCCTCTAAGAAAAGCAAATTTCATCCGATCCGGCTGAAATTTGATATATGGTGTTGGTTATGTTCTCTAATGACCATGCAAAAATTGGTCCATAGCGGTCCATAATTATATATAGCCCCATACAAATCGATTCCCAGATTTGTCCTCCGGAGCCTCTTGGAGGAGTAAAATTCATCCGATCCGGTTGAAATTTGCAACGTGGTGTTAGTATAAGGCCGCTAATAACCATGCCAAAATTGGTCCATATCGGTCTATAGTTATATAAGCCGATCCCCAATCACACAAAAATTGGTCCATATCGGTTCATAATCATGGTTGCCACTCGAGCCAAAAAAAAAATCTACCAAAACTTTATTTTTATAGAAAACATTGTCAAAATGTTATTTCTATAGAAAATATTGTCAAAATTTTATTTCTATAGAAAATTTTGTCAAAATTTTATTTCTATAGAAAATTTTGTCAAAATTTTATTTCTATAGAAAATTTTGTCAACATTTTAATACCAAAACTTTATTTTTATAGAAAACATTGTCAAAATGTTATTTCTATAGAAAATATTGTCAAAATTTTATTTCTATAGAAAATTTTGTCAAAATTTTATTTCTATAGAAAATTTTGTTCCAAATTTTATTTCTATAGAAAATTTTTTCCAAATTTGACTTCTATAGAAAATGTTGTCAACATTTTATTTCTATAGAAACTTTAAACTTAATGATATACGTATTTAATCGGCCTTATTTAGTTTAATATATACCACGTATGGACTATGTGGTATATATTACGGTGTTAGGAAGTTTTAAGATACCTTGCCTTCGGCAAGTGTTACCGCAACCCAAGTAATTCGATTGTGGATGACAGTCTTCAGTAGAAGTTTCTACGCAATCCATGGTGGAGGGTACATAAGCATCGGCCTGGCCGAACTTACGACCGTATATACTTGTTTTGTTTAATATATACCGCGTATGGACTAACTTAAAATTGAGAAGACGGTGTAAATAAGTTTTAAAATACCTTGCCATCGGCAAGTGTTACCGCAACCCAAGTAATTCGATTGTGGATGACAGTCTTTATTACAAGTTTCTATGCAATTCATGGTGGCCCTACTTGAAAACGAAGCACAATCCCAAAAAGGAAATTTTGGTTTTATTTTCACTTGAAATCTTGGGATTTATTTTCGTTTTGAGCTAAACATAAGCAAAAACTCGGCATAAGATCGCAGTGTGGTATCACAGCGGACTGAATAGACTAAGTGAACCTGCTATATCGGGTTAGAATGCCTTTAGTTCCATAAAAAGTTCAAGACCTACACAATATAAGTAATTTTATTCATTTTATAAACTTATAAACTGTTTTGTAAAAATGTTGACGAATATTGAATGGACTTTAATCTTTTTCATTGACCGTGTTTGGAGGGAATTTTTGATTTAATCTCGGACCTGCTTATCTGCTTTATTTTCTAAGTTTTCTACTCCAACGAATTCATCTTCCTAAAAATCGCTACCCTTTCAATGAAGATTTCATTTTCATTTGTCCGACTGTCACACAATCATTGTAGTAGGTGATGTTTCTCGATCATTGCTGGCAGTTGTCTTTTTGTTCGTTTTCGTTTTGCAGTTTTGGCGCTGTTGTCTATTGCCCATAAATCTTACAACGGATGCTGTGATTTTCTTCTCTAAATAGACAAACAATGAGTGAGTAGAAGAAGATGGAAAATTGCGTTTAGTTTGCGGATTCAAACGAAAAATTGTTCAAATTTGTGTCCAATTCGAAAGGAAACGGTGATTTTTGCATTGCATTGATTTGGCTCGTGGGTTGCATTCTGTGACAGACAGTCATGTCATTCTTTCTAATGAGGAAGACCGTGGTGTTTTTTCTTTTTTCTTGAGGTTTTGGTGTGGAGGCTTAGAGCTTTGATTGCGAAAAAAAGGAAATTGCTATTAACGTTCTGTTTATCATAGAAGCGCCTTTAAATGCTAGGCTTTGTAATGCACAAATTTTTGAATTGGCAAAATAGGAAGTAACGTCGCCCATTCTCAGGCCAGAATTTGTTTGCCGGAAAGTGGATTTTCTTTCTATTATTGCATTACAATTTAAGTGTCCACATACTGGAATTTGGCACATTTAGATTGAAATACTGGAAAAATACGGAAGCCAAATTTTTAAGAGGTCCTAAATAATTCCAACCGCATTTTACAGCATGTCCTTAAAGATGAATGTGATGTGAGCTCTTAATTCATCGATCACAAGGCGTGCTTGTCAACAATAGAAACTACGATAATCCTATTGAACACGCCCTAACAACGTTCCACATCGATGTCCTCCTGTTAAGCAAGGACATACAACACCTCTTAAGGGAACAATATTTTTGCAATTTCCATTGTTAACGTCACATTTGTGTTCATATTTATTCGATGATTGATAGATTTTTATGGTAGCCAAAACAACAACAAAAAATCTCTAACCATCATAAGAAAAAAAAAACAGAAGATTGATTTTTTTTTATAGAAACTCCCTGAAATATATTTTGGCAGGGTGATTTTTACAAACAAAATTATTTTTTTTGTTTTTTCTCAAATCTAGCCAATATGTGACCTTTTGGTTTGGGAATGCCTTTGTTCGTCCTACTTCGGTAAGGGTGGCTTTTGGAAGTTTCCTTAGTTTTTAGTGGTTAGGTTTTGTTAGAACGACTACTGCTAATTATGGCCATATGTCAGGTATGTGTTGGCATCATTAGCCAGACAATGAATGTTTGTTCTCCTGGATGTTTGCAGTTCTCGCTTGGATTGAGTGTTGACATATTTTGTGTTTTTCGAGGCGTTTTATTGTTTCGCTTTGGTTGAAAGCGTGAAAATGTTCCACATATGTCCATTTTACAATGCAACCATAATTGTCGTGTAACCTCAAGTCATATTAGAGACGATTCAGTTGATATGTCTCCTAGTTAACCCTCTAATGACCAATTTGTTTGTTTTGTTCTTGTGATGAAAGGTTTAATCACAAATCAAGGAAAACCGATATGGTAAAATCCAGTAATGCTGTAAAGTCTCTTTCTTTTTATTTTTATAATTTTTCACTAAAACTTTCCATTTTTACTAGAGATCACCCAAAGGCGGGTTTGGTTAGTAGAGGGTTAAGGAGTAATTGATAGTTTCACAAACTCGGGTAATGCATGAGCTATTATCAAAAAAAAAAAAAAAAAACGAGAAAGAGGGTTCATGAATAAATAACATCGAATGTCCTTGACTTCATGAACGAGCGTTTGCGATTTCGTGAACGGATGTTAACTTTCTTTGTCTACAACAAATCTTTAGGTGTTGGTCAGTCTTTGATGTTGAAATTCTATTGGCGATGCTGTGTGTTAAAGTGGCTATGGATGCAGGTTAATCTATATAGAAGCTTTACGAAGGTTCCCAGCAAAAAAAGGGTCGCCAAAAAAGTAGTGTAAATGTTCTTTTTGGATCCTGAAGTGGTGAAAAATTTGCGCAGAAGCGCTGAAATTAACATGGGCTTATCATAGGACGCATGTCCACCATTTCAACAGCCGTTGCACTGAATTTGCATCACTTCTTAAGATGTTATGCGAATTTAGTGTTTTGGATGTGAATTAAGAAATTTTGCGATATTTTGACAAATAAATACATTTTATTTTTTTATGATTTTTAATGCATTCTAACGTTTGTCTGAAATGTTTGACATCAAGTATTTTCAAAAACTCACAAGTTTTCGAGAATGGATTTAACATTTTTTTTGGCAAAATTTAAGTAATTTGTATCATTTTATAAATTCTTGGTCTGTTTTTAATCAATTTGAAATAAAAAAATTTAAATTTCCCATTAAAAATATGAAAAAAGCGAGTTTTAAAAATTGAAAATAAAGAACTTCTTTGGGAGAACATTTCTGGAAGTGCTTTTAAAGTTGTGCCTTTGGAAGACACATTTTTTGCTGGGTTGCTTTTTATATTTCGGAGTTAGAGACAAAAATGACAAATATTAATCATCGAAAAATGTTTTATTGTGTTTTTTTTTTTAATATTCTCCATTATGATCTATACATTTTTGCACGCATTTGAACCAATTGTCGAAGCACTTTCCCACTCTGATTGAAGTATCTGCAAAAATTTGCATTCTGGACGCATCAACCTCTTCTTCAGGTGTCGAAAAACGTTGACTTCTCATTTTATTTTTTACGATATTTTGAGTACACAAAAATGCAGTTGTTTTAGTCGCATTGTCGTGGTGAAGAATGATCCGTTTTCGTCAGTTGGTTTCCTGATTTCTTGGAAGACAACTGACAAATATGGTTATGTACCACACAGAATGTTTACTTTTGGACGTGATTCAAAGCAGCGCGATGGTGTTTTTGGAGCATTTCTTTCGACCAATCGACATAAGCGTTTTTAAAAAAAGTTTTGGGATCCAACGCGAACATTTTTTTTTACATATTCATGCAATATTGAATGCCTAATGCCTCACGTTGTCTCTATCTCACGATAGGTCACATGACGAATTTTGCAACATCGTCAATGGGGCGACCTTTACGAAATTCGTTTTGGAGTGAACTACGACCTCGGTTGAATAAACACTGGTCTTTGACAGAGCTTCATTTCCAAATTTTTACTTGAGATCATCGATGCATTGTTTTTGAGTTAATCCACCTCGAAAGTTGCAAAAATTTTTGCAAGCAAATGTTCGCGATTTATGGTAATTCCAGCAAAACGAGAAAGCAAACAAAACGTAAAAGTGGTAGTACTCATAAAAATCTATTGAATGGTCACCGAAAATGCATAGCGATGGCAAGTCATTATTCCCAAACATGGCTGGGGGTAGGGCGCAATTCCACTTGTTAAGCAGTTTTTCACTTCAACTTCAAGATTTCCATTCAGTAATAATTGCTTACCGATTTGGACGAAGTAACCTCATAGATTATTTGCTAAGTATGTTATCTGGATTTTTGTTTTACCGATTGTGGAATCGAGAGTATTCGCGGATTTAGGAATGAGTGGAAATGGAAGAAAGTAATATAAGTCGATGGTTTTGGTTTCTGTGCACGGTGACTTTTCCCCTTCAATGGCTACTCCGTTCTCGGAAGATGGCTTCCTCAGAATGAATGGTAGAATACCGATTACAGGACCGTGATATAACTGAGAAAGTTGGTATTTGAAATAACCTCGCTCCTGCATGCGCTAAGGAAGCTGTCCGCTATATGAGTGTCTTATTGTTCACTCCGAATAATATGAGGAACCGTATGACCACTTTGAGCAATCTTTGACGATGTATAATAGTAAACGATACCCTAACGTTTAGTGTGACTTAACCCAACAGGTGAACCAGCGGACACCATAGTAAAGACCAAGGGACAATTGAAACTGTGTACGATACTCGGCGAGAGAAGTCGAATAGGTTATTTCAGGCTCACTTAACTTTCAGTCTATTGTGATTCCAGAAGTGGTCAACTTCTCTGTTATCAATGAGTACCATGCCACAAACTGCTGCCCATAAACCATACTCCTTCGATTCGTCATCTTTGCCGAATTCATTTTGTTTCCTAAATTCAAAAGATCACTTGCAGGGTAGAAATATCCGGATGAAAGTTTCATCAGCGACCAATTGTATCGAATAGGCCAAGTATTTATCGGAAATAATGCATTGGTATTTTAAGGACAATTGTTTAGGGTACATGTTTATAGTTTTTTAATGTAATCGCAAGCAATCAATATCAAAGTCTTTAAAGATTTTGGAATTGCTTCATACATAACCAAGCGATGGACGTACGACATCGGTTACAGGGGATTGATCGATGGTTTCCCAAAAATTTGATTCAGGTTTTGAGATAGTTTTCAAGTTCGTGTTACTAAACTAATATTGCCACCGTGGTGCAATGGTTGACATGCCTGCCTTGCAAGGTCGTGGTTCGATTCCTGCTTCGACCGAATACCAAAAAGTTTTTCTGCGATGGATTATCCCACCTTAGTAATGTTGGTGACATTTCTGAGGGTTACAAAGCTTCTATAAGTGGTTTCACTGCAATGTGGAGAACAATGGATTGAGAGGGGTTAGGAATCTAATCGAAATGTTCACTTCAACAACATTATTGAAATTTTCTCAAGACCAAAATAAAATCAATCCATTTTCAAGTTTCCACCATACCATCTATAATGGAGCACTGTTCAAATTTGATCACATTTTGGCCATTGTTATTGTCGTCTTAATCTCGTCGAAAGTGTTGGCTTTTCATTTTCAAAGCTTCCAGACTTTGTCACATCATCAAGGTGGCAGCAGAAGGGTGTGGTAACAAACATTTAGCAACACAAGCAAATGTTGAGACCACTCGTACTCGAATGTTTGCGTCATTACTGGCGTTTGCGAGTTTTGTGGCAAACATGCAAATGAGCCTTAATTAACTTGTTGCACGCCTTTGTCCAAACATCCAAACAAGGCCAGACCTTAAGGAGTGCGACATCAACAACAACTACAAAAAGCAAGCAACAACAACTGCATTAACACCAACAACAAATGTCGGCTCCAGAAATGAAAACCACCCGTAAAGTACTTGGTAGGTTGTACAAGGAAGGTGTCCAATTCGAGTCAATTTAGTAAACATGTCAGCAGACGCAATAGCATCCAGGCGAGAATCCCAACTTCTTAGCCATAGCCCAGGCGGAAGAGCCACCATTCCTCCCCACACTCGCAGCTCCTGCTAATCCCCAATCCTCAGTCAGGCCAATTTAGCGCTGAAGTAAACAAATAATTTCTTATTTGAGCAATCAGCAAGAGCAGACATTCGAAGTCGTTGGAGAGTCAACAACAGCCTCAGTCGAATTTGTGTTGCAATCACCTACGAAATCACTTTCATGCCGCACATGTTGCAGCTACTGTTGGTGCCAGCAAAGCCAGTTAATGTGATGCCTTCGCATGGGCCTGTTGACTGTTTAAAGTGACCTTTTAAAATGAGGTTTCAGGTCTAAGTTGTAAGACAGCAGTGATATCAGCTGCTTGCATACAGCAAGAACATTAACATTAGCTCCTTACGATGTCCTGTGAAACTGCGGTAGCAGTTTTTGGGCCCAAAAAACGATCTTATTTTTTATCATCATCTTGTCGGGGTTTTATGCATGTTTGGCGTTTCTTTAAAAAGCAAATTTATGTTAATGAATCGCCACCGAATTGCAGTCGGCAGAATGACAAACATGAGGCATCCTTGGGATCGCATGAGGTGACCATACCTGGACTTCAGATGATTCTTTCTTTTTGGTTACGGTTTTTTAAAAAGTTGCACACTCCTTCAAATTATGTCCAGAATCCATACTCAAAATTGGGACAAAATCCTGAGGCCCTATGGAAGTTCAATGGCTCTAGTTGATTTTGTCTCTTATGGAAATTTTGGAGAGCTTTTGATAGCATGGTAACTCTAACTATCCTAATTTTTGTTTCATTTGCGGAGGAGCCACATTTATACCACACTTCCCTAGCAAAAATCCATGGCCTCTTTGGTGCAGAGATATGAGGAATACGATACGATTCGATTATCCTCACAACACAGGTAAATAGCATTTCCGGTGTCTCATTTGAACTTTGGCGCCAAAATTCACAACAATGAATTGATTTGCGATGAATTCATTGGGATTTTTTCTTTGGATCGTAGGTGGCGGGGGGATTTGAATGTCAGCAAATCCAATACCACATCCATTTCAGATACAGCAGATTTAATTAAAACAAGAATGCAATGCCAATCACCAAAGAAATTGCTACTGGTCTTACTTTTCAAATGGATGGAAATGGAAGCGGAAAGTTGATGATGGAGGATGAACGAGGACACATTTCAAATTTGCATATTTTTGGCCAGACCCAAAGCGAAAAGCAGAGCAAAGGAAATGAGGCATTCATAAGATAACCAATTGGATGTTTTATCCAATTCAAGAGTTGGGGAGATTTCCAAAACAAACAACAAAAGTCCTGGCTTAACTGACAATATTAACAATAACAACAAGCTAACATAAGAAGGCAAAAATATATCAGGTAATTGCTTGATCTTGTCTTCATCAAAGATTGAAGAAGCTGCATTGCTACTGTTCCTGCCTCGGAGATAAAGACACAGTGTGATCATTGCGAAATATTTTTTTTTCGCAGATTAAAAAAGAAGACCATATAAGCCGTCTTAGAAGATTTCAGTAATCACAGCAGGACATTCAAACCTAAGGGAATCACAGTGTAAATGTTTGTGTAGCCTTTAGAGTTGAGTGCCATAGAGAACTGAAAGACATGAAAGATGTGCCTTTAATCAGTGTATGACACATTATGATAATCGCTTAATGAGGAATGGACATTGATGGTTGGACAGACTATGAGCTAAGAGGTGTGATCAATGAACACACATCTCACCGGGGGTTCCGGAATCAGACAGGACACACAAAGGATTACAATGCATAGACAATAAGAAATTATCACACATTCTTGAAAACAAAACAAAAAGAAGCAGGGAGCAGTTCTACAAGTAGTGAGGTAAAAATCACGCCTTTTCCTCGTGAATTAGCCGTTAATTACCGAAATAGGAGATTTCCTTATAATCTCTGGTAAATCTGTTGAAGATTACCAGAAAGCCAAGTCAAGTAACGTAATGGATTACCAAGAATCTCACTTCCTCTCTAAACCCTCAGTGGTTTGGGTAATGAGCTACTGTTTGTGGTAGATGATTTCCATTTTGTTTGAATTATCATGAGAACATATCTGAGGCACGTTTAGGGCTAAACAAAGGCCAGGGATATCTTCAGGCCATAGCCAGTAAAAAAGGAATTCTTAAAATTTTATATGATTTTCTAGGAAAGTAGTTTCTTTAGATTTTTTTTCAGTTTTCTGGCTTAGATCATCTTTTTTGTCATCATTGCCTGAATGCTAGCTGGCCACAACGATGACATTGCATATATTAAGGAAAATATTTTCAAAATTCTCTGAAGATCACGATGAATGCTTCACGGCTTTTATTCGATGCATGAACATTCCAGCCATTTAACATCATGTCGGATTTCTTCATTTCAGATTTTGTTCTGAAAATAAAAGTCGCGTGCCAAACGCACTCTTCGGTTATTAGTTCTTGAAGATGGTGTCATGATGTCTTTTGTTCATGGATGTTTTTTTTTTTTTTTTTTATTTTCCTCCTTCAAATATGTGTATGTGTGTGATTTCTACGACTGTAATACAAAGAATTTTTGTGTCATGTTGATCGAAATGATAGAATAGGCTGAGTTATGAGGTGATAGGAGTTCAGAAGGCCGAGGTGTGCAATTGAAATTGACAAGTCACAATTATCTTTAATAATTCACAGAAGCATGCATATGTCAATGAGAACATCTTTTTTTGCGATAAAATATTTTTCTAAAATTGTCCAATACACACACACCAAAATTGTTTGCTTGCTTCTTTTCGCAGCTAATTTAGCCAGTTAATAAACCCTCAAAACTATTAAACGTTGTAGAAACCCAAAAACTAATTGACAAAAAGAGAAGATCTACAGCGTCGAACATCTGTGGGAGCATGTACTGAAAAAAGAGTTTTCTCTTCGAGGGACAACATTTTCATTATCTGAGGAATAAAATTTTGGACACAAATACTTTATTTAAGAGCATATAAAGAAAATTAGAGACAATCATTGCAGTGTTTGACAAAAATCCGGCTCTGAAAAAAATGCTTTATAACAAAATGTGGAACTTCGTATGACACTATAGACAGTTTTTATACCCTCCATCATAGGATGGGGGTATATAAACCATAGGATGGGGGTATATAAACATAAATTATATATATTCTGGGTCGTGGTGAAATTCTGAGTCGATCTGAGCATGTCCGTCCGTCTGTTGAAATCACGCTAACTTCCGAACGAAACAAGCTATCGACTTGAAACTTGGCGCAAGTAGTTGTTATTGATGTAGGTCGGATGGTATTGCAAACGGGCCACATCGGTCCACTTTTACGTATAGCCCCCCATATACATGGACCCCCAAATTTGGCTTGCGATTGCTCTAAGAGAAGATCCGATCCGGCTGAAATTTGGTACATGGTGTTAGTATATGGTCTCTAACAACCATGCAAAAATTGGTCCACATCGGTCAATAATTATATATAGCCCCCATATAAACCGATCCCCCGATTTATCTTGCGGAGCCCCTAAGAGAAGCAAATTTCATCCGATCCGGCTGAAATTTGGTACGTGGTGTTAGTATATGGTCTCTAATGACCATGCAGAAATTGGTTTACATCGGTCAATAATTATATATAGCCTCCATATAAACCGATACCCCGATTTGGCTTGCGGAGCCTCTAAGAGAAGAAAATTTCATCCGATCCGGCTGAAATTTGGTACGTGGTGTTAGTATATGGTCTCTAATGGCCATGCAAAAAATAGTCCACATCGGTGATTAATTATATATAGCCCCCCGATCACCAGATTTGACCTCCGGAGCCCCTTGGAAGTGCAAAATTCACCCGATTCGGTTGAAATTTGGTACGTGATGTTAGTATATGGTATCCAACAACCATGCAGGAATTGTTTCATATCAGTCCATAATTATATATAACCCCCATATAAACCGATCTCCAGATTTGAACTCCGGTGCCTTTTGGAGAAGCAAAATTCATCCGATCTGGTTGAAATTTGGTACGTCATATATAGCCCCCATATAAACCGATCCCGAGATTTGATTTTGGAGCCTCTTGGAGGAGCAAATTTCATCCGAGTCAGTTGAAATTGTCTACATTGTGCTAGATATGGCCGTTAACAACCATGCCTAAATAGGTCCATATCGGTCTATAGTTATATATAGCTCTCAGATAAATCGATCCCCAATCACACAAAAATTGGACCATATCAAGTCCATAATTGTATATAGCCCCCATATAAGCTCCCTACGTACCGTACAAAAGTCCATATCGATTCGTAATTATTTGTAGACTTACCTACACATACCTTTTTTGTCTAATATATACCACGTATGGACTGACTCCCAATTTAGAAAACGATTTAAGATACCACAACCCAAGTAATTCGACTGTGGATGACAGTCTTTCGTAGAAGTTTCTACGCAATCCATGGTGGAGGGTACATAAGATTCGGCCTGGCCGAACTTACGGCGGTATATACTTGTTAAATTTCAATTAGATGATAAGACTATTATTATGAAAGACTACTCGTATTATGGTAGAAAGACTATTATTATGATCCAATTCTATATTTTTCAAGGCGAAGAACAGAATAAGTTAAATTTATTTTATTGAAGGACAAATAAGTCTGAATCTTCAAACTGTTTCATTTATTATACAAGAAGTACTTTTTGTAAGACAACAGAACGTTTCGTCTTTCTATAAATTCATTTTTAGGAAACGAAACCTAGTCTTATGTAATGTTAGATACAGATTCTTTTGAGTACAACTCATAATTTTAAAGGATGAAGGACAGCGCTGCTCGAATAATTCATTTCCCTCTGAAGAAAAAACGTTTTAGCCCCATAGACATAGCATTATTCCATTTGTTAATTTGGAATTAATAAGAGATTTCGATCATTTATCTAGTATTGGTAGTAGTGAGAAGAAGAAGAAAAAAAAAAAAACACAAAACAAGTTATTCGCTCTCCAATGGATCAGTTAATGGAATTTATTTTGGATTACTGTGGTGGTTGACACTAGGCTCTTGACGCTAGCAATGAAATTCTTCTGAAATCGATATAGATTTTATTTTTTATTTTAAAACAAGTTGTAAATGCGTCGAATTTAGCAAGATATGAAAAAAAAAACATAATATACGGTCAGACAGACAGACGGATAGATAAACAGCGAAATGAAATGACAACAAGATGTGCGCCTGCGCAACACCGTTGGTTTTGGGCTAAAAACCACTTAAAGTCAACTATGGTTGACCGGTGACAAAACCAGCAAAACACCTGTAGTGTAATGGCGTAAAAAAAAAGAAACTTATCGACCGCTCTTATTCGATCGAAAAAAAAAAATATTTTTTTTATAATAATCTTGGCATTCTAGATAGAAACATTTATTGCAAAACGCACGTGTTGATCTTATGAGTGGTCATTATTCAATCCTCCATCAACAAAATGCTCCTGCGAATAAAAAAAAATGAAAACATGTTTGTTGTGCGTTTAATTGCGTCGTCGATATTTTGGAAATCATTTGGAGCATTTTTCGAAATGTAATCAATTGGTTTTGTCGGGTGGTCTAGATGTCATATAACACCATTGTAGGTATTACCTTGGGGAAAATATCTTGTACATATTTCAATGCTGGAAAATATATCTACGATGAGGAGAAATATCCCCTTACCGCAATATCTTTGAAGGGACCGCAAAAGGGTAATTTGCCTTGTGTCAAGGAAAGACTAAATTCGCCTAAGTCGACCCCTAAGTCGGTTTAAAACATTCACAATTTATATACTAAATTATTGATGGTGGCAACATTTCAAGGATAATTAAAAATTTGAGGAATAGAATGTCTCCTTGTAATAATGGAATAATCAACACTGTAATGATTACTGATTAAGACCGAATTAGTCCAAATTTTCTAGAATGCCAATTTTAATCTTTGAGCAAAATCGCAAGAAAATCGGTTTTGATCTTATCTTCTATATATAAATGTGCCCACATACCGATGTAGGGTTTAACAGTGGTCCATAAAAAACCATATCCAGGTTATAATTTGCAAGTATTTGGAACACAGAAATTTATTTATCTAATTAGTAAAACCAATGTTCATAAATTTGGAATCTGATATAGTTTCTGTATAAGTGAAATTCATATTTGAGTTTTGGATGCGTACAATTTAAAACGATTTCCTTGGACAACCATGGAAAGTCTATATTGTCAAATCGGACTAAAATTCATTACCGCAAATTTCATACGAAAAACTTGGAAATGATTCAAAAATGATCTTTATAAATGGATTGTCTACATAGTTCCTGCTGTGATCTTTGTTGGAGTCTACTTAAAAATTCTTCCTTATATGTATTTTTTATGTTATTCATCTAATTTTCTATAATTCTCCCAATGTGTTGTTTCACTTCTTACAATTACGTAAATTGTTATTAGCCAGTCTAATGGTGCAATATGCAGCTGTTATCTGAATCTGTGTCGTTTGGTTTGGCATTTTGTTATTCGCTGATTGTTGCATTAAATGCGCCCTTGATTTAGTTATAAATTACCCGGTTTCATGTCATATCATTCATTACCGATCGTCGTCATCGCAATGGTTGGAGCTGGATTTTCTTTTTCAGCTTGGCATCCCATTACCATATGTCAACCAAGACTGCCCACACACCGAGGGTAGCCTCTCACACGCCATTCTTCTTAGGGATTTATTTGGCGAGTTTAATTGCAATACTGTGAAATGCTTAGATCAGGCTGACTCATGAATTCTATTGAGAAAGAAAAACAAAAACGAACAATGAATACTTAGTCACCGGTACAGTGTCTTTATTATAGACCCTAATGATGGGAGCCACCGTGGTGCAATTGTTAGCATGCCCGCTTTGCATAAACATTTTCGTGGGTTCAAACCCAGTTTCGATCAAACACCAAAAAGTTTTTCAGTGATGGATTATCCCACGTCAGTAATGCTGGTGACATTTCTGAGGGTTTCAAAGCGTCTCTAAGTGGTTTCACTGCAATGTGGAACTCCGTTCGGACTCGGGCAGCACTCAGTGATAAGAGAGAAGTTCACCACTTTGGTATCACAATGGACTGAATAGTCTAAATGAGCCTGAAATATCGGGCTGCCACTATACCTAACCTAACCTAACCATAGCCCCTAACGAGTTTTCTTTTTTTGGAAAAAACACTTATTTGGTATTGGAATAGAAAAATCAGCCATGTCAATAGTTCTTAAAAAAATGAATTCAAATTAGAAATATAGTAGCTTACTTTTATCAACATTTTTATTTCGACTTTTAAATTGGAAAATGTTAGAAATGTTAATCACAATTCCCGGCATAAATATTATCAGCGTTTCGCTTCGGATACACACATTTTTTTTTCAATCATGAAATTAATTGACCCAATTAATTTTAAATTGAAATGTCTTCAATCACAGAAATGATAGTATCAATCACCAAAGTGAATTAAAAAATTAATTTATATTATTAATGATTGATTTTATTGATTTTTATTACAATTTTTTTATCAATTACATTTTTAATTGAATATATTTGAAAATGCAATTAAAATTTTAATTGGAAATATTTTGGTTTAAATTGTATCTGTGTATGTTACATATCTGGTGATAACCCATCAGATCCTAGTGATGCGCTGTTCTTCTGACGTGTTATTGGCAACTTTTACCGGCTACACCCTCAAAAATTAATCGCTTCTGTAGCATGTACCCCAAACACATTTTGCTTTAAGCATATATATTTTCAGGATTGGTCCAAACAAAATATTGTTTGTATTGTTCAAACATATTATGTTTCACCTTAGGGCATACACTGGTTAGAAAAAAAATTAATGAATTTTTCTTTGTGTGTATATGTTTTTGAGGCGCCAATTGGTTACTTCCATTATTTTACATGCAGCATACTCTCTAGGGTCTCTCTTTCTAAACACATATATGTTTATAGGCTATTTCTAAATTAATATATGTTTGCATCTAAGCATATTATATTTACAAACATTTTATGTTCCAAACATAATATGTTCTAACATATTAACATATATGTCTCAAACATGTTATGCTAGTTTATGAACATTTTATGCTTGCACTTAAAAATATTGTGTTAAAAAATGTGGGTTCCAAACATAAAATTTTAACACCAAAGCATATGAAAAGCAGTCTTTTTCGTTCGTGTACGCACTATAAAGCAACCTTGTAGCGTATCATTGGTTCTATGATTTTTTGGAAAGGTTCAGACTTCCAATAACAGGAATTTTCGCAGAATAATATGCCATCGGTTTGATATATGACAATTTGGGGGATATGCCTTTTACGCGTCTTCCTTTTCGTTTGAAAAAGGGAATGCTCAATTATTCTCCCGATATCTCATTTGTGTCACTAAGGACTATAAATTTAAAAGCTATTCAGCTTCAGTATCAGCATTATCACAATGGACTGATTAGTCTAAGTGAGTCTGAATCTTAATCGGGCTGCCACTTTAACCTAACCTAACCATCAGCATTAGATTTGCGGGGGGAAATCATAGGGTTCCATGGAGGAGGCTTTAGATGTCTAAGACTTGGTCCTATGACTTCCTCCATGGAGAGTGCTTTGCCATTACATCATCTTCGTTTCATATGACATATGTATGAGCAGACGGACAGATAGGCTCCATTAAATTCATAAGGTCATAAAATTAATAAATATCCACTCAATATCCACTTTTTCTTCGGTAAGCGAATTTTGCGAATCTAGTAGAGGTTCTCTAGTAAATCCTCTTAATTGAAGAATGAATGCCAACCTGGGAATAGTTTTGAAGAAAATTTCAACTTGTCTACCATCGTTCACGGAGATCATAAGATCACCTGCATGCTGAGAGCGTCCAACCAATAAAATTAGAAACAAAAACCTTTCTTTTCATCACAGCCAGGCGTTACCAATTGAGGTCAATGATAGTTTCAAGAGTTTGGCATTGACTCTTCGAATGGATATCGGTGCAGGCGGAATATATTTCGATTTTGTTAGATGCGGCGACGACAGCGGCGGTGGTGGTGGTTAAGTGCTTATGACTAAACACTGTTATTAAGGGTCACAAATCAATGAAGACTTTATCGTTTTAAGACAGCCCAAATTATCAAAAAAAAAAAAAAAATGAGAACACAACAAGCGAAGAAAACCAAGGCAAAATAAAATTTAACTTCAGACTTTTGTCTAACCACCAAAAACTCCTTTAATTCGAAAAAAAAACAACAACAAAAGATACACTAAAAGAGAAAAAGGTCGTAAACTATTACTAACATCGGCAAACAACAGTAAGAGGCAATGTAGGGGACCTTGGTTGGACAACAACAATTGATTAGAATTTTTTTTTTAGAAACTTTCCCATCATTAGAAGAAGACCTTAGAGAGCCAATAATCCAATAGCAACTAAAGTAACAAAAGACGCAAGATCTACAAAGAAACTAAAATGCAATCCGCGACTAAAATTTATTGACCAGCAAAAACTAAGGTGACCATTTAAATAATCAGAAAAACAAGAAGAGAAGCCGAAAGCCGAAAAAAATCTACAAAACAAAAATCACACCAATACCCAAAATCCATGCACCAGCTGCTGCTACATCTATCCATCTAATGATAGTAGAACAAGGGACATTACAGATTTGTCGTTGGAGAAATTGAATCACCTTAACGCAGAAAAATGATAAAACACAATGGGACGATATTGAAAAAAAAAACAAGTATATACGGCCGTAAGTTCGGCCAGGCCGAATCTTATGTACCCTCCACCATGGATTGCTATGAAAGACTAATGGCGATTTCGATTGGGAAAAAAGGAGCAACATTCTCCAAATTGATTGCAAACTATGAAGGATAAGGTCATAGATTTTTGATCCTGTATCTCTCACAATATTATGAGTTAACAATAACTTTGGAATGACACTGTCATTTGAGCGAAAATACAACGAGGGAAGAAGTAGTGTAACACCAGGGCAACATATTTTTTGCGAAACGAAAACGCCCTAACATCCACAATCGAAATACTTGGGATGTGGTATCTTAAAACTTCTTAACATCGTTTTCTAAATTGTGAGTTAGTCCATACGTGGTATATATTAGACAAAAAATTTATGTATAGTTAAGTCTACAAATAATTAGGGATCGATATGGACTTTTTGCACGGTACGTAGAGAGCCAGAATTGAAATATGGGGGTCGCTTATATGGGGGCTATATACAATTATGAACTTGATATGGACTAATTTTTGTGTGATTGGGGATCGATTTATCTGAGGGCCATATATAAATATAGACCGATATGGACCTCGTTAGGCATGGTTGTTAACGACCATATGCTAGCACAATGTACCAAATTTCAACTCACTCGGATGAAATTTGCTCTTCCAAGAGGCTCCAAAACCAAATCTCGGGATCGGTTTATATGAGGCTATGTATGATTATGGACTGATATGGACCACTTTTGGCATGGTTGTTAAATATCATATACTTCCACCACGTACCAAATTTCAAGCAGATCGGATGAATTTTGCTTCTCCAAAAGGTACCGGAGGTCAAATCTGGGGATCGGTTTATATGGGAGCTATATATAATTATGGACTGATAGGAACCAATTCCTGCATGGTTGTTGGATACCATATACTAACATCACGTACCAAATTTCAACCGAATGAGAAGAATTTTGCTCTTCCAAGGGCTCTGGAAGTCAAATCTGGGGATCGGTTTATATGGGGCCTATATATAATTATGGACCGATATCGACCAATTTTTCTATGGGAGTTTGAGGCCATATATTAACACCACGTACCAAATTTCAACTGAATCAGATGAATTTTAGTCTTCTAAGAGGCTCCGGAGGTCAAATCTGGTGATCGGTTTATATGGGGGCTATATATAATTATGGACCGATGTGGATCAATTTTTGCATGGCTGTTAGATACCATATACTAACACCATGTACCAAATTTCAGCCGGATCCGATGAAATTTGCTTCTCTTAGCGGCCTCGCAATCCAAATCGGGGGATCGGTTTATATGGGGGCTATATATAATTATGGACCGATGTGGACCAGTTTTTGCATGGTTGTTACAGATTATATACTAACACCATGTACCAAATTTCAGCCGAATCGGATGAAATTTGCTTCTCTTAGAGGCCTCGCAAGCCAAATCGGGGGATCGGTTTATATGGCGGCTATATATAATTATGGACCGATGTGGACCAATTTTTGCATGGTTGTTAAAGACCATATACTAACACCATGTACCAAATTTCAGCCGGATCGGATGAAATTTGCTTCTCTTATAGGCCTCGCAAGCCAAATTTGGGGGTACGTTCATATGGGGGCTATACGTAAAAGTGGACCGATATGGCCCATTTGCAATACCATCCGACCTACATCAATAACAACTACTTGTGCCAAGTTTCAAGTCGATAGCTTGTTTCGTTCGGAAGTTAGCGTGACTTCAACAGACGGACGGACATGCTCAGATCGACTCAGAATTTCACCACGACCCAGAATATATATACTTTATGGGTTCTTAGAGCAATATTTCGATATGTTACAAACGGAATGACAAAGTTAATATACCCCCCATCCTATGGTGGAGGGTATAAAAATGTGAAAATATACAAAAAGCTTTTGGTCCGATATGAGTCTTAGCTAATCTTGTGCCTTTGTTTTAATCTTTAAATGACCCCAAAAAATTTTGTACAACGAGTAAAATCTATAGATCGGTTTATATAGGCACTATATAAGGTTAGGTAAATTTGTGAAATTAACCGTTTTTTTTTATTTTTCCTAATGTCGAATTATTAATTTTTATTTTTTTTTCCAATATTGGAAGCAAATATTTTCTGTAAACAACGCTTGTGTATGCATTACACATTTGTCTATAAATAGATCTGCTTGGCTTTATGCGTTGCTTGTGTACTTATGACTATAAAGATATTTGCGTGTTGATGAGTATGAGAGCTACATGGCCTAGTGGATATTTTTTTTGGCTTACACAACGAATTCTCGATTCTTCATCCGGGAAAAATGTAAAATTTAAAAATAATTAATTCTTGTATTACATTCTTTGTATTATAGTAATCACGAGGAAATATTAATGCTGTATTACATAATCGTGTAGAAATGAGAGAGATATAGGGAAGATGAAAGTAGACAGAGATTTAAAAAAGTTTCGATTAATTTAGCGAAGAGACCTTGGTCTACCCATAAATTTTTCCTCATCGGATCCATAATATGTTAGAATAATAACAAGTATATACAGCTATAAGGTCGGGCAGGCCAAATCGTATGTACCACTTTGTTAAAATTTTGCAAAAAAAAAAAAAATTGTGGGGTCCATATCTCGTAAACTATTAAATACATTCGCACTTGCTCGCAACCTTTTTTGAAGGGTTTTACAAGTTCTATCCAACAATGAAAAATCATCCAGTAAGGAAAATCATAATTACGGATTTGACAGCTAAAACAAAATTTGATACCCCCGAGGGGACCAACTTTCAACGCCAACAGGTCAGCCCGTGGACCCACTAGGGACTCGCAAACTTAGAGAAAACACCTCAGCTTTCACACAAAGAAATAATTATGTTGATATCTTTATCCGTTCAAAAGTTGAAGAATTATTTCCAAAAAAAAAAAAGAAAAAACGGTTTGGAACCACTGTGCGTTGTATAGTTAAAATTTTCAAAAATAATCTAAATTTTCTAAAATTAACCAAAATTTTTCTTCCTGGTGTAAACCCACCAGTGTATCATTCACAATCGAATTACTTTGGTTGTGGTGTAAAGGTATCCTAAATGAAATTTGTTACTCCAGTGGTCAAATTTGGGGGTCGGTTTATATAAGGCTACACACAAAAAAAAAATTTTTTTTCAATCACGAAATTAATTGATCCAATTAATTTTTTAATTGAAATGTCTTCAATCACAGAAATGATAGTATCAATTAAAAAAATTAATTGATCCAATTAAAAAATTAATTGATACTATTAATTTTTGTGATTGATTTTTGTTTCAATTAAAAAATTTAAATTTTTAATTGAATATTTTTTAAAACTCAATTAAAATTTTAATTGCAAAATTTTCGTGAAATTTTTTTCTGTGTATATAAAATTATAAACCGATATGGACGAAATTTTGCATGATTAGTAGAAATCATGTACTGACATCTTATACCAGGAAGTTCCCCGAGCTATACCTAAAAGTGGTCGGGAATGGCCTACATAAATAGCAAGTACGTGTACAAAGATTCAAGTGGATAACTTGTTTCGTTCGGAAGTTATTGTGAATTCAACAGATGGAAGGACGGACATCGCTAGGTCGACTCAGAATTTCACCACAACCCAGAATTGTGTACTTTATGGGATCGGACATGAATATTTCGATGTGAATGACAAACGAAATGACAGTTTTTAAATACCCCCCTAAATACTGATCGAAATCAAGTATCATAAGTCAAGCTATCATAAAGAAATTCATGGATAAATTTGAAATGCAAACAGTTTGCAAACATTTTTCAAAATAATGCATTTTGGTTAAAAATATCCCACAGTGCAATACAGGTACGGAAAAGCCAAACAACGAATACAAAAGGAATACCGATCAAGTGACATCGACATTATAGAAACTCCCCAATGAAATCTGAGGCAAACATAAAAAGCCATGGTTACTAGCATTTTTTGGTGGTGCCGTGGCCAGCCATAGAGTTAACAGCTTGCTTGACCTCATCATCTCAAACCCTGTGAAGCAAATGACTGGTGAACACGAAGAACACCTCCAAGCCAGCACTGTAACGGAAAACATAGAGACAGTAACAAACATAGAGAACGCCCCAGGAAGCTGAGCGGGAATACAATGGAACATTGTAACCCATGTGAGTTATCAACAGCGTGAAATATAGAAAAAAACATGAAATGAAACTTAAAAAAAATACAAAGTCCCTCCAAAAAAAGGGTGATCCAATGCGATATTCAAAAAAGCCGAAACTCATAAATTTCAATTTTTTCTCTTGGTGTTTTCCTGCACAACCGCTACATGGTTTCGTATTTTTTTAATCTGTGGAAAGAAATTTCCTTTTTTGACAGTTACGGCTAGGGCATAGTCCCAAATCTTCACTACGGCAATGGAATTGAGTGTCCCACCATACGTCCGTCCATCTATCTAAGGGAAATGGAAACTGGCTGAATGGCCATACATGAAAAAAAAACAACGAATAGAACTGGCGTTATAAATTAAAGGTGAGCTCCCTTGCACTAATAACTGCAGGTGTAGTGGAGTCCAGATGTAGTACTCTGTAGGATGGTGGTGTTGGAGTAGCTTGATCTTTTTTTGTTTTCGGTATTCACTATATGAAATTCCAGATGGATGGGGGTGGTTATGAATAAAATTTGATTGGTTTGGTTGGAAAGTGGTGGTATCCACTTTTTTGTGCTGGTTCTCGTATTCGAGATAAGAGTAGACTGATCCAATTTTGTTGTGCAATGGGAAATAACGTGGTTTTTCAATTTCTTTATCAAGGAAGCGCGACAAGGTATTCCAAAAGGATTCCATTTTTAATAGAGTTAACCACATACCAAGGGCGGTGCATCGTTTCAAGTGTTTTTGAGATTGATTTTGTGGGTTTGTATTTATCGTTAATTTCGAAAAAAAATTTTATGAAAATTTAATACAATGTTATCATTATCACAATAATCTTACAAAAATGTATATTGTTGTTACCCGATAATAATATTTGTTCTTAAATTTGTAATGAAGAAACGGTTTTATTTTTATTAAGGAATTACAAAAATAGTTTCACCCTATATAATAGGTTAGGTGGCAGCTCGATGTATCAGGCTCACTTTGACTATTCAGTCCATTGTGATACCATATAGGTGCACTTCACTCTTATCACTGAGTGCTGCCCGATTCCATGTTAAGCTCAATGACAAGGGACCTGCTTTTTATAGCCGAGTCCGAACGGCGTTCCGCATTGCAGTGAAACCACTTAGAGAGCTTTGAAACCCACAGAAATGTCACCAGCATTACTGAGGTGGGATAATCCACCGCTGAAAAATTTTTGGTGTTCGCTCGAAGAGGGATCGAACCCACGACATTGTGTATTAAAGGCGGGTATGCTAACCATTGCACCACGGTGGCTCCCTATATAATGAAAAATATATATTTACCCCATCACAATGTAATTCTTAGCAGCGAAAGGATTCAATATTGAGACATTATATATAATTGCGACGAAAGAAAAATATTTTCACGACAACTATATATGAAAAGAAATGAGCTGGAAAACAAAGGAACCTTGTCATAGATAGTTAGAGTGTTTTCTCAGTTTTTCATACCCGGGATCCCACGAGAAACTATGCTACAAATATATATAACAGGTTGGCTGATAAGTCCCCGGTCTGACACATAGATGACGTCGCTAGTATTAAATATAGTACCTTCAAATGATTCGTGTCAAAATTTGACGTTTGTAAGTCAATTAGTTTGTGAGATAGAGCGTCTTTTGTGAAGCAACTTTTGTTATTGTGAAAAAAATGGAAAAAACAGAAATTTCGTGTTTTGATAAAATACTGTTTTCTGAAGGGAAAAAATACGGGGAAGCAAAAACTTGGCTTGATAATGAGTTTCCGGACTCTGCCCCAGGGAAATCAACAATAATTGATTGGTATGCAAAATTCAAGCGTGGTGAAATTAGCACGGAGGACGGTGAACGCAGTGGACGCCCGAAAGAGGTGGTTACCGACGAAATGAAGTTGATCGAGATAGCAGAGGCCATAAAGATATCAAAGGAACGTGTTGGTCATATCATTCATTAATATTTGGATATGCGAAAGCTCTGTGCAAAATGGGTGCCGCGCGAGTTCACATTTGACCAAAAATTAGAATTAGCATTGTAGCTATGTGTGTCAAATTTGGTTGAAATCGGTTCAGATTTAGATTTATCTCCCATATATACGTTTCGACCAACATTTTCCTTGCAAAATCGCCACTGCTTAGTCGAAAAGTTGTAAAAATGACTCTAATTTTCCTAAACTTCTAATACATATATATCGAGCGATAAATCATAAATAAACTTTTGCGAAGTTTCCTTAAAATTGCTTCCGATTTAAATGTTTCCCATATTTTTTTACTAACATTGTGTTCCACCCTAGTGCATTAGCCAACTAAAATTTTGAGTCTATAGATTTTGTAGAAGTCTATCAAATTCTGTCCAAATCGAGTGATATTTATATGTATGTATTTGGGACAAACCTTTATATATAGCCCCCAACACATTTGACGGATGTGATATGTTATCGAAAATTTAGATCTACACGCAAAAAAAAAATTCTTTCCTCCCAAACGAAATTTTAGACAAACAAAGTTCGTTTCTCATTTGCTTTTCG
Source organism: Haematobia irritans (assembly GCF_050003625.1). Classification (NCBI taxonomy): domain Eukaryota; kingdom Metazoa; phylum Arthropoda; class Insecta; order Diptera; family Muscidae; genus Haematobia; species Haematobia irritans. The sequence goes on along the minus strand of NC_134400.1, from coordinate 224,165,666 downwards.
CTGTAAGGAAGTGTATTTGGAAGAAAAGTATATACTTTTTGTGATAAACGTTTATTCTTTTACAGGATGTAAAAACAATTTCATAAAGACTAGCTCAAAAAAAAACCATTATTTTCTTGCTAATTGCATTGTCCCTCACATCTTTCTCACATCCACGAGGATTATTAGTTCTTAACACCTTTTCCTGTAATACCAACAATGTAGAAGAAATTATACGATTTTATAAATTTTTAAAATTTTTTTTACCTTTCGCCTGGACGGAGAATCGAACCGCGGACCATGCACATTGCAAGCCAACACACTAACCACTGAGCTATGTACCTGTTATGGTCATCAATAGATAAATATCCATATAAGTTATATTTATATAGCATAGCTTGCGGCGCCCACGAACCGAATAAACAAAGTTTATTTAACAGAAACAAACATTTAGTTTGGCACCGTGGAGCAGTGGTAGCTACGTCCGACTCTCATGCCAAGGGTCGTAGGTTCGATCCCTGCTTCGGCCAAAGTTTTTTTTTTTGCTTTAGTTTTTTTTTACATATATTCCAGATATATTCGGAAGATTCCGAAAAAATGTTCAACATTACATTGTACTATATTAAATTTTGAACTGTAAAATGTGTCTTATTAAAGACCTAAAGTCAGAAAAGAACAGTGTTTGATATAAACGAAATGGACTGTGTTGTTATTTCAAAAATAACTTTTTTTATTGAAAAAATAAAAATTTTGTAACAAACGAATTTTTTTGGTGATAAAAGTTTAAAATTTTCGAAGCAATTCAAAACACTCTAACAAAAGAAAAACGTTTTCGGTACACGTTTTCCAAACGTTTTTTTTCTTTGCGTGTACAAAGTGGTGCAGGGTATAATATAGTCGGCCCCCCCCCGACTTTAGACTTTCCTTACTTGTCTCGTAATACACCCGAGTTTTTCCATCGATATGTGACAATGGATGAAACATGGCTCCATCACTACACTCCTGAGTCCAATCGACAGTCGGTTGAGTGGACAGCGGAAAGACTCAAAAGTCCGCTGGCAAAGTAATGGCCTCTGTTGCGCATTGAATAATTTTTATCGATTATCTTGAGAAGGGAAAAACCATCAACAGTGACTATAATATGACGTTATTGGAGCGTTTGAAAGTCAAAATCGCGGCAAAACGGTCCCATATGAAGAAGAAAAAAGTGTTGTTCCACCAAGACAACGCACCGTGCCACAAGTCATTGAGAACGATGGTAAAAATTCACGAATTGGGCTTCGAATTGCTTTCCCACCCACCGTATTCTCCAGATCTGGCCGCCAGCGACTTTTTCTTATTCTCAGACCTCAAAAGGATGCTCGCAGGAAAAAGATTTGGCTGCAATGAAGAGGTGATCGCCGAAACTGAGGCCTATTTTGAGGCAAAACCGAAGGAGTACTACCAAAATGGTATCAAAGAATTGTGAAGGTCGTTTAATCGTTGTATCGCTCTTGAAGGGAACTATTTTGAATAATAAAAACGAATTTTGACGAAAAAATGTGTTTTTCTTGGTTCAATCAAAATTGTTTTTTGATTGTAAGGATTCTACTTTTAAGTCGTTTTGTCCTTATAGTTAAGTATAAGGATAAAACGACTTCATTAAAGTCGTTCTATGCAAACAAAATTCACTTTCGTATTTTGAGGACAGAGAATATTTGGCTTCACGACATTATTTTTGTTTTTGTCAGTGTAAGACTGTATTCTATTTCAACCCTTAAATCTCCCAAAAGATGAACTATGTTTTAAGATACGTTATTCGATAAATAGGGCCTTTAAAGTCTTTAAATTGGAAAATAAATACGTGAATTTTTTACAATGGTTAGGATAGTATCATCCGGCATAGAATTTTGAAAAGATAACTGTATTAATATGGGATTTTTTGTACCATTTAAAAATTGTTTGAAAATGAAAGAAAATATTTTTTACAAACGGAGTAAGATGTCCTGTTCTATTGTCATGAGATTAAACAGAAACGGATCTAAATTCGAAATAGGGATTGTAATAAAATCTGGGAAATTGGGGAACACAGAAATTCCAGTCAAAATAAGTTTTAATGCACAAGGAAACACTACGGGTTCAATCCCAGTTTCGATCATCGAATTCATTTTTAGCGATGGCTTCCCTCCTCTAGGTAATGCTGTTAATATTTCGTATTGACTTTGGATATTTCTAATTGGTTTCACAAATAGTGTACTATAAGAGTTCCCTTCAATAGAAGAAAATAACCGAGTACACACAAAAAAAATCTGATTCAATCACGAAATTAATTGATCCAATTAATTTTTTAATTGAAATGTCTTCAATCACAGAAATGATAGTATCAATTAAAAAATTAATTAACAGTCAATTAAAAAATTAATTGATCCAATTAAAAAATTAATTGATACTATTAATTTGTGTGATTGATTTTTATTTCAATTAAAAAATTTGTTAATTCAATTAAATTTTTAATTGAATATTTTTTAAAACTCAATTAAGATTTTAATTGGAAAAATTTTCTTGAAATTTTTTTCTGTGTAGGTTCAGCGGTTAAAACTAGAAGTGTCTATATGTAATAGACACTTTTAGTTAATGTGGTATCACAATGGACTGAATAGTCTAAGTGAGCCTGAATATAAATCGGGCTGCCTTTTTAACCAAGTGTATTTTGAAGATGTTATTTTTTGTGATATTCTTTCGATTTTGACAAGATTTAGATTGATCACCATTGAAAACAGATCTTGACAATCCTTTAAGATAGTGACTCTAAGTGTGGTCATTTTATGTTGGTAGAAACGACCGATATTTTCTTTGTACATCAGAGGTAAAATTAACGCCATTAATCCTTCTACCTGTTTTAGTCGATCTTCTCAAGATGCTTATACCACCTCATATGGATAACCATTATCACTAGATATACTAATTTCATCCATTAGGATTTAGATTTTTTTATAGCATTAATCAAGTGATCTTACCCCCAAGCTAATCCTCTACTAATTGTTGACAAGATTTAATTTCAGCCATAAATTTTGCAAAATATATCTATAATCATTAGACCATAAGCGACTAAAGCGCTTAGCTTCTGGGGAACTTCTCACTGTGGCTTTCTCCTGAATTCTAATCATGGCTAATAAACCAAAAATATGGTGCGATAAATGTCATCGGAAATTTGGAATTCATTTCACTCGCTGATTGACATACCGCTTGACTATTAATTACAATCAATTCCAGGTCTTTTGTTTGTCGGAGGAGACAGAAGAACTAAGCGACAGCAACAACGATGAATCGATGATGACGATGGTGATTTTTTTTCTGTGGTAATGGCGGTGAGACATAAGATGCCGCTGAGCTTCACAACTCAACGATCCATTTCTAATGATTATCGGCAAGACTGAGGAATAACCTCTCCATTGCCATGATCATTTTTCTTTGGTTGTTGGTAAATTCCGTGGCCCTCCCCCTTTCTTCCACGAGTAACGCTATTATGGTGGAATAGTCCAAGTGTGTATTCTTATGTCTGATACAGATACAGACGTCCAATTTAACAAGATAACCCATAATTATGCAAATTACACTCTTTGGCCATTTGAACGGCAGCGGGACATCACCATTGAGCGCCGCCGCCGCCGCCACCACCAGTAAATGCCACGGCCTAGTAGCTGTGGCCCAAGTAAAATGATGCAATGTCCACGATCTGACGCCTGCACAGGGTTTTGTTGCTGGCTGAATGTCTAGCTGTATGGTCCAATTGGTCGGCTGGTGATCTTTAAACTTTTTGACTGCAGGGTGTCTAGGCCCAGGAGAGATGTAAGGCGGCTGAATATTGGCCACAGTTGGGATGATGTTGTTTCTAAGACAATTTGCATAAATTTCCATACCAGATCAAAAAAAAAAGTCATCATAATTGAGTGCTGCGAAGTGCGTGAATGATTAAACATCGGTGGTTGAGTGAAGCGTAACGTTCAGATGTCCAAAACATCTTTAGCCATGAAAATTGGTCTGCTTGTTGTTGTTCGTAGGGATATGTGGTTGTGTTTGTTGGCATTATTTAGAGCGAAGAAAAGGTCCTTTTTAAAGTTGTTGTTTTTGTTATTATTCTTAATTGTAGCTGTTTGCTCTTTTCTTTGGCAGAACGTTTATGGTCCTGTGTTTTTTTTGTGAAAATTGTAAATTGGCACGCGAATCGTGAAAATAATTTCGTTTTTTTCCTTAAAATAAACATAAATTTGTATGTAGGTTTGGCATTTAATAATCGTAACCCTTTCCTTTGGGGGTCTAACATGCAACAAAAGGTGACAATGATTAGCACAGTGGTTAGAAGTAATTCATTTTGTTATTATTAAAAATTTGGCTGATTTCATATAACATCCATCAACTCCATGAAATACGTCTTACAACATTTTAATATATTAAGGAGCGGACAACAACAAATCAAAATCTAAGAGACACAGTTAGCAAGAAAGATTCTATCTTCAGAGTTTCATTAGGCGAAAGAAACACTTTAGAGAAGATGTGAAACAAAAGTTTCCTTCTGAGCAACGAAATTTTGGACAAACAAAGTTTTCTTTGGCCACCAAAAAAGAGTTATTATACCCTGCGCCGCACTGTGGAACAGGGTATTATAAGTTAATGCATATGTTTGTAACACCCAGAAGGAGACGAGATAGACACATGGTGTCTTTGGCAATAATGCTCAGGGTGGGTCCCGGAGTCGATATAACCATGTCCGTCTGTCCGTCCGTCCGTCTGTCTGTGAACACATTTATGTGATCAAATTCTAGGTCGCAATTTAAGTCCAATCGTCTTCAAATTTGGCACATGTTCCTAATTTGGGTCAGAATAGAACCCTATTGATTTTGGAAGAAATCGGTTCAGATTTAGATATAGCTCCCATATATATCTTTCGCCCGATATGCACTAATATTGACCCAGCAGCCAGAGTTTTATACCGATTTGCTTGAAATTTTGTACAAACATAACACTTAGTCGTATGGGAGCTATATCTTAATCTGAAATCGGTTCAGATTTAGATATAGCTCCCATATATATCTTTCGCCCGATATGCACTAATATTGACCCAGCAGCCAGAGTTTTATACCGATTTGCTTGAAATTTTGTACAAACATAACACTTAGTCGTATGGGAGCTATATCTTAATCTGAAATCGGTTCAGATTTAGATATAGCTCCCATATATATCTTTCGCCCGATATGCACTAATATTGACCCAGCAGCCAGAGTTTTATACCGATTTGCTTGAAATTTTGTACAAACATAACACTTAGTCGTATGGGAGCTATATCTTAATCTGAAATCGGTTCAGATTTAGATATAGCTCCCATATATATCTTTCGCCCGATATGCACTAATATTGACCCAGCAGCCAGAGTTTTATACCGATTTGCTTGAAATTTTGTACAAACATAACACTTAGTCGTATAGTCATGTGTGCAAAATTTTATTGAAATCGGTTCAGATTTAGATATAGCTCCCATATATATGTTTTTCTGATTTCGACAAAAATGGTCAAAATACCAACATTTTCCTTGTTAAATCGCCACTGCTTAGTCGAAAAGTTGTAAAAATGACTCTAATTTTCCTAAACTTCTAATACATATATATCGAGCGATAAATCATAAATAAACTTTTGCGAAGTTTCCTTAAAATTGCTTCAGATTTAAATGTTTTCCATATTTTTTTACTAAAAAGTTTTCTTCTGGAGGTGGATACAGTGAAACGTTAGTGCCTCTGGGCACCAACGGTCACCTAAATTTTGTCCACATTTGGGAGGTATCCAGTTATGAGAGAGTAATTTTAATGTGTTAGTATAGCAAACGTTTCACGATAACTGTCCACTTTTGAAAGGTGTCCGATTTAAAGAGTGTCCAAGTTTGAGAAGTTTATCAGTATTTTCTTTCCATGTATACAATGTACGAAAAGTATTGTAAGCCTACAAAAAGGAACAAACATAACGGAAATAAGACGATTTATTTTAACATATTTACTCGGGTCTGGAACTGAAAAATTCCCTCCATGGCGATGACCTCCATATTCCATTGAAATTAGTACCCAGCGAATGACTTGTTTCATTTTGGAACCAAGAGGCGTTCAGGGTGGGTTATTTTAGCGAGGATGGTAGTGTGTGTTATCATGGAGAGTCTGTCCTTTATTTTTCTTTCATTCGGATTTGGATCTGCCAAAGCGGATATGTGCTTCAGAATACAATACGAGTATTAAGCACAAGGACAAAATTCGACCGAAGACGATTTTTATAACATATTACAGAATATAAGGTGATACATTTGTTTGATTGTTGATAAAGAAGCCTCATTATAAGGATTTCGCATCTTTGGTTAAAAATTTATTGAAATTAAGAAAATATTTTTTACTTTTTACACCCAGTGAAGGAACATAATGTTTGAATTGATTATATTCCTCCTCTGCGTGCAGGTTGCAATGACAAATGTCAGTATATATAGAATCCAAACAACCTTTGGTTTCTCAGCGTGATATACTCGAAAACAGAACCGAATTACAGAGATTGCTCATATTCCGTTTTTCTAGGTTAGGATTCAGATTTAAACAGGTTGGCTGATAAGTTCCCGATATAACAAAGAAAACACACATTTTTTTTGTCAAAATTCGTTTTTATTATTCAACATAGTTCCCTTCAAGAGCAATACGACGATTATAACGACTTTCCAATTTTTAGATACCATTTTGGTAGTACTCCTTCGGTTTTGCCTCAAAATAGGCCTCAGTTTCGGCGATCCTTTCTTCATTGCAGCCAAATTTTTTCCCTGCGAGCATTCTTTTGAGGTCTGAGAACAAGAAAAAATTGCTGGGGGCCAGATCTGGAGAATACGGTGGGTGGGGAAGCAATTCGAAGCCCAATTCATGAATTTTTTCCATCGTTCTCTATGACTTGTGGCACGGTGCGTTGTCTTGGTGGAACAACACTTTTTTCTTCTTCATATGGGGCCGTTTTGCCGCGATTTCGACCTTCAAACGCTCCAATAACGCCATAGCCACTTTTGATGATGTTTCCCTTCTCAAGATAATCGATAAAAATTATTCATGCGCATCCCAAAAAAAAAAAAGAGGCCATTACTTTGCAGCGGACTTTTGAGTCTTTCCGCTGTCCACTCAGCCGACTGTCGATTGGACTCAGGAGTGTAGTGATGGAGCCATGTTTCATCCATTGTCACATATCGACGGAAAAACTCGGGTGTATTACGAGTTAACAGCTGCAAACACCGCTCAGAATCATCAACACGTTGGTATTTTTGGTCAAATGTGAGCTCGCGCGGCACCCATTTTGCACAGAGCTTCCGCATATCAAAATATTGATGAATGATATGACCAACACGTTCCTTTGGTATCTTTATGGCTTCTGCTATCTCGATCAACTTCATTTTACGGTCATCCAAAATCATTTTATGGATTTTTTTGATGTTTTCGTCGGTAACCACATCTTTCGGGCGTCCACTGCGTTCACCGTCCCCCGTGCTCTTTTCAAAACGCTTGAATTTTGCATACCAATCAATTATTGTTGATTTCCCTTGGGTAGAGTCCGGAAACTCATTATCAAGCCAAGGTTTTGCTTCCACCGTATTTTTTCCCTTCAGAAAACAGTATTTCATCAAAACACGAAAACACGATCTATCTCACAAACTAATAGACTTACAGACGTCAAATTTTGACACGAATCATTGAAATACAAATAATATGCATTTAATACTAGCGACGCCATCTATATGTCAGACCGGGGACTTATCAGCCAACCTATTATTGGACCACCTGAGGGCAAGATCGGCATAGTTCGAACATAAAACAATTAACTATCGATTAACTATATTCGTTTTAATTTGGCTTTTAACTCAACTACTACCACTGTTCAATGACAACAGAATTTGAATTATTTTGGGTGATTGTTTTTTTAATTTCATAGGACGATATTAATTAACTTTTTAACATTCGCTACATTCTCGCTGTTGTTGGTGCCCGTTTTCGGTACATCACGCTCTAAATGACGTCGCTAGCGAACAACAACGATAAAAACCTGAGTCCGAGGACCATGAATTGCACCTGCTACTACTACTGCTGCTGCTGCTACTTTATTTGTGACGACGTCTATTTCATTTGCGATCCCAAATATTAACTATTTTCTATTTTTTTCTCTCTCTTTTCAGTTTCCCCACCCCTTGTTTGGTTGGCGGTTTTAATGACTTGGCATTTTTGTTTTTGTGAAAAAGGGTAAACTGGTTACTTGGCGCATTTCTGAAACGTCAAATGTTTCACTTTCAAGATTCTTCCCATAAATTTTCTAATTGTCGTTGTTCGTCCATCTACCGGTGTGAATTTCGACTTTATTAAAAAAAAGCTCGTGGAAATTACATTCATTTAATGTCGCCGCTGTCATTTTTTGCAATTTATAATTTATTAAATGAAAATATGTTGATAAACAAAGCAAACTTAGAAAAAAAAACTCAGAAAAATAAATCACTATTAGCTTAAGTTGTAATGTAATAAAAAAATAAAATAAAAAGCTAATATAAATGGCAAAATAAACAACTGAAATCTTGTTGAACTTGTTTGGATTTACAAATAAATTCTTAACGCTTTTGCTGGGTTGGTATTTCTCTCTCTTCGAATTTTTCCACTAAGAGTTGTTTTTTTTTTTTTTGAATTTAGGGATGTCTTTAAAATAAATTGGGGTATTTATACTAAATGGTATTTAAATATTCTAAATTTCCAATTTTCACATAAAAATAATACTTTTCACCGCAAAGAATTTCTAGATAAATGAAAATTATTTTGCATGTCCTTTAAGGAAAATACTTTTTTGCAGCATTACCTATGTAAACGTGGATGACATATGAGGTAGCAATCATAATATTCTGACGTATGGTAACCGACACCCTCCGTTAAGCTATTACTTGGAGTATGGCAGTAATTCTCTTGTTAAGCACATTTTTACCTCAACTACACAAAAAAATATTACCAACAAATTTCAATAAAAAAATTAATTGAAGCTGAAAACTGTTTTTTAATTAAAAAATTAATTGACACAATTAAGGTTTTAATCAAAAACTCTATTAATTGTTTAACTGATTTAATTTAAATGGAATTTGTATTGAAGTTTAACTAAATAATTAATTGAATCTGATTGAAGTTTCCAATCGACATCAATTAAATTTTTGATTGAATCAATTAAAAAAATTAATTGAAATGTTCAAATCTAATCAATTATTTTTTTTCTCAAAAATTTTTTTCTGCCCAATTAAAACTGTAATTGATACTATCATTTTCGTAGGTTAGGTTAGGTGGCAGCCCGATTTATCAGGCTCACTTAGACTATTCATTCCATTGTGATACCACAGTGGTGAACTTCTCTGTTATTACTGAGTGTTAAGCCCAATGACAAGGGACCTCCTTTTTATAGCCGAGTCCGAACGGCGTTCCACATTGCAGTGAAACCACTTAGAGAAGCTTTGAAACCCTCACAAATGTCACCAGCATTACTGAGGTGGGATAATCCACCGCTGAAAAATTTGTTGGTGTTCGGTCGTAGCAGGAATCGAACCCACGACTTTGTGTATGCAAGGCGGGTATGCTAACCATGGCACCATTTTCGTAAGTGAAGACATTTCAATTAAATAATTAATTGGTTCAATTAATTTCGTGATTGCATTCTATTTGTGTGTGTACTTTCTCAGTTTTTGCTGGAAATGACTACAAGTCCAAGTGGATATTTTCTTGCCTATGAAACAGAAGGCCCATGGATCGATTTTCTATCTGGAAATGAGGTGAATTTGTATAAAATTATAATATATTTTTCTCAATTTTTTGTTTTTGTATTATAGAAGAGCAAGTGATGAGATTTAAATAAATTACAATCATCCGAGTTCGAGTTCTATAGTGAGATCGAGAAATCAGACTCCATCATATATATTCGCAATAGTTTAGTCATGGGACTTTTCGAGTTTTCCGCTTCAAAATGGCATCCCTATTTTTATCCCACATTTGGTATTTAGCCGGCGTCACTATCTTCGTACATGACTTCCTATCCAAACAAATCAATTTTTATAATGTGTCATTGCAAAAATGGAATATGGCACCATAGTGAAGACAAGTACTTGCTTACCTGGCACCAGCACGGTGTCCGTCTCAGATTACTTAACAATTGCAAAATTACGTTACTACAACTGAACTTTATGGACGCCATATACAGTAATCCCCGCTTAATTATTTCGTTTACCTTAAAGTGGTAAATAAACATGGGTTTGTAGCTCCCTTGCTTTGAAAAAACAAGAGTTATACAAAAACAAAAAACAAATGTATTGAAAATAATTTATTTAACATTATAGTAAAAAAGAGAATAATTCTACAACAACAATATGGGAATTATTGATTAACTCCAACTATTTGGACTTATTTAAAATAATCTTTAATTTTAATTTCGCTCATATTTGTTTTCAAAATTTAATTTTCAAAATTATCAATTTCATGTATATCCAATTTTTTTGCCGTTGTATGACATCAAGTAGTATTAGAGTCTCCTCAAAATTTGGGATTGCAGTGTTTAACAATTTAAATAATAACTTTGATTTAGATTTTTCAATTTTCCCTAAATAATTTTAATTCAATTTTAGACTTAATTTATTTTTAGAATTGCTAGTCTGTAAGGAATTTATTCCATAGACTGAATAAATAAATAAACTCAATAATTGAGTGACCCTCAAGTAAACTCAGACCGCACAAAGTATACAGTGAAACCTCTGAAATGTGGAGACCCACAGTCCCTTGAAAATTGATTCATATTGGTTTATATTTATTTATAGACTCCTCTATATAAACAGATCAAAAACTAAAGTGTCATGTACAGGTATTTAGAAGCCAGTGTTAAGAAGTCGATTGTGGATGACAGTCTTTAGTAATATTTTTTATGCTAATGTAGATCGAAGCCTGATTCCATCCCTTTAATATGTCCTTAAATGTACTTTACTATTAACGCATCGCCATGAATTCAAAAACGTCCATTGCGAAAATTAATAAGGTCGGTTTTGAATTTGAACATCTGTTGCCGGTTTTATAAATGATATAGAAAAATTACTTTCATTATTCTCCTACGCAAAAGGGTTGTATCGAAAGGCTTGTTTCGAAAACATAAAACGATTTTGACATTTATGACTTCCTGGCAATAGAACACCTATCGCACTATAAAATGTCTTCAATGCAATATTGCATTTGCCATGTTCAGCTATGCTTCCCTCCTTAAGATAAAGATACAGCAAGAACACCTGATATTCAAACATCGAAAAACCAATCGAATAATTTATTACTCCCTTAGTGAGGACATAAGCAGCTTCTAATGGAAAACCACAATGGGAAAAATCGATGACTTATCCAATCACCAAATGCAGGAAATTCGATTGTTATCTCTGTTGAACTCTACCTAACCTCCAATGATAAAGGCTAGAGCGAAAAAAAACCCAGATTGCAGAGGTTGACTGTTAAGCCAACTGCAAGCATCCAAAAACAAACCAAAAAAAGAAAAAAAAAATAGGGACATGTGTATCGTGGAGAAGAGAAGAACTACAATGCTCTGCATCGAAGCAGGTGCGGCACGGTATCTCCTTTCTGTTATGCCTCCAGCTAATTTCAAAACGATTGCAGGATATTAGGCCACAAAGGCATCTCTGTTAAGATGCCACGCTAGTAAGGGAGTTTAGAGCTGCTCCCAAGCGTTTATCGTTTTAATGTTGTTAGTTTGAAGACCGCTAGCGTTGTCATGTTTTTTATGGAGTTTTTTTTTTTTTTTTTTTCATACTTTGTGGTGGCCTATGGTGGAAAATGCGTATGTTAGTCTATGCATTCTCGGTTCGTTCTCCAGTTCACCTGTCTGTCTGGCTATTTGCCTGGTCAATAATTTCAATGGCATTTCAAAGTGCAGCACTTAGTAGATATCGCAAGTCGGCACAGTGTCACACATATGAGACCATAGAAATGTCAGCTATTGACTGAATGATAGCTGGTCGAATGGACGACCATTTGTTCAGTGGAATTTTCTTATGATGGATGAAATGAATGACTAGAGTGCCCGCTGTGCAAGGCAAAAAAACACATGGATTACCGTGTTTTCCATGGCATGGACATTTGAAGAAATTTCTCTTCATGATATTCTAATATTGGAGTAAGCGATTTACATCCAAATAATGTGAAAGTTTGAATTTTTGTCCAAATTGTCATATCAAAATTTTGCTCTTTAAGCTTGAATGGGGTGGCCTCAAATACCACATAACTATAAAAAGGAGGTCCCTTGTCATTGAGCTTAACATGGAATCGGGCAGTACTCAGTGATAAGAGAGAAGTTCACCAATGTGGCATCACAATGGACTGAATAGTCTAAGTGAGCCTGATACATCGGGCTGCCACCAAACCTAACCTAACGGATGAAACTGCACACGATTATTTAGTGCGTAAATAGGTCCTTTTCAGGGTCTCTATTTTCCTTAAATTGAAACCAATTTCTTCCCCTAAAATATATATTTTTGTCGACAACAACTTCTTAGTGTTTGGACTCACAGTACATTGGATCTATACTACGTTGATAGCAAATTGTCTATTGATTGCACTTGTCACCGTTGCGATTGTGCCTTACCATGCCATGGGGTTCTGTCGCCTCAGACACCAATGTCCAATGCAAGACGAGGCTTTCAAGCGTAAACTGGTTCCACGACTTTTGCCATTTATGTCGGTCAAAATTGCTGGAATGGTCTACCGTTTAAGTAGCAGCTGACCATTTGCAACAACAAGTGCTAATTGCCAAGGAGATTTGATACGGACCGCAATCGTCACACACCGCAACAGCCCATTGTGTTTTATGATAGTTAGAGTTTTCATTATGAAATGAACATTGAACAAATTACCATGATTAATAATAATAGAGAGTTACAAGACGCAGGTACTTAAGTGCCATCATATAATTTCCTGTTATCTTTTCTGAAGAAAATGCTAAGAAACAAAGTAGAGATTTTCACACAAAAAAAAGTTGAGGGTTGCTATAAACGTAATTTGAAATTCAGTCGACTTGAGACGTTCAAAATATTGTAACAAATTCATATTCGTTATTAATTTAAGTAACCATCGCAGTTAGCACGTGCCAATCAAGAATGACTTAATGGTTCCATGCTTCATATAGCGCTTTACTTCGACGCATTACAAATCACCCACCCTATAAATATTCATACACCCAGAGAAGGAATATGATCACCCCAAACACATTTTTCGTGAAAAACTAGCATTATGCTCTTGAAACATGTTTGAGGCGATCATATTCTTTCTGCTTGCAGACAAAAATCAAATTTCAAATATTTTTCTTTTCAAAATGTTTCTTCGTTAAAAACAATTCTTCTTTATTTAATTGTTAATTAAAGACTTTCTTTACTTTAAGTCTTTAAATTTTTTATTATAAAATTTGCTTTTGTTCGAGCCACCTCAGAGGGAAGATTGTGCATTCTTAGTACCACCTCTCAAAACCCCAACTAATCGATCACAATTCTTGGCCTTTTCCTCACTTGTTTGACAAAGACGATGGTAGTCCGTGAAACAGCTGTAGATGACGTTTTTTCTGAGGTGGATTTGTGGCTACTTGATGGCATATCAATCGAATCGAATGAATGGTGGTTGTTTTCACCAATCTCAGATTTTCCTTGAACTGCCAAATTCTGACTGTGAGTGTGGCTAAAATGTGGAATAAAAATAATCTATTGTGGTATGGCGTTTATTAAAATGAAATTAAGAGAGATTGAAGCATTGAAATGAACTCTCCAGTTTTATAGAAAGCCAACTGAGGAGATGACAGACGTTCAATCCAAAAAAAAAAAAAAAAAAAAAACAAAAAAAAAATACAAGCAAATTTTATTTTTTTGCTTATGAAGTCTATGAAACTTCTAGCTTATATAGGCAAGTGAGCAAGCCTATTTTCCTTTATGTTTCGTAACACTCTGGTGGCAGTACTTTTTTGTAAATTTTTGTAAATATCCATATAACTGCGTGGCTGGAGTTTGCGGTGAATATTGTTAAAAGTCATATTGAGCCAGTATTTTTACACCAAGAGAAATCGGATTTAAATTAAAAACTACATCAAGTACTCTTAAATAAAAACATCGCAATACACAAAAAATATATACGTTGTGTTCAATCACGAAATTGATTGATCCAGTTAGTTTTTAATTGAAAGTTCTTCAATCACAGAAGAACTTTATCAATTAGTATCAACCATCCAGCAAAAAAAAAGCGTCGCCAAAAAAGTAATGAAAATGTTCTTTTTGGATCCGGAAGTGGTGCAAAATTGACGAAGAAGCGATGAATTTAACATGGGCTTGTCATAGGGCGGAAGTCCTCCAATTCAACAGCCGGTGAACTGAATTTGCATCACTTCTTTAGGTGTGATCCGAATTCAATGTTTTGGTGTGATATTTTGTGAAATAAATAATTTTTATAATTTTTATAATTTTTAATGGATTCTAACGCTTGTCTGGAACGTTTGACTTCAAATATTTTCAAAAATGCACAATTTTTCAGATTGGATTTAGCATTTTTTTCGACAAAATTTCAATAATTTGTACCATTTTATGAATTATTAAACGGTTTTCAACCAATTTGAAACAAAAAAAAAATAAAATTACCTATTACAAATATGAAAAAACATGTTATAACAAATTTAATGGAAAGAACTTCCTGTGTAGTTAAAATAAAGAACATCATTAGGAGTACATCTTCTGGAAGTGCTTTTAAAGTTGTGCCTTTGGAAGAACTTCCAAAAATTTTTGCTGGGCATCCATTAATTGATATTATTAATTTTTTGTTATTGATTTTTGGTTTAATGTACAACAAGTTAGTAAAGTAGAAAGTCGGGCGGGGCCGACTATATCATACCCTAAACCACCATTACAGAATTAGTAATCATAAGCATTTCTAGGGTAACATATAGGTCTGGGAGATAAACCGCAGTTGCATATTTAAGAAAATTAAGGGGTACATGTCTATGGGTGCTTTGTGTCAATCTGACTATTGCTCATAGTCAATGTTGCCAGGGAAAATGTTCGGTTTACCCTACAAGGACACAAAAGTTCCCTACTTTCCCATACATTCCCAAACAATTTTCCTACTATATTTTTTGTTAAATTTAAAACAAATTTACAAAACAAAAATGGTTCTAAGTACTTTATTATCTTAAAACATGAATATGCAACGTATATAACTTAGAATATAAATTCTACCCAAATTAGTAATATTTTTTGTTAAATCTCTATAAAAATAAAATTTTGGAAAAAGTTTCTATAAAAAAATTTTTGTGAGAAATTTTTCTATAGAAATAAAATTTTGAGAAAAATTCCACAGAAATAAAATTTGGAGAAAATTTTTTATAGAAATAATATTTTGAAAAAAATTTCCATAGAAATACAATTCTGACAAAATGTTCTATAGAAATAAAATGTTGACAAAATTTTCTACAGGAATAAAGTTTACCACACATTGTTAAAGATCAATCCTTGCCGGCTTCTAATTTCCTCCTCTAGAGCCACCAAAATGTAAAAATTATTACAAATTGTTTTGAGTGAAAATGTCCTACATTGTGGCCCTACGTCCCTAAAAGACGATAAATATTAGAAAAACCCTACATATAAGGAATTTCCCCTACTTCTAGCAACACTGGCTGTGTTGATATTGCACCTATGGAGTTAGTATGCCACTAATATTGAGCCCATTATTAAAAAAGAGAAAATCGTTAAATTAGTGTGGGTAATAATTACAAATTTGTAAAAATCGAGCAATATTCTTATGTAAGAGCTACAAGTACGTATAAGAACGATCGACTAGTACATCAAAATTTGAAATTTGAGTAACATTGGTTAATAAATAAGAGTACTATGGCCAAATTTGGGAAAATCGAGCGATACATATATATATGGAAGCTATATCTAAATCTGAACCAATTTGCATAATATTTTGCGGGTTTGATTAATACCACAAAAGGTTACCTTGTGCAAGATTTGAGTAAGATCAGTTAAGAAATGAGGCCTGTATGGTCAAACATAAGGTTATTAGGGGCGAATTTTTCAAAATCGGGTGATACATATATGGGGGCTATATCTACATCTGAACCGCTCTCGATAAAATTTTGCACATATAGTTAGTACCATAGAGGACTGGATCTAGCCAACTTTGAGTAAGATCGGTTGATAAATAAGGGTTTTATGGCCAAATTTAGAAAAATCGGGCGGTACATATGTATGGGAGCTATAGCTAAATCTGAACCGATTTCGATGATTTTTTGCACATATAGTTAGTGCTATAGAAGTTATATTTAGCCAACTTTGAGTAAGATCGGTTGATAAATAAAGGTTTTGTGGCCAAATTTGGGAAAATCGGGCGATACATATATATGAGAGCTATATCTAAATCTGAACCGATTTGCATGAAATTTTGCAGACTTGAAGGGCGATGGAAAAGATTACCTTTTGCCAAATTTGGTGACGATCCGTTTGAAAAAAAGCGCAACGTGACCCCATTTGTCGAAATCGGGCGATACATATATATGGGAGCTACATCTAAATTTGATCTGATTTCTTCCAAATTCAATAGCGTTCGTCCTTGTGCCCAAAAACCTCCCTGTACCAAATTTCATCAAAATCGGTTAATAATTGCGACCGGAATATTGTGAACAACAAATACATGGACAGACGGACGGACGGACACCAAGGGCTAGATCGACTCAGGAGGTGATTCTGAGTCGATCGGTATATATTTTATGGGGTCTAAAATCAATATTTCTGGTATGCACATATTTTGGCCGATCAAACTTATTATACCCTGACCACTATGTGGTTTAGGGTATAAAAATGTTTAGCCAATTAATTAACTTTTTTTAAATTAAATTATAATTTTAATTGGTAATATTTTTTCTGTGTACTACAAGCAAACATGTTTTGAGATCATAATGTTAATTTCTCACGGCAAATATGTTACATGTTTGTCGCAACCATTTATTTTCTCGGACTTGAATTGTGTTTTGTTTGTAAACATTTTTTTGCTAATTTTGAGTTTAAAAAAAATGTGATGATGTTGGGTAAAATTTTACTGCATTCAACAGATTTTCATGAAATAATTTGGACGTAAAAATGTTTATTGATTTGTGTTTGGATAAGAAAGTTATTTGAAAAAAGAAGATAAGCTCATTTTAATTTATGCTGTCCATATATACACGTTAAAATTAAAGAAAAAAGCACGTTCCTTAATACAATGAAAATGTACGTTAATACAATGAAACATACGACAACAAAAGGAAAATGGTCAAAATCGTTAATAGTCCAAATATTTTTCGCTTAGTGTAGGTTTCCTGACTCATTGACACTCTCACCTATGGATCACGGAGGTATCCATGAATCACGACTATTTCATGTCACATACTCAACTCTACCCTTCCTCGTAGAATTAAAACCGTTTTTCTATGAAGTTTTCGTAACATTTGCCATTGCGGTGGATTCACCACCACAATTTTTCCACATGCTGCGGCCTGCCTGTTCGGTTACATTGATGTGAGTGTGATGCTTGTTTTTGCTATCCGCTCAACGAGTGTGTTTTTAATTTTCTACAAATTGAGCATGTTCGGAGGAAAAGTCCTTGTCCATAAATCCACGGCGTATGTGTTTGACTGGCTGACTGCTGGCTTTGCATGGGAAATGGTTTAGTGGCGGTCGTATTGATGATATGTTCCATGTTTCCATGCTTGTTCGAAACATTTGTGACTCTCGGGAGATTTGTGATTTACCCCGCAATTACTTTGCCCCCCTCCCCACGCCATTCAGTGTTAAGTTTTTCCTTTAGATTTTCCATGTCGAATGGTAAGTGAACAGGCGCCGCACTGCTGCTGCCATTTCGGTTATTCACTTGTCATAATTTGGCAGACAAGCGCGAAAATAATCGTACGCTTGCTTAAGTTGTTACTGCTGTTCCTCATGATGATGTTGTTGCGCCACTGTTGCGTTGCGGTACATTGATGTTGCCCAGAATTGGATGTTGGAGCATTGTACTGTGGCTTGTTTTTGGGAGAGTGTTTTTTTCAGACGGAATGCTGTAGTTGTAATTGTTATTGTAGGCTTATGTTGTCGTTACTACTGTTTCATGTTCCATGTTGCATTTGTAGTTGTTAACAGAAGAGATTTTTCATTTGTGTTCGTGTAATCATGTAGCAACACCAAAATTAAACAGATCTATTGTCACGAATTTATCAGGGAGGATATCCTGCTAAAATGAAGTGAGAATGATGTAAATTTGGCCGATGTTCGTGTACAATGGCCCATATGTTGTTACACGCGAAAATTATTTTAATTAAAAAATAAAAAATCAAACGACCTCAAATTGTGTGGACAGTTTACGACTAAAAGAATTTTTTCGTTTCTCTGTAACGAATGTTTCGAAACCTAATTTCCTTTAAGGGTAGATCAACAGACTTAAGGGACGAATAAATAAAAGATTTTACACTCCGACGTAGTTTGTTTGCAGTTACGGAACAAAAGTCTTGGATGCATATGTCTGTGCCCCAAAAGTGGAAAATTGTTAATTTTGGTGTATACTCTATGCAATCCGATATGTATTCTTAAGCACGTCGAATATGCCTGAATCTATCAACATTGAAGGTGAAGAAAATGCGAAATTCTTTGTTCCTTCCATGACCGCAGGAGAGTATTGTAATTCGCGCAGCCCAAACATAAAAATAAAAGAGATATTATTTTTTTTAGTACAAGGACTACTGAATCAAACACATTTAACAGCAAAAAAGGAAACCCGGATGGTGATTCGATTTTTATTTTTGGAAGGTAAATCCGTATTGAGTTTGGATCGTGGTTGTGGTTAACCACATTCAAGTGTCCGGAAAATGTTTACCACGAACGAAAAAGAGATAAGAGAGTTCAACGGTGGGCGTTTAAAAAGAACGTACTCTAAACAAGGCGAAGAAACCGCGAAATCAATCTCAGATCCACGGGTTCTAATGGGCCATCTATTGTCGAATTGGTTGACCATTAAACGCTGAATAAAAATCAAGTTTCACATTGCGAATGTATAAACTTTTGCATGCCAGGCTCCCGTGGTTATAGACCCAGAAAATGAATATGATCATCTCAAATTTGATTAATGAAAAAAACTGGTCCAAATCGGTCCAAGTTCCAGATCAAAGCTAATGCCAAAGGAATTGCAGTTTTTGATTACATCCCATGTAAATCGTTTTTCTGATGTTACACGCAGAGAAGGAATATGATCACCTCAAACATGTTTCAAGAGCAAAATGTTATTTTTGTATGGTGACCATGTAACATGTTTGCCACTAAAATGTTATTTTCTCGTCAAATATAACCTGCTTGCCGAAATCATATACATAATTTTCGAGAACATAACATGGTTGCGAAAACCATGATACATGGTCACCACCCAAAAATAACATTTTGCTCTTTAAACATGTTTGAGGTGATCATATTCCTTCTCTGGGTGTACTTCTCGAGCATTTAAATGAAAATGTTTCGCTTTATTATATAAAATAAAATTTTTTCCAAACATTTTCTTTGCGCATGTTTCTTATTGTAACCCTCCTAACTCCTTTTCGGACGCGAGAGTTTGCCTTAACGCTAACATGTGAAGACAATCTCTCAAATAGTGTCAACTGTCACTTAGTATCTAACCGAAGAGTTTTCTGGTGTGTCCTTCCACCATAGTACTGGGCAACTGATATCAACGAACGATTAATAAAAGTAGCCCATCCATAGAGAAATTGTTATTCAAATATCGTCGTCATGTTATGCAAAAGTGATCATGTTCCCATTCAAGTTCTCCCATGTTGCCGTGGGTCTTTTTTGTTGTCTTTGGTAAAACGTTTTTATTATAATTTATGTGGATCTCATTTAACCGTCATTAAACATTGACACCTGCTCGATGTCTAAAATACACCATTGAAATGATCCTTAAAAGTAACCGCATTATAAGGTCGTTGATAGCAAGGAACGAGTTTGTATTTACGCTTTTCACCACTTCACAATAGACACGCAGAAACCCTTACCTTTGGCTTATTGAGTACATGGCCAGGTTGTAACGCCTTCATTGCCATGCTCAGTGATCCTCCCCGAGTATCCTGTGGTTGCTACATATCCTACACCTTTTGGTCGATGGTTCTCTAATAACAATAAGGACCTAATTGCACAACGTTTTTCATGGATTGTTTGTTTCTGGCCTACAAGCCATTGACTCTAAGGCTTGGTTACATGCTTTATGGTATTTACACGCTCTTTCAAATGGCCATTTAACCATGTTACTCGACCATAACATGCCATACCTGATCATAGCACTCAAGCATAAGGTCCTTTTTCCAGTTTTTTTTGTTAGCATTTTTTATGTTTGTCTCATTGTTTGTTTAGTTTTCAATGATCTCCTGGTTTTAGCCTCGTTTCCTAACAAGACCGGTCTACCGTTCTGCAATATCTTGCCTGGCTGATGGTGGTTGTGGCCACTCATTCTTCTCTGGACTCACAAATTATTTTGTTACGCTTTATTTTTTCTCCTTTGTTTACTTTTGGCCAGGATCTCTAGAGGTTGTTTGCTGTTTTTATTCCATCTTGGTCCAAGAATATCGTTTTCACTTTTGGTTTGTGCGATAATGATCTGTTAGTCTCCTTAGTGATGTTGGCTCTGGTGGCCTAAACGATCTGCCCTTTTTTCGAATGGTTTTCCTTGTGAAATTTGAGACAATAGCCCAATTCAATTCATGGTATATTGACTTGCGAATGCCACCAAGAGGTGTTTGTTTCTTTGGAAAATAAGTCGCAAATTATTTGTGACCGTAATTAGTTTGTATTGGATATTTGCGGTTTTATGGTTGGATGAACGAAAAACAAACTCAGTCAGAAAGAGAGAGAGAGAGAGGCAGTGAGGTGTAGCTGTGTAATCGGCTTCTTCAAATTAATAATTGTTTGTCTTTTGTGGCAAAGTGGGCGACAAATTTTTAACACCTTTATCGATAAATAAAAAGTCAATTATTTTCGGTTTTCAGGCAGGATCGATATGGATGTAGGACAATAATGGAAGATATATTTAGAATTCGATGGAGAGATATGTCTACTTAGAGATGTTTAATATTACAAGTAAAATATCCTATACTACAATTCTATGTCAGATAAGGTATAGTGGCAGCCAGATATTTCAGGCGTACTTAGACCATTTGTGGTAGAACAGAGTGCTGCTCCCTTGTTATTTCCATGACAAGGGAGAAGCTTTGAAACACTCAGAAATGTCATCAGAATTACTGGGAGGGGATAATCCCCGCTGAAAAACTTTTTGGTGTTTGGTCGAAACTGAGATTGAAGGCGGGCATGCTAACCACTGCACTAGAGGTGTGCGCGTGACAGAAATTTTACTCACACTAACGCACATTCACGAAGCAAGATGCTTAGTCACGCACGCTCACGCACGATACGTGTGGTAGGCAATCCAACTCACGCACATTCACGAAATGAAAACCAGTACTCACGCACGAACTACTTTAAAAGACTCACGCTCCCGCACGATTCACGGCAATTCACGTGATTCACGATAAATACACGAGATTCACGACATTTTCCAAACGGAAATCAGCAAAGGTAACAAAATTAAAAAATAGAATATAAATTAACTTCAGTTAAAGGTGAGTATTAAGTTCGAGTTTAGCCGCTAAAATCGCTAAAGTGAAAACTAAATAAGTAAGAAAAATGCATGAAATTATAGATATTTGTTGCAAATTTTATTATAACTTGATGGGGAAAAGCCCAAAGCAAAATATCACAAAGTTTGTATTCCTTAAAATGGATTATTAAAGAAAAGTAATCGTGAAAAAATTACGTTTTTAGCTGCTAAAATCGAACTTAATACCCACCTTAACATACGAGTATGAATTAAATCTTGATTTTTTCGTGGGCGTGATTTTGCAGAAATTGTATTCATGCACATTTACGAATGGATTTTATTTCTCACTCACGACATATTTATTTTAATTCCATTCACGAGAGTTGCTTTGGATATTGTTCACGGCTCACGTGATTCACGCGTGTCACGAGAATTTCGTGTGACACGCACACCTCTACATTACACCACGGTGGCTCCCTACTACAACACTATCAGCACCATTTGTTACAAGACTTTTGTAAATGACTTAATTAAGATATTTTTATATCCGTCTCTATAGGATGGTGATGAAGGCATAAAAATTTGACATTCCGTCAAAAGATCGATTTCCACCATATAAAGTTTATATTTTCTGGATCATGTCCGTCTGCTCGATTTTGGTGCTTTCAATTGCGACCGCACGTTATGACTTCCCTTGGGCCGGTCACATCGCCCAATTTTAGTTTGTGCTTTATGTTCACCCTCATCGCAGTGCATGAACTGGTCAGCTTTATTGAAAGCTCGCTATCTGTCAAAGAATACACAATCGTGGCGTTTCTAGACATCGAAGGGGCGTTCAATAATGTCCATCCGAGCTCGATATTAAATGGACTGACAACTCTGAATGTTGATCCAGGTATACTTAGGCTGTTAGACGAACTTCTAATAAAGAGACGTATTTCAGCCACACTAGGGCAAGCAAACATACAAAGGTATGTGAACAGAGGCACTCCCCAAGGAGGAGTTCTATCACCTCTTCTTTGGAATGTTGCTATAAACAACCTTCTGGTTTCTCTAGAAAAAGAAAGGATAAAAGTGGTGGCATACGCAGATGATGTGGCACTAGCAGTCAGGGGAAAATTCCCATCCACAATCAGAGATATTATACAGAGAGCTCTCCGGATGACTGAGAAATGGGCGAAAGATAATGGTCTTGGTGTAAATCCAGCAAAGACAGAAATAGTCATGTACTGCAAAGATCGCAAAACTCTCACGGTTAGGCCCATTTCCTTAGGGGGTACTGAAATTCCCTTTGGTGAGTGTGCAAAATACCTTGGCGTTATTTTGGACAGGAAGCTGAATTTTAGGCTTAATATTGAAGAGAGGGCGAGAAAAGCCACGGTAACTTTGTACTCGTGCAAAAAGGCAATAGGGAAAAAGTGGGGACTAAGACCAAAAATTGTGCATTGGCTATACACGGCAGTGGTTAGACCTATAATGCTATATGGTGTTGTAGTTTGGTGGCCGGCACTTCTGAAACCGACTTGTTTAGATAAAGTTCAGCGTATGGCGAGCTTATGTAACTCAGGCGCATTTAGTAAGACAGGAACAGACTCCCTTAATGTCATGCTACATCTATTGCCTTTAGACATTTTGGCCAAACAGTCAGCTGCAACAACGGCTGTGCGGTTGCGCGAGCTATCGCTGTGGTCGGAAAAAATGTACGGTCATAGTTCGGTCCTCAAAGTAATGCCAGATGTGCCTAACGTAGTGGATTACACCCTGGCAAAACCACTTTTCGACAAAAAGTTTGAAACTCTAATTCCCAACAGTGAGGCGTGGTGTACACAGACCCCGGGGAATAAAAGATATATAGATTTCTATACTGATGGCTCCAAATTGTATGGACAAGTGGGGTTCGGAGTATATTCTAAAGATCTGGAAATTCGAATAGCGAAAAGATTAATAATATATACTCAGACAGTCAACCTGCAATAAAATCCTTGGACTCTGTGTTCCTTAACTCAAAAACGGCCATAGACTGCCGCAAATCTCTCAACGAGATGGCTGAGCAGTACAATATTCACCTAATATGGGTGCCTGGTCATAGGAACATACCGGGGAACTGTGAAGCAGATGTGTTAGCAAGGCTAGGAACTACCTTACAGATTCCAGGGGAACTAGAATCTGTTGGTATGCCTCTGGCCACCTGCAAGCTCTTACTGCGTGAGAAGGCTGTTATGATGGCCAATATTCGATGGGAAAATTGCAAGGGTTGTAACGACACCAAGCAAATATGGCCCCATTTAAACTTAAACCTCACACTAGATATGCTAGTGTTCTCAAGGCGTCAGATAGCACTCCTAATATCTGCTATAACGGGTCGCTGCCTGATAGGCGAATTGGCAAAAACTATAGGTGCGAAGTATAATGACTATTGTATAAGCTGTCATGACGTGGAGGAAAAGGAATCAATTAAACACCTCTTGTGTGAGTGTCCTGCTTTTTGTGTAAGGCGTAAGCGAATTTTAGGAGCATATAGCTTTAGATTACTGGCTGACCTGGAAAACGTTAACTTAAGCAGTTTGTTAATGTTTTTGGAGTTGGTTCCACAAAAGTAAATAATAGAGAAGGTTCAGTGGTTAAGACTAGAAGTGCCCATATGTAATAGGTACTTTTAGTTAAATGTGGTATCACAATGGACTGAATAGTCTAAGTGAGCCTGAAATTTAATCGGGCTGCCACTTTAACCTAACCTAACCTAACCTCATCGCAGTCATAAGCCCCATAAACAAATGTGGGTGTTATGACCGTTTGAATATAAAAAATATTTTAAAATAACAAAATATATATTTTTAAATATTTCAAAAGCTATATATGATTACTTCATCTATCCATTATTTTTATACCCACCACCATAGAATGGTGACGGGGGTATAATAAGTTTGTCATTCCGTTTGTAACACATCGAAATATCGATTTCCGACTATATAAAGTATATATATTCTTGATCAGGGAGAAATTCTAAGACGATATAACGATGTCCGTCTGTCCGTCTGTCTGTCTGTCTGTCTGTCTGTCTGTTGTAATCACGCTACAGTCTTCAATAATGAAGTAATCGTGCTGAAATTTTGCACAAGCTCGTCTTTTGTCTGCAGGCAGGTCAAGTTCGAAGATGGGCTATATCGGTCCAGGTTTTCATATAGTCCCCATATAAACCGACCTCCCGATTTGGGGTCTTGGGCTTATAGAAATCGTAGTTTTTATCCAATTTGCCTGAAATTTGAAATCTGGAGGTATTGTAGGACCACAAATACGTGTGCCAAAAATTGTGAGTATCGGTCCATATTTTGGTATAGCCCCCATATAGACCGATCTCCCGATTTTACTTCTTGGGCTTATAGAAAACGCAGTTTTTATTCAATTTACCTGAAATTGGAAATCTAGAGGTACTGTAGGACTACAAATACGTGTGCCAAAAATTGTGAGTATCGGTCCATATTTTGGTATAGCCCCCATATAGACCGATCTCCCGATTTTACTTCTTGGGCTTATAGAAACCGCAGTTTTTATTCAATTTATCTGAAATTAGAAATTTAGAGGTATTGTAGAACCACAAATATGTGCGCCAAAAATTGTGAGTATCGGTCTATATTTTGGTATAGCCCCCATATAGACCGATCTCCCGATTTGGGGTCTTGGGCTTATAGAAACCGTAGTTTTTATCCAATTTGTCTGAAATTGGAAATCTAGAGGTATTTTAGGACCATAAAGAGATGTGCCGAAAATGGTGAGTATCGGTCCATATTTTGGTATAGCCCCAATATAGATCGATTTCCCAATTTTACTTCTTGGGCTTCTAGAATCCGAAGTTTTTATCCTATTTGCCTGAAATTTGAAATCTAGAGGTATTTTCGGGTCACAAAGAGGTGTGCCGAAAATGGTGAGTATCGGTCCATATTTTTGTATAGCCCCCATAAGAACGATCTCCCGATTTAACTCCTTGGGTTTCTAGAAACCGTAGTTTTTATCTGATATGCCTGAAATTGTAAATATTCTGGTATTTTAGGCTCACAAAAACGTGTATCGGATTAAATTTTTATCGGTCCATTTGTTAATGCCTCCATATAGACCGACTTCACTTCTTGAGGGTGTAGAAGGCGCACTGATCATGAAAATTGCTTGAAACTCAATGCAAAAATTTCCAGATTATACTTCTACAGATTTAAGATTTCAAATCAAGACGTTATTTTAAAGGGTGATTCTTTTGAGGTTAGGATTTTCATGCATTAGTATTTGACAGATCACGTGGGATTTCAGACATGGTGTCAAAGAGAAAGATGCTCAGTATTCTTTGACATTTCATCATGAATAGACTTACTAACGAGCAACGCTTGCAAATCATTGAATTTTATTACCAAAATCAGTGGTAGAAAATCCGCTTTTTTATCGACAAATTTTGTTCAGCGATGAGGCTCATTTCTGGTTGAATGGCTACGTAAATAAGCAAAATTGCCGCATTTGGAGTGAAGAGCAACCAGAAGCCGTTCAAGAACTGCCCATGCATCCCGAAAAATGCACTGTTTGGTGTGGTTTGTACGCTGGTGGAATCATTGGACCGTATTTTTTCAAAGATGCTGTTGGACGCAACGTTACGGTGAATGGCGATCGCTATCGTTCGATGCTAACAAACTTTTTGTTGCCAAAAATGGAAGAACTGAACTTGGTTGACATGTGGTTTCAACAAGATGGCGCTACATGCCACACAGCTCGCGATTCTATGGCCATTTTGAGGGAAAACTTCGGAGAACAATTCATCTCAAGAAATGGACCGGTAAGTTGGCCACCAAGATCATGCGATTTGACGCCTTTAGACTATTTTTTGTGGGGCTACGTCAAGTCTAAAGTCTACAGAAATAAGCCAGCAACTATTCCAGCTTTGGAAGACAACATTTCCGAAGAAATTCGGGCTATTCCGGCCGAAATGCTCGAAAAAGTTGCCCAAAATTGGACTTTCCGAATGGACCACCTAAGACGCAGCCGCGGTCAACATTTAAATGAAATTATCTTCAAAAAGTAAATGTCATGGACCAATCTAACGTTTCAAATAAAGAACCGATGAGATTTTGCAAATTTTATGCGTTTTCTTTAAAAAAAAAGTTATCAAGCTCTTAACAAATCACCCTTTATAATATTCTTGCACACTTATAAGAGATGTTAATGATTCCTCTAAAACTCAAACAAAAATGGTTCTTATAAATCCAGAATCTGATATAGTCCTCATAGGTGAAATCTTTAAATTTATCTTCGGGAAGTGTCCTTAAGTCCTCAAGCCCTCCTGAAATTTCAAAGGAAACCCTAATATTTGGTTCATGGTGGTGGGTATTTAAGATTCGGCCCGGCCGAACTTACTGCTGTATATACTTGTTTTAAAATATTTATTGACAAATATCGAATCCTGCTTTTATTTCATATACTGGAAGAAGATATAAAACTAGCATATCTTGGCTTCATCGTTTATTTTAATTGTTTTTGGCTGGATCAGAATTTTTGACCCTTTTTCTTCTCAGCGTACGACAGATATTGAAAAGAGGCTAAAATGGCACTACGAAGACCTATTTCGCCCGTGAAATAGGTCGGTTTAAGCTCAAAGACATTTCACGTTATATATTGAAACTTGAAAATTGCGAAAATGATAATTTTTTCTTTTGAATAAACCAGACAAATGCTGAATTGAAAATTATGCGTTTTGCTGCTGATGGGTACGTGAAAAAACCGTGTGCGTGTTTTATTTCAAGTACCCATCAGCAGCATATCGATCATCTCATCTCCTTAAATTTTTAATGTTTAGAACAAGATAATAAAACAAAAATTGCAAGAATGTGAGGATGAACTGAATGTGATGAATTTAAAAAAAGATTCGCGCGCGCGATTTGGAGAGAGATGAGATGATCGACGTGCTGCTGATGGAGACTTCAAATTATTCGAAGGGCGACCGGACATATCCCGTTGGGGGATATGTCCGGTCGCCCTTTCAATAGTGTAGCTTGACCTGCTTGCAGACTCCTTTTTATTCTATAATCAGTTCAAGTTCGAAGATGGACTATATCGGTCGATGTTTAGTCCCCACATAAATCGATCCGACACGGTGACTTCTATTCGCAGCTATTTTTGTCCGATCCGCTTGAAATTTGAAATCTAGACGTATTCTAAGTTCACAAAATCGGTTTATGTGGTCGATTGTTTTGATATAGCCCCCATTTTAAAACTATCCCCCAATTGATATCTTGATTATGCAGTTGACGAAGTTCACCACTGTGGTATCATAATGGACTGAATAGTCTAAGTGAGCCTGATACATAGGGCTGCCACATAACCTAACCTAACCTAACCTAACCATGCAGGTGACGATATTTTAAACCGTCTAGAAGCATTTTAAGTTTATAAAAATCTATGTAGCCCAATGTCTTGATGTAGCCTTCTTATTAACCGATCCCCTGGTTTGACTTTTTGCGCATCACGACGCAGCTATTTTAGTCTAATTTTCTTAAAATTGGAAATCTAGAAGTATTTTAAGTCCGTGAAGAACTATGCCAAATTTGGTTTTTATGGTCCATGTTTTTGCGTCCCGATTTGAATTATTGAGGGCGTAGAAGCTTATTTGCTGATAAAGAGTTAATATAGGACCATATTTTGGTATATTCAAAACCTGATTGAGCAACCTAAATTTATTTTATTTATTTATTTCCATTTATTTAAGTAATTCAAAGCCTTTACAGGACCAATTTAACGAATTACAATATACTACTCTAACGGACATTACAATATTATATAAAAAAGTAAGGAAAGTCTAAAGTCGGGCGGGGCCGACTATATTATACCCTGCACCACTTGGTAGATCTAAATTTTCGATACCATATCACATCCGTCAAATGTGTTGGGGGCTATATAAAAAGGTTTGTCCCAAATACATACATTTAAATATCACTCGATCTGGACAGAATTTGATAGACTTCTACAAAATCTATAGACTCAAAATTTAAGTTGGCTAATGCACTAGAGTGGAACACAATTTTTGTAAAAAAAAAATATGGGAAACGTTAGAATCTGAAGCAATTTTAAGGAAACTTCGCAAAAGTTTATTTATGATTTATCGCTCGATATATATGTATTAGAAGTTTAGCAAAATGAGAGTCATTTTTACAACTTTTCGACTAAGCAGTGGCGATTTTACAAGGAAAATGTTGGTATTTTGACCATTTTTGTCGAAATCAGAAAAACATATATATGGGAGCTATATCTAAATCTGAACCGATTTCAACCAAATTTGGCACGCATAGCTACAATGCTAATCCTACTCCCTGTGCAACTAAATCGGAGCAAAAAATTGGCCTCTGTGGTCATATGAGTATAAATCGGGCGAAAGCTATATATGGGAGCTATATCTAAATCTGACCCGATTTCACCCAAATTTGGCACGCATAGCTGCAATGCTAATTCTACTCCCTGTGAAAAATTTCAACTAAATCGGAGTTAAAAATTGGCCTCTGTGGTCATATGAGTGTAAATCAGGCGAAAGCTATATATGGGAGCTTTACCTAAATCTGAACCGATTTCAACCACATTTGGCACGCATAACTACAATGCTAATTCTACTCCCTGTGCAAAATGTCAACTAAATCGGAGTTAAAAATTGGCCTCTGTGGTCATATGAGTGTAAATCGGACGAAAGCTATATATGGGAGATATATCTAAATCTGAACCGATTTCAACCAAATTTAGCACGCATAGCTACAACGCAAATTCTACTCCCTGTGCAAAATTTCAACTAAATCGGAGCAAAAAATTGGCCTCTGTGGTCATATGAGTGTAAATCGGGCGAAAGCTATATATGGGAGCTATATCTAAATCTGAACCGATTTCAACCAAATTTGGCACGCATAGCTACAATGATAATTCTACTCCCTGTGCTAAATTTCAACTAAATCGGAGTTAGAAATTGGCCTCTGTTGTCATATGAGTGTAAATCGGGCGAAAGCTATATATGGGAGCTATATCTAAATTTGAACCGATTTCAACCAAATTTGGCACGCATAGCAAGAATCCTAATTCTACTCCATGTGCAAAATTTCAACCAAATTGGGCCAAAACTCTGGCTATTAGAACCATATTAGACCATATCGGGCGAAAGATATATATGGGAGCTATATCTAAATCAAAACCGATTTTAATCAAACTTTGCCCTGTGCTAAATTTCAACTAAATCGGAGATAGAAATTGGCCTCTGTTGTCATATGAGTGTAAATCGGGCGAAAGCTATATATGGGAGCTATATCTAAATTTGAACCGATTTCAACCAAATTTGGCACGCATAGCAAGAATCCTAATTCTACTCCATGTGCAAAATTTCAACCAAATTGGGCCAAAACTCTGGCTATTAGAACCATATTAGACCATATCGGGCGAAAGATATATATGGGAGCTATATCTAAATCAAAACCGATTTTAATCAAACTTTGCACACTGAACTGCACTACTAATTGTACTCCTAGTGCAAAATTTCAAACAAATTGGGCCAAAACTCTGGCTTCTAGGACCATGTTAGTCCATATCGGGCGAAAGATATATATGGGAGCTATATCTAAATCTGAATCAATTTCAACCAAAATCAATAGAGTTCTATTCTGACCCAAATTAGGAACATGTGCCAAATTTGAAGGCGATTGAACTTAAATTGCGACCTAGACTTTGATCACAAAAATGTGTTCACAGACAGACGAACGGACGGACATGGTTATATCGACTCAGGGACCCACCCTGAGCTTTATGCCAAAGACACCATGTGTCTATCTCGTCTTCTTCTGGGTGTTACAAACATATGCACTAACTTATAATACCCTCTTCCACACTGTGGCGCAGGGTATAAAAATGTGATCTTCACTTGAAATGATCTCAATGATCTGGTTGAGTTTTTTCATAATATTTGCAATAAATTTCGTAATTGCTATCGGTCCATGTTAGGGCATAGTCCCATTTAGACTGATTTCCCGATATTCATCTTCAGCGTCAGGATGAGGCTTCTTCGTCTCATGGACCAAATATAAGTTTATAATCAAATAGACGATTTTTTATAGGTGCGATGCATTCCGTCTTTCTCCTTCAGATGCACGTCGATAAGATTGCAAACAATTCGAGATCTAAAGTAATTCGTCATATTGATGACACAGAACTTTAATTATGTCTCAGCTTCATCGCATGTTTTATTAAAAAATGTGCCATTAAAATTCGAAAAACTTTAGTATGGAGCCATTTGTTTCTTTCGCATGGATGAGCTTAGAATCTATTGACCAGTATCATTCCCCTCGTCCGTTTTATTCGATATATAGACAAAATTCGAAATAGACAAAATATTTCGCAACTTTTACAGTCTGTTCGAGCCTACTCGTCTGTTGAACCACCAGCTTCAAATGATTTCTATGTATTCTAGGTTAGACTTAAGGGCGTTTAAGTTAGAAAGGGGTGAATCATTTACACTCGATGTCATCGACAACACATACACCTCCCAAGTAAAAATCCTCTGTTCAACAACTTTTTGTTGTTTGCTATGAAACGGCTATGACTTCAAACGCTGACTTGCTTGGCTGAAAACATGCTGATGATGGCAGTGGACAAATATTGATCATGTCGAGAGTTAAAAATCTGGGTAAATAAAAAAAAAAAACAAAATATCAGCATCACAATGGCAAATAAATGACAAAATAAACAGACACCTTTTTTTTAGTTCTTTTCACTCATATCCAAATTTGAAACGAAAAAAAAAACAAAAATAAAAGCGAAGTAAAATAAAAAATAACAACCATCGATAAACGTTGACAAAAGTAGAAGCAACAAATAATGATTATGGATGTCTGGTGGTGTTGCATACCACCTATGTTAGGGCTAAAGCTCCAGCATTGTCATCGCCATCTCGGCTCATGCCAAAAGTTAATAATAGATCATGATACAATCGACCAAGACCAAAAAGACAATTACCCGGGCTGTTACACCCTGAGTTTCATGACCAACACCTCTATCTTTTGGTGGCGACGATGATTCTGGCTGGTAATGATGAGTTTGTCGATATGCTCAATATGGAGTTGGAAGAGAATAAAAAAAGGTCAACTAAGAATTGGTGAAACGACTCACTGACTGACTGAAGCGGACGAATGGATGGATAGGAATTGGAAATGTGCGTAAAACGAGTACCCAAACTGTCTGCACTGATCGGTGTAAATAAACAAATCTTCGTTAACAAGTGCGATTTAATGGGAATTTTTATGGTGTGGATGCTTAGTTTTGGTAATGCTAATGAAGGGTGTTATCCAGTGGCGTGATTGAAGATGCTTCGTATGTATTGGAGAGGTGCCAGAGAGCACATTAAAGCCTTCATCACTCTATCACAAATTGGTTTCGATTTTATGTTTTAAGCTTATCTGAATCAAATTGCCGTTTCTTATATATGATATCCTTATAGGGATATCAAAAGATGAGAAGCTGAAGCAAGTGAAACAAAATCTAAACTAGAGACTAACGAATTTCCCAATTGTCGTTATCGTTCCTCCATTACTAACAAATAAAACTCGAGTCTAGTTTTATAAAAATAAGATTTTATTTGTCTCTAAAGATAATTAACAAGAGCAGGTGCGAAAACGTATAACACCAAAATGTCCCACCTTTGTTTTAAGAATTCCTTAGCCAACAAACAAAAGAACATTCAACACAACAATGCCAGTTAACACCACAAATCCATGAATGGAGTGTGCCAATGATTCTCTGGTAGACCATTGAGTGATCTCTAAAGCCACTAAATCATTTCGTCATTATTGCCAACGAATTTTGAAGAATCAATGGCACACTAGTGAGAACAGAAATTCAATTGAAAAACTAGGGCGTCTCCCTGTAAATGGACGATGCAAACACCTCTTGCTTTGTGTTATTTACAAAAATCATAATGACTTTGGTTTCCTTTGCCATCATCAATCCCTGGAACAGGTGTTAATTTGTTGTGGATAAACACACACCCAGACCCCTATGGATCAATTTAAGTCCTCTTGGACTCTCTGACTATTCTGGCATTATTTGGTCTTTGTGTCTAATTGCATTTCTTCAGAAGCTTTGATTTTTATATTTATTTGTGAATTCATCGGAAGTTTATGGGAGAACTGTTACTTTTGGTACCTAGGAAAGTTGCAATGGAATTTAGTGGAATTTTTTGTAGATGGTGGCATTGTATTAACTAACTAAAAATGGATATTTGAAATGAGAGCGGCGGTAAAGTCAGTTCTAAGAATTTCCGTCGCAAACGAAGCTCTATTACACGCAGAGAAGGAATATGATCACCTCAACCATGTTTCAAGAGCAAAATGTTATTTTTGGATGGTGACCATGTAACATGTTTATGGCAAAAATGTTCTTTTCTCGCCAAAAAATAATATGCTTGTCGAAATCAGACACATAATCTCCGAGAAAAGAACATGGTTGCGACAAAAATGTTACGTGGTCACCATTCAAAAATAACATTTTGCTCTTGAAACATGGTTGAGGTGATCATATTCCTTCTCTGGGTGTAGTTATTGCTCATGGTATATGGAAGCTTTGTAGTGGATTTTACGTCATTTGCTCTATCTTACACCTCCCATCAGTCATGCACTTGATCGGCGATGAAGGAATAATTGCAATTATTCTCTTAAACAAGTAAAACGCATTTCATCGTTGTCAAATACGCCGTTTTTTGATTACCCACACCAGGTTTTTCGAAAACAATTGCCAGAAACGATCTCACACAAATTCACGATCATGCATTGACAGACTCATGATTCAAGTACTTCGCAATAGCGGACCCAACAGTCATTTCAAAAACATCGACTTCGTACAACAGGAACAGCCATGAAACCATTTCAGACACGTATCTGGACTACACCCAACGATAGTGCTCCGAAGAATGTGGGAACTGTTCCGAAGACCTGAAATGTGATGGCAACCATTTTCTGGTATTCATATGGTGGAAGTCCATCGAACTCCCAGAAATGGGTAAAAGGATTGCAAGCGACGGTTCGCACCTATTCGATACTGAAAATGTACCAAAGAATCATCTCACTCCGCCAGATCTACACTAAGGACTATGGAAATTTGCTTTAGCCTGCAATGAAACATATGTTTAGTTAGGCTTGTGGAGATTGATACCTCGAATTTTCTTTTCAATAACTTAATAATACAAATACCTTAATCTTCATGTCCAATAAGCACGTCTTAGGTTAGGTTAGGTTAGGTGGCAGCCCGATGTATCAGGCACACTTAGACTATTCAGTCCATTGTGATATCACATTGGTGAACTTCTCTCTTATCACTGAGTGCTGCCCGATTCTATGTTAAGCTCAATGACAAGGGACCTCCTTTTTATAGCCGAGTTCGAACGGCGTTCCACATTGCTGTGAAACCACTTAGAGAAGCTTTGAAACCCTCAGAAATGTCACCAGCATTACTGATGTGGGATAATCCACCGTTGTTCGGAACCATTGCACCACGCTGGCTCCCTAATAAGCACGTCTTACAATGGTAATTAAATGTAAAATAACTAATTGAAGCAGGCTGGTGATATCAGACACACATAAAAATAGTTCTCTTTAAAAAAATTTAGTATCACAACGTAAAAACGTCACTGGCCTGGCACAAAAAGGATTGGAATAAGGACGGGTTAAAAAAACAAATTGTAGAAACGCGGGACAAAGTATATTGAGCTTAAAGGAGATTTGAAGCAAAAGTAAAACTCTATAATTTTTTTTTTGTTTTTCCCTGTCAGCATTTTGCTGGATTACTAAGTTCGTAACCACGAACCCAATTTTCATTGCCAAACCAAAACGTTATTTATTTTGGATGCATGTAGATATGCCTTAAAACTAACAGAAAAATGTTTCAGTAATTAAGTGACAGATTTCCCTAGACAATTACCGAAATCGTCCACATTATTGCTTTAAAGCGTTCATTCATTCAGGCCGTTCACATACCCTTCTCATGGTATTGTAGCTGGGACTAATATGACCGCAAAATAAGGTGCCAAATGTCCTCGGTTAGTTTAAAAGCCGACACAAATGAACTTTTATTACAGGACACCTCGTAAAATGGCAATAACATACGACTGAGGGAGGAGGCTGAGGAAAAACCTCTCATACGCAACCACTCTCGATACACACACACACACACGAAGACCCACTCATATGTATATCCTGTAGCAGTTGTTCACATGCAAAAATCATTATTTTGAGGATAACACAACCACAAAACATGGTCCTGGGGAATTCAGTGTGGCCTTCCTCTACACCATGCGAGAGGGAGATTGTTGGTTAATGGATGGTGTATGGAGACACAGGATGATTATAGTCCATTGTCTGTGTATTTGATATGTGTGTGGCGGCAACAAAAGGGTTAACTATGTTACGCATCTGCCTTTTGCATCGATATTTAGATCCCCAAAGGGCTGTTCAGAGAGTCTCGTGTACAACACTTTTAGTCGCTTCCCCCGTTTCACTTCGAATTGGGAAAAAGGTTAAAATAACAATTGCAATTTTTATGGCAAAAAGTATGTGTAAAATTGTAATGTCGCAAGCAAATCATTGCCGAACAACCTCAGAATAACCACTAACCTGTCAATGGAGTGGCACAGTCAGCGAATTTTGCCATTTTGGATATTCAGTTTGGGTAACGATGCCTCCAAAATGTGCTCTATTGACTATCTCGAAGCGAATTGGTGTACCGGAGACAATTTATTTTTGATTACATTCTGTTGGAGTTGGAGTGGATGAATGCCACGTAGGTGGAGGAGCTTCATTTTCTTGTATGCAGATAAGAGGTGTTTCCTGACGATTGAAGTTCAAAAAGTTTTTTTTTTTTTTTTGGCTTTTTTTGAGGTTTACGATTGAAGCAGCAATGTTTATCAAGTTTTCGGAACACAACATCAACTTTGTATGATGGATGTTGTTGCCAATGAGAAAATGATTTAGTGCGTGGAAGACGAATATGGAGGATACTACACTTTATTAGGTTAGGTTAGGTGGCAGCCCGATGTATCAGGCTCACTTAGACTATTCAGTCCATTGTGATACCACATTGGTGAACTTCTCTCTTATCACTGAGCGCTGCCCGATTCCATGTTAAGCTCAATGATAAGGGACCTCCTTTTTATAGCCGAGTCCGAACGGCGTCCCACATAGCAGTGAAACCACTTAGAGAAGCTTTGAAATCCTCAGAAATGTCACCAGCATTACTAAGGTGGGATAATCCACCGCTGGAAAACTTTTTGGTGTCCGGTCGAAGCAGGAATCGAATCCACGACCTTGTGTATGCAAGGCGGGCATGCTACCCATTGCACCACGGTGGCTTCCTACACTTTATTAAAAAACAATTGGAAGGTGTTCCACAAACATTTATGTACAAATCCTAGAAACCAGGGCTGTGGAGCCGGAGTCGGTGTCGGAGTCTGAAGATTTTGCTGGAGTCGGAGTCGTAAAAATTTTGCTCGAATCCGACTCCGGCTAAACCAAATTTTTTAAAACACTTCACACTAAGCAAGTTTTTACGCAAATTAGTTTCCATTGCGTTATTCATTTGATCAATGTACAGCATGATTGTAAATGAAAATCAACTTCCAATTACGGCTATCTTTTGATGTTTCCTTGAATGTTAGACTAGCAGATCGATCCATTTTAATACCCGAAATTATTATTTTTTTTTTAATTTTATTTTAAGGACATATACATATGTGGAATATTGACAGAATATTTTTTCAAAGTTGCTTTTTATAGAAAATTTTGTCAAAATGTTATTTCTATAAAAAGTTTTGTCAAAATTTTATTTCAATAAAAAATTTATTCAAAATTTTTTTACTATAGAAATATTTTTTTCTATAGAAAATTTAGTCAAAATTTTATTTCTATAGAAAATTGAGTCAAAATTTTGTTTCTATAGAATATTTTGCAAAATTTTATTTCTATAGAAAACTTTGCAAAAGTTTGTTTGTTACACATTTTTTTTTAAATTTTATTTCTATTGCTATTTTATTTCTATGAAAATTTAAGTCAAAATTTTATTTCTATAGAAAATTTTGCCAAAATTTTATAGCAATAGATTGTTTATTAGAAAATTTGGTCAAAATTTTATTTCTATAGAAAATGTTGCCAAAATTTTATAGTAATAAATTTTTTTATTAGAAAATTTTGTCAAAATTTAATTTCTATAGAAAATTTAGTCAATATTTTGTTTCTGTAGAATATTTTGCAGAATTTTATTTACTACACAAAAATTTTTCTAAAATTTTATTTTTATTGATAATTTTTTCAAAATTTTATTTCTATAAGAAAAAATTGTCAAATTTTATTTCTATAGCAAATTTTCTCAAAATTTTTTTTCTTACTGATGCTCACTGCTATAATAAAATTTAGTCAAAATTTTATTTCTATATAACATTTAGTCAAAATTTTATTTCTCATTCATTTTTTTTTAATTGTATTTCTATTGGTAACTTTTTCAAACTTATATTTCTATAAAAATTTTTGCCAAATTTTATTGCTATAA
Organism: Haematobia irritans; assembly: GCF_050003625.1. Taxonomy (NCBI): domain Eukaryota; kingdom Metazoa; phylum Arthropoda; class Insecta; order Diptera; family Muscidae; genus Haematobia; species Haematobia irritans. The sequence goes on along the minus strand of NC_134400.1, from coordinate 224,128,368 downwards.
AAATTTTATTCAAAATTATATTTCTATATATTTGGTCAAAATTTGATTTCTATAAAAAATTTTGCCAAAATTTTATTTCTATAGAAAATTTAGTCAAAATTTTATTTCTATAGAAAATTGAGTCAAAATTTTGTTTCTATAGAATATTTTGCAAAATTTTATTTCTATAGAAAATTTTGCAAAAGTTTGTTTGTTACACATTTTTTTTTAATTTTATTTCTATTGATATTTTATTTCTATAAAACATTAAGTCAAAATTTTATTTCTATAGAAAATTTTGTCAAAATTTTAGCAATAGATTGTTTATTAGAAAATTTGGTCAAAATTTTATTTCTATAGAAAATGTTGCCAAAATTTTATAGTAATAAATTTTTTTATTAGAAAATTTTGTCAAAATTTAATTTCTATAGAAAATGTAGTCAATATTTTGTTTCTGTAGAAAATTTTGCAGAATTTTATTTACTACACAAAAATTTTTCTAAAATTTTATTTTTATTGATAATTTTTTCAAAATTTTATTTCTATAAGAAAAAAATTTCAAATTTTATTTCTATAGCTAATTTTCTCAAATTTTTTTTCTTACTGATGCTCACTGCTATAAAAAATTTATTCGAAATTTTATTACTATTGAAATATATTTTTCTATATAAAATTTAGTCAAAATTTTGTTTCTATAGAATATGTTATTTTGCAAAATTTTATATCTATAGAAAATTTTGCAAAATTTTATTTGCTATATATTTTTATACCCACCACCATAGAATGGTGACGGGGGTATAATAAGTTTGTCATTCCGTTTGTAACGCATCGAAATATCGATTTCCGACTATATAAAGTATATATATTCTTGATCAGGGAGAAATTCTAAGACGATATAAGCATGTCCGTCTGTCCGTCTGTCTGTCTGTCTGTCTGTCTGTCTGTCTGTTGTAATCACGCTACAGACTTCAATAATGAAGCAATCGTGCTGAAATTTTGCACAAGCTCGTCTTTTGTCTGCAGGCAGGTCAAGTTCGAAGATGGGCTATATCGGTCCAGGTTTTGATATAGTCCCCATATAAACCGACCTCCCGATTTGGGGTCTTGGGCTTATAGAAATCGTAGTTTTTATCCAATTTGCCTGAAATTTGAAATCTGGAGGTATTTTACGACCATAAAGAGATGTGCCAAAAATGGTGAGTATCGGTCCACGTTTTAGTATAGCCCCCATATAGACCGATCTCCCGATTTTACTTCTTGGGCTTATAGAAACCGCAGTTTTTATTCAATTTGCCTGAAATTTGAAATCTAGAGGTATTGTAGGACCACAAATACGTGTGCCAAAAATTGTGAGTATCGGTCCATATTTTGGTATAGCCCCCATATAGACCGATCTCCCGATTTTACTTCTTGGGCTTATAGAAACCGCAGTTTTTATTCAATTTATCCGAAATTGGAAATCTAGAGGTATTGTAGGACCACAAATATGTGTGCCAAAAATTGTGAGTATCGGTCCATATTATGGTATAGCCCCCATATAGACCGATCTCCCGATTTTACTTCTTGGGCTTATAGAAACCGCAGTTTTTATTCAATTTACCTGAAATTGGAAATCTAGAGGTATTGTAGGACCACAAATACGTGTGCCAAAAATTGTGAGTATCGGTCCATATTATGGTATAGCCCCCATATAGACCGATCTCCCGATTTGGGGTCTTGGGCTTATAGAAACCGTAGTTTTTATCCAATTTGACTGAAATTGGAAATCTAGAGGTATTTTGGAACCATAAAGGGGTGTGCCGAAAATGGTGAGTATCGATCCATATTTTGGTATAGCCCCCATATAGACCGATTCCCCAATTTTACTTCTTGGGCTTCTAGAATCCGAAGTTTTTATCCTATTTGGTGAAATTGGAAATCTAGAGGTATTTTCGGGTCACAAAGAGGTGTGCCGAAAATGGTGAGTATCGGTCCATATTTTTGTATAGCCCCCATAAGAACGATCTCCCGATTTAACTCCTTGGGTTTCTAGAAACCGTAGGTTTTATCTGATATGCCTGAAATTGTAAATATTCTGGTATTTTAGGCTCACAAAAACGTGTATCGGATTAAGTTTTTATCGGTCCACTTGGTAATGCCTCCATATAGACCGACTTCACTTCTTGAGGGTGTAGAAGGCGCACTGATCATGAAAATTGCTTGAAACTCAATGTAAAATTTCCAGATTTTACTTCTACAGATTTAAGATTTCAAATGAAGACGTTATTTTATAATTTTCTTGCACACTTACAAGAGATGTTAATGATTCCTCTAAACCTCAAACAAAAATGGTTCTTATAAATCCAGAATCTGATATAGTCCTCATAGGTGAAATCTTTAAATTTATCTTGGTGTTGTGTCCTCAAGTCCTCAAGCCCTCCTGAAATTTCAAAGGAAACCCTAATATTTGGTTCATGGTGGTGGGTATTTAAGATTCGGCCCGGCCGAACTTACTGCTGTATATACTTGTTTTTAATTGTATTTCTATTGGTAACTTTTTCAAACTTATATTTCTATAAAAATTTTTGCCAAATTTTATTTCTATAAAAATTTTATTCAACATTTTATTTCTATATATTTGGTCAAAATTTGATTTCTATAAAAAATTTTGCCAAAATTTTATTTCTATAGAAAATTTAGTCAAAATTTTGTTTCTGTAGAAAATTTTGCAAAATTTTATTTACTAGACAAACATTTTTCCAAAATTGTATGCTCACTGATGCTCACTGCTAAGTCGAAAACTTGTAGAAATTACTCAAATTTTCAAAATTTTCAATGAATGAATCATAAATGCATTTTTGCGAAATTGTCTAAAAAATTATAAATATTTCCCAAATATTGCCCGAGATTTTGTAGAAGTCTGATTTGAGATTTTATCAAAATGTAGATCTAAATACAAAGTTGTGCAGAGTATATTATAATCGGCCCGCCCGACTTTAGACTTTCCTTGCATTTTTAGTTTTTGTTAAAATTGTTTTACGTCCCATAACGTTAGATTTAAATTTAAAGTACCTAGATTTTGTAGAAGTATATACAATTTTGTCTAAATCGATTCAGATTCAAATTCATGCATATGGGAATATAAACCTTTATATAGCTCGCAACAAATTTAAAGAATTTGAGATAGTATCAATAATTTTGGTCCACAAATACATATACTGTTGGTATCTTCTCATATTATGATGGGTATTTATTAGAGCATTGCATGAGAACATTCATTCATAGCACACACAACTGCACTCATGAAACGGTTCGAGAAGACTGAATAATTTTCGTTGATCGAATGAATAGAATGAGAACACTGGCTTGATCGAATCGGTTCGAATGAAAGTAAATGTATGAATGAGACATGGTTTGAATCACACCCAATAATTCAGTATCGAGTGAATGTTGTTGTGACGTCACATGATTGAAGTTGTGCATTAGTTTCCATTCTCGGTCGCAAGCAAACATTCGATTGCATTTGGTAAAACGGGATAATCGAGAATACTCGAACATTTAGCGGGAGTTTCGGGAATTTGCAAAGTTCTCGAGTATGTTATGACAAAAAATGGATTCATGCTTAATGAGAAAAGAAGTCATACAGTTTGTGTTTCTTTAGATATAAGTGTGTAAATAATAGTTAAGCTTATTGACGATAAAATGAGTAATTCTAACAAGGTAAATGTTTAAATTTGTTATGTTTTTATATGTAAATAGCAAAAGTAAATTTATTTTTGTATTTTTTGTCTGTTTTTTATACCATCCACCATAGGAAGGGGGTATATTAAGTTTGTCATTCCGTTTGTAATACATCGAAATATTGCTCTAAGACCCCCATAAAGTATGTATATTCTGGGCCGCGGTGAAATTCTGAGTCGATCTACGCATGTCCGTCCGACCGTCTGTTGAAATCACGTTAACTTCCGAACGAAACAAGCTATCGACTTGAAACTTGGCATAAGTAGTTGTCATTGATGTAGGTCGGATGGTATTGCAAGCGGGCCATATTTTATCAAAATTTTATTTGTATAGAAAATTTTATCAACATTGTATTTGTATAGAAAATTTTATCAAATTTTTATTTCTATAGAAAATTTTATCAAAATGTTATTTCTATAAAAAATGTTGTCATAATTTTATTTCTATAGAAAATTTTGTCAAAATTTTATTTCTATAGAAAATGTTGTTAACATCTATAAAAAAATTTATCAAAATTCTATTTCTATAGAAAATTCTATCCAAATTGTATTTCTATAGAAAATTTTGACAAAATTTAATTTCTATAGAAAATTTTGTCAAAATTTTATTTTTATAGAAAATTTTATCAACATTATATTTGTATAGTTCGGATTGAGGTCATATGAATAAAAACAGATGTTGTTTTTTTTTGAGTTGTAATTTTATTTAATATTATCCAATATTTCGAAACATCTCCGATGTTCGTCTTCAGGGAAATTTTTTTAGAAGTAAAGAACAATGAACTTATTCGCAAACGAGTAAATCTATAAAAAAAAATTTATTTCTTTAGAAAATTATTAACATTTTATTTCTATAGAAAATTTTCTCAAAATTTTATTTCTATAGAAAATTTTGTCCACATCGTATTTCTATAAAAAATTTAATCAAAATTTTATTTCTATAGAAAATTTTATCAAAAATTTTATTTCTATAGAAAATTTGGTCAAAATTTTATTTCTCTAGAAAATTTTATCAACATTTTATTTCTATAAAAAATTTTGTGAAAATTTTATTTCAATAGAAAATTTTGTCGACATTTTATTTCTATGGAAAATTTTGTCAAAATTTTATTTCTATAGAAAAAGGAAAAATGTTTTATTTCCTTTAAATACGAATGCCCCTTATTTTTTATACGAAAAAGTGAATTGCATTTTTAACGATTACTTACTATAATGCCCAAAAAGATCATCCCAAATGTTTCTCCTAAAAACTAGAGCAATATTTTGTTTTGCTGTTACTACCTTTTTACATAGAAATGCAGAAGGTTTTGTCCACTTTATGTTATTTTTTTTACTTCATACACAAGCGCCTTTCCATCAACTTACAACTAAACAAACGTACAATACATATAAAAGTTGTTGTTATTGTTACTACGTGGGGGCAAAAAAAGATTCGAAATCCTCGATTCCTTCACTTTGTTTTCGAAAACAATTTGACTCGTTGTGTTTGATCCCGAAGACTGAAGTTGTTTGATTGACCGTTTCATACAACACAAACGAGAACGAGTTATGGTTGTATTCGAACTTACAAACATCGGTCCAAACGGGAACGACTACAAATCTCTACCTTACTTGTTGGACTTCGAGATGTTCTCGAACACAAAAATATATGACCGATGCAATGCTCTAGTATTTATAGTATTATTTTATTTATTAAACATTGCCCTAAATTTGAAATATAGAGTTTAATTGGCATCTAATGTGAAATTAGGACCTTTTTTTTGCACACATAAATAAATACGATACTTTATATCGATCCACTTACGGTACCCCACAATAGAACTACAAATTAGTGGTATTAAAATGAGATTTAGTTATATTAACCGGAGTCGGAGTCGAGCTGATGAAAAATGCTGGAGTCGGAGTCGAGCAAAATTGTCTCGACTCCACAGCCCTGCTAGAAACTATGTTATTTGGTCGTTTATTGTCTGACATTCAATTTTGGTTAAAAAAAAAAAAACGAAATTTGTTGAATTCCGTTTTTCGAGTAGAATTTACAATGGATTTGGTGCTGATGATTGATTGGTAGTCGCACTGCAAGTGGCTGATGCTGACGAGGATTGTGGATCTTCCGAAACGATCTAATCGCTTTACGATATAAACTGTCTTGAATTTAAAATGCTCAAGAAATCAAGCCGACCGTTCGCTTTATATTGGAAAAGGGTCCAATATAAATCATAATTAGCAAACCTGATAAAGACAAAACTCATAAAGATTTCGTACTGTCCTATATAGGGACTATATAAAGGCATGAACCGATATAGCCCATCGATGGCACATCATTTTGGTGACTAAACTGTTGTGTACCTAGAAATTTAATAATCCAAAAATGTCATACATTTTGAATCACCGAACATACCTAGACTGACCATATAGCAAAATTTTCCAAAAAATACCGAAAACCTCCATATCCACTGATGAACGAACTTTATCCCCAACAAAAATGATAAGAAAATAAAACAACGTCACTTTGGCTATTACGGGAATTGTTCCACATCATCCAGCTAGCAGGCAGTTTCCAGCTGAAAGCCTTAAAGAAACGCAAAGAAAACTGCCAACTCTAATGCCTCTACGACGAATTGATAAAGAATCACAAAAAGCTCTGCAAACAAATTAAACTCTCATTTATCATTTTGGCAAACCAAAAGAAGAAGAAAAAAACGTGGAAAAATATCACAACTTTTTTTTAAACTTCCCTCTCAACTCATATCAGTTGAGAGTGACTGAATGTTGGCTGGCAAACGAATGGGGTTGTGGTCTTTTTAGGGTAATTTGCCTCAACAAAAATACCCAAGTTGCACAAAAAAAAAATAAAATTTCCATATTTTACGAAAAGTTTATAACTTTAAAAACATAAACCTGACCTAGAACAATCTCTGCACTCAATGACTGAGTTGCTGCTGCTTCTGCTGCCACTGTCGTTACTTTTATTTCCTTCCTCATATATCCAAAAATGGCCAGTGAGCCAGCCAGCCCACCATTCAACCAACAAGTGTCTGTTGCTTCCTAAGACATCCAGACTGAGGATAGGAGGCGGAAAACGTGCATACATTCAGTCTCGTATTTTCATATATATTTTTGTTTTTGTATTCTTTTTTTCCATAAGTCAAATTCAAAAATTATGCTAAATTATTTAAATTTAATGATGGCGTTGTCGTCGTCATCATCATCTGTTTGACAGACAAAAACACGGTACCGAGCTCGACCCGCTTGGGATGGGATAGACAAGTGGATGGATATGTGGTTAGGCATAAAGACACATACGAGTATACGAATTACAAAATGAATTTAAGGCAAAAACGTTACCAGAATATGAGAATGAGTGGGACATTTGTTTGATTATGGGTTGGGGTGGTGGTAGGTGGCCAAGAGTTATACACGATTCTCTTACTACAGTCTATAACATAGGCATTAGCCCAGGTTAGTAAAATGATTCTTTTTCTCGGACCTATGTAATTTAACCACTATGTGTTAAATTGTTGGATAAAGTTTACACGTGTGGCATTTAATTACGATACTAATTAAAATGTTAAACTCAACTACACCCTCACAAAAAAAATCGCTTCTGTAACATATACTCCCAAACATATTTTGCTTCAAGCATATACATTTTTGGGTATTGCGCAAACATTTATATGTTTGATCTCTACCAATATATAATATGTTTGAAAGCATATTGGTCTAAACAATATATGTTTGGGTAGTCTAAGTTCCAAACATTTTGTATTTTTGCATCCAAATTCAATAATGTTGTCTTCCAAAAAACAATATGTTATTATGTGACAATATAATATGTTTGGAAGCATTTTGCACCCAAAAATATTATATGCTTAAAAAAATTCTCCCAAACAATATTGTGCTCAAAATTTTATTTATTTATTAATATATTTACAATCATAATGAATTATGAAAATAAACACGTAATATAGGTGCTAACAACATAGGTTTTCGACCTGAATGCTCAAAATTTTGTTTCTGCCCAATTGTATATTCCCCCACATCTTTCTCACTTCCACGAGATTTTTTAGTTCTTAGCACCTTTTTCTGTAATACAAACATTGTAGAAGAAATTATTCAATTTTATGATTTTTTTTATTTTAATTTTACCTTTTGCCGGACGGGATCAAAGAAGTAGCTGATCAATTGCCCAAGGAAAAATAAAATGTTAACTTTGTAATAACAAGCAACAACCACCAACTTAATTCAATATCGCTCCCTGTTAAATAGCGCTCCAAGCTACTAAACACATATATGTTTATAGGCTATTTCTAAATGAATATATGTTTGCATCCAAGCATATTATATTTACAAACATTTTATGTCCCAAACATAATATGTTCTAACATATTAACATATATGTCCCAAACATGTTATGCTAGTTTATGAACATTATATGCTTGCACTCAAAAATATTGTGTTTAAAAATTTGTGTTCCAAACATATAATGTTTATAGCCAAACATATGAAAAACAGTCTTTTTCATCCGTGTAGCTTGTGTGCTGAAGCTTTGGTTAATTTCCATTAAAAGATTTGATTGACAAAAACAGCCACATTTGTTCCTGGATCAAGCAGCAAACATCAGTGGTGTATCTGTTGTGAATCGGCAGTGACAAAGCTATACGGAGAAGGGTGCTTATTAACTTCGAACGAATCGTCCTCCTCCAACTTTATCTTCTGATTTACTAAACAATTTCAACTCAAAATCCGTGTTCAAGGGTTATCGTCAAAGATGTGTGAACCATGAGCTATATCGCCTCATACCCATTGAAAACTCTGATTACCAAACAGAAAAAAGGAAACTGTTTAATAGCAAGAATGAACTACGCGCGCGAAAATTGAACTAAATTATACTCCACATATTGAGATTTCCACAAAGCGTTGTTAAAACCAGGAATATAATGGCCTTACACCCTCTCTTAGAAGACAAAATGAACTAAGAATCTAGAAAATATCATTGCCGCCAAATCCATAACCATACTGTAGTTCAATCTTACTATTTTTGGGAATCGTATGAAAATTTTCTTTTGCTTTAGTTCGTATTGAAGTTATGTGTACGGTCAATGAACTTTATACCCACGTTTAGTTCACATAATGTTTGCGACATACTTAAGCCTAGAAAGCTTACCCTACTGAAAGTCACGGATAAGAGAAACATACATATGCGAGACAAAATATGTGGATTTTTGTCTTGAATTTTTGACCTACACCGATTCTTTATTCAAATCCTTTTCATTTAAACACGTTTTTCGATAAACTTTTATTTATTGTGTAACAAAAAATCACATTTCAGTACTCATTTTCATGAAAGAGAGCAAAAAACTAAAAACCACATTCGTGTCTCAGACGTAGATAAGCTGTCTATCTACGTCTGGAAAATTTCGAAAAAATTATAAAATATATAGTATGACCCAAAATTTTAAATTTATGGTATGACCACTTAACCAATTCAGTGGTACGAGTATATTGACTGTCTATCCTATGGTGGAAAATTGAATTCTTTGCTTGCCAATTGAAACGTTTCTTTATTTTTATTCCCGTGTTCTTTTGCTCACAACGACATTTGGGTATAACATTTCTAAAGTCTCCCCGGAAATGGCAGGCAACATCTCTAAAATAATACACCAATCCTTCTACATATTCGTACGCACAAATTCTCGCACACACACACACACACAATAACTACATGTAAATGAAGACTTCCGTTCTGAGGTTGGTAATTCTTTGTCATGCTGATTCTACACTACTGTAGCTTTGATTAATACAGTCGTCTTTTTCGCTCTTGTTTTATATGAAAATGTGATAAAATGTGACATTTTAATGTCAGTGAATATTTCAGAAGGCAAAAGAGCCATACACTGTTGTTTGTATGTGTACTTGTATCCATCATCTCTCCCCCCACTGAAAAGAGCAACAAGCCAGACAACCATAGCTACCATATTTATACATAACTCTCTTAGCTACATTTGGCTCTCTTTCTCACATTTTTATACTCACACAGTGAGATGGCATCGAGCCAGACATCAGCCAGTAATGTATGCAAATCTTGAATGAATGTGAAATATCCCCAACTACCAAGCCCAATAGGCAGTAACCAACCCCCCACAAGTGTAACCACAGTAATCATCAATCCATCTATCCGCTTTTTCCTCCTCATCCTGATATGTGGGTGTATGGGGCTTAGTGTCGTCGTTGTTGTTGCTGGGGGTGGTATGAATGTATTGCAAAGTTTTTGTGTTGTTCTCTCAGTAAAGGAAGCCATCATCGAAATCATTTGCACCAATTTTTTTTGTTCTCTCTCATTCTCCTCACGTTGTCGTCCCTGTGTCTTCATTGCTATGTTGTTCGAACAAATGTCTATGACACCTCTGCTCGTTTGCTTGCTGTTGACTGCCACATTTATTTAAATGAATTTGGATTTGTTGCCGGTTGTTGAGTGCATGAGTGTTTGTGTGTGTGTGAGAAGCAGTAAAAAAACCAGAGCAGAAACTTACATATTTTAGCATTTTTTTACATCGATTTTTGCATAATTTTTTCAAGGTCACAGTGTGTAATGCGATGCATACATTAGCATACGACACAGAGTAGTAACTACTCTACATAAACAATTCATACACACACACTCCCCACACTCCCTGTTGTAGATACTTGAGCTGGGACTCATTCACATTCGAGTTGAGACACAACCACATACATACACAGTAAAATGCCGGCTTTTATACTGAGCTCTCCAACTTGCATGAATATGTACTATACTCGTAAGTAACTGAACAAGTGAATAATACTTGGGCGCTTTATGCAAATTTCTCATACCAAAGACTTAGTTGCAGTTTTACTGAATCGTTAATAAGGGGGCCGGTCGCTTTTTTAGGAATCCAGCATAATTTTATTTATATGGGTTAAAGCAGTTTTGTTTTTAGTTTTATTTTAGTGTAAAAACAATTGGAATCTTTAGGTGCCAATTGTAGGCATTCCTAGTGAGATATTTATGTTCATTAATCGTTACCAACTTGACCGTGCCGAATTAAAAAATATTGTGATTTTAAATTTTACATTTCCCTACAGGAGATGGATCAAATCCCTGGTCGGAACTGTCATAGTTCTAATCAAAAGGCATACAAAAGATCCACTATAACATGGATTTGTAACTGACGAGGTAATTTTATACATTAGGCCATGACTTGCATGCATTCCAAAATACAAGTCCTGAAAGGATAGCCTTTAACCACTAGAAACCGGGTTTGGAATATCTTGAGGAATGTGTATATAGATAATACTTTAATAAATGTATAGTTCTAACAATCTTTTAATAGCCAGAGAGCAATTTAATAATAAATGTATATGGATATTTAATAATTGAGATAACGAGAGTCCAGTAATGAAGCTTCCCAATGTTAATTCCCAATCCGAAAATAAAAATTGCATTGACGGATAAAAATTTCCAACAAATCAGAGATTGGCTTGAATTTTCGAATACTACATTATCGTGGCCATTTTGATTGATTTTTGTTATCCAGATAAGGTCCAATCAACTAGGATTTTATCATATACAATTTCTTCAATTGGTTCTGACACTCATTTTGTTTATGGATAGACGATTTTTTTCTAATGAAAATCCCTTTTAATTGCTGATGTCGTGTTTTAGCCGTTAATATTTTAAAATGTAAATGAGTTCTTATCGAAATTACTGTTGATTCTATTTCGGTGTTGTTGTTATTGGCTGTTTTAAACTCGTTTTCAAATGTCATGCAAGCATGTAAGGTATTATGAAAATTGCATCAATTAAAAGTTTTACACAAGGACAATGCAAAGCCAAACCAAAGACGTTATTCTGCGAACCACTGTAAATGCAGCTGTGTAAAGTGCTTGTGAAGTTTTGTGAAGAATGTGGTTTTGACACCTTTACAAAAACGTTAAATTATGGATAATGAAAATTGTTTTTTTTTTTCTGTGCACTTTGTTGTTCTTCTGTAACCATCCTCTTTCCATAAGTTGGCTGACAGAGTTTTCCATTGATTGGCGATGGCAACAAACCGTCATAACAATTTGATGATTTTTTAGGTGTGAGTTTAGCCAAGAAGAAGTAGAGAGTATGGTAAATATTTAAATGATATAGCTTTTAAATATAGTTGCCTTTGATTACTGACTAACAATACTGAGGAGATGACTTGAGAACTCCAAGAGGTTACACAAATAGTATGACTTATCGTTCGCGTTTTAATATGCGAAATATAAGTGCTATCAAAAAATAAGGTACATGTCAGCGGCCATACAAATTAAGGCCTTTACTTTCTCTGTAAATTTTAATACAAATATCAGTGAATTTGTTGCGTTAATAATGTCTAATTTTCCTGAAAGTTAAGAAATCACCACACTGACAAGGGGTCCAACTTAAAATGCTCCCATTTCAGCTTAACGACTCTCACCACTTAGCAAAATATTAAAGGAATTTGTATATGTGGTTATGTTTTGGTTAAATGGGATAATTTATTTGAATCGTCATCTCTATTTTTCGAAGGTCTCAATAAATCGGATCGATTACGATGATTACACATCAACCAAGATTCAGGCCTCTCCCTTCATAAAAATATCACAATCTCGCTCTAAAATTAATTAAATGTATTTAGAATTTTTTTTATGTAGCTTCTCTAACAATTTCAAGTAAATCGGAGAATTTTAGTGAATTTTTTTTTTCATCATCAATCAGAGATGTTACGTATAGAAAAAGTCTGATAATGAGTAAGTCCTCTTCCAAATAAAAATGCAGATTTAAGAAATTAAAAAATTTCCCTTAAAACTTCAATTAAAACCAACAATTTGGGTCGATTTTTTGGACAATTGGACAAGGGGTAGCACTTATTCCCTGAAAAGTGCAACCAAAAAATGTTGTTCATTACAAAATTGTTATTTTTTGTGTAAATAGAAACATTTTTATTTTGAAACCACAGTCACACAGTTCTTGAATGGCTAAAATAGTTGAATGATTTATTTAAATGCGCCTGTATGTGTATTATGCGTACACTCAAAAAGAAAAGTGAACTCTCTATTTCACTAAAGCCAATTTAACTTTATTTTAGTTCATGGAATTATTATGTTTGGAGAAAGTTTCTATATATTCTTTTTGCGTACGTTAGTTAAATTAACTAAACCCGAGGAAAAAGTATACACAAATGAAGCATAAAGATTAACTAAATTCCACAAAATAGTTCAGTATTTCTTTAAATTTGCAAATTTTACTACAAATGCGTTCATCATGAACTTCGTATGTCACTAAAGACATTCTTGCAATTTTGAACTCCAAATTTTTCCTTGAAACTACAAATTTTTCTTTAACAAGTGAAAAAACTTAATTATGTTCAATAAATTTTCTTGAATTTGTCGAAAAATATTTAGTTATTTTAATGACATCGGCGTGATGCTAGCGCTTGTAATACTGTTTAGTTGAAATTTTCTAAAAATTTTCAAAATTATCAAAAACTAACCGAAATTTTTCTTCCTGGTGTGTTCACTATTTTTTCAGTGTATGTATGCGTTACTTATTCAGGCTCATGACTACAATGAAGTACACACAAAGAAAAAATAAGTAAAGATTTCTTAATTCAAGCCGTAGCGGTGTCAGAAGTATAGCTAGTACGGTTTTTCTAACACCAAGCTAAGATTTCTCAATTCAAGTATAGAATTTTTGAGTACGGATGGCTTGTTTTTAGTATTTTTTAAGAAACAGAATACTGATTTCAAGCTACGTACTGCACTTAATTCAATGTTTGAGCTATATTGAATTAAGAAATATAATACTCGTATTAATATCGATATTTGCTTAATTCAATCATTTATCGTACTTCATTTAGTAATACTCAGCACTTGATTCAAGCTTGAAGAAATTATATTTTAAGTTTTATAACCTTAATTCAATCATAAAAATGACTTATATTAAGAGTGTCTATGTCTGATATAAGCCCAAAATCGTCATACTTTAAGTCTGATTTACGCTTGTATTTTATCCCTACCCAAACCCCATAAATAAAACGCATTCGAAGAGTGTTTAATTTGTATCATATTTTTATTTATAACAAAACTTTTAAATTATATACATAGTTAATTTTAGTTATTATTTATAGTTATTAAATAAAAATATAAAAAATGTATGTTAAATAAAAACTAAGTTTACCAAAAAACTATTTTATTTTAATATGTAACATATATACCTTTACGGATTCCTCAAAGTCCACACAATTTAATTGAAAAGCAAATGGGAACTCATTAATTGTAATTTTTTATCATTCGAAACATTGCGTTAGTTCGTCGTCGGGCATTGATATTTCCGTTTATATTGAACAATTACCTTTCCAAAAGCATTTTGACCCAATATGTCCTCCAAGCTCTGAAATATTAAACTATGTTAATATTAAAAATAAGATATTTTTTATTTTAACCTTATTTCAAAATTTCTTGCTTCTTCAGGACATCATTCGTATTGTCCGGGACTGCCATTTCGAATCTCATCATTGTGTACCTAATAATTACAGCTACAAAAATATTAAAAAAAAACTCTATTTACGCTTTTTTTATTCTTATTAAGTTATAAAACAAATAGGAGTGATAAGTGCACCTAACAGGAAAGAAAATAATATTTTTTTTTGTTCGATCAAGCCGAAATTACTATATATAAATATAGCTATACTTCTGACACCGCTACGTCTTGAATTAAGAAATTTTACTTATTTTTTCTTTGTGTGTAATATTTCTTAGTATACCTGCACACAAAGAAAAAATAAGTAAAATTTCTTAATTCAAGCCGTAGCGGTGTCAGAAGTACAGTAAGCATACACAACTTAAAATATGCATATGCACATACATACATCCAAACTTAACACAAAAAGAAGCTTGCGTGTGAGAAATTGTGTATACACAATTTTTATGTATAAACATTTAAGTTGGTATGCATTTATGTAAAATATGTGTTGGTAAGAATGTCTTTAGAAACAAAAATAAGTGACATTTACTAATATGTAGACTAGTGATAGGAAGCTTACACAAATAAGAAAACACATCTCCTTCACACAAACTTTTACCGTTACTAAAACCATTTGTACGAAAACATATTTCACGTAAATACATACTAAACCTTTATCATAACTAATATATATGTATATTTACACATATATTTCACTTAATATCACTTGCACTTAAATTCACATTTCACTTTATACTTACCTTTTAATTTAAAACAAAAATGGAATTCCTTGCTGTACTTTATTTGAAATAATACCGATCGCACTCACCTTCGCGCTGCCACTACCAAATTAAAACAAAAAGCAAAGCAAACTTCTAAATGGCTGAGCAAAACAAACCAGAACATATACGTGTTAGGGGATGAAAACAGTGTTGCCGTTTGACAATTTTCTCATTGAATGATGGGTATAGATTAAATTATGAGATTGTGTATATTAGTTGATTTTGCACTTTCACGTCTAAAACACGTAGGGAATTTTGTAAAGTAACAGGCGTTTTATTACTTAAAGTATTTTATGTGTCGAATTATAATTCTTTAATATAAACTTATTTTTTCTTTTAAGTCATCACTGGGATTTTTTGTTGTTTAAGTCGTCACTGGGCTCTTGTTTTTTTTTTTGCAGAAAACATAAAAACAACTAATATCAGCCATTATTTTTTCATTTAAGATTTTTTTAAGTTTCCAGCTAAATAGTTGTATGGAATATAAACACTTATTTCACTTATGTTTATGTTACGTAAATATACATTTGACATTTACGCGTAATTATTTGATTACTTTTACATAATTTCAACAAGCGGCAACCCTGAAATAGTATTCTGTGAGCGTACAAATGAGAGTAAACTTTATATTTTTTCTCACTTTAAATTCTCTACTTTTCGGAACTAAATACAAGATTATTTGCACTTCAGTGAGCACTAATTTCTCATTTTTAGCTTCCCTGAGCTTGATTTCGTTAAATGATCTCTTCTCAACTTGATTAAAGTAAAAAATAGTACAGACGTACTTAAAATTTTAAGTACAAATCTGGGCTAAAATCAAGAATTTAAAACTCAATTTAGTTTAGTATTATTTTTTTGTGTGTAGTATATATGAAATTATTTACATCCTGTAAGAGACTTCAACATTTATCACAAAAATAATATAATATATCCAAAATTCCCAATTCTAAAATTTCTTTTGGGAGGAAAGTATTTTTTTGTTGAGTGTGTGCGTATTTTGTTTTGGTATTTATTCCTATTTATTGCCAATATCCTGGAACACCAAACAGCCTGTATAGTCATTTATTTAAAAGCATATGCAATCTTAACGAAATATTTAACTTCTTTAAGGACTTTTTGTGATAATTGAAAAGGGATAGGAAACAATTTTACCAATTTCGTATAATTGTCCATTTTTTCCGGGAGAGTAGTATTGCAAAAGTGATGAATTGGTTAAGGATGGACTTAAAGGCAAAATCAATAAAATGTTGCCAACTCAAGGTAATTGTGTTTTTGTTGTCTTTCAAGAAATTCCATGTTCATATACCACACACGGAAAGAAAAATGATTCTCAAAAATTATTTTATTATACCATTCGTTTCATCCAAAAATACTTAGCTCTCTCTCTGTCTCCGGCTTTTGTTAAAATTTCTGCCTTTATCGGAAAAAATCACGTAGCCTAGACGGCCGTAGAGCGTTATTATGTTTACCCGGAGACAGCGGATAACGAACGCAACTATGTGACACGCAGTGATGGGAGTTTTGGTTGTTCATTTCATTTGAGTTTTTTTTTCTCCTTATTTTGTGAACAAGACAAATGTATTTAAATGGCATTGCCATTGCCGGTGCTATTGGTGGAGGTGCTGCTACTGCCGCTTCTGCTTTTGGCAGTTTAAAATCCCAAAGAAATTGAAATGGAAACAAAGCGGATTCAATGGAATGGCAGGGAAAGAACTCTTAACCAAATAACGTGATGCGGCTCGGCTTTATTGTTGTAGGAGGAATAAGCAGCCGAGCTCTGTCCAATGACCGTTGATAACTACCACAACTACCACATGTACTTGGGGTGTGGGAGCGGGGGCAACCAACGCTACCTTTTGTATGGATACTTCTACACTTTGTCGTTGGGTATTTGAATTGTTGTACAGCGACGACGACTACAACATCGACGACCGGAAGCCTTCGCCAAACGTGATCTACGGTCTACATCGCAGCTATGCGTTCCCAAGTCATACTTAAGGACAGACGGATGGATGAATAGCTAGATGGGACGTTTTTGTACGTTCATATGAGGAGTAGTAGCATTGGCTATATGAAAATGAAAATGTCGCTTTGGAAGGCTGCTACTGATGTGGCAATGACAACAATGCCAACAACGTCGGTGCTGCTGATGATGATGATGATGTGTACAATATGATATGGAAACGTTGCCGGGGACATGGGACATGGAAGCGAGCATAAACTCTTGTATGGTGCGTCGCCAACTACAGTGTATGGGATACCATGTACAACTGGAGATATGAAACAAACCCTCTTTGAGACGTTTGTCATTTGGTGTCGTCAATGTTATATAGCAAAGAGGCTTGCAATACAAAAAAAAAAAAAAAAAAAATATTGTGCTACGTGCCTCCACAGAGGGAGCATTGACTTTACGCAACAATTCTGACGTCTGACTAAATACGAAGAGACAATACCACATCACATACAGGCATTCGATATCCATCCATCCATCTCGAAAATGTTCTCTCCTTAAGTACGGTCACTGTAATCAGTCACATAAAACCATTTTTTCGCCATGAGTAAACCAAAGCATTGCGAATATTCCAAAAAAAAGGTTATCTTTGTTTTGGATGTTGTTCGTCCTACTAAGAATGGGGTATAAACAAGAGCATAAATTGCAATAGAACAAATGCGATTGAATTTGGGAAAAATTATCTGCCAATAGGTTGAGATATCTTTTTCTTTCCGATTTTATTCGTTTTTTTTTTTTTTTTTGAAGTACGCTCTCTACCATAGACGAATGGCCTACAGCGGACATAACAGCGATGTAATATCCTCAACACTTACTCTGGCTTCGTATTGACAAATTTTTCTTCTACCTAACCTCAAAGAATTTTATTAACATCTCCAAACAGAGAACTTCATGCGGTGGTATCATGCATTATGACTCAAAAAATGCGTATGGATGTGTTAAACGACCGAACACAATGCGTTAAGGGTGGTACTACACAAAAAAATTCTTTGTCTTCAATCACTAAATTATTTGAACCAATTAATTTTTAATTGAAATATTTTCAATCACAGAAATGATATCAATTAAATCGAAAATCTAGTGATAGTTTAAGAGATATATTTGATATAGCTTCCCTCTACATGAGTCTCCCGATTATCAAAATTGCAGCAGTGCTGCCGTTTTCTCCTGATTCCTACAAACGACTTCTATTTGTTCCCAAACTTGGAAAGGTAATTCGGTCTAATGAGGTGGTCATCTCCGGAGTCCGATTATATTTCGGATTGCTTCGACCTCGTACATTTAGGATAACTCATTAAAGCATTGATGGACTCATTTATAATCGCTAAGGACAACATCTCCAAGACTTTAAAAGGCCAAAGTCGATTTCCTGCAAAAACTGTGCAAGTAGGTGAGCAGTTTTTACAACCAAATTCCTAAATTGCCTAAAAAACACGTGTCATTTCAAGTCTATACTATATCGGCTTTACATGAGCTTGCACCAAACTCCACCCTCCTTAAGGCAATTCTGTCTATTTCATCTTTGTCTTGTACAAGGTACGGAATCAGAGGACATCAATGAAGCATTCCATTTTTGCCAATTATCCTCGAACGCATATCCTTCCGCGCTATTAACTCTTTTTACTACTTCACGTTGTTTGCCATGTTATCACTCCATATCTCTGCACTTGGATTTCACTTAAAAGGTCACACACATACGACTTCATCTTTCGATGCCATATCATCCAACTTTGATAGCAAATGGAATGGAAGAGTATAAAACTTCCGCATTACAAGTGATTTTCAGTTCATAAGACCAAGGGGTGAGGGATCAAATGAAGGGGTTTATGGACTCTTTTCGTGGGCGCGAGTGTGTGGTAGGAGGGAAGGACTATTTGCAAACTTATCTTAACAGGCGCAACTATCAGGCACACACATCATCCATTCGAAGAGCCATCCATACAGCAACAGCAGCAACCATCAATGATAACCACTAAGAAGACGACATGAATCCAACCAAAGACACATGGGGAAACACTCATTCCCTGGCCGAATGAATGGTGGCAGAACCATCACGATAACATGGAAAGAAGCATCAAAGAAATTTTATGAATTGTTTCAAATGAGCAATGGAACAGCAAAACAAAAAAATGAGATGGTCTACTATCACTAGGCATCTTTATAGTCCACCAAAAACCAGACAAACATCAATTCTAAAGTGAATTCAATGGAAAATGGCTAAACTACACGAGTCCTTTGCTAGAACACGGAGTAAGGAGTTAAAAAAGGACACCTTGCAACAACGAAAGAATTTTCATGTTTTCACCAATAAAACTCGTAACGGTCAGGATACATTTTTTTACAGCTGCCCTAGGACGATTGCGACAAGCAACACAACCAACAACAAACTCCAGCCAGCAGATATTGAATGTCCTTAGGGGCCTGTTAATAACGCCATTATTAATGAGTATAAACACTGCAAAATAATTATGATTCCAGCAAAACAAAGATAATGAATAACGACAGACATTTGTAAACGGCCTTCCATTCAAAAGTGGTGAATGGGCTTAGGGCTAACGAGAGGCAAGACATTCATTCCTGCTTATTTTGGTGGAAGTTTTGTGGGGTTACTTGCTCACCGTTCTGCTCTGTTCACATTGTGGCATTGTGAGTGAAGAAGTTTATTAATTTTAATTGGCCTTAAAGATAAAAATGCAGAACAAATTTTTATTGTTGAAATTTACTTTTTGAAAGTTGAGAAAATTATTGTGATAGTCTCAAGTTGGCTGTAAAATACAATGAAACTTTAAATTTAGAATCCACTTTAGTACTGAGAGACTAAGTAATTTTTATGTCATACGTCGTGAAAATCGTACATGGACTATATTGAAAAGTACGTTGGTTCTAAAGTTTTGCCATTCGGAATCTTAAGTACACTGAAAAAAATATTGTCGTGTCCTTAAAATACGAATGCAAATTTTGCTTAGCATAGGAGACGCATTTCTCTAATATAAAGTTTTTTTCATTGTCCAAAAGTCGATAAACTTTTCAATAATGTCGTATTTGCCTTATAATTAAGTGATTTAACATAAAACTGGTTATCATAATATGAAAGAAAAACTTTTTGGGGTAAGTCAAGTTGACCGACTTTAATAATTCAGAAAAATTGTCTTTAAATTTGTTGTCTTTCAACACTTTATTTTAAAGACGTTTTTACTTGAAACATAGCATAAATTCTACTGGAAGTAGAGTCTGAATTTGGAAAATAAAGTTGTCGTTAACTCGTTTTTAAAGGATTTTGATGGCATATGAAGAAAAAAAGCTTAAAAAACGAAAAATTAAAATTTGCAAGAACAAAAATCGCAAATTTAAAAGAGAATTGTGTCTCAAAAGTATCCTTACTTGTATTCTCCGCATCTTTGGCTCGGAATCAATATCAAAATTGTTAAAGTAAAGACAAAATCTTTGGAACCGGGCCTGCTTTTTTTTCAGTGTACTCTACACCAAGGAGGGTATACAAGAAAATTTTTCTGATGATATCAGAACGTAACGAATACCAAACAATTTGTCACCGGCTGTTCATGATCTCTCGATAATGCTGATGTTTCTCCACAAGGTTTCACATATTATGTGATTCGCTGTCCGAACTCGGCTATGAAATGTTGTTTTATTTTTTTTTGTCGTTGAGCTAAATCTAGAATCGCTAATCACTTACTAATAAAAAGCAAGTTTATCACCTTCGGTATCACAATTTACTAAATTAACTGAGTTGTTATTGTGTTTTTTGTTGTATTGTCCTAGTGTTACTTAAGGGAGCCAACGTGATGTGATGCAAAGCGTGCTTGCCTTTATTACAAAGATTCGTGGGTTCAATCCCAGTTACGACCGAACACCAAAAGGTTTTTTCAGTGGTAGATTATTCCCTCTCAGTAACGCTGGCGACATTTATGAGGGTTTCAAAACTTCTCTACGTGTCTTCACCATATGTATAACGCCGTTCGGACTCGGAAATAAGAAAAGGTCCCTTGTCATTGAGCTGAAACATAGT
This sequence comes from Haematobia irritans, assembly GCF_050003625.1. Classification (NCBI taxonomy): domain Eukaryota; kingdom Metazoa; phylum Arthropoda; class Insecta; order Diptera; family Muscidae; genus Haematobia; species Haematobia irritans. The sequence continues at coordinate 224,107,361 of NC_134400.1, read as the reverse complement.
ATCGGGGAGCACTCATTGATAAGAGGGAAGTTAGTACCACAATTAGACTGAATGGTCTAAGTGAACCTAAAATAACAGTATTACACTATTTATCCTTTCATATTTCTTTCGCTACAATGATAATGCCACTCAAAATTTATTGTCAATTCATAATATTGTGAGGAATCCTTTGTCCAAAATCATTGAAAAGGTTAATCGAATCGGACTGAAATTGTCTCACGGTTGCGCTTGTTGCCCGAGCTAGCAAATGCGATACACTCCATTCTGATAGCATTATCATTTCCGAAATTTGCAGCATCATCTGATCCATAAGATTTTAAAGCCTAATTTGTCAGCAATCTAGCGCTACTACAATCCGCAGTCTACCAATATGAGATAACTTTGTGTCTTTATTATTCTGTTGGCCGTTTTTGGTCCACAGATGTGAGAAATTCAAATAGAATTACAGGCCGATTTTGTTATACCCTCCACCATAGGATGGGGGTATATTAACTTTGTCATTCCGTTTGTAACACATCGAAATATTGCTCTAAGACCCCATAAAGTCTCAGAGATGGTCTGTATCAAACTCTTTTAGGTTTGCGACTGTCGCAAAGTTGTAAACGTCGTAAACGTCACATACGCGTCGTAAACGCAGAAAAAGTAACAAAAGTCGCAACGAATTCGATGATATTCAAGACAATGGTATGTGCGAAGAAGTTTCAATTCTTAGGAATGTTCACAATTTTCGGTTTTAGTCCCCACATTTTCCCTATTGCCTTTTGCACGAGTTCAGGGTAACCGTGGATTTTCTCGTCCTTTCTTAGCTTTAAGTTCAGTCTCCTGTCCAATATAACCCCAAGGTATTTTGCACACTCACCAACGGGAATTTCGATACCACCTAAGAAAATAGGCTTGACTTTCACAAATTTCTGCAGAAACTCACAGCGAATGCTGTCAAACTAAATTGAAAAATTTTCAGGATTTCTTCTATTCAAAATTTGGTTTTCTACAGCAGGTTTACGACTTTTGCGACATACGTATTATACCGTCGCAAATGTATGTCGCAAAAGTCACAGTTTGTGACAGGCCAATCCTGGTCGGTCTGAGCATGTCCGTCCGTCCGTCCGTCTGTTGAAATCACGCTAACTTCCGAACGAAACAAGCTATCGACTTGAAACTTAGCACAAGTAGTTGTTATTTACGTAGGTCGGATGGTATTGCAAATGGGCCATATCGGTCTACTTTTACGTATAGCCCCCATATAAACTGACCCCCCAAATTTGGCTTGCGAATCCTCTAAGAGAAGCAAATTGCATCCGATCCGGCTGAAATTTGGTACATGGTGTTAGTATATGGTCTCTAACAACCATGCACAAATTGGTCCACATCGGTTCATAATTATATATAGCCCCCATATAAACCGATCCCCCGATTTGGATTGCGGATCCTCTAAGAGAAGCAAATTTTATCCGATCCGGCTGAAATTTGGTACATGGTGTATGTATATGGTCTCTAACAACTATGCCAAAATTGGTCCACATCGGTCCATAATTATATATAGCTCCCATATAAACCGATCCCCCGATTTGGCTTGCAGAGCCTCTAAGAGAAGCAAATTTCATCCGATCCGGCTGAAATTTGCTACATGATGTTAGTATATGGTCTCTAATGACCATGCAAAAAATGGTCTATATCGGTCCATAATTATATATAGCCCCCATATAAACCGATCACCAGATTTGACCTCCGGAGCCTCTTGGAAGAACAAAATTCATCTGATTCAGTTGAAATTTGGCACGTGATGTTAATATATGGCCTAAAATACCCATGCAAAAATTGGTCGAAATCGCTCCATAATTATATATAGCCCCGCATATAAACCGATCCCCAGATTTGACCTCCGGAGCCCCTTGGAAGAGCAAAATTCATCCGATTCGGTTCAAATTTGGTAGGTGATGTTAGTATATGGTATCCAACAACCATGCAGGAATTGGTTCATATCAGTCCATAATTATATATAGCCCCATATAAACCGATCCCCAGATTTGACCTCCGGTGCCTTTTGGAGAAGCAAAATTCATCCGATCTGGTTGAAATTTGGTACGTGGTGGTAGTATATGATATTTAACAGTCATCACATATAGCCCCCATATAAACCGATCCCGAGATTTGGTTTTGGAGACTCTTGGAGGAGCAAATTTCATCCGAGTCAGTTGAAATTTGGTACATTGTGCTAGTATATGGCCGTTAACAACCATGCCTAACTAGGTCCATATCGGCCTATAGTTATATATAGCCCTCAGATAAATCGATCCCCAATCACAAAAAACTTTGTTGTATTAACGATTTTGTTTCATTCACTCACTTTTAACAACACATTTCGTTAATATAACGAAACTTTTTCTATTAGTGTCCCAACAGTCCCGCTTCCATCGGAAAAAACAGAAACCAGAGCCTAATCTGGCTGATATTAGTACCGTATCTCTTACCAGAATGATCTACACGACAGTGATATGTTTTTTGTCATTCTCTTGTGTAGGTTTGATTTAAGGTATTACGTAGTTGGCTTCGTTCGAACTCATCGTTTTTCAGATTTTATTTTTAGAGAATTGAAATCATGACATTTTGAAGTTCCAAAATATGGACATGTGGGATTTCTTAGTTCAATCTTAGATATTGAGAGATTTTTCTCCAAATAGACTATGCGAGGTATGGTCTTACCGAATTCAGTAGTGAGTTTCATGGTTTTTGCGTCATATCATATCATTTTTATACCCTGCGCCACACTGTGGAACAGGGTATTATAAGTTAGTGCATATGTTTGCAACACCCAGAAGGAGACGAGATAGACACATGGTGTCTTTGGCAAAAATGCTCAGGGTGGGCTTCTGAGTCGATATAACCATGTCCGTCTGTCGGTGAACACATTTTTGTAATCAAAATCTAGGTCGCAGTTTTAGTGCAATCGACTTCAAATGTGGCACAAGTATGTGTTTTGGCTCAGAATAGATCCCTATTGATTTTGGAAGAAATCGGTTCAGATTTAGATATAGCTCCCATATATATAATTCGCCCGATATGGACTTATATGGCCCCAGAAGCCAGAGTTTTATCCTAATTTGGTTAAAATTTTGCACAAGAAGAACAATTAGTACTATAGTCAAGTGTGCCAAATTTTATTGAAATCGGTTCAGATTTAGATATAGCTCCCATATATATCTTTCGCCCGATATGGACTAATACGGTCCCAGAAGCCAGAGTTTTACCCCAATTTGGTTGAAATTTTGCACAGGGAGTACAATTAGTAGTGTAGTCAAGTGTACCAAATTTTATTGAAATCGGTTCAGATTTAGATATATCTCCCATATATATCGTTCGACCGATTTACACTCCGATTTAATTGAAATTTTGCACAGGGAGTAGAATTGGCATTATAGCTATGCGTGCCAAATTTTGTTGAAATCGGTTCAGATTTAGATATAGCTCCCATATATATCGTTCGCCCGATTTACACTCATATGACCACAGTGGCCAATCTTTTACTCCGATTTAGTTGAAATTTTGCACAGGGAGTAGAATTAGTATTGTTGCTATGCGTGCCAAATTTGGTTGAAATCGGTTCAGATTTAGATATATCTCCCATATATAGCTTTCGCCCGATTTACACTCATATGGCCACAGGGGCCAATTTTTAACTCCGATTTAGTAGAATTTGCATTGTAGCTATGCGTGCCAAATTTGGTTGAAATCGGTTAAAATTTAGATATAGCTCCCATATATATGTTTTTCTGATTTCGACAAAAATGGTGAAAATACCAACATTTTCCTTGTAAAATCACCACTGCTAAGTCGAAAAGTTGTAAAAATTACTCTAATTTTCCTAAACTTCTAATACCTATATATCGAGCGATAAATCATAAATAAACTTTTGCGAAGTTTCCTTAAAATTGCTTCAGATTTAAATGTTCCCCATAATTTTATACTAACATTGTGTTCCACCCTAATGCATTAGCCGACTTAAATTTTGAGTCTATAGATTTTGTAGAAGTCTATCAAATTCTGTTTAGATCGAGTGATATTTAATTGTATGTATTTGGACAAACCTTTATATATAGCCCCCAACACGGATGTGATATGGTATCGAAAATTTAGATCTACAAAGTGGTGCAGGGTATAATACAGTCGGCCCCGCCCGACCTTAGACTTTCCTTACTTGTTTTATGATAAAACATTATTTTGTAATATTTATGTGAATGTGCGTTCGTATGATATCCTGACATCTATGTCCCCAACAACTGACATTGTTACAACATCGTGTTTGTCACATTTTTAATGTCAATGGCAATAACCGCCAAAACCACGAACATTGATAAATTCGCTAATTTATGTTTCTGCTTGTGAAATAAAAACCAGAAAAAAAAGAATTCCACTTTCGCTTTCAAGTCAAGGCATTGAAGGTGGTTTGAGAAGTCATGTTCTAAAAAACCGAGAATCCAACGCAAAATAGAAGCAATCGAACCGACCCAGAGATATGAAAAGTGGTAGCGAAAAAACGACGCGTTCACAAGCTAGGGTGGAAATGTATGTCAAGTATTTTATGCCGGTGTAATTTACGATTAATTAATTATCGTTGTTTTTTTTTTTTCTTTTCTGAAGCATTGAATCGGAGGAGCGGAGTGGTGGCAATGAAGGAGGGTATAAGAAAACCTGAAAATAATCCATAACTGTAACGAAAACTAAACTCAGACATGAGGTGTTGAACGAGAAACATGTTCGAATCGACGAGGAGGGAATGGCTCAACGACATGTGGTGGAATCACCTTTGAGCTTTGGACTGCCAAAACACACAACCGTATCAACCAATGGCTAAGAGAACCACCAAACAACTCCTAACACTGTTGCTTTTGCTACTGCTGCTGGTGGTGGTAGTTAGAGCAAAGCGTTACACCTTGCAGCATATAAGGTCTAGTAATTCAGCCACAAAAGGCCTAGGCAAGAATTTGACTTTATGTCTGAATGGTTTTTTTTATACGTCAACGTCAGTGACAACCACCCCTATTTGTGGTGGCCACAAAGAAACGCGATAAGGAAATAAAAATGTGCGCAAAAGAAAATTCGAGTTAAGAAATAGGGTCCCCTCGTTCCATTATCCCAGTACACTTTCCCTGCCATGTGACATGCACTATTACTCCGTTGGGGGCACTAAGCGCTAGCATGTGAATACAACAGTCAGAGGATCAGCCACTGTAACTGTGGGGAAGCGTAACGAAACGCCAGAGAATTGAGTGGTACGGTCGGTGCGTCATGTCAAATAGATACGTGCATAATTAATGAGCTTTTTATGGGTTATTGAACCGCAAATGTGGACGACAATAGTTTCTATACCTCCACAACCCCACCCCCACTGCTTGTAGACGTCTGTTTGAGTCGTTACATTTTAAGTCCTCTTTATGATATCGTCCGTTGAGCATTTGTACGCAACGCAATGTTGCATTTGATTCAACTCCAGTTGATTTCTTGGTGTTTTGCTAATACACTCGGTCTGGTTTCCAGTCATGGTGTAGGAAGTTTTGGCTTTAAAGGACGTTATGGGGCAACGTAAAGTTCTTAGTTGAAATTCTTTCTGTTTTAGGATCTTGCTAAGTCATAAAATCCAAGAAGGACTCTAAATAAGTATGTATAGTTAGGTGAATAATGACAAACAACAACTAAGAGACAAAATAATTGCTGATCATTTAATATTAACCAAATCGCAGATATGATGAGTACGAGAGTGAAATATTTTGTACCATCACGTGGAAAGATTTTCTTTCCGTATGTTAGCATGTTTAATACATGCTACCACTGGGACCTTCTGGTCTACAGTACCACAACTGTGATCACTGCGGCTTACAGTTCCACCACTGCACTCGTGCCTGCAGTTCGATCACTGAGATCTTTGGATCTACAGTTCCCCTGTAGAAAATCTTGCATGAGTGGTCGTCAGAAATACGAAAACCGACTGTAATTTACAACACACAAAAATATTAACATGGAGCCAACGAGAAATTTTCATTAATATCACGAAACGTTTTCATTAAAACAATGAAAATATTCGTTATATCAACAGTTTTTTTTTTTTCATTTGGAAGTTTTTTTTTACAAGTTTTTTCCGAAGTTACTACGGAAACAGATGCGACTACCATCCCAGCAAAAAAAGCGTCGCCAAGTGACGAAATTGTTCTGTTTGGATCCCGAAGTGGTGCAAATTTGACGCAGAAGCGATGAATTTAACATGGGTTTGTCATAGGAAGGAAGTCCTCCAATTCAACAGCCGTTGCACTGAATTTGCATCACTTCTTTAGGTGTGATCCGAATTCAATATTTTGAGATATTTTCTGTGATATTTTGTCAAATAAATAATCTTTTAACCTTTTTTTATAATTTCTAATGGATTCTAACGATTGTCGGAAACGTTGGACCTCAAATATTTTCAAAAATTCACAATTTTTTCAGATTCGATTTTGCATTTTTTCTACAAAATTTAAACGATTTGTACCATTCTTACTCCGTTTTTAACGTATTTGAAACAAAAAAAGTTAAAATTACCCATTAAAAATATGAAAAAACCAAGTTATAAAAAATTGAATTAAAAGAACTTCCTGGGTAGTTAAAATAAAGAACATCATTGGGAGTGCATCTTCTGGAAGTGCTTTTAAAGTTGTGCATTTGGAAGAACTTCCAAATTTTTTTGCTGGGATATTACTGCCGATACTGAATCCAGTCAGAGGCCAGATCAATAGACAATAACAAGAATCAATTGCAGTAACACGAAAATTCCATTAGAAGTTCTCGATCAAATACTAATTGAGGAGTACACAGGTTTCTGAACGTCAACGACCCATCAACTAGCCATCATAAGCGAAACGACGTTCTTATCAAGGAATCGATCACCAACGACCCGAGGAACCGAATGATTGAATAAACTACCGATTATCAGATCAGTATCAATTTCCCATCAACAACGAACCAAAGATATCGAACAACAACAAAAGCTCATCATGTTGTTATCAACGAATTCCGACCAGCTACCGATCACCTTCATCTCATCTCAACTAGTTCCCGATCATCTATAAGTTGACAAATGCTCACACCAGATCTTGATCATATTGTAGTGCATTAGATTATAAAATAATGCAAATCAAAACCAAATTCTATTACATGTTAGCCTGATACCGAAACAGGCAACTGACGTCCAAATGCATTATATCTAATTATACAATTATTAATCGAGCTTTATGGACAGATATAGACCAAATTTATGGACAGATATGGACCAAATTCATTAATATTTTACTCGAGAGAGAAATAGAGATACAAATTTGTGTGTTTTATTCCGTAAAGTTCTGTGTGTCTTTACGGATATCCTGAAGACGACTGACCAACAAAGATGTATCCGAAATATTAGTAAAGTAGTTACAACATGGACCCCAAGGTAGAATTATTAATTATTTTAATTTATATTCCCTCAGATTAATTAAACATAATTTTCTTAATTTAACATGTAAATTTTTTTCGATTTGCTAAATTCTCTTATCTTTCTTTTCCCAAGAACTCCAAAAACTTATAAAAGGAGAGGAAAAAGACTCTCCATAGATTCAGAAATAATAATATTTTGCTATTGTTGTTGACAGATTTTTAGATTAGTGGCCTCCACTCGGAATTTTTTTTTAAATTACTCGTAAATGACCTTTAACATCTGCGAAAAAATTAAATTTATTTTTTTCAAAATGTATCATCCTTGTTTCACACGCTGAAAAAAGCATGCCCGGTTCCAAAGATTTTATTAAAATAAATTGTTGCAAAAGTCTCCTATTTGTTTTGTAATAAAGATACAAAAAATCAACAAATTGAAAGACGATTTCATTAAATTTGAAGAATTATTATAGACAAGTTGACCTTAGTCAAATAAAACTTTCTTTCATTTTAGGATGCCCAATTTTAACTCGAATCACTTCACTATAAGCACAAAACGGCTTCATTGAAAAGTTTGTCGATTTTTGGACAAGACAAAAAAACTTTATATCAGAGAAATGCGTCTTATATGCTGAGCATAATTCGGAGTCGTATTTTAAGGACATGCAATCTTTGGCCTCACGACAATATTTTTTCAGTGTATATTTTAAAAGTTATTAACGATTAACATTAGCATATAATTTTAGGGATCTCAATGGATAAATGTACTTATTGATTTGCCTTGTGTTACTAGCATTGCTACATATTCCTGCCACATTTTTATACCCTACACCATAGGATGGGGGTATATTAACTTTGTCATTCCGTTTGTAACACATCGAAATATTGCTCATAAAGTATATATATTCTGGGTCGTGGTGAAATTCTGAGTCGATCTGAGCATGTCCGTCCGTCCGTCCGCCTGTTGAAATCACGCTAACTTCCGAACTTGAAACTTGACACAAGTAGTTGTTATTGATGTAGGTCGGACGGTATTGCAAATGGGCCATATCGGTCCACTTTTATGTATAGCCCCCATATAAACGGAATCCCAAATTTGGCTTGCAGGCCCTCTAAGAGAAGCAAATTTCATCCGATCCGGCTGAAATTTGGTACATGGTGTCAGCATATGATTTCTAACAACTATGCAAAAATTGGTCCATATCGGTTCATAATTATATATAGCCCCCATATAAACCGATCCCCCGATTTGGCTAGTGGAGACTCTAAGAGAAGCAAATTTCATCCGATCCGACTGAAATTTGGTACATGGTGTCAGCATATGATCTCTAACAACCATGCAAAAATTGGTCCATATCGGTTCATAATTATATATAGCCCCCATATAAACCGATCACCAGATTTGACCTCCGGAGCCTCTTGGAAGACTAAAATTCATCTGATTCAGTTGAAATTTGGTACGTGGTGTTAGTATATGGTCTCAAATACCCATGCAAAAATTGGTCGAAATCGGTCCATAATTATATATAGCCCCCATATAAACCGATCCCCAGATTTGACCTCCGGAGCCCTTTGGAAGAGCAAAATTCTTCCGATTCGGTTGAAATTTGGTACGTGATGTTAGTATATGGTATCCAACAACCATGCAGGAATTGGTTCATATTAGTCCATAATTATATATAGTCCCCATATAATCCGATCCCGAGATTTGGTTTTGGAGCCTCTTAGAGGAGCAAATTTCATCCGAGTGAGTTGAAATTTGGTACATAGTGCTAGTAACAATCATGGCTAACTAGGTCCATATCGGTCTAGAGTTATATATAGCCCTCAGATAAATCGATCCCCAATCACACAAAAATTGGTCCATATAAAGTGCATAATTCTATATAGCCCCCATATAAGCGACCCCCGTATTTCAATTCTGGCTCTCTACGTACCGTGCAAAAAGTCCATATCGATTCGTAATTATTTGTAGACTTACATACCTTTTTGTCTAATATATACCACGTATGGACTAACTCACAATTTAAAAAACGATTTTAAGAAGTTTTAAGATACCACAACCCAAGTAATTCGATTGTGAATGACAGTCTTTCGTAGAAGTTTCTACGCAATCCATGGTGGAGGGTACATAAGATTCGGCCGGGCCGAACTTACGGCCGTATATACTTGTTTCGATTCCTTCAGTTATTTTGTTTATAAAAAAATATATATTAAATTGTTATAAAATAAAGTACAATTTGTATTCATTTTGTTCCTTTTGTAAGATAGAATTTTTCGTTTTTTTGTTTCTTCTTTCATGGGTTTTGTTTCTAGAAGAATAACATCTTTACAGTATTATTTCTTCTTTTTCACTCTGGCTGATTATGAAAAACATACCTTCAAATTAGCTAACCGTAATGTGACACTAACCAAAGGGTTGGAAAAAGTAAATAGAATAAACGCACATTCTGCATATCCCAAAGTGTGCAGTACGCAAAAAGCAGTTAACAATAAATTTCCACTTAATTGCTGCGACAATTTCATTTGCGTTATCACAATAATGGCTCCCCAATTGAACAAAGACATCAAATGACAGTAAACTACTCCAGTCATTCAATGGCTGCTTTGAGTTTGACTGTAGGTCAAACCTAAAGTGACAATTTCATAGTGTTAGCGGAAGAAATGGAATACAAACGACTTTCGGTTTAGAATTGAACCAAGTCTACATTCCACTACATATACATATATACAAATTGTATAAAGCACGGAATTAGGGTCCATAGTTTAAATTGTGTAATGAGATATATTACAGGTGTTGGTCTAGCCAGTTAAATGCAAGCTAACCAAATATGAGAATGTTTTTCCATTAGCGTAGAGTTAGAATAAAATTTGAAATTGGAGCACCACTTTATGGATTCGTTCTCGAGATGAGTATAAATTAAGTCGCCCGTGACAATTACAATACCCTTCTATCTTATCCAATCTATGAAGCCGTTTAATCAAAATATTTTTGTAAAATTCCAAACTTATTCGAAAGACCTGAATGCAGGTGTGGGTTAAATTGAAAAACAAAACCAAAAAACTTAAATAAGCGTGGGACGTGTCTGCAGTGTAAAGACAATGCTTATGCCAAAACCCCAATTCAAAACGATCCCAGAAAAAAAAATCCCCATTCTTTTGGCACGAAATATTAAAAACTTCAACTTCAAATGATTCTTTAGTAGGTGCCTCTTTTACGCACCCTAAAACAAGGCGGCAAACAAAAAAACCTAAGTGGAATTGGTGTAAATCACGATCATGTCAATCGCATACACACACACAGACGCGAGCACTTACACATGATTACAACGGGCGAAAAAACAAATTCACATTCATTGGAAACAAGGCAAAGAATATAATCGACCCATTCCAAAAACCTTGCCTTCAACCATAAATTCAAACTTCCTCTGAAACATCCGCCACAGACACACATCTGCAATCATCACAGCCGACAAGAAACGGAAAAGGCAAAGATGACACGAAGCAGCGGCAGCAGCATCGGCATCAGTTACAAATGACAATAACATTTTATTTGCACTTTGGAAGACTTCATCTCGGATGGAAGCTTCACCCCAAGTCCCATTTACAAGTCGTTTCTAGTCTCGAGGTAAAATATGGGACTCCCATACCATAGTCGCCTAGCCCAGCAACCAATTTCATTCATTCATTAAATCCCAAGAACCATCATAGCTTAGAGTTCGAGATGATGGTGACGATGGTGATCAGGTACTGATGATACTCTCAAAAGCCAAGGGAACCTCTGAAGCAAAATTTAAAAGCTCAATTGTCACATACAGTTTTTGTTTCACTTTAAGTCAAAGAAAAAGCCGTTCTTAAGCTGCCAAATGCTTAAGCCAAGAATAGAACAGTAGAACGTGCCAAGATAATGTAACACTGATCTATGAAGGCGAGATGTAAACCGAAAAAAAGAACAACGTGTTGAATGGATTCAGCGATTTCTAAATGGATTAAAAGGGTAACCATTTAAGGTAAGATGGCATTTGTTGGCGAAATAACCGATTAGGATTAAGTCAATCGGTACAAAGAGATACGGTGTTGAAAATTCAAATTAAATTTAAACCCAATTCCAATTACTTGTTAATCACATGTAATACCAGGAACGAGAGCGGTACGAAAGGTTAAAAAAAAAAACAAACAAACCTGAAATTTACACTAATGGGATATTCTAAAAAACGTATATGTTGCCTTCTTTTAAGATAAAACATTTAATCCATGCACACGGACGAAAACGCTTGTTTGTTTCATATGTTTGGGTGTAAATAGTGTAATCACATGTGTTTTCTAGCCAAATAACTCTATCACACTTGAATTCCATAAAGAATAACTTTAGGGCTGTTTTCTTTTAGCACTGGATGCAACATTTGTATGGGCTATCCAGAACATGGTTGCACTGGTGTTCTATCCAGAACATCTCATCAGTGCAGGTCGCGCCGATGTTGCCAGATTGTATTTTGATAACGTGACGCTTCTTCGATTCACAATAGCAATTTATTGTGACTAATTTATGGAAAAACATAAAATTCAAAGTGGTAGAGAGTCATAAATAATCGCAGCAGTAAATATGTCGTTTATTACTATTTGAGCACACACAAAGAAATTTCATGAAGTCAACCAACGAAAAACGTTCATTGATATAACGAAACATTTTCATTAATACAATGAAAATATTCGTTAATAGTACGAAACGTCGTTACGTTGATTTGCAGAGAATTCGTTATATTAACGAAAAAAATCGTTGTATTAACGAATTTGTTTCATTGGCTGACTTTTAACGACACATTTCGTTAATATAACGAAACTTTTTCTATTAGTGCACTTCATACGTTAAAAGTGCAAGATTTCACCTCTTTTCTGTGATTGTTTTTAAACAGCTGATGACAGTGTTGGATATTTTTTTTTGATGTTCTGGATAAACGAGTACTCTGTTTTTTTTTTTTATACCCTCCACCATAGGATGGGGGTATATTAACTTTGTCATTCCGTTTGTAACACATCGAAATATTGCTCTAAGACCCCATAAAGTATATATATTCTGGGTCGTTCTGAGCATGTCCGTCCGTCTGTTGAAATCACGCTAACTTCCGAACGGAAAAAGCTATCTACTTGAAACTTGGCACAAGTAGTTGTTATTGATGTAGGTCGGATGGTATTGCAAATGGGCCATATCGGTCCACTTTTCCGTATAGCCCCCATATAAACGGACCCCCAAATTTGGCTTGCGATTGCTCTAAGAGAAGCACATTTCTTCCGATCCGGCTGAAATTTGGTACATGGTGTTAGTATATGGTCTCTAACAACCATGCAAAAATTGGTCTACATCGGTTCATAATTATATAGCCCCCATATAAACCGATCCCCCGATTTGGCTTGCGGAGGTTCTAAGAGAAGCAAATTTCATCCGATCCGGTTGAAATTGGGTACGTGGTGTTCGTATATGGTCTCTACCAACCATGCAAGAATTGGTCCATATCGGTCCATAATTATATATAGCCCCCATATAAATCGATCCCCAGATTTGTCCTCAGGAGCCTCTTGGAGAAGCAAAATTCATCCGTTCCGGTTGAAATTTGGAACATGGTGTTAGAATGTGGTCTCTAACAACCACGCAAGAATTGCTCCATATCGGTCCATAATTATATATAGCCCCCACATAAACCGTTCCCCAGATTTGATGTCCGGAGCCTCTTGGAGGAGCAAAATTCATCTGATCCGGTTGACATTTGCAACGTGGTGTTAGTATAAGGCCGCTAATAACCATGCCAAAATTGGTCCATACACGCAAAGAAAAAAAAAAACGTTTGGAAAACGTGTACCGAAAACGTTTTTCTTTTGTTAGAGTTTTTTGAGTTGCTCCCAAAATTTTAAACTTTTATCACCAAAAAAATTCGTTTGTTACAAAATGTTTATTTTTTCAATAAAAAAAGTTATTTTTGAAACAACAACACAGTCCATTTCGTTTATATCAAACACTGTTCTTTTCAGGCTTTAGGTCTTTAATAAGACACATTTTACTGTTCAAAATTTAATATACTACAATGTAATGTTGAACATTTTTTTTCGGAATCTTCCGAACATATCTGGAATATATGTACCAAAAAAAAAAAGTTGGTCGAAGCAGGGATCGAACCCACGACTTGGCATGCAAGTCGGACGTAGCAACCACTGCTCCACGGTGCCAAACTATATGTTTTTTTCTGTTAAATAAACTTTGTTTATTCGGTTCGTGGGCGCCGCAAGCTATGCTATATAAATATAACTTATATGGATAATTATCTATTGATGACCATAACAGGTACATAGCTCAGTGGTTAGAGTGTTGGCTTACAAAGTGCATGGTCCGCGGTTCGATTCTCCGTCCAGGCGAATGGTAAAAAAATTTTAAAAATGTATAAAATCTTATAATTTCTTCTACATTGTTGGTATTACAGGAAAAGGTGTTAAGAACTAAAAAACCTCGAGGATGTGAGAAAGATGTGAGGGAAAATGCAATTAGCAAGAAAACAATGTTTTTTTGGTTTTTTGAGTTTGTATTTATAAAATTGTTTTTACATCCTGGAAAAGAATAAACGTTTATCACAAAAAGTATATACTTTTCTTCCAAATACACTTCCTTACAGCGAAAAGCAAATGAGAAACGTACTTTGTTTGTCTAAAATTTCGTTTGGGAGGAAAGAATTATTTTTTTGCGTGTAGTTTCGGTCTATAGTTATATATAGCCGATCTCCAATCACACAAAAATTGGTCCATATCGGTTCATAGTCATGGTTGCCACTCGAGCCAAAAATAATCTACCAAATTTTTTTATAGAAAACATTGTCAAAATGTTATTTCTATAGAAAAATTTGTCAAAATTTTATTTCTATGGAAAATTTTGTCAAAATTTTATTTCTATAGAATATTTTGACAAAATTTTATTTCTATAGAAAATTTTGTCAAAATTTTATTTCTATAGAAATTTTTCTCAAAATTTTATTTCTATAGACAATTTGGTCAAAATTTTACTTCTATAGAAAATGTTGTCACAATGTTGTCAAAATTTTATTTCTATAGAAACTTTAAACTTACTTATATACGTATTTAATTGGCCCTTTTGTAGTTTAATATATACCACGTATGGACTTTGTGGTATATATTACGTTGTTAGGAAGTTTTAGGATACCTTGCCATCGGCTTCAGTAGAAGTTTCTACGCAATCCATGGTGGAGGGTACATAAGCTTCGGCCTGGCCGAACTTACGGCCGTATATACTTGTTGTTCTTAACGGCTTGGTTATAATGAAATTCTGTCCATCCGTCCGTATGTTGAAATCACTATAACTTCCGGACTATCGACTTGAAACTTGGCACAAGTAGCTGTTATGGATATAGATCGGATGGTATTGTAACGCGGCCATATAGACCCCATATTGCAGATCAGCGGTGGATTATTCTCTCTTAGTAGTTTTGATGAAATTTTTTAGTGTTTCAAAACATCTCTAAATAGTTTCCGTTGTACGAATCGCTGTGCGTACTCGGCGCAGCGTTCGTCGAGGTATCTTGCTAAACATAGAATTGAGCGGAACTCGTTGTTAAGACACCATCTATGATACCACAATGGGCAAATTTCGAAATATAGATCCCCTGTGTGACGAAATATGCCGCATATTAAGTAGCACTGCCATTACATTTTCCCAAAAATTTCCTCCAGCACACCCTATAACTTGGCTTATAGAAGACATCAAATGGCTCGTGTTATAAGAACAATGTGATCCGACTAAGATTAAATGAAATTACCTAAAAAGACGCATCTTTTAATATCGCTGTAAAGCTTAAATGCTGCTGTCCCTGTGGATAATGAAGATGATGCCTTCGAATGACTGTGGCGGATGAAGCCGTTTTTTCTGTAAAGTCGCCGCCAGATACGCACGCAGGAATGATCTCGCGTTTCACACAAATTGTGGGTTGATAAAACACCGACGCATGCGTTTTCTGATGTTGCCAGACAATGTTGAAATGAAGAAGCTCATATGGAGTTAACTAAGTGCCGTCAGCGTAAGCATTCAAAGAACCCAGACACTCATCGTGGCCTATGGCAAGAGTGTGGGGTTTAGCACAACCACGCAGCTTATCGCTATAGGGACTGGCCAATGTAACGCACCATTGTCGCGTCTACATCACACGTCTTAAAAATCTTTGGAGGGGCTACGTATCCAGCCACAGCGTTTTCATCTCAAAAAGGCATGAACGAAAGCGTCTACATCGTCATCATGATTTTTAGATCACAATTTTATGAATGAATTCGGGCCCAGCAAAACTCCAGAGCTCATCCCAGTTTGTTGTTTTTTGTGCTCTAGTGATTTTACCTGCGAAGTGTTGCTCTTTGTGTTTCTTTTTTTGCAGACAATTATGAATGACGTTTAATCGTTGATTGTTTAACAGCTCATTGAAGATCATCACCATTTATTCTTTTGTAATTTTATGTTTTTTTTTTTTACTCTTATGTATCATTCCATCCAGGCTGGCGATGAGCCATTCATACATTTGTTTGGAAGCATGTACGTAGAGCACACAAATTTGAAGAGTGACCTAAGTCCAAATCGATTTATTTCTAAATAATTCACAGAAGTAAATTAATGAAATTGGATCAAAGTTCTTGTCGCTGTTATTGATTATCGGGTGAATTTTTTTAGAGACTCCTTTTAGTTTTTATATATTTTTAGACTTATATCATTTTAGAAGTTAAACTGAACGTTTGTCTGCTACCCTGAACATTTAATCATCGGGAATTTTGGTACAGCTTTTCCCATTGTTTATGCTGTAATCAGTCCACGCACTTTTCGCGTTCTTCATTCGTTTCGGGGCTGGACTGGTTATAAGCAATTGTTCAAGTTCTACTTACTGATTCACAAAGTGACGGATCTAGGCGAATTCTATATATGGGGCCCTAAACTGAGACTACATCAAGGCGAAGACTTAGGGTGATGCAGAAATACTTATGGATACGACAAATATGTTACACGTTCCCCATCCACGAATAACATTTTTCTCTTAAAACATGTTTGAGGTGATCATATCCATTCTCTGGGTGTAAGGTTGAGGAGAAAATCCCATTCGAAATTAATTCGCATTTGCTTGAATGGTTAGATTAGGTTGAAAATTGGAATTTGATTTTTCTTCGTCTTGTGAAGATCCCCAAACACATGAGACAATATTTTAGTCTGATTGGAGAACTCTAGATTGCAAAGAATCTATTTCTTTAATTTGATTTCAATACCATGTTGGCTATTCACACTGCAACCAAAATAATTCCATCATTCATTTTCAACATTTGCCACAGAGGTCTATTCCACGAGTTCTGCATAACACGAGACTCGTTGCAATATATCCGCAAACAATTAACATCTTCTCTGCGAAGAAGAAAACTTCGTTAGTCCGAAATTTCTCGTCGAAGGAAATATTTATTTTTTGTGTGTGCCATTATATTCTCCGTTGTTTTCCATCAGCCTATTGACGTGATCATTACAATTCAGCTAAATAAACGTATATCCCAAGTTCCACCTTTAGGTCCCATTTCGAAGATACTGCTCTTCTGCATTAGTCAACGTGATGCTATACTTCTGTCTTAATTACTACTAATTAGCGTCGTCCTTGATTCACTTGATTGACTTGATTGCACAATTGGATTGCACAATTCGATCCGGTGATATTTCTTGTCCTAGGCTTTACATGTCTGTAGTCCCGGATTGGATATGCTCCCATCGGTCTGTAGGCCTTCGTAGTCGTATAGCTCGCTTATTCAGGATACCTTTCTTCGAAATCAGGCGACATATCCCCAATATCTGCATAGGCCAAACTGAACTATACTTGTCTCCACACCATTAGTTTTCCGAATTTTAAAGAGCTGCTTTTTGACAGCTTGACATAGCCAGGTGATAACTGATATCTCTTCTTATATTGCAATTTTAGAGAGTATAACAAAATAGGGCCCCAATTCAAAATAGAAGAAATCCAGCCCTGTATTGAAAGCTACTTGACGGTACCATTAAATTGCACCATTTTGTTTGGAATAATGCTGTGGAATGGTGAGGGGGGAAATTTGTGCTAAAATTTGACAGTTTTCAAGGTGTGTTTTGTGATTTTGGCATGATCACAACATTCGGCTAGACTGCACGTCGTTCTATGTTCCAAGTCCAAGTCGCAGTCTATGTCTGTCTACGTCTCAAATCTGTCAGTCTATGTGTCTGGTTCAGAGAGAGCATGCGCGCACTTTTTTGAAAAAAAAAGAAACTCAACTCAAAATGACAGACAGAGTGAAGTGTTTTTTGCCTTTACTGAAGTCTCATTTGATTTTTTCTTGAGTTTTTTATTTTTTGTTCGCTTACTCCTCAAAGGTAACGACGTTTGTCTCTGCCTTGTAGTTGCTAATACTTGGGTTGTTGTGAATGTTCATGGTGGATTTTCATTTCAATTACAAACCGTTCCTCAAAATGTGTCAATTATATTAATTATGGCTCATGTAATGATTTTCTTGTAGTTTCGCGTCAAATTCTCATTACTTTTAGTCGAAAGTGTAGGATTCTCAATATTTTTGTACTTTTGATAAATGATTGTTTGTGATTTTTGTTTCTATTCGCTGTTGGCAATTCAATAGAATCATTTATAATATTTTGTAGGATTTTGTTTTAATGAAGATTAAAATCCCATATCACAATCATTTGATTCAAGGGTGTAAACAATTTAAGCTAAAATTTTTTGTCTTTTTTACTATTTTGAGTGATTGATATTCTGAAAGATATTCAATGAAATGTTATAGGAAACCAACTTCCGGTAATATTATTTATATTCTAGATCCGTTTGAAAATCTAAGACGAGCTGCAAATTATTTTAATTTTTTCGTTTATCCGCCTTTTTGTCTCGAAATGCATTTATTGTCTATGATGGGCATTCAAGACTGTTGTGGTTCAAAGTTTTGCCAATGTTTTCTGTACCAAATTTGTCAGGTGTATTCTGGATAGTTTCGCAATATCGACATAATCTGAATTTCGGTTTTCTCCAAATTAGGAGAATGAAGAGAATCTGTGTTTTTTTTTTGAATAATTAGAACAAGGGCAACATTGAACGGTGAATCGATTCTTATTTCTTTGACAATAAAAATCTAGGACTTTATTTTAGCGTAAGGACAATTCCGAAGGTTTGCGCTACAGGCGAATCAGTCAAATGGGGAAAACTTCTATGTTAAAAAATAAATTTACCATTTATGCAAACATTAATTTTGTTAAGTAAGCGTTTGTTGAATGATCCCTTTAGAGTGGAGAGAATTGGAAAGATGTAAATGCTGAAAACGGATTTGTAACAAATGTTCCGATTTGTTATCCTTAAGTTTGTTTTCTCCAAATGTTTTATTTGGAAGGCAAATGTGATTTGTTAACTGCCAAATATAATTAACCCTATCGCTATATGGAATACCCAAAAGCATAAACTTTCTCCGTTCACCTCCAATCCACCCACCCAAATCGCTGGTTGAGTAAATAGAACATTTAATTTCATTAATTTTAATCCTTTCACCAGAACCAATCAAGGACAATGTTCCATTATTGCGATGGTATGCGTTGAGCTACCCTTCACAATTGTGAATTTCCGCTGGTTGAGGTTTGCTTGCATTGCAAGTTCATTATTTGTAGAGAAACTCGTAAATCAGCCATGTAAACAAATCAACACAACCGCAATCCCTGCCACCCGCATATTCCCGGAATACAAACTTTCTTTATGCCAAGGAAGTTTAGGATTTTTCAGGAACAATGAGTGAATGATTTTGAAAACGGCAACCTGCAAATGCTTCAGCTGTTTGTTATTGTTGTTTTGTCAATTCAATGTTGTTGTCTTTCGAACCACAAATTATAACAATTCATATTCTTATAAAGAGTTTCCGTTTCCCTCAGTATGCCACACTTTTCCCCCGCCCTCATTTGAGTTATTTCGCGATGAATGTTATAAAGCGGAAAGAATCAGCCAAAGTCAACGCTGCTGTATTTTTTTGTTGTTTAATAAGCATCAACAATCAAATAAGCTAGCTAGCTATAGTATGTAGAGAATAGGAAGGTGAAATGTCAGGAAGGATGAGCTGCACGACGGAAGAACGGACGGACGGACGGACGGATGTAAAGAAGATTGGTCTACCAAACAGTCTGACGGTGAAGGGAAGAGACAACCTTTTTTCGTAAATTATTATTTGCATTGTTGCTTTTATTTGACTTTTGAGCTGTGGCTGCTTCAACTCTTTTTGTTTACAACGCCAACACGCTTTACTCTACGAAACGTCAAGTTGAAAACTGGAAAAGAACCAAAGGACCATACAATCAATGTTTATCCAGGATTCTAAAATGAATCGTGTTATTAATAAAAGGTTCATAAGTTCAATTCACCACAAGAATGCTACAACCACCATCAACAATCCAAAAAATTGATCCCATTTCATTGTTCACACATCCTGAAGAAAATTTCAATTCCAATTCTCTTAACTGAGATTCACTGAGAATTGCTTTTTATTTTCGATTGTATTTATTAATCTATATGTGTGTGTGAGTGAGTGAGCTGGGGGTGTTAAGATTTAAACGTAGGTATTGTCTTGTTTCTCTCTGGGGAAAGAGTTAAACAGGAAACATTTGTCATAAAGGAAATTCGAAAATATCGAACATCCACACGTTCTTCTTTTAACCGCGTCTACCAAGGATAGGCAGATATTAAAAGAAAATTGATTTATGAAATTATCTATTATGCCATTATTTTTACAGTGTCATTAGTAATAGGCTGTACTATTGATAAATGACCATTATTGCTTTTATTGTATTTCTTTGTATGATATATCTGCCTCAAAATTGCAGAAGCTAATTCATTTAAACAATTGGATGATGGGGATTTTATGCCATTAGAAAACGTTTCCCAAAATTTTGTAAGTTGCTTAAAGATTTTTGACCTAACCTATCATGATTATTATACCCTCCACCATAGAATGGTGGTATATTAACTTTGTCATTCCGTTTATAACACATCGAAATATTGCTCTAAGACCACATAAAGTATATATATTCTGGGTCGTGGTGAAATTCTGAGTCGATCTGAGCACGTCCGTCCGTCCGTCTGTTGAAACTTGGCACAAGTAGTTTTTATTGATGTAGGTCGGATGGTATTGCAAATGGGCCATATCGGTCCACTTTTACGTATAGTCCCCATATAAACGGACCCCCAAATTTGGCTTGCGATTGCTCTAAGAGAAGCAAGTTTCATCCGATCCGGCTGAAATTTGGTACATGGTGTTAGTATATGGTCTCTAACAACCACGCAAAAATTGGTCCACATCGGTCCATAATTATATATAGCCCCCATATAAACCGATCCCCCGATTTGGCTTGTGGAGCCACTAAGAGAAGCAAATTTCATCCTATCCGGCTGAAATTTGGTACATGGTATTGGTATATGTTCTCTAACGACCATGCAAACATTGGTCCACATCGGTCCATAATTATATATAGCCCCCATATAAACCGATCCCCAGATTTGTCCTGCGGAGCCTCTTAGAGGAGCAAAAGTCATCCGATCCGATTGAACTTTGGTATGTGGCGTTAGTATATTGTCTCTAACAACCATGCCAAAATTGGGCCGTATCGATCCATAATTATATATAGCCCCCATATAAGCCGATCCCCAGATTTGACCTCCGGAGCCTCTTAGAGGAGCAAAATTCATCTGATCCGGTTGAAATTTGGTCGTGGTGTTAGTATATGGTCTCTAACAACCATACACGAATTGGTCCATATCGGTCCATAATTATATATTGCCCCCATATAAATCGATCCCCAGATTTGTCCTGCGGAGCCTCTTGGAGTAGCAAAATTCATCCGTTCCGGTTGAAATTTGGAACATGGTGTTAGAATGTGGTCTCTAACAACCACGCAAGAATTGCTCCATATCGGTCCATAATTATATATAGCCCCCACATAAACCATTCCCCAGATTTGATCTCCGGAGCCTCTTGGAGGAACAAAATTCATCCGATCCGGTTGAAATTTGCAACGTGGTGTTAGTATAAGGCCGCTAATAAACATTCCAAAATTGGTCCAAATCGGTCTATAGTTATATATAGCCGATCCCCAATCACACAAAAATTGGTCCATATCGGTTCATAATCATAGTTGCCACTCGAGCCAAAAATAATCTACCAAAATTTTATATTTATAGAAATCATTGTCAAAATGTTATTTCTATAGAAAATTTTGTCAAAATTTTATTTCTATAGAAAATTTTGTCAAAATTTTATTTCCATAGTAAATTTTGTCAAAATTTTATTTCTATAGAAAATTTTATCAAAATTTTATTTCTATAGAAAATTTTGTCAAAATTTTATTTCTATAAAAAATTTTGTCAAAATTTTATTTCTATAGAAAATTTTTTCCAAATTTTACTTCTATAGAAATTTTTTCCACATTTTACTTCTATAGAAAATTTTGTCAAAATTTTATTTCTATTGAAACTTTAAACTTAATTATGTACGTATTTAATCGGCCTTTTTTAGTTTAATATATACCACGTATTGACTAAATTTCGTTTGTCTAAAATTTCATTCCGGAGGAAAATATTTTTTCTTTGGGTGTACCTTCAAGAACTTAAATCGGTCTATATCGATGCCTTACCAAACGGACCGGTAAAAATAAATGCGATACAAATTTTTCAGGGTCTAAAATTCCAGTATATTTACATTTTTGTGCAAATCGGATAAAAACCACGGTTTCTAGGAACCCAAGGAGTTAAATCTGGAGATTGGTCTATGTGGAGGCTATACTAAAACATGGGTCGACACACACCATATTTGGCTGACCTATTTGTGGTCAACCGGATTCCAGAAGTCCTAGAAATAAATTCGGGAGTTAGGTCTATATGGGGGCTATACCAAAACATGTAGCGATACGGACCATTTTCGACACATCTCTTTATGGTCCCAAAATACCTCTAGATTTCCAATTTCAGGCAAATCGGTAGTAAATACAGTTTCTAGAAGCCCAAGAAGCAAAATCGGGATATCGGTCTATATGGTGGCTATACCAAAACATGGACCGATGGGCAACATTTTCGGCACACCTTTTTATGGCCCTCAAGTACTTCTAGATTTTCAATTTCGGGCAAATTGGATAAAAACTACGGTTTATATAAGCCCAAGACCCCAAATCAGAAAGTCGGTTTATATGGGGACTATATCAAAACTTGGACCGATATAGCCCATCTTCGAATTTGACCTACCTGCAAACAAAAAACGAATCTGTGCAAAAATTCAGGACGATAGTGCCTTTATCGAAGGCTGTAGCGTGATAACAACAGATAGACGGACAGACGGTCATGTTCATATCGTCTTAGAATTTCTCTCTGATCAAGAATATATATACTTTATATAGTCGGAAATCGATATTACGATGTGTCTTAAATAATCGTTAGACGTTGTTATGACAACTCCGCCATTGGTGCAATGTGCTAAGGCTGTTAATGCGTATCGTAGAGGCACCACAGGTTCGAGTCACGGTAGCGGAAATCTTTTTTTTATTTTTTTTATAAATTCGTAACCATTACGTTTTCAGATCATGAACGCTGGTTGTTGTTTTGACAACGTATGGTGTCATTTCTACGTTGTCAGATTGACCCCACACTGAAAAAAAAGCATACTCGGTTCCAAAGATTTTGTCTTTACTTTAAAAAATTTGGTATTGATTCCGAGCCAAAGAAGCGGAGAATGCAAGTAGGGATACTTCTAAGACACAATTCGCTTTTAAATTTGGGTTTTGTGTACTTGCTTCTAGGAAGCAAATTTGAAATTTTCGTTTCTTCAGCTTTTTTTCTTCATATGCTATCAAAATCCTTTAAAAACGATTTAACGATAACTTTATTTTCAAAATTCAGTCTCGACTTTCAGTAGAAATTATGCTAGGTTTCAAGTAAAAAACGTCTTTAATATAAAGTGTTGAAAAACATGTCCTATTTTTGAACGATTTTTTGCTTTGTAGTCAAGATGCAAAAAGGCAACAAATTTAAAGACAATTTCGTTAATTTTCAAGATTTTTTCTGAATTATTAAAGTCAAGTTGACCTTACCCCAAAATTTTTTTCTTTCATGTTATGATACCCATTTTTAAGCCAAATCACTTAATTATAAGGACAATACGACTTCATTGAAAAGTTGATCGACTTTTGGACAAGGAAAAAATACTTTATATTAGAGAAATGCGTTTTCTAATGCTAGGCTAAATTTTCATTCGTATTGTAAGGACACGAAATATTTGGCCTCACGACAATATTTTTTTCAGTGTAGAATTGACCGTATTACGCTATTGGAGGACTAGAACAACATTTTGCCTCATGCTATATTGCCCATATTGTCATATGCATCCTGGGAAATACCACTTGCTTGAATGTTTCAGCGTGATACACACTGAAAAAACAGAGTACCCCCCAGGAAGAAAACTTTCGGTTAATTTGAGAAAATTTTGAATATTTGTAGAAAATTTTAACTAAACAGCATTACAAACGCTGGCATCACGCCGATGTCATAAAAATAAATAAATATTTTTTCGACAAATTCAAGAAAACTTACTAGACATAACTAAGTTTTTTTCACTTGTTTAAGACAATTTTGTAGTTTGAAGGAAAAATTTGGAGTTCAAAAATGCAAGAATGTCTCTAGTGACATACAAAGCTCATGATGGACGCATTGTTGGTAAAATATACAAATTGAAAGAAATTCTGAACTATTTTGTGGAAGACACGAATTTAGTTAATCTTTATGCTTCATTTGAGTATATTTTTTTCCTCGGTTTTAGTTAATTTAACTAACGTACACAAAAAAATATTAGAGTAAAGGAAACTTTCTCCAAAAATAATAATTCCATAAACTAAAATAAAGTTAAATTGGCTTTAGTGAAAGAGAGAGTTCACTTTTTTTGAATGCACTAAAAAAAGTCTTTTATTGTTGCTGTGCTTGAGATTTTACTACCAGAAGACTTCCTGATCAGAAATTGTGACATCTTAGCGAAATTCGATAAAACTATCACCCAAATGTTGGCAGGGTAACGAAATGTAAAAAAAGAGCAGCAATAATAATAACAACAACAATAAACAAACAAACAAACACCGCCATTCAAGCATTTGTATCCAGATGCATGGGTACAAACTCACTCCAACACACACACGCACATCTGTGCATCTGTGAGCAATGAAATTAAAATTAGATAAAGATCTTATTTATCGAGTTTTTAATTTCTTTTGGCGATATTTTAATAAAGCTATTCACGTGCAAACAAATCCCAGTTTAAAAACCAAAATTACAACAGATACTTCAAATTTTAAAACAAATGTTTTCATCTTAAATCTAAAGATCCAATACACTAATAGAAAAAATTGCGTTTTACAATCTTGAACGGACGTTGTCAAAATGAAACGGAAATGTTCACAAAACATCAAAACGGAATGTTTACGATTTCGTCCACGGACGTTCACAATTTCATGAACGGCATTCGTTTTCCTTTGGTCATGATAAGTCTTAAAATAATCGTTAGACGTTGTTATGGCAACTCCGCCGTTGGTGCAATGTGCTAAGGCTGTTAATGCGTATCGTACAGGTAACACAGGTTCGAGCCATGGTAGCGGAAATCTTTTTTTTATTTTCTTTATAAATTCGTAACCATTACGTTTTCAGATCATGAACGCTGGTTGTTGTTTTGACAACGTATGGTGTCATTTTTACGTTGTCAGATTGGCCCCATCTGTTCTCAGTTTGACAACACATGTGTGTTGATTCACTTTCATGAGCGGATCGTTTCGAAATGACCACTCCGTTCATGATTTTTTCTATGGGTGTATATCAGTTCTTTAGATCAAAAATGTTTTTCTTTACTTTAAGCAAAATTGTCCCTAGTTCGAAGACATACGACTTAAATGTAGATACACACATTTCCATGATCGTAAATTTAATGAAAACAATTTTTTAAGCAAAGATTTAAGTTGGGTTAGGCTAATATTTTTTTCAGTGCAATGACCCCAATCACACGTCTAAAGTGGTAGTCGCTTGAATTAAGTTTTGAAACCCGAACCCCGAAACATTTGAATTAATTTTTAAAAGCCTTATAGCCTCTACGTGAACCTGGATTTGAACAGAGTAAAACTCTTATTATACCATCCACCATAGGATGGGGGTATATTAACTTTGTCATTCCGTTTGTAACAAATCGAAATATTGCTCTAAGACCCCATAAACTTGACTTGCGAAGCCTCAACGAGAAGCAAATTTCATCCGATCTTGCTGAAATTTGGTACATGGTGTTGGTATAGGGTTTCTAATAACCATGCAACAATTGGTTTACATCGGTCCATAATTATATATAGCCTCCATATAAACCGATCCCCAGATTTGGCTTGCGGAGCCTCTAAGAGAAGCAAATTTCATCCGATCCGGCTGAAATTGGGTACATGATGTTGGTACATGGTCTCTAATAACCATGCAAAAATTGGTTCACATCGGTCCATAATTATATATAGCCCCCATATGAACCGATCCCCAGATTTGGCTTGCGGAGCCTCTAAGAGAAGCAAATTTCATCCGATCCGGCTGAAATTTGGTACATGATGTTGGTGCATGGTCTCTAATAAACATGCAAAAATTGGTCCACATCGGTTCATAATTATATATAGCCCCCATATAAACCGATCCCCAGATGTGACATCCGGAGCCTCTTGGAGGAGCAAAATTCTTCCAATCCGGTTCAAATGTGGAACGTGGTGTTAGTATATGGCCTCTAACATCCTTGCAAAAATTGGTCCACATCGGTTCACAATTATATAAAGCCCCCATGTAAACCGTTCTCCAGATTTGACCACCGGAGCCTTTTGGAGGAGCAAAATTCATCCGATCCGGTTCAAATTTGGAACGTGGTGTTAGTATATAGCCGCTAACAACCATACCAAAATTGGTGCATATCGGTCTGTAGTTATATATAGCCGATCTACAATCACACAAAAATTGGTCCATATCGGTTCATAATCATGGTTGCCACTCGAGCCAAAAGTAATCGACCAACATTTTATTTCTATAGAATTTTTTTTTCAAAATTTTATTTCTATAGAAAATTTTGTCAAAATTTTATTTCTATAGAATATTTTGTCAAAATTTTATATCTATAAAAATTTTGTCAAAATTTTATTTCTATAGAAAATTTTGTTCAAATTTTATTTCTATATAAAATTTTGTTTAAATTTTACTTCTGTAGAAAATTTTGTCAAAATTGTATTTCCAAAGAAAATTTTGTTAAAATTTTATTTCTAAAGAAAATTTTGTCAAAATTTTATTTCTATAAAAATTTTTTTTAAAATTTTATTTCTATAGAAAATTTTGTTAAAATTTTATTTCTATAGAAAATTTTGTCAAAATTTTATGTCTATAGAAAATTTTGTCAAACTGAATTATATACGTATTTGATCGATCTTTTTTGATTTAATATATATGAACTTACATACAATTTAGAAGACGGTTTTAGGAGGTTTTAAGATACCTTGCCGTCGGCAAGCGTTACCGCAACTTAAGTAATTCGATTGTGGATGGCAGTGTTTAGAAGAATTTTCTACGCAATCCATGGTGGAGGGTACATAAGCTTCGGCCTAGCCGAACTTACGGCCGTATATACTTGTTTATAATTAATTTTATGAATTATCAAATAGGCGTTGTGCTTGTAAATTTTTTAACAGCACTGTATGTGTGAAATTCCATTAAACTTGAGTCAAGTAAATATTTTCGTTGGAAAAACGAAAATTTATCATGAAGATGTTCATAATAGCGTGAAATGTGTCGTTTATAATTAATAATAAAGAAGGAAAGAAATGACGAAAATTTGAATTTTTAATGAAATAGCTTCGTTTGCTTAATTTTAATGAAAATTTTCTTTAATATTACAAAACCTTTTCTGTCAGTGTATTAAATTTTTGCAAAGAAAAATAAATTATCCTAGAATTTTTGAATGCCATTTCACTCTTTCCCATTTCTTAAGGGAATTCCTAAACCGGATATAAGCACCTTGGAAATCTAAATCAAATGAAAGAAAACGTAATAAATTAAAATTTTCATAAGAAAAACCCTTTTGCCACATTGCGATTCAATTTCATTTTCTTAGCAGCCAGGACATGTGTTGGGTTCGCACGCATGCGCAATATGCAAAGTAAGGCGTAAGCAAATTTCCGCCTTTGTTTGGGTGGCATTCAGAAAAAAATAACGAATTTCCTTTTGTTGAAGAAGCGAAATTTAAGATTTGCCCAAGAAGATTATGAATAAATTAAAACAAAAAACGAATTGCGAAATCCAAGAAGGCACCTAATGCATACCCCTTTATTTTGTGCACATTTGCAATTGGGGTGTCGATATATGGGTGCCACCAAGGTGATCGAATATTTGCACATGGTTAAAGGTTAAAGTATTTTGTGCATAAATTACCAATCAATGCTCGATCGTTAATGCAATTTCTATTTTTCGAATTTTTGCAACAATGCCTATGCAAATTTCAATTTGCAAAAATTTGCATATCACCCCGTAATCATGTCGGCTGTCACAAATCATTTAATCCTTATTTTGCGAAAATTGCCACATTCATCCAAGAAAATGGGAGAGTTAGGTTGCACCCTTTGCTCGATCATTTGTGCGCCTGGGTGGATAATTTAAATGGACTGGTACTCCTTTTCCTTGCCGCAACAACGGAAGGAACACGTGAAGATATTTTCCTCCTTTATCATGGGCTTCAACTTTCACCCCATTAGGCAACCCATTCGATGAGGAGGGAGGGAGTGCGGACCATGAAGAAAAGGGATTACATTTGTTGGGCTGCTGACATCTTCTGTGCAAACAAAGGAACATTCATTCAACCCAAATGAAATCTTTGAACCCAAGAGACCTTTCCCTTTGTTCTTTGGTTTCGTTTTTTTTTTTCTTCTTGTGGCTTGTTTGCCTTATAAGTGTCCTAGATCTAGGAATAGTGGTGGTTGCCAAGGATCCAAGATGATGTGGAATGATGTGCTCTGGTTTCAAATTTATGGAAATTTGCATGAGAATAGGATGAATTGAGGAGAAAATGACACATATCTCTATGGCTTGTCTTTTGTTAGATGATCATTTTCGTGATAGCATAGAGAAGCCTTTGAACTCTGAGTTATTTCTTGAGGCAATCATCTAAGAAAAGGGGTAGGTTTAGGGATGCCATTAAGGATGACACTGCAATTTTTAAATAAATTGATAATTTTGGTATTCTTGGTATAATATTAGAACTTCGAACCTCTGATCACGTTCCCAAATCGGAATCCATACAAAATTCACTGTCTTATAGGAATGTCTTAGCAATTCCACCTTGAAAAACTTCCCTATTCCAAGTGTACTAAGATTACAATAAAAATTGAAAATGAATTAGTCCTCAATATAGACTTCCTTTGCCTCGATACTCGTAGATATGAATCGCAATTATATCATTGATCTCCAGTGCTGCAATTCGCTCTTTAAAATCGCCTTAGCACAATTATAATAGAAATTGACCAAGCCACAAGAAAACAAACAAACAGGATTTGATCTCATTTTGATGTGAAACATAAGTTTTATTTTTTAATTTTTTGATTTTTATTTTCAATTCTTTTATCGGCATCTGTGATAAAAACTAAGATTATTTCCTTGGCATGACATCCCTAATCCATTTCAATGTTTGTCTTAGATAATTAAAAAAAACAAGGTTTTTTGCGTACACTCAGACTCTGCCACACATGCGCAGAATTTTCATGAATGCGAAATGCGTTTCTGATCTTCTGAAGATGAGTATTCAAATAAGGGAAGCTATGCGTTGGGCAAAGCGCAAAAGGGAAGGTGTCTATCTTATGGCCCGGTCGATTGTCTTAGGATATTCATGACAGCCCTGGTGTGTGAGTGTGTTTGGTGCTGGAAAAGGGGGTTGATTTGCGTAATCTACCCAAGAAGTGACCTTTTTTGCATACGCATTTAAATTTTCTCAAGCTTCGCGATATACCATAGCCTTGCCATAGGCAAACAAACGAAATAAAGGAATAACGAAAGGGGTTAGAAATTTAAATTTTTGTTCCCATGAAAATTGAATGATGTTCAATGCTGTTGTTGTTGTTGCTATTTTGAGAAGATCTTCTTCGATCTTCCATGAATCCTTTTATTAATTTAAAGACATTAGATAAACAGAAGATGCAATCAAGGATAATAAATTGCCAAACTCATCCTTACAAGGATCCCGGCCATCGTTGCCGTTGTCCTTTATGTTGCATAGGCTTGATCGGCATAATTTTTGCATGCGAAAATTCAAATTTAACCCCATCATCAATGCATAGGAATTTGCTATGTCAAACTTAGTTTCGTTAAAAGGGGTTTTTGCCAGGATATTTATCTGCTTGAGACAGCACTAAACGCAGAGGATGGAAAGGATTGTTTTTGTCATTTTGCAAATGATGCGCTTCTTTCTATTGTTTTTTTTTTTTTTTGCCGATGGTGTAACGTATTTGCCATAGATGTTTTTATCTTTGTTGTTGTCTCCATTTATTATGAATATTGATTAGATAGTCCTGAACCTTTGGGATGAGTTGGAAGATGAGCGATCGTGGGAACTTTAGTTTGCAAATTTCAAAATTGTTGACAAAGACAAACTGGAGTCTTTCGCAAATATCTCGATGATGACATTTAAATGTTATCGTTTGTAGTTTGGCAGT
The DNA here is from genome assembly GCF_050003625.1 of Haematobia irritans. Classification (NCBI taxonomy): domain Eukaryota; kingdom Metazoa; phylum Arthropoda; class Insecta; order Diptera; family Muscidae; genus Haematobia; species Haematobia irritans. The sequence continues at coordinate 224,077,120 of NC_134400.1, read as the reverse complement.
TACATAGCTGAGTCATTGGAAACTTTTGTAACGTATTTCAGGAAAGGAGAACAAAACAACGATATAAGAGAATGTGACATATAATCATGCCAGCAAGATATTTTGAAACCCAAAAACTCCAAGTTTCAGCCGAAAACTAAAAACTTTAACATAGGCGATAATTTATAAAATAAAGTTGTCGTTAACTCGTTTTTAAATGACTTTGATGGTATATGAAGAAAAAAAGCTGACAAAACGAAAAATTAAAATGTGCTTCCTAGAAGCAAGTACACAAAGCCTAAATTTAAAAGAGAATTGTGCCTTAAAAGTATCCTTACTTGTACTCTCCGCTTCTTTGGCTCGGAATCCATACCAAAATTTTTAAAGTAAAGAGAAAATCTTTGGAACCGGACATGCTTTTTTTCCAGTGTGGGTATCATGCTCACTTCGCATACAACGGGTCATAGGTTCAATCCCAGTAACGACTAATCACTCAACATAGAATCGAGCAGCACTCAGTGATAAGAGAGAAGTTCACTACTGAGGTATCACAATTGACTGAATAGTCGAAATAAACCTGAAATATTGGGCTGCCACAATACCTAATCTAACCTACCACTATAACTAACCAATGCTATTAGAAATTCTTTACAAACGGGAAAATTTTAATGTCCATAAGAAAATTTGTTCCTTTGACCAAAGATTAATTATAAAGTTCGTTAATATTACGGAAGTTGTTTTTTATAAATGTCCACTGGAAATCAATTCATCTAATATTATGCAAACTTAATTTTAGGACACCAAATTTCGGAATTTCTTTAAATTAAATAAATTAATATTTTTTTTAAATTTTAATTTAAAGTAATTAAATTAAGAAATTGTAGTTAGAATAAACTTCATAACTAATGCTTTAATTTTCATTACAATTAATTTTTCATTAAATATAGAATGTGAATCTTTGAAATTTTCGTCCTTTCGTTAAAGTCGTATGTCGTTGAAGTACGGAAAATTTATCTAAATTAAAGAAAAACATTTTTGATTTAAAGAAATAATCTTCAAATTGATTCAGATATTGAATATTTGAATAAATTTTCGTGCAAATTTCTTTATTTTAAAGAAGACGAAATTAATACTAAACGCTCTAACGGATGGTCAAAAGCTTTAGATCCAAGCAAACTTATTTCAGTACAATGCTACGTATAACAATACGGATATACGTTGAGTTAAATTTTTCGTAGAAATATGTGGATATGAATGCCAATGCTTCTTTAAATTGACCAATTTGATATTCTACAAAACACAGAATGGGGAGAGTCCAGGCATTAATTTTAGGACACTGAATTTATTAACAACAAGGACACGTTTCCTTAATATGAAGAAATTTTATTTAAAATGAAGCTAATAATTTTTTCTTTACAATTTTATTTTTGTAAATTTAGAACACCCAGGTTTGAAAGTTGAGTCCCTCCGTTGAAGCCTTTTGCCTGTTACTGAAAAAACTTCAATTAATTTTAATTATTATTTGATTCATCTTTGATGTAAAGAAAAATGTTTTGATTTTATGATATTAACTTTAAATTCAATGATAATCTTTGAATCTAGTACTTAAAGATAAAAAGCTTCACGTATTGGTCACAATTGATATGGAGAATTCTGCATCTTTGAGTTTTACAAATGGTATCTTTAAGGGAAAAATTTTGTTTTGAGCTTGCCTTTAATAATTCTGAAAAATTCTTCATAACTAATGTATCTTTAACATAAATCTAAAAGGCGATCAAAAATAGTAGACGTCTATAAAAAAAAATTTAAAATACTCTTTTTTTTAAAAATGGCATAATTTATACAATGAAGTTAATTTCTAAATGAATTTTGAATATTGAGTTGCAAAGTTACCTTTTACACATTTATGAAGGACTTTGATATTACATGGCTACAAAGACAGAAAATCTAGTAAATTTATATTTGTGTCGTAGCATCAAATACGCAAAACTTAATTCTAAAGTGGATTGCATGTTAAATGTATCGTTAGTTTAATTCTTCGCATATTTAGCTGGGAATCCATATCAAAGCAATTTAAGTAAATAGAAAATACAGCGTAGATAATATTCCCAAGAAAATAGTTAAAATATGAAATAAACATTCCATCTTAACACTTTTATTTCGCAATTATTTCGATCTAGTGAAACGGTTGAAGAAATCGATTTACATAAATTCTATGTTTATATCTCTACTAACATCATGAGCGAATACTAGCATTCCTCATTTGTGGAATATCGCCATTTTTTCCAAGAATTTCTCATCATCGTTGATGGGAATGGTCTATCTATCTATTCAGTTTACTTGGAGGAATACCCGTCAATGTGCATCAATTACTTCGATATAATTTGCTAACCATAAATGTTCGCTCAATGTTATGCATTAGCGTTTCCAAGAATGGACATCCACTATGGATGGGATGCACAATTCCAAATGAGCCCCAGATCTGTTGTTGTTGGCTTAAAGCTCTAGAAGGCATTTCCCACATTATCAAACAATTCATCATTACAATATAAATATCGATTTCAATTCTCTTCATATGGACAGGAATCAGAAATACTTGCCCACTGTATGACCAAATCGAGCAATGTATAATTAATTGCAAAAAAAAAAAAGCGCAAACTGCAAGAACATGTGTTCCTACGCCTTTTGCTAACGTCGGTGTCGCCTTTGTGTCTGCGGTAAATACATAATTGTGTGATTGACACATTGGCAACGATTGTCATGCATAATGCAAAACAGGCTGAACGCCAGACTGATGCCATCATCCTCCTCATAATTATCATTGGTGGACTGCATTGATTACTAACCACGACGATAGTAATTGGGAAAATATGATCGATTTGATTGGATTTCATGATGTGTTAACACCCCTAATTATAGTCAGGAAGGTGATTGCAATGATCTTAAACTAGCAGGACGGAATTAAGATCCAGACAGAAAGTGTGAAGAATTTCGTGAATATTTTTCGTCGTTTTAAGCTTAATATGTTTCACAGTTCATTACTCTGAAGATTTATCTAAAAACCAGTATATTTGACCTTCACCTAAAGATTTTGGTATTTCCGAGACAAAGATGCGGATTCTTTAAAATAACAAGTATATACGGCCGTAAGTTCGGCCAGGCCGAATCTTATGTACCCTCCACCATGGATTGCGTAGAAACTTTTACGAGAGACTGTCATCCACAAATTTCAACTCACATGGTTGTTAAATATCATATACTACCTCCACGTACCAAATTTCAACCAGATCGGATGAATTTTGCTTCTCCGAAAAGCACCGGAGGTCAAATCTGGGGATCGGTTTATATGGGAACTATATATTATTATGGACTGATAGGAACCAATTCCTGCATGGTTGTTGGATACCCTATACTAACATCACGTACCAAATTTCAACCGAATGGGAAGAATTTTGCTCTTCCAAGGTGCTCCGGAGGTCAAATCTGGGGATCGGTTTGTATGGGGCCTATATAAAATTATGGACCGATATCGACCAATTTTTGCATGGGTGTTTGAGGCCATATATTAACATAACGTACCAACTTTCAACTGCATCAGACGGACGGACATGCTCAGATCGACTCAGAATTTCACCACGACCCAGAATATATATACTTTATGGGGTCTTAGAGCAATATTTCGATGTGTTACAAACGGAATGACAAAGTTAATATACCCCCCATCCTATGGTGGAGGGTATAAAAACCTTTTACAAATTATTTCAATGTCAATCATTGGACAGGAATATGAAGGATTTTGGATTATTAACATCTCTAACAGAAAATGCCAGATACAAATCTACACAAGCCTGGCTATACATACTTCATCACTGGGTAATGCTAATTTCCATAATCTTCTGTGTGCATTGTTCGAGGAAGATATCTTGTTTTAAATCGCGTATTTAAAGGCAGTATAGAATTAAAAATAAGATACAGATACCATTTATCGAATTTTTGTTCTATTTTTCGTGATATATTAACGAAGCTATTTCGTACAAATAAATGTCAGATTCAAAATCCAAATTATAACAGATACTTGAAGTTAAAAAAATGTTTCCATAATTTAAAAAAAAAAAAAAAATCAAACATTCAAAATCCCCAAAATATGCCTTAGCTTACACTGAAAAAAATATTGAACTAATATGGAATATTATGCAACTTAAATTTTAGGACTCGAAATTTACGCAATGCTAAGGGCAAAATTCTTTAAAACAATGACATTTTAATTAAAAGAAAGTTTATAATCCTTGCTTCAAAATTTTTTCATTAAATTTAGGACACAAATCTTGAAGTTTTGCGTCTCTCTGCTGAAGTTGTAGATCTTTGAAATAAGGCAAATTTTCCTTAAAATAAAGAAAAACATTTTTAATTTAAAGAAATCGTCTTTAACTCAACTGACATATTGAATTTTTAAATTTCAGATAAAAACACTTCAAGTATAGGCTAAGATTTATTTTAAGGCCTTGCATCTTTGGTTTAAAGTTTTTTTTTAGCATTAAGAAAACTGTTTTTACTTTGAAGTACCTGACATAATTTGGATTTTGAAATTGGAATTTGTTTGTACATAAATATCTTTATTAATATATCGCAAAAGGAAAATAAAAACTCGATGAATGAGATCTGTATCCAATTTTAATGTTATTGATCCTGGATTTAAAGCCAGGAAGGTCCGTATAAAATGTCTTTATTTTAAAGAAGTCGCATCTTTGGCTCGGAATCAATACCAAAATCCTTAAGGGAAGGTCAAAATCTTTGGATCCAAGTAAACTTTTTTTGAGTGTATATTCAAAGCCTTTTGATCTTCATTTCAAATATTCAATATATCATTTATCTTTGAGGAAAATTTACCTAGTTTCAAAGTCATATAACTTCAAAGGAGGATAATGATAATGTATAAAATTAAATTAGGATACAGATCTCATTTATCGAAATGTCGATCTCTTTTTGTGAAATGTTAAAAAAAACTATTGCAGTGCAAAGAAATGTCTATTTAACCCTCTAATGCCCAATCCCGCTTTTAGGCGGGCTTCGTAAAATCAGTAAGACAACAAAAATGGGTAAAATAAAAATAAAACTTAGTAAAATCTATTCAAGAGGCTTTGCAGCATATACAGAATTTTACCGCATTGCGTTTTCTTGCTTTTATGTCGTTAACATTGAATATTTAATCAGCTGGCAAAAAATTGGGGCATTAGAGGCTTAAAAATCTTAAATTGAAGTAAACAGTTTTTCTTAATTTCACAAAATAAAACAAAACTTTAAACCAAATATCCAAATTCCTCAAAATATGTCTTATATTGCATTGGGAGATTTTTTGGGTTTAAATTCAAATATTTAATATCTCACGTAATTTAAAGATTAAATACTTAAATCATAAATAATTTTCTTTTTTTTTAAACAAAGTGGCCTATCTTCAGAGACAAACGGCTTTAAAGGAGAAACACCGATTTAAAAGCTTCCTTAAATTTAAAGAAATTTTTAAATAAAAAAATATGATTTTTTTTGAAGATTTTATTTTAAAGAAACTTGTTCTTAATATTTTCATAAAATTTAAGGTGCATAATCTTTCATATTAGGTAAATTGTTTTTTCAGTGTAAATATTCAGTTTCATAAGAAGCTGCCACTATAACATAACTTACACAGAAAAAATAATTTCACTACTTTGTTCTCTATTAAAATTTCTCTTATTCAATTAAATTAAAATTTCCTCAAGGTGACAAACATTATAATATTCCTATAATGGTCATCCCTTAAAAGAAGTGTATGTACATTTGGGGCGGCAAAGTGAACCACAAACTGAATTATTCATAATTGAAAATGAAAACAATACCGCGGACGGCAAGAGCAACACCATCAGCATAACGATCATCATTAACAATTCCATGTAAGTAGCAAACATATGTCTGCAACACACACGGACCGCCAAGACACCTCTTTTCCTTGATTTGTCGTCTAAAGTCCTCCTAACCAACCAGCTCAATTAAAAAAAAAATATGAAATGCATACCAAATGATTTAAACAAACCACGAGAAACTGTGAACAGACACCATGTTGTCAATATGGATGCCAAGTATTCCACCGAGACAGAGAAAAAGAAATATTAATTATTCATTATGTAGCCATGAAATCCTGGTCCTAAAAATTATGCCAAGGCCAAATTTATGTATGACGAGCCATTGAAAATTTTCGCTTTTAGCAAACAAGAACCTCTTTTACCTTTAGCACCTAAATCACATTTTAATGGTTTGCAGAGTAGTTCAGTGGGTCAGTGGATCAAAATTTCATAAAGTCGAAAAAGAAATCAAATTGTACAAATGAAGCTGGCATAATTATTAAGTCGACACATTGCTGCCCTCAATGTAGAAGCATCCTAGAAGCCAAAATAACTTTGTCTATCCTCCAAAGAAATGCATAAAATATGAACCAAAAAGATGGACTTTAAAAAAGAAGGGCTAATAGCATTATTAGCACCATTCAACAAGTCACTTAAAATTCCCCTCTTCTTGCACAACAAAACCACAAAAAAAAAGACCAGTAGAAAAAAAGGCAATAGGAAGCAGCATCCTTCCTGATCTGTGGTCTGGCCACAAAGTCAACAACATATTCATGAGGCAGACAGACTATCATATTTGTTGCTTGCCACCAGGCGACTATTAACAAGGTTGACTGCCTTACTGGCTGCTTGACTCGCTGCTATATCGAAATGTTAATCAAATGTTGCTTGAAAACAACAACAACAACAATGCTAAAAAAACCAAAACAAAACAAAAAAATTAACATAACATTAGAATTGGTAATTACTCGTACATGGATGGCGCCTAATCAAACATTCCAGGCAACAGAATTCCGTTGTTGTTGTTGCGGGTACCGGCTTTTTCATCATGGAAATGCATAATTTATGCCTCAGTTAACACAAGCTAAACATTTTTCTGCTGTTGCTGATGCTGCTGTTGTTGTTGCGTATCTCATGATGTGGTCTTAAGTCGCGCATGCGTCTTCCTACGTCTGAGGCTAAATCTGTGCTATTTTCCTGATAATTAAAATTCAGAATTTTTGGTACAAAGAATTTCAAACCAACCAAATGTGGAGAGAACCAAAAGGACATTTACGATTATACTAGAATTAGGGGCATTGTTGGTTGTCCATTGCTCTCTCTCTCTGTCTCACTCACTCTCCCTCTCTGTGATTAATTATATATTCATTGAAGAGAATGCTCGTGCGTACACCGAAAACAATTGACAAGCACTGTGATTCACACAAAAATAGACAAATGGAGTGAGCCGTAATAAAATTAGCATTAACATGCATATGTAAATTTGTTTAACACTTAACTTATCGCTTAAGATTATTATGCATTATTGCTATAGACAATGCTACCATCACCGGGGAGCTTATCGGTATAATTAAGTAAACAAATTAACAATATGGGAATTTGTAGGGTGTATGAGATGCAAATGATACAGATCAAATTATATTTTTATATGCCAGTAATCGAATCGGGCTGAAGTGTTGCACCTTCGTAAAGCATTTGTGAAAGTGTACTTGTAAATACGAGGGTGGTCCGATTAGTGTAAAAATAAAATATTTTTCCGGTTCCAAAGATTTCGACTTTAAAATCATTATTATGATATAGATTCTGAATCGGGGAATTGTATAAGGGATTCATCTAACACACAATTCTCTTTTAATTTTGACTTCTCAGTATTGAAAAGCAAATTTATTCTTTGTTGTTGTGCATTTTACATCTTGGGATATTAAAATTCTTTAAAAACATATTAATCACATTTTGCATTTGCAAATTTAGATGCGTTTTTAAATACAAATAATGCTATTCTTCAAGTAAAAATAAATTCTTGAGAGGCAAATCCTATTTGTAAGTACGTTTTATAAAAAAAATCCCCAAATTAAGACAGATTTCGATAACATTGTTGTTGTACTACTAGAGTAACAAACCGGAATCAAGAAATAAGATTAAGGGATTGTAAGTTGTAAGAAAAAATGATGCACAGTGAAGGTGAAAAAATTGTTCAATTTTGGAAGAATAATTTTCGTATGTAAATTTCATAAGGATCTCACTAAAGACTATGGAAATGTGTAGTGGCCAATACTGAAACATATGTATAGTCAGGCTTGCGGGATTGGTATCTGGCATTTCTTTTCAGTAACTTAATCGTATCAATTCCCTTAATCTTCCTGTCCAATAAGCTCGAATAAATACTAGGGCAGTTCGGAAACTTCTTAGCCTAGCACAAAAAGCGCAGTATAAACAGAAACAAATGAAGTGTTTTGAAAACTTCCATCTCTGTTATGAACACACGTTAAATTTTGTTTTGATCTGGCAATTCCTTCATATAGAAACAGGTGTTCAAAAAAGACGCATCCGCAATTTTTTTACAACGGAAAAATTAGAAATGCGTGCTTTTTTTAAATATTTACATAAAAAAAGGTTTATCGGGACAAGAAATTCATAATGATATGGTGAATGTGTTAGGTGAAACTGCTCCTTCATATGCAACAGTAAAAAATTGGGTTGCTGAATTTACACGTGGTCGTACAAGCATTGAAGATGAACCACGTAGTGGACGTTCAAAAACAACAACAACAACAGAAATTGTAGCCAAAGTGCATGGTATGGTATTAAATGATCGACGAATAAAAGTGCGTGAAATTGCTAATATCATGGGCATCTCAAATGATCGGGTCCAAGATGGGTGCCGCATTTATTAACAGTCGATCAAAAACGCATAAGAATGAACATTTCTCAAGTTTGTTTGGATCGTTTTAAGCGAAATAAAATGGATTTTAAGCGTCGTTTCATGACTCTTGATGAGACATGATCCACCAATATACTCCAGAGACAAAAGAACAATCCAAACAATGGACTGAAGCTGGAGGAAGTGCCCCAAAGAAGGCAAAAACAATTCAATCGGCTAGTAAGGTTATGGCAACGGTTTTTTGGGACTTCAAAGGTATTTCATCGAGTGACTATCTGCAAAAGGGTAAAACAATAAATTCAGAGTACTACTGCAACTTTTTGGATCAATTAAATGTACAAATTCGAGAAAAATGTCCTGGCTTACAACACAAAAAAAATAATTTTTCATCAAGACAACGCACCAGCGCACAAGAGTGCGAATTAAAGTACGAGTTGCTTGACCACCCACCTTATTCTCCTGATTTAGCTCCCAGTGATTTTTACTTGTTCCCAAATCTAAAAAAAATCCTTGCTGGGTAGCGTTTTACCTCAAATGAATATGCAATTGCAGTTGTAAACCACTATTTTGAAGACCTTGAGGAAAACTATTTTAATCAAGGGATAAAATTGCTAGAAAAGCGTTGGACTAAGTGTATTGAAGTTTCAGAAGATTATATTGAAAAATAAAAATATTTTTGAAAAACTAACTATTCTCTTTCATTGATAGGCTAAGTAGTTTCCGAACCGCTCTCGTATTGTAATAACATTGAAGAATTGTTCCCGATTTTTTAGAACAAATTTACCTCAGTTGTATGCTAAGTAGGGTTTTTTTCCCAGGAACGGGATTCCGGGAATTCACGGGCAAATGATCCCTGGAATTTTATATGGCAAATGACAGTTAGGTTAGGTGGCGCCCCGATGTATCAGGTTCACTTAGACTATTCAGTCCATTGTGATACCATATTGGTGAACTTCTCTCTTGTCACTGAGTGCTGCCCGATTCCAAGTTAAGATCAATGACAAGAGACCTCCTTTTTATAACCGAGTCCGAACGGTATTCCACATTGCAGTGAAACCACTTAGAGAAGTTTTGAAACCCTCAGAAATGTCACCAGCATTACTGAGGTGGGATAATTCACCGCTGAAAAACTTTTTGGTGTTCGGTCGAAGCAGGAATCGAATCCACGACCTTGTGTATGCAAGGCGGGCATGCCAACCATTGCACGGTGACATAGTATATATGACAGTTGAAATCTAGTTAAAGTGGATTTTGGAAGTGTAATGTGAATAACTATGGTACCAAGTCGTAGAAGTTGCCTTGTGGAACATACATAACCGTGGGTTCTAATCCAGAATCCAACGGGCTCCCAATTGTTAAAAGAAGTTTGCACTTCCTAATGTATGATTGTCATATTTCTGTAAACTGACATTCCGATAGACTTGTATACTGAGTAAACCTTTTGAAAACAACGGGACCTTTTACCTTATGTAACTCACGTTGGCAATTGCATAATTTCAAAATTTCATAATTATTGCAAAGATGTTTTTTTATGAAATAAGAAAATTCAAACCTTTTTTAAGATAGTTACTTTAATTTCAAATTGATACCTTATAAACATTAGACTTGAAATCTATTAAAATTGGGGTTTGAAGCTCTTATTTATAGGGCATACGACAACTGAAATCTAGTTAAAGTGGATTTTGGAAGTGTAAAGTGAATGTCGTATTACATGGTAGTGTTTCCCTTTTAGGAATATTGACTGAACATGTGCATTTATTGTCCCCGTTAAACGATGGTGAAGTCGAATTAAGTTTCTTTCATTTCCAAACAGTTTTTTAGTGAAACAAAAAATCCCACTATATTAATAGTGTTCTTCCGAAAAATATACCGAAAGAGACTGCCTTAACCATTGTCAAAATGTTTTGTATTACAAAATATTTCGTATTTTAGTATGATTTATGGCTGATGTAAGATAATATATTTTGTTAGTTGTCCACACGGATGAAAAAGACTGTTTTTCATATGTTTGGCTATAAACATTATATGTTTGGAACACACCAATATGCTTTCAAACATATTATATATTGGTAGAGATCAAACATATAAATGTTTGGGCAATACCCAAAAATGTATATGCTTGAAGCAAAATATGTTTGGGAGTATATGTTACAGAAGCGATTTTTTGTGAGAGTGCAGAGAGCGCCTTATAACCGTAGTTTTAGCGATTTCTAATTTATTCATATGTCTAAATGTATTCCACATAAAAGCAGGTTTCTCTTTTACCGGGAAATTCGAAAAAAAATGTCCGCATTCCCGGGAATGCAAAAAGTCCAGGAAAATGAAAACCCTAATGCTTAGCAAAATTCATATTTTAAGGACATGAAATCTTTGGCCTCATAATAATATTTTTTTTCTTTTAGTGTCACATGAATACACAGAAATAAAGGAAACTGTTTTATAACAAGAAAGATTTACGTTGTGCGAAAATTGAACTAAATTATACTCCACATTTTGAGATTTCCACAAAGCGTTGTTAAAACTTAATGCCCTCGTGAAGAAAAAAACGAACTAAAAGTAAAGAATAAATCATTGGCGTCAAATGACCATTGACCATTTAAACCAAACTGTAGTTCGCCCATACTATTTTTAGTTCATATTGAGCTTATCTGTACAGTCATTTAACCATACTTAAAAAAGTAAGGTTTCATTGGGCTCTGGAAAATTTCGAAAAAAATATTAAAATTTCAGTACAGGCAAATATTGTTTTGCATCAAAAATAAGTTAAATTTAGCGTTAGTGTGACTACGATTTTTGTCGGTGTAGGTGCAATTCTCAGAGTAGGAAGTCGCTTTCAAAAATATCCTTTGGCTTCTGCAACCACTGTGTTGAATTCCATATGAATTTTTGAAGAATTGCAGATGAAACGATTTTCATCATAAAGTCTGAATTTAGAAAAACCAGTAGCTGAACTCTTGAAGAAATTGTCCAGTTCTTGATGAATTATTCAAATCGCATATGTAGTGAATGGCAAATGAATTGAATATCGTTGATTCTGGTTGAGTGAAAGAGTTCCATGCAATATTCGTTCGTTCAAAAGATTTGTGATTCCATGCGAAATCAATGAAGTTCGCTTAGTGCCAACCTACATTTGTCCAGTTATTGCTCGGTTAGATCTTCCTTACGTCAGACTGTTCACAATTCTACATCATCAAAACGAAATTCATCATTGATTCAATAGTCAGACATACTTCAATAGTCTATCAATCCATCCAAAGGTTTCCAAACAGTGCGTCGATTTCTGTTTTCGTGAATTTTTACCATTTCTTGATTATGCGCATAATTTTGAGCATTTTGTTCCCTTGTTTTCACTGCGGTCGAGGTGTATTTTTAATGTTTTGTTTATAGTCGTTGTATTTTTTTTTTGTGCCCATCGGTTCCCTCTTTATCCTTAGTTGCGGTTCTTCTATCCAATTCAATGCTATATGCGGTACATAAGATATTGTCCATGACTCTTGCCATTGTTAAGCCTTATCATTATGCTAAAATATGACAAAAACAAGAAGGAGAAGTTAAGAAAAAAAAAAAAAAACACAAAGGAAACAGCACAGGAACTAAAACCATAATAGGGAAGGCCATAAAGGATTCCAACCCATTCATTCATAAGGCATAGCTTCTGGATACTCTGTTGCATTGGTAAGGTGTGATGAAGTCATCATGAGGAATTATTAAGTATTTGTAATGACCTTGACCCTAATTATGTATGCCCAACAACCATTTAGATTCAAGCAAGCCACCAGCCAGCCATCCAGTGAGCTACGGAAGCAACCATTCAAGACCGCACTTAAAACATACCCAAATATTGAAATTAACATATCCTAGTTATTCTTTCGTCCTTTCGTTGGAATTTATTCAAAAACCCAGAAAATCATGCAAATGACGAGATCCAGTGTGTTTTTCTTAACACCATCCCTTTGCTCTTTCAAAAGTGACTGATGAAGTGATGATGATTATGGTGTTCAAGGACGAATATTGATTCCTTTTAATTTTATGATCTATACTTATTTTCTTTTGCCCCTTCTGGCACCTCCTACTAATACCTTGGATAACCCGGTTTTGTTTAGCTATTTTTGTAATTAATAACCAAAACTATTTATTTAGGTTAAGTTAGGTGTAGTGCTCAGAAAAAATTTTCCGTAGTTTAACTAACGCTAAATTTAACTTATTTTTATTGGAAAACAATTATTGGCTTGTAGTTAAATTTTATTATTTTTAACGAAATTTTCCACAGCTTAATGAAATCTTAATTTTTTTTAACTTTGTATCAAAAATTTTATGAACTAAACGTGAGTATAAAGTTCAATGACCGTACACATAAGATCAATATGAACTAAAACAAATGAAAATTTTCGTACGATTCCCAAAAATAGTAAGAATGAACCACTGTATGGTTAAAATGGTCATGATTTGGGCCCAATGATTTTCTTCTTTACTTTTAGTTAATTTTTTCTTCTATGAGATGATGTAATTTCGTGAACTGCAGTTAAAAAGTACAACAGGGCATTAAAATTTCCTGGTTTTAATAACGCTTTTTTGGAAATCTCAAAATGTGGAGTAAAATTTAGTTCAATTTTCGTGCGTGGTAGTTCATTCTTCCTATAAAACAGTTCACTTTTTTCGGTGTGACAGCCCGTTATTCAGCCTCACTTAGGACGATTTCGTGTCAAAAGCAAATATGTTGCCTAGGCGTTACACTACTTTTTCGCCCAGATGATAGTGTCATTCCAAAATTATTGTTAATTCATAACGTGGTGAGGGATACAGAACCCAAATGCTTTAACAGTGTCCTTCATATTTTGCAATCAATTTCGAGAATGCTTGCACTTTTTTTCCAATTGAACTCGCCATTAGACTATTAAATCCATTGTGAAAAACATTTTGTTGTTTGATCGAAACTGGGATCGAACCTATGTCATTTGTATGCAGAGCTAACCATTACACCACGGTAGCTGCCATATTTTAATTAACTGATTTCCTAAAATTTCGTAGAAAGTGATTTGCTGGCCTATGTCGAGTCATAAATGTGGCGATCTTTTTTTATGAAATTTGAACTCAAATTGACTCTCCGGTACTGGAAATAGATCGTATAAAATGTATTAAAAAATTATTGCAAAAGAATTGATAAAAATATAAAATTCAAAAAAAAGTTTTCCATTTGTTAACATTATATGTTAAAAAAATGTTAAGTTATAACTTTTGAAGCATGTTTTGTTTGAATGTCTTCTCTTTTCTTACATGTCATGATATAGTTCTATTCTTCCTGCTCTATTGGACGCCTTCTCTCGTAAAGTTGCTAGATCAGAACCACATTTTTGTTTGGAAATGTCCACGTTCTAAAACGGCGGGAAACGACCGATATCGGTATGCGATTATATTCTTATTTTTGATGAAGATAAATAATACAGAAAACCTAAAGAACGGTAGGATAATGTGTACGGTGATTCTTCTTCTGTGATGACTTTCACCCGAGAGGGATAATAGCCACTTCTAGCTGCCCCAAAACAGCTACCATAGAGGATAAATCAAGAAAATGCCAACAACTCATGCCGATTGATAGTAGGTACACCCTCAAAAAAATCGCTTCTCTAACATATGTTCCAAACATATTTTGCAGGAAGCACATATATTATTGGATACCGCAGAAACATTAATATGTTTGTTTTATGTGAGCATATTATATGTTTGGAAGCATTTTGAGTCCAAAAATAGTATATGCTTGGAATAATTCCCCAAAGAAGATTGTGTTCATTCCCTCACATATTTTTAACTTCCACGAAATTTTTGAGTTCTTCGCATCTTTTTCTGTAATACAAATATGCTGTTTTTTTGTTTTCAAATGTCTATTTTCTTGGTTCCGAATGTCTATTCTCTTTATTCCGAATACTCAATCTACTATTCAAATTAAATAATATTTAGACTTAAGCATACCAAATTTTTGGCCATATTATAAAACAGTTTTCCGAAACAACATACAAGCGGTTTCACAGAAATTGCTCTCATTTCATTCTCTCGCTGAGTTATGTTGATATCTTTTTATTCAACCCTCCCGGTTTCCATCTCTATTTCTTTCTCTATACTAACTCTCTCTCTCTCTCTGTCGCTCTCTGAATAAAGTATCACAACATATATATGTTTACTCGAAATTTGTAAATTTATATATGTTTACATTCACGCATATTATTTTTATGAAACATTCATGCCCCAAACATAATATATTCTAACATATTAACATATGTGTCCCAAACATTTTGTGTTAGTTTAGGAACATTACATGTTTGCACTTAAATATATTGTGTTTAAAAATTGTGCCCGAAACACATTTTGTTTATATCGGAACATATGAAAAACATATTTTTCTAACAGTGTAGTTACAACGATCGCGGGGTCATATCATGAACCAAATATTGGATGTGATAAAGCTATCGATGCAATAGGTACCACAATCGACTGCCTCCAACAGCAGAATTGGAAAGAGGATGATCAGTGTTCTCTGGGATTCACAAAATGTTAATTACGTCGATGGTTTGAAGAAGGATCAAAGACGATCAAAGAGCTAGACTATGTACATTTATTGACCCAAAAAACGGTCCCTTGGTGAAGAGGGTTAACCATGCTGGTTAAAACAGAAAAATTAAAAAATATACTGCATTACAGTGTTAAAAGTATTTTTTAAAAAAGAGACTGTAACATAAATCTCCTTTTTTCAAAATGCTTATTTTTTCTGTAGTACATTTATTCTGGACCTTTATTTTTTATTTTTTCTGGACCTTTCGATTCAGCCTTTTGCTATGCAGATTCTTGGGAGAGAATTTTGGTTGTTTAAGAGTTTTTTTGCTCGATCTCAATGATTAGCGATCTTTTAATTATTTGCGAGTCATGCGAAATGTGAGATACCACCAGTAGAGAAGTTTACAAGGTTGAAGCGACACACCTGCCTTAAGAGCAGGAAAATGATCAACTCAAACATGTTCCAAGAGTAAAATGTTATCTTTGGACGGGGAACATGTAACATGTTTGTCACAACCGTGTTTTTTTTCAGAAATTATGCTATGTGGAACGCCGTTCGGACTCGGAACGCCTGCTATGTTGAACGCCTTTCGGACTCGGCTATAAAAAGGAGGTCCCTTGTCATTGAGCTTAATATGGAATCGGGCACCACTCAGTGATAAGAGAGAAGTTCACCAATGTGGTATCACAATGGACTGAATAGTCTAAGCGAGCCTGAAACATCGGGATGCCACCTAACCTAACCTAACAGTTTCGGGACAAACATGTTCCCTGTTCTCCTTTTAAAAATAATATTTTGCTTTTGAAACAAATTTGGGGAGATCATATTCCTGCTCTGCGTGTATGACATCAGCAGTTCTAATGGGTTGTAAACCAACAAAAACCAAATCTTGAACTTTGTAATTAAGCACATAGAAAAAATTAAAGTATATTATGAGAAAAATGATCTATTGAACTATGTTGTATTCCAAATTTTGAGATTAATTAAGTGAACCAAAATGAATGAACTAATGAATTAAAAACCATACCATACCATACTAAACACGCTGTAGTTCATTACTACTATTCTTGAGAAGCGTACGAAAGACTTATTATTTTAGGTCATAAAATTTTGGAGACATACTCTCGTTGGGTTGGAGAAAATTTTACAAATAAACTAAAACAAAAAATGTTTTTTTTTGATTTTTTGGAATAAATTTCAGCATCTGCTTTACAACTTATTTTTTTTTTCTGTGTAATGCAATTGAAGGTGATTGAATAATAATAGTATTTCTATTACATTTACTAAAAAAAACATATTTTCCCATGACACAAATTTGAGTAATAATAACTTAATTTATAATAATAGTTATTAAAAATTTAATTTTTAATAATAATTTCAATGCAACTCGTTCAAACATTTCTTCCATTCAACTATGCCAAAACCATACAAAATAAAAGACAATCCTAGTATACTAATTTGGTGGCAATTTACAATAAAACTTGAGACTTTTTTAGATTTGAGTGAAGTAACATAAATCCTCGTACACCTTAAGATCTCCAACAAGGAGATAGGAAAATTTAATAACCCATAAGGCAAACAAGCATATCAGCATGTTGTAAAAAGGAAACCCTTTGACTTGTTGCTGCATCAGAAAATATTTATTGCTCACTAGGAAGGCACCACGCTGCTGACAGTGGCAAAAGCATCCTGCGAATCATAAAGGATGAAATTGATCATAAAAATAAATTCCAACATATCTCCTGGGTAACACTTTTATCCTGCGGAATTGTAACTGATTTCATGCAAAACTTTGATGTTGTTAACGAAACATTTACCACTGGCATTTTGCTTTTCTTGTCCCTTTTGAATTGGAATCTGTGTTGGAATTGTGGTGTTTTGTTTTGTTTTTTTGCTAGATTTTTTTTTTGTTGTACTTAAATGTGTTCAACAAATGTCAACGCAAATATAAAAATGCTATAAAATCACACCTCCCGATTGTAATAATCATCTGCAAGGATGAAAAGTTTAAGGAAGAGAAGGCACAGTGTTGTAAGATCCTTATGAATTCATTTGTTGTTGAACGTGAGTGGGTAAAAATAGTTGATGTTTGTTTGCACCAAATTTTAAATGTAAATAAACAAGAAATGAAAACACGTTTACGTGATGTTCTTTTTTTAACTTTAATATTTAAATTATTAGAGAAATTCTCTGTGAGGCTTTACCTAATGTTTTTATACCCTAAACCACATAGTGGTCAGGGTATAATAACTTTGATCTGCCAAAAAATGTGCCTACCAGAAATATTGATTTTAGACACCATAAAATATATACCGATCGACTCAGAATCACCTCCTGAATCGATCTAGCCCTTGGTGTCCGTCCGTCTATCCACGTATTTGTTGTTCGCAGGATGCCGGTCGCAATTATAAACCGATTTTGATGAAATTTGGTATATGACATTTTTTCTGGCACAATGACGAACGCTATTGAATTTGGAAAAATCGGATCAAATTTAGATATAGCTCCCATATATATGTAACGCTCGATATCGACAAATGGAGTCATATTACGCTTATTTACTAACCACAAAGTAATCTAATTTGCCACACTTTAAGTGTACAGAAAAAAAATTCACGAAAACTTTTCCAATTAAAATCTTAATTGAGTTTTAAAAAATATTAAATTAAAAATTTAATTGATTCAACAAATTTTTTAATTGAAACAAAAATCAATCACACAAATTAATAGTATCAATTAATTTTTTAATTGACTGTCAATTAATTTTTTAATTGATACTATCATTTCTGTGACTGATGACATTTCAATTAAAAAATTAATTTGATCAATTAATTTCGTGATTGAATCAGAAATTTGTTTTTGTGTGTGGGCAAAATTTCATTGAAATCGGTTCAGATTTAGATATAGCTCCCATATATATATGAAACGCCAGATTTTCCCAAATTTGGCCATAAGTCCCATATTTATTAACCGATTTTAATCAAAGTTGGCCAAATATAATTTACTGTAGTACTTACTATATGTGCAAAAAATCATCGAAATCGGTGCAGATTTATCTATAGCTCCCATATATATGTATCGCCCGATTTTGGAAATTTTGGTCTTAATAGTCTTATTTATAAACCGATCTTCCTCAAATTTAGCACACAGTAACCTTCTGTGGTATCAAACAAACCTGCCAAATATCATTCAAATCGGTTCAGATTTATATATAGTTCCCATATATACACGATTTTCCCAAATCGTGTCCCATTTATTATCCAATGCTACTCAAGTTTCAATTTTGTATGTATTATCCGATCGTATTAAAGACCTACATGAAACTCTTACGTAATAATATTGCCCGATTTTGACGAATTCTGATTTATTACCCACATTGATTGAGCGATTTCCTCTTTTTTAATAATGGACTCAATATTGTTTATATACTAAGTCTGTAGGTGGCAAATCAACTATAGATACAACTATATATATATATCAGACATTTCTGCTATGAAACCGTACCCCCTTAATATGGAAATGCGGTTTATCTCTCAAGCCTATATCAATGTTACCCCACAAATGCTTATGTTTACTAATTCAGTAGAGGTGGTTTAGGGTACGATATAGTCGGCCCCGCCCGACTTTCTACTTTACTCACTTGTTTTATATCACAATTGCCGGGACTGTTCTTATGCTGTAATCAATATTTTTTTTTTTTTTTTTGATAAAATACTCAAGTACTGTGCCACGGTGACAACGACACAATAACAAAGGCAAAGTCAGAAGCAATGACGATAGACAACATCGACAACAAACGCACCACACCTCCATTCAACGACAACAACATGCCAGAGATGTTGTAAAAGTTGTAAAAAAATTTTGATTTTTGCATACACACACAATAAAAATGGCACAAAAAAATCAAAGGATTCGTGTATGATACTCAAACACAAACACACACACACACACACACTTAAAATCGTATGTGCTTAAAGGACACCGAAAGAGTTTTAATGGCCAATGAGAATGGAATGGGATGAAATGTTGTTTTTCATTTTTGTTGTTGTCTTTTTTTTGTTTTCTCTTCGATTAGACAATATTGACAACGACATCGACATGTACAGCATAGACCCATACTCCCACCCGAGGGACCACAACCACGCATCGCATGCTGCTCTCTATTGCTCTACTGAAGATGTTCCTCCTTAGCAAGGATATGTCTGCTGCTGTCCCACGCTGTTCTTGTTCATGACAGGCCATATATGTCGCATGCCACAATCACAACGCGTTGAATGTTTGTCCTGTCAGCGAAATGAAAACTGGAAAAGTACACACTTTGGTTTAAAAAACAAGAATAAAAATTCTCTAAAAAAAAGTCACAGAGAAAGCTGGGCGAAAACAAACAGCCAGACTCTGGGGTGTTGTTATATGACAATATTTTTTTTTTTTTTGTTCTTGCTTGTTACGATACAAAGAAAAAGGATAACACAGGATGGTATGAGTTAGTGTTTGGCTTCAAAGCACAATGGGGTCAAATGGGAAAACAAAATAAAGTAAAGAATTCATCTAGACCGGCTTTGCTATAGCCTCACCGAGAAGTCGTCTACAGTGTGTCCAGATCCAAAAATCTAATGCAACTAAATCAATGTGATCAATTAGTTAGTAGTTTCCACTGAACACCAAAAATGTTTTTCGGCGGTGGTTTTTCTCCTCTTGACAATGGTGGTGACATTTGTGAATATCTCAAGACTTTTGTAAGTCGTTTCAATTACAAATTTAATTAATTTTTTAACCTCAGTACTAAGGTTCGGTTGGGTTTTAAAGTACTTCCAAAATATAGATATTTAGAAATTCAATTTCCTTGTATTTGTCTCAAGTTTTGCAAACTTTTTTGGAAAAAGTTGGAGATTTAGGAGTTCAGTGGCCTTAATGGTTTTCCAGACATTTTTTAAGATGAACCAATAAGGTTCGTTATAGTTCCTTTTTATATTCTATAGCTCTCATCACCTCGTTTTGTGCTATGCCATTCCACATATTCTTCTTTTGATTTGTTATGTGGTTCATGTATGCACCTACCAGTCCCGTCCTTTACCTCAACTCCGATTCATCATTGTAAAATTATTACTCTTCGGTATTTATTATGGCCACTTGCACTTTCCGAGTATAATTATAGTTATGTCAATACCCGAACAAAATTTTCAGTTAAATTTTTAATTGTATAAATTTTGGTTTAGTTAAAATTTTAATTGGGATAAATAATATTTTAATGAAAAAAATAAAAACATCCAATAATTGTCATAACTGTTTTTATTTTTTAATTTCGTTAAAAGTAAATTTTTTAACCAATTTTTCAATTGGAAATATTATGGTGATATTTGTTTGTGAATAGTATCCGAAATGTAACCATAATTTGAAATCGTATTAATATCATAGAAAGTGTACAATTCTCAAAATTCCCACTGTTCCGAGTTTGCGAACGGAAGCCAAAGTTTTGTGTTTGAAAAACGTAAAAAGCGAATAAGAAAAATAAAAATAAAAATAAAATATCAACATTGCAAACATGTAAAATATTGCACAAACATTGAGAGGAGTAACAACGACTCAACGAGCGTTTGTTGTCCGCTCAAAAGCAAGAAACGGGAAAATCGCTGACGAATCCTTTTCTATTTGCGAAAACAACAATAAGACGGTTCTGTTTTTTATTGCTTTACCAGGTCCACTCAACCCATAAGATCCACAGAGATGAGCGCAGGACTTCAATGAATACACTAACAGACTTTTTGAAAAGGGTTAAAAGCCGCAACCATCTGAAAGGATACCATCGAATGAAATAAAAAAAAACCTTGTAGCTGATCGAAAAAACCTCAACCAGCAACCATACAATGCAAACACATGGTAGGTAAACAATCTGGAAGGAATCCTTCATCAAGTGCGATATTTACTCTAGCTACATTTGCCAAAAAAAGACCAAGGCCTATTAACACAAAGAGGGGATATGGAGGAATTTTCATATTTTGCAAAATTCCTTTATGAGTCTAATGTGTGTGTGTGTGTGCATGTGAATAGAGGTATTGCAAATCTTTTCAATTCCAATGGAATGTAGGATATACATACATAGTTTCATACTAACACTCATGTCTTTTAAGATTTTAAATGTTGCTGTTGTTGTGCTAATGATTGTGTTGTAAATATTTTAGGGTTGTTTTGTAGCTGCTTGGTTCCACCCCTATTCGACATGAAGATCTTTTTCATATTCCTAACAAAAATCCTTAGTGACATCTTACGGTTATTATTTGAACTATAATGTTCACCAACCCTTTTAGAACTGCTTTCAACTCTTGCCCGCTATTTTGATTTTCTACAATCCTTTGTGATTTTCTAATTTGAATTATTGAGCTGCTTTAAAATGCATATTCACCAAACCGGAAATGCTTTTCTTATTTGTTTAACATTGAAACTTCATTTCCACACAATAGATGATCACACTGTAAACAGTGTCTATGTTATTGTTCACACACATACAGAAAATAATATTATAATTTTTGAGCTAACAATAAATTGTTGTTACAGAAAAATTTTAAGTTCAATAAAATTTTTGTTGATATAACAAAATGTTTGTTGATATAACAAAATTGGTTGCTAAAGTGACTAAAATCGTAATTGTATTTACAAATTACGTTGTTAGCTCAAATTTAAACATAATTTTAATTGTATTGACAATCAAATTAATTGATTTTTTTTGTGTGCAGGAAAAAGTCTATTGTAAAACTCGTGCTTAAATTTACATATTTGTATTGGGAAGAAATTGATTTTGCTTTAGTTTATTTTTATGATTTTTAAAAAAATTCCCTATGGATGGCTCCCATGGTGCAATGGTTGTCATGCCCACATTGCATACAAAGGGTCATGGGTTCAATCCGAGTTTCGATCAAACACCAAAATATTTTTCATTGATGGATAATCCCCTCTCCGTAATGCTGGTGACATTTCTGAGAGTTTCAAAGGTGCTCTAAGTGGTTTCACCGCAATGTCAAACCCCGTTCGGAGTCGGCTATAAAAAAGAGGTCCCTTGTCATTGAGTTAAAAATAAAATCGGGTTGCAATCAGTGATACGAGAGAAGTTCATCACTGTGGTATCAGAGTGGACTGATTAGTGTAAGTGAGCCTGAAATTCCGGCTGCCACTATACCTAACCTAAACCAATCTACTCTGAGAGTTACCATATAAATATTTGCACCCTATATTCAATTTACTCCGATATGGAATTTTCGACTTTTTTTCAAAAGTCGATTAGTCGGTTTGTGTAGATTTTCAAAAATGTAAAGAATCGATTAATAGAATTCTAAGACATTTTCCCCATCGCAATGATGAACAAACAAACTCGAAGTTATGACAAGTGATGCAACGATTGTCTACACGCAGAGAAGGAATATGATCATACCAAATCTGTTTCAAATTTTATTTTTCGCAGGAAACATGTAACATGTGTGTCGCAATCATTTTAGTTTATCGGAAATTATCTATCTGGTTTCTGCAAGCTTGTTATATTTGCCAGAAAAATGGTCCATGTTTGTTCCATGTGAAAAGGTAATATTATGCTCTTGAAACATGTTTGGGGTGATCGTATTCTTTCTCTTGATTTATAATCAGTTTTATTTTTAAAGAAAAATTTTTAGGGTGAAACGAAAACTTCTTCTGCCTAAAATTTTATTGCTCAATTAAGAAAAATATTCTTTCAGTGTAAGGCGTCCAAGATATATTATTATTAGTATTATTCGTATTAAACCTACGAAAAAAGAAAGACATGATATGAAAAAAAAAAAAATAAAAAAACTCTGTATCCTAGGAAACATACATGGACTTTTTTCCCTCTTTCCCAATTCAAAATTGTATGGACTTGATCTTTGATATCAGGCTTGAAGGTAAATTAGAAATCCCTACTATAAATCTATAGGATGTTAAGAAACATCTATGCTTGGGAATCATACATGTGTCAATCATTAACAGAAATCTTTTCAAGTTAACACAAATTCTTCAAATAAACCCACTTCGGAGTGGGGAG
This sequence comes from Haematobia irritans, assembly GCF_050003625.1. Lineage (NCBI taxonomy): Eukaryota > Metazoa > Arthropoda > Insecta > Diptera > Muscidae > Haematobia > Haematobia irritans. Next base: position 224,053,796 of record NC_134400.1, on the reverse strand, counting down.
GACATAAACAAACATTACTGCCACAGAAACTTCTTAAGAAAGACAACATCTGGTTGTGGTGGTTGGTGCTACTGTCTGGCAAGGACAAGACACTGTCATCAGAAATAATTCGTAGAATATGGCTGAGCAACAGAGCAACACCAGCTTTATGCTGATGCTTGATGCCCAAGATGAAGCCAAGAGATGATGACAAGCTTCTCAAAAACAAAGGAAGTGAAATGTACATTGACTGGTCACAGGAAACAGACACCAAGAGTTAAGGAAGAATAAACAAGACCATATGCCTTATACACAGAAAAAAAATTTTGTGATCAAGCTTAAGACCCTAGCAGTCAAAGCTTACAATTATATATATAATTTTATTGTAAATGTAATAAATAAATAAATAAAACTGCACTCAGTGACAAAGGCCGGCTATCATACTTGGGTTTAGTGAACTGCCTGAATTTATTCTGATAATTGGTTGATAGTTTTGCTGCAAGTAGACGATGCTGATGAGAAATGTGGTAATTCCGAAACATGCATCCATCCAGCCATCTTGCAGTCTATATGACTTTGCCCAAATAAATTTGACAAACATTCTTTTCCTCTGTTGGTTAAGCTACACTTGTAGTTTAGTCAATGCATGGTTTTAAGCTGAAATCAAAAACAACAAAATAAAATTAATAAATTTTGAGTTTTTATCAGAGTTTTAGCGATATTTTAGTGTTTCCAAAACAGATACAATGTGCTTTTGAGACCAAATTTTCTGTATAGTGGCAGTGCGTTTTTTAGGCTCACTTTGCCTATTCAGTCCATTCTGATACCAAAAGTGATTAACTTTTCTCTTATCAATGAGTGCTGTCCGATTCTATGATTAGCTAAAGCACAAGGCGCCTCCTTTTTAATAGCCTGAAGTCGAAGCTCTGAAACACTCAGAAATGTCGCCAGCATTACTGAGGGGGGATAACCCAGCAAGGAAAAATGTTTTGGTTGAAACTGGGATTGAACCCATATGTTTTGTATGCTAGGCGGGTATCCTATCCATTGCGCCACGATGGCTTGCCTAAGTCTAAAGTCGGAGTGTTTATTGTGCAAAATTTCCCAATATCACACGCAGAAAAGGAATATGATCACCTCAAACATGTTTGAAGAGCAAAATGTTATTTTTGGACGGTGAACATGGAACATTTTTGTCGCAATCATGTTCTTTTCTCGGAAAACATATACGTGATTGCCGAAATCAAGTACATAATTTTCGAGAACATAACATGGTTGCAACAAACATGTTACATGTTCCCCGTCCAAATATAACATTTTGCTCTTAACATATGTTTGAGGTGATCATATTCCTTCAATGGGTGCACTTAAAAATGTCTACTGTGCTACAAAAATACATCACTTTAATAGTTTTAACTCATCGCTTTTTTACCACAATATTTTTTTCAGTGTACCGATGATGATGTGGATGACAATGGTGATATATCTTGATGGCTACTGGAAAATATTTGTTTTTGTTTTTTCATTCCCAACTAAAATTTGCTACCTTGCTAGAGTTGATCCTGCTTAAGAGATCAGATTACAAACCTCGGTTTAGTTGTTGTCGCTGCTTATGAAACTCCTATGAGGTAAGGGAACCTCAATGCCACCAAAATGACCAGTGGCCTTAACAGTCAAATGGAGTACCATTACATCACATTAAATTTTGTATATTTCGTTTATTTGTCCAACAGCACCACCATACAAAGCACTGTGACTTCGAAAAATATTTTTCACTGATACAATCCCAGCAAAAAATGGAGCACTATTTCACACACCCAAAGAAATTTGTTAGTAGGGACAGCAGAAAAGTCTGCTAAAACAGCAGAAAGTCTGCTGAAAAAGGGATAGCAGCCACTGTTTGCTGAAATAGCATACATTTCCTGCTATTTTTTAAGCTCGATTACACTAAAACATGTTTTATTTTGGCTAAAACAAATAAAAATGTCACCTTAGGAGCTATCCTAACATAATTAAAACAATATTTTATGAATATCTATAGTATTTGACCAAAAATCTGAATATTTATCGAATTGAGGCATAACAGCAAACAAAATGTTTGCTGATCGTATTTAGGAGCTTGTAAGTATATTACAGTGCAAAAATATACCAAAAACTACTTTTGGTTCTTAAATATGCTTTGGGGAAAAATGTATAACCTACAAATTTTATAAATTGTTGTTCATTTGGCCCTGAAGTGCAAAAATATAACAGCAGACATCGACTGCTGTTTTTAGCAGACTTTTTTCTATGAGTGCAGGATTGTAAGGGAGAGAGGCAGTACCAACTGCTTACAAAACAACCGAATCAGCGCTGATTTTTGTGGGCAATGTCCCGATTTATACCAACTTCAACATAGCGCTGATATAATTGCTCATTTCAATAACAATATTGCTCAGAAGTGAGGAGTATTGTTATTGGTATTGGCCCAATACCGAAATATAAAGAACAACCCTCGCACCTATTTAAGAACAATGGGTAATTCCTTGCGTTCTAATGTAATTTCAAGCGTATTTTTTTAATTTTCGCAGCATTCATGACAACGTATTTGGAACAGTTGGATAGACGGACGCAGATGGATATGATGCAATCGACTAAGAATTTCACCATAATATACAACTTGCATTCTTTATGAGATCTTATACCAACTTTTTAAATGAAAACAGAAAAAAAAAATACGAAAAATTTTCTCTATGGTGACTACTGTGCAACCATTGCGGCATCAGATGGCTCCACTGGATGTCCAAGGGGTGCCTAAGAATTTCGCGTAGATTTCACTTGGGTGTTCTGGCTGGCAATATAGAAGCATTTCTAAACAGATTTTGTATTTTAGTAATTAAAGGCACTCACTCACCATCAAAATCAATGAGTGTCACGCCACACGTGATCTCCAGGAACAAATACTGGAGGATGGATGGATTAAAGGATAAGACCAGAAATGATGACGAAACTTATAATGATGACAATGTAGGGTCCCAAAAATCATCACCGGCTACGATGATGATGTGTGAGTGAAGTGCTAAGGAATGAAGGAATAGAGCTGCACCTCTCAACTTGCTATATGCATTCATGGAGAATTTCTGAATTCTTGCAAACTCTTCTGCCAGTGGCTTACGTTTGGATGAAGGGATTTTTTTTTTTGCTTCTCAGTTGTTGGCTTATCTGATTTAAGCAGAGATGATGTGACTGTTTAACGCCCAGACAAATTCGTTTCCAGGAATATTTTGTTGAACAATAATAAAAAGCACGCGTTTCATGCTTCATAACAAACTCCGGCAATGTAAAACTTCCACCATACAATGAAGACTAAGTCAACGATATTGATAGACGATTAGTTCATAACAATTGTTGCGAGGATGTAGCTTTTTTGGAGTCACTACCAAGTGGCTGTATTCGCTTTTAGATGTTTACGAGCGAAAAAGTCTCTAGAGTGCAGTTTCGAATCGACTCGTATCATAGTCATTTGCTTTAAATTGAGGCCTAAATAGGCATGGATGCTTTTGCTCAGACCTAGGGTTGGTGAGCTATGGGGGAAATACTTGTCCATCTATGGAACAACAGCAATATCGATTAAATGTTTCCCAATTTAAATTTACGAATTTCTGCCACAATCGGCCATAGAACCATGGAGCATTCTTCAGTTTCCATTTCATTTCATGTAAAGGCACAAAGCGCAACGAAAGCGCCCCTCTTTGTCTCAGTCGTTCTCACCATCATCATCAACATCCACCCTAGTCCATCCACATATCCTTAAGGAATAGAGTAGCGTATCAGTAGTGCGGTTGGTCACGTACAGGATTTTCTCGTTTATTACATTTTGTTTCCCCGTTTTAAGTTTATTGCTTCCTTCTGTTTCCCTCTCCACGCTGTAATGTGTGGCCTTGTTACGCTCCATGCTTGTCCGAAAGGAAAGCTAAGGGCTGATTGCCACAGCTTTCCTGGGGATTTCTAGGCCATATCTGCCAGTCTGTCTACAGACGTATAGACTTTGTTTTCCTCGAGGAATAAAACGCAAATTGTACGCGAAGTTGGTTTTTCTTTTCGGTTTTGGAAATTTTCACGCTCTTCCTCGATACAACTGTCAGAAATTCGTTCATTTGGAAATTTAATTTTTTATATTTTTCTTTTCTGTAGTTTAAAGATTTTAGATGTTAGAACGTCAGTTGTTAATTTTCAATTCCACTGGGTTTGCTTTATTTATTTTTTCTCTCGTTTTTGTTAGGAAGACAAGCAGGGGCGTTATCAGGAAGGATATAAAGTATGAAAAGGGATAAGTATATAAAAAGAATCTTATGAAAATCGAAAATATTTTTAAATGAAATTTTCATACTTGAATCTTTCGATTAAAAAATCTTCACATATAGGCTTAATTTGCATATTTGGTTTTATGTTGTTTTTTTCTTTTTTTGAAATTGCGGAAAAAAATAATTTTTATATGGACAGCTTTGTTAAAGTATCACAAACATAGAAAAAAATGTCACCAACATTTTTCCAATTAAAATTTTAATTGAATTAAATATTCAATTAAAAATTTAATTGTTCAATAATTTTTTTTAATGCAAAAAACAAAAAATCAATCACAAAAATTAATTGTATCAAATAATATTCTGTTGGAACAATTATTTTTTTAATTGACATTGAAACATTTCTGAGATTGAAGACATTTCAATAAAAAATTAATTGGTTCAATTAATTTCGTGACTGAAGACAAAAAATATTTTTTCTGCGAAAAGAGAATGAAAATTAGAATGTGCGTGAAGATAAATTGTAAATTTAACTAGTCGAGACACAAACCAGGTAGTTTTTGCCTGCGCACCTAATGGGTTAATTACAATTTGAGGAGATAAAATATTTAATGAAATTCAGCACTTTCCAACATATTTGCGCAAAATATTTTGGTATTAAATGAAAGATCTTAACAAGGACTATAAACGCAGGTGGTTGTCATGTTCGAAAGCGTCCCAAAAATGTTAGTTTTGCAGCTATATTTTAAAAGTCAGTTTGTCCAACTTGAAATAAAGTTAAACTACGCCCACTGTGCAATACCTGCTCTAGATTTTTTGGTATCAAATGAAAGCTCTTGACGAGTACTATAAACGCAAGTGGTTCTCATGTTCGAAAGCATCATAGAAATATCGATTTTTATCAAAAATATAATTAATATGTCAGAATTTAAAATATAGTGCACGCATTTCAGTTTTATTTAAAATTGTGGCGATTAAATTAAAAAAAAAAAATTAACAAAAACCTACATTTCTGGGATGTTTTAGAAAATTAAAACTACTTGCATTTGTAGTACTCGTCAAGAGCTTTCATTTGATACCAAAAAATCTAGAGCAGGTTTTGCACAGTGGGCACGGGTGTCCTATATTGTAACTTCGTGCAAACTAAGTTTCTTTTTGATAAAAATCGATATTTCTGTGATGCTTTCGAATATAGCAACCACTTGGATTTATAGTACTCATCAAGAGCTTTCGTTTGATACCAAAAAATCTAGAGCAGGTATTGCACAGTGGGCCCGCGTGCACTATATTTAAAATTCTGACATATTAATTATATTTTTGATAAAAATCGATATTTCTATGATGCTTTCGAACATGAGAACCACTTGCGTTTATAGTACTCGTCAAGAGCTTTCATTTGATACCAAAAAATCTAGAGCAGGTATTGCACAGTGGGCGTAGTTTAACTTTATTTCAAGTTGGACAAACTGACTTTTAAAATATAGCTGCAAAACTAACATTTTTGGGACACTTTCGAACATGACAACCACCTGCGTTTATAGTCCTTGTTAAGGTCTTTCGTTTAATACCAAAATATTTTGCGCAAATATGTTGGAAAGTGCTGAATTTCATTAAATATTTTATCTCCTCAAATTGTAATTAACCCATAAGGTGCGCAGACAAAAACTACCTGGTTTGTGTCTCGACTAGTTAAATTTACAATTTATCTTCACGCACATAAAATTAGATGAGTTTTTATTTTATAGAGACTAAATTCAAAGTTAGATAAACTTCTAAAAGCTGTCTTTATTTTAAAGATGCCGTATCTATGGCTCGGAGGGAGCCACCGTGGTGCAATGGTTAGCATGCCCGCCTTGCATACACAAGGTCGTGGGTTCGATTCCTGCTTCGACCGAACACCAAAAAATTTTTCAGCGGTGGATTATCCCACCTCAGTAATACTGGTGACATTTCTGAGGGTTTCAAAATTTCTCTAATGTGGAACGCCTGCAATGTGGAACGCCGTTCGGACGCGGCTATAAAAAGGAGGTCCCTTGTCATTGAGCTTAACATGGAATCGGGCAGCACTCAGTGATAAGAGAGAAGTTCACCAATGTGGTATCACAATGGACTGAATAGTCTAAGTGAGCCTGATATTGCCACCTAACCTAACCTATGGCTCGGAATCCATACCAAAGACCCTAAAGCTTTGGATACAAGTAAAATTGAATGTTTTCTCAAGAAAAAAGGCACTATTAAAATTCTGAAATGAAAGGTAATCAAAAATATACTGGATAAGCAAATACATTCTCTCTTTATACGTCTCTGGTCTTAGATGAATTTCAAGGAAAAAAGCCAATTCCATTATTTTTGGGCGTACGTGTATTTTAAGGCATACAAACTCAAAATAGACAAAAAACGCACACACTCCAATGCACTCAAAAATGAATGGGACCAACAATAAAATCTCATATGAACGTTGGCTAAGGCGTTCAGAATTCACATTTGCTTATGGCTATGAACAAAGTGTGGGTTCGAGTGTATGTTAAGTTTGTACACCCATACAGGCAACTATGCAAACGGATACGGATATGCACACACACACAAACTCCCCAACGGACACATGGTCATTCGAAATTTTTCATACATCATGAAATTATGCTACAAAATGTTAACAACAAATTTACACAAAATTTATTCATTATCTGTCCATCCAAATTTTATTCACAATTTTCGACCTCGATAAACACACGCATACATGCAAACAAACACAAACACACATATACACAAAAATATTATACTTCCATATATATTTAGTTATTCAGCAAATGGGCCTTTCCATGGAGTTTTAGATGTAGAATTGGGAGATTACCACACTTCTAGAGGTTCGGGTAAAAATCGCTTTCTGGTCGGTACGCTTTCTGGATTTCGCTGGCACTCCTCTACCACATGCGGTAAAAATGAAAATACTTGTCTTCATTTACAAAATTAATTGATCCAATGTCTTCAACCACAGAAATGATAATATAAATCAACAAGGTTCATTAAAAAATTAATTGATCCGATTATTGATTTATGATACACTGTGGAACAGGGTATTATAAGTTAGTGCATATGTTTGCAACACCCAGAAGGAGACGAGATAGACACATGGTGTCTTTGGCAAAAATGCTCAGGGTGGGCTCCTGAGTCGATATAGCCATGTCCGTCTGTCCGTGTGTCCGTGAACAAATTTTTGTAATCAAAGTCTAGGTCGCAGTTTTATTCCAACCGACTTCAAATTTAGCAAAAGTATGTGTTTTGGCTCAGAATAGACCCTATTGATTTTGGAAGAAATCGGTTCAAATTTAGATATAGCTCCCATATATATTTCGCCCGATATGGACTTATATGGGCCCAGAAGCCAGAGTTTTACTTAACATTTTGCACAAGAAGAACAATTAGTACTATAGTCAAGTGTACCAAATTCTATTGAAAACGGTTCAGATTTAGATATAGCTCCCATATATATCTTTCGCCCGATATGGACTAATACGGTCCCAGAAGCCAGAGTTTTACCCCAATTTGGTTGAAATTTTGCACTAGGAGTACAATTAGTATTGTAGGCAAGTGTGCTAAATTTTATTGAAATCGGTTCATATATAGCTTTCGCCCGATTTACACTCATATGACCACAGAGGCCAATTTTTTGCTCCGATTTAGTTGAAATTTAGCACAGGGAGTAGAATTAGCGTTGTAGCTATGCGTGCCAAATTTGGTTGAAATCGGTTCAGATTTACATATAGCTCCCATATATATCGTTCGCCCGATTTACACTCATATGACCACAGTGGCCCATCTTTTACTCCGATTTAATTGAAATTTTGCACAGGGAGAACACTGAAAAAAAGCATACTCGGTCCTTTCCTTTACTTTAAAAAATTTGGTATTGATTCCGAACCAAAGAAGAGGAGAATACAAGTAAGGATACTTTTAAGACAAAATTCTCTTTTAAATCCAGGTTTTGTGTACTTGCTTCTAGGAAGGAAATTTTAATTTTCGCTTTCTCAGTATTTTTTCTTCATATGCTATCAAAGTCCTTTAAAAACGGTAACTTTATTTTCCAAATTAGGACTCGACTTCCAGTAGAAATTATGCTATGTTTGAAGTGAAAAACTTCTTTAAAATAAAGTTTTGAAAAACATGTCCTATATTTGAACGATTTTTTGCTTTGTAGTCAAGATGCAAAAAGACAACAAATTTAAAGACAATTTCATTAAATTTAAAGAATTTTTCTGAATTATTAAAGTCAAGTTGACCTTAGCCCAAACATTTTTTCTTTCATGTTAAGATACCCATTTTTGAGTCAAATCACTTAATTATAAGGACAATACGACTTCATTGAAAAGTTTATCGACTTTTGGACAAGGAAAATAACTTAATTTTAGAGAAATGAGTCTTCTATGCTAAGACTTGAAATCTTTGACCTAACGACAATATTTTTTTCAGTGTAGAATTAGCGTTGTAGCTATGTGTGCCAAATTTGGTTGAAATCGGTTCAGATTTAGATATATCTCCCATATATATGTTTTTCTGATTTCGACAAAAATGGTCAAAATACCAACATTTTCCTTGTAAAATCGCCACTGCTTAGTCGAAAAGTTGTAAAAATGACTCTAATTTTCCTAAACTTCTAATACATGTATATCGAGCGATAAATCATAAATAAACTTTTGCGAAGTTTCCTTAAAATTGCTTCAGATTTAGATGTTTCCCATGTTTTTTCATTCCGTTTGTAACGCATCGAAATATCGATTTCCGACTATATAAAGTATATATATTCTTGATCAGGGAGAAATTCTAAGACGATATAAGCATGTCCGTCTGTCCGTCTGTCTGTCTGTCTGGCTGTCTGTTGTAATCACGCTACAGCATTCAATAATGGAGCTATCGTCCTGAAATTTGGCACAGAATCGTCTTTTGTCTGCGCGCAGGTCTAGTTCGAAGATGGGCTATATCGGGCCATGTTTTGGTATAGCCCCCATATAAACCGACCTCCCGATTTGGGGTCTTTCGCTTATAGAAACCGTAGTTTTCATCCAATTTGCGCGAAATTGAAAATCTAGAGATATTTTGGGACCTTGAAGAGGTGTGCCTAAAATGGTGAGTGTCGGTCCATGTTTTGGTGTAGCCCCCATATAAACCGACCTCCCGATTTGGGGTCTTTCGCTTATAGAAACCGTAGTTTTTATCCAATTTGCGCGAAATTGAAAATCCAGAGGTATTTTAGGAGCATAAAGAGGTGTGCTGAAAATGGTGAGTTTCGGTCCATAGTTTCGTATAGCCTCCATATAGACCGATTTCCCGATTTTACTTCTTGGGCTTCTAGAATCCGAAGTTTTTATCCTATTTGCCTGAAATTGGAAATCTAGAGGTATTTTCGGGTCATAAAGAGGTATGCCGAAAACGGTGAGTATCGGTCCATATTTTAGTATAGCCCCCATAAGAACGATCTCCCGATTTAACTCCTTGGGTTTCTAGAAACCGTAGTTTTTATCTGATTTGCCTTAAATTGTAAATATTCTGGTATTTTAGGCTCACAAAAACGTGTATCGGATTAAGTTTTTATCGGTCCATTTGGTAATGCCATATATAGTAATGCTACATATAGACCGACTTCACTTCTTGAGGGTGTAGAAAGGTAACTTATCATGAAAATTGCTTGAAACTCAATGTAAAATTTCCAGATTTTACTTCTACAGATTTAAGATTTCAAATCAAGACGTTATTTTATAATTTTCTTGCACACTTACAAGAGATGTCAATGATTCCTCTAAAACTTAAACAAAAATGGTTCTTATAAATCCAGAATCTGATATAGTCCTCATAGGTGAAATCTTTAAATTTATCTTTGGGAAGTGTCCTCAAGTCCTCAAGCCCTCCTGAAATTGCAAAGGAACCCCTAATATTTGGTTCATGGTGGTGGGTATTTAAGATTCGGCCCGGCCGAACTTACTGCTGTATATACTTGTTTTTTACTAACATTGTGTTCCACCCTAGTGCATTAGCCGACTTACATTTTGAGTCTATAGATTTTGTAGAAGTCTATCAAATTCTGTCCAGATCGAGTGATAAACCTTTATATATAGCCCCCAACACATTTGACGGATGTGATATGGTATCGAAAATTTAGATCTACAAAGTGGTGCAGGGTATAATATAGTCAGCCCCGCCCGACTTTAGACTTTCCTTACTTGTTTTTAATTAAAAAACTTGTTGAACCCACAAAATTTTTAATTGCATTTTTTTTAAATTCAATTAAAATGCTCATTAAAAATGTTGGTGATATTTTTTTCTGTGTAGATAATTAGCCATGTAAAACAATCGTTGTAATCCTTATACACATAGAGATAATAGGACTTCACTGGTAGAAAAACTTCAATACCACGAAATTTTTCATTATTTTAAGAATTTTTTTGTTACGCAATGAACGTATCCGTTCTATTAATGAACGTTTTCGTTTCTTTAATGAAAATATTTCGTTGCTTTAATGGAAAATTTTCGTTGGCTCAATTTTCACGAATTTCTCTTTGTGATTGGGTACATACATAGTTCGTGTATCCACACACCAAGAACCCGTCAGTGTTGCCACCATTTTCAAGCGTTGAGACTTTTGTTCCACTTTGTTATTATGCCATTTATTACATTTACATTTATGTGCCATTTCCTTAGTCATGTTGTGCCACTTTTTAATTATTTCCTTTAATATTGCATTAGTGTTTGGAGTTGTTGACCCCAAACCTCATTAAGATAACGGAAGTGATTAATGCTTTAACAAATAATCGAGTTTAAACTTTGAATGATACAGTTGGCAGCCTTTAAACCGCCTAAAAGTATGCAAGGAAAATATTTTGTAGTGGGTTATCTGAGCTCTCTCTCCCGAACTGTCTCTTTCAAATGGAGATTTTCGATAAAATGGAAAAAAATTATTGCTAGATTAATTTAGATCTTATTTAAAGCATATACAAACATTTCATAATTCTATATTAAAAAAGTAAGTACAAGTTAATTTGATTCATCTTTTTCTTTTGAAAAGTGTGCCACTTTCTTACAATTTACTGCGAGTAAAACTTTTTGCGCCACTTTTTAGAAATTCTCAACGGTAAGGCGGCTCTATTCTGACTGCTAAATAACATGGCGGGTAGGGATAGGAAATGGCTCAACTGTAGCCCATATCGTCGAAAGGTGCCCTTTCGCCCTAAAAGAGGGTTATGAACCCCGTCGTTATGTTGGGTTAGTTTGAATGGTTGATGGATGTCTGTTGTTACTTGGATCTTGTTCACAGATGACAAACTTTTTGTTATCCTTATACGAAGCGCGTCTTAAACTACATTTGAATTTATTCGAAGAAGTCTATATAAAATTTGAATTTTACTTGGTTTTGTTATTTCCGTGGAATGACTCACATATGCCTCTTGGCCTGACAGTTGCTCTATTCATAGAAATTTGTTTTTTTGGTTGCCTCTACCAATATTTTGAAGAATATTTTTGCATAAAATGTAACAATTTTCTTGCTAGCTCATGCCTTGAATATTGTCCCTGCTGCTGCCGTTGTTCCTGTCAATGTTGCTGTTGTTGTTGGTGGTGGTGGTTTTCATTGTGATATTACAACAATAAATATATTCCGGTATTTACAGAAAATCATATAAAATCATGTGGCCACATTCCATGTGACTGGTTGCTTGAACAGAAATCAAGCACCACAAACCGAAGAACATAGGGCTATTTCCATAGATGACCATCATGGGCTTCATGTGCAAGGAGTATCCAAACATTCATATTCATATGCATAGGAGCCTTACTTACAATGTAAAGCCAACAGCAAAGATGGTCCAACAATCCTCCTCTAGCCACAAATGTCCATTTATGTCCCTGGCCCAATGTCCAGTATCCTTGTTGCTTTTAATAGGGTCGTTGTTATCCTTCTTCTTTGGGTTAATATTGCGGCATTTTAAGCAAAATTGTCATTGTCGTCTTCATTGTGAACTACAGACTACAGAGGACAATGGGAATTATTTCAAGCGGAAAAAGTTGAAAATTAAACATAAACGTTACAGGATATGACAACAATGCCACAAATATTACAATAACAAATTCATTTCATACCTCCCCTCTCCCCACCCCCTTTGAAATATAGTGATTAGTGTGCACATACATATATTGTCGAACAGTACATTGCGAGAAAAATGTTTTTTTTTTTTGGGAATCTGATCAAAGATATAACAAAATCCATTACACGCCATCTTATGCTCGTTAAGGAAATAACATTGTCATAGTACAACGGTTACAGTCAGTATTCATGTTCCGAATTTCATGAGTATCGGATGAAGCAACCGCTTCCAAAAACTCAAACAGACATATCCGGAGATAGGTTTATATCAAGGCGATAACTAATTCTGGACTTATATGCATAATGATGGACGGCACTAAAGTCATGTACCGAAATTCAAGTCCGATTTGGTGACGATATTAACTAATTTTTGTGTAGCTCTTAAGAGATGGCATCCATGGGAATCGGTGTATAATGAGACTAATACGTAAAATAGGGTCCCATAATGGCTTATGTGTAAAACACAAACTAATGAAATCATTTAAATGTCAAATTTAATGGGATTTCAATAGATGGATGGAAGGACAACCTTGGTCTAAACATTCATCTCACAATGAAGGACATAGAATTTGTGTGTGTGTTTTCATTTAACTGTGAAAAGTTTTCTTAAAAGAGAGAGAGAGAGAGAATATATATTTTTCTATATACATTTTCTTCAAGTCGGCAAAAAGTGTTAACTTGTATCATGTTGAAATAAATAAAATATTTCATTTAAAACTTTCTTACTCTTAACATTTTGAGTGTGGCACATTTTTTTTAAACATTTAAATGTTCTCAGTGTATGTCCAATACAGCATATATAAATCTTATACACTTGTCCTCCAGAGCTCCACTACTTTCTTTTCTCCATGAATAACATTTCTCTAGGAACAATAACAGCTGTATGGATACCCACAACAACAGACCAGCGATTGACAAAGAACCAAAATGGCCATAGGACATGGAGGAGTAGTAATATGACAACTTAATATAAATACCCATCTCGGAAGTTTAAGGATGATGGAAATAGATGGTGGTCGGTCATCATGAATTGTTCTCTAAAGATATAATAACTTCCGGTAATTTGAACCTGAACCATTCCGGAAGATGGTATGGTGGCCATTACAACCGCATAAAAGAACAATAGAATAGAACGGTTTTCGTTTTGTCCTTTTATGAAGCGTAACCGACTCCGATCACTGGAGTACTTGGACCGCCGAAGGAAGTTAGTAAATCATTCTATTAAATCATCTCATGTGTAAGTCCACGGTAACGCCAACAATAGAGGTTTTTCTATGTGGTTTGTCATCGATGATATCCTTCAACAATTTGCCACACTTGTTTACGGGGGAAGATATATAAAAGGACATCGAAAATAAAAGGGGTACGGTAAAGGTACACATACTTTAAAAATTAATTTAAAAATACATCTGTGCATATTTCGATTTCGTGATTCGAAGAAGGCAAAAACTGTCTCCCACCCATATCTGGGTTTCACAATCGATTACATGGAGACGGAGTTAATTGATCGCAAGATGGTACTATGTCGAACTACTGGTTCCATGTAAAGCTGAAAGCGAGCGAATAAAAATTTTTCATTAATCACTACACGCAAAAAACTCAATCGTTTGGAAAACGGGGTATAGCAACCGCTATTCTTTTGTTGCATTTTTTTTTATACCCTGCTCCACACTGTGGAACAGGGTATTATAAGTTAGTGCATATGTTTGCAACACCCAGAAGGAGACGAGATGGACACATGGTGTCTTTGGCAAAAATTATCAGGGTGGGCTCTTGAGTCGATATAGCGATGTCCGTCTGTCCGTGAACACATTTTTGTAATCAAAGTCTAGGTCGCAGTTTTAGACCAATCGACTTAAAATTTGGCACAAGTATGTGTTTTGGCTCAGAATAGATCCCTATTGATTTTGACAAAAATCGGTTTAGATTTAGATATAGCTCCCATATATATATTTCGCCCGATATGGACTTATATGGACCCAGAAGCCAGAGTTTTACCCTAATTTGCTTAAAATTTTGCACAAGAAGAACAATTAGCACTATAGTCAAATGTGCCAAATTTTATTGAAATCGGTTCAGATTTAGATATAGCTCCCATATATATCTTTCGCCCGATATGGACTAATACGGTCCCAGAAGCCAGAGTTTTACCCCAATTTGGTTGAAATTTTGCGTGCCAAATTTGGTTGAAATCGGTTCAGATTTAGATATAGCTCCCATATATAGCTTTCGCCCGATTTACACTCAAATGACCACAGAGGCCAATTTTTTGCTCCGATTTAGTTGAAATTTTGCACAGGGAGTAGAATTAGCATTGTAGCTATGTGTGCCAAATTTGGTTGAAATCGGTTCAGATTTAGTTATAGCTTCCATATATATGTTTTTATGATTTCGACAAAAATGGTCAATGTTGGTAACATTTTCCTTGCAAAATCGCCACTACTTAGTCGAAAAGTTGTAAAAATGATTCTAATTTTCCTAAACTTGTAATACATATATATCGAGCGATAAATCATAAATAAACTTTTGCGAAGTTTCCATAAAATTGCTTCAGATTTAAATGTTTCCCATATTTTTTTAGTAACATTGTGTTCCACCCTAGTGCATTAGCCGACTTAAATTTTGAGTCTATAGATTTTGTAGAAGTCTATCAAATTCTGTCCAAATCGAGTGATATTTAAATTTATGTATTTGGGACAAACCTTTATATATAGCACCCAACACATTTGACGGATGTGATATGGTATCGAAAATTCAGATCTATAAAGTGGTGCAGGGTATAATATAGTCGGCCCCGCCCGACTTTAGACTTTCTTACTTGTTTTTTACTAAAATTGTGTTCCACCGTGTGAGTCTATAGATTTTGTAAAAGTCTATCAAATTCTGTCCAAATCGAGTGATATTTAAATGTATGTATTTGGGACAAACCTTTATATATAGCACCCAACACAGTTGACGGATGTGATATGGTATCGAAAATTTAGATCTACATAGTGGTGCAGGGTATAATATAGTCGGCCCCGCCCGACTTTAGACTTTCCTTACTGGTTTTTTTTTTGTATTTATCCAAAAAGTTCAAACCATTACCACAAACAAATTGTTCATTAAAAACTTGTTTACAATTTTTTTATTCTTGAACCACTGTCGATTTTGTTTATATCAAGCGCTGAACGAATATCTATATGCCGCAAATAGGAGATGTTTGATATTTCATAATCAATATTTTCTATAGTACTGTGCAATGCTACACACCTTTAATCAAAATTACGATATTTCCATGTCTGTTCCATCCACCTAAAATAATTGTTTTCTTCAAACGAAGTTTCCTTAAATGTGCTTGTGTCTGCCAGCGTTTAATGGTCTATTAATACATCTGCTCGACTGTATGCATTACTTCTGTTTTGGTGAGAATAAGAGCTACATGGCCCAGTGGATTGTGTGTTGGCTTAAAAAACGAATGGTCCGTTGTTCGATTCTCCGTCGAGGCAAAAGATTAAACTTTAAAAATAATTCATGAAATTCGATATTTGAAGACAAAGTTAGAAAAAACAAGTATATACGGCCGTAAATTCGGCCAGGCCGAATCTTATGTACCCTCCACCATGGATTACGTAGAAACTTCTACGAAAGACTGTCATCCACAATCGGTATCTTAAAACTTCTTAACATCGTTTTCTAAATTGTGAGTTATTCCATACGTGGTATATATTAGACAAAAAAGTTATATATAGTTAAGTCTACAAATAATTACGAGTCGACATGGACTTTCGCATGGTACGTAGGGAGCCAGAATTGAAATATGGGGGTCGCTTATATGGGGGCTATATACAATTATGAACTTAATATGGACCAATTTTTGTGTGATTGGGGATCGATTTATCTGAGGGCTATATATAACTATAGACCGATATGGACCTAGTTAGGCACCAATGTGATATCACAATGGACTGGATAGTCTAAGTGAGCGTGATACATCGGGCTGCCACCTAACCTAACCTAGTTAGGCATGGTTGTTAACGGCCATATACTAGCACAATGTACAATGTAGAGGCTCCAAAACCAAATCTAGGGATTGGGGGCTATATATGATTATGGACTGATATGGACCACTTTTGGCATGGTGGTACCAAATTTCAACCAGATCGGATGAATTTCGCTTCTCCAAAAGGCACCAGAGGTCAAATCTGGGGATCGGTTTATATGGGGCTATATATAATTATGGAGTGATATGAACCAATTCCTGCATGGTTGTTGGATATCATATACTAACATCACGTACAAAGTTGCAACCGAATCGGATGAATTTTGCTCTTCCAAGGGGCTCCGGAGGTCAAATCTGGGGATCGGTTTATATGGGGCCTATATATAATTATTGACCGATTTCGACCAATTTTTGCATGGGTGTTTGAGGCCATATATTAACACCACGTACCAAATTTCAACTGAATCAGATGAATTTTGGTCTTCCAAGAGGCTCCGGAGGTCAAATCTGGTGATCGGTTTATATGGGGGTTATATATAATTATGGACCGATATGGACCAATTTTTGCATGGTCATTAGAGACCATACACTAACACCATGTACCAAATTTCAGACGGATCGGATGAAATTTGTCTTTCTTAGAGGCTCCGCAAACTAAATCGGGGGATCGGTTTATATGGGTGCTATATATAATTATGGACCGATTTGGACCAAGTTTTGCATGGTTGTTAGAGACCATATACTAACACCATGTACCAAATTTCAGCCGGATCGGATGAAATTTGCTTCTCTTAGAGGCTCCGCAAGCCAAATCGGGGGATCGGTTTATATAGGGGCTATATATAATTATGGACCGATGTGGACTAATTTTTGCATGGTTGTTAGAGACCACCATGTACCAAATTTCAGCCGGATCGGATGAAATTTGCTTCTCTTAGAGCAATCGCAAGCCAAATTTGGGGGTCCGTTTATATGGGGCTATACGTAAAAAGGGACCGATATGGCCGACCTACATCAATAACAACTACTTGTGCCAAGTTTCAAGTCGATAGCTTCTTTCGTTCGGAAGTTAGTGTGATTTCAACAGACGGACGGACGGAGATGCTCAGATCGACTCAGAATTTCACCACGACCCAGAATATATATACTTTATGGGGTCTTAGAGCAATATTTCGATGTGTTACAAACGGAATGAAAAAGTTAATATACCCCCATCCTATGGTGGAGGGTATAAAAACTTTAATGAAATTTCTCCTTTTGTCAGACGTAGAGAAGAATTTTGATAGATACCTGATTTAATAATTATACTTCAATTAACTATGCGCCAACAATGTGTAGGGCCCCTACATACCGATCAACTCATGATCATCTTCTCTATATTTTTTTCCACAAAAAGCTTTGAAATATTAATTTTGTTATTTAAATTGAGCCAACGATACATTTTTAGTTTTTTTGTTTCATTTAATAATGGGACAATTTGTACAGTTAAAGAAATTTTTCAAAAAAAAAAAAAAATGTTCTCATGATAATATAAGCTGACTTTAATTTTTGTTACGATTTCATTGAATACTTTTACTACAGTTCAAATGGTTACTTCACATGTTTTGCCTTCCTTCCGAAATTTGCATTTGAAGACGATTTAATCTCCATAAAGGAGAAACAGAGAAACACATAACGCATACACAAGTAGAACATGACGACTTTGTCGTAATAATATTTATAATAATAATGAAAATTATTGCAAATTTGTCGTCGCCTTATCCAACGCCATTTCATCATGTTGTGATGTTGATGATGCTCCTTGTCTGTGGCTGCTGCGCTGGGGCAATGATGAACTTGAACTTGAAAATGGTAAATGGAAAATGATAATTATTCATTCATTCATTCACTCACTCATTCATTCATACTTGGTGGCATTTCGGGCATATGAATTTGTATATGACGCTTTGGCTGTTGCTGCATACTGCGAATAAGACGCTTCATGGGGGCTATAAATGTGCAAATCAAGTCATTGTGCAGAACGCAGCGAGGCATCGCATCTTCATCGAAAACAGTGATGTCGCTGTCGCCAGCATTTAGGTTACATTTCTTATGCGTCTGAACAGTGGCAGCGTTGTATTCGACAGCGGCATTTAAATGAAAGTCGTAACTTGTAAATGGTTTATGACTTATAATTGAATAAATTTACAAAGAGTGGTTATATGAATGCTAAATGAGGAACCAAAACAAACACAAATTGCGCCAACTCTTATGGGCTTGCTCTGTTTGATAATAATAATGCCGTCAATGGCATATATTTAATAAAGAAGAAGATAGATTTTTTTTATTCTCACCCAAACATTTTGGATATAAATTGGACAGATACAAGTTGCGGATTTAGGATGCTAAAAAAGTAATATTATGTTGGGTTCAAATGTAGTTAATATAACTTCGAGCCGATGTGTACACGTCTTGACGAAGTCAAGAAGAAAAAGTCCTGAAATACATGGTCAATTCGACAGAAGGACTTTCACAGCTCTGTCTAACACTTCAGCCAGCCGTAGCAGCCTCGAATTTCTATTTATATTGTAGCCGATTGCTGCTGGTGGAAGGTGTGACAACCCAGCAGATATAGGTTAGGTGTCATCAGTGCATAAAGTAGGTGCACTTCCGGATCTGTTCTGGCTTAACGCATTTCTTGAATTGTACCGAACCATACTTGAGCCGGTCCAAGTATGATGAAATCGATCTATGTTTTTGCCAGTCTGGATAACTGTGGACCATGGTTCTGTTGGATTTCTCGTAATTAACTAGGCTGCTGCATAATTAGCGGTGCATTCCCGGAGTTGTTCGGACTTAACGACTCCCCAGATTTCTACCACATAACGCTCATCCACACCAAATATTATTATACCGGAAGAAGGGGTTGTTGCAACGATAATCAAAATATCTACCTTTTTCCAACATGTGGAAAAGTCGACTGTGTGTTTTTTTCACGTTTTGAAAATGTCAACATTCGACTTTTGCAAAGTCGACTTTCCGAATTATTCAAATTTAGAATGTCGATCTTTCCACTTTTTAAAAATTTGGAATTGTCGACATTTGCAATTATTTAACAGTTTTTGATACGCGACTTTATTATGAATTTTTAGCATACGCCCAGAAAAAGAATATGGTCACCTCAAAAATGTTTCGAGAGCATAATGTTAGTTTTAGACGGAAAGCATGATTTCGGCAAGCGTGTTTATGTTGGGCAAAAAAACTATTTTTTTTTGCTGTGTTTAAGGTAATCATATTCCTTCTTTTTGGCTCTACCGCATCATTTCCTTTCATATCAAATTTGACTTTACGATTTTTCGTTAAAATTCAATTAGTCTATGTTGGTAACTGTAGAAGGTCGATTAGTCAATTTGATTTGATTTTCAAAAATTTTTGGCTTTGCATCACTACAATAAAATCAGCGAACAAATATATTTTGAGATTCACGGTGATCACGGACTTACCCAACATTATAGCCGTCTGGTTGTTGAATGTCATACCCTGGCAGTATGTTGTCACATTGGATTCAGATTATCTACCAATAATTCTGACCATCGATCAATTCGCAGATTCCATACTAGCAGACATAAAACAAGGGGTAGATGTCACACTGGGAACGTTTTGCAGAATACAACAAACGCTGCTTCATCGAAAAACGCATCAGCCTACCCTTCATAACATCTGGTCGAACTCTCCATATGAGACCTACATATGTGGACTGCTTATCCCATAATCAAAGGAGATTATTAAAAGGTATCAGCGAACAAAAGCGGTGCGTATAATTAGAACACCTGAAGACTCTAACGTAAGAGTGGTTGAGGCTGGTCAAAAAAAGCGTCGCCAAAAAAAAGTAATGAAAATGTTCTTTTTGGATCCGGCAGTGGTGCAAAATTGACGCATAAGCGATGAATTTAACATGGGCTTGTCATACGACGGAAGTCCTCCATTTCAACAGCCGTTGCACTGAATTTGCATCACTTCTTTAGGTGTGAACCGAATTCAATGTTTGGATGTAAATTAAAAAATTCTGTAATACTTTGTCAACAAAATAATTTCTATAATTTTTAATGGATTCTAACGCTTGTCGGAAATGTTTGACCTCAAATATTTTCAAAATTTCACAATTTTTCCAGATTGGATTTAGCATGTTTGTCGGCAAAATTTAAATAATTTGTACCATTTTATGAATTCTTACTTTGTTTTTAGGGAACCAACGTGGTGCAATGGTTAGCATGCCCGCCTTGCATACACAAGGTCGTGGGTTCGTTTCCTGCTTCGACCGAACACCAAAAAGTTTTTCAGCGTTGGATTATCCCAACTCAGAAATGCTGGTGACATTTCTGAGGGTTTCAAAACTTCTCAAAGTGATTTCACTGCAATGTGGAACGTCGTTCGGACTCGGCTATAAAAAGGAGGTCCCTTGTCATTGAGTTTAACATGGAATCGGGCAGCACTCAGTGACAAGAGAGAAGTTCACCAATGTGGTATCACAATGGACTGAATAGTCTAAGTGAGCCTGATACATCGGGCTGCCACCTACCCTAACCTACTCTGTTTTTAACCTATTTGAAACAAAAAAAGTTAAAATTATCCATTAAAAGTATGAAAAAAACCAAGTTATAAAAATTTAATTAAAAGAACATCCTGGGTAGTTAAAATAAAGAACATCATTGGGAGTTCATCTTCTGGAAGTGCTTTTAAAGTTGTGCCTTTGGATGAACTTCCAATTTTTTTTTGCTGGGAATGTAATGGCTCCATTTCAAATTTTAGGGAAATTTGTTTGGGTATTAAGTTAATATTTCTGCGAGATATCAGAACGCGAAAACCCTCAATGTGGTGGAGGAGGAAAAGCGGAGGATGACGGATATCGGCTGCGAAAAGCTGCCACTCTGCCCGTGGTCATCTTCTTTCATACTACCTATGTATTGGAAAGCAAAAACAGAATATTTCGAAAAAAGAAATGTCTACTTAAGTAAATACCACTTGGTCACCATGCTATTAATCCATGGAAGACAATTTTCCTATGGAATGTTAATTAAGATCTAAAGAGAAGATCAATTCCAGAAAATTACTTTCTGAGTATAGTTAACTACCAAGGAAAACATCCCCTCATTTGACTTGCTAACATCAGCAACTAAAGTCTCTGAGCCTCAATGGTATATTCCATTGTCATAATTTTTTACTTTCCCTGTTCTCAAAAGCAATTTTCTAAACAATCAGTCATCGAATGGAAATGACCAGTAATCTATCATCAGACACAGAGCAGACAGTCAGCAAGATATGCCCAGGCCTCTGAAGAAGTTGAATGGATGGATGGATGGATGAATGAATAAATCGCATTCATATTCATATTTATTGGCCTAATGACATGACGACCAAACCTTAACTAAATGAAAAAGAAAATTTAAATTAAGAAGCACAAAAAACCGACAAAAAATTCTACGCTTCAAAACTACAAGCAGATACAAATTAAACATCATAAAAATTATGAATAAATTGAAAAACACAAAACGTTTTTCGAAAAAAAAAAAATTGTATTCGAATGTAAGCAGCAAATGTCAGACACAGACATCAGTCATCGATCTCAAATGAGGAGTAACTGGATGGACGAGCGGTCGGAGAGGCTATGGAAATTAAGCAGTCGATCTGTAGAGTATTCTCACTCATCATCATCATCATCTACAACTTCCATTCATATTGGCTGAGAAAAGCCTATAGTGGCCCCAAAAGGAGCATGAGTCACAGAGTCTGTATACGGCAATCGGACCAACCACCGCTGATGACAGCACTCATCAGCTCTTCATTTATTCAAATAAATTAAGCGAGTAAGCGTGGCGCCACTGTCATCACTTATCTTAACTCCACTCCACTCCACTCTACTCTTCACCAGACTCCATTTGGCTCATCATCACGGTCAGTAAAGAGAACTCTGTTGGCTTTTTTTAGTCGCAAACATTTTTGCATATTCGCCATTCAGAGGCATGAGTTTCTGATTTAGATTTTTTTGTTCATTTGCTTGGCGTTTAGTAAATGATTAAGTTTGTTGTTATAGCACAACACATAACTCGAACAAAATTTGAAATTTAAATTGGAAAATATTTTTGCTTTGCATATTCAGTAGCAATAAACGCCAAAACAATTAGCCAAAATAAGAAAACATATGCATTGTTCTTAACGTAAAATGGGATAATGAGTTGACGGTTAGTCGATTAGCAAGAAGTAATACCAGACCAGTAACAAAATAGCTAAATTCCGGGGAAGCCGTTACTATGGTAACATGGTAAGAGTAAATTCATTCAATTCAATTATAAAGAAATTCAAAATATCGACTTTCCGACAATAATCAATCATTTTTTTTTTTACTTTTTCCATGATTGCAAAAGTCGATTTTTCCACATGCATTCCCTTATCACTTCGAACTTGACTTTACGGAGTCAACTTTCGTGTAAGCCAACTTTGGATTCTTCAATAAGAAAAATTAAATCTGATGCAATAAAATGCTATTTGGAGCAACAAATGGGTGTTTAGTCAACATGAAAACGACACAAAATCTTAAATGGCTAAAATTTCGCTTGGGAGGAAAGAAATATTTTTTTCGCCTATGAACATATTCCAAATTGAGTTACCGCGCATTTAAAGGGAAATATATGACAGTCCTTCGACCAGGAACTGAGACTATCTCCTTTGGTCACGCACAAAGAAAAAATACTTTCTCCAGCACGAAATTTTAGACCAACGAAATTCCTCTTTCTTCTAAAGTATTTTCGTTTACATCAAATAAACCTGAATTTAATATAA
Source organism: Haematobia irritans (assembly GCF_050003625.1). Lineage (NCBI taxonomy): Eukaryota > Metazoa > Arthropoda > Insecta > Diptera > Muscidae > Haematobia > Haematobia irritans. The sequence continues at coordinate 224,030,608 of NC_134400.1, read as the reverse complement.
GCGAGAAAACGATTGTCTCTAAACTTTTTATTTGCTTTTAAAGAAAATGTTTATCATCAAAAGAAAACTGCCCTTATCTAAAATTTCATTTCCCAGAAAAGAAATTTGTTCTTTCAATGTAGATTGCTAACACGATTTCAAAGTGATATAAGTGGAAGCCCTTGGGAGCCACCGTGGTGCAATGGTTAGCATTCCCGCCTTGCATACACAAGGTCGTGGGTTCGATACCTGCTACGACCGAACACCAAAACGTTTTTCAGCGGTGGATTATCCCACCTCAGTAATGCTGGTGACATTTCTGAGGGTTTCAAAGCTTCTCTAAGTGGTTTCACTGGAATGTGGAACGCCGTTCGGACTCGGCTATAAAAAGGAGGTCCCTTGTCATTGAGCTTAACATGGAATCGGGCAGCACTCAGTGATAAGAGAGAAGTTCACCACTGTGGTATCACAATGGACTGAACAGTCTAAGTGAGCCTGATACATCGGGCTGCCACATAACCTAACCTAACCTAACCTAAGTGGAAGCCCTTCGTTTAGATGAGGCTAACCTATGTACAGTTGCGGCCTCTCTATTTCAGTTTTGTGTGAATGTTATCTGATTATATCCCAGCAAAAAAATTTGGAAGTTCTTCCAAAGGCACAACTTTAAAACACTTCCAGAAGATGCACTCCCAATGATGTTCTTTATTTTAACTACCCACGAAGTTCTTTTAATTCGATTTTTTTCATACTTTTAATGGGTAATTTTAACTTTTTTTTTCAAATATTTGAAGTCAAACGTTTCCGACAAGCGATAGAATCCATTAAAAATTGTAAAAGATTATAAAAATTATTTATTTGACAAAATATCCCAGAATTTTTTAATTTACATCCAAAACATTGAATTCGGATCATATCTAAACAAGTCATGCAAATTCAGTGCAACGGCTGTTGAAATGGAGGACTTCCGTCCTATGACAAGCCCATGTTAAATTCATCGCTTCTGCGTCAATTTTGCACCACTTCCGGATCCAAAAAGAACATTTTCATTATTTTTTTTGGCGACGCTTTTTTGCTGGGATGTTTAGGCATCTCAACAGAACAAAGCGTCGCCAAAAAAAAGTAGTGAAAAATGTTCTTTTTGAATCAGGAAGTGGTGCAAAATTGACACATGAATTTACAAGGCCGTAGCCAGGATTTTAATTCGGGGGGGGGTTTCAACTTTAAAAAAAATATTCATATAATCTCATGTGTAGAAAATTTTATTTATGCAAAGGTATGTATACAATATTTTTATAATATTAAATTGAGCCGACGGGCTTTTTGGGCAGCAAATAAATCAATGACTTCTTCAGTCGGCACATTTATTCGGCAATGAACCGACATTAATGCCAATCCATTGAGTCTACTCTCGCCAGTCGAATTTCTAAGATACGTCTTTAATCTCTTCATTTTTGAAAATGAACGTTCGGAGAAGCACGTAGTAACTGCAGGGATGGAAAATGCAGTACGAAAGTACTTTTTTCAATACTTTTTCAACCCGGTCAGTACCGTAGTACCCCCGCGAATGATTTAGTACCTTTTGTGTAGACATTTTTGAGTCGATATCAGATTTATGGTACAATAGCTTTGACAAAATATTTTAATCAACCTTATTTGCTAATAGTCTTTTACAAATATTGCAAAACAGACATGTTCATGTGGGAAGAAAATCTCAATTTTGTAAAAGATATAGTCAAAAACAGGATTTTATTGAACTTCAAGAATGTTTTAGTCGAAAAAAGAATGCGATTCTATATTCTCAATTTTTTATTTCAGTAGAAAATGTTGTCAAAATTTTATTTCTATATAGAATTTTTGCAAAATTTTATTTTTATAGATAATTTTGTCAAAATTTTATTTCAATTGAAAATTTTGTAAAAATGTTATTTCTATAGGAAATTTTTGCAAAACTTTATTTCTATAGAAAAAATTTTGCAAAATTTTTTTTCTATAGAATTTTTTTTGCAAAATTTTATTTCCCTTCGTTTTGTTTTGTTATTGTTGGTTTTGTTCTTTAAGCATTGTTGTTGTTTTTTTATTGCAGCTTAAAACCTTACATTGACTAAACTACAAGTGTAGCTTAACCAACAGAGGAAAAGAATGTTTGTCAAATTTATTTGGGCAAAGCCCAAAAAAGGTTTTTGTATGATAGCCGGCTATAGAAAAGTTTTGCAAAATTTTATTTATATAGAAAATTTTTTCAAAATTTTATTTTCTTTAAAATTCAGTCTCTTGACTGAATTTGCATCACTTCTAAGGTGTGATCCCAATTCAGTGTTTTGGGTGTGAATTACAAAAATATTGTGCTTTTTTTAACGCATTTTAAAGCTTGTCTGAATCTTTTAACCTATAATATTTTAAAAAATCGCAGTTTTCTACTATTGATTTAGCATTTTTAACCCATTAACAGCCATATACAAAAAAACAGGTTTAATAAAACTTCAAGCCTACTTTTACCATATAAATTCCTGCGATAAACTGTCAATAAATTATTTTGCAGATGGACATACAAATAAAAAAAAAACGAATTATTGTTGTTTTTGATCTCAGCTTAAAACCATGCATTGACTAAACTACAAGTGTAGCTTAACCAACAGAGGAAACGGAGGAAAAGGAAAACCCAGCCAACTACATTCAAATCGATGATTTGAGTTTGGCAAAGAAAAAGAGATATGCTTGCAAATTTGTTTAGGCAGTAGCCGACTATCAAACCTTTTTTTGGGAAGGTTCAAGTGTAGTTCACTTTGGGTTGAGTGAATTACCCGAATTTATTCTGATAATTGGGTGATAGTTTTGCTGTAAGTAGAGGATGCTGATGAGGAATGTGGTAATTCCGAAACAGCTGTACATCCAACCATCTTGCAGTCTATAGGTCTTTGCCCAAATAAATTTGACAAGCATACTTTTCCTCTGTTGGTTAAGCTACACTTGTAGTTTAGTCAATGCATGGTTTTAAGCTGAGATCAAAAACAACAATAATGATTAAAGAGAAACCAACAATAAAAAACAAACAAAAACAAGTATATACGGCCGTAAGTTCGGCCAGGCCGAAGCTTATGTACCCTCCACCATGGATTGCGTAGAAACTTCTACTGAAAACTGTCATCCACAATCGAATTACTTGGGTTGCGGTAACACTTGCCGTTGGCAAGGTATCTTAAAACTTCCTAACACCGTCTTCTAAATTACAAGGTAGTCCATACGTAGTATATATAAAACTAAAAAAGGCCGATTAAATACGTATATAATTAAGTTTAAAGTTTCTATAGAAATAAAATTTTGACAAAATAAAATTTTGACAACATTTTCTATAGAAGTAAAATTTGGAAAAAAATGTTCTATAGATATAAAATATTGACAAAATTTTCTATAGAAATAAAATTTTGACAAAATTTTCTATAGAAATAAAATTTTGACAAAATTTTCTATAGAAATAAAATTTTAACAAAATTTTCTATAGAAATAAAATTGTTACAAAATTTTCAATAGAAATAAAATTTTTACAAAATTTTCTATAGAAATAAAATTTTGACAAAATTTTCTATAGAAATAACATTTTGACAATGTTTTCCATAAAAATAAAATTTTGGTAGATTATTTTTGGCTCGAGTGGCACCATGAATACGAACCGATATGGACCAATTTTTGTGTGATTGGGGATCGGCTATATATAACTATAGACCAATATGGACCAATTTTGGCATGGATATTAGCGGCCTTATACTAACACCACGTTGCAAATTTCAACCGGATCGGATGAATTTTGCTCCTCCAAGAGGCTCCGTAGATCAATTCTGGGGAACGGTGTATATGAGGGTTATATATAATTATGGACCGACATGGACCAATTCTTGCGTGTTTATTAGATACCACATCCTAACACCATGTTCCAAATTTCAACCGGATCGGATGAATTTTTCTCCTCCAAGAGGCTTCGGAGGACAAATCTGGGAATCGATTTATATGGGAGCTATATATAATTATGGACCGATATGGACCAATTTTTGCATGGTCATTAGAGAACATATACCAATACCATGTACCAAATTTCAACCGGATCGGATGAATTTTGCTCCTCCAAGAGGCTCCGGAGGACAAATCTGGGAATCGATTTATATGGGGGCTATATATAATTATGGACCGATATGGACCAATTTTTGCATGGTCATTAGAGAACATATACTAATACCATGTACCAAATTTCAGCCGGATCGGATGAAATTTGCTTCTCTTAGAGGCTCCGCAAGCCAAATCGGGGGATCGGTTTATATGGGGGCTATATGTAATTATGGACCAATTTTTGCATGGTTGTTTGAGACCATATACTAACACCATGTACCAAATTTCAGCCGGATCGGATGAAATTTGCTTCTCTTAGAGCGATCGCAAGCCAAATTTGGGGGTCCGTTTATATGGGGGCTATACGTAAAAGTGGACCGATATGGACAAATTTATGCATGGTTGTTAGAGACCATATTGCAATACCATCCGACCTACAACCTACATAACAACTACTTGTGCCAAGTTTCAAGTCGATAGATAGCTTGTTTCGTTCGGAAGTTTGCGTGATTTCAACAGACGGACGGACGGACATGCTCAGATCGACTCAGAATTTCACCACCACCCAGAATATATATACTTTATGGGGTCTTAGAGCAATATTTCGATGTGTTACAAACGGAATGACAAAGTTAATATACCCTCATCCTATGGTGGAGGGTATAAAAATAGAATTAAAAGTACTTCCTTTATACGAGTAGTTCAAATATAGAACATTATTGGGTCATTTTTGGAAGTGCTTTTAAAGCTGTGCTTTTAGAACAACTTCCAATTTTTTTCTAGGATCATAATAGAATCAAAAAGACAACTTTTCGACCTCTAGACGTTTTTATTATCTGTAAAAATCCACATTTTGTTCATTCGACTTTTTCAATATTTGAAAATGTACACTTTTTGAGTTTTGATTTTTACAAAGATGGGAGAAGTACACATTTTGACTCTTAAAAATTCTTAGGCTGCGCTTAATTTTACACATTAACATTCTACACGTGTTTCTTCCAGTAAACGTAAATGTCTCTTTTAAAGTAAATGTAAAACAATCTCTGTGAATTACCATAGACATATTTACACCCTATTTCTCTTTTAATCTCATCTCCAATTTTCGACGTTTTCATCAAAATTCGATTCGGTTTGAACAGATTTTCAAAAATATAAAGAACCAATTAATCTAAGTAAGTGTCCAATTACACGCAGAGAAGAAACATGATTGTCACAATCATATTCGAAGAGCAAAATAATATGATAGGAGCTATTTTTGCGGCGACCATGTAACATTTTAACCTGCAACCATGTTGGCTCAGTGAACATGGTTCTAAGAAAAATATAATTGTCCTCATCTAAAATGTTATTATATTGATAAAAAGAATTTTGTTTGAATGAAAAGACAATGGTCACAATTTAAAATGTTATGGTATTCATTAAAAATGTTTTTCTCCTAGTTAAAAGAACATGGTCACAACCTAAAATGTTTTGATCTTTATGAAAAAACTTTTTTCATCGTCGAAAAAAGGACGCCACTTGAGAAAAGAAAACACAAAACTAATTTTTTTTGTTTGTTTTTATTTATTTATAAACTAATTCATTGTTTATTTGTATTTATAATGCCGTTCAAGCAAACATCATATATTTTTACACACTCTATTTTATTTCAATTTCAACAATAATTAATTATTCGATATTTACATCGTGCCCATCGAATGTACAAACGCAGACATCATGTAACTGCAAATAAAAATAAATGATACCATATAGCAAAATGCAGAACAAAAAACAGGTACATTTTTTCAATTACACTTTCCTTTTTTTGTGGTCACATAAATCCACGTGCCACTTAAATAAATTAACACAAAACACAAAAAATCCGTATTCTTCGTCCATTCCAAGAAACAATCAACACACGACTAACGCGCAAAATGAAAATCGTGTGTACCTGGTCAATGTTTTTATAAAATTCTTTTCGCTGCAAAAAAGTTAAAAAATTAAATGGTCACGAAAAAAATGTAAATGGTCTTTATGGCCATGTAATGGTTCTAGACATGTCTATACTCAACCTATAAAAATACTTTTTTCCCTGTAAAAAAGTAAAAAAATGGAATGGTCAGGAACATGATTTTCCCGACCATTTAATGGTTTCAAATTCTATCATTTAAATGATAAAACATGTTTGCGGTATTTGAGAACCATTCAAATGCTTATTGCCACCATACATTTTTCTCCGCTCGAAAACTATTTTTACAAAGACAAAATACATGGTTTTCGCGGCAATTACATGCTCTAGATAAGCATTAAATGGATGCGGCAACCATGTCCAAACATGGTTTTTCTGTGCGTGTAATTTCAAAGGACTGGTATCATCGTCCTCAATGGCAGATTAACCTCGGCAATAGCACCGGAATTAATGAGAGGAGGTAAAACTCCGCTCTAATACTTTTTGGTAGTCGGTCAAAAGTTGGATAGTTCCTATGACCACTCGTATTCAATGTTATCTATTGCAATTTGGCAGGTTCAATAGTAAAAACTGGATTTGAGTTTGCGTTAGACGTATTTGTAGTGAATGTCGTATCACTATGGGATGAATGATGTAAAATTTAATTTGTATATAAGCTTGGTCCTCCCAGGGAGCAAAATGTATATCTGAAATATTAATATCTAACACCATTGATTTTTTTCTTAATTTTTTTCCACATAAAAATTCCTAGATTCAATACATAGCCAGCAATAGCAATAAAAGCCGTTTAAAACAATTCCAAGCCCATCAAAACATATGGCTTCATTTGTTTAAAATTTCCTTGAACATGTTTATAATTTTTTTCTCATCATTCCATTTTCAATTTTTTGTTATATAATTGCGTTTTTATTTCGACGCCTTATAGGAAAGGATACACTTCGCGAGACAAGACACCCACATTCGATTGTCACTGGAGTGAAGGATATCCATCCATGTAGCAGAGGGGTTTTGTGGGTGCGTAGCTAACGAAACCCCACCGTTCAATGAAGTTGCTTGCATTCGCACCATTTAATTTTAAATCGTTCACAATGTCCTCGCATTGTCCTTTGCTCCATTCATAATCGTCGTTGGTTTTTTCCTGCCATGGGCTAAGAATATTGGTGTGTGGCATTTGTTTTGATGTCCTTTTGTACAGCGTTTTTATGGTTTATTAACAATTGTAGTAGCATTTTTTTGTTTCGATTGTCCTCATCCTGACTTTCTTTTTTTGCTTCCAACTGCTGGCTTTTCTTAATGAACATTGAATGTTTAGTGCTGTTCTACACGCTGAAATTGTCACAATCGCCTTATGCTCCATTTGGTTTCTTTATCACCAAGTGAGCTTTTCTGTTTTTTTTCGTCCTCTTTTTCTCCATCATTTCCCCGGGTTTTCAGCTACAACAGTGATTTTTATTTTTTATTGCGACATAATTCCTTTAATTGTTTTATTATTGTAATGACCGATAATAAAATAAGATTTGTTACAATTTTTGTTTTGCGTTTTTTCTTGAAATTTTCATTGAAATTTTTAGAGGTAGTCATAGTCTTTGTTTCGGGATTTGGAGTAAATGATGGAGAAAATTCATTACAACTGGTAACTTTATAATGGTTTCTTCTTATTTACTAATCCGTACCAAATTAAATGTTTTTTTTTCGGGGAAACGATTATTTAGGGCAAATAATATTCGTGGTATTTATATACTCCGTGATGGGAATGTTAGTTGCGTAGGCATTTGGAAGTGAAGTCATACTTGTAAGCGAAGTGTAGGAGTTTGACTATTGTTAAGCCAAATACGATCAAAAGCTGTTTTCTTTAATATATATTGGGATAAATAAAACCAGGAAAATTATTGTTTGACTTATAGAAGTATTCTAAAATCTACTCGAAAGTTTACTTTGCATTGTCATAGGAAGATATCTTTCTTTTTACAGGGCAAAAAAAAAAAAAAACGATTGCCTTCGCCCAGAGGAAAATTTTCAAAGTCCATGGTTCTTAACCTGTGGTCCACCTATCCTGCTGTAGAATATTTGCCCTTTGATTTTAATATAATGAAAAATGGGTTTCATGTTGGAATTTCTAGACGTGATTATTTTTGGATAAATTTTATTGTATGTAAAGTTTTTTTAACGGACATTATTATATGGATTGTAAAAAAAATTCCCGCTTTCCCGGGCTTTCTCTCAAATAAAAAGTTCATCTGGTGGGGCACGTATTTCAAACATTTGAACAAATTAGATGTTATAAGGCACAATGAGCAAAAATCACAATATTTTTAGTAGAATCTCACCAGAGGTGGAAAATGATCACCTAATAGAACATTTTATCTTTGGACGATGAACATGTAACTTGTTTGCCGTAACCATGTTATTTTCTTGGGCATTATCTGATTTCGACAACTATTTCATGTTTGGCAAAGATGTTGTTTTCTCCCCGTCCAAAAATATTTTGCTCTAGGAGATGATCATATTCCTTCTCTGGATGAGTTTGCAATAAAAATATTGTGCACTGCGTGGTCTTACATTAGCTTTAAAATCAAACCAAAAGACGAAATATTTTCAACACAATTTCATTTCATACAATACAACAAAAAAAATGCAATACAATGCGATTCCACAATGCATTTTTTGTAATGGATTTTTTTTTTTCAAACCCACTCTGAAATATAGTTTTTGACTATTCCGTTACCACCTCTATGTGAATACGATGAGGATGTTATTTTTTCAACTATCGCTAATGGCTCAAGGATAAATTTTGTTTTCTTTTGCCCCCTTGATGCTGAAGATGATGACAATGATGATGGTGATGATTGAATTTGAACTCACCGGTGCAGTGAGTTCAATATGGGGCTGGGTTGACTGAATTTACTTGGAGCTGTAATGAATTACAATTCGATCAGGTAGACGCCCCTTGAAAATTTTTGAGTATTATTTATGGCTGACAACTGGAAGGCTGTAGGCTTACAGCATTCTGGTTGCAATAGGAGGCAAACGGCGATGGGATGTTGTAGTTCAGGTGAAGGTGGGGTTGGAGGTTACATATTGACATTGGCATTTGTGACGAGTACATAGCCAGATACAAGTGCTAACGTAACCAATGCTATAACATGAGTTCTTCAGTCAACCGAAAGTAAATAATTCATTGCAAGCAAAAGCTGCAATGAGGGCGACAGTGCACCAAAAAAAAGTGAACCCACCGTGGAAGAAAATGTTGGTTTATTTTAGAAAATTTTAACTAAGTTAGTTTTCTAATTGCAACATGTTACAAATAAGTTAATTCTTTTTGTCAAATTGAAGAAAATTTATTAAAAATAATTAATTTGTTTCTCTTGTTTAAGAAAATTTCATATGTTGAAAGAAAAAATTGGATTTAAAAATTGTTAAAATGTCTTTAGCGCTATACGAAGTTCATGACAGGAACAATTTTAGTAAAATTTACTCATTTGAGAGACTTATGAACTCAATTTAGGCAAACTTCTGCCATTTTAGGAAAATATTAACTATTTTATTTTTTAGTAAAATTGTGCACTATATTTGTATACAATTTTTTTCTTATTTTTAGTTCACGTCATTAAAGTTAGCAAAACATTATTCAAATAAGGAACATTTACTCATATTGTGCAAAATTTAACTAAAATCAACTAATCGTCATGAACTAAAATAAAGTTCAATTGGTATTAGAGCCCCTTTTTTCTGGGTGTGGTTTCCAAGGAATTCTATACAGAAAAAGGTCCGTAATTAAACTGATGCTGAATTCAATTTATTTTTGTAGCACAAACATTTTTGCGTTAAGTTAACTCTTATTTTTTTCGAAATTTGCCACATTTTATTGAAATTTTTCTTATCTCAATTTCTGAATTAAACGTGACTATATCAATTAAATAGGTTCAGTGTACAAGCAGAGAAAGAATATGAGTACATCAAACATACTGTTACTTAGTCGGGGGAACATTCAATATTTGTGCCCCAATATATTGATTTCTCGCCAATATATTGATTTCTCGCCCGAAATCAGATACATAATTTTTGAGAGAATAAGATGGTTTAGACAAATATCTCCATGAAAAAGTAACAATATGTTTGTGGTTATCATATTCCCTTTCTGGGTGAGGTTAGAAGAATTCAAAGAATTCGTTTATGCTGGACCAAGTCATTACAATAATTTATTTAAGGAATATCTTATTTTAAAAAGCTTTTGAATAATTATATTTGTCAAGAATTGGAAGAATATTTAAATTATTTTTTGTTGTTTTTAGATCTGTTCTAAAATGGGCTTTCAAGGTCTCTCAATATGCAAATAAAAAGACTTTATTTCATATTTACATCCGACGTTTCGTTGGTGATTTCCAACTTCTTCTGGGATGAATTTTTTATTGAAATCTGGCAACCATATTGTAAACAGAAAAAAAATATAACATACAATTACTTCTATGTAGCGTATCATAAGCTAAACTCTAAACTTACATTTAGTCTTTTGTCATATTTTTTAAAATTAATTTTAAATTATTTTTTTTTGTATATTTGGATAAATAATATCTGATAATTAGTTGATTGCCAGAGAACATTAATAGAACCTGCACTCAAAAAAAAAGTGAACTCTCTATTTCACTAAAGCCAATTTAACTATATTGTAGTTCATGAAATTATTATATTTGGGGAGAGTTTCATTCACTCTAATAATTTTTTGCGCACGTTAGTTAAATGAACTAAATGACGGGAATAAATTATACACAAATCAAGCATAGAGATTTACTAAATTCTTATTTCTCACAAAATAGTTCATTATTTCTTCACATTTGTAAAGTTTACTACAAAAGCGTCCATCATGAACTTCGTATGTCACAAAAGACATTCTTGCTATTTTGAACTTCATTTTTTTTTTCCTTCGAACTAAAAAATTTTCTTTAACAAGTGAAAAAAAAATTAATTATGTCGAATAAATTTTCTTGAATTGTATCGACTTGAAGTAGTTGTTATTGATGTAGGTCGGATGGTATTGCAAATGGGCCATATCGGTCCACTTTTACGTATAGCCCCCATATAAAGGGACCTTCAGATTTGGCTGGCGGAGCCTCTAACAGAAGCATATTTCATCCGATCCGGCTGAAATTTGGTACATGGTGTTAGTATATGGTCTCTAACAACCATGCAAAACTTGGTCCACATCGGTCCATAATTATATATAGCCCCCATATAAACCGATCCCCAGATTTGACCTCCGGAGCCTCTTGGAAGACCAAAATTGATCTGATTGAGTTGAAATTTGGTACGTGATGTTAATATATGGCCTCAAACACCCATGCAAAAATCGGTCCATATCGGTCAATAATTATATATAGCCCCCATATAAACCGATCACCAGATTTAACCTCCGAGCCTCTTGGAAGACCAAAATTCATCTGATTCAGTTGAAATTTGGTACGTGATGTTAATATATGGCCTCAAACACCCATGCAAAAATCGGTCGATATCGGTCCATAATTATATATAGGCCCCATATAAACCGATCCCCAGATTTGACCTCCGGAGCACCTTGAAAGAGCAAAATTCTTCCCATTCGGTTGAAATTTGGTACGTGATGTTAGTATAGGGTATCCAACAACCATGCAGGAATTGATTCCTATCAGTCCATAATAATATATAGCTCCCATATAAACCGATCCCCAGATTTGCAAAATTTGCAGAGAAGCAAAATTCATCCGATCTGGTTGAAATTTGGTACGTGGTGGTAGTATATGATATTTAACAACCATGTGAGTTGAAATTTGTGGATGACAGTTTTTCGTAGAAGTTTCTCCGCAATCCATGGTGGAGGGTACATAAGTTTCGGCCTGGCCGAACTTACGGCCGTATATACTTCTTTCTTTATATTTAGTTAATTTTTTCTTCTATGGGAGGGAGAAATTTCGTTGGTTGTAGTTAAAAAGTACACTAGGGCATTAAATGTGCCTTTTGTGAAAATCTCAAAATGTGGAGTACAATTTAGTTCAATTTTCGCGCGAGTTTGTTTCATCTTCCTTTCCTTTTTTGTCTGTGCGTAGAAATTCCATCAGGTCCGGGGAATTTGAAAGGTCAAAAACTATTTAAATCCCACTTCATTCTAGATTCCGATATAATTTCTACGAAAAGAAATGACCGGTTGCGTCTCTATGGTACAGTCAGAACCAGATTGTTCAGCCGTCTGATTTCCAGGAAAATGTATTTTCAATAGTACTTCCAGCATCTCCTCACTGAACACAAAGAAAATTTCATTAAGAGTCAACCAACGAAAAATTTACATTGATATAACGAAACATTTTCATTAATACAATGAAACTATTCGTTAATAGTACGAAGCGTTACGTTGATTGCCAGAAAATTCGTTATAATAACGAACAATTTCGAATTTGTTTCGTTGGCTGACTTTTAACGACACATTTCGTTAATATAGCGAAACTTTTTCTATTAGTGTGGACGTTGTCCAATGGCCCTTCGATTTTTTTAATGAAACCCCGAGTGGAGTTCCAATATACAATAAGAGGAAATTAATGAAAGCGGTGATCAATTTCAAACATGTTTTTTTTTCTCTATGTGTATCATTTTATTCTCATATTATTATGACATTCTTTTGATTTCTATAATATTTGATCACAAAATAAAAAATATGCCTTTGCTTACTTGATACCACTGTGCTTAAAATGCATCGCAACGAAAACTACAACCGAGCCAATTGCAATGATATGATGATGAAGAAGCTCAAAGACCAACATCCATATGAAAAAGCCAACGTCTACATCGACACAATTCCATGATGCACTTCATTCAAATAATGCTTGAGGCATTATTCTTAACAATACATGGGCAGTTGGTGTCTCCATAATCGCCATACCAAGCCTATACTGAGCAGTTGGTCAATACGGAAAACATGTAAACGATCTTAGTACGCCCGGCTTAGAGTAGAGGTACCACTGATGATTGCCTACCGTTTTATTGCAAACATATTAGCCATGCTCTCAACACAACCGAGCTTGGAAGGCAGAAGGCTCTGATTTTATTGGTATTTGTTTAGCGAGTCAAATAGGATTCTGGTCTGGTTGGCCGAACGCTTGGTTGCTTTTTACATTTTCTTGCTAGGATTTGTGCTTTTGTGTTTTGTTTTTCCCTAAAACAAAAGACTTTTTTCGTTTGCTCTAAAAAAACAAGAAAAGTCGAACGAAAAACATTCGTGGAGGGGTAAAACAAAAAGTTTTAAAATAATAACAATAATTCTTTGTGCATTGAAGATCCCTGGGGATGACCATGGCGTTGCTGAGTCTGAGTTGTTGCCCAACGGCAGTGGCTGTCTGCACACAGATAAGCATTTTTCCATGTTGAATGAAATGGCCAACGGAATCCACCGTATCCCTTGCTGGGAGTCGGTAGTGGTTCTCTGAGCATCTTGTTTGGTTTCAGGATGCTTCCATTGCACAAACAACCACAACCTGGTAGCCAGTAGGCTTCGGTAGTTTTGATTTGTTTCAGTGGCACTCTGTTGGATCGTGGGTAATCGCACAACATGATTACCTGGATGGTGTTCCATGTTGGATATGGAGGTTTGTGTTTTTTTAAAAAGAGTTGAGCTTTTTGTTTGCGTTTTTCGCGATGTGATAACGAAACGGGACAAAAAAAACTCAAGTGATGTGGTATCAGTACAAAGCAAAGGGCTTCCAACTTTGATTTTTGAATTGGTCTTTGATATGGAAGGTACATTGCAAAAAAAAACGAATGAATTTCACTTCTGATCGTTAAGAAGCAATTAACAGGTTGGCTGATAAGTCCCCGTTCTAACAGAGAAAAACACATTTTTTTGTCAAAATTCGTTTTTATTATTCAACATAGTTCCCTTCAAAAGCGATACAACGATTATAACTACCTTCCAATTTTTTATACAATTTTGGTAGTACTCCTTCGGTTTTGCCTCAGTTTCGGCGATCACTTCTTCATTGCAGCCAAATTTTTTCCCTGCGAGCATCCTTTTGAGGTCTGTGAACAAGAAAAAGTCGCTGGGGGCTAGATCTGGAGAACACAGTGGGTGGGGAAGTAATTCGAAGTCCAATTCAGTAATTTTTGCCATCGTTCTCAATGACTTGTGGCACGGTGCGTTGTCTTGGTGGAACAACACTTTTTTCTTCTACATATGGGGCCGTTTTGCCGCGATTTCGACCTTCAAACGCTCCAATAACGCCATATAATAGTCACTGTTGATGGTTTTTTCCCTTCTCAAGAAAATCCATTAAAATTATTCCATGCGCATCCCAAAAAAACAGAGGCCATTACTTTGCCAGCGGACTTTTGAGTCTTTCCACGCTTCGGAGACGGTTCACCGGTCGCTGTCCACCCAGCCGACTGTCGATTGGACTCAGGAGTGTAGTGATGGATCCATGTTTCATCCATTGTCACATATCGACGGAAAAACTCGGGTGTATTACGAGTTAACAGCTGCAAACACCGCTCAGAATCATCAACACGTTGTTGTTTTTGGTCAAATGTGATCTCGCGCGGCACCCATTTTGCACAGAGCTTCCCCATAACCAAAAATTGATGAATGATATGACCAACACGTTCCTTTGATATCTTTAAGGCCTCTGCTATTCCGATCAACTTCATTTTATAGCCATTCAAAATCATTTTGTGGATTTTTTTGATGTTTTCGTCGGTAACCACCTCTTTCGGGCGTCCACTGCATTCACTGTCCTCCGTGCTCATTTCACCACGCTTGAATTTTGCATACCAATCAATTGTTGTTGATTTCCCTGGGGCACAGTCCGGAAACTCATTATCAAGCCAAGTTTTTGCTTCCACCGTATTTTTTCCCTTCAGAAAACAGTATTTGATCAAAACACGAAATTCCTTTTTTTTCATTTTTTTCACAAACACAAAAGTTGCTTCAAAAAGACGCTCTATCTCACAAACTAATTGACTTACAGACGTCAAATTTTGACACGAATCATTTGAAGGTTGGTACTATATAAAAATAATATGCATTTAATATTAGCGACGCCATCTATATGTCAAACCGGGGACTTATCGGCCAACCTGTTATGTGCGAAATAATGATTTCTATAATTTTTTTCACAAGAATGAACATAGTACCGGCCTTAAGGAGGGAAGATATTTGCACTTTACTTTCTGTTGACTGGCAGTTAAAGCCTAACGGAGCTACATTAAAATGGCCGTAATTAAAAAATATAATGTGCATTTCAATGTCATAATTCTGTATAAAAATAGAAATGAATTTAATTTGTATGTTTTCTTTAGAGAGAAGTGTGCCACCTTTTATTGCAAATATTATGTCTTGTATAACTGCTTTAATTTATTGAAAATTGTATATTTTACCAATAATGCATCCATCTTTAAATTCGTACGACACTGGACATTTTTGCAAATTTTAACTCCAGTTTTTTCCTTCAAACTTTGAAATTTTCTTTTACGAGAAGAAAAAAATTATTATGTCTAATAAACTTTCTTAAATTTGTCGAAAAATATTTACTTATTTTAGTGAAATCGGCGTTTGTGAAAATTTTCTAAAATTACCCAAAATTTTCTTTCCTGGTGGGTTCACTGTTGTTTGAGTGGGCAAACGCGGCATTACATTTATATGTAGACGGTGTAAAGGTTGTGCCTTCGACACTCTCCTAAATGACAGTATAGTGGGCCAAAACTAGCTCTGTGAGAACAGAGCAACATGAATTGAAGAACATTTATTGAAAGTAATAATTTGTTTTCTGTTGTTTAATATTTTGGAAGAAAAAATTGGAATTAAGAATTTTTAAAATATTTTTACCGCTATATGAAGTTCTAGACAAATTAAGAAAATTATAATTTACAATTTAAGAAAAAGACAATTTAAGAAAAATTTGCTGATAAATCTATGAACTCAATTTAAGCAAACTTCACCCATTTTAGGAAAATATGAACTATTTTCATATTTAATAAAATTGTGTACTTCATGTATATAGAACTATAAAGAAAAAGATCCGCTACCGCGACTAGAACTTGGATTACCTGCATCATACGCGGTGTTGCCATAACGAATATTTTAAGACTTTTCATTTTTCAAAAAAAAAAAAAATTAAATTACTATTAAATACATAAATTCTGACTCTAAAAGGAATAATAAGTTTCCATATTAATAAGGAAGGAAGAAGGATTGCTGATCTCCGATATTTTCTCTAAAAGTTCCATGCTGGTATCATTTCTTTGTCTCAATTTGGTTCCCATTGAAACATGGAAATATTGCATTTTTGTTTTGTAACCAATTGTTTCTTGTCGTGTATTTTTTTTTTCATTTCAAGCACCTTTCTTTGTGAATTACGTTGGGCATTCAGGCAACGGAAGTGACCCCATTGCTGTTTGCCTGCCTGCCTGCCTCCTTTAGAAAAAATAAATCTCATTACTTGAAAGCTAGAAAGACTAAACTGATAACTCTGGAATGATCACAGTTCATCGTTGTTGTTGTTGTTTTTGTTTAAGACAAAACGGGTATTGGTGGTGATCGATGATCTGCTGTTGATTTTGGCCTTCTCTTCATGCCTTTTTATGTACATGCATTTTTATTTTTATAAACATATCCAAAATTTATAGCCGATTGGAACAGATATGGACATGGCAAGTGCTACCGGGCATTATCAGTGAAACGGCAACTAAAAACTTCCAGGCAAGAGAAGTGAACATGAAGAAATCCTCGAAAGAGAAAAATGCTGGAAACATGCATGAAGTTTGAGATTCATGAATTCGATGAATTGCCATGTGTCAGATTTGCAATACAACACATGTTAATAGTAAAGCCAACGCTGAAATATGGAGCCGTGGTTTAAGGAACATTTCGGTCGTAGACCATGGCCCTCCAATTAGATATAATATAATATAGAATTGGTATCACTTCGCGTCGGCCACCCAGTGTAAGGCTACTACAATTGACGTTTGTCTTAGATGCAAAACTAATTTCAGGAACGAAATTGTAGACAACCAAAACTCCTTGTTATTCTATTAGAATAGTGGCAAGAAGCAAATGCATTGATAAAATGATGGAGGTGGTATCCCTCCATTTAAGGATGACTGCCACATTAAGGAAGACTGGTACAGTTTATGTGAAAATAATGATCAATGTACCAGCTTCAACTACCATTGACTATAAATCAAAAAAATCACAAAATTAAGTCTTTGCAAAATTATAGGCCACCCTTAAAATGTTTAGCTTGTCACATACATCCTACTAACCGATCTAATTACTCGTGGCTTACGCAATTTACGGCTCATGTTTAGGGGGTGGGGGGGGTTAATAAAAGCGACAAACCCCAGAGAAAGACCCAGCGCCTTCAATAAACAATGAAATGTCACAACATCATGGATCTTGCAGTCATCTAATGACTGCATAGGCAACGGGAGGATGCATACAACGACGAGTCTTCAAAATCCAAGACAAGTGGCAGTTGCAGGCGGCCGCGGTGGTGGCCAAGTGGACACCAACCAACGATGGCGATGCCATCATTTGATTAACAAATTTGTGTACATATCTCAAAAAATTACTCAGACGAATACAGACATAGTTTGTCGCTTGTAAGCAGATATTGCAAAGTCGGCAAGTGCAGAGGTACGTATCTTGGTCAAGACACTCCACATTAATTCCATCACAATCACCATTGGGTAAGAGTGGCCAAGGATTACGGGTCGGTTGTCTTGTCGTTTCGGTTGCAGCATAAACTTGCATATGCAACATTTCGAATCTGATTCCACATTTTTCGTGGACCCCGCATTTTAATGCACCACCATCCTCTCCCAGTGGTCCATGGCATTTGTTGTCTGTGCACTTGGGACGATGGAGACGAATGTATGTTGGCTGGGTGTGCAACCCCGTTCCAATGAATCAAAGTTGTTGGCAGTGAATTATGGCAAACGACTTTAGCGCCTCAAGGCATAGATAGATGCCACAAACGCCCCACTTGAAGGCTCCATGTACATAGTAGCCAAGTGGCTACCGCTACCACAACAGCAATGACGACGCAGCCGCCGCCGCTGCCACACTGTAAGGTGTCTAATAAAATACAAACATGCAAAATGCCTTCAGATGGTCGACTATTTCTCATTTATTTTGGCTATCTGGTCCTGCATTGCTGAAATTAAATCTGCTGATGTTGTATCTTTTGAAAGCAATTAACGCTAATTAAACACCATCAATGCTGTCTTTTGAAATCGAAACGGAATTAGTAAATCTTCTCTCATTTGTCTGCCGTCCAAAATGCGAGATTAGAAGAATCGCTTTCAAAATCACGACAATTTCGTAGTATTAATTATGCCAAGACGTCGAGTCTAAGACCAATTTATTTGGGAGATACAAAAATCGAAAATCGGGGTTTCGATTAATAGACTTTCTATCTCTCTGAGAGTATGAGTAGACGATAAATTACACTATGACGCAAAATTCAACTTTTTGTCTCCAAACAAAAAACCACTTGCACTAGTCGAAAGTACTCGATGGGAGGAGAAAAGTAATTTCTGGATTTTGCTAGATTGGTTGCCGTTCGTTTTTTATGAGCCTCTCAAGTTTTTTCGCCAAATTCGATTTTACGCACTTTTTGGCATTTTTCTTCTATTTTTCACATGTCCATATCTCGAAAACCGCTTCGAATTTCTTTTTGCAAAGTTGTAGCTCTTTACTTGGCCAACAAAAATGCTGAATATATTAAGCAGAGCACCATTCTCATTTAACTTTCTCTCAGTGTTACCTTGTGATGTTATCTATCCCCGTCGCCATCTTTATCTTTTTATACCCTCCACCATAGGATGGGGGGTATATTAACTTTGTCATTCCGTTTGTAACACATCGAAATATTGCTCTAAGACCCCATAAAGTATATATATTCTGGGTCGTGGTGAAATTCTGAGTCGAATTCCGTCCGTCTGTTGAAATCACGCTAACTTCCGAACGAAACAAGCTATCGACTTGAAACTTGGCACAAGTAGTTGTTATTGATGTAGGTCGGATAGTGTTGCAAATGGGCCATATCGGTCCACTTTTACGTATAGCCCCCATATAAACGGACACCCAAATTTGGCTTGCGAGGCCTCTAAGAGAAGCAAATTTCATCCGATTCGGCTGAAATTTGGTACATGGTGTTAGCATATGGTCTCTAATAACCATGCAAAAATTGGTCGATATCGGTCCATAATTATATATAGGTCACATATAAACCGATCCCCAGATTTGAAATCCGGAGCACCTTGGAAGAGCAAAATTCTTCCCATTCGGTTGAAATTTGGTACGCGATGTTAGTATAGGGTATCCAACAACCATGCAGAAATTGGTTCCTATCAGCCCATAATAATATATAGCTCTCATATAAACCAATCCCCAGATTTGACCTCCTGTGTCTTTTGGAGAAGGAAAATTCATCCGATCTGGTTAAAATTTGGTACGTGGTGGTAGTATATGATAATTAACAACCATGTAAGTTGAAATTTGTGGATGACAGTCTTTCGTAGAAGTTTCTACGCAATCCATGGTGGAGGGTACATAAGATTCGGCCTGGCCGAACTTACGGCCGTATATACTTGTTTTGTCTATTTTCTATTGCACTATCTGACGCTTCTCAACATATGTATGTTTATACGAAATTTATAAATTAATGTATGTTTGCATCCAGAGACATTATATTTAAGAAAACGCGATATCCCAAAACTAATATGTTCTAACATATTAACATATATGTCACTAACATGTTATACTAGTTTATGAACATTATATTCTTGCACTTAAAAATAATGTGCTAAAAAATTTAATATATTTTTTTTTACACCGAAATATATGAAAAACAGTATTTTTCGTTCGTGTAACAGAGCAGTGAGATAATACCCCAACATTGACCATTTCATGAAGATGCACAGAAATAATCAAACAGTGTGACTATAGTAAAAATTATTAACATTTTTGAACAACTAGCACTACATATTTTTGGAATATAGAAGGCATTTAGTATAAGTTGCTAATCTTTTGAATAGAGTAAATCATTGAATAAAATAAAAACAAATATTTTAATATAATTATTTTCATTAAAATTACCACTCAATAGCAAATATACATATACATATAGAGAATAATATCATTATATCGGTGTAATATCTTCATAGATATCAAAATTATTACATTCTGACCACATAGGGTAGGAAATGTGCCCTATATTTCACGGCATATTTAACTTGAGTTTCATTTTTTATCGAGGTTCCATTATGAGGTATTTATATCAGAACTAACTAAATAGTTCTCTGAACCGGCGGGTCAATTGATTGCTTTACAAGACGGCCAATATCCAATATTGCCAAATTCGTGTATTTCTACTATCATTACTGTGTTTACATCTGTGGGTGGATGGCCCAAGCAGAAAGTGAAATTCGATTGATTCCATTCTATTTATCCATACACTCACACACACACACACATCCATGTAAATATTATGTCAAAATTTTACATATTCATAAAACCAGGTCAATGTACTCTACTTGCCGGCAACAATGATGACGACAACGAAAAAAGAAGCACATATAAAAAATGAGCTGTATAAAAAGTAGTGCAGCAGACATTTACAATTTGCATAATTCAAAAATCTACATAAACCGCCAGTTAACTGTTGGCATGAATGTGTATGAGTATGCCGTACACTGTGTGTGATAGTGCGAAAGGGTAGCATAAGAGTAATATGGGAATACGAATGTCGTTCTCTCTTTCTCTTTGGTTGAATTTCATTGTTGGTAATGCGAATGGAAGGCAAATTGCAAATGCAAGACACATCACTTGCCGTGTCCCAAACTGACTGAGAGAGCGAGAGAAATTCAAATGACTTTGAAAGAATATCAAACAATCTCTCTGTACTAAAGCTTAAACTATCGTGTTTTGCTTTTTTTATTTGTTCCCCAAATTCAAGAAATTTTTATTTTTTGTTGCTACTGTTGTAACGCTCAAGGTCATCGTCACTTGTTTTCGGGGGCATACTCCTATGTTTTGAGGCTGCACCGACGAGTTCAAGTACAACAAAAGTATTAGGAGTTGGTTTAGTATTTTTTTTTTTGTTCTCTCTCTTGAATCATATATGCAAAAAAGGCAACGACAGTTACTGCTCTACTCACATGTGCTATAGCTGCTTGGCTATCTAGAAACATGTGTGCGGTGTGTTCACATGCTTTGGATATGTCTGTTTACTATGATGTTGTAGATGTGTGTTGTTGCTGTTGCTGCCAAGTCACTTTGAATGCATTCGGTATGACCAAATTCACTGCCAGTGTCACCAGCATTAACAAAAAACACCGGTAGCACGGAAACAAGTATGGACCTGGATTTGACATTGTATGAATGACAATGCAGCTAAAGGCAGCAGGCATCAAATCTGTGAAGGACGATGCTATGATACGGAAGCAGTGATAGGAAAAAAACTTACAAAGAGGTCACACGCACTCGGAATATTAAAAACCATCTCTGAATGGTGCTCATCATTGCTTACATATTTACACTGGCAAAAACGAATTATTTTCTCAAGTTTAAAGATATTGTCGTGGGTATACAGATTTTACTTGACCCATACTGCTCTACGAATCCGTTTCCATATCGATTTAAAAATTTGTTGTTTTATTTGAAATAAATTGTAAAAAGAATTGAAAAAATAAATAGAGCTAAAAATTCAGAATTGCTCAAACATAGCTCACAACTTCAAAACCTGTGTTGTTGAAAACGCAGCTTCACATAGCTCAAGATTGGAGATTGGTTAATATGTATGCAATGCCTTACGACCACGGTTGACACTTGAGCCAACAATAATCTAAATTTGGAGATATTCTTACCACAAAAGTACCAACCAAAAATATTATTTTGTCAAAATTTTATTTATATAGAAAACTTTGTCAACATATTATTTTGTCGAAATTGTATTTCTATAGAAAATTTGGTTAAAATTTTATTTCTATAGCAAAAGTTGTCAAATTTCTATTTCTATAGAAAAATTTATTAAAATTTTATTTCTATAAAAATTTTTTTTCAACATTTTATTTCTATAGAAAATGTTGTCAAAATTCTATTTCTATAGAAAATTGTGCCAACATTTTATTTTTAAATACAATTTATAGAATTTTTTTATAGTACCATTTAGTGGGAGAGAAATATTTTGCAAAATCTACCAACCCATCAAGTATTCTACCAATCTACGAAACAATAAAAAATCTACCATTTTTTGTAGAATTCTACCAACTGTACTAAACATACCCACGAAAGAAGACGACATGAAAACCTTCAACAGAAGGCCCTAAAACTTGAGCTTCGACCTTGTTGTGAATTGAAACTAATTCATTATTTTAGTTTAAATCTTTTACCAATATGTTAATATTATATCCAACAAAAACTACTACATGGTTCGCATAGGTGCTTAAGTTGCCCCAAATCCACTGTTATTAACTGAAACTCTTGCCTGTCTTAAAGATTATACATCTTCAATTTTACATTTTAGAAACTTTAGAGAGGTTTACCAAATTCTTTTGATGTAAAGGCTATGCCCAAATAATGATAGATTGATAGGGGAGTAAAATTACACCGCCAGTTGGGTAAGGTGCATAGTTGACAAACAAAATTTGAAATTCAAATGAGTTTCCTTTTTCACGGGATCGTTTTTTAAGATTAACGGGGAGATGGAGGTACTCGGTTTAATTAAAAGTAGCTTTTTCACCATATGAGCAAAGATTGTAAAGCCTACACCTTCGTCGATATCCTTGCGGATTGAGGACTATTTAAAAACCAATTTAAATCTTCGATACAAGCAGTCAAATTCCCATATATCCTTCGTTCCACGTACATCATGAAATTTTCCTTTCCATACAGAAAAAACCTAAAGGAAGTAGTTATCCTAGCAAGCCGCCGCCACCACCACCACCTTTACCACGACCCCGTTGGCCATATTACTCTACAGCTCCTGTTATTGTTTCCTTTAGAGCCCATTTAGTTTTTAGCCTCTTTTTTTCAAAAGTAGCACCCCAATGGCACGATGTCAATTTAATCCGAAATGACAATATTGAACCGTAATAACAGAAAATAACAAAACACACGCGGCGACCACAACTCTTAAACGATTGACGATGTTGAAGGCACCACCACTGCCACCCATAGCAATCTATTGAGAAACCCCCGAAACTGTTGAACAGAAGGCTAAAGCAAAATCTCACTCTCTCCCACCCTGGTTGAAAACGCACATTTGAGAAAATATTATTTTTACGAACAGTTTTAAATCCTTTTTTGTCCTTGTACATCTCGTCAGTAGGAAAAGGCAAGGGAACGGGGGTATCTAAGGTAGACAGGGCTCCAGTAAACCATCACAGCCTGAAAGAGTAAAGGTTTTGGCATACGAAAAAAAACAGAAACCATCCACAATCTACACTTAAATAAGGTCACGTTCGGAGTCTATAAAGAAGAAGAAGAAATACAAACGGGATCGACGCAAACCTACTAAAGACGTAAGCAAAGACCAAAGTTAAACCTAACCATGAAATGGGAAAACTAAGTGAAAATCCTTAAGAAACCCCCCAGAAAAACATTGACTCGTGTGGAAGAGTGCACTAACTTCAACATACGAAATGAAAAAAGAGGCCAAAGGCCTTGGGGGTTATATGTATTTAGTTACCATCATAGCAAAAGGATAATAAAGAAGAGAAGATGAAAAAAAGAACTGCAAAATGCCTCTGAAAATTTGCCAAAAAAAATATAAAACCAAAAGACCGATATTTGGGACATGCAATTGTGCAGATTAGTTTATGTTTCTTTTATTGCCCCAGGACATTTGTAATTGACAGCAAAAAGCAGTTCAAAGAGGCGCATAAACTACAGACCGAACGCTGCAGTGGTTAATGCATTCTGTCTTTACTACCAAAATCCTGATTGACGTAATTTAATATGAACTGAGTTAGTAGTTGTCACATTAAAAATGCTGACTTCAATCGCCACCTGGAAGCAGTGCCATATGTATTCTAAGCAATGACTTCATATAAGCACATAGTAGATGTGAGAACAGAGAATGAAGACGCAAAGTCATAGATCCGACTTCATTAGCCGCTGACATTCCGTACTGTCTGGCCATAGCTCTGGTTCACATCGCCCTTTGTGTCTTCTGTTAACCTTACGTTTCCCAAGTCCACTATCCTACAGGTCTCCTACACTAATAAAAAAAAATTGCGTTCCACTTTTGTGAAAGGACGCTGACAAAATGAAAGAGAAACGTTCACAAAAAATCAAAACGGAATGTTCTCGATTTCATGATTGGCATTCGTTTTTCTTTGGCCATGAAAAGTCTTAAAATAATCGTTAGAAGTTGTTTAAGCCAGCTCCGCTAGTGATGCTGTTCTCAATTTGACAACATATATGTGTTGATTCACTTTCATGAACGGATCGTTTTGAAATGACCACGCCGTTCATGATTTTTTCTATGGTTGGAGACCAGACATCATTTTCATGCCATATTCTGAGTAGTCTTTGACCACGATTTTGCCTTCCAATACGGTTTGTAATCACACCATCTTCTCTGACAATGGCTCCCACATTTTACGACGGTGATCACTAGGGCTGTTACTCTGGATTTCTTATTTTTAAGCACGGGATTTTTCAGGAACCCGAATCCCATTTTTTTAAATTTGTGGCTTTTTACTCTTATGTTGTTTTTTTGTTAATAAAATTGAATTAAACTAAATTGGTTTCATGTACAGTAATTTTTTTGGCGCTGTAGATTAAATAATCTCTAAAATTTCGTTATCCCAAAAAAAGTCCCGGAATGCCGGGATTTTGAAATCCCGGGATTTATAAAAATCAATCCCAAATGACAGCCCTAGTGCGCACATATTTTCACGCTTCCTGGAAGCCGAAACATGTGAAGTCTTCGACACACTTTGGACTACTTTCTTATTTTTCCACAAGATCAAATAAGCCCCAGGTTGGGAAGGTTAATAAATATGCCTGATCACAAATCTCCACCTAAAAAATAACTATAGTGAGGAAAAAATATAAAAACGGTAGAATTTCAAAGAATGACGTACGATGTAGAAGGGTTCAGGTCATTCTAAATTCTTTAATAAAATCCAATCTCAATCAATCAAGTTAGATTAAAATTGAGAGTCGGCTATTGTCGAGAGTGAATTTTCCAGAACCGTATTTTAGTTCAGATGGTTAATATTTTAAACTTTTTATGACTTTCTATAGATCATGATATAAATCAAATAAACGCCTTACAATTACATTTCGCTTGATCCTATGCATTTTATTTCCCACCCATTGACTTTAAGATTTTATACCTATAACAACACCACTTCCAATTCGCATAAACGAGCGCATGAATCATATGGTTGCTGTAGAATGAGAGTGTACGTGTATATGTGCATGGAGTAGTGGGGTAGCCATAGGCATAGGAAGGACGGACCAAAGGACAATCTTTTATTTGCCGAAAAATACGTGAGTTAATTTTGAAGCCTATTGTTGTTGAAGATGCCGAAGCAACTTTCGAAAAAATCCACACAAGCACACACACACACAGGACACCCCTGAACTTAGTAGCCAGTCAGCCACCTCGTACGAATCGAAAAATTATTTCATTTTTTAGGATTTACGTTAAGACTGCGTGCAAATATACAAAAACAGGACTAAACCGCACACACGCTCACACACTCTAACACAAAACTTGGCTAAACCGATGTGAAGGCGAAATAAATGGCTGCAGCGGTAACCCAGCCTATTTGCCCACCCACCCATTGAGTTGGATTTCAGTCGAAATTTATGTACTCTTAGCCTTAGGACTACAAGGACGGCTATACGACCTAGGGCTATAGCCTACTAGCATCAAGCCATATTATAATGCCAATTCATTCAATTTCAATAATCTTCAATGAAACACAGACCCTTACCCGCCCGCCTTGGTGCTTCTCTACTCGTGCCAACGTCTGGATGTGTTTCTTTTTTGCGTTAGTCATGAAATTGTTGTTATTGTTAAAAATTTAAAATAAAGGAACTGTTTTCATTTTTCATTTAAAGTCAAATTGAAAGTCAGTGAGTCCTTTTTGAGTAAACATTCCCCATTCCGGATGGCATTCAGACTCGTGTGTGTATTTGTTTACTTGCAACACGCACGTGTTGGATTGTTATGGCGTTCGATAGCCTTTTTACGCTAAACGCACACACACATACACACGGACTTGTTCGGCTAGTGTTGTAGAGTATCCTGATACATCATGGGATAATGTTTTGGTATTTTTGTGGTGGTACTTAATAGTCGAAACTTTTTGATACCCTACCCCTCTAAAGATTGACTTGGTGAGTACCCAGCAAAAAATTATCATTCTTATAGAAGTGCATATGTTCACAACTACTTTCAAAACATCTTGCAAATATTCGGTATAGTGCTACATATATACACGGAGAAAAATGTTTACCCTATTCTGAAGATGTTGTATTTTATCATTTTAATATTTAGCTCGAGTGAAAGAAGCGAGGAATTACACAAAAGATACATTTAAGAAATTACATTTTATATATTTGGGTTTGTGTACTTAATACTAGGACATACAACTTCATTTATGCATTTTTTTTAATTGATAAGAGAGATATTCAATACTTGAAGTGAATAAACAATATTAATGGCGATATTTTAAATATATAAATTTTAATTGAAGTAAAGTTAATCATCTTTGATTTAAATTATTTTCACTAAATTGCTTGAAGTAAGACAAAATTTCATATATGTAAAGAATATCATTTTTGATTTAAAGAAATAATCTGTAACATAACTGAGAAGTGCAATCTTTGAATAAAAAAACGTTTCAAATATAAGCTAAGGTTCAATTGAGGATTTTGCATGTTGGGCATGATTTTTTTTTATTCTTGAGGTGTAACCATGTAGGGAAACTTTTGTAAGGCCAGAAATGTAACCAGCAGTAGCAGGTGAAGAAGGTGAAAAATTTTTTAAATCGATTCAATAAAATATTGATCACAATGGAAACATTCGAAAGTATTAAATTAGGGTGCTTTAAAGTCGTTTTGTCCAATTTAAATTTTATTATTTCAGTCTGTTGTTTTTTTCTTGTGGGCTTTGACGAAGCACGTGTGTTTTGATGTGCAACAAACGTTGCCTTTTGTTGTCCTTTATCCTGTTCCTCATTTATTGAAGACGAGTATTTTGCTTGCCTCACTGTGTTTGTGTGAAGAGGTGGCTTTTTTTAAATTAAGCTTATGATGATGCTCATTGGCACTGCTGGCGGCCGTTGTATCATTCGGTCATGATGCTGCATTAAATTGCCGCATTGTCTTCACAATTGGTTGCAATTGCCTTCAGTGATGATGGTTTGCTAGTGCTCTACCACCCAACCTATCATCCAACATTGCTGTTATTTCCCAATGTGTCTTTTGTTCTTTTGAATTTTTTTCCAGTCGTCAGTAATTTGGCCAACGATAAAAGATGCTGTTGTTATATTTTGTAATAATGTCCAAATATTTTCCTTTTTACAATTTGTGGTTTGGTTTGTTGCAGTTTAATTTTTTGTTTCATGTGATTTCATTAGAGAGTTATAATTGATTGAACTTGAAAACGAGTATATATCGTCAAATGGGTATCTTGTGACAAATTTAGTCGGAAAAGTATTTCCGAATTTCAGCATGAACGTAGGGGGTTACCTGAGGCTTATATCTACACGCACAGAAAAAACATGTTTGGACGTCAAGTTTTTTTTCCGAATTTTATTTGACATTTCTCTATTTCAGACTTACTTAATTTGAACCATGGACGTCGTGAATGGGCAGAATGGTTCCAAAAAATGGCAACAGTGGATGATCAATTTTCGAAGAAAATCATCTTCAGTGATGAGGAACATTTTCACCTCAGTGGATTCGTCAATAAACAGAATTTCCGCATTTGGGCGAATGAGAATCCAAGAGTGATTGTCGAAAATGCACCCACAAAGAGTGACAGTTTGGTGCGGTTTATGGGCTGACGGCATCATCGGGCCATATTTTTTCCAAAATGAGGCCGGTCAGGCAGTTACTGTGAATGGTCTTCGGTATCGTGAGATGATAACGAACTTTTCATGGCCCGAATTGGAAGATGTGGATGTGGACGATATGTGGTTTCAGCAGGACGGTGCCACTTGCCACACAGCTAACGAAACAATGGCTCTTTTGTGCAACAAATTCAATGGCCGTGTTATCTCACGTAATGGCGATGTCAATTGGCCGCCAAGATCATGTGATTTGACACCGTTGGACTTTTTTCTTTGGGGTTATTTGAAAAAAAAAATGTGTACGTCGATAAGCCAGCAACAATTCAAGAGCTAAAGGATGAGATAATTCGGCACATTAACGGCATAGAACCTCCATTATGCCTCAGCGTCATCGAAAATTTGGACCATCGGATAAAGGTGTGCCACCGAGGTCGCGGCGCCCATTTGGCCGATCTTTTGTTCCATACATAATTGAGTAATAACAATATATCATAATAAAATAAAATTACAATAATTTCCTAAATAGTTTGTATTTTATTCAAAATCAGCATCGGCTCTTGAAATTTTAACCACCCTTTAATTGTCGCGAAAACCATATATTTTCTCTTTGTAAAAATAATTTTCGAGCGAAGAAAAATTTATGTTGGCAATAAGCATTTTAAATGGTTCTCAAATGCCGCAAACATGTTCTATTATTTATCCCTTTCACTACTGATGTCCACTTAGAAGGACATTCGAAAAAGACACCAAATTTTCCCACTTAGTTTCGATTTATTTCTCGATGTTATTTTAAAGTAGAGGCTTTAATCTAAATAAGTTATAAATATTGTCCATATTGGTAAGGTCTAAAATAAACTTTTTTAACTTCTTAACAATAAGCAAAAAATACGAAAATTTAAGACAATTTTTGTACTGCATGTTTCTAGTAAATGGACTTTTATACAAAAACTATAGCTGATATTTTTATGGGTTCTTTTTTGTATTTTTTTTTTTTTAACATTTTGAAAGATATTATAGGCCAAATAGCGCTTATTTTCGTAAGGCCACAATTCAAGAATCAAGTTTTCAGAACAAGCTCATATAGCTCTCGAAGTAATTGAGGTAGGTTTTCAAAATGACAATTTTTGTTCTACATGCTCTTATTACAAGTTAAAAAATAAGAAAAATAAAAGTTTTTATCATTAGGTTTATTTTGGTAGTGAAAGGGTTAAATGATAGAATAATAGCCTATAGCGTTTTCAACAAAAAGTCTGTATAAAGATGTTTTCCCAATTATTTTACCCATATACGGAATTTATAAGCTGGAGCTACTATCATTTGTTTTTAGATGCCTTCATAATATTTGTCATCATACCATCAAATTCGTTCAAAACCAGGGCACTTTTAATACTAGAAATATTCAAAATCTAACAGTAGCGTTATGTCGAACTGAGACAACGAAACAAACGCATTGAATATTCCGGTAGCAGAGAATTTAATAATTTGCCACAACATATTAAGACATGTAAATAAATTTCCAATTTTAAAAATCTTGTAAAGGAACACATCAAAGAACATATAGATGACATGCTATCTTAAATTTTGTCAAATGTTTTGCTTCTGATATAAATATGTAATTGTTTTGAAAATTATTTCTAAATTCTCTTTTTGTATAATATTATGTAATATTTTGTAAATATACAATTATTAAATAATTTTTAGAGTACCTCTCAAATGCCTTTCGGCGCTGAGGAAAATATAACTAAATGAATTATTGTATATAAGTCATAAATAAATGAATAACAAGTATATACGGCCGTAAGTTCGGCCAGGCCGAAGCTTATGTACCCTCCACCATGGATTGCGTAGAAACTTGTATGAATACTGTCATCCACAATCGAATTACTTGGGTTGCGGTAGCACTTACCGATGGCAAGGTATCTTAAAACTTCCTAACACCGTAATATAAACCATATACTCCATACCTATATATATCACGTATGGACTAAACAGGCCGATTAAATACGTATATAATTAAGTTTAAAGTTTCTATAGAAATAAAATTTTGACAAAATAAAATTTTGACAACATTTTCTATAGAAGTAAAATTTGGAAAAAATGTTCTACAGAAAAAAAAATGGAAAACATTTTCTATAGAAAAAAAATGGAAAAACTTTTCTATAGAAATAAAATTTTGATAAAATTTTCTATAGAAATAAAATTTTGACAAAATTTTCTATAGAAATAAAATTTTGACAAAATTTTCTATAGAAATAAAATTTTGACAAAATTTCGTATAGAAATAAAATTTTGACAATGTCTTCTATAAAAATAAAATTTTGGTAGAATATTTTTGGCTCGAGTGGCAACCATGATTATGAACCGATATGGACCAATATTTGTGTGATTGGGGATCGGCTATATATAACTATAGACCGATAGCGACCAATTATGGCATGGTTATTAGCGGCCTTATACTAACACCACGTTGCAAATTTCAACCGGACCGGATGAATTTTGCTCATCTAAGAGGCTCCGGAGGTCAAATCTGGGGATCGGTTTATATGGGGGCTATATATAATTATGGGCCGATGTGGACCAATTTTTGCATGGTCATTAGAGAACATTTACCAACACCATGTACCAAATTTCAGCCGGATCGGATGAAATTTGCTTCTCTTAGAGCAATCGCAAGCCAAATTTGGGAGTCCGTTTATATGGGGGCCAATTTTGGCATGGTTGTTAGAGACGATATACTAACACCACGTACCAAATTTCAATCGGATCGGATGAAATTTGCTTCTCTTAGAGGCTCCGCAAGCCAAATCGGAGGATCGGTTTATATGGGGGCTATATATAATTATGCACCGATGTGGACCAATTTTTGCATGGTTGTTAAAGACCATGTACCAAATTTGAGCCGGATCGGATGAAATTTGGTTCTCTTATAGGCTCCGCAAGCCAAATCGGGGGATCAGTTTATATGGGGGCTATATGTAATTATGGACCGATATGGACCAATTTCTGCATGGTTGTTAGAGACCACGTACTAACACTATGTACAAAATTTCAGCCGGATCGGATGAAATTTGCTTCTCTTAGAGGCTCCGCAAGCCAAATCGGGGGATCGGTTTATATGGGGGCTATATATAATTATGGACCGATATGGACCAATTTCTGCATGGTTGTTAGAGACCATATACTAACACCATGTACCAAATTTCAGCCGGATCGGATGAAATTTGCTTCTCTTAGAGCTATCGCAAGCCAAATTTGGGGGTCCGTTTATATGGGGGCTATACGTAAAAGTGGACCGATATGGACCAATTTTTGCATGGTTGTTAGAGACTGTATATTAACACCAAGTACCTAATTTCAGCCGGATCGGATGAAATTTGCTTCTCTTAGAGCAATGGCAAGCCAAATTTGGGGATGCGTTTATATGGGGGCTATAACACAATAACAACTACTTGTGCCAAGTTTTAAGTCGATAGCTCGTTTCGTTCGAAAGTTAGCGTGATTTCAACAGACGGACGGACGGACGGACATGCTCAGATCGACTCAGAATTTAACCACGACCCAGTATATATATACTTTATCGGGTCTTAGAGCAATATTTCGATCCCCATCCTATGGTGGAGGGTATAAAAACTATGACATATTGCTAGGCCTCTAAGAGACGCAAATTTCATCCGATCCGGCTGAAATTTGATACATGGTGTTAGTATATGGTCCCTAACAACCATGCAAAAATTGGTCCACATCGTTCCATAATTATATATAGCCCCCATATAAACCGATCCCCCGATTTGGCTTGCGAGGCCTCTAAGAGAAGCAAATTTCATCCGATCCGGCTGAAATGCGGTACATGGTGTTAGTATATTGTATCTAACAATCATGCAAAAATTGGTCCACATCGGTCCATAATTATATATAGCCCCCATATAAACCGATCCTCCGATTTGGCTTGCGAGGCCTCTAAGAGAAGCAAATTTCATCCGATCCTGCTGAAATTTGGTACATGGTGTTAGTATATGGTCTCTAATAACGATGCAAAAATTGGTTCACATCGGTCCATAATTATATATAGCACCCATATAAACCGATCACCAGATTTGACCTCCAGAGCCCCTTGGAAGAGCAAAATTCTTCCCATTCGGTTGAAATTTGGTACGTGATGTTAGAATATGGTATCCAACAACCATGTAGGAATTGGTTCCTATCAGCCCATAATTATATATAGCTCCCATATAAACCGATCCACAGATTTGACCTCCGGTGCCTTTTGGAGAAGCAAAATTCATCCGATCTGCTTGAAATTTGTACGTGGTGATCGTATATGATATTTAACAACCATGCCAAAAGTGGTCCATATCAGTCCATAATCATATGTAGCCCCATATAAACCGATCCCGAGATTTGGTTTTGGAGCCTCTTGGAGGAGCAAATTTCATCCGAGTGAGTTGAAATTTGGTACATTGTGCTAGTATATGGTCGTTAACAACCATGCGTAACTTGGTCCATATCGGTCTATAGTTATATATATCCCTCAGATAAATCGATTTCCAATCACACAGAAATTGGTCCATATCAAGTTCATAATTGTATATAGCCCCCATATAAGCGACCCCCATATTTCAATTCTGGCTCTCTACGTACCGTGCAAAAAGTCCATATCGATTCGTAATTATTTGTAGACTTAACTATACATAACTTTTTTGTCTAATATATACCACGTATGGACTAACTCACAATTTAGAAAACGATGTTAAGAAGTTTTAAGATACCGCAACCCAAGTAATTCGATTGTGGATGACAGTCTTTCGTAGAAGTTTCTACGCAATCCATGGTGGAGGGTACATAAGATTCTCCCTGGCCGAACTTACGGTCGTATATACTTGTTCAAATTAAATTGGTTTAGTTGGAGCCAAACAGTGACTTGTGGAAAATATCGCGTGGATCGAGCTGTTTGATTACAAAAATATACCGACAGGAACGCGAATGAAATTGCTTCATTGGCTAAATTTTAATGGCAATTTCGTTAATATTACGAAGCTTTTCCTACTAATATTTTGTTCTGGACTCTTGTATTTTACACAATATCTCGATATAGAATGTTGATTATCAAAAACGTATAACGCTGGCAGACCTACTTGGTAATTCCACAATCTGCATGACCTCATATTTAGTGGAATCTGGTTTGGTTCATTGGGTTCAATCCAGGTTAGCATTGGTACTCACAGACAACCGTGATAGAACTTATTTTTCTAAACATATTTAAAACAGAATAAGTATGACGAAAGCGTGTGCGAAATTTTTCAAACTGCAACTTATCGTAGATCCTAAGAATGATCAAGAGATATGGAAAACCATAGAGAATAGAGTACAAGCAACGACTATTTCATTTCAAAATTGAGTTTATTAGTTTTGTCATTCCATTTGAAACGCATCAGCATAAATTATATAATCGTGATCGTGGTGCAATTCTGGTACCATCTGGCTCAGTTTATCCGTCTGTCTGTTGAACTTACGCTGACTTCCTTGAAACTTGACGCAATTTGTTGTTATTGGTGTAGGTTGAATGGTATATGAAGGGATCGATATCGGTCAGTTAAAAAACGACTTGATATTTTCACATCGCAACTTTTTTGTCAGATTTGACAAATAGAAAAATTAATGTTGATTATCGACATTTGTATCCTTCGATAAAACATCTATACCTATTAAAATGTTGGTACAAAATAAATCTTATTGTCCCCTCGATTTTAGTTTTTTCCTACCTTGTTTTTATGCTTGTACTTCGAATTATTATTGCTGTAAATTTCATCGTATATGCTTCTCAAAAATATCGACAAATTTCTTAAAGTCCATGCGTGTTTGTTCTTTGTTTCTCCGACGTTAAAGTACAAAGTTTGATTGTCTCATAACTTCCGGAAATTACGCAAAAATAGCAAAACGTGAAAGTGAAAAAATACAATCTTCCATATCAGAATCTGAATCATGCTACGTCATATGGCCACTTTCAGTCTTAGGCCATCATAGAAGCCAAATGGAAAACAATCTATGATGTCCTATACCAAAATCTGGCAAAGAGAAAGTGAAAAAAATACAAAAATAGAAAATCATATATTCATCCTTCCCATTCATTTTGCCATTCACTCATTTATTTATTTTGATATTCGTAAGTATGTGTATGAGTTTATGTATCTACAAACCTCTATTGCACGCATACCCATTGCCATTGAGCACTAAATAACCAGAAATTACAGCAAACAAAAAATGAAAAAAAAAAACATCGAAATATAGAGAAAACGAAATGTATTGACGGTAGGTAAGGGGATTTATCCTTTCAACTTGATTTGATCACGTACTATGAGAAAACCAACAACAACAACAACAACACATAGAATCGAAAGACCCAAGCTCCAAGAACAACAACCACATCTGAAAGCGAGCTGAGAGTGAATATGTGAGTAAGTGTGTATGTGTATGGCACAAGGATAAGTCAGAATATGAAAAGAGGGGGAATTCCCAATTTTGGTAAGCTTTTAGTTAAATCAAATGTTTATAAATGAATAAATACGCAAAATATACAGTATCCTGTCAGAAAAAATTACCTACTCATTTATTACATTGCATCCTCGAAAGGATCATTGGTGCGAAGATCTAGACAATCGTATTGTGTTTATACCCTCCACCGTACAATGGGGGTATACTAACACCGTTATTCTTTTTGCAATATTGACATTAGAGCCGATACAGAAGAGGTCCCATTCTAGACCAAATAAAGGGTAGCTAAAATTTCAAGGGCCGATGTTGATTTTGAATAAAACACAAATTATTTAGGAAATTATTGTAATTTTATTTTATTATGATATATTGGTATTACTCAATTATGTATGGAACAAAATATCGGCCAAATGGGCGCCGAGACCTCGGTGGCACACCTTCATCCGATGGTCTAAATTTTCGATGACGCTGATGCATAATGGAGGTTCAATGCCGTTAATGTGCCGAATTATCTCATCCTTTAGCTCTTGAATTGTTGCTGGCTTATCGACGTACACCTTTTCTTTCAAATAACCCCAAAGAAAAAAGTCCAACAGTGTCAAATCACATGATCTTGGCGGCCAATTGACATCGCCATTACGTGAGATAACACGGCCATTGAATTTGTTGCGCAAAAGAGCCATTGTTTCGTTAGCTGTGTGGCAAGTGGCACCGTCCTGCTGAAACCACATATCGTCCACATCCATATCTTCCAATTTGGGCCATAAAAAGTTCGTTATCATCTCACGATAGCGAACACCATTCACAGTAACTGCCTGACCGGCCTCATTTTGGAAAAAAATACGTCCCAATGATGCCGGCCAGCCCATAAACCGCACCAAACAGTCACTCTTTGTGGGTGCATTGGTTTTTCGACAATCACTCTTGGATTCTCATTCGCCCAAATGCGGCAATTCTGTTTATTGACGAATCCACTGAGGTGAAAATGTGCCTCATCACTGAAGATGATTTTCTTCGAAAATGAACGCCCATTTTCATAATAAGCCATGGTTCAAATTGAGTAAGTCTGAAATAGAGAAATGTCAAATAAAATTCGGAAAAAACTTGGCGTTTAGGTGTGATTCACATTCAACATCGGCCTTTACAATTTAACCACCCTTTAGCTATCAAAAAGTACTTCAAGTTAGCCGTGAAATTTTAAATGGATTTTTAAGACCTTGGGCCACGGGAGTTTCCTTTCCTGGTGCACTTACAACACTTTCATTACGTGATCTTCTTGTTAGTGCCACAAGATAGTGTAGGATAAGTTCAGATTTTATACGAATATATTAAATAGAATGGCCCGCGTGGACTATCCCTTTTAGTCCACGCGGGCCCACTTCTTAATCTAGTAGGAAAAGGTTCATAATAACACCCAAACCAGATCTTACTAGAGACTATGGAAATATGGATTAGCCAAGACTGAAACATATGTATAGTCAGGCTTGTAAGATGGGTATCTGGCAGGGTTGGCATGTCGCAAACTGTGACTTTTGCGGCATACGATTACGACGGTATAATACGTATGTCGCAAAAGTCGTAAACCTTGTGTAGAAAACCTAATTTGGAATTAAAGAAATTGTGAATATTTTTAATTTAATTTAATTTAGTTAAGCTCCCCGATAAAAGGTGTGCAAAAATTGTTTTATACTGTATTTATTCAAAACTCTACTAGATTTACAGCTCTCATTCACAACTTCAAACTATTCTTGGTTTTCGTGGTCCAAGCTGTAGCTGCATCAACGAATGACTAGCTACAATTTTGAAAATGTTTAATTGGTGTGGAAATTGGCTCTAATAAGCCAAAAAGTGATTTTATAAAATTTTCTCTAGACAGCAATTCACTTATATAAGACTTAAGTAGTTTTCATTCCTTCCAGTTTCTGCAGTAATTTGTGAAAGGTTGATCATGAGCGAGTACCGACCGTCACGTTTACTGCACCATCGAGTAGTTTATAGTAAATTTTGGCTTGGAGTTTCCATTGAAATAACTATATTCTCAAGTTTTTTTAAACTCGTCAATAATTGTATGAACATTCCTGACAATTGAAACTTCTTCGCATATATCATCATCTTGGATATCATTCGCTGCCTGTATGAAGGGTCTGAAGTATTTGGAATTTGCGACGTGTATGTGACGTTTACGACGTTTACAACTTTGCGACAGTCGCAAACTTTAAAATGTTTGATACAGACTATCTCTGGTATATGGCATTTTCTGAACAATATTAATTCCTTAATCTGCATGTCCAATTAGCGTGCATTACAATTGTAATAATATGTAAAAAAAATTTGTCGTTAAAATTGAGCGAAATACGAAATAATTTCGTAATTTATTATTAAGTTGTACGTCATCATCAATGAATTCTAGATTTAATAACAAAACATTTCATACTATAAATGACCTATTTCATTGTTTCACTGACAATCGTTCACTAAAATGTTAATGAAAATATTTCGTTGTCTCAATTATAATGACATTTTCTTTTTCATGTAAATTTCAATGAAATCAAAGAGATTACATTTTTAAATTATTCTTCAAGAAAAAGTAAAATCGTTATTTTGTTATTCTGAGTACAGTCCCCAATTCCGTTCCACTAATGACTTCCCCTTTACATCACTAACTCTAATTCAATACCCATGTACTGTTTGCATAGACTACACAACTATGGCATTTATATAAAAAAAAAACATACGATTATATTGAATTTATTAAAGCTTTGTAATAGATAGGAATAGGAAACAGAATATTGCCATTGTGGTTGGACTAGAGTGTTGTAATGAAATCATCCATCCTTTAATGGTATTTCGAGATCATCTTAAATTAAACCAACTTAAGATTTGTTTCCATACTGTGTGACAACGAAAGATTTGGTTCGTTAAATAGCTTGTCTAAGTACGCAAGTTAGCCTCTATTCACGATGAAGACCATTTAAATTTAACGGCCCGAATCAAAAGTGGGCCACATTAAATTTAAATGCTCTCCTTTTTGGTCCAATCCTTAAGCGTCATAGACATGGGGCTAGTTGGGTATTTGACGACGTGGTCCAAACATTAATTTGTTAACAATATTGTTCACGGTTTTTATTTGGCTTTTAAATGAAGCTGTTTTGGGCCGTTTTTTTTCGTTGTTGTAGATGTTCTCCCACCATTCATCTCTGTTTTATTTTAATTTTCGCGTCTCATTAACCCTTGACAAGACTTGAACCCTTTTTCTGTTGTTTTTTTTATTTCTTTTCTTGGTGAAATTACTTTTCGAGTTTTTTCTTGTCCTTAACACTCCAGCTGCTGTCGCTTTATTTGCTGGCACGTCAGGCATTTGCTTATTGATGACATCGTTTCGAAAGAGGGAAAAAACCTGGGAAAAGAAAAGCGAAAAGTCATGAAATTATTTCCATGACATTCCGTTTGTTGTTCCCACTTTCATTTTTTTTTGCCTATATTGTGGCTACCTTTTGAACGTTCATGGTTCTGAGACCACCAAATGAATCCCAAGAATTTCTAGTAAGAGCAATGATATTTTCGGTTGAACTATGTCTAAGGCTCAAAAGTTTTACTTTTCGAGAACTCATTTTGGATCTCAATTACTAGCTGGCCAAAAGCAATTATGTTTAAGGATGCCTTTTAAAGTAACAATCACGTCGAAATTCTTAATTTGGTGTTTGGATGAATGTTTGAATGTTTAGGGGTTAGTATTAAGCAATGGATTGAATTGTAAAAGAAAAGAAAATCACAATGTTTTGTAGGAAAAATTGGTTTAAGAACTATTGTTGCACCCCTGAATACACAATTCCCAAAATTCGTATCGAAAATTGCCAAAGTGGGGAGTTATGTTAAAAAACCGTCATTTGTTTTGTAATTTTCATATTTCTCAGTAACTTGAGGCATTTCGGAAATTCGACCAGCCTAGCAAGAGGTGCTTTGCCATTTGAGACTTTTTTTATACCCTGCGCCACACTGTGGAACAGGGTATTATAAGTTAGTGTATATGTTTGCAACACCCAGAAGGAGACGAGATAGACACATGGTGGCTTTGGCAAAAATGCTCGATATAGCCATGTCCGTCTGTCCGTGAACACATTTTTGTAATCAAAGTCTAGGTCGCAGTTTTAGCCCAATCGACTTCAAATTTAGCACAAGTATGTGTTTTGGCTCAGAGTAAATCCCTATTGATTTTGGAAGAAATCGGTTCAGATATAGATATAGCTCCCATATATATAATTCGCCCGATATGGACTTATATGGCCCCAGAAGCCAGAGTTTTACCCTAATTAGCTTGAAATTTTGCTCCAGGAGAACAATAAGAACCATAGTCAGGTGTGCCAAATTTGATTGAAATCGGTTCAGATTGAGATATAGCTCTCATATATATCTTTCGCCCGATATAGACTTATATGGCCCCAGAAGCCAAAGTTTTAGCCCAATTTTGTCGAAATTTTGTACCAGGAGTACAATTAATAGTGTAGTCAACTGTGCCAAATTTTATTGAAATCGGTTCAGATTCAAAAATATATCTATCATATATATTTTTCGCCCGGTTTTCAGTCATATGACCACAGAGGTCAAAGTTGTAGTCCGATTTAAGTGAAATTTTGCACAGGGAGTAGAATTAAAATACTTAGTATGCATGTCAAATTTGGTTAAAATCGCTTCAGGTTTCTATATAGCTTCCATATATATGTTTTTCCGATTTGGGCAAAAATGGCCAAAATACCCACATTTTCCTTATAAAATCGCCACTGCTAAGTCGGAAACTGGCAAAAGTGACTCAAATTTTCCTTTATTTCTAATACATATCTATCGACCGATAAATCATGAATACACTTTTGCGAAGTTGCCTCAAAATTGGTTTAGATTAAAATGTTTCCCTTATTTTTATACCCACCACCATAGAATGGTGACGGGGGTATAATAAGTTTGTCATTCCGTTTGTAACACATCGAAATATCGATTTCCGACTATATAAAGTATATATATTCTTGATCAGGGAGAAATTCTAAGACGATATAATGATGTCCGTCTGTCTGGCTGTCTGTCTGTTGTAATCACGCTACAGTCTTCAATAATGAAGCAATCGTCCTGAAATTTTGCACAAACTCGTCTTTTGTCTGCAGGCAGATCAAGTTCGAAGATGGGCTATATCGGTCCAGGTTTTGATATAGTCCCCATATAAACCGACCTCCCGATTTGGGGTCTAGGGCTTATAGAAATCGTAGTTTTTATCCAATTTGCCTGAAATTGGAAATATAGAGGTATTGTAGGACCACAAATACGTGTGCCAAAAATTGTGAGTATCGATCCATACTTTGGTATAGCCCCCATATAGACCGATCTCCCGATTTTACTTCTTGGGCTTATAGAAACTGCAGTTTTTATCCAATTTGCCTGAAATTTAAAATCTAGAGATATTTTATGACCATAAAGAGGTGTGCCAAAAATGGTGAGTATCGGTCTATGTTTTGGTATAGCCCCCATATAGACCGATCTCCCGATTTTACTTCTTGGGCTTATAGAAACTGCAGTTTTTATCCAATTTATCTGAATTTGGAAATCAAAAGGTACTTTAGAACCGTAAAGAGGTGTGCCAAACATGGTGAGCATCGGTCCATGTTTTGGTATAGTGCCCATATAAACCGACCTCCCGATTTGGGGTCTTGGGCTTATAGAAACCGTAGTTTATATCCAATTTACCTGAAATTGGAAATCTGGATGTATTTTAGGACCATAAATAGGTGTGCCGAAAATGATGAGTATCGGTCCATATTTTGGTATAGCCCCCATATAGACCGATTTCCCGATTTTATTTCTTGGGCTTCTAGAATCCAAAGTTTTTATCCAATTTGCCTGAAATTGGAAATCTTGAGGTATTTTCTGGCCATAAAGAGGTGTGCCGAAAACGGTGAGTATCGGTCCATATTTTAGTATAGCCCCCATAAGAACGATATCCAGATTTAACTCCTTGGGTTTCTAGAAACCGTAGTTTTTATCTGATTTACCTGAAATTCTAAATATTCTGGTATTTGAGGCTCACAAAAACGTGTATCGGATTAAGTTTTTATCGTTCCATTTGGTAATGCCTCCATATAGACCGACTTCACTTCTTGAGGGTGTAGAAGGCCAACTGATCGTGAAAATTGCTTGAAGCTCAATGTAAAATTTTCAAATTTTACTTCTCGGGTGAAAATCTACAGATTTAAGATTTCAAATCAAGACGTTATTTTATAATTTTCTTCCACACTTACAAGAGATGTTAATAATTCCTCTAAAACTCAAACAAAAATGGTTCTTATAAATCCAGAATCTGATATAGTCCTCATAGGTGAAATCTCCCTCCTGAATTTTCAAAGGAAACCCTAATATTTGGTTCATGGTGGTGGGTATTTAAGATTCGGCCCGGCCGAATTACTGCTGTACTTGTTTTTTACTAACCTGGTGTACCATCCCATGGCATTAGCCGACTTATATATAGCACCCAACACATTTGACTGATTTGATATAGTATCGAAAATGTGGATTTATAAAGTGGTGCTGGGTATAATATAGTCGGCCCCGCCCGACTTTAGACTTTCCTTACTTGTTCTAAATGAAATTGAAATTACAAGAGTAGCATCTCATCTGAAGAACTAATGCAAAATCAATTCAGAGAGCCTATTTCTGTGATGGAAGTTTTTAAGTTTTAGATTAGATAATTTATTTATTATTTATATATTAATTGTCGAGATGTCTAGTTCTTATATAAAGTAAATGAAATCAATGATGAAATATCACATAAAAGGGAATTAAAAGCAGAAATATTGCATATGTCATAAAAGAGAAATTAAAATGTTTTGTTAGTGCTACCAACTAGTAGCATTACAATAACATGTATTTCTATAACATTTACGAAATTGTTTCATTCTTCCATTTTCTTAAAAAAAAAAATGTTCCTACCAGCATACTGGGAACACAACAATGTGAAAGCTCATTCTGTAACTGAAGGTTTCTATTCCGTAACTGAAGGTTTCTAGTCCGTAACTGAAGGTTTTATAAAGCAAATAGACCTATTTCTTGTCAGAAACACTGTATGGGAGAAAAAGGCAAAAATGTGAAAAAACCAAACCATATTTTCCTAATCAAAAAAATAAAAAACAAAAAATGAACTACAGAAATGTAATTTGAAATTTAAAATAAATATGGTCTTGTCAGGTTTTTTTCAAACTTAGACGGTATTTGAGATATGTGACCACTAATCCAAAGTTCATGGTTTACGAAACCTTGTGGTGGGTGATGTGGTCACATAGATATCACAGCGTTAACATCTTAGATCTCTTATCTAATAATTGCTTTAACAATGTAACGCATCAATGCGAAGCAGGCTGACAATCTGTCAAAAATTTTACAAAAAAAATTTTCTTTTTGAAAACGGCTGACACTCTGAGTGAGAATGACATGATTTGGAAGGGGGAGTATGCACGGCCTTGCCTAGATCCAGACTGATGTCCGCTTAAGAAAAAACAAACAGGAATGGGCCGCCTTGATAAAATGCTATGTTGGCAATTGTCAAAGTGTCACCACATCTCCAGAATGCTCACAATGTGACAAGGCAGCAGCCGCAGCAACACCACATTAAACTATGGAATTGAAGATGAAGAAAAAACAACAGAAAAACCAATTCGTGACAGATCCATTATCAAACGCATTCGCACAGATTCGATGGAATCAAGGCTGTAGAGGTAAGTACCCAATGAACTTTGCAAAACAAATCAACTTCAACGACTGCCATAAGTTTAAGGAGGTGGTAGAGCGAAAAACAAAAATTAAAGTCTTCTAAATTTTCTTGGGAAGGAAATCAAGTCCAAGTCCATTTCCTTCAAAAGTAAATGAGTCATCTAGTGTGAGAAATGTTTGATGGTGGACATGCAGAAATGATACAAGCAACAAACCAAACAAAAAATGATTTCCTCTCGTTATTACCTGTAATCATTGATGAAAATACACCGCATTGCTTGGTGTTCGATATGATTTCGTCCCTTTTGAATATTTTTCTTGGTCGATGGTTCGACTGCGTGAGCTGCATACGAAAATAGGTTATTCTAATGTAAGCATGTGTGTGTGTATGAAAGCCATATCCAACACTCATACACTGAAAATATCTCTGCTAAATACACATCCACCTGCATACATACACATCCCTATACACACTCTATAAAATATCTCCGTTACTTATGCGGCACAGTGTTCAATGCCCATTCAGAAGTAAAGAAGCTGAATGCTTCGTTTTCAATAAATTTTTTTCCCATATTTGTTAATATCATATTCCAGTTCTAGTTAATTTATTCAATATCGTCTCTTAATTGGCTTTGTTGGAACTTTCTGTCCATCTGACATGTTCTTAGGAAACTAGTCGCAATTT
This sequence comes from Haematobia irritans, assembly GCF_050003625.1. Lineage (NCBI taxonomy): Eukaryota > Metazoa > Arthropoda > Insecta > Diptera > Muscidae > Haematobia > Haematobia irritans. The sequence goes on along the minus strand of NC_134400.1, from coordinate 223,987,607 downwards.
CTAATGGATTGTTTATGAAATTTCAAAACCGTTCTTTGAAATTTCTAACGAAATTTTGAATCATTTATGTATAAAAATGTAAACCCCAAAAAGGGATTATCAGATAATTCTGAAAGAATTCCAAATTCATTGCCATTCAAAGTGGCAGATTGGCATCTATCATCGAAATAGGAGCAGAGGAATTATATATGCATGTTCCATTACACTGTGCGTGCCCTTTAAAAAAATCTATGAAATGTCGCACATATGTATGTGGATGTGTGAGATTATGAATATTCTCCCTCTTGTTTCTTGATACCACTTTCTAGAAAATATTCCCAGTTTCTCTCACCATGCCAAACAAATATCGATAGGTGTTTCCGTTAGTGATGGTGTGCGTATGTGTCTGTGTATGTCTTTAAGTTGCCACACACTTGATTACACGGCACATATATCCGGTTTCCGGTATGCGTCAAAATACTACTCAACTTCATATCGACGAAAATTTCCTCGCATTGGATTGCAGAGAGAGACAGAGAGAGAGTACACTTTTTTCTTATGACATTGGAAGAAAACGTGTGCTTCCTTTATTGCGACTTCGATTGTTACTTTCTAGGGAAGCCGTGCGTGTTAGCTTTCATTCTTCCTGTCGGGCTGCCTTGCTGGATATTTCGAATTTGAGTGTCTGTACATACCTTTATTCTATACTATCAAGGACGAATATTGTGTGTGTGTGTGTGTGTGTGAAAGGTAAACCCTACTTTTGGCAAAAAAAAAAAAAAAATAAAATAAAATGTCTCAAATAAAAGAATGGGTTCTACTATGCGTAAAAAAGGGACATTCGTATATTAGAACCCAAGTAGCCGTGCTGTAAATTCACAAATGGTTGCAATGTACATATATATGTGATAGTAAGTGTCGTAACGATTTCATTTTCCAATATAATAGGGAAATGTTTCAAATGGTTTGGACAGTGGTATTTTGGTGGAAAATTTTAATTACAAAAAACCTTTGCCAACCCACAGACTAAAACTCAATATTTGCATTCGTTTCTTTTTAATTTATTAATACGCTGATTATACCGATCCTATACTATTACGATACCAATTTTGACCTTTTCTTAAGGATGACTAAATAATAGATAAATAAATATAACTAACGTATAAATGTCAGATTAAAAATCCAAGTTACAGCTCTATCAAGTAAACAATTCAAAATCCACGAAAGATTCAAAATCTTAGTTAATTTAAAGATTATTTTTTCAAGTTAAATTGCCTTACTTCAAAGATATACAACATTGAGGACGGGACACAAATTTCGAAAGTTGGTGTCCTAAATTTAATGAAAAACAAGTATATACGGCCGTAAGTTCGGCCAGGCCGAATCTTATGTACCCTCCACCATGGATTGCGTAGACTTTTCTACTAAAGACGTCATCCACAATTAAATTACTCGGGTTGCGGCCGATGGCAAGGCATCTTAAAACTTCTTAGCATCATCTTCTAAATTGTAGTCCATGCGGGATATATAGTAGACAAAAGAAAGGTCGATTAAATACGTATATATTCAGTTCTTGACCGGTATATATAGGGAAGAAATAATTACGAACCGATATGAACTTTTGTGCTGTAATTATAGGGCCAGAATTGCTGTATATGGGGGCTATACTATACAATTATGAACTACCAAAAATGGATTTTTTACTGTTTGGTAGATTGGTAGAATTCCTGATATTTTCAAAGATTTAGCAAACTAGTCCTCTCCAATTATGAAATGCTTCATAAATTTTCTATAGAAATAACATTTTGACAAAATTTTTGGCATAGAAATAAAATTTTGACAAAATTTTCTATAGAAATACATTTTTGACAAAATTTTGTATAGAAATTATATTTTGACAAAATTTCCTAAAGACATAAGATGTTGACAAAATTTTCTATAGAACTAAAATTTTGACAAAATTTTCTATCGAAATATAAAATTTTGACAAAACTTTCTATCTAATTATACAATTATTTTTCGAGCTTTATGGACTTTCTATGGCAATAACATTTATATAATATAGATCGATACGGACCAATTATGACATGGTTGGTATCGGCCATACATTAGCGAAATGTACCAAATTTCAACCGGATCGGATGAATTTTGCTCCTTCAGGAGACTCCGGAGGTCAAATCTGGGGATCGCTTTATATGGGGGCTATATATAATTATGAATTTTTGCATGGTTATTGGATACCATATACTAACACCACGTACTAAGTTTCAACTGGATCGGATGAAATTTGCTTCTCTTAGAAACTCCGCAAGCCAAATCTGGGGATCGGTTTATATGGGGGATATTTATAATTATGAACCGATATGGACCAATATTTGCATGGTTATTGGATACCATATACTAACACCACGTACTAAGCTTCAACTGGATCGGATGAAATTTGCTTCTCTTGGAGGCTCCGCAAGCCAAATCTGGGGATCGGTTTATATGAGGGCTATATATAATTATGGACCGATGTGGACCAATTTTTGCAAAGTTGTTAGAGACCATTTACCAACATCATGTACCAAATTTCAGCCGGATCGGAAGAAATTTGCTTCTCTTTGAAGCTCCGCAAGCTAAATCTGTTGATCGGTTTATATGGGGGCTATATATAATTATGGACCGATGTGGACCAATTTTTGCATAGTTGTTAGAGACCATATACCAACACCGTGTACCAAATTTCAGCCGGATGGGATGAAATTTGCTTCTCTTTGAGGCTCCGAAAACCAAATCGGGGGATCGGTTTATATGGGGGCTATATATAATTATGGACCGATGTGGACCAATTTTCGCATGGTTGTTAGAGACCATATACTAACACCATGTATCAAATTTCAGCCGGATCGGATGAAATTTGCTTCTCTTAGAGGGTCTGCAAGCCAAATTTGGGGGTCCGTTTATATGGGGGCTATACGTAAAAGTGGACCGATATGGCCCATTTGCAATACCATCTGACCTACATCAATAGCAACTACTTGTGCCAAGTTTCAAGTCGATAGCTTCTTTCGTTCGGAAGTTAGCGTGATTTCAACAGACGGACGGACCGACATACTCAGATCGACTCAGAATTGCACCACGACCCAGAATATGTATACTTTATTTCGATGTGTTACAAACGGAATGACAAAGTTAATATACCCCCATCCTATGGTGGAGGGTATAAAAATGGTTATAAATTTTATTTTTCTTATTTTCAAGTAATTGTTCTTCAATATTGTGTAAATTGCTTTAATATTAGGGCAATATTTTTCAATATATGAGGAGTTATAATTTTTCCATTCAAACTTAATTGCAAACGCAACATAATTGAGTAGAATAAATAAACAAAATAAATCTTTTTTAAAAGCACTTTAGAATTTAATTTAGAATTCAAATATTACCTCTTTTGTCTTTTGCAAAATGAATGCATTTCGAAAAATCTTCGCGTTGTATTTACCCGGTAAATATGTAATTTTTTAATTAATACATATGGCTTCCATAGCTAAACCACAGTGCTAAGACCTTTCAAAGGATTTGTAAAAATAATAGAAAAATTCACAACTTAAAATCACAAGTCCTTCAGTTATTGCTACCATAAAAAGAAAATTCAACGATGAGGAAGGCATATGGGGCATAGATGACAAAGGAACATTTTGTTGAGTATGCCAATACAGCTACTTTGCCACTCAAACATGTTCGAAAAAATATCTTTGAAATTCTAGCAACCAGGTTACCATGTGAAATAGTGTGGGTAGGGGGCTCATCCCCATTCCACTAAAGTAACCTAAGACTATTATGAAAAATCACTTCAATTCGTGTTGCGGTTAGATTGCGTTTCCCACCCCCTTGCCAAGAGAAAACAAACCTCAAATGTTACGAAATGAAATCCACTCAGGCGCTTTTGCTCTGGAAAAAATTAAAACCAACAGAATAGAAAAAAACGTGGATGTACTGAATTGAAGCGCCACCTGCTTTTTATTGATTTGACTTTAAAACCCTACCACAAGTTTAGAATTAACCACCCTCACACGCACACATACACCCACCTAGAATCAAATGCCACTAAAGCAATATCCTTAGAGTACCATCGAAATTCCTTTAAAGCAAACTATGTGCAATACTCTGGTACCCATATACTGGGCCATTTTCTGCTACTTTTGTGCTATATGCCAGCGTATTTGTAGCACAGAAGATTTTCATAATATCTAGGTAAAAATTTGCCTGGCATAAGCTCCTGCAATTAACCGCATATGTGTTGAGGTTATATTTTTTGAGGGTTTCATGCATTTTACTTTACATTGTCTTCCTTGATGGGCATCAACTACACAGAGGGAAATTTTTTTTTGGAAGAATAACACCTGGTAAACTGCTAACGCATCTATTTATTCCGTTACAATGGAATCGTAATGGAAACTGGAAGTACCAATAACGAGAATTCAAGATTTTAAGACACAATGATTGGCATGGTGAGACAAATATTGACCTGATACAAATTTTAGGACACGCAATTTACAAATTTTAGTTAAAAGAAAGTTCACAATATTTGTGTTAAATTTTTTTCTTTAAATTAAAGGCACGTCCCTCCGTTCTTTATAGTAAAGAAAAATATTTTAGATTTAAATTAGGGGATGATTTAATTAAGGGAAGGTCAACATCTTTTGACCTTTTTTGAGTGCAGGATATATGGTGATATTTCAGGAATACTCAGAAAATTTAACGTCGTAACTACAAGTAAATTCCATAATATTGAGTAGTTCAAAATTTTACTCACAGTTAGTTAAATTTAACTTTTGATGAAAAAAATTAACTAAGTGGAATAAATTGAGCTTACGGCCATTATTAGCAAAATGATTTAAAACTCTCAATGAGTTCGTAAATGGACTGAAGCAAATATAATAATAGCGAATACGTATTTGCTCCAACGTACGAAGAAGTTTCTCAGCGTTACTGAACTTTTACTGTGTAATATTACGAAGTGTAGTTGGGCACGAAATTTCCATTTTTAGTATAAATAAACTAACGACGAGTGTCAATTCTAACTACCGTTAAGCGAATCTATTTCTAGACAATAGTTCGTCTCCGAAACATGTGCTCGTGTGGTGTTTCTAAAAATAGATACCCTTAACTGTATGTGTTAATGAATACATGCAGCTAAGCAAGAAAATAATAAACAAAGTCACATTTGGTTGTTGATGAGTATAAGAGCTAAGTGGCCCAGTGGATAGTGTGTTTGGTTAGAAAGCTGATGGTACGGGGTTTGATCCTCCGTCCGGATAAAAGTAAAATTTTATAAAATGATAAAAATAAAATCTAATAAATGATTTGTACCACAGAAGTGTAAGTGGTTTGTACTAAATATAATATAATATGTAGAAATGGGGATGATCATCCCACTTGAGGTCTCCTTGCTCCAAGTCACCAGGTGGTCTAGGAAATCCAGAACATTAATTTTTTCGTTTTTAAAAAATGTATTATTTAGTTAATCTTTTACTTTTGATCAGTTAAATTTGAACTTGACAAAAGTTAAGACAAATTACTAACCTATAGGAAAATGTTGAACTTACTATGGGTACATGCTTCTTTAGCGACATACGAAGTTCAATAATAACACTGGTTAGTTAAAAATAACTCGCTAATGGGTTCACTCTTCTCTGAGTGCATGTAAAACCTACCCTCATTTTGCAAAAACTTGGCTATAGTCACTGAAATTGAATTAAACTCCGATTGATATGAGACCAGAACCATTCGTTGATATGAGACCAGAATTAGGTTAGTTTGTATTGCGTAGTTCTCCTGTTAGTATAGACACCTTCAGGTGAGTACTAAGTTCGAGTTTAGCCACTAAAGTGAAAACTAAATCAGCAAAAAAAGGCATAAAATTATACACATTTATTGCAAATTTTATTATAACTTGATGGGAAACAGCCCAAAGCAAATTTTCACAAAGCTTGTATTCCTTAAAATGGATTATTAAAGAAAAGTAATCGTTAAAAATGATTTTAACGGCTAAACTCGAACTTAATACCCACCTTTAAGACTAACTAATTCATTGTGGAACCATAGAAGATAAAATTCATAATCATAAACAATTGCTGCTCGATACCATGGTTAACTCATGGATAAGGATTATCTGAAACCTTGGAAGCCAGGTGGGAACTCAAACCGCTTAGAGAAGTCTTGAAGTACTCAGAGTTGTCACCAGCATTACTGAGCGAATATAAACTAGAATTTGTTTGCTTCATAGCCGTCTACGTTGGTTTAGAGAATTAAGCCGCTGTGTCGCGCCTCCGACCAAGTTTTGAAACACGATGCCGCCTACTACGTCTACTCATTTCAACTAAAATTAAGCCGCCAATTAATCAAAAATATTGATAGAAATTAGAAAAATGTATCAGATATTGTTATGGAATTAGATATTTGAATTAAATATTTGGTAGTGTCATGAAGTATTTTACTGTGTTAAAATTAAATAATTGCTATAGTTTTTGCCAAAGTTTTGAACTTTCACCTACAATCAATAATTTTGCAAACAAAATTAGCTATTTGGCTATACTTTAGTTTTGATTTACAAAGAAAAAAAACATAATTTATGTAGAAAATTTATTTAAGCAATATATTAATTAATTATTTTATGAAATCTGAAAAAAAACTCATACTAATGGAATGATTGAAATTTTGCCGCTGTCAATTAAAAAATTAATTGATTAAACTAATTTTTAACTTAAGGATATTAAGTTAAGTTAACTTAAGGTATTAAGTTCGAGCTTAGCCGCTAAAATTGTTATTTTTCACGCTTACTATTCTTTAGTAATCCATTTTAAAGAATATAAACTTTATAAATAGTTGCCTTAGGGTATTCCCCATCAAGTTATATTGAAAATAGCATCAAAAAGGTATAATTTTATAATTTTTTTTTACTGATTTAGTTTTGATTTTAGCGGCTAAACTCGAACTTAGTACCCACCTTTAAATAAATCTTGCAACTAAACTCATTATTGACTTATCAATCAAAAACAATAATTTAAATTCGTTTTTCGTTTGTGAACACACATTAAATGAATTTGGTGTGCTTAAATTAGAATTTACAATTGACTTTCTATAAAAGTATTTTTTCATCCAAAATATATTGAAGAAATAAGTTTTTTTTAATCAACTAATTTTTTTATCGAATCTAAAAATTTTTTTTCTGTGCTAACTATGGACTAAGATGAGTAAGAGAAATTAAAGAAATGTATAGCATATTTTTTATGTGTACAAATTTCATCCCAATCCCCTGTGACTAAATTACAGAAGTAGAATCGGCTCTGGCAAAGAAAATTGTACCACTGAAGTGCATTTACGTGTTTCATTGAAGGTTTTAAGCTCGTTTGGCTCAAGTGCTACAACAATGATGCCAAAGAAGCGTTAACGAAAATGACAAGCATCCTCATTGTACTCAAAGAATCTCTTCTTGTGTATTAAGTCTTACGGGTTAAGCAAGATCCTTGTTTTTTAAATATGTTCATAGTTATTACATTTCTATCACAGTGTGGCATCCCTATAATTGGAGATTTTAATAAACAATTGTTGATAAATTTGCTTCATTTCGTATTACCTTCAATTTTGAAGTGAGGGCTTATCTATAAAACCAAATTTGAAAGTGTTAGAAACTGTATATAGTTTAGATGTTATATCTTAAGAACAAAATAAAAAAAATAGGAGTGTATTCATTTCTAAATGGGACAAAAAATACTAAAAACAAAGTGAACACTGCACTAAATAAAAAACATGCCGGGTTTCAAAGATTTTGTCTTTACTTTAAAAATTTTGGTATTGATTCCGAGCCAAAGAAGCGGAGAATACAAATAAGGATACTTTTAAGACACAATTCTCTTTTAAATTTGGGTTTTGTGTACTTGCGTCTAGGAAGCAAATTTTCATTTTTCGCTTTTTCAGCTTTTTGTTTTCTGCATATGCTATCAAAGTCCTTTAAAAACGACAACTTTATTTTCCAAATTCGGACTCGACTTCCAGTAGAAATTATGCTATGTTTCAAGTAAAAAACGCCTTTAAAATAAATTGTTGAAAAACATGTCCTATATTTTAACGATTTTTTGCTTTGTAGCCAAGATGCAAAAAGACAATGAATTTAAAGACAATTTTATAAAATTAAAAGAATTTTTCTAAATTATTAGAGTCATGTTCAAAAATTTTTTCTTTCATGTTCTGATACCCATTTTTAAGTGAAATCACTTTATTATAGTGACAATACGACTTCATTGAAAAGTTTATCGACATTTAGAGAAATGCGTCTTCTATGCTAAGCAAAATTTGCATTCGTATTTTAAAGACACGAAATCTTTGACCTCACGACAAAATTATTTTCAGTGTGAAAACAATATTGCAGTGAGTACAAAGATCTGTTGTCCTTAAAATACAATAGGTGTGATATTCGATATTCGCCCCTGCTGGGAGATTCTACTTTAAGGATTTAATATATTTTTAGTTTTAGGTAGTCTGTACACCCTCACAAAAAATCGCTTCTGTAACATATACTCCCAAACATATTTTGCTTCAAGCATATACATTTTTGGGTATTGCCCAAACATTTATATGTTTGATCTCTAACAATATATAATATGTTTGAAAGCATATTGGTCTAAACAATATAAGTTTGGGTAGTCTAAGTTCCAAACATTTTGTATTTTTGCATCCAAATTCAATAATGTTGTCTTCCAAAAAACAATATGTTATTATGTGACCATATAATATGTTTGGAAGCATTTTGCACCCAAAAATATTATATGCTTAAAAAAAATTCTCCCAAACAATATTGTGCTCAAAATTTTATTTATTTATTTATATATTTGCAATCATAATGAATTATGAAAATAAACAGGTAATATAGGTGCTAACAACATAGGTTTTCGACCTGAACGCTCAAAATTTTGTTTCTGCCCAATTGTATATTCCCCGACATCTTTCTCACTTCCACGAGATTTTTCAGTTCTTAGCACCTTTTTCTGTAATACAAACATTGTAGAAGAAATTATTCAATTTTATGATTTTTTTTATTTTAATTTTACCTTTTGCCGGACGGGGATTCGAACAGCGGACCACACAGTTTGTAAGAATCAAAGAGGTAGCTGATCAATTGCTCAAGGAAAAATAAAATGTTAATTTTGTAATAACAAGCAACAACCACCAACTTAATTCAATATCGCTCCCTGTTAAATAGCGCTCCAAGCTACTAAACACATATATGTTTATAGGCTATTTCTAAATTAATATATATTTGCATTCAAGCATATTATATTTACAAACATTTTATGTCCCAAACATAATATGTTCTAACATATTAACATATATGTCCCAAACATGTTATGCTAGTTTATGAACATTATATGCTTGCACTCAAAAATATTGTGTTTAAAAATTTGTGTTCCAAACATATAATGTTTATAGCCAAACATATGAAAAACAGTCTTTTTCAACCGTGTAAGGAATGTTGTATTTTCATAGACTTAAATATATAAATAAAATGGGTAACTTAACATCAAAGAAAATTCTACAGAACTAAGGTCCACTGTGGAAGTAAATCTTCAATATTATTGAAATTGTCATTAAATTCGATGATTTTATGTATCTTCACCATAAAGCTTAAATTATTTTGAAATGGAAAATGTATCTTAAGACGTTATTTTAACCATTGCATAATTTTTACTTAAAGTCAAGTTGGAGTTGGATTCTTTAAATTGTGGTTAATACGCTAATGAAGGATTTTGATATAATATGAAGAGTTTAGTTCTAATATAAAGTACGCTAAAATGAAATTAACTAAAATTATTAGTAGAAAGACAAAATCTTTTTGAACTGAGCAACATTATTTTCATTGAAGTTTAGTTTTCTTTTTGTCTGCAAATATGACAACATATAAACCGATTTCCGTATCACTTCTATAAGTCTTAAAAGATATATTCCTTAAACCCAATGATCTACAATGTACACTGATAAAACTTCACCCAGTTCCAAGATTGTCTCTTGTTTAATGACTTTCTTATGACAGCCAAAGAAATGAGCAATTCCTCCTAGGATACATTACAAATACAACTTACTTACTGGGAAACAAATCCTAATTTATTCTTGAAAATTTAATTTATTTTTCTAAAAGATGTTATGTTAGCTATGTTTACATGATTTTAACATAATAATTAAGTTTCACATAATTCCTGAATTGAAGGTCTATTTCAGTGATACGAAAGAATTTTTTTATTAACGGTAAGTTAAGGAATTGGCATCTTTTTTCTGTGTAAAAAGGATAGTCCAAACCGATTGCTCGTACCGAAGAGAAGAGTAAGGATATTTGATAGACATTTGATTTTGAAGATAAAATCCCAATTAGAAGGACTGGAAACAGAATAAACTACGCCGAAGAAAGCACCTCGCTTTGGGGAAGTTTTTATTTCAATCTGCATTCTTCTTATTCATAAGTTCTACGAATGAACAAAACGGGGAAAAGGTTGCATGACCAGACAATGAAGCCGACCCAGGAGTTCGATATAGTGGAGTCCTCTGATTGTTGTACTTTTCACCTCCGATTGCCTCTTGTGAATTCCAGAATATTGTGGCCTGCCGAAAATAGGTCGATAAGACAATCTCCCTTTTCTGGTTCACACCGTCTTTTGAAATACATGTTGCCTCAATCGGCAGTCTGCCTTTTCACAATGACTAGATCGTAATTTGTACTCACTATAACCTTCGAAGGGGAAGTGTCAACAAACACTGACAACATTTTAATATTAACAAGTATATACGGCCGTAAGCTCGGCCAGACCGAATCTTATGTACCCTCCACCATGGATTGCGTAGAAACTTATACGAAAGACTGTCATCCACAATCGAATTACTTGGGTTGTGGTTTCTTAAATCGTTTTCTAAATTGTGAGTTAGTCCATACACCCAGAAAAAAGTGCCTTCGAAACTAAAGGAAAAAATTTTCAGCAATATAGTTTATCCATTTTATTTCCATTAAGGTAAATTTTTGTGAAAAATAATAAAATTTACTCGTTTCAATAAAAAAATCCTAAACTGTAAGCAGTTATGGTTAGTTCATTAACTAGAATAAGGCATGGAATTTTACTCATACTATTTTCTTCGCTGGGTATAAGAATTTACTACTGAAAAAGAAAATTTTATTCACCGATAACAAAGCATTCGTAAAAATAAACAAAAACCGAACTAAAACCAAGTTTCCTCAAAATTAGTAAAATTTCTTATAAAATGATAATTGCGACTTCCTTTATAATAGAAAGTTTTTCATACATACGAACAACACTTGGCATAGAAAAATATTTTAGTTCATTCGTACTAAGAAGTATGCAATCCTTTCAAAACTTAAGGAAACACACTTGTTAGAATATAGGAAATTTTCCTAAATTTCTATTGTCTACCTATAATCGATACCTGTCATAGTAATCGATGTGTTTGCGCGTGGGTGTAATCGATATATTTGCGCGTCGGTTGTTTTTTTAGTTGGAATCGCGTTGTTATGGTATACGGAGAGATTGTTAAAAAATAATATGGTAAAATAATATAATAAATAACAAATAAAATATATAAAATATTTGTTATTTTAAATTGGTGAGAAAAATTTTCGTTTTTTAAATAAATCTATCAATGTTCGTGATAGTGTATAAAGAAAGAAAACACCAGCAGAATAACAACCCTTTCATTTGTCTTCATTTTGGAATCTTCAATTATCAGGTAATATTCAGTGACGCTAACCGTTTGCAACAAAAATGTTTTATGATTTTTTATATTTGTAGGTATTGAAATTGTAAAAGGAGGACAAAATCGTTAGGCAGCAACTTATTAAAAGTGAAAAGTACAAGAAGAAGAAAAAGTGCGTTTTACAGTTGATAATATCACACGGAAATTGGAAATAGTGGAATAATAAACTAATATTTCAAAGAGATTCGATGCTGTTGATTCTTAATAAATATATTCAATATATTAATAAAACATGTATTTTATTGAAGATAAAATTGCTTATAGAAATAAAAAAATAAAAGTGTAAGACTTGTCGAAATGAATGAAAAAATTTCAATAAAATCATTCCATATATGAATTCAAATTAGTTAAATTTTTTCATTCTGTAGTATAGTGGTATATAAATATAGGAAAATGTTAACTAATATATGGAATGCATTATTCCTAATTTCTACGAAAATCACATCGTTCAAACAAATAAAAATGTCTTTGGCGCTATACGAAGTTCAACTTTCTTCACAATGAGTTCATTTTAACTTAAAGAAGGGGTCACTTTTTTCTGGGTGTGGGGATCGATTTATCTGAGGGCTATGTATAACTATAGACCGATATGGACCTAGTTAGGCATGGTTGTTAACTGCAATGTACCACAATGTACCAAATGACTCGGATGAAATTTGCTCCTCAAAGAGGTTCCAAAACCAAATCTCGGGATCGGTTTATATGGGGGCTATGTATGATTATGGACTGATATGGACCACTTTTGACATGGTTGTTTAATATCATATACTACCACCACGTACCAAATTACAACCAGATCGGATGAAATTTGCTTCTCCAAAAGGCACCGGAGGTTAATTCTGGGGATCGGTTTATATGGGGGCTACATATAATTATGGAAAGATATGAACCAATTCCTGCATGGTTGTTAAATATCATATACTAACATCACGTACCAAATTTCAACCGAATCGGATGAATTTTGCTTCCAAGGGGCTTCGGAGGTCAAATCTGGGGATCGGTTTATATGGGGGCTATATATAATTAGGGACCGATATGGATCAATTTTTGCATGGTCATTAGAGGCCATATACTTACACCATGTACCAAATTTCAGCCGGATCGCATGAAATTTGCTTCTCTTATGGGAGTTATACGTAAAAGTGGACCGATATGGCCCATTTGCAATACCATCTGACCTGCGTCAATAACAACTACTTGTGCCAAGTTTCAAGTCGATAGCTTGTTTCGTTCGGAAGTTAGCGTGATTTCAACAGACGGACGGACGGAAGGACGGACGGACATGCTCAGATCGACTCAGAATTTCACCACGACCCAGAATATATATACTTTATGGGGTCTTAGAGCAATATTTCGATGTGTTACAAACGGAATGACAAAGTTAATATACCCCCATCCTATGGTGGTGGGTATAAAAATTTTGTGTAAGCTTTTTTTAAGACACGAAATGTACACGATATTTGGCTCTAATTTCGAGCCATACATTGCACTATGGGCGGAAATTGAAAATTTGCGGCAACAATTATTTACAATCAATCTAGTATCTCCAAACATTGTATATCGATATTTCTTATCAAAATCAAATGTTACCAATTTTGCCCATAGGACCCTTATTTTGGTTTTCTTGTGGCTTTCACACTTCCTTCACACAGATAAGGAATATGATCACCTCAACCATGTTTCGAGAGCAAAATGTTATTTTCGAACGGTGACCATGGAACATTTTTGTCGCAAAAATGGTGTTTTCTCGGCAAACATATACATGGTTGCCGAAGTCAGACATATGCTTTTTGAGAAAATAACAAGGTTGCCGCAAACATGTTACATGTTCTCCTTCCAAAAATAACATTTTGCTCTCGAAACATAGTTGCGGTGATCATATTCCTTCTCTGGGTGTTTTAATATAATTATTTGTATTTTAATTAATTTTTCGTCGATTTTATATGGTATTTAACTTTTCCAGGAAGTAAATATAGCATTTTTATGTTTTTCAGCCAAAATGAGAATAATTCGCTATTTTTGTCTTCACTATTTCTAAAAAAATTACATTTATTTTAGTATGGGCAAGTTTGGGCAGACAAACTTTACAGCACGTAAAAGTATCACAATCGTTAACAAATCTAGTTCTATTCCTCGCAAATTAAGGTATGCACTAAAATTTTCACAAATAAACAGCACTATTGAAACCACAAATTCAAGTTAAAATAAAAACAAAAATTATTTTTAAAGTTTTTACAACATTTTGAACTACTCCTCCTCCTCCTCTTAGAATCCACATTTAAAAGTTTTCTTTATTCACTTTTATTGCGAAAAAAAAAATTAAACACGAAATTTGTATAAATTTTGGTAAATATTAACAGCTTTTTGTCATGAACAGGGTCAAGTTTTAAATTAACTTTCGATTAGTATATCCAATAATTTTTCATTTTGAAAATTTGATTTTTGGCGCTGTTTTGCGATTTCCGCCCATAGTGCATTGCTGTGTTAGGGCGTTCTTGGACAGTTCTTCAAATTACAGTAGATCTTAAGGTTTCAAATGCAGCGAAGAGGCTATGGGAGCTTGGCTGATATGCGCTCTGCGTTTTCTTTTTTCACCTATATTGGCTATAGATTTGCAAAACTGTTCAGTATTACACACCATGGATATAATCTCACTGAATATATCGCCAGCTCAGTGCTGTACAAAAATTGATATTTTTTGAAAAAATGTTCTCTGAGCATGTTTTTGTTACGTTTAGTTAATTGTTTTGAAGTGGTGCTTTTTGGAGAGCCTCAAAGCCGTATGATGATAAGCCCACAAAAAAGGCCATATTTAATGGTATTGCCTGTTTCAAATTACCAAAGCCCTCAGTTCTGGTGCATGACGCTCTAGTTTTAGATGGTGTTGTCGCGAAGCTCCATTGTGGCTGTTGTGCCTGATGTCAGTGTTGTTTCGTGCTTTTGCCATTTGAATGGATTTAAGGCATCATCGGGTATCCTTTTGCGTTGTAGATTTTTGGCAATTAAGCAGATGCGGTGCTTTTTGTATTGTACCGTGCTGCACACGTATCTCGTTGCATGGCATACAAAGTGTCATTAGGCGTCTATCCAATACGGAGCTTCACTCCCATGGCTGGAGGTTTATAGCTGGGAATTTGACACAAATAGTTGAAGCTTTTTTTTTCGCCATATCCTATTTTCTCTCTACTTGTTTGCCGTTTTTTGTCCTTCATTCTTATGAGCGATTATCGTGTTTTGTCGCCGAGCTGCTTGTTTTTAGTCCCATTTTTTTAGTTTGCACTTTAAATTATATAGCCCCCCCATCATCATTATCCGTTGTTTTAGTTTTTCTTTGATGAGATTTTTTTAGTGAAATTAAGGCAAATTCCTTCAAAGGGTTACTTGAATATGGGCCATATGGCGTGAGCTCAATGATGAAGGGGGGAAAATTGAGGAAAATTTTAATAATTACGCGTCAAGTCAAAATGTTATTATGTCACAAAGCTAAATTATGGCTGTTGCAGCAAGCCTCAAAAACAGCAGAGAAAGAAACAGGAAACGGAAATTGGGTGCATTTCATAAATTTAGGGAAATTGCAAATATTCCGATTTACACTCGTCCAATATCAATTGAAAAATGTCAGCAGATTGTAGGTAACTCCTCCTTATTTTCATAAGGCCATCGTAGTAAACCACAAAAGGATTTCAATGTGTGTGGTGCGGGGTTTAAATGAATCAAGCCTTTACCACAATATGCAAGTGTAACTAAATTGGTACCTCCTTCCCATAGACTTCCGCCATCCATAGCCAAATGATGGCTCTTTGTCCTTTTGCCACCTTCGTATAGTGTGGTTAGAGAGCGACGGAAGGACTTTCGTTACATTGCGTTGGCAAAATATGAAAGTTGACATGTGCACTCTTTTCATTAACCCATACAGTGCTTTCGTTTACAACTGAGGTGTATTTACCTCACCTCTTTGCAATATCTGCAATCTCTATGTGTATGCTGAAAATTAAGCTATTATTGTTAAGGCCATGGTACAGTGGTTCCAACATTTGTTTTTGTGGAATGTAAAGGTGCGGATACGTAAAATACTGTCGATGGGATTTGGGCGTATTAGAAGAGTAAAATCCATTAATTTTAAAAAGTAAAAAGGGTACGGAGATATTCTTATCATTCAACTAATATGTTCGAGAGTATCTTCGAGTTTAAAAAAGCAAAAACTTTCCCAGGGGGTAAATGACGAGAACGATAGATGGGGCAGCAGTTCATAGGCCAATTTGACCTTGGTGATGAGGGAGATAAGAGCCAGTGCATTCTCATGGTGAAACAATTGTTTCATCGACAAGTTTGTTTTCTAAACGTCATAGTCAAAATTCATCCCATGGGTCTGTTTGGTTAGCTTTGTTTTTGTTTTAGACATAACCAGGCAGACGATTTAAAATACACCTTGTGAATCCCAGAAAATTATGGCCATCCTTAACCGGCCAACCCTGTCTTTGCCTTCCCCGGGGAAATATTTTAACTATACGTTGGTCTATAGTGTGTATGACAATGAATCCATGACTCGTAGATGATCTTGAAACGACGCAGAAACTCGCTTTGAGTGATCTTAAACAGTGCCCAAAACGGATCTTAATGGTCAACCCTTGTTGTCAGGAGTGACAGATCGTGTAACAGGTTGGCTGATAAGTCTCCGGTCTGACACATAGATGGCGTCGCTAGTATTAAATGCATATTATTTTTATATAGTACCAAACTTCAAATGATTCGTGGCAAAATTTGACGTCTGTAAGTCAATTAGTTTGTGAGATAGAGCGTCTTTTGTGAAGCAACTTTTGTTATTGTGAAAAAAAGGAATTTCGTGTTTTCATAAAATACTGCTTTCTGAAGGGAAAAAATACGATGGAAGCAAAAACTTGGCTTGATAATGAGTTTCCGGACTCTGCCCCAGGGAAATCAACAATAATTGATTGGTATGCAAAATTCAAGCGTGGTGAAATGAGCACGGAGGACGGTGAACGCAGTGGACACCCTAAAGAGGTGATTACCGACGAAAACATCAAAAAAATCCACAAAATGATTTTGAATGACCGTAAAATGAAGGTGATCGAGATGACAGAGCAGCTGTTCCGCCGATATGTGACAATGGATGAAACATGGCTCCATCACTACACTCCTGAGTCCAATCGACAGTCGGCTGAGTGAACAGCGACCGGTGAACCATCTACGAAGAATGGAAAGACTCAAAAGTCCGCTGGCAAAGTAATGGCCTCTGTTTTTTGGGGTGCGCATGGAATAATTTTTATCGATTATCTTGAGAAGGGCGAAAACCCATCAACAGTGACTATTATATGGCGTTATTATAGCGTTTGAAGGTCGAAATCGCGGCAAAACGGCCCCATATGAAGGAGAAAAAAGTGTTGTTCCATCAAGACAACGCACTGTGCCACAAGTCATTGAGAACGATGGCAAAAATTCATGAATTGGGCTTCGAATTGCTTCCCCACCCACCGTATTCACCAGATCTGGCCCCCAGCGACTTTTTCTTCTTCTCAGACCTCAAAAGGATACTAGCAGGGAAAAAATTTGGCTGCAATGAAGAGGTGATCGCCGAAACTGAGGCCTATTTTGAGGCAAAACCGAAGAGTACTACCAAAATGGTATCAAAAAATTGGAAGGTCTTTATAATCGTTGTATCGCTCTTGAAGGGAACTATGTTGAATAATAAAAACAAATTATGACAAAAAAGTGTGTTTTTCTTTGTTAGACCGGTGACTTATCAGCCAACCTGTTACAAGGCTTCTCATACCCATAGTTTCAACCAGCATTTGAGATAAGTGATAATTTAAACACCTGTTCTGTGTTAGATATATCGCGCACCTGCAAATGACTGACTGCGAATATGAGATTAAGCACCTTTGTTAATTTCTTCTCCGCGATAGCCATTTCCCCGATCCTGAACTTTGGTATTCATTAAACCAATTTTTCCATTGCTAAGAGAAGAGTCATAGTATCTAGCATTTCTTGATATTGCCGTGCGATTTCCATTTCAAAAACAAGGATCGTATCACCGAGTTACGGGGTCCGACCTAGTAACTGAACGGCACTATCTGTTTATGACAAGATACTAAACGATAATAAAATTTCGCTTGCAATACTCTTGCATTAGGCCATGATGCAATGTACTTGTCGGCCCTCCCTCGTATAAAATGCTGTTTTTAATCGATGTGACTTCAATTTGAATTCGGCTGCTGCCATGGCGACTTTATAACCTGTTCTATATCTCCCGAAAGCAGGGCTCCAACATAGGTTCCAGTAAAATACATCACAA
This sequence comes from Haematobia irritans, assembly GCF_050003625.1. Classification (NCBI taxonomy): domain Eukaryota; kingdom Metazoa; phylum Arthropoda; class Insecta; order Diptera; family Muscidae; genus Haematobia; species Haematobia irritans. Next base: position 223,969,522 of record NC_134400.1, on the reverse strand, counting down.
TCCATTACAGTCGACTCCGCTTTAGCGCAATGCGCTTTACTGAAAAACCTCGGATAACTGAAATCGATCGCATTCCCCAGTTGTTTTTTCTGTCCATTTCACTTTCAAAACAGTTTAAATCACTCTGTAAATAAAATCAACTGAAAGGTAAAATTGTAGATGGCACACACACGGAATCAAACACCTTGTTTTTATTATTTTATGTACATAGCATTGGTCATAAGTTCGGTTAACTGAAATTGAGTGGATTTTTTTCCAGTTATACGGAGTCCGCTTTACTGAAACTTTTTCAGTTATCCGAAGTTCGCATTACTGGAAGTTTTTTTCAGTTATCCGTAGTCCGCTTTAGCAAAAACTTCGGATAACTGAAATTAAATGGCTGCATTTTTAACGTTTCAGTAAAGCGGAGTCGACTGTATATCTATGGTGACCACGGTTACCACAATTGGTAGAATTCTACCAAAAATGGTAATTTATTACCTTTTTGGTAGATTGGTAGGATTCTTGATGTTTTGGTAGATTTTGTAAAATTTTCCTCTCCAACTAAATTTTTAAAAAATGTTCACAAAATTCTCTATGGAAATAAAATGTTGACAACATTTTCTATAGAATAAAATTTTGACAAATTTTCTACAGTAATACAATTTTAACAAAATTTTCCATAAAAATAAAATTTTGATAAAGCTGTATATGGAAATAAAATTTTCACAAAATTGTCTATAGAAATGACATTTTTTATAGAAATAACATTTTGCAAAATAAGATTTTTTGTTTGGTAGTTTTTTGGTAAAATTTTCTCCAAGTTTGGTAGATTATTTACGGCTCGTTTGGCAACCGTGGTGGTAACTTACAGCGCCTTCTTAAAACTCACTTCACAACAACTCATCATTTGAATTTGATACCACCTCCACACAGCTTTCTGAGAATATGTGGCAAATTTCTGACTTCGTATTATAGTTGATCCATTTTACACATTTGGTTTACATTCAAATTTCTACTGGCTATGATCTTCCAGTCGGAAGAGGAACTCGTTGTCTGGGTTCACCCATCTCCTCTAAGTGTATATCCTAGATCCTGTTGAGCAGTGACTTTCATCGGTAGTTTATAGCCTCTCAGTAAAGATAGTTACATTTCTGTCTAGTTCAAAGCTTCTCTAAATGCTTTCACCGTAATGTGAAACGCCGTTCAGACTCGCCTATAAAGAGAAGGTTCCCCGATATTGATCTAAAAGCGCGCAGCTCAGCAGTGAGTGCTGGGGTTCAGCAGCACTCAGCGTTAAGAGAGAAATAAACCACCAGTGGTATCACAATGGAGGCTAAAATAACGTCCTCCCAGCCTAACCTTATCTATCAGGTCCTTGATAGATTTCCTCCATCAGCAATTTCAGAAACATGAAATCACTGTGCACCCATTTACTAGGATGTATAAACATCACATATTGTTGCTATTGTTGCAAATAGACAAGCTGACGCTTTATAACAAAATGTTTCCTATGACGCCGTAGTCCTTGTCGACGACAACCTGTCACATCGAGTTTAGAGTACAATGTAGAAAAAAATTTAAATTTCTCGGGGGAAGGAGAGGATATTGCTCTGAGTCGACACACACACGCAAGTATAACAACACCCTTGTCACAGTTATTACTGGCACTCGAAACAAACCAAACCTAAACCACAAACAAAACAAGTCAGTCTGTGTGTCAGTCAGTCATTTAGCCATTCAGACCCCACAAAGAACAAGGAAGGAGGCAATATTTGTTAAAATAGTCGACCGCAAATTTGATTGCATTTCATGGTTATAAGTCATATTTTGTGAAACATTGTTAAATTTTGCTCGTCCTAATGTCTAAGGGCCATTCAGGCAACAACCACCTTTTGCATTCGCATATCCTGCTATTTGGATGCATGCGTGTGTGTGTGTGTGAGTCCTACCACTCCTCCATCAAGGTTTATTGTTGGTCTACTCCTTATATTGTATCAAAGCGTAATTCTCTGAAATTGTGTAACAAACTTTACTTAATCAACGCATGAATTCGTTCATTCATATATCCATACATCCAACCTTCTAACCATCCATCCATCCATCCGTCTCTCCAACATTCATTTGAATTTGGCTGTATTGCAATCTAGCACTCATACCGTAAACAAATGAATGGACCAAGAGAATGACTGAACCAACAGAGCCTGAGTAAGACACACACATACACATACTCTTCATTCATTGCAACCACATTTACATTGACAATCAATCCATCCACCCATCCATCTATCATCCCCTAGCAAGAATCTAGAGCTTCAACTGGGATCTACAGAGTATTTGAATGAAATGAAGGCAGCATCTTCTTGTGACACTTGTATGGCAGGCAGACAATGAGGCATGTTGTGGTATGGTCCATGTGGTCCAGACTTTTATTCTTGCCTTATTTTTTTTTTGGATCTTTGTTTATTCGTTAGCTCGTTTTGCGTTTTTGTGGATTTGGTTTGCAGTACTGTCTCGTTGAATGGCCGTCTTCATCCCATTTTTATCCATCCCTGTTGTCAACTTATGTTTGACTTGGTGACAAAATTTGATTTCAACGCTTTTAAATTAGATTAATTCACAAATAAGAGAGCGAGAGACCAGGGTCTGGAGTAAATTGTTGGTTTTGGCCAAGAACAAAAAGCAAGGAAATTGAGTTACATCTTGGGCAAACGCCTTTAACACATTGAACTGGAATATGGCAAGAGGTTGCTCTTTAAATTACCGGATATCCGAGTGCGAGTATGTTACCAAACAGGCAACACAATTATCTCTATTGTAAGGCCGTAATTATTTTCAAAAGAAACTCATAAATTTGTCTACCCTCCGGCATAGGAAAGGGGGGATATGCAAACTTTTTTTTTATTGTGTTTGTAAAGTACAGACATTTTTCTGCCAGACACCATCCAATATATAATCATGACCACGGTAAAATTCCGAGACGATATAGTGGGAAATTTCTGATATAGCCCTCACATAGAATTGGGTTCCGCAAACTTTCCATGTTAATTTTCCGATGCGTTACAAAATAGATTAATAAATGAATGGAAACACCCATTCAACGGACTTGCACAAGTCCGATCAATTCCATCGCCTACCGCCATGGAACAATGAATCAATTTTGTAGTCAACCCAATTTTTGGCTTCCTCCCAATAAAATGCTGATCAATTAGGTCATGCCTCATCGATCGGAACAAGTGGTAATCGGAAAGATTTATATGTGGACTATACAGTGGGTAGGGTAGGACTACCAATTTGAGGATTTGGCAACATGTGCCCGAGCGTTATCGTGCTGCAAAATAGCCTCGTCGCTGCTTTCCAAAGATAATGGTCGTTTATTACGCTATACTCGGGTCAAGCGTTGAGTTCGATACTAAGTTTCTGTCTTCGTTTCACTCGGTTGTAGCAGCTCATAGTAGACCTCGCCCAGCTAGACCTGTCAAATACACATAGACATACCGCTTTGCCGTAGATATTGAAGCATGATTGGGTAACTATGGTTTTTTCGCCTGGGATTGTAGTAGTGGATCCACTTTTCATCACTATTAATGATGCAATGCATAAAAAACCATTGGAACAGCTGGTCACAAGTTAAAACTCGCCTTTCTACTTCAACTCGTACGGTAAAAAATTTCCTTTTTTTGGAATCATTTCTTGGGCTTAAAATTGACGACGACCAGAGGTTGAGGAAAAGGCCTCATAGAATGTAAACTTCGCGAAGCAATATCCATATAGTCCATTCGGACTGAAACAACAACGAGATTAAGAGCATTTCCCATGTCATTGTACTACTTTCGTGTGATATAGATCTCGTCCTTAGGAGAAGTTCCCTCACAAAGACCTTCTCACTGAGGCCTTCCAACCTAAAACTCCTTCACTGAGACCTTCGGGCCTACAAGCCCCTTCATAAAATCTTTCGGGCCTACAATTCCGTCACTAAGGCCCTCAGTAGTTCGCTCACTGAGACCTTCTTCGGAATTGGCATTGAAGGAAATTTAAAATAATTAGTGAGAACTGTCCATGTTTCATCACACAATTCAGAAACTCCATTGTGTAACGCTTAAAAATGCCAAACGTTGTTCAAAGAAGGTCTGCTCTTGTGAGCCATAAATCTTATCAAGCCGAACCCTTTATTATGCTGGATAAAACCCATACAATATTTTGAAATGCCTATGGTGTTAGGTATCTGGCGCAATTTAGATCAGCGATCTACATCCTCTGAAATCAAATTTCGATGGTAACCACACCCAGAGAAGGAATATAATCACATCAAACATGTTTCAAGAGCAAAATGTTATTTTTGGATGGTGATAATGTACTATTTTTATCGCAACCATGTTATTTTCTCGGAAATTATGTATCTGTCTACAGAAAGCCTTTTATGTTTGGCGAGAAAACAGCATTTTTGTGATAAACATGTTATGTGGTCACCCTCAAAAAAAAAAACATTTTGCTCTGGTTGAGTTGATCATATTCCTTCTCTGCGTGCATTCAATAAAATTGGAGGCTGAGGTTAAGCAGGCTGGTTTTATGTTCTCTTTGGACAAGAACATGAAGACATTGCACCCTCAAAAAAAAATCGCTTCTCTAACATATGTTCCAAACATATTTTGCAGGAAACACATATATTATTGGATACTGCAGAAACATTAATATGTTTGTTTTATCTGAGCGTATTATATGTTTGGAAGCATTTTGAGTCCAAAAATAGTATATGTTTGGAAGAATTCCCCAAAGAAGATTGTGCTCATTCCCTCACATAATTTTCACTACCACGGAATTTTTGAGTTCTTCGCATCTTTTTCTGTAATACAAAAATGCTGTTTTTTCTTTCAAATGTCTATTCTCTTGGTTCCGAATGTATATTCTCTTTATTCTGAATACTCATTCTAATATTCAAATTAAATAGTAATTAGACTTAAGCATATAAAAATTTTGGCCTTATCATGAAACAGTTTTCCGAACCAACATACAAGCGGTTTCACAGAAATTGCTCTCATTTCATTCTATCGCTGAGTTATGTTGATATCTTTTTATTCAACCATCCCGGTTTCCATCTCTATTTATTTCTCTATACTAACTCTCTCTCTCTCTGGCGCTCTTTGAATAAAGTATCACAACATATATATGTTTACTCGAAATTTGTAAATTTATATATGTTTACATTCACACATATTATTTTTATGAAACATTCATGCCCCAAACATAATATATTCTAACATATTAACATATGTGTCCCAAACATTTTGTGTTAGTTTAGGAACATTACATGTTTGCACTTAAATATATTGTGTTTAAAAATTGTGCCCGAAACACATTTTGTTTATATCGGAACATATTAAAAACATATTTTTCTAACAGTGTGGTATTATTAAATTCTTGATTAATTCTTGATTATCGCCACATACGAGGGCGGTTCGGAAACTTCTTAGCCTATCAATGAAAGCGAATAGTTAGTTTTAATCTACACAATCCTAGCTACACTCTCAAAAAAATCGCTTCTCTAACATATGTTCCAAACAATTTTTTGCAGGAAGCACATATATTATTGGATACTGCAGAAACATTAATATGTTTGTTTTATGTGAACATATTATATGTTGTTGGGAAGCATTTTGAGCCCAAAAATATTATATGCTTGGAAGAATTTTCCCCAAAGAAGAATGTGCTCATTCCCTGACATAATTTTCACTTCCACGAAATTTTTTAGTTATTGGCACCTTTTTCTGCAACACAAATAATGTTGAAGAAATTATTCAATTTTATAAATTTTTAAAATTTTACCTTTCGCCTAGACGGCGAATCGAACCGAGGACCATACAGTTTGTAAGCCAACAAACTATCCACTGGGCTACGTAGCTGTTATGGTCATCAAAAGACAATTATCGTTATAAGTTATATTTATGTAGCATAGTCTGCGGCGCCCACGAGCCGATGCAAACAAAACATTATTTAACAGAAACATACATTTGGTTGGAGCCACCGTGGTGCAATGGTTAGCATGCCCGCCTTGCATACACAAGGTCGTGGGTTCGATTCCTGCTTCGACCGAACAGCAAAAAGTTTTTCAGCGGTGGTTTATCCCACCTCAGTAATGCTGGTGACATTTCTGAGGGTTTCAAAGCTTCTCTAAGTGGTTTAACTGCAATGTGGAACGCCGTTCGGACTCGGCTATAAAAAGGAGGTCATTGAGCTTAACATGGGATCGGGCAGCACTCAGTGATAAGAGAGAAGTTCACCAATGTGGTATCACAATGGACTGAATAGTCTAAGTGAACCTGAAATAGCCTAACCTAACCTAACCTACATTTGTTTGCCACGTGGAGCAATGATTAGCATGTCCGCCTTGCATGTTCCAACCGAACACCAATTTTTTGTTTGTTTTTAATTTACACATTTATATTTATACTATATAAAATTTTTATAATGAAACTTCGAAATGTGGGTTATTAAAGATAATAATACACAGTTTTTTACTAGAATTTAACACCATTACTCCGAATACTCATTCTAATATTCAAATTAAATAATATTTAGACTTAAGCATATCAAGTTTTTCGTCTTATCATAAAACAGTTTTCCGAAACAACATACAAGCGGTTTCACAGAAATTGCTCTCTTTTGATTCTCTCGCTGTGTTAAGTTGATATCTTTTATCAACCCTCCCGGTTTCCATCTCTATTTCTTTCTCTATACTCTCTCTCTCTCTCTCTCTCTCTGTCGCTCTCTGAATAAAATATGTTCACTCAAAATTTGTAAATTTATGTATGTTTACATTCACACATATTATTTTTATTAAACATTCATGTCCCAAACATTTAGGGTTAGTTTAGGAACATTACATGTTTGCACTTAAATATATTGTGTTTAAAAATTGTACCCGAAACACATCGAAACATATGAAAAACATATTTTTCTAAAAGTGTTTACATGATTCATCGCAAGAGAGGCTGGTGGGGGAGATGATTAATTTTGGGTTCTTGTGTTACCACAAACAAAACTTTATTAACCTTTAAACTTTTACAATAAAAAAAACCACCATATAATTTACTAAATGACTATGTCAAAAAGAGAGACATTACAAAATGAATGTCCATGTATTATCAATTCCTAATTACATGTCTTAATTCACCTCTAACTCTATAATTTTTTGGTTTTTTTTTCTTCTCCAAAATTATAACCACAACCCAAACGGAATATTATTTTTCCATATTCATTAGAGGCTTTTTAGATAATGAAACCTTCAGTGTAGAGACTAGCAATCGCTGTTTAATTATTTTATTGTTGTAGGCTAATGGGGCGTAAAATTTATGAGGCTCAAGGTTTGCAATCCACATGCCATGGAGAAGGATAATAATCATGCATGGGCGATATGTTCACAGGAATGTCAGTTATTCCCAGTCATAGACAGAAACACCCCAGTGGATGATCAGGATAAAGGTGGGTGGAGGTAAACGTGTGCCTATGGCACAATAAATAACCCACAGGCCAAAACGATACTGAAACATAAAAATTCATAATTAATTGTAAGCATAGCCACAATCATCCTGCCAGGACTTTAGCCAAAATAGTCAGTCAAGTCATATCAACATTAACCGTGAAGTAAAGTGAAGAGCTATGGTTGCCCAGATAAGATATGACCTCTAATACAAGTAAATAATTTCTGCGTTCCGCTACGTAATCAGGGAAAATTCAAACGTCAACATATGCTTAGCCCACTCCTCCACTGAAAACAAGCCCTAGACCTTACCAAGTACCGATAGAATAATCAACAGAAATAAATCAAAGTTCAAAGCGTTAATCAGTGAAATTAACTTGAAGTCAAACCTTCTATTTTAGAAGAGAGCTATGTGGGCCAAATACTTCGCCTCCACTATTGCGGGGGTCATTAATTACTTGGAAGTTCAGGAAAATTCCTTTACCAAGTGGGAGTAAGGAATGCAGATAAGAAGAATTCTAAGTTTGCGATATCATTGAATCCCAAAACATCCAAATTCATTTGGATGTGTCCAAGTCCTAGTCCATATTGGCAATGATGGTATGCTACATCCAATGAGTAGGGTGGACTATACTCCATTGGTGAGCGTGTGTGTGTGTTGGTATGTGTGGGCGATATTATCTGTTGGTTTAATAAAATTTTTCCTAGTGATAGCTCTGGAAGCAGCCCCCAAACTGGTTGGATGCTTGACCCCTGGCACTATCTAAGTCATTTCAATAAATGTTCATTTACATCCCCTATTGGTGTGGTCACTCGCTCTTAATGTTACGGGGATTCTTGGCCAGTTTGACTGGATTTCATTTCATGATTGTGGCGGGAGGGGGGAAATTTCTTCCCATAGCTAGAGAATTTATCGATTTATTGGCAACATATTTCATTTATGAATAAATTACAAGGCGTAGAAAAACAATAACACAATGATAGCTAGCACAAAAGTCCAAAAAAATTGGCCAGGAGCAATTTCAATGGCCATACCAGATGATGAGAGGAGTTTGGGAGGAGGTTGAGAATGAGGAAAAAGCGTTTTTACGTTAATTATTTATTGTCGATAAGTATTTGCAAAGAGCACAACATGCACCATCAAGTCACGATTATTGAACAGCGCCATCTCATCACTATATTCCCTACGCTGAATAGTCGCTTCAGTGTCGGTTCCCTCCCCATACTTGGTTCGGTTAAAATTTAGTTGCGGTTTGTGGTTAGCTGCCTAGCTGTTCTGCCCAGCCACTATGGGTTTCAGCATCAAAATCGCATCCATCCTCTAAGTTGCGGCGTGAGTCTTTGTCAGCTTAGCTTATATTGTTATAATCTCTAAAGTGATAGCAGTGAGTTGAAGACACTGAAAGAAATGTTATAGCAAAGAATTTAATTAATTTGTATGGTAAGGTAAAAAATAGAATATCTCATTTTTGAATTATATATTATATTATAATTATTATTCGAGCTTTTCAAGGTTGAACAAGATTGAGGAACTTTATTAATTGAGTCGTTGCTGAAACATGCCAGATACATACCTCTACACTTCTAACTACACGCAAAAAAAAAAAACAAAGTTTGAAAAACGGGTATCGCAAACATTGTTCTTTTTTTACATTTTTATTTTAATTACTTCGAAAAGTTCAAACATTTATTACCAAAAAGCATTTTTTGTTACAAAATTTTCATTTTTACAATAAAAAACAGATTCTATTCCAAAATCGCAATCTATTTCGTTTACATCAAGCACTGTTCTTTTCTGTGTTTATGTCACATTTTGAGGTTTCGTGGTAAAAAATGAATATAGTAATACGATATTCCGCAGATCCTATCGAACTCTTGAGACAATTTTTGGAATATATGTAATATTATATATTTTTGCGTTTTCAAGAGTTTTGTTTGGAACATTGATGGTAAGAAATAGGCCTACTAAAGTAGGTCGTTTTCCTTAAATAAAGTTTATTTACAGCATCATGTGTGTCCCAACAATGTGTTCGATAAATAGAGCTGCTTGACTGTATGACGGTTATTTATAGAAATAATTGTCCGTTTATGACAATAAGAGCTACACGTCCCAATGGATAGAAAGTAAAAATACTCTCCTCCGAAACGAAGTTTTTTTTTATAAAGCAACATTATTAAGAGAAAATAAATATTTAAACGAATTTTGAACTAGAGCTGCAGCAATTGTCTCTTACCTGCTTTATTTGTTTTTATAACCTCCATCATAGGATGGGGGTATATAAACTTTGTCATTCCGTTTGTAACACATCGAAATATTGCTCTAAGACCCCATAAAGTATATATATTCTGGGTCGTGGTGAAATTCTGAGTCGATCTAAGCATGTCCGTCCGTCCGTCCGTCTGTTGAAATCACGCTAACTTCCGAACGGAACAAGCTATTGACTTGAAACTTGGCACAAGTAGTTGTTATCGATGTACGTCGGATGGTATTGAAAATGGGCCATATCGGTCCACTTTTACGTATAGCCCCCACATAAAGGGACCCTCAGATTTGGCTTGTGGAGCCTCTAACAGAAGCATATTTCATCCGATCCGGCTGAAATTTGGTATGTGGTGTTGGTATATGGTCTCTAACAACCATGCAAAAATTGGTCCACATCGGTCGGTAATTATACCGACCGGCTTGCTTGCGGAGCCTAAAAGAGAAGTAAATTTCATCCGATGCGGCTGAAATTTGGTACACGGTGTTGGTATATGGTATCTAACAACCATGCAAAAATTGTTTTACATCGGTCCATAATTATATATAGCCCCCATATAAACCGATCCCCAGATTTGGCTTGCGAAGTCTCCAAGAGAAGCAAATTTCATCCAATCCGGTTGTAATTTGGAACATGGTGTTAGTATATGATCTTTAACAACCGTGCCAGAATTGGTCCATATCGGTCCATAATTATATATAGCCCCCATATAAAACGTTCTCCAGATTTGACCTCCGGAGCCTCTTGGAGGAGCAAAATTCATTCGATCCGGTTCAAATTAGGAACGTGGTGTTAGTATATGGTCGCTAACAACCATACCAAAATAGGTGCAATCACAAAAAAATTGGTCCATATCGGTTCATAATCATGGTTGCCACTAGAGCCAAAAATAATCTACCAAAATTTTATTTCTATAGAAAATTTTGTCAAAATTTTATTTCTATAGAAAATTTTGCCAAATTTTATTTCTATAGAAAATTTTGTCAAAATTTTATTTCTAGAGAAAATTTTGTTAAAATTTTATTCGGTTCATAATAAAATTTTCATCATTGTCAAAATTTTATATCTATAGAAAATTTTGTCAAAATTTTATTTCTATAGAAAATTTTGTTAAAATTTTATTCGGTTCATAATCATGGTTGCCACTCAAGCCAAAAATAATCTACCAAGATTTTATTTCTATAGAAAATTTTGTCAAAAGTTTATTTCTATAGAAAATTTTGTTAAAATTTTATTTTTGTAGAAATTTTTTTTCGAAATTTTATGTCTACTTTGTCAAACTGAATTATATACGTATTGGATCGATCTTTTTTGATTTAATATATCCACGTAGGGGCGAGCGGTCATCACGACCCAGAATATATAAAGTTAATGGGGATTGGAAAAGTTGGTATATGCCCCAATCCTATGGTGGAGGTTATAAAAATGAATAAATCAAGATTTGTGTCCTAGTATTACGAGGGCGGTTCGGAAACTTCATAGCCTATCAATGAAAGAGAATAGTTAGTTTTTCAAAAATATTTTTATATAATCTCCTGAAACTTCAATACAATTAGTCCAACGCTTTTCTAGCAATTCTATCCCTTGATTAAAATAGTTTTTTAAGTACACGAAACCTAAATTTCAAAGTTAATTTGTCTCTTATACATATCCTTGGTATAGTTCCTCGCTGACAAAAAACTTTGGATTTAAATAATCTTTTTTTTCAGTGTGGCTTTTGCATGCTATTTCTAACCAGAGTGGGAGCAAATTAACTCAGCCAAGTATCATCTAAATGCTTGTATAAATAGAAGATCAGAAAATGAAATGTTGAACTAAGCTGCTGTATTTTCCTATAAAACCACAATCAATACGAGACATGATCAAGAAGCAACTATGGAACATTTTTTTCAACGTCAATACTGTGTTTGAAAATGGGAAAAACAAAAAAAATCAAACCGGCAATAATGTAATCTGAACAACAAGTTGACCATGAGAGAAATCATGGCTGTTGTTGTTGTTGTCATCGTCACCTCGAACAAAGTACGAAAAGTCCATAGAGACCCGGTAATTTTTTGCTTTGTTTTACAGAACTGCAAGTTATAAGAAAATTAGTTGACACTCTGAAATTAGTCACTTTAATACGTAAATATCTGAATTTTTTTTATGACCACTAAAGAGGCGAACAGGAAGATGTAACATGTTCTATTGGTTATATGCATATGTTTACAATATTTTCCGGTATAAACGGACAAAAACAAAATACTTGCAGATGCAAGTATATAATGTTTCTGAAAGAGCATTACACACATGCAAAATAATATGTATATATTTGAATAAACTATATTTGAAAAATAATATTATTAAATTTAATATTCATAGAAATTTCAATTAAAAATATAGAAACGATGTTTATTGAAAGAAAGAGAGAGAGAGAGAGAGTTCATCTATTTATAATTCCCCAAACATATATTATATTTAAATATATAAATATTTGTCACATAATCAAAAAAATATTGATTTTAGACATCGCACTATAAACTCAGAATCATCGCATTTATTACCTGATCTTCATAAATTAGGGATATAAAATAAGACCATTGAAAAGCGCCCCACCTGAACATGAACAATTTCAGCGACCTCTTCTTCATTCATTAAACATTTCTTCCCGTTAAGGATTCTAAACTATCAAATACTAGGTAGTGGACAGATCAAATCAATATGTACGGAATCAATTCGCAGCCCTGTTAAAACTGTTATTTCACTGACTTGTGAGTCGGTGCGTCTTATTGATAAAGCAAACCGCTCAATAAGGCTTTTCAGTACTGAAACAATATTGACCTAAAATTTGGGACACGTAATTTACACAATATTGAAGACAACCATCTTTCACATAAACAATTTTAATTCAAAGCAAGTTCGTAATTTTTGTTCAAAATCTTTCTCAATAAATATAAGATAAAAACCACTGAAATTTTAGTCTCTCATTTAAAATCGTCTGAATTTCAACTAAGAAAATTTTTCCGTAAAGTAAATAAGTTATTTTTGATTAATATAAAAATAAATTTATGCGTAAGACCCTAGCAGTCAAAGCATACAATTATGTATATAATTTAATTGTAAATGTAATTAATCAATAAATAATAAACTGAGACATTGAATCTTTGGATTAAAGATAAGCAAGTTTCAAATTTTATTTTTTCACGCAATTTTCGATTGAACCTCACAGTGTTATGTCGGAACCATCTATCATCCTTTGTCATATATCAAAGCAAAAACTGGAGTTTTGCACTAGATCATTTCCAATAGGTTCACCGCCTTCGATGCTCATCGCACCAAGCCTATTTTATCCGAGACCAAAAATATTTTTTCCCGAACTTTTATTTTTTACTCACGAATGCTAATGGGGTTTGTGTCACGAGCATACCTCTCTCAGGTGGTAACACTTCGCTTAAGTCGTTTTCACACCCAATGGGTAACCTTTAATTTGCCCGAATTCTATATGATTCAAATTTCCATTAGGGATAAAAAGCCGACTAATGAAATTTTATTTAAATGATTAAACAACATTTTGTCAAAAAAGTCGAAGTGAAAGGATATTTTTGAAAATCAACTTGAGTTGACCGATCAACTTGTACCCTTGGCCAAAATTGGCTGTTGGCGAAAAAGTTGAAAAGTCAAGATTGGATTTAAAGGGAATTGTGATACAAAATTTCTATGTTAACTCTCAGAATATGTGTAGATTATTTAAAGGGAATTTCATAAATAAAATTATCCGATTTAACTGCTGTAAAAAAAAATAAAATATTTATTTCTCAAAATTAAAAGAAAAAAACAATAACTCGATTCGGTGGCTTTTCCAAATTTTGAAAAAGACGAAATATCTAAAAGTCGGCTTTTAAAATTTTAAAAATTTGGAAAATCTAAAAGTCTTTTTTGATTCTGACTACAATCCCAATGGTTAATTAAACTTTCAGGTTTTCTATATGGGGTATCATTTTCTCTTTCTCTCTTACAAATTCGGCATTCGACCAAAAATTTCACAGCACTTCTCAATTTTTTAAATTTCCAAATTCTACAGCATTCCACTAGATTTCCAAATACCTTACTAAGTCACAGTTCCTATATGTTTGGCTTTCCTGTTACTCCACGTTTTCGCTAAGTTAATTCACTTCCTCTTGGTAGTAGTGCTGTAGTGATGATGATGGTGGTGGTGGTGTGGTGGTGGCAGCGAAGGAGATCTTAGATTAGAGTATAAAACAATTGCTTAAAGATGACTTTAAACAAATTGTTTTAACTCTATTGCGAGTTTAGCACGTTTTTTTCCATTCCATTGCTGTGGCCGGGTGCTTCTTCCTGCTCATCGATGATGGTTTCTTTCTTTCTTGGATTGTAATGCAATGAACTGCGTTGGTGCTTCCCAGTTGTAGCTGCATGCATGAATGTTGCCCCTGACGCAGTGCATGTAATTATGCAAATTGTTGCAGCATTGGCAGCACAGCCGCTGCTGCAGCAACAACCGCCAAAAGTATCGTCAGTGCCTAAAACAGCAATGCCAGCACCATGTAAAACTGCTAGGCAATGACTGTCTTCATGACACCCAGACTCATGGCGAGATAAACTGCAATGAGACTTTAACAGAGATCTTAAATTTTATTTTGTTGAAATTTATTAGGTGCTCATTGCAATAGCATGTCACCAGTGGCGTCATATTTGCTGTAAAGGCGATGGGGGTTATTACTGCCTTCATTGTAAATAAATTTCACAACACACAGTAGAAGCCGTGCCTTCCGTATTTCTTCGGATATTTCGCATCAACTAAGTCTTAGCTTATATTCTAGCCTATATCTTAGTCACATAATCGTTCGAACCGTGGTACAATAGTTAGCGTGCCCGTCTTGACTACAAAGGCTCATGGGTTCAACCCCAGTTTCTACCAAACATCTAAAAATTTTTAAGTGCTTTCACCGTTATGTGAAATGCCGTTCGGACTCGGCTATAAAATGGAGGTCCCTTGTCATAGAGCTAAACATGAAATCGGGCAGCACTTAGTTCACAGAAAAAAATTTCACGAAAATTTTTCCAATTAAAATTTTAATTGAGTTTTAAAAAATATTCAATTAAAAATTTAATTGAATCAACAAATTTTTTAATTGAAACAAAAATCAATCACTAAAATTAATAGTATCAATTAATTTTTTAATTGGATCAATTAATTTTTTAATTGACCTTCAATTAATTTTTTAATTGATACTGTCATTTCTGTGATTGAAGACATTTCAATTAAAAAATTAATTGGATCAATTAATTTCGTGATTGAATCAGAAAAAAATTTTTTTGTGTGTTGTAAGAGAAAAATTCACTTTAGTGGCATCACAATGGGTCTAAGCCTGAAATAACGGGCTGCACGTAACCTAACCTAGGTCAATATTTTTTTCAAAGTATGGAGAAACCTTTTTCTTCGAGCAGAAAAACCAAATACAAATAGGCCCAATAATAACACAGATCTTTTTACCCTTTGCTAGATAATCGATACACAATTTTTATCCCAGTCAGCTTTCTCATTCCAGAAGTTATTAGATATAATATTTTTATACCCTCCATATATTAACTTTTTCATTCCGTTTGTAACACATCGAAATATTGCTCTAAGACCCCATAAAGTATATATATTCTGGGTCGTGGTGAAATTCTGAGTCGATCTGAGCATGTCCGTCCGTCCGTCCGTTGGTCCCCATATAAACGGACCCCCAAATTTGGCTTGCGATTGCTCTAAGAGAAGCATATTTTATCCGATCCGGCTGAAATTTGGTACATGGCATTAGTATATGGTCTCTAACAACCATGCAAAAATTGGTCGATATCGGTCCACTTTTACGTATAGCCCCCATATAAACCGATCCCCAAATTTGGCTTGCGGAGCCTCTAAGAGAACCAAATTTCATCCGATCCGGCTGAAATTTGGTACATGGTGTTAATATATGGTCTCTAACAACCATGCAAAAATTGGTCCACATCGGTCGATAATTATATGTAGCCCCCATATAAACCGATCCACCGATTTGGCTTGCGGAGCCTCTAAGAGAAGCAACTTCCATCCGATCCGGCTGAAATTTGGTAGATGGTGTTGGTATTTATTCTCTAATGACCATGCAAAAATTGGTCCACATCGGTCTATAATTATATATAGCTCCCATATAAATCGATCCCCAGATTTGTCCTCCGGAGCCTCTTGGAGGAGCAAAATTCATCCGATCCGGTTGAAATTTGGAACATGGTGTTAGAATGTGGTCTCTAACAAACACGCAAGAATTGGTCCATATCGGTCCATACCTATATATAGCCCCCATATAAACCGTTCCCCAGATTTGATCTCCGGAGCCTCTTGGAGGAGCAAAATTTATCCGATCCGGTTGAAATTTGCAACGTGGTGTTAGTATAAGGCCGCTAATAACCATGCCAAAATTGGTCCATATCGGTCTATAGATATATATAGCCGATCCCCAATCACATAAAAATTGGTCCATATCGGTTCATAATCATGGTTGCCACTCGAGCCAAAAATATTCTACCAAAATTTTATTTTATAGAAAACATTGTCAAAATGTTATTTCTGTAGAAAATTTTGTCAAAATTTTACTTCTATAGAAAATTTTGTCAAAATTATATTTCTATAGAAAATTTTGTCAAAATTTTATTTCTATAGAAAATTTTGTCAAAATTTTATTTCTACAGAAAATTTGTCAAAATTTTATTTCTATAGAAAATTTTGTGAAAATTTTAATTCTATAGAAATTTTGTCAAAATTTTATTTCTATAGAAAATTTTGTCAAAATTTTATTTCTATAGAAAATTTTGTCAAAATTTTACTTCTATAGAAAATGTTGTCAAAATTTTATTTTGTCAAAATTTTATTTCTATAGAAACTTTAAACTTATTTATATACGTATTTAATCGGCCTTTTTTTAGTTTAATATATACCACGTATGGACTATGTGGTATATATTACGGTGTTAGGAAGTTTTAAGATACCTTGCTATCGGCAAGTGTTACCGCAACCCGCAACCCAAATAATTCGATTGTGGATGACATTCTTCAGTAGAAGTTAAGCTTCGGCCTGGCCGAACTTACTGCCGTATATACTTGTTAGATATAAAATTTTTCATATTCATATTTCATAATCCACTGTTAACGACAGTTCTTTAGTTAATTATGGCCATATTTTTAGAATCAGTTGATACTACACAGCTATATCTAAAATTGGTCTGAAATAATCCAAATGTCAGAAAGATTTTTTTTGTAGAAGGAAATTCTTTTATAAACTTTTCGAGAAGAGCGGAAACCTTTTTATTGCAAACCACAAATATATGAAAACGTATTATTTACACAATACTTTCCTTCCCCATCCACGACCCTGACTTAACTTTGCGCCATTATTAGTTGTCTATGTGATTTTAATGTTTATCGTTCATTTGTTTTCATTTTATTATGGTGTTTTCCTTTTTTGTGATTGGGTTTCTATTTTGCAAATAATTTCAATTAAGTTGCAATCGCTTGACCATAGAGTGTCAAAATTTATGGCGCTAAATGTCGTTACACACCATATCTCACAATTCCAGTTGATGGCGAGAAAATTGACCGTTTGAGAATGCAATAAGTCCAAGCATTGTCTTTAAATTTTATTAGGCGCGTTTTGCCGCTTTTCGGTCAATGTTTGAGTACCCAGCCCCATCAGCAGCTGTCTGGAGGCCCATATTCACACTATCGATATCTCCATGGAATTGATTGTTTATAGAGTTGAGTCTTAAGACCTGTTCAAATTGTTCTCACTTATGTAAGCTGTCTAGATTTAAAGCCAGCTTGCCATGTCACACAGCAGCAGTTAATAAATACGAGACAATAACAAGAAAATCTTATGAGGTTCAACCTGCATCTTGAGATATTCTATTGAATTTGTTATTTTTCTTAATACAAAGACAGCTGAGCGATCTACTGTGGACGTCAGCTGGTTAATTTGTCTTAGAGGAATAGGGAGCCACCGTGGTGCAATGGTTAGAATTCCCGCCTTGCAAGGTCGTGGGTTCGATTCCTGCTTCGACCGAACACCAAAAAGTTTTTCAGCGGTGGATTATCCCACCTCAGTAATGCTGGTGACATTTCTGAGGGTTTCAAAACTTCTCTAAGTGGAACGCCGTTCGGACTCGGCTATAAAAAGGAGGTCCCTTGTCATTGAGCTTAACATGGAATCGGGCAGTACTCAGTCATAAGAGAGAAGTTCACCAACGTGGTATCACAATGGACTGAATAGTCTAAGTGAGCCCGATACATCGGGCTGCCACCTAACCTAACCTTGTCTTAGATGAATGGTATGTCTGTTAAAATAACGCCATAAGTTAGTTAACATTTGTCTCCAATCTACTTGGAAAAGTATTTTCAATATTTCAGGAAAAACTCAATATTTTACTTAATATTCTCTTCTGTTTCTAGTTGGCCATAATAATATCCACCAGATAACTAGGAATCAAGGGGCTGAACCTTTATGATCTTTTGAGGACCAAGTCCATCCAAGTTAACCGTGGAGAGGCCACGCTGTTATGAGCAGTTGACGAACATTAAGAACATCTTGTCTTTGTAATTGTTCACCGCCCCCCAACAGTATCTTCTTGAATCCTGGTCAGAACTGTCCTGTTCTGCTCCTTGGTGCAATGGTTAGCATGGCCGCCTAGCATAAAAAGTGTCATGGGTTCAATACAAGATTCGACTGAAATCAAAAAAAATTGATTTAATCCCGCTTGGTGTATTAATGCTTCTCCAAGTTGTTTCTCCGTAGTGTGAAACGCCGTTCGAACCCATCTATTAAAAGGAGGTCTCTTGTCATTGAGCTAACAATGGAGTCAGGCAGCACTCAGTAATAAGAGAGATGTTCACCATTATGGTATCACAAAGGACTGAATAGTCCAAGTTAGGCTGACTGACTGACTGACAGGATGTCCCCATTCCTAACCTCCTTTAGATGTTCATTTTGATAAGACAAGATCGGGCATTCTGAATAGTGAATGGCGTTTCTTCAGGGCTTTGTTCCTTTAACCAATCGCAGATGCATTCAACAAAAGTCCCGATACCTACTAGACTTCTACATAATGGATACGAAGAAATGGTAATAGCTTGAAGTCGGAGTTTCTATCGCGTCACTATCCATGTGTGTGGTTTAACATTGTCCAGATCTGATGTCGGTCAACATGTATATGTTTGGCGAGAAATCAAAATTCTTGCGACATAAATGTTCCCTTGAAAAAAAGTAATATTTTGGTCTTGGTTATATTTTTTCTCTGCGTATTCGGACAGTAAATATAGAATAGGATCAATTCGAGTGAAGCTTACAGTAGAAAACTGCCTTCAAAGCTCTCCAAACACTTAGCAAAATCTTCCTGGTCTTCATTCCTAGATTGGCTGGGCAGTATACACACTGAAAAAAATATTGTCGTGAAGTCAAAGATTTCATGTCTTTAAAATACGAATGCAATTTTTGCTTAGCACGGAAGACGCAATTCTCTACCATAAAGTTTTTTCCTTGTCCAAAAGTCAATAAACTTTTCAATGAAGTCGTATTATCCTTATAATTAAGTGATTTCACTTAAAAATGGGTATCATAACATGAAAGAAAAAATGTTTGGGCTAAGGTCAACTTGACTTTAATAACTCAGAAAAAATCTTTACATTTAATGAAAGCAAATACAAAGCAAAAAATCGTTCAAATATAGGACATATTTTTCAACACTTCATTTTAAAGACGTTTATTACTTGAAACAGATCATAATTTCTACTGGAAGTCAAGTCTTAATTTGGAAAATAAAGATGTCGTTAACTCCTTTTTAAAGGACTTTGATAGCATATGAAGAAAAAAGCTGAAAAAGCGAAAAATTAAAATTTGCTTCCTAGAAGCAAGTACACAAAACCCAAATTTAAAAGAGAATTGTGTGTTAAAAGTATCCCTACTTGTATTCTCCGCTTCTTTGGCTCGGAATCAATACAAAAATTTTTAAAGTAAAGACAAAATCTTTGGAACCGGGCATGCTTTTTTTCAGTGCAGATATGTACACTGGACGGACAACAAAATAGAAACGAAGGACTGTTGGACAACGCCGTGCAGCCATCTATATTTACGGGGGGTGAAGATGTGCTTCCGCTCACCCAGTATCCTATCCTATTCTGGCCACCCACATTACTGCTTACCATGCTTCTTGACCAACCGGTTCATAAATGGGTCGATATTGTTCCAATCAAAAGTTGTTATGAGTACAAAACGTCATCTTTCTAAAGCCATCTAACGGATAAGGAAATTTATAGGAAAAATAATGAATTCCTTTTTGCTACACTTAAGGTCTTAGGAGCTTGAATGAATCAATAAGTAAACAGTCATAATCGATGACTCAACGCTTCGAGCCACTGTGCCGCCTGACTAAGAGTAGAAGTTCAGCTTGTTAAACATGATACCCCGAGTGGTGACCACTGTAAATTGCAATCTGTGTCTGTTTTTTTTTTTTTTTCTAAATTCAATAGGAAAACCGTGGGTTGCAAATTGCAAAAAAGAGCTTCAGAAAAAATGAAGGTCAGCGTTTATTGCTTTTTTTCGGTATAACCTCCACTGGGTAAAAAGCTTCAACATGTCTGGGTTCTCACATGGAGCGTATACCCATTCCAATGGAATCCAAAGTTTCTATTGATACTGAGATTTTTCCAACTTCAATGCGATCATAACAGTCGAGTGCTGTCATGCTTTTTTTTTTTTTTTCAATATACACGTTTGACATTTGTAAAAAAAAAAAAACACAGCGAACGCTTGCGCATTCTATTGAATGAAGAAAAAACCTGGGGAAAATATTGTCTAAGTATATTGAGCTGTAAAAAAACAATATTTGCTTATTTTGTTGAGATTTTTTTTCTTACTGCTGTCGTTGTAACTATCGATAGCTGCTAATGTTAGCCATGTTCTTCAGAATATGGGATCTGCATTGAAAGACCAGTGGTTCATTGATTGGTGATGGTGATCATTGATCACTTGCAGTAGAGTGGCGTTGAATTTCACATTTTTGTTTTTGCATTTCTGGTTTGTTCTTGACATTGTCTTGCTGTGTTGATAGATGGATTTTTTCTGTTTTCATACCATAGGGTATGGGATTTAGATGAAATTTCAAGGTCAAACGAAGTGCATTAGCAATTAAGATGTTTTCTGAAGTTTTAAAGTTATTTACTACGACACACACAAAGAAAAACAACCTTACACATAAACAACGTCTTTAACTAAAGAAATTTTAGACTTGCACCTTTGTCAAATAAATACGAAAATGTTGCAATCTTCAATATCGAGTAATCGACTACAACTATTAAAAACTCGTGAATGATCCAAATTATAATTAGTTTTTTGGTGCAACATCATTTTTAAATCGCAATATGAGCTTTCTTTTAATAAAGATTTATTTGTTTAAAAGTTAAAATGAGCCCTAATTCCGTTTTGAAATCTATATTCAGACTTTACAGTTAAATTTTTTTTGGCTCATGGAGCTCATATTCATTACGAAAAAAAATCGCCCTATATTTGGGTCCATGTTTCACTTACGATTTCGGGCCCATTGGAACCCCGGTTGCCACAATTGGTAAAAATTCTACCAAAAATGGTAGATATTTGACAATGTGATAGATTGGTAGAATTTTGGATATCTTGGTAGATTTTGCAAAATATTCCTCTCCAGCTATGATATACTTCTTAAATAGAAATACATTTTTCTATAAAAAGAACATTTTGACAATATTTTCTATACAAATAAAATTTTGACAAAATTTTGGCGAAATTTTCTATAGAAATAAAATTTTCACAAAATTTTCTATAGAAATCAAATTTTGACAAAGTTTTCTATAGAAATAAAATTTTCACAAAATTTTCTATAAAAATAACATTTTGACAAAATTATGGCGAAATTTTCTATAGAAATAAAATTTTTGCTTTGTTTTTTTATTGTGGGTTTCTACTTCAATCATATTTGTTGTTTTGATCTCAGCCTTAAAACCATTGTGTTGACTAAACTACAAGAGTAGCTTAACCGAGGAAAAGAATGTTTGTCAAATTTATTTGGGCAAAGCCCTATAGACTGCAAGATGGTTGGATGGACGCACGTTTCGGAATTACCACATTCCTCATCAGCATCCTCTACTTGCAGCAAAACTATCAACCAATTATCAGAATAAATTCAGGCAGTTCACTAAACCCATGGTGAACCACACTTGAACCTTCCGAAAAAAGGTTTATCATAGCCGGCTTATGCCGAAATAAATTCATACAAACATTTCTCTTTTCCTTTGCCACCATCAAATCATCGATTTGAGTACAGTTGGCTGGTTTTATTTTGAGCGTGCTTCCTTTTACTTCATTCGTGCTTTGTTTTTATACCCTAAACCACATAGTGGTCAGGGTATAATAAGTTTGATCGGCCAAAAAATGTGCCTACCAGAAATATTGATTTTAGACCCCATAAAATATATACCGATCTACTCAGAATCACCACCTGAGTCGATCTAGCGCTTGGTGTCCGTCCGTCTGTCCATGTATTTGTTGTTCACAGGATTCCGGTCGCAATTATTAACCGATTTTGATGAAATTTGGTACGGGGAGTTTTTGGGTACAAGGACGAACGCTATTTAATTTGGAAGAAATCGGATCAAATTTAGATATAGCTCCCATATATATGTATCGCCCGATTTCGACAAATGGGGTCACGTTGCGCTTTTTTCAAACGGATCGTCACCAAATTTGGCAAAAGGTAATCTTCTCCATCGCCTTTCAAATCTGCAAAATTTCATTCAAATCGGTTCCGATTTAGATATAGCTCTCATATATATGTATCGCTCGATTTTTCTAAATTTGGCCATAAAACCCTTATTTATCAACCGATCTTACTCAAATTTGGCTAAATGTAATCTTCTATAGCACTAACTATATATGCAAAAAATCATCAAAATCGGTTCAGATTTAGCTATAGCTCCCATATATATGTACCGCCCGATTTTTTTAATTTGCCCATAAAACCCTTATTTATCAACCGATCTTACTCAAATTTGCCTAAATGTAGTCTTCTATAGCACTAACTATATGTGCAAATCGGTTCAGAGTTAGATATAGCTCCCATATATATGTATAGCCCGATTTTCCCAAATTTGGCCATAGAACCCTTATTTATTAACCGATCTTACTAAAAGTTGGCTAGATTCAGTCCTCTATAGTACTAACTATATGTGCAAAATTTCATCGAAATCGGTTCAGATGTAGATATAGCTCCCATATATGTATCACCCGATAACCTTATGTTTGACCATACAGGCCTCATTTCTTAACTGATCTTACTCAAATCTTGCACAAGGTAACCTTTTGTGGTATTAATCAAACCAGCAAAATATTATGCATATTGGTTCAGATTTAGATAAAGCTTCCATATATATGCATCGCTCGATTTTCCCAGATTTGGCCATAGTACTCTTATTTATTAACCAATGTTACTCAAATTTCAAATTTTGATGTACTAGCCGATCGTACTTATACGTACTTGTAGCTCTTACATAAGAATATTGCTCGATTTTTACAAATTTGTATTTATTACCCACACTAATTTAACGATTTTCTCTTTTTTAATAATGGGCTCAATATTAGTGGCATACTAACTCCGTAGGTGCAATATCAACACAGCCAGTGTTGCTAGAAGTAGAGGAAATTCCCTATATGTAGGGTTTTTCTAATATTTAGCGTCGTGTAGGGACGTTGGGCCAGAATGTAGGGCATTTTCACTCAACACAATTTGTAATAATTTTTACATTTTGGTGGCTCTAGAGGAGGAAATTAGAAGCCGCCAAGACTTGATCTTTAACAATGTGTGGTAAACTTTATTCCTGTAGAAAATTTTGTCAACATTTTATTTCTATAGAACATTTTGTCAAAATTGTATTTCTATAGAAATTTTTTTCAAAATACTATTTCTATAAAAAATTTTCTAAAAATTTTATTTCTGTGGAATTTTGTCTCAAAATTTTATTTCTATAGAAAAATTTCTCACAAAAATTTGTTTATAGAAACTTTTTCGAAAATTTTATTTTTATAAAGATTTAACAAAACAGATTACTAATTTGGGTAGAATTCTTCCAACTGTGGCAACCGTGGTCGTAATACAAATTTATATTCTAAGTTATATACGTTGCATATTCATATTTTAAGATAATAAAGTACTTAGAACCATTTTTGTTTTGTAAATTTTTTAAATTTAACGAAAAATATAGTAGGGAAAATTGTTTGGGAATGTATAGGAAAGTAGGGAACTTTTTTGTCCTTGTAGGGTAAACCGAACATTTTCCCTGGCAACATTGACTATGAGCTATAGTCAGATTGACACAAAGCACCCATAGACATGCACCCCTTAATTTTCTTAAATATGCAACTGCGGTTTATCTCCCAGACCTATATGTTACCCCACAAATGCTTATGATTACTAATTCTGTAATGGTGGTTTAGGGTATGATATAGTCGGCCCCGCCCGACTTTCTACTTTACTTACTTGTATTGGGTCAATATTTTTGCACGCTAAAGGATAATACAAATTTTGAACTTCTCCGATTTAAATGAAAATACCAGAGACAAATTGTCCACCTGACAAAATAGGATAGAGGGGAAAACATAGGAAAAGGTGTCCTCATTCACTTTCAACTTTTTGAGTCAAGCAACGTTTTCGGATGTACTTGAAATTGTCTTATAATTATCATTATATTGGAAAGGAGAAGGCATCTTCCACCCTCCTTTTCCGAACTGTTAAGTATTATGTATACAATTTAACTAACTTAAAAATTGTCCACCTGACAAAATAGGATAGAGAGGAAAAAATAGGGAAAGGTCTCCTCATTCACTTTCAACTTTTTGAGTCAAGCAACGTTTTCGGATGTACTTGAAATTATCTTATAATTATCATTATATTGGAAAGGAGAAGGCACACGCAAAAAAATAATTCTTTCCTCCCAAACGAAATTTTAGACAAACAAAGTTCGTTTCTCATTTGCTTTTCGTTGAAAGGAAGTGTATTTGGAAGAAAAGTATATACTTTTTGTGATAAACGTTTATTCTTTTCCAGGATGTAAAAACAATTTCATAAAGACTAACTGAAAAAAAAATTTTCTGGCTAATTGCATTTTCCCTCACATCTTCCTCACTTCCACGAAGTTTTTTAGTTCTTTAGCACCTTTTTCTGTAATACAAACAATGTAGAAGAAATTATACGAGTTTATAAATTTTAATTTTTTTTTACCTTTCGCCTGGACGGAGAATCGAACCGCGGACCATGCAATTTGTAAGCCAACACACTACCCACTGAGCTATGTAGCCGTTATTGTCATCAATAGACAATTACCCATATAAGTTATATTTATATAGCATAGCTTGCGGCGCCCACGAGCCGATTAAACAAAGTTTATTTCACAGAAAAATACATTTAGTTGGGCACCATGGAGCAGTGGTTGCTACGTCTGACTTGCATGCCAAGGGTCGTGGGTTCGATCCCTGCTTCGACCAAAGTTTTTTTTTTTTACATATATTCTATTCTATATTAGGAAGATTCCGAAAAAATGTTCAACATTACATTGTAGTATATTAAATTTTGAACTGTAAAATGTGTCTTATTAAAGACCTAAAGTCAGAAAAGAACAGTGTTTGATATAAACGAAATGGACTGTGTTTTTGGTTCAAAAATAACTTTTTTTATTAAAAAAATTAACATTTTGTATTTCATTTTCATTCAAATCGGTTCAGATTTATATATAGCTCCCATATATATGTACCGCCCGATTTTTTTAATTTGCCCATAAAACCCTTATTTATCAACCGATCTTACCCAAATTTGGCTAAATATAGTCTTCTATAGCACTAACTATATGTGAAAAAAATCATCGAAATCGGTTCAGATTTAGGTATAGCTCCCATATATATGTGTAGCCCGATTTTCCCAAATTTGGCCATAGAACCCTTATTTATTAACCGATCTTACTAAAAGTTGGCTAGATCCAGTCCTCTATAGTATTAACTATATGTGCAAAATTTCATCGAAATATGTTCAAATGTAGATATAGCTCCCATATATGTATCACCCATACATACAGGCCTCATTTCATAACTGATCTACTCAACTCTTGCACAAGGTAACCTTTTGTGGTATTAATCAAACCCGCAAAATATTATGCAAATTGGTTCAGATTTAGATATAGCTTCCATATATATGTATCGCTCGATTTTCCCAAATTTGGCCATAGTACTCTTATTTATTAACCAATGTTACTCAAATTTAAAATTTTGATGTACTAGCCGATCGTACTTATACGTACTTGTAGCTCTTACATAAGAATATTGCTCGATTTTTACAAATTTGTATTTATTACCCACACTAATTATATTAGTGGCATACTAACTCCGTAGGTGCAATATCAACACAGCCAGTGTTGCTAGAAGTAGGGGAAATTCCCTATATGTACACGCACAAAAATAATTCTTTCCTCCCAAACGAAATTTTAGACAAACAAAGTTCGTTTCTCATTTGCTTTTCGTTGAAAGGAAGTGTATTTGGAAGAAAAGTATATTTTTTTTCGTTTATTCTTTTCCAGGATGTAAAAACAATTTCATAAAGACTAACTCAAAAATTTTTTTTCTGGCTAATTGCATTTTCCTTCACATCTTTCTCACTTCCACGAAGTTTTTTAGTTCTTAGCACCTTTTTCTGTAACACAAACAATGTAGAAGAAATTATACGATTTTATAAAATTTTAAATTTTTTTTTTACCTTTCGCCTGGACGGAGAATCGAACCGCGGACCATGCAATTTGTAAGCCAACACACTATCCACTGAGCCATGTAGCCGTTATTGTCATCAATAGACAATTACCCATATAACTAAGTTAAGTGGTAAGTGGGTTCGATCCCTGCTTCGACCAAAGTTTTTTTTTTTTTTTACTTATATACCAGATATGATCGGAAGATTCCGAAAAAATTTTCAACATTACATTCTACTATATTAAATTTTTACTATGAACTGTAAAATGTGTCTTATTAAAGACCTAAATTTAGAAAAGAACAGTGTTTGATATAAACGAAATGGACTGTGTTGTTGGTTCAAAAATAACTTTTTTTATTGAAAAAATAAAAATTTTGTAACAAACGAATTTTTTTGGTGATAAAAGTGTATACTTTTCGAAGCAATTCAAAAAACTCTAACAAAAGAAAAACGTTTTCGGTACACGTTTTCCAAACGTTTTTTTTTTCTTTGCGTGTAGGGTTTTTCTAATATTTAACGTCTTGTAGGGACGTAGGGTCAGAATGTAGGACATTTTGGTGGCTCCAGAGGAGGAAATTAGAAGCCGGAAAGGCTTGATCTTTAACAATGTGTAGTAAACTTTATTCCTGTAGAAAATTTTGTCAACATTTTATTTCTACAGAACTATTGGTCAAAATTGTATTTCTATAGAAATTTTTTTCAAAATATTATTTCTATAAAAAATTTTCTCAAAATTTTATTTCTATACAATTTATTGTCAAAATTTTATTTCTATAGAAAAATTTCTCACAAAAATTTGTTTATAGAAACTTCTTCCAAAATTTTATTTTTATAAAGATTTAACAAAAAAGATTACTAATTTGGGTAGAATTCTACCAACTGCGGCAACCGTGGTCGTAATACAAATTTATATTCTAAGTTATATACGTTGCATATTCATGTTTTAAGATAATAAAGTACTTAGAACCATTTTTGTTTTGTAATATTTTTTAAATTTAACGAAAAATATAGTAGGGCAAATTATTTGGGAATGTATTGGAAAGTAGGGAACTTTTTTTGTCCTTGTAGGGCAAACCGAACATTTTCCCTGGCAACATTGACTATGAGCTATAGTCAGATTGACACAAAGCACCCATAGACATGTACCCCTTAATTCTCTTAAATATGCAATTGCGGTTTATCTCCCAGACCTATATGTTACCCCACAAATGCTTATGATTACTAATTTTGTAATGGTGGTTTAGGGCGGGTAGGGCCCCGCCCGACTTTTTACTTTACTTACTTGTTTTATTGTGGGTTTCTACTTCAATCATATTTGTTGTTTTGATCTCAGCTTTAAAACCACTGTGTTCACTAAACTACAAGAGAAGCTTAACCAACAGAGGAAAAGAATGTTTGTCAAATTTATTTTCTATAGAAATAAAATTTTGACAAAATTTTCTATAGAAATAAAATTTTCACAAAATTTTCTATAAAAACAACATTTTGACAATATTTTCTATAAAAATAAAATTTTGGCGAAATTTTCTATAGAAATAAAATTTTGACAAAAGTTTCTATAGAAATAAAATTTTGACAAAATTTTCTATAGAAATAAAATTTTGACAAAATTTTCTATATAAATAAAATTTTGGAAATGATTTTATATATGTCCATGGTTATATGGAATCTGGGTTGAATGTGCGGTCAACAGACTTTGACTTTCCCAAAAATCAGTATAAGGATGTTCTCATCTGACGGAGGATCTCTCAAAAACTAAGCTTGCAAGAACATTGAACTTAGTCAAACAGATGTCTGATAAATCGGTTACGTTTCCTAAAAAAATAATTTGCCTCATGTTTGATATTTGAAGGGGCGAGAGCTCTGATATTTACTTATGAACTTTTAACCCTATAAGTGGAAATTGGCAGTACATTTAGCTTGAATAGTTCTGCAAAAGCCAAGAAATACCCCTCATTTGTTTAGCCATATTCAAGGGAAACATCTGGCTCTCATGGAAATTTACACAACATTTTCCTTGACCCATTCGAATATTCCCAGTTATATTTTAGTACTCTGCGTACAATCACAAAATACATATTGAGTCCGATATAGCCTTAATCCCCGAAATGATTTCCATGGCACGCTGAATATAAAACATTTAAGTGATTGTTTGGTGGATTCCATTGGTCAGCATACAAACGGAGCAGAAAAACGGCCAACAGGCTTTCATTCGCTGATGGAGTAGTGTATGTGTGAATGGATAGACAAAAAAAAATGTCCATCCTTATGTTGAAGTAGAATGAGAAGGACATGTGTTAGAAAGGCCAATTGAGTTGTTTTGTAAACCAACCAAATGGGAACACTTTTTCATTTTCCTAAGAGCACCAAGAAACAACATCAAGGAGTCATGAATGAGAGTTTTTAGCTATTGTCGACCTATTAAAAACTGATGCCGACAATTGTAGGACTTTTCTAGGGGCTAGACTGAAGGATTTTAACCTAAAAACATGTGCGTTTATTAGAGCCCATACATTGGTGATATAGGACATAAAAAACGCCTGAAATCTAAACAAAAACTCGTTTAACGACGGTTGTCTTTTCGTATCTACTTACAATATATTTGTACACGGAAAGAATTTTTTTATATGTTTTGGTGAACCTATCCAGTGTAGGTTGTTTGTAGAAAATTATAGAATTAAACTGAAGGACCCCTATATATCAAATTTTTATTGCTGCCTGCGTTGCATGACTTTTTTTGTAATTGTTCTAGAAATGTTATATTGAATTAATTTCGATGATAAAAATTTTTAACAGAAGGCTCAACAAATATAAGAAAGTTTCCAGCTTTTAATAAATATATTTTTTTATTAATTGGCGGCAAACTTTTAGTCAAGATGAGCCGACTGCCCAAAAATAGTTGGCAGTGGCTAAAATCGTCACTGTTGCTCTATAGGATCTTGAAACAAATATATTTCGGATGAAGTATATTATGCTTGCAAATTCTAAAAATACATACGCTTCAAGCATAATGTGTTGGTTACAGAAGCGATTTTTTGAGAGTGTAAGAAGGATGCTTCCATACACACACACACATTCGCCACATCTATCTCGCATCGGTTGTAAGTGCCCAGTTGAGCCGCAAATTGTTGAACATAATGTTTAAACAAATGTTGACATAAATTAAAAACTGATCAGGCATAGTAAACAATAACACTGACAACAAGGACAACGACGGCAACACCAACAACAAAAGCATCCGCTCCATATTGGTTGCGGGCTCTTTGCTTTTGTGGATATGGTATAGGAACGAAAGCTATTCGTGGAGTTGGCGGTTGGTATTATCATCCTGATAAATGGGGTTGAGAATTGCCAGTGTTTAGACCCAGTAAATTTCCTATCACGAAGGACATAAGTAGTTCGGCAAATACAGGACGTGTTGTTTGTTTTTGTTTTTTGAAAAGCGGAAAAATTGTGCGAAAAGTAAACAATCGCTTCAACCTAATTCCAAACTCAGAAAAAGGAAATGTTAAATATTTGAGAAATTCTTCACATGCTGCCTGTCATATACCTTAAACGAAAGCAAAATATTCACGGACTGAGAGATTTGTGCAAAGATATGGAGGCATGGAGGCAGTAGTTTTAGAGTCTTTTAAAAAATACTCCTAAGTGAGGATAATGAATTGCTTATATGTAAAATTTCCTTCACTTGGTTTGGATTAGATTGTAACGTTTTTGGGAAGATTTTGTTAAAAAATTTTAAGTGACAATTTCAAGTTATAAAAGCATTGAAGGTTTCACAATAGACTGAATCGTCCAAAGTGAGTCTAGAAATTAAATCGATTTATTTTCCGGAAGATATTTTATAATATAGAGCAATGTAAATATAAGTGGAGATTTCATACAAATTTGTCAATGTTTAAGTTATAACACTTTACTCCAGTTTTAAGGTTCTAAATTTATGAAACCTTTTTACACAGTGGCGAGGATTTGTGGGTACAAATATTGCCTACGGGAAAGGAATCGGTACAGGACTAGTCCCTCGGGTGTAAGTACCAATCCCAGTATGAATGGGACCGGTCACTTTAACATGGGTTTGTCACTGATGGGGTAAATTTACACTTTAGGACACCGTTTAGACTCAGACAACTGAGTAGGACTACCCCTTGGACAGGTCCTCATGAACCAATCTGGGACAAACTCTGAGGAACCTGTTTCATTTTGATCATCCGAATCGATAGAAAAACTTACGGAATCGTTGAACAATAGATCCAATAATATCGAAAGAATATAAACAACAATAAATCATACGAACATTAAAAAATTGCAACAAACTGGAACACGGGTACCAGTCGTGTGATAGGTCCGTTAGTGGGAATTTGGAGCAATATTCTGTAGGGTTGCTCTAAACGCTTATGAAGATATAAAATGTAAAGGGTGATACGGTCAAAATTTGGTCAATATAAACTTGACGTATTTCTTTCAATTTTGCATTTACAAAACCTGAACACCCCTCATTTTGAAGGTGTGTGTGTGTGTAGAATGTTGCTCCTATTTTGATTTTGGAATTCACTCTTCAGTTGTCAAAATGCCGACCAATCAAGAAGAGCAGCGTATCAAAATTTTGCTCCCGCATCGCGAAAATCCGAGCTACTCGCACGCAAAGCTGGCAAAATCGCTAAAAGTTGCCAAATCAACCGTTACAAATGTAATTAAAGTGTTTGGGGAACGTTTGTCGACAGCCAGGAAGTCTGGATCGGGGGGAAATCGAAAAATCGCTAAAAGTTGCCAAATCAACCGTTACAAATGTAATTAAAGTGTTTGGGGAACGTTTGTCGACAGCCAGGAAGTCTGGATCGGGGGGAAATCGAAAACCGGAAGCCGCTGAGACGACAAAGAGAATTGCCGGTAGTTTCAAGCGAAACCCTAACCTCTAAAACCGTGCATCGAGCCAAAAAACGAGCCGGACTATCGACTTACAAGAAGGTAGTGACTCCAAATCGCGATGATAAACAAAATACGACGGCCAAAGCGCGATCCCGGAGGCTGTACACGACGATGCTGACGAAGTTTGACTGCGTGGTAACGGACGACGAAACCTACGTCAAAGCCGACTACAAGCAGCTTCCGGGACAGGAGTTTTATACGGCAAAAGGAAGGGGAAAGGTAGCAGATATTTTCAAGCACATAAAACTGTCAAAGTTTGCAAAGAAATATCCGGTTTGGCAAGCTATCTGTACCTGTGGCTTGAAAAGCAGCATTTTCATAGCTTCCGGGACTGTTAACCAAGAAATTTACTTGAAAGAGTATTTGAATAAACGTCTGCTGCCTTTCCTGAAGAAACACGGTTGTTCCGTACTGTTTTGGCCGTATTTGGCATCTTGCCATTACTGCTAAGGACGAGCAGCAGTTCAAGGCAAACTGGCTTTCTGCGGCGAAGAAGGTTGACAAGGTGGCTATACAAAATCTGATGGCAGGTGTCAAGCATGAGGCCCGGCAATTCGGATTTGGAAAAGCGAAAGCCTAACTGAATATTTTTCCTGAATTTTATACTAATTGAACTTGAAAAAGAAATTTAATTTGATTTTTTAAATAAACTATTTCACCGATTTACACGCGTTTTCCCTTGACCAAATTTTGACGGTATCACCCTTTAGTAAATATTAACACTTCTTCAATGTAAATTATTTATTCCCGGCATTCTTATTTATGGAGCCAAAATATCTCTAGATTTTAAATTTCAGGCAAATCTTTATTCGATTTGAGGTGTCTAAATGCTTAAGAAGTCCAATTTTTGAAGTAGCTACCATATAATCGATTCACACCATGTTCTGCACACCAATTAATGACCTTAAATACCACTATATTTTACTTTCAGGCAAATTGGATAAAAATTGAGATTTGTAGATGCTCAAGACCCTAAATCGGGAGGTCGGTTTGTACGTGAGCGGTATAGTGCATATTCGAACTTGACCTGCTTTCAGACGACATTATTGAGGGCTGTAGCGTGATTAGAACAGGAAGGCAAGGAAGGTCATAGTAATGTGTCAAAATCTGTGTTAGATTCCGCCCCGATTGAGTCATTATTGATGTCTGTAGCATGATTACATCAGACGGAAGAACGAAGAGACGGTCAAGGTTATATAGTCTTAGAATTTCTAACCGAACAAGAAAATATATATACTTTATATATATTCGGAAATCGATATTTCGATGTATTACAAATCGAACAAATGACAAACTTATTATACCTCAACACCATTCTATGTTGATGGGTGTAATGAGAAAAATATTCGCTGCTTTATAAAATCTAATCGTTGAAATGACAAAAACAACGAATAAGCGCGTTGCATGGCTGGACCACTCGGAATTTACCACAAAGCAGTGTTTAAAAGAATATTAACCCATAAGAAACCAAACAATTTCGACCAAATTTGCATGCTGAACGGAATGCTTCAACCAAATCAGGGAAATAAAACAAGCAGGCGAAAGAAATAAGCGCGATAGCATGAAACTGGGAAGTGTGAAAAATATTTTATGTGTAGGCTCGTCTAAAGATTTACAACCACAAAAATATTCGAAACGCTAAGCCCGAATCTAAATCCGATAAAAAAATTCGTAGGATTTTTTTTTTAATGAAGCGTTGCACCGCTCGGAAGAACACCAATATCTTTAAAAGAGGTCCCACATGACCAAATAGCCGTAGAAACACATCGAGACAATACACCAAAGAATGCCTAGGAACGTAAAAAACGTCACTAAATCGAAAGCGCTTTATACCAAATCTTACAAAGAAAATTTCCGAAGCGTGCTCACTGCACCTTGGTTTTTATCATAAATGTTCATATTGCCTTATGTATGATCTAAAATATTTTTTTATTTTCCTAAAATGTTATTGTACTGAACAATTTAAATACATTTTGGAATTTATTTAATATTTGTCTTTAAATTAAGTTTTACCCCAGAGATTGTAAGTATTTTTTTTTTTAAGATCTTTTATCAAATTTGGTCAAGTGTTGGTCGCCTAGATTATATCTCCTACACATGATTACCTCTTATCATCATATCCTCTTATGCTGCTCATGGCAAAGGAATTACTTTACTAGAGTCCTTTCTTTGAGTAGAATACAAGAAATTCAGGACAGCAGTAGAGGTATGGGTATTTGTGGACTGTCACAATAACCAAATGTGGGCTGTTGGGTGATAGGTGCGTCTTTATTGGTTCAAGCTCTAGTTCTACTAAGGTGGCATGGGATACGTGGTTGATTTCAGCCTGAAGTGTCAATTCAATTAGTTTATCATTCTTCCTCGTTTGATACAAAAAAAAATTTGCTTACATTGTCTGAGGCGGTGGCAGCGGTGGAAGTTGTTTTGGATGTCAGTCCTTGTCTCACACTCACTCCGTTATTTAGTTATCCACTTGGCTCGACGACTAGCTCTGGCAAGGCTGTCGTCGTTTGTTACCTTGTTGCTGTTCCTTCTGTCATTTTCAGTGCCTGCAGTGATGTTGTTTGATGGTATAGGGATGACATTTACGAAATTATTTGAAAAACAAAATTGATTTATAGTGATTTGTTATTGAAAAATTAATGTATTATCGAACAAAATTACGACTAATGCCTACGATCACTTAACAGAATAATATTTAACAGAAATGACAAAAGAATTCGTCGCCAGAATCAAATATTTTTAGCTCATATTGAATTCATATTATCACGTTAGGAGCATATTCTGGAAACGGTATTGATATGTTTCGAAAATACTCCTGAAAAAAAAATTAAATCTAAATATTATGTTTACATGCTGGCAAAATATTTGCCCAGTGTGACTGTGCCCTAAAAAAGGAGGCAAAAATTGGTCCACATCGGTCCATAATTATATATAGCCCCTATATAAACCAATCCCCAGGTTTACCTTGCGGAGCATCTAAGAGAAGCCAATTGCATCCCATCCGGCTGGAATTTGGTACATGGTGTTAGTATATGGTCTCTAACAACCATGCAAAAATTGGTACACATCGGTCCATAATTATATATAGCCCCCATATAAATCGATACCCAGATTCGACCTACGGATCCTCTTGGAGGAGCAAATTTCACCCGATTCAGTTGAAGTTTTGTGTTTTGTGTAACTATATGGACACTAATAACAATGCAAAAATTAGTCCATATCGGTCCATAATTATATATAGCCCCCACATAAACTGGTCCCTATATTTGAACTCCGGATACTTTTGGAGAAGCAAAATTCATCCAATCCGGTTGAAACTTGGTACGCGGTGTTAGTATATGGTCTTTAACAACCATGCCAAAATTGGTGCATATCGGTCAATAGTTATATATAGACATCAGATAAATCAATGTCCAATCACACAAAAATTGGTCCATCGGTTCATAATTGTATATAGCTCCCATGTAAAGCGACCCCCATATTTCAATTCTGGCTCTTTAATTACCGCGTAAAAGTCCATATTGGTTCGTAATAATTTGTAAACTTACTTATATATACTTTTTGTGTCCAATATATACCACGTATGGACTAACTTACAACTTAGAAGATGATGTTAAGTATTACCACAACCCAAGTAATTCGATTGTGGTTGACAGTCTTTCGTAGAAGTTTCTACGCAATCCATGGTGGAGGGTACATAAGATTCGGCATGGCCGAACTTACGGCCGTATATACTTGTTCCTAATTTCTTTGTGGATGGGTGAGCACTGGCACTTTTCGGACACGATGTAACAATGCCAGTATCAGGATAACCAGCAATGGTACGAAAAGCAAAATATTTATCCACTTATAATTTTCCAGACAAATACAAACAATCACATTATCACGCTTGAATTCCATCACGAATGACTTTCAGAATGTAATAGATCAAAATGCTTTTGTAAATTTTTATACAATAAAATGAACTGTCTGACGAGTTGTTATTTTAGCAGCCACACTATATACCCATGTTTTAAGCCACGGTCGGAATGAAAAAGTTTTTCAACTTGTAAAACATAGAAATATATGAAAATATAACGTACATGAAATGAGTGAAATATTTTATTTTTTAATTGTTTATTTTATTCAAATGAAATCCTAAGGTAAAAATTCTAATGTATTGCAAAGGATCCAAAAACGAAGTACTTCGAAAAGCGCATGCAAACTTCATTGGTGACGATCCAAATATACATTATTTCCGAATCACAAGTTGTTGTTTTTGGAAGCTCTCTCGTTATTTTGATGGTATGTTATACCAGCAATGCAGAAATTTCTTATTCCTATGAATACTTTACCTCTCCGTCTAACATCAAACTCTCAGCACGAACTTATTAATGCGGCTCTGAGATATTGTGTTCACGATCACATCTTGTATACTCTCTATAGTGCACATTGTCACTCACATTGGCAACCCTAATATGGGGAGGGTGGGGGCTGTTGTTGTTGTTCTTCTTGTCGTTTATAATCATGTCTTTGCACTCTTTGTCGTTGTACTCGAGGTACTCGTTGTGGTATTTGAAGTTCCCCCCTTTAAGGCATGTAACAAATTGTGGCGTCACTTGCTTGATTGGACGCCATATTTGTTTAGAGACATGTTAGCAGTTTTCTACTCCTCAAAGGCACTTTAATAAACACACACGCACAAGCAAACACCCGCACACACATACAAGGCTTTATATATTTATAGTAAATGAAGGAAACATTTACCTATGTCACAAGGTAGATGTAGCTGAATTTTGAGGAATAACCCTCCCTAAGAATATTGGCATTTCCGTTTTGTCAAATAGGACGATTCCTGAACAGCTATTTTGGTTAGGGGCTAATGTTGCGTTGGGTTGGATGCTTCAATGGGGGGTGTGTGTGTGTATTTGTGTCTGTATGAGTTTAACAAGATTAGTTTGCATTACTAGCTCCAGGGGCCCCACATTGGATTGTCATATCCAAATTCATCCACAACTCAAATCTAATCAACGAATATAATCGCTCCATGCCACTTCACTCTGGTATTCCGCTTAAAGGCAGACATTGTTGCATTGTCTATGCCAATGGATTGGAAATGGAAATGAAATGTTGTCATTGGCATCTTGCATCTCAACCAAAGGAACTTTGCGTCGGTGGAGTCAAATACAGGTATCCTTTTACGAATGATGTTGCTGTTGTTGTTCTAGCGTTTAGAGATTTCCGTAGTGGAATGGTCGCCAATGGTTTGCCAAGATGGATGATGACAAAATTGCACTTATGATTTGACTAAAGCTTGTGATTTGATGATTGTGAAAATGTCGATATAAGGCAGCCATGCCTTATGTTTCGATACGAGGGCTAATTATGAACTTTACAACAAAAAATACTCTCTAAAAATCTAGACGGGAAAATTTGGAACTCGAGAAACAAAATATCACCGAAAAATTTCCAATTAAAATAATAATTGAATTTTAAAAGGTTTTTAATCAAAAATTGAAATCAATCCCAAAAATGAATTGCATCAATTACTTCTTTAATTGGATCATTGAATTGTATAATTGATTTTGGCGATACTATTATTTCTGTGATTGAAGAAATTAATTGGATCAATTAATTTCTTGGTTGACGGCAAACACTATTTTTTCTGGTCACTATAGTAAAGGAAAAAAAAACTTTGAATACTACACTCAAAAAAAAATTTTCTGATTCAATCACGAAATTAATTGATCCAATTAATTTTTAATTGAAATGTCTTCAATCACAGAAATGATAGTATCAATTAAAAAATTAATTGAAGGTCAATTAAAAAGTTAATTGATCCAATTAAAAAATTAATTGATACTATTATTTTTGTGATTGATTTTTGTTTCAATTAAAAAAATGGTTGAATCAATTAAATTTTTAATTGAATATTTTTTAAAACTCAATTAAAATTTTAATTGGAAAAATGTTCGTGAAATTTTTTTGTGTGTATGAAAAATTTACTTACCGGAAATGTTAATTCTGGACCCTACAACGTTGAAAAAATATTGTCGTAAACACAAAAATGTCATAAACAAAAATAGGAGACGTCTTTATTTTAGGGACAGGTTTCAGTTGCAAAATGACAAAATTTATGCTTGATGGCGTGTTTGATTTCAGTTGTAGGTTGTACGTTTATGAAGGACATCTGTGTCTGAACTTTAATTTAGAAGCGAATTGCAAGTTAAATTCACCCTTCGTGCATCCTTCCTCTTCTATGACTCGGAATCAATACGAATATCATTAATATGAAAACAATCCCTTTGGAACCGGGCAAGCTATTTTTCATACACGAGTTAGTTTTTTTATAATTACCTATGAAACGAATACTACTTAACTAAAGGCGTCTCAGTTTCTTCTTCAATGCAGAGTCAAATCGGCGTAGAATAGTCATGTGATCGTTTTACCATCCTACAGGTAGTCGATGTGTCACACATTGTTATTCTCCTATCTTCGAATTTTTCAGAGAGCTTTCAGTAACTTTTTTTGTTTCAAATAGGTTAAAAGCAGAGTAATAATTAATAAAATGGTAGACATTCTTCAAAAATTTAAATTTATTCTAGAAATTGCTAGTTTTTTAATGCATTAAAAATCATAAAAAATTATACAAATTAATTATTTGGAAAAATATCACAAAGTTTTTCATTTCAAATTCAGTGCACCGCCTATTGAAATGGGAGACATCCGACACTTCCGGATCCAAACAAAAAAACCTTTATTTTTTTCACGAAAATATGTTTGAAAGTCTTTGACTTATACGAAACCACTCCAAATTCAATACTTAAGGATAGATCTAGTGAGTCCCGTGATTTGTCTCTCCCATCCTCGTATGTGCGGAATTTGCACTAGAACCACAGAGCCTTTAGCAATTTTTCATTTGCCAATCCCGGCTGGCCCATGTATTTCGTCTTATGCAAGAGTGTGTCCTTTTGAAATTGTCCAGCGATTCGATTTGCAATTCGTCTGTTTGCCATGGTCAATCAGTTTTTCATTGTTGATGAATTTCGGGATGAATGTTAGTTGAAATCGTTCATACGTAAAATTACTTGGAGTAGTTGAGGGGGCCCTCCCGCACTACAAGAAGATGTATCCACTTGTGATGTTGGTTTGGGCTTCTGATGTTGTTGTTGCTTTGTTACAACAACTCTTGGAGGATTGTCACCGAAACCGTATTAGGAAGACAACAACAAAACATGCGTGTTTTATGTCCTGTCCAGCCACCAAGTCACAATGTACAATATTTCTACATACCTTGCCACAAATGTCCCCACTTCGAGACAAACGGACAGACAGGCATTTATTCGTCCAAATGTCCGCATGGTCCTCATGTCGCTTCATCCATCCGTCTGTCCATCCATCTTGACTATGCGTAATTCAAAATGATTGTCCTCGATCCGTATGGACTGTTGACTGGTGGTACAACACCAACAGGAGAATCAAATACAAGGGAGAACCTGGAGTAGCCTATGCAGATATGATGTCACAGAACTAACGTCCGTCCGATTGGGTTGGTATTGCAGTGCGATTGCATTACCGTACCGATTGGAGTTGTTATTATTGTCCGGTTGTCATCGCCATTCACTGACAGTATGGCTCTGTTTCCTTGGGCCGAAGAAAAAAAAACGCAAAAACCCAAAGCGAGTTTCATAAACCAACGAAAATACCTAGAAACCCAGCCATCGGACCATCCGTCCAACCTATCCATCCATCTTTTGGCCATAGACATTCATACTACACGCAAAATACCTGCACGATTCGGTCTTCTGTCATTCATTGAATGCCAATGTAAGTTTTCAAAATACTTCTCCATAGCTGCAATGTGGTTGGAGTGCGTGCATGTGTGTCTCAATGTTCCTTGGGTTTATTTAACCCAACCAAATACATCCTTTTAATCAAGCACTTCATTGCATTTCCAGGGTGTATGCGTGGAACCATCAATCCGATGACACCACCACCACTCCCCCAACCATGTGGCCCTAGAATAGTCGTCAAACAGTGAATGTTGAATGTTCCATATGCCGTATTCAGTTATTTCCATTTTAAGTTGCTTCATATGAAAATAACAAAACATCCATCAGCCTCACTTAATATTGACGCCAAATATTCAAGAAATGCTGACAATCGATATTCATATGTCAGACCAAATGGGTGTTTCCGCACAATAGATTGTGTTTTAATATCGATCGACTGGATTTGCTTGCAATTTTAAATCTGATATTCAAATAATATGGAGAAATTAGGGGTTTCCTGACTATGTTTGATTATAGACCGCATCCCCCGATTCTATTTTTTCCTGATAGAAACTGTTTTTAATGTGCTTGGGTATAAAAATTATATGTTAGGATCAAATTTTTTAACACAACATTCTTATGTGCAAGCATATAATGTTCATAAACTAACACAACATGTTTGGGACATATATGTTAATATGTTAGAACATATTATGTTTGGGACATCAAATGTTTGTAAATATAATATGCTTAGATGCAAACATATATTAATTTAGAAATAGCTTATAAACATATATGTGTTTAGAAAGAGAGGCCTAGAGAGTATGCTGCAAGTAAAATAATGGAAGTAACTAATTGACGCCTTAAAAATATATCCACACAAAGAAAATTTCGTCAAAATTTTTTCTACCCTAAGGTGAAACATAATATGTTTGAACAATACAAACAATATTTTGTTTGGACCAATCCTGAAAATATATATGCTTAAAGCAAAATGTGTTTAGGGTATATGTTACAGAAACGATTTTTTTTGAGAGTGTACATTGTTGATGGCATTTAAATAGAAACCCACTACACCTAATGGTACTGAGTGACTTAGTACGAGTATACCCTCCCGAGTAGATCCCTTGATTTCCTTCTTTTGCCCATCGAATTATTGGTCGCAATATTGACATCAGCATTCCTTGGAATATTCATCAGTTTTGGTACAGAGTAGATTTTTGGCACTACAATGTAGGCGGGAATGTCTGTGGAATCTGGAAAAAATTAAACCATAACACTATCCATTTCAATGAATCCATTCTTGATTTTTGAAAAGATCAATCAAAAAGTAGTATGGGTGCAGTGTTTCCATCCTCTTCTCAGGCATAGAAAGATTCAGCCTTGTTTCATGAAAGTCGACGAAATATGGATGCATTGCTATACATTGGATACAAAGAGAAATAGTAGAATACATCCGGTAAGGTGAAGATTACCCAATGCCCGGACAGATTACCCCAATAAATCTAATTTTTGAGTTGATGCGGGCAATGACTACTGCTCTTCTATTAAAATGGTCTCGTGCTACTTCTTATTTTTTAATCACTGCGGATGCCTATTTTACAGACCTCAAGGAATGTTTTCAAAGTTTACCAATGTTGGAGCTTCGATAGACATCAATGTTTCCAGCATTTACAATTTCTTCCAAATCGG
Source organism: Haematobia irritans (assembly GCF_050003625.1). Taxonomy (NCBI): domain Eukaryota; kingdom Metazoa; phylum Arthropoda; class Insecta; order Diptera; family Muscidae; genus Haematobia; species Haematobia irritans. The sequence continues at coordinate 223,928,607 of NC_134400.1, read as the reverse complement.
GGATTCCTGAAAGAGAAAGAAATTTTGGTGTTGGGATTCGATGAGAAGCCAATATCTTAGGAACTCTTTCGTTCAAAAATTTTAAAACCAACGTGAAGCTGGGAGCCACCGTGGTGCAACACTCAGCGTCTGAAATATCGGGATGTCACTATAACTAACCTGAAGCTGAATTTGCACCTCAGGCTCAATTCGGGTAATTGGTCCCCATATATCCCGATAATAGATCTTTTTAAATGTTCTGAAGACTTATTTTTGTGTAATAATCCTTAAAGTCAATACTTAACTGTGGTATTCACCGCCCAGCACGCCCACCGACAGAAAGAATACCTATGAATGAGAAAAGTCTTTTTATACCCTCCACCATAGGATGGGGGTATATTAACTTTGTCATTCCGTTTGTAACACATCGAAATATTGCTCTAAGACCCCATAAAGTATATATATTCTGGGTCGTGGTGATATTCTGAGTCGATCTGAGCATGTCCGTCCGTCCGTCCGTCTGTTGAAATCACGCTAACTTCCGAACGAAACAAGCTATCGACTTGAAACTTGGCACAAGTAGTTGTTATTGATGTAGGTCGGATGGTATTGTAAATGGGCCATATCGGTCCATTTTTACGTATAGCCCCCATATAAACGGACCCCCCAATTTGGCATGCGATTGCTCTAAGAGAAGCAAATTTCATCCGATCCGGCTGAAATTTTGTACATGGTGTTAGTATATGGTCTCTAACAACCATGCAAAAATTGGTCCATATCGGTCTATAATTATATATAGCCCCCATATAAACCGATCCCCAGATTTGCCTTGCGGAACCTCAAACAGAAGCAGATTTGATCCGATATGGCTGAAATTTGGTACTTAGTATTAGTATATGGTCTCTAACAACCATGCAAAAATTGGTCCATATCGGTCCATAATTATATATAGCCCCCATATAAACCGATCTCCACATTTGAACTCCGGAGCCTCTTAGAGGAGCAAAATTCATCCGATCCGGTTGAAATTTGGTACGTGGTGTTAGTATATGGTCTCTAACAACCATGCAAAAATTGGTCCATATCGGTCCATAATTATATATAGCCCCCATATAAACCGATTCCAAGATTTGGTTTGCGGATCCTCTAAGAGAAGCAAATTTCATCCGATCCGGCTGAAATTTGGTACATGGTATTAGTATATAGTCTCTAAGAACCATTCAAAAATTGGTCCATATCAGTCCATAATTATATATAGCGCCTATATAAACCGATCCCCAGATTTGAACTCCGGAGCCACTTGGACGAGCAAAATGCATCCGATCCGGTTGAAATTTGCAACGTGGTGTTAATATATGGCCGCTAATAACCATGCCAAAATTGGTCCATATCTGTCTATAGATATATTTAGCCGATCCCCAATCACACAAAAATTGGTCCATATCGGTTCATAATCATGCTTGCCACTCGAGCAAAAATAATCTAGCAAAATTTTATTTCTATAGAAAATTTTGTCAAAATGTTATTTCTATAGAAAATTTTGTTAAAATCGTATTTCTATAGAAAATTTTGTCCAAATTTTACTTCTATAGAAAATGTTGTCAAAATTTTATTTCTATAGAAAATTTTGTCAAACTTAATTATATACGTATTTAATGGGCCATTTTAAGTTTAATATATACCACGTATGGACTACGTGGTATATATTACGGTATTAGGAAGTTTTAAGATACCTTGTCATCGGCAAAAGTTACCGCAACTAAAGTAATTTGATTGTGGATGATAGTCTTCAGGAGAAGTTTCTACGCAATCCATGGTGGAGGGTACATAAGCTTCGGCCTGGCCGAACTTACGGCCGTATTTACTTGTTTCTTTATTAACCTATTCTAGTCCATAAATTTATATATTAATGAGTATAAATATTGGTCATTTTTTACCTAAAAAGAAGTTAAAATTTATTGGGATATTATTGGGGTATTTCGGTTTACATTGCGAAGAAAGCATTCCGATTTGTGGACAAGAGCTATAATAATAATGCCAACATTGATGACAATCCTATTTGGCACAACTTAATTTTGTTGTGGCAGTCTTCAAACCTGCAACATATCAGGCATATCGATTCGTATATCGATATAACTGCCGATCATATTAAAAATCACCAACAATTGCATTGAGACAGCTGTTGAAGGTGAAAAGCTCCTGACTTATTAAATCATAACACTTAGGGTCATTCAATTCTACTATGGAATGACCCATTGATATTACACAAGCATTTTTGCATGGGAAATTCTTATGTACATACAAAAGTCACACAACTACAGCACTGATTCAATCCCTTCAAGCAGCAGAGACAAACGCTCCATTCCATTGACTCAGTGACTGGTAGGATGCGTGAGCCAAATATCCAACAAAAGAAAAAAAACATTCCCAAAGCCAAAGCAATCCTGGAACGCTGGTGGTGCAACATTCGAAATATTCAAAGTTGGAACAAATGCTGACATTCACGAGCCTCATGTCCCACAACGTAGAAAATGCAACCTGCAATGGCATAGCATGGCATACATTGCACAGTAGTCAAGTTTTGTCATGTTTACCATGGGCCCCCACTCCACGTGAAGATGAAGACAGACTGCTTCTCCTTGCTGGTTGTCATCTTTGTTGCGAGCAACTACTTCAACTTGATGTTTGTGTACTCATCAGCAGCAGCAGCAGCACCATCATCATCATCGTCATGATGTCAACAATAATGACGCTTTCACTTGAAGAGTTCGCGACAGGGACTAAAAGAAAAGGGAGTCAGGGAAAGAGACACAAGAGATGTATGAATTCATCCATCCACTGAAGAGAGATAGTCAACTATTTAGCTAGAAGGATAAACAACATCGACGGGCAAAATCTTTTTTAGGCTAGCTGAAGTTGTTTCGGGAAGACGGACGGACGAATGGACAATCTGTCTGCAGCTTGGCTTTTCTGGACCAGAGCCATCATTGCTCGTACTCAAGGCTCAAGCAATTGTGCGACACTTTAAGCGCGTTCTAAATGTGATGTTGCTCGTGTAAACTGCGTTCCACATACACCAGAGACATTGGCTACTAACAACGAAATAGAATTTTCTGAACGCCAGACATGCAATCTGGACATTCATTAATTATTTGATATGGCATTCTGGAAATAGCCACGTACAATTTTGGCGACATACAAGACGACAACTAACAGTCTCAGTTGCAGACAGACAGTCGATAACTCCAAACGATCCCATGATATGAGGAGAATGAGACCTATGGAGACGAGCAATAAAATATCAGACAAAATATATGTCAGATATTGTGGCAGGTGGCAGCTTCCAATCCAGACTTTGTACAGATAAACTTCTGACAATTCACTATTAAGAGTTTGTTAGATGTCTGTGGGAATTTGTTATTGTAGTCCTTATCGTGTTTGAATATTTAGATGCTGAAGTTTGTGAAAATATATGGGAAACTTCAGAAGTTTACAAAAACACGCATATACTGAAGATCACTGTTCACATGTTTTGTGGATAGCGCGTCATTTCCAAGGTGACAAAAGTTATCAACTTTTTTTACATGGCTATACACTTACTATAATCGCTCAATTTCTCCCACACATTGTGAAGTATATTAAAGTTTAGTCAAAATCCAATTCCGGTTGACCACATCGATATTTAGAGCATGCTGGCATAATTCGCGCTACCTTAGCGTCGTTTAACCATTACAAAGGTGCAATGGTTAGCATGTCCACCTTGGTCTTGAGTTCAATCCTAGATCGAACCCCAAAAATTTGGTGTTTGATTAAATTTCATCCGTTCCTATTGAAATCTGGTACGCCATTTTACGACATGGCCTCTAACTACCATACACGAACTGGTCCATAATTGTATATAAAGTCTTGAAAGATCAAATTCCATCCGATTCTCTTGAAATATGGTACCTATGCTCTCTTACTACCATGCAGAAATTGGCCCAAATCGGTCCATAATTATATATAAACCTCATGTAAACCGATCGCCGAATTCGGTTGAAAATTTATGGAGAAACACATCCGATTCGGCGAAAATTGGTTCATATCATAATTATTTATAGACGAAAAATAACTGAATAGACCTATATAGCTATTTATTCTCCTTTTTTATTTAACATAGACTCCATATGGACTAACATACAATTTAGAGGACAATGTTAATGAATAACAAGTATATACAGCAGTAAGTTCGGCCAGGCCGAATCTTAAATACCTACCACCATGAATCACATTAATAGGTTAGGTTAGGTTAGGTGGCAGCCCGATGTATCAGGCTCACTTAGACTATTCAGTCCATTGTGATACCACATTGGTGAACTTCTCTCTTATCACTGAGTGCTGCCCGATTCCATGTTAAGCTCAATGACAAAGCACCTCCTTTTTATAGCCGAGTCCGAACGGCGTTCCACATTGCAATGAAACCACTTAGAGAAGCTTTGAAACCCTCAGAAATATCACCAGCATTACTGAGGTTGGATAATCCACCGCTGAAAAACGTTTTGGTGTTCGGTCGAAGCAGGAATCGAACCCACGACCTAGTGTATGCAAGGCGGGCTTGCTAACCATTGCACCACGGTGGCTCAAATTAATAGTTTACTTTGAAAACTTTTCGTCGTAGCGGGTTACTTGATAATATATAGAATTTTAGAGGGTTTAATGAAAAATCTTCTCCCAAGGAAATCAGTTCAACTAGTACGCTTCACGAAGAAAAAATAAAGATTCTATCTATGATCAGATTCTGGATTTATGAGAACCAATTTTGTTTGAGTTTTAGAGAAATCACAAAAATATCTTGGAACATATATGATGAAATAACGCCTTGATTTCAAATCTTAAATCTGTAGATTTTTTCCGCCATTATTTAAATGAATACGATGAGTAAAATCTGGAAAATTTACTTTCAGTTCCAAGCAATTTTCATGATCAGTGCGCCTGTTATATCCTGCGTGTTTTCTTTTCTGAAGAACGGATTTTTTGACAAGCATAGTTTTCTTTTGACACAAGTTTTAGAGACAATCGTTGAATCGCTTATCAAAAATTCGGATAAGTTTGCTCTAAACGAAAATACTTTATACGAAAGGGGAATTTCGTTTGTCTAAAATTTAATTCCGGAAGAAAATTTTTTTTTTTTGGGTGTACCCTCAAGAAGTGAATTCGTTCTATATCAATCCCTTACCAAATGGACCGGTAAAATAAATGCGATACAGATTTTTGAGGGTCTAAAATATTTCGTTTGTCTAAAATTTCATTCCGGAGGATTTTTTTTTTTGGTCTACCCTCAAGAAGTGAATGCGGTCTATATCAATGTCTTACCAAATGAACCGGTATAATAAATGCGATACAGATTTTTTAGGGTCTAAAATATTTCGTTTGTCTAAAATTTCATTCCGGAGGAAAATATTTTTATTTTTTTTTTGGTGTACCCTCAAGAAGTGAATTCGGTCTATATTTACCAAATGGACCGGTAAAATAAATGCGATACAGATTTTTGAGAGTCTAAAATATTTACATTTTTGTGCAAATCGAATAAAAACGACGATTTCTAGAAGCCCAAGGAGTTAAATCTGAAGATCGGTCTAAAACATGGGTCGACACACACCATATTCGTCTGACCTATTTGTAGTCAGCCCAAGAATAAAAATCGGGAGATCGGTCAATATGGCGGCTATACCAAAACATGGACCGATACGGACCATTTTCGACACACGTCTTTATGGTCCTAAAATACCTCCAGATTTTCAATTTCAGGGAAATCGGTTAGAAAATACAGTTCCTAGACGCTCTAAAAGCAAAATCGGGAGATCGGTCTATATGGGGGCTATACCAAAACATGGACCGATAGGCACCATTTTCGGCACACATTTTTACGGTCCTAAAATTCCTCTAGATTTTCAATTTCAGGCAAATTGGATAAAATCTACGGTTTTTATAAGCCCAAGACCCCAAATCAGGAAGTTGGTTTATATGGAGACTATATCAAAACCGATATAGCCCATCTTCGAATTTGACCTACCTGCAAACAAAAAACGAATCTGTGCAAAAATTCAGGACGATAGTGCCATTATTGAAGGCTGTAGCGTGATTACAACAGACAGGCGGACAGACGGTCATGCTTATATCGTCTTAGAATTTCTCTCTGATCAAGAATATATATACTTTATATAGTCGGAAATCGATATTTCGATGTGTTACACACGGAATGACAAACTTATTATACCCCCATCATCATGGGCGACCCAAGTAATTTGTTTGTGGATGACTGTCTATAGTAGAACTATGAACCCAATTCATCGTACAGGGTACATAAGATTTCGGCCGTATATACTTGTAGAATCCAGCTGCTCCTTATTACTCCAATGGTAGTATAACACAAATTCATGTAATTTATAATAATGTTGGATATGTCAGCCTGTAGCCATTTTTCCAATTCTTTCTTCCCATTCAAGTTTCTCATTTACTTGCATATCCTAAGAAAAAATTAAAACTTTGTTATATTAACGAAATTCCTTTTTAAAAAAATCATAAGCATTTCACAGATTCATTTTAATAAATTTTCTTTATGTGTCGTAATCCCAAACAGTATGTTGTTCCTACTCAAATAACATTTTGTTTCTTTTGGATGAATTGTAATTGCATCGATGGCAAACCAATTTGTTCTAGACAAAATGAAATCTCACAAAGAATCAATGAAAGTATTGAAAATACAAACAAATGTTGATTTAAGAAACAAAAAGAACATCCCCCTCCTACAAAAAGGTCCAATGCAAAGTTTGCGGATGCTAAATAAACAAATCATCAGCCTCATCAAGTGTTTGATACCAGGGCCAAACAAACAGACGCATCTCAAGTGTGGCTCTTACTGATTCGAAAAAGTCCTATGAAACGCCCAATATTAGAGGTAATGCAGCTCGTGTAGCAAGGGTTAACAAAGACAGCTAACTGCTGGTATTGAGTCATCAATACAGCCGGCACAAATAAAAAAAATGCATCAAGCCATTGGCAAGTACCCCAAGCGACATCAACAACATCATCATCAGGGGTCGTCGTCTTTAACAATCAAGCCTTTCTCAAGTGGGGCTCTTTATCGCTATGGAGTACCTTGAAGCTGCACATTTCAAGTGTTTGCTTTGGAACCCCAAGAAAACTGAGTGCCCGCCAACCAGGAGGCCCTTGAAATGGGTACACCTCCAAATGAGGATCATAAAATGACCAAAATATAAAAGCAAGTCTCTGGAAGTAAAATCACAATTTGAATGCATCGATGTAGGCATCTATGGGCCACCATTACTTCACACAAAGAAGGAAGACCCAAAACGATGAAGAAAGCATGCGTCCTACGCCGACAACCAAACACTCTCAATGACTTCCAGATGATTCAGCAAAATAGGACACTTAATGACAACATGATTTCCCCCCTCTCTCTTTACAACCAAATGTAGGTAGGTTGTTCCCTTTGTTTTATTGTAGACCTGAAGAAACCTTAAACAGGATACCAAGTGGGTGGGCGTTCTATGCTACTCTCTTGTGCTTTTTGGTCAAATCATCAAATCAAACAAGGAATGGAGTAGTTTTGGTATCATCATTACACCTTTATGAAGACTAATTTGATTTCCATTTATTGAGTTTAGCCTGATGAAAGTCCATCGATAAGGTGGCGGTGTGGGGGGGCGATGTTGAAAAAATAACAACCCCCAATTTTCATCACCAGAAACAATAATCAACAGTTCCACATTTTAATGATGACCTTTTGATTTCCAGTATTAGAAAAAATTGCCGTATCTACAAGTTGCACATCATACATGTGTTAAGGTTGTTGCTCTTGGACTACTTTGGTATGTAGCCCATTTCAAGGGATCTGGCATTTAGCACATTGCAATCATCAAAAAAGTAAGAGTATTGATTCCTTCCGTCTCCCAAACAGAGAGATACGTGGGAGGGTGTATCGTCTTGTTCGTGGTCCATTTTATTATTAGCTCCACTATCTTTTGCCAATCATCTGAGTAACCCAAAGGAAGAAGGCCAAGCAACAATAACAACAAGAATAACGAAAACTTTCCTTTGTCCCTTCATTAACTCACTGCCACACATATTCATGTGTCCCCTTTGACTGACCCCTCTTCAAAATGTGTCATTTGAAAAGGAATAAGGCGATGATTTGAATCTAGCCATCAAATCGCATCATGTTACTTCGTTTGCTAATACCCTCATGATTTTGATATTGCGACTTTCTTAGGGTCACGATGGAAAAAGTCATACCCTAGGCCACATTCAGGCACTTTTTTTGGAAGAGATGAAGGTGGTCTGCAACTACGCAAAACTGCTGTCGTATTTGACAATCTTCTTTGGGTTATTTTAGATTTGAATACAATATCCAGTCTATTTGTGTTTCTATAAAATAAATGTCTATGGACCAAAATCCTTTTAATATCATCAAAATTGGAAATGTAGAGGTATTGTAGGACCACAAATACTTGTGCCACAAATTGTGAGTATCGGTCCATGTTTTGGTGTGGTCCCCATATAAAACGACCTCCCGATTTGGGGTCTTGGGCTTATAGAAATCGTAGTTTTTATCCAATTTGCCTGAAATTGGAAATCTAAAGGTATTTTAGGACCATAAAGAGGTGTGCCGAAAATGGTGAGTATCGGTCCATATTTTGGTATAGCCCCCATATAGACCGATTTCCCGATTTTACTTCTTGGGCTTCTAGAATCCGAAGCTTTTATCCTATTTGCCTGAAATTTGAAATCTAGAGGTATTTTCCGGTCATAAAGAGATGTGCCGAAAACGGTGAGTATCGGTCCATATTTTAGTATAGCCCCCATAAGAACGATCTCCCGATTTAACTCCTTGGGTTTCTAGAAACCGTAGTTTTTATCTGGTTTGCCTGAAATTGTAAATATTCTGATATTTTAGGGTCACAAAAACGTGTATCGGATTAAGTTTTTATCGGTCCATTTGGTAATGCCTCCATATAAAACCACTTCACTACTTGAGGGTGTAGAGGGCGCACTGATCATCAAAATTGCTTGAAACTCAATGTAAAATTTCCAGATTTTACGTCTGCAGATTAAAGATTTCAAATCAAGACGTTATTTTATAATTTTCTTGCACACTTACAAGAGATGTTAATGATTCCTCTAAAACTGTAACAAAATGGTTCTTATAAATCCAGAATCTGATATAGTCTCCATAGGTGAAATCTTTAAATTTATCTTCGGGAAGTGTCCTCAAGTCCTCCTGAAATTTCAAAGGTTTATGGTGGTGGGTATTTAAGATTCGGCCCGGCCGAACTTAGTGCTGTATATACTTGTTTATTTGACATTTAGTCATTATGACTTATTCATTATCCTATCATAACTGATTTTTTATGGTGTTATGCAAAGCTTACAATTTTGTTCATAATGCTTGGGAAGACAGCGGATTTCCACAACCTCATTTCAATAATTAGGCTATCTTTGAAAAGCTTTCTTCTAATTGCTGAGTACGAACTTAAAAAACTTCAATATGTCCAAAACAAGATATTCAGAAGACACATTTTCACTCCAGAGTCCACCATGGCTCTTTAGACTTTTGAAATCCTTTAAAGCAAATAATACAAATTAGGGACAATGCTTGGCGTGGTTTTTTTACTCTTAGAGAAAATCCTTTATAGCCAAAGATAATTGTGTTCTTCCAATGCCTTACCCAGCAAAACATTTGGAAGTTCTTCTTAAGGCACAACTTTAAAAGCACTTCCAAAAATGTCCTCCCAAAGATGTTCTTTATTTTAACTGCACAGGAAGGAAGTTCATTTGAGACACTTTTTTATAACTCGCTTTTTCATATTTTTTATGGGAAATTTAAAATTGTATTGTTTCAAATGGGTTAAAAACAGATTAAAAATTAATAAAATAGTGCAAATTATTTAAATTTCGCCGAAAAAATGCTAAATCCTTTTTAGAAAAACTGCAAATTTTTTAAAGTATTTGATGTCAAACGTACCAGATAAGCGTTATAATGCATTAAAAATCATAAAAAAATTTAAAAATTATTTATTCGTCAAAATATCACAAAATTTATTTATTCACATCCAAATCACTGGATTCGCATCACACCTTAAGAAGTAATGCAAATTCAGTGTAACGGCTGTTGAAATGGTGGACATCCATCCTATGACAAGCCCATTTTAAAATCATCGCTTCTGCGCCAATTTTGCACCACTTCCGGATCCAAAAAGAACATTTTCACTACACCCTCACAAAAAATCGCTTCTGTAACATATACTCCCAAACATATTTTGCTTCAAGCATATACATTTTTGGGTATTGCCCAAACATTTATATGTTTGATCTCTTCCAATATATAATATGTTTGAAAGCATATTGGTCTAAACAATATATGTTTGGGTAGTCTAAGTTCCAAACATTTTGTATTTTTGCATCCAAATTCAATAATGTTGTCTTCCAAAAAACAATATGTTATTATGTGAACATATAATATGTTTGGAAGCATTTTGCACCCAAAAATATTATATGCTTAAAAAAAATTCTCCCAAACAATATTGTGCTCAAAATTTTATTTATTTATTTATATATTTACAATCATAATGAATTATGAAAATAAACAGGTAATATAGGTGCTAACAACATAGGTTTTCGACCTGAATGCTCAAAATTTTGTTTCTGCCCAATTGTATATTCCCCCACATCTTTCTCACTTCCACGAGATTTTTTAGTTCTTAGCACCTTTTTCTGTAATACAAACATTGTAGAAGAAATTATTCAATTTTATGATTTTTTTTATTTTAATTTTACCATTTGCCGGACGGGGATTCGGACAGCGGACCACACAGTTTGTAAGAATCAAAGAGGTAGCTGATCAATTGCTCAAGGAAAAATAAAATGTTAATTTTGTAATAACAAGCAACAACCACCAACTTAATTCAATATCGCTCCCTGTTAAATAGCGCTCCAAGCTACTAAACACATATATGTTTATAGGCTATTTGTAAATTAATATATGTTTGCATCCAAGCATATTATATTTACAAACATTTTATGTCCCAAACATAATATGTTCTAACATATTAACATATATGTCCCAAACATGTTATGCTAGTTTATGAACATTATATGCTTGCACTCAAAAATATTGTGTTTAAAAATTTGTGTTCCAAACATATAATGTTTATAGCCAAACATATGAAAAACAGTCTTTTTCATCCGTGTACTTTTTGGCGACGCTTTTTTGCTGGGTTGTTATTGTAAACTGCGATTTTCGCTGCAATAAACTCCAAAAGAAATCCAATAGTCACGCAGTGTTCACCTCAAACAAGTTTCAACATCATCATGTAATGTATGTTACTTTCTCACGGGGAACAAAGAAAAATACTTTCCTCCGGAACGAAATTGTAGACAAAAATTTTAAATTAGTTTCTGTAAGAGCAAATAATCCCGGATTTGTGACAATCGGTGCAACAATTGACTCTAATCTTTTTTATTTGCTTTTAAAGAAAATACTTTAACTTCAAAAGAAAACTTCGTTTGTCTAAAAGTTCGTTACTCAGAAAAGAAAACTCTTATTTCAGTGTGGAACATTTTGGTCGCAACCAGATCAAGTATAAAAAGTTATTAATCATCTCTGGATCCAAACTCATTTTTATAAAAATAAAGTCCAAAGACCGTGTAGGACCCTGATCCGCACCAAACAGGCACACATTGAGCGTGGAAAGGCTTTCCAACAAAAATACACAAGTGAAATTTTGCTTTTTGACATAGTCAGCAAGACAGAAATCTGGGTAGGATCAAGATAATTTTTCGTTTCTTATGACTGCAAGATTTTCACAATTTTTAGCAAATTTCAATATTAGCAAAGCGTTGTATCGTTCCGTATTTACGAGAAATGTTAGAACAAATTAATGTGGTTTCTTTCAGGTAACGGGTACCATAAAGATTTTTTTGTTTTTGCCTTTAAGATGACAACTTTTTGGAGGAAAGAATTTTTGTGTACACCGAAAACAATTATCACTAACAGTTTGTTTAATTTTTCAAAATATGTTCCAAAATGATCAGCTTTGGAAATTGTGAAAATCCTTTATTAGCAATTATAAAATTTCAAAATGCTTCGCTGTGCAATGAATACTCAATTTTTAAAAGAGTAACAAAACACTAACAAAATCGAAAAATTGAAAAGTTTATTTTCCAATTATAAAAAAAAATTTGGAAAGTCAATATTCCACAATTTTCGAAATTTGACTTTCTCAATTTTTGAAATTCTACTCTAGCATACTTTACATCATTCTTAACAAAAACCTACGAGAGAAAATTTCCCTTCTAAGATGTTGGTGGGAGATAGATCTGAATGTATTCTTGGATTCTAGTGTCCGACCATTACAGGTTTATGTAGCAGATTGCAAAAATTCGTATCATGAATGTACAAAAAACTCCATGTCAATCGATTTGACGCCTTTTGAAAAGTGGTATCTTGACCAACTGATTTTCTCACGCAAGCTGAATGGAATACCAAACCACCATAGAATGGCTACCGTAACTTAGCCTGCCTAATATCACCTCACATATCCCAAATGGTTCGCATGGCTATATTCAATATTGACTTTGAAGCTGTCATTTGGATTATTTTAACACGATCCCATTTAAAACTGGCAACAGATCATCAATGGCATCACATCAGCATCATGGGTAATAACAGAAAACATGAAACCAAATGGCCGGCCAAGACCATGACCAAGCAGGAGAAAAAAACGAACCAAAAGGACTAAGTGGCATACACAAATTCTCCCAGCTCACACACAGAGACACTACTGGTGGTTGATATTGCTGGCACAGGATCCATGGCAGGAGAATGAACAAAAAAACTAAAGAGCATGCGCCTGAGCGTGATTTAGTCGAATTCACGAACTTAATGAAGTTCTTTACATCACGCAATGATCGTCCGGAAACGTTGGCAGGGGGGGTTCGGCACCATGGTAATCTGTTGGCCTGTTAGGCTCGAACACCATACTCAAGTAAAAGATCTCATTAACACCACGAGGATAATTAAAAGAGACTTTGACAACAAGATCTAGATTGGCTTCTAGCATCCCACCGACAGACGCTTAGTCTTAGCCTTGGGCTTTAGTCAGCATTGGCGGTAAAAGAAGGAAAAACAATAACGCCATCACACCAGCTTTCCACCCATGCCATCCACTGCAGTCAAATGTTTGAGAAGGCTATCAGGAGAACATTTTAAGCACGATTTGCAATTCACTATGGAATTGAGGGAAAACTACTCGAAGTTGGATAGAATCGAATAAAAAGCACACTTCACTTTGCAATACACCACTCTAAAAAATCTTTCCTTCTGTTCCTTCTCCTTGGATGCATACCATCAAAGATTTGTGTAACGAGTGTCAATATGTTGCACACCAGTTTCAAAAGAATCACGTTCGTACGTTCTGAAAAAGCTACGCGGGAAGATAATGTGGTGAAAGCCCAAAAAGTGTGCAAAGATTGTATGGATCCTGCATAAAATCTCGGCCAGGAGAAATTTGACGGCGCACTGGGTGCTGAATTTGTTAGCTCTGAAGAACTCAAGCGCAGACGTGAGTTCAGACGGAGCTGTGCCTGACGCTATTTAAGCCTAATCCGAGGGATTTGCTGCGTAGTTCCGCAAAGGCCATTGAAATATGGATGGACTGGTACACCCAGAGAAGGAATATGATCGCCTCAAACATGTTTTAAGAGAAAAATGTTATTTTTGGGTGGTGACTATATAACATGGTTTTCGCAACCATGTTATTTTCTCGAAAATCATGTATCTGATTTCGGCACGCAGGTTATATTTGACGAGAAAATAACAGTTTAGTGACAAATATATGGTCACCATACAAAAATAACATTTTGCTCTTGAAACATGTTATTTTTGGGTGGTGACCATGTAACATGGTTTTCGCAACCAAAGGTTATATTTGTCGAGAAAATAACATTTTAGTGACAAACATGTTACATGGTCACCATACAAAAATAACATTTTGCTCTTGAAACATGTTTGAGGTGATCATATTCCTTCTCTGCGTGTGCGTTTATACACAGGAGACAAAGCAACAGTTAATACATTGAAGTGGGTAATATACCAAAAATGGGGCGCAGAAAATAACGAAAGGGTAATGACAACTGTTTTCTGTTATTCACACAATGAGAAGGGTAAAACAGAACTGTCCTTTGCCAAATTATTGGGATGATTTTACTCTGAATCGGATATCAGACTGACTTTCTTTTTTCTCCGCCACGTAAAATGGTCGAATTGGAGCTGACGCATCCAAAGTATTCTTTCGGTTTGGCCCAGTAGAAATATTTAATTTTAAAGCTGACTGTAGCTGGAAGCCCTGCACACTGCGAAATTAAAAGGATCAAGGATGAAAAATATCGAAAAATCGTCGTTAAGTCCCACTCTCTGCCTAGATCAATGACAATTTTAGAGCTGGTATAGCAAAGCAAAATGACGAAATTAAGATGACAGCATTTCTATTGTAGAGTATACCAGAATGTGTTCCCTCAAATAGCGCATGCGCCAGCTTCTCAGCATGTATTAGTCGTTCCACAGAGCAATGATATGAACATTGTTTAACAGAGACTTAAGCAGCTACTTAAGCGTTAAATAATTAGAGGATTTTTATGTTTGGTTTTGCAAACATCAAATTGAAGGCCATATTCGAAATGCTTTGGATATTCCATCCAATTAAGCTCGTATGGGATACATCATTCCCCACCTCAAAGCAAGCCCTTATAGTTTGTTCCAAATTAGAGGTAGAAAATAAAGTTTGAAGGATCCTCTTCGTTGTTATTGGGATTGTTTTGATTTTTCTCCTGGAGAGACATCATAACAATGTCAACTTACTTAATGGTCACTTTGGAATTTGAAATCTCAGTCTGTCCCATAGTTTGCGTCCCTCCATGGACTTTCTAGAGATATTCGTGATTTTTTTGTTACCCTACAAGAAAGATAAAGGGCTATCGATCTCCACATTGTTATTTGTTTGATTCTTGCAAGTTTTGTCTTGTATGGATTTTTTTGTTTATCATCGACTACTGTCCGTTCTTCTTTCATTTTATCAATCAAAAAACTTTCCTTTGACTGTTTTCCAAGATTGTTTTTGGGACGTTGATAGCTGTTGTTTCTTTCCATGGAGTTTTGTCCGTTCGCTTCGGTTTTTGGTGACCGTTGTGATGTTGCATTTGATTGATGTATCGTTTTCAAATCCACCATAAACATGTCCGTTTGTCTGCTTGACTACCTTTTTGTGATCTCTGCTTGATGGTGGCATAAACACCAGTAGCAATGCAATACAATTTTCAAACCAACTGACATTGTACAGTGGTTTGAGCTATCCCATTGGATGGACACAAAAATAACCGAAAAAATATTGAAGCCAAATAAGACTACAGACATCGAACCTTATTTTTAAACGAGTTTGTTATAAGGAGACCCTGTCAGGTTACACTGTTAGAAAAAGCTTAGTAATATTAACGAAATTTGTCAATTAAAATTGAGCCAACGAAATAATTTCGTAAATACTATGAAAATGCTCGTTAATATAATGATCTGTCTATTAAATAACGAAACTCGCTGATATAGCCATTCTTCGCCGAGTGGAGTCGCTGCTTGTTACAGAATTGGCCCAAGATTTCGGCATAGTACCACTCTGTGAGGTAGTCGATGTTGGCCACACTTTTAGAATACCAACAACGGAGGCCATAATGGGACAGTTGTTGCTTTTTTACAGAGCACTTTTGGGTAGGTGCAGTCCTTAGTGGATCCATGTTTCATTGACTGTCACGAAGCAACAACGAAACTCCCTCAGATTGTGGTTAAAAAATATGCTAAAATCCATTTGTGTTGCGCTTTGGGAAGGGTCCACTGGGTACGTCCAGAGTGATCTAGGGTTAGCCAGGCCAGAGAAAATATGGTGCGTGTCATGTGGCTCTCGATTACAGAGGTGACACACGTTATCTACACGCAGAGAAGGAATATGATCACCTCAAATATGTTTCAAGAGCATAATGTTATATTTGTATGGTGACCATGTAACATGTTTGTCACTAAAATGTTATTTTCTCGTCAAATATAACCGGCTTGCCGAAATCTGATACATGATTTCCGAGGAAATAACATGGTTACCACCCAAAAATAACATTTTGCTCTTAAAACATGTTTGAGGTTATCATATTCCTTCTCTGGGTGTACGCTACTATCTATCATTGATAAATAAGAATAGAGGTGGGTGCACTTACTGATCTTAGTCGGGCGAAAGCTACACTAGTATGTGCAATAGGCGGTGGTCGGACACTAAGATCAGGACTAAATTTGTATCTTCTCACCGCTTCAATGGCATTATCCTTAGGAATTATGTTCACAACTGCCTCGTGTAGAGGTTGTCTTTTGTCTTGAAGATCAACCTTGACATTAGTGGGAGGCGGTGGTTTATCCACAAGATGGACATTTGGATGATTACTACGATAATAATCCACGGGATAGTGCTTTGACAATATGAAATTATGTCTACGCACGGGGAGGAACTTCGTCTCCACATAAAGATGATTCAGGACAGTACTGCGGAGACACCTTCTCACAGTTCAAAGGGCAGCATCCTGACAGGTCTGCATATCTGAGGTGTCCTTACTGACCTTCTAATTGCCTTACAAGTAGCAATAAGGTTTCTTTGTCCACATCCCAAGTGCGGCCGGCAAGAGACCTGGGGCGGAGCTTATCACATATAGCAATGACATGTTAAGATGATTTTAAAAGCTGTTGCAGTTAACTCGATCTTCGATTAGTTTGTTGCTTTCGACTCTAACGCTCAACTGTATACTTCTGTTATCCATGTAGTAAATAAATGTAGCTAGGTATTTGGTGGCGAATAATCTCAAATTTCCGCAGGGAACTAACTGATCTTAACACCATGGTAGATATTTAACCGATCGCGCGTGTTGTCAATATGGGGCCTGGTGCTATGATTGTACAGATGTCCACATATGATACAAACTTA
This sequence comes from Haematobia irritans, assembly GCF_050003625.1. NCBI lineage: Eukaryota > Metazoa > Arthropoda > Insecta > Diptera > Muscidae > Haematobia > Haematobia irritans. The sequence continues at coordinate 223,911,562 of NC_134400.1, read as the reverse complement.
AGTGGGTAGCATCAGTGCCGAAGATATCTCCCCACTTTGGACCCTGCAATCCTATCTCAATATTGCTCATATGTCTGTTTGGAAAAAAAAACCGGACCTCAAGAAGTCAAATGGGTGGATGTAGGTTAGGTTAGGTTATGTGGCAGCCCGATGTATCAGGCTCACTTAGACTGTTCAGTCCATTGTGATACCACAGTGGTGAAAGTGGTGAACTTCTCTCTAATCACTGAGTGCTGCCCGATTCCATGTTAAGCTCAATGACAAGGGACCTCCTTTTTATAGTCGAGTCCAAACGGCGTTCCACATTCCAGTAAAACCACTTAGAGAAGCTTTGGAACCCTCCGAAATGTCACCAGCATTACTGAGGTGGGATAATCCACCGCTGAAAAACTTTTTGGTGTTCGGTCGTAGCAGGAATCGAACCCACAACGTTGTGTATGCAAGGCGGACATGCTAACCATTGCACCACGGTGGGTGGATGTAATATATCCGAAACGAGCGTTTTCGGTCGACTGAAATTCCAAAAACTGCTGACTTTTCTTTATAAATTCAGCTTTTTTGGACATCCTAGTCAATCGAAAGAATTTATTGCGGATATGGGAAATTGACTGTAAGTTATAGGATCAACATTACATCCATCCAGGGTATGAGAAACTCCCCACTCTATAGAATATGTTTTGACCCATAAGGCTCTTGCAACCACTGTTGATACTCAGTCAAGAAAATTCTGTTGAATTTCGCGCTTTGTTTTCTTTAAGAGATGTTAACTTTTTGACCAAGGCCTATTGCTATGGACTTCCTTTTGTTGTAATTTTTTTTTTAAATTCTGTTCGTTGATTTTTCCACTTTTTTTGCGTGAAGGAGCACAGACAACAAGTCAGACATATGTCTTTGGCTGAAAGAAACTACTTAATTACGTAGCAAAAATGTACTACTAGCAGTGGATGCATCAACAGCTCCTCATGGTGGGCTTTTTTGGGGGACCATGCAATCTTTGGCAGGTTTGTTTATATTGGTGTTCCTGGTTGTTTGCGTTTCGTCCTGTTACGCATTTACGTTGTGTTTCGATGGCTGCTATCTCAGCCAAATGATTGACCACCATCCTTTTGGGGGTCTGTTCGCCAGACAAACAACAGTCTCTTCAGCAAACATTGTCGTCCATAACGAATGACAATGCCTGGGCGTTGTCTGCTTTTGTTTGTTGGCCTGCTGAATGTTTCCAAACAGAGATTTTTTCATTGGCCATAATGGCCATTACCAACATATCCAATGCATTGGAGTTTTCCTTGTTTTTTATGGACTCCACGAACTTGGTGGTTGGCTGGTCTCCTAGCGAAACTTGAAAAAACTACCGTTACCTCAATGAGTTCTTTTTTAAAGACTACGCATATAAAAATGATTTGGAAATCTCTACTCGACTGCTGGCCGTTTTTGGTCTGTTTGGTATGAAGTATTTGGTGGTGGTGTTGTTGCCTTAAAGACTGTGAATATTCGTATATTCCAGAGGTCTGTTGTTAAGGTGACAAAATCAGTATTATATTTCTGCAAGGTTTATAGCTCTGATTACAGCCAATAAAAATAATGGGTAACCAAAATCAATAATTATCAGTTGCCAGTCGCGGGCACCGAAACTGTTCATAACTTAGGATCCAATTGCGAATCCTTTGCCATTCCGTTTGGTCTCAGACCCCATTAATTACCCAGCAAAAAAATTTGGAAGTTCTTCCAAAGGCACAACTTTAAAAGCACTTCCAGAAGGTACAATCCCAATGATGTTCTTTATTTTAACTACCCAGGAAGTTCTTTTAATTCAATTTTTTATAACTTGTTTTTTTTTCATACTTTTAATGGGTAATTTTAAATTTTTGCACTTCAAATATGTTAAAAACAGAGTAAGAATTCATAAAATGGTAAAAATCATTTAAATTTTGTCGATAAAAATGCTAAATCCAATCTGAAAAAATTGTGAATTTTTGAAAATATTTGAGGTCAAACGATTCCAACAAGCGTTAGAATCCATTAAAAATTATAAAAAACAAGTATATACGGCCGTAAGTTCGGCCAGGCCGAAGCTTATGTACCCTCCACCATGGATTGCGTAGAAACTTCTACTTAAGACTGTCATCCACAATCGAAGTACTTGGGTTGCGGTAACTTTTGCCGATGACAAGGTATATTAAAACTTCCTAATACCGTAATGTATACCACGTAGTCCATACGTGGTATATATTGAACTTAAAATGGCCGATTAAAAACGTATATAATTAAGTTTGACAAAATTTTCTATAGAAATAAAATTTTGACAAAATAAAATTTTGACAACATTTTCTATAGAAGTACAATTTGGACAAAATTTTCTATAGAAATACGATTTTAAAAAAATTTTCTATAGAAATAACATTTTGACAAAATATTCTTTAGAAATAAAATTTTTACAAAATTTTCAAAAGATTTAAAATTTTGACAACATTTTCTACAGAAATAAAATTTTGCCAAAATTTTCTATAGAAATAAAATTTGACAAAATTTTCTATAGGAATAAAATTTCGACAAAATTTTCTATAGAAATAAAATTTTGACAAAATTTTCTATAGAAATAAAATTTTGCTAGATTATTTTTGCTCGAGTGGCAAGCATGATTATGAACCGATATGGACCAATTTTTGTGTGATTGGGGATCGGCTATATATAACTATAGACCGATATGGACCAATTTTGGCATGGTTATTAGCGGCCATATATTAACACCACGTTGCAAATTTCAACCGGTTCGGATGAATTTTGCTCGTACAAGTGGCTCCGGAGTTCAAATCTGGGGATCGGTTTATATAGGGGCTATATATATAATTATGGACTGATATGGACCAATTTTTGAATGTTTCTTAGAGACTATATACTAATACCATGTACCAAATTTCAGCCGGATCGGATGAAATTTGCTTCTCTTAGAGGATCCGCAAACCAAATCTGGGAATCGGTTTATATGGGGGCTATATATAATTATGGACCGATATGGACCAATTTTTGCATGGTTGTTAGAGACCATATACTAATACCATGTACCAAATTTCAGCCGTATCGGATGAAATTTGCTTCTCTTTGGGGCTCCGCAAGCCAAATCTGGGGATCGGTTTATATGGGGGCTATATATAATTATGGACCGATGTGGACCAATTTTTGCATGGTTGTTAGAGACCATATACCAACACCATGTACGAAATTTCAGCCGGATCAGTTGAAATTTGCTTCTCTTAGAGCAATCGCACGCCAAATTTGAGGGTCCGTTTATATGGGGGCTATATATAATTATGGACCGATGTGGACCAATTTTTGCATGGTTGTTAGAGACCATATACCAACACCATGTACCAAATTTCAGCCGGATCAGATGAAATTTGCTTCTCTTAGAGCAATCGCAAGCCAAATTTGGGGGTCCGTTTATATGGGGGCTATACGTAAAAGTGGACCGATATGGCCCATTTTCAATACCGTCCGACCTACATCAATAACAACTACTTGTGCCAAGTTTCAAGTCGATAGCTTGTTTCGTTCGGAAGTTAGCGTGATTTCAACAGACGGACGGACGGACATGCTCAGATCGACTCAGAATTTCACCACGACCCAGAATATATGGGGTCTTAGAGCAATATTTCGATGTGTTACAAACGGAATGACAAAGTTAATATACCCCCATCCTATTGTGGAGGGTATAATTATAAAAATTATTTATTTGACAAAATATCACAGAATTTTTTAAATTTAAAAAGAGAAGAGATGCAAATTCAGTGCAACGGCTGTTGAAATGGAGGACTTCCGTCCTATGACAAGCCCACGTTAAATTCATCGCTTCTGCGTCAATTTTGCACCACATTTTCATTACTTTTTTGGCGACGCTTTATTTGCTGGGTATATAGGGCGGCTGTTATATAATGCAATATAGTAAATTGCTATATATTTGTCATGTTATTAATTTTATTGTTCAAAAGATACAAACGTCGGAAACAATCAAATTTAGAAAAAGTTAAAGTTTCTCGGAATTGGCTTCCTTTGGCATGAATAATGATCTTCAAAGCCATCACATGCTGCACAAAAATGACTCTTCGGTAGTTTGGCGCAAAAACTGCACACAGAATACAGTTTGGTTGAAATTCCATTATAGCTGCAAAATCTTCGTTCTTATAACACATTTTCAATTGAGTCCCTAAATATTCGGTATTTGCAATAAGTATACTTTTCCTTAGAAAGAATGAAAGTGCTTTGTACGGTAAGATAGTTCCGAGTCAAAGTATATGGTTGTGTCAACCAACACTATTGGTCTACAATAAATCATTTCCCCAATGATTATCACAACTGGCATGAAGTAGTTATTTAAAACCAATATTCGGTAATGAGCACCGACTATTGATGATGGAAATAGAATTTATAAGAAATTTTCAACATTCGGTTATGAAGCCCGAATATTATTTGGAAATCTATCAAATGTCAAAAGTATTCACCAGTTAAATTGAACATTTTATTTTAATTTTGAAGAACAGGATATATTTGTTAGGAAATAAGGAAATTGAATTGAAAACAAATACAAATGGTAAGACAGTTTGAGCAAACAATTTTTCTTAATATTGTCATTCAATATATCTTTATTTTACTAGTTCCGGGGAATGTGCCCAAAACTCATACGTAATAAATAAGGAATACAACATTGTGCACCACCATAGAAAAGGAACAAAAGTTTTACAATAATTCTACGAGTATGCGTAAATGCTTCCGCATCGAAACCTCGCAAAATTATATACATAGTGCTTAAATTTTAAAGATATGAGACGTTTTCAACATTAAGGTGAGTACTATGTTCGGGTTTCGAGTTGAAAATCACTTTATTTTCGCGATTCTTTTCCTGAATTAATCAAGATTATATATGAAAAAAAAAACATATTCCCGTTAAGTCAGGCCGAAATCTAGAGGAACAAGACACAGGACATCGATTGAGTTAATTTATGTGCTTTATATGGAACTGTAAAGTAACCGCGAAAATTTCATCTCGAAAAGCGAACATAGTACTTACATTTAGTTGGTATTCTTCTTTGAAAATATCTAGATTTTGATGTAAGTCCCTATTTTATTCAATAGCAAAAATTAATACTCAAATATTTTGTACTTAGAATAACATGTACTAATATACATATATTTAAATAAAATTAAATATAATATATAACTGGGAAGGAAATTTTAAATTCGGCAATGAGTATTATTAATGTTGGGCAACACAACCGAATGATGAAGGTAGCCATAACCGATATCGTCGGCAGACCCAACCAACACATATGTCGTATTAGTTGTGTCGACCGAATCAGTCGGGTGGCACAACTGCCAACTGATAGTAGCTGTAACTGCCAAAAGGAGGTTGGCAATAAATTCGGTTGTCACAACCTATCTGTATTCTCTGTGTGACATGGTGTGGATTGTGATCCAGAAAGTTTAATGGCCATTGTGAGGTATAAATGAAGAGAGGATCCTACTATGTATGACATTCTTGGATAACGCTTGCTGAGAGTGAAGATGCTGAGTCCTGTTGGAATGCCCATAGTCTGCGGTCGAAAAGTGTGTCTGCCTAGCGCTTCCATACCGTTTGAAGCACATTTTCCCGATAATATTCGCTATTAATTTTGACAAAACGATCAACGTAATCGAATTAGTAGCGACCATCGTACACCATTACCATCGGCGGCACTTATCTTCTGATGACCGATCGAAGATGTACATTTTTAGCTGACCTCATTGACAAGGAATCAATTTGTTTGTTCACAAACTGCTAAATTTGAAATGGATTCACATCGTAGATATCTAAGTTCGTTAACTAATCACTTTCGGCAAGCCAAACAAATCCTTGGCCCAATCAAGTGTAAATTTTTCGGTACATTGGTGGGCTCTTGCACTTTCTGGAGCTTCAAGGGCTTTATTCTAAGCTCATTTTTTAATATTTGTTGCATCTGTTCCTCCGATACGTTCAGCTCACGAACAAGTTTTCTACTACTGTGTAAATTTAAATCAAATCTGACCTTCACCCAGAGAAGGAATATGATCACCTCAAACATGTTCCAAGAGCAAAATGTTATTTTTGGATGGTGATCATATACTATTTTTATCGCAACCATGTTATTTTCTCGGAAATTATGTATCTGTCTACAGAAAGCATTTTATGTTTGGCGAGAAAACAACATTTTTGTGATAAACATGTTATGTGGTCACCTTCCAAAAATAACATTTTGCTCTTGAAATATGTTTGAGGTGATCATATTCCTTCTCTGCGTGTATTATTACCACTGTTTTCGTCCCCGTTGCAGTCTCACCGTAACGAGCAATGATACACATAGAGAGAAATATAATATTATCAACTCAAACATGCTATTTGTGGACATGGAAATTTTTGAATATGAAAATATTTTTGGTCGAATCATTTAAATACTGGATGACTCCACTTGTGGAATTCCAGCCACGTATAAAGCAATCACAATATCAGGCTTGAATTCTATCACAAATAAATTTATTTCTGAATGAAATAGATCAAACTGCTTTTGCAAGCTTGCACCCAGAGAAGGAATATGATCACCTTAAACATGTTTCAAGAGCCAAATGTTATTTTTGGACTGAGAACGTGGATAGTCGCAACCATGTTATTTTCTCGGAAATTATGTATCTGATTTCGGCAACTATGCATATGTTTGGCGAGAAAAAAACGTTCCATGTTTCCCGTCCAAAAATAACATTTTGCTCTTAAAACATGTTTGATGTGATCATATTCCTTCTCTGCGTGTGTAATGAATTATCACTGGAATAGAATGTGCGATTTAGATATGGTAGTAAATTGAAGTTGGTTGCAATACATAGCAGCCACCCTGTATACACCGATCAAGAATTTAGGCTTTGGGACCCCGACAATGGACCATTGATTTTCTGGTGAAAAAAATTCAATCAGTATGTATTAGCAATTTAATGCAAATGATTATCTCCCGATGTAAACTTTTACTTTTTGTGTGTCCTGCACAAAGTTCTTTTTACTCAAGGATATTACTTTTGAAGGAGGCTAGTCTCTATCATCAATGGAACAAGGCTCCTTTATTCTCATAAAAAAAGTGCCACATCATCGAAAAATATATCTTCAAGAAGACCTAGTCAAATTTTCCCACCATCATTGGTGACCAGTGAACAAAGGCTTATTTGGCTCCAACACACACGCATCAACACATATGTGTCCATGTGAGCCATTTAAGCTTATTTGCTTTTTAGTTCAGAATTGTTTCCTTTATGATTTGACTATTTGTTAAAGGAGCACAAAGTCATCTTCAGATTCCATCTCATCGCAATGGAAGATCTCGTAGCTAGGGTCTTGGCCATTTAAGTTTATTTTTATTAGTTTGGGCTATTTGACTTGGTTTCTTTTTTCTGTCGTTTGGCCGTTACTGTTTTTGTTGTTGTTTGTGTGGCGTTTATTTTATATTTGTTTTCTTTTATCTTAGGATGTTATTTAGAGGCGTTTAAGTAAATACACTCCATACACAAATAAAGAATGTCGACTCTGGAAGATGACCTTTTGAATGATACCATCCAAATTCCCCCTGGTTTGTGAGTGCAATTTTTTTTTTTATAAACCCCTCCCCCCTCCACCACCTATGTATGGGCTAATGGAGCCATGGTCTTTGGTCTGATGGTGTCTACAATTACACATGTTCTTTGACATTGTCTACACATGTTGGGTACAAGTCGGGTTTCTCTTACTTCTATGGTCCCTGGGTTTGCTTTGTTGGCCATTGACAAGCGATAGGAAAAAGATTAACATCTTGTAAATACTCCACCACTCCACCACCAATGACAACAGATTTGGTCCCAGCTATGGCAACAGAAAATAAGCTACCATGGTAGAAAACACATCAAACTATTCACTAAATTGTATTTATTTTATTACCAAGTCAACAAACGAATCCCATCGAGCTAGATAAACAGAAAAAAGCTTAAACCTATAAGCTTCGATGATTCCAAAAGGAGGGTTGTGGTATTAGTTTTTTTTTATTGCTGACCGTTGGTAACAGGTAAATGCGGAAATAAATGGCTTAGAAGGAGATGATCTTCTTTGTAAGATGATTTCATTCATACGACAAGCAATAATGATTTAAGTCTCTTTAATGGAAATTAGCCAATTTTGGAAAAACAACAACATATGTAACATGGCCAACAACAATAACATGTGTTAACCTTTTTTGGTTTGTTTTGGGCTTACGGTCATAGATACTAAGATTGTATAGCCGTAGTCTGTTTTTGAGGAATGCGGCTTGATTTTTTTCTTTTATGGCCAATTGACCCTATCCCATGATATCGAAGAAAACAAAATTCTTGGACTTCAATATCAAAATAACAGAAATCCTTAAACTACACAGTGGGTTTAAGATGCGAATTCGCACTTATAATTAAGTGCTTTGACTTAAAAATGGGTATCAAAACATGAAAGAAAACATTTTTTGAGCCAACTTGACTTTAATAATTCAGAAAAATTCTTTAAAATTAATGAAATTGTCTTTAAATTTGTTGTCTTTTTGCATCTTGACTACAAAGCAAAAAATCGTTCAAATATAGGACATGTTTTTCAACACTTTAGTTTAAAGGCGTTTTTACTTGAAACATAGCATAATTTTTACTGGAAGTCGAGTCTTAATTTGGAAAATAAAGTTGTCGTTAACTCCTTTTTAAAGGACTTTGATAGCATATGAAGAAAAAGCGAAAAATTAAAATTTGCTTCCTAGAAGCAAGTACACAAAACCCAACATTAAAAGAGAATTGTGTCTTAAAAGTACCCTTACTTGTATTATCCGCTTCTTTGGCTCGGAATCAATACCAAAATTTATAAAGTAAAGGGTGATACGGTCAAGATTTGGTCAAGGGAAAACGCGTGTAAATCGGTGAAGTCGTTTATTTAAAAAATCAAATTAAATTTCGCGATGATAAACAAAATGGCTGTCGTATTTTGTTTATCATCGCGATTTGGAGTCACTACCTTCTTGTAAGTCGATAGTCCGGCTCGTTTTTTGGCTCGATGCACGGTTGTAGACGATACACCCAGCTTATTTGCGGCATCTCGGAGAGAGAGGTTAGGGTTTCGCTTGAAACTACCGGCAACTCTCTTTGTCGTCTCAACGGCTTCCGGTTTTCGATTTCCCCCCGATCCAGACTTCCTGGCTGTCGACAAACGTTCCCCAAACACTTTAATTACATTTGTAACGGTTGATTTGGCAACTTTTAGCGATTTTGCCAGCTTTGCGTGCGAGTAGCTCGGATTTTCGTGATGCGCGAGCAAAATTTTGATACGCTGCTCTTCTTGCTCGGACGGCATTTTGACAACTGAAGAGTGAATTCCAAAATCAAAATAGGAGCAACGTTCTGCACACACACACACACCTTCAAAATGAGGGGTGTTCAGGTTTTTTAAATGCAAAATTGATAGAAATACGTCAAGTTTATATTGACCAAATTTTGACCGTATCACCCTTTAAAGACAAAATCTTTGGAACCGTACATGCGTTTTTTCAGTGTAGAATCTGGAAGTAGTTATAAACTGCACCAAGATATTTGTAGCACATCGAAATGTAAAAAAGGAGATTTTATAACATACATACATTCACACAACAGCCCAACAACCCACCACACACAAAAAATTATCACCAAAATTTTTTCAATTAAACACTTAACTGAATTTGGAAACGGATTCAATTAACATGTTAATTGATTCAATTAATTTTTTAATCAAATCCGAATAAAAACCAATTAAAAAAATGATTGATATTTGATACGTTTCCAATTAAAATATTAAATGATTCAATCAATTTGTTAATCAATTCGGAAATAATTTTGAATTACAAACGTGATTGAAAATTTTCCCGTTTCCAATTACACATGTGATTGATCCAATCACCTTTGTGATTGAAATTGAATAATTTTGAGCAATGGAAAGAGCGAAAAGAGAACAAGAGAATGACAAGGATGTTTATTCAACAATGTATGATGGAGAGATCAGTCTGTGGAAGTAACTCGTAACGAACGGTTGGGTTTTTGTTTTTCGCGTAAATTGAAAAACATGATTGGCGACATTCTGTCTGCTGCATTCAAAATGTGTGCATAAATATTTTGAACGCAACAACAAATCATAGCAAAGGGTTGAAATAAATAAAGTGTGCAACAACAAACGGCCACGTGGTAAAGGTTTGAAAAAAATATATGAGAAAATGCATTTGAAATTACCTTTGTTTGTGTTTTGTGGTATTGTAAAAATGGAAAACAATCTACGTTTATTGGTAAGAAATTGTGAAATGTGAATACCGTTTTCCATTGAAGCCTGTTTACATTAAATGGACTAAAATAATATATTTTTTTATTCATTTCTTTTAGTGACCAATTTTATTTCGTGAAATTGACCAATCAATCCAATCAAATCCCTCATTTTATCAATTATAATATATAAGAATATGTTTGCAATAAAAAAGTAGGTACCGTATTGATCTCTTAAAATTATAAATTTTTTTCACTCCTAGTTCTTAAAACAAAGAGCGGTATGGGTTTGTTGGAAGATTCACCTTGAAGTTGCGAAGTGGCGTTGGCATTAAATTGCATTTTTGTTTTACCTGCCTTTTTCAGTTTGAACCCAAATAGAGAGCAGTATATCTGATATATAAACTAATGAGCTGAATTATGTAATGGTAAAAAAGTTCTTTCTTTTGGATTTAAAAAAATGAAAAATATCCGAAAATAATAAAAATATGTATTTTCCATTTATAGTTTTCCTATTTCCAGAATTTGCAAAGTATCATCAATATAATACCAAATATTACATTGCTTTCCCATTATTTTTGTCTTTGAGTGGTTCAAATTTTAATAGACGATTTCAATGTGTGGAAATTTTGGAAAGGAATTGTTACTAAAATTAAATTACCGAGCTCCTTAATACACCTTTTTTTGCTAAAAGACTACCACTGCAAAAGAAGATTATAAATCTGCAACCTGGAACTAAGAACTTGATATTCTATGCAGGTAATGTTTAACAAAATTAACTTTTAATTGAACAAAATTAAATTCGAATTATTTTGTTTACTTTCAGAAAAACTAAGGCTGCTGATTTATTGGAAATCTAGGCGCATCTACATATTAGAAGGAACATGCTAACATGGTTATTATTATAAGGAAGATAGTGATTTATATAATTTATTTTTTCACCCTATAGTTGTTATTGATAGTAATTGTATTTGTAAGTTATGTTAGAACAAAACACAAATGACAAGAACCAAATTTATTTGTCTATTGCATAATTCAAAAAATAATAAAATATTAAATATGTTTTATGAGAAACACACATTTTCTTTTATTTCAAATAAAACTAAATACGATTTTGGGGTCGCAATATATAAATTTGTTGATCGAAATTTATAGCAAATTTCAATTAATTATTTAATTGAATGAATCAAATAGTTGATTGATTGTTGTCGCGAAATTAATTAAAATTTTAATTGATTCAATTAAAACTGTGATTGAATTTTATGTTAAAAATCAATCACGTTTTTAATTGATTCAATCACACAATTAATTGATTCCGTGACAAAAGTCAATTAAATTTTTAATTAAAAATCGTGTTGGTTTTCAATCAAAATGGGTGATTGATACTATCATTTTCGTGATTGAAGACATTTCAATTAAAAAAATGATTGAAATCAAAAATTTTTTTTTTTGTGTGCAGGGAGGAAAATTTTTATTACTTTCAGAAAAATTAAGTTAATTTTAGAAAATTTTAACTAAACTGTATTAGAAACGCAGATGTCTAGCCGATTTCATTAAAATAAGTACATATTTTTCGACAAATTAAAGAAATGTTATTAAACATAAATATTTTTGTTCACTGTTGAAGAGAATTTCGTAGTTTAAGGGAAAAATTTGATTTCAAAATTGCAAAAATGTCTATAGTTTCATATCATGATGGATTAATTATTGGTAAAATTTACAAATTTTAAGAAATTCTGAACTATCTTGTGGGCGATAAGAATTTAGTTAATCATATATGTGTATATGTTTCCCTCTTTTTTAGTTCATTTAACTAACGTACTCAAAAAAGTATTACAGTCAAGGAAATTTTCTCAAACCATAATAATTCAATGAACTAAAATAGAATTAAATTGGCTTTAGTGCCATATAGTGTTCACTTTTTTTCGAGTGTATAAAATTATGAGTTAATTCAGCTATGTCCATCGGAATGAACGGTATTAACTGCACTTTTGATGTAAAAGGTATTGTAAATGGTACACATGTCGGAATTAATGGACATAGATAAATATTGAAATATTTGCCATTTACTCGATTGATGATGAGTAGCAGGCTATGGTATTTTTCGTAAAGATTCTAGTAATGATATAATCTAATACACCTAGACCTCGCTTTGCGTCATTTCGTTTTGCATTGTTTCGAAGTTACGTTGCTGCTGAATTAGTACCAGTTTTCACTTTGCGTCGAAGTTGCGTTGTTATCTGTCTCCAATCTTCGCATGGTTTACCAAAGAAACTCATAATTCACTTTGCGTCGTGTTTTTTTGGAACGTATCTGCGACGCAAAACGAGGTCTAGGTGTATGTGGTTAATTTCAGACACAAATTAAAAATTACAGGATTTTTTCAAATAGTTGAGAAGTTATTCAAAAAAAAAAAAATTGTGACAGACTGATCTAGCGAAGTATTGTCCATCACTAGCCACCAATTTTTCGCATCTTTCTGGCAACATACGGATACTGCGACGAAAAAATGACTTGACTTTTGATCGAATTCGAGGATTGAGTTAATTTTTAGCTTCCTCATAAAAACGAAAATGCTGACGGCCAGGTCATGCGCCATCGATCCGAAAGAAATTCTCATTTAAGTGTTTCCAAATAAATGTCTACGGAATTGCAACACGTCGTACATATCAAAATATTGTGGCCTTTCATGACGCAATGTACGGTTCAAACCCAAACAATTGAAATCTATACACCGAAAGAATTCTCTTCGTTAATTTTACGAAGAATTCTTCATTAACTATTCTTCGTGAATTCTTCATTAAAATAGCGAAATTTTCATTCCTTTTCGTAAATTTTACGAAGAACGTTTTACGAATATACGAAACTTCTACGAAATATTCTATATTAACTTTTCTTCGTAAAAAGTTCATACTTTTAACGAAACTTTCTTCAAATTTCATGAATTTTGTGAAGAAGTTTTACGAAATATTCTGCGTTAAAATTTCTTCATAAAAAGTACGAAACATTTTCTTTGAAATAACGAAGAAGTTTCATTGAAGTTGTAAATTTTCCGGTCGCGACAGAAAATTGTCTTTAATAATGTGCTTGAATATATTCCTTTATTCTATTTTTTTCTTCTATTTTTCTATGCTACTTCTCATTTGGGTGATAGCGCGCTATGAATAAATGTGAAACAATAAAACTAAAAATTATTCAAAAACTTAAGATGTAAAGTAGTGATGTCATTTTTCACACTTGTAACTACAACCAAATACACTTTCGACTATAATTTTTTTTTCTAAAAGTTCGAACATTTTTGAAAAAAAGTACGAAAGTTTTTCATAAAAAGTACGAAAACTTTTCATAAAAACTACGAAAGTTATTCATAAAAAGTACGAAACATTTTCATAAAAAAAAAAACGAAATTGTTTCTAAAAAGTACGAAGATTTTTCAAAAAAGTACGAAGGTTCTTCATACGAATTTTTTTCTTACAAACTACGAAAATTTTGAAAGAACTTTTCTTCGTAAAAAGTACGTACTTTTAATGAAAAGTTTCTTTGGTTGTTAAACAATGACAAATTTCGTACTTTTAACGAAATTTTTCGTTCTTTTTACGAAGAAAATTCTTTCGGTGTACGTAGCTTCTAACAGGTTGTCTGATAAGTCCCCGGTCTGACACATAGATGGCATCGCTAGTATTAAATGCATATTATTTTTATATAGTACCAACCTTCAAATGATTCGTGTCAAAATTTGACGTCTGTAAGTCAATTAGTTTGTGAGATAGAGCGTCTTTTGTGAAGCAACTTTTGTTATTGTGAAAAAAAATTGAAAAAAAGGAATTTCGTGTTTTGATAAAATACTGTTTTCTGAAGGGAAAAGATACGGTGGAAGCAAAAACTTGGCTTGATAATGAGTTTCCGGACTCTGCCCCAGGGAAATCAACAATAATTGATTGGTATGCAAAATTCAAGCGTGGTGAAATGAGCACGGAGGACGGTGAACGCAGTGGACGCCCGAAAGAGGTGGTTACCGACGAAAACATCAAAAAAATCCACAAAATGATTTTGAATGACCGTAAAATGAAGTTGACCGAGATAGCAGAGGCCTTAAAGATATCAAAAGAACGTGTTGGTCATATCATTCATCAATATTTGGATATGCAGAAGCTCTGTGCAAAATGGGTGCCGCGCGAGCTCACATTTGAGCAAAAACAACAACGTGTTGATGATTCTGAGCGGTGTTTGCTGCTGTTAACTCGTAATACGCCCGAGTTTTTCCGCCGATATGTGACAATGGATGAAACATGGCTCCATCACTACACCCAGAGAAGGAATATGATCACCTCAAACATGTTTTAAGAGCCAAATGTTATTTTTGGGTGGTGACCATGTAACATGGTTTTCGCAACCATGTTATTTTCTCGGAAATCATGTATCTGATTTCGGCAAGCAGGTTTTATTTGACGAGAAAATAATATTTTAGTGACAAACATGTTACATGGTCACCATACAAAAATAACATTTTACTCTTGAAATATGTTTGAGGTGATCATATTCCTTCTCTGCGTGTACACTCCTGAGTCCAATCGACAGTCGGCTGACTGAAGAGTGGAAAGACTCAAAAGTCCGCTGGCAAAGTAATGACCTCTGTTTTTTGGGATGCGCATGGAATAATTTTTATCGATTATCTTGAGATGGGAAAAACCATACACAGTGACTATTATATGGCGTTATTGGAGCGTTTGAAGGTCGAAATCGCGGCAAAACGGCCCCATATGAAGAAGAAAAAAGTGTTGTTCCACCAAGACAACGCACCGTGTCACAAGTCATCGAGAACGATGGCAAAAATTCATGAATTGGGCCTCGAATTGCTTCCCTACCCACCGTATTCTCCAGATCTGGCCCCCAGCGACTTTTTCTTGTTCTCAGACCTCAAAAGGATGCTAGCAGGGAAAAAATTTGGCTGCAATGAAGAGGTGATCGCCGAAACTGAGGCCTATTTTGAGGCAAAACCGGAGTAGTACTACCAAAATGGTATCAAAAAATTGGAAGGTCGTTATAATCGTTGTATCGCTCGTGAAGGGAACTATGTTGAATAATAAAACATTTGTTAGACCGGGGACTTATCAGCCAACCTGGATACAGATTTTATACATAAAATATTGTAGTGAATAACCATGGGTTGTCCCATTAATGTTGCCAAGATTGTCCTGAACTTATTGTAGTGCACGCATAAAGTTTCCGGCCACTATCTCGTCGGCAAACGGGGTGGTTCAAAATATCTACGAAGTTCAGTATTTACAACGAAACCCACAATATAAAAATTATTAACGAAAATATGCGTGCGAAAGATATTAAGACGGAGAAAGATAGAGAAGGAAAGATCTAAAACGCCAAGAGAAACGCAGAAAATTTCGCTGTTGAGCAGATGTATAGGTGTCGACATCTGACCTGACCCCTCCCAACCTTGACCATGAGTGATAAGCCACCAGATTTATCATGGTCCCAAATGTTCCCAACCCATTACCCAATTAGGATATCAAAACCCAAAAATTTACAATTTCATCCTGATTTATTCAAAACAATAAATTGAAAACCAACAAGATTCCAAAACCATATTCAAGTACAGCCAAAAGCAAATAAATAAATTTCCATATGAATTATAATTATAAATATATTCCATATAAATTCAAAATTTTAACTAATTATATTTTACAAAGACAAGATAGAAATCGACAATCTATCGTTAAAAGAGCGCTTAGGAAATTTGACTCGAATTCAGAATTTCTGAGACAAATTCAAAGAATATATTCACAAATTCAAATTAACCAAAACGAATTTTACCTAACAAAAAAAAAATATTACAAAGTGCCTTAAACAAATTGTGCATAATAGAAATTATTCAAAAATTCGTTAAACAGAAATTAACCTAACAGAAATTATTTAAAAATTTCCTATACGAATAATTGTAAATTATTCAAACAAAAATTTACCTAATAAAAATTACCCTAGCGATATGCAGATATTAAAAAACACATTTATAATCGAAGATATAAAAAAAAATGCTGCAACAAAATACATCCAGTTCGGATGTCATAAATTCAGTGAATAAAGCATGCAAAAAAAATAATATAATATAAAAAAACGAAATTTCAAATATATCTCTCAAATTTCAAAATTTATCAAATTTCAAATATATTTCACTGAGCCGGGATTAGAACTTGAATTGGAAAAAAACGAACGAAATGCACTTTAGATATCTTCATTCTTGATAACGAACTCGCGAATGTGAGAACGAATAAAATATTTCCGAATAAATTTGGATTCGATTTAACATCCGCGACAGCTTCAAGTACAATAACCGCAATTCTATTTTTATTTTTATTTTCAAGACCAAAACCAAAAGACAACATGTTTTAATTACATTTGTTTAATGCATTTGTGTTGCATTTTGCCAAGTGCATGTTTGTTTTAAAACGAAATAAAATCACCAATTTTGATTTGACCATCGTAAGAGACAGGGATCGAACCCACGACCTTACAACTGCGAGTCTCAGATTAACCCACTAGGCTAAGCCTGACTTGTATTTACACTTAACTGGCAATTTATGTAAACAGACTTTGGATTTTGGTAAATTTACATTAATTTAATTGAAACTAAAAATCGCGAAAGGAAATAAATCAATCTTTATATGTTCATTTTTTTTTTGTTTACAACGTCACCGCGTAATTTTTATTAACAACCAAAACCAAAAGACATTATTATTTTAATACATGGAATAATTAAGAATAAAGAAATAAAACAAAAGGAAAAAAAACAATGGTCAATTCGCCCCAAAGTGGAGTCGAACCGCGGACCCTCGTACTGGGAAGCTGAGCTTCAACCACTAGGCTAAGCCTGGTTGGTGGCTTAGTCTGTCCAACACTCAATTTGAACAGTCTTTGGATTTTGGTTACTTTTAAGCTTTGGCTTATTTAAATTAATTAATCGCGAAATTAACGAAGTAGATTCGACATGTTCCTGTGTTCACAACTTCAACAAATATTTCTTTTTATACAACTATAAATCAAAAGACATATTTTAACAATTTCAATTAATCACAAATAAAAAATATAAAACAAAGAAAAAATGTCAACTACCCCTGAGCGGGGTTGAACAGCCAACCTTACAACTGTGAAGCTGAGCTTCAACCACTAGGCTAAGTTCTTGCTTGTGGGTGGATGGCTAAGTATTCATATGAACATGTACAAGTCTTTTGATTTGGGTTGTATAAAAAAGTACTCACCTACATTCCAACCATCAACACTGTTCCTACATTCACCTTTTTGGTGACTTTTGATGTGGTCAATATGATCTATTTGGGGATTACCCACGGAAACAGTATTTTTGATGGTTGATAATGCAGTGATTTTAATAAGGAAAAGGAAACTGAGTACTCACACTTTCATAGGTCCACCGATGAAGGATCCTTCACTGGATTTCCGCCGAATTGGGTTGCTGAAAATTTATTTTTGTTTTTGGTTGCAAAGGGAACTTAAAAAACGCGATAAACCGAAACTTTTACTTTCAAAACGATTTTAAAATATACTTTGTTATCGACTAGTCACTGGTACAAAAAAAAAATTCTTCGATTTTAAACGCGATATCTGCACATTTACACTAAAAAAACTTTCAAATTATACTTTTAAAAATACATTAACTAATTCATATAGTCCTTAAATAAATGATCACTGTCACTTTTAATATCGTTGATCTTCCCCAACAAATAAACAATTTTGCTTGCATTGACGCCTGTAGGGCATCAATAATTCCTCTCCATTTGGACGAGCAAACAATTCACAAAAAGATCGCCAAATGTTGCGGGTTTCCGATGAGGGTTTCCCGTGCCCAATAAAAGGTGACTGCAAGTCGGATATGATTCTATACAAGATAAGGATTCCTACAAGCCAAAGAGATTACCAAAAATGAGTATTTCGGTATATGTATACCAATAAATATTTTAAAATTTTACCTTTTCGAAATCAAAAATCAGGCTTGGAATGTGAAATTGATCCCAATGACAAGGCAACTGATCAATTCCAAATCAAAGAAATACCAACACGGGAATACTCGATGAGTAGAATCCCAAAAATGTTTAATGCCAATGACCAGATTCCTCCAAAAAAATCCAATAAAATATTGCAGGAAAAATATTTTTCCTAGTATCCGCCAAACAGTAAGAAAAAATCCTGATAAAAAAAAAATAATGTCTCTTGAACAAACAGACAAAAAAAATCCTTATCATGTTCTTCAGTTTTCTACTTACTAAAAATTTATATGAAGTAGAATTTGATGAAAAGAAAATTAATTGTGCCGCTGTGCCGTCCAACTTCCAGGAGAGAAATGATCGAACTAACATTTCAACCCGCATTTATAAAAAGAGGAGCTTTGGAAGGGCTGAGCACATTTTCCAACAGCTTTTCCAATTAATTGGAAAATCTCTGCTACTTCGAAAATGTCTCCCAATACATATGTAAAAGAAAACGTTGGCGGAATAGCGTTTAGCTATCAAAGAAAAAAACAATGCAAAATCATATCCATACACTAGCACAACCCCATTACTAATAGCTACAGCATCCTGCTAGCTTATGATAGGTCAGTGCATAGCGATCATTATCATGGAACCTAAGGTTCCGTGTTCGAATCCCAACAAAATAGTTTTCCCTTTTCATTCAATTTTTCCTCATATCATTCATACGTACCTATTTTATTTTATGTATCTATTCACCCAGCTACAAGCGACCCTACAACTCCCCCCCGCCAAAATCAGGCTTGGGGATCCCAATGGTAACACAAGGCTGATCCCGCTTGTAGCGATAAAAAAAAAAAATCAATGAAAAGTAAAATAAACAAATTTATTGTCGAATATCTTTGGCATGATATACACCAATATAACGACCATTTAGATCTTCCAATTCATAATACAGATTACCAACCTTTTTACGAATTCGAGCCTTCAAGAAAGGTGGAGCTAACTTCGCCTTGTAGCCTTTTGCAAAATTACTTTGCGTGAAATTCCTCCTAAAAACTTCTTGACCTACGACATAATTAACAACCCTTGCCCGTAAATTATATTGTCTTTCATTTTGTTCTTGGCGTTTAGCCATATTCCTAGATGCATTTTTACGAACAATTTCCAATGTATCTTCTCGATCAAAGCGTACTGTGCGATCTTCCAACATACCAAGATTTCTTAATAAGGGGTAAGTATGACCATTCGTGATCATGTGTTGACCAAATGCCATATAATACGGACTAGTACCAATTGAAGTATGAACTGATGACCGCAACGAGCAACCAATGCTACTTAGGTGTTCATCCCAAGTGCTATGATCATGTTTAATATAAGACCTAATGGCTGAAAGTACTGAACGATTGACTCGTTCAGACGCATTAGCTTGGGGTGAATGAACCGCAGTACACACATGATTAACTCCATACGTCTTCAAAAATTTTCCAAACTGAACAGACTTAAATTGAGAGCCATTGTCGGAAACAATGGTTTCTGGTGTACCATAAACATGGAAAAGCTCCTGCTCCATATATTTAACTACAACATCAGTCGTAAATTTCCTCACTGGCTTCAAGAAACAAAATTTGCTGAAATGATCAACGACGATAAAGATACCAATGTTACCCGCTTTTGAACGAGGATAAGGACCAAGAAAGTCTATGTATAACTTTTGGAAAAATCGATGAGTCTCACTAGTCTTACCCATGGGAGGACGCATTGAAAAATTCGGATGCTTCGTAGTTTTACAAGTTTCGCATGAGTTAACATAATCGCGAACGTCATTTACAAGATTCGGCCAAAAATAAAAACGCCGTATTCGTTCCAAAGTTTTATTAATACCTCCATGAGAAGACAGTGGACCATCATGAGCCTTCTCAAGGACTTCCATCACCATTTCTTTGGGTATCCAAAGCTTCCAAGCATAGTCATCTCGCAACTGGTCTCCAGTACAATGTTCTGTCCGTCTGTACAGGTAACCATCGACAATCCTCAAATCCGGAGTTTTGTCAATGGTTTTCCTGACTCTGTCCAACAAGTCGTTATATTGAGGGCTTTTAAAATGATCGGATTCAAGATCAACGAAAACACCAGTCCTGTCAGAATCGGACAATTCGAAAACTTCGGACAAATCCCCGCAGTTAGTACGCGAAAGCGCATCAGGAACTATGTTTTTGGAACCTCTGCGATGTTCGATTTTAAATTGAAACCCTTGAAGTTTCAAAGCCCATCTTGCCAACCTTGAATTTAAATCCGTTTGAGACATGAGCCACTTCAGCGACGCGTGATCGGTCACTACCGTAAACTCGTGTCCTTCCACGTATGCTCGAAACTTTTTAATGCTTAGCACAGCAGCTAAACATTCTTGTTCGGTAACAGTATATTTGCGTTGGGCTTGGTTTAGTTTCTTCGACATAAATGCAATAGGAACTTCATCACCCTCCGCAGTTTTCTGTACCAACACACCTCCTATTCCCGTACTGCTGGCATCACAGTGTATATAAAACGGCTGTGAAAAATCAGGGCTACGCAGCACTGGAGCGGTTGACATTATGGCCTTTAAATCTTCAAAAGCTTTTTGTGCTTCATCATTCCACACAAATTTTCTATTCGCTTTTTGCAAATCAGTTAAAGGACTTGTTATAGACGCATAATTCCTAATGAACTTTCGATACCAACCAGACATACCCAAAAATCGTCTGAGTTGCTTAACAGATCGAGGTGTCGGGAACTCAACAATTGCTGAAACTTTCTCTGGATCTGTCTGAATAACCCCATGTCCTATCAGGTGACCAAGGTAACGAACTTCGGGAACACAAAACTTTGACTTTTCAATATTAATAGTCAGACCTGCCTGTTTAATATGTTGCGAAATAACATGCAATACTTCCAAATGGCGATCGAAGGTATCCGACACTATTAGCAAATCGTCCAGATAAACAAACACTTCCGTTCTCAAATTCGCCGGTACCACCTTGTCCATCAGCCGTGACATCGTCTGCGGCGCATTGCATAAGCCGAAAGGCATAACCTTGAATTGGTACAAGGGGCGGCCGGGAACGGTGAATGCTGTTTTATCTTTCGACGATTTATCAAGTGGGATTTGCCAAAAGGCATCCTTGAGATCTAAACTCGTTATAAATTCAGCACGAGGAAGTCGACTGAGAATGCCATCGATGTTAGGCAAAGGATATGCGTCCTTTACCGTAACTGCATTAACCTTACGGCTATCTAAACAAAGTCGGACTTTCCCCGGCTTTCGCACTAAGACCATAGGTGAAGACCACGCGCTGTCACTTTCCTCAATCACATCCATTGCCAACATCCGATCCACTTCGTCATAAATCAGTTTCTCCATTGCTGGTGAAACCGGAAAATGACGTTGTTTGATCGGGGTAGCATTACCGACATCAATAAAATGTGAAACAATGTTGGTACGACCAAGCCCCTGTTTCGAAAACGAAGGGATGGTATCAATAACAGCTTGTAATCGTTTACGATCAATACCAGACAAAGTTTGTAAAACAGAAATTTCTGAAACTTGTTCCGAAACACGACCAAAAACTAAATCAGAAAGTAAATCAGGAGGAAGTAAATTGAAAAGTTTCCAGAAATCTATACCTAAGTACAAATTCTGGGATAATCCTGGGACAATATAAAGAGTAATTGACTTTGAAATATTTTTATATAAAATTTCAGTTTCAACTTTACCAACGACACAAATACTTTTGCCGCCAGCAGAATATACGACGGAGCTCATTCTCTTGAAATCTCGGTTCGAATCTAAAAATTCTTTAGCCGCTTCCGAGCCAAGACAGCTAACAGTAGCCCCTGTATCTAGCAAGCCATTAAAAGTTTTACCAAACAAAACGACTGAAGCATATGGCCTAATATCATCGTGCTTAATATTGGCAATACTAAGCAGTTCCTTTCGAGTATACTTAACATCACGCCAATATTTACGCATACGCTCCAAAGAGCGAGAGTATTTTTTATCAATAGGTCGATCACCAAATATTTCAGCCCTTTTAGACTGATAATCAGCTAAGCGTGTATGAAAAGGTTTGAAGTAAGTTGGAGGATTTTTACTAACATAAGTACACTTAGAAAAATTTTCATTTGAAGTAATATTATGTTTACTAAAAACTTGAGGATTAGAATTGGAAGATGATTTAAGAATTCTAACAGAAGGTAAAACATTAGAAGATTTTATTCCATTCTCTGATTGAATAGTTGGTTCTGAATTAGTGGAAGAATCTAATCGGTGTTCGTGCTCGAAGTCTTCATCGGTTTGTGTGCACTTTTCAGCGCACTCGCTTGACCGTTTTTTGGATTGCACGTAAAACAAGTTGGTTTATATACATTAGGTGCACCACACCCGAAACAAAAAATACTGCGATCTTCTAAGCAGTCTTGATATCGATGACCGCTTTTACGACAATTCCAGCAAGTCAAAGAAATCGCCGCCACTTCCTCATCGACGTGTAACGAATCTTCTGAACTAGCTAAAATATCATGAATGCTTTTACGAAACGGAGTCGGCTTAGATGGAAAATGTCGCTTACTAACATCCTGAAGGAAAAATTCTCTACGCCGACAAATGTCGCGCAAACGCGCTATAGAATAAATCTGTACATTTAAAATTTCGTGTTGAATTTCAGGAAGTAAATTACGCCTCAATATTTCGATGAGAACATTCTCACCTAAAGGTTCAGATAATCTATCACTAATATCCACTATCGCCTCATAAAAAGAATCGAAACTTTCATTTGGTTTCTGTTTTCGGTCGCGAATCAACTCACGCCAATCCACGTCCGTCCGAGAATCCCGATATTGAGTCCTCAAAGCAGTACATAATTCCGACCAGCGTATGACCGAAACCGATTTATGGTATCGCCAATACCATTCACTCGCCTTAGATTCGAATAAAGCCGATATATGCTGACACAATAATTCAAAATTCCCACCTAAAGTTTCCTTAGTCAATGCCTCAACCCTATATAGAAAGTTCTCAATAGACATGCCCTTCGGATCTCCAGAAAATTTAAGCCTCCAATTGTGGATAATATGTCCAACTTTATCAGGTCGAATAGAAGAGACTGCGCTCTGACCCATCGAAGAATTGGAGCCTATTTGGTCCCGATTAGGCGACGCCGAAGACCTATTAGTCCCGTCAGGTATTCCTAACAACTGCTCTAAAGTCTGAACTGGCATAACACCACTAGGAGATGTAGCAATATTACGAGAAGGTGGATTATTCGAAGGAGGAACAACAGCTGTCGCAGGAGGTTGACTCAACCTACTAATACTAGCCTGAACACTCGTCTCTATCATCCTGGCTAACTGCTCGCTAAGCCTATTCATAATCTCGTCCTGTTGAGATTTAATTGCTTCAGAGACAATGTCCCGAATATAATTCGGATCAATAGGATTTGGTGACAATCTTTCTTGCACCGAAATAGAATTGTTTTGGTTTCGATTTTGTATAGGTGAATGCGGAGCCTCTGCAGATTGTAAACCTGTTCGACTAGAATCGAAATCTAAAGCTCGTTGAGATTGAGAACGAGTAGTCATTGGAGATGGCTGCACCTGAGCAGAAATCGTCTTAGCAATACTCAAAATTTCACCACAACAAGGACAAATTTTCTCCTTTTTTATATGTTTCGACAAACAAGATTTATGAAATGTATGAGTACAAAGAGCAGTAATCGCATAAGCATTGCGTGTAATTATATGCTTGCAGATACCACATTCTGCCACTGCAGAACCACTGGCTAAGTCTTCTGTGTCCTGATTCAAAGACATTGCAACAAAACTCCAACTCGAAACAAAACCGGAAAAAAATTAAAATTTGACAAATTAAAATGATTTAAATCTGGGGGGTGAAATAAATTCCAATGAATAAAGCAAAAAAAAAATAATTAATCAATATCATAAGTTTGATATCCATAAGTGGTTATGGGTTGGAAAACAAAACAAAAAAACACATCAAAATTTTCCAGCGAATCAAAAGGTAATAGAATAAAAAGATGATACAGAAATATAGACGGTACTCAATTGGATAAATTACCCAAAGAGCAATTTCCAGTCTACCTTTAGGATAATTAGAATTTCGGTTAGAAGTTCGTGAAAACGGTATGTAACTAGCATAAAAATCCAGTAACAAAATATCCTGAAAACACACCAATCTAACCTGATATTTAAGTATAGGGTATTATAGACATTATCAGCTAGGAAAACGGTTCGAAATTAGCCAATAAAACCAAAACCAACATTCCTGAAATCCTAAATGAAAAGGTCGATAACACAGCAAAAGAGGTATATGAATTCGCAAGTCCGGTTTGGGCCACAACACTAATGGTTCGTTGGCCAAAATTCCAGGAATTACTATTCAATACACACAAAAACAGAAATTGAAAAAGAAATATAGAAAAATTATTGAGAGCCACACAACCAAATTTGAACGATGTTCAAAGATGACAAAAATTGTAAAAGATATTCCTGTGTGGGCCACACTCGTTGGGCGCCATTCCTAATAATAAATTATACTGTAGTGAATAACCATGGGTTGTCCCATTAATGTTGCCAAGATTGTCCTGAACTTATTGTAGTGCACGCATAAAGTTTCCGGCCACTATCTCGTCGGCAAACGGGGTGGTTCAAAATATCTACGAAGTTCAGTATTTACAACGAAACCCACAATATAAAAATTATTAACGAAAATATGCGTGCGAAAGATATTAAGACGGAGAAAGATAGAGAAGGAAAGATCTAAAACGCCAAGAGAAACGCAGAAAATTTCGCTGTTGAGCAGATGTATAGGTGTCGACATCTGACCTGACCCCTCCCAACCTTGACCATGAGTGATAAGCCACCAGATTTATCATGGTCCCAAATGTTCCCAACCCATTACCCAATTAGGATATCAAAACCCAAAAATTTACAATTTCATCCTGATTTATTCAAAACAATAAATTGAAAACCAACAAGATTCCAAAACCATATTCAAGTACAGCCAAAAGCAAATAAATAAATTTCCATATGAATTATAATTATAAATATATTCCATATAAATTCAAAATTTTAACTAATTATATTTTACAAAGACAAGATAGAAATCGACAATCTATCGTTAAAAGAGCGCTTAGGAAATTTGACTCGAATTCAGAATTTCTGAGACAAATTCAAAGAATATATTCACAAATTCAAATTAACCAAAACGAATTTTACCTAACAAAAAAAAAATATTACAAAGTGCCTTAAACAAATTGTGCATAATAGAAATTATTCAAAAATTCGTTAAACAGAAATTAACCTAACAGAAATTATTTAAAAATTTCCTATACGAATAATTGTAAATTATTCAAACAAAAATTTACCTAATAAAAATTACCCTAGCGATATGCAGATATTAAAAAACACATTTATAATCGAAGATATAAAAAAAAATGCTGCAACAAAATACATCCAGTTCGGATGTCATAAATTCAGTGAATAAAGCATGCAAAAAAAATAATATAATATAAAAAAACGAAATTTCAAATATATCTCTCAAATTTCAAAATTTATCAAATTTCAAATATATTTCACTGAGCCGGGATTAGAACTTGAATTGGAAAAAAACGAACGAAATGCACTTTAGATATCTTCATTCTTGATAACGAACTCGCGAATGTGAGAACGAATAAAATATTTCCGAATAAATTTGGATTCGATTTAACATCCGCGACAGCTTCAAGTACAATAACCGCAATTCTATTTTTATTTTTATTTTCAAGACCAAAACCAAAAGACAACATGTTTTAATTACATTTGTTTAATGCATTTGTGTTGCATTTTGCCAAGTGCATGTTTGTTTTAAAACGAAATAAAATCACCAATTTTGATTTGACCATCGTAAGAGACAGGGATCGAACCCACGACCTTACAACTGCGAGTCTCAGATTAACCCACTAGGCTAAGCCTGACTTGTATTTACACTTAACTGGCAATTTATGTAAACAGACTTTGGATTTTGGTAAATTTACATTAATTTAATTGAAACTAAAAATCGCGAAAGGAAATAAATCAATCTTTATATGTTCATTTTTTTTTTGTTTACAACGTCACCGCGTAATTTTTATTAACAACCAAAACCAAAAGACATTATTATTTTAATACATGGAATAATTAAGAATAAAGAAATAAAACAAAA
The DNA here is from genome assembly GCF_050003625.1 of Haematobia irritans. NCBI lineage: Eukaryota > Metazoa > Arthropoda > Insecta > Diptera > Muscidae > Haematobia > Haematobia irritans. The sequence goes on along the minus strand of NC_134400.1, from coordinate 223,885,021 downwards.
GGAAAAAAAACAATGGTCAATTCGCCCCAAAGTGGAGTCGAACCGCGGACCCTCGTACTGGGAAGCTGAGCTTCAACCACTAGGCTAAGCCTGGTTGGTGGCTTAGTCTGTCCAACACTCAATTTGAACAGTCTTTGGATTTTGGTTACTTTTAAGCTTTGGTTTATTTAAATTAATTAATCGCGAAATTAACGAAGTAGATTCGACATGTTCCTGTGTTCACAACTTCAACAAATATTTCTTTTTATACAACTATAAATCAAAAGACATATTTTAACAATTTCAATTAATCACAAATAAAAAATATAAAACAAAGAAAAAATGTCAACTACCCCTGAGCGGGGTTGAACAGCCAACCTTACAACTGTGAAGCTGAGCTTCAACCACTAGGCTAAGTTCTTGCTTGTGGGTGGATGGCTAAGTATTCATATGAACATGTACAAGTCTTTTGATTTGGGTTGTATAAAAAAAGTACTCACCTACATTCCAACCATCAACACTGTTCCTACATTCACCTTTTTGGTGACTTTTGATGTGGTCAATATGATCTATTTGGGGATTACCCACGGAAACAGTATTTTTGATGGTTGATAATGCAGTGATTTTAATAAGGAAAAGGAAACTGAGTACTCACACTTTCATAGGTCCACCGATGAAGGATCCTTCACTGGATTTCCGCCGAATTGGGTTGCTGAAAATTTATTTTTGTTTTTGGTTGCAAAGGGAACTTAAAAAACGCGATAAACCGAAACGTTTACTTTCAAAACGATTTTAAAATATACTTTGTTATCGACTAGTCACTGGTACAAAAAAAAAAAATTCTTCGATTTTAAACGCGATATCTGCACATTTACACTAAAAAAACTTTCAAATTATACTTTTAAAAATACATTAACTAATTCATATAGTCCTTAAATAAATGATCACTGTCACTTTTAATATCGTTGATCTTCCCCAACAAATAAACAATTTTGCTTGCATTGACGCCTGAAGGGCATCAATAATTCCTCTCCATTTGGACGAGCAAACAATTCACAAAAAGATCGCCAAATGTTGCGGGTTTCCGATGAGGGTTTCCCGTGCCCAATAAAAGGTGACTGCAAGTCGGATATGATTCTATACAAGATAAGGATTCCTACAAGCCAAAGAGATTACCAAAAATGAGTATTTCGGTATATGTATACCAATAAATATTTTAAAATTTTACCTTTTCGAAATCAAAAATCAGGCTTGGAATGTGAAATTGATCCCAATGACAAGGCAACTGATCAATTCCAAATCAAAGAAATACCAACACGGGAATACTCGATGAGTAGAATCCCAAAAATGTTTAATGCCAATGACCAGATTCCTCCAAAAAAATCCAATAAAATATTGCAGGAAAAATATTTTTCCTAGTATCCGCCAAACAGTAAGAAAAAATCCTGATAAAAAAAAAATAATGTCTCTTGAACAAACAGACAAAAAAAATCCTTATCATGTTCTTCAGTTTTCTACTTACTAAAAATTTATATGAAGTAGAATTTGATGAAAAGAAAATTAATTGTGCCGCTGTGCCGTCCAACTTCCAGGAGAGAAATGATCGAACTAACATTTCAACCCGCATTTATAAAAAGAGGAGCTTTGGAAGGGCTGAGCACATTTTCCAACAGCTTTTCCAATTAATTGGAAAATCTCTGCTACTTCGAAAATGTCTCCCAATACATATGTAAAAGAAAACGTTGGCGGAATAGCGTTTAGCTATCAAAGAAAAAAACAATGCAAAATCATATCCATACACTAGCACAACCCCATTACTAATAGCTACAGCATCCTGCTAGCTTATGATAGGTCAGTGCATAGCGATCATTATCATGGAACCTAAGGTTCCGTGTTCGAATCCCAACAAAATAGTTTTCCCTTTTCATTCAATTTTTCCTCATATCATTCATACGTACCTATTTTATTTTATGTATCTATTCACCCAGCTACAAGCGACCCTACAATATTCATTAATTTTCATGCGATATATTCATAAAGTTGTTCGTGTATCAACAAATGCCAGTTTAAAAATCCAAATTATAACAGATTCAAAGTAGAAAGGGATTTCTTAATACCTAAAATGCATTAAACTAAAGATCCAACTCCTTAAAATAAAAGAAGTCATAGCCTATATTTGAAGCGATTTTATTTTAAATAAAAAGATTCGCTATATCACTTGATTTAAAGGTTAGTTCTTAACATTAAAATGTTTTTCTATACATTAAAGAAAATGTGCCTTAATTCAAAAACTTTAACAGAGAGACACAATTTTCTAAATTTAATTTAAAAAATTTAAAACAATTGAATTATAAACGTTCTTTCAATTAAAATATCATCATTTTAAAGAGATTTGTCCTTAATTGTGTGTACTAAAATTTAGGTTTTATATTTTCAGTGTATGGAGAGCCAAATGACAGATACTTACAATGAAGGCTACGGAATGTACACGGATGAAAAAGACTGTTTTTCATATGTTTGGCTATAAACATTATATGTTTGGAACACAAATTTTTAAACACAATATTTTTGAGTGCAAGCATATAATGTTCATAAACTAGCATAACATGTTTGGGACATATATGTTAATATGTTAGAATATATTATGTTTGGGACATAAAATGTTTGTAAATATAATATGCTTGGATGCAAACATATATTAATTTAGAAATAGCCTATAAACATATATGTGTTTAGTAGCTTGGAGCGCTATTTAACAGGAAGCGATATTGAATTAAGTTGGTGGTTGTTGCTTGTTATTACAAAATTAACATTTTATTTTTCATTGGGCAATTGATCAGCTACTTCTTTGATCCTTACAAACTGTGTGGTCCGCTGTTCGAATCCCCGTCCGGCAAAAGGTAAAATTAAAATAAAAAAAATCATACAATTGAATAATTTCTTCTACAATGTTTGTATTACAGAAAAAGGTGCTAAGAACTAAAAAATCTCGTGGAAGTGAGAAAGATGTGGGGGAATATACAATTGGGCAGAAACAAAATTTTGAGCATTCAGGTCGAAAACCTATGTTGTTGGCACCTATATTACCTGTTTATTTTCATAATTCATTATGATTGTAAATATATAAATAAATAAATAAAATTTTGAGCACAATATTGTTTGGGAGAATTTTTTTTAAGCATATAATATTTTTGGGTGCAAAATGCTTCCAAACATATTATATGGTCACATAATAACATATTGTTTTTTGGAAGACAACATTATTGAATTTGGATGCAAAAATACAAAATGTTTGGAACTTAGAATACCCAAACATATATTGTTTAGACCAATACTCTTTCAAACATATTATATATTGGTAGAGATCAAACATATAAATGTTTCGGCAATAGCCAAAAATGTATATGCTTGAAGCAAAATATGTTTGGGAGTATATGTTACAGAAGCGATTTTTTGTGAGCGTGTAGTTATGAGATAAAAATTGGTCCAGTATTGTCTGATGCGTATATCCCGCACTGGGCCATCAATCCTGCATTATTACTTTGCGCACCCAAAATATGTTTAGTTCCGTGACAGGAAACCTACTTTTTACATCCGATTACGAAACAAGGTAAGAGAGAACACCTTATCTTTCGAATGCAAGGCGGGCCCCACAGTTGCTCCCAGAGGCCAATGCATACCATATTTCACATTATAAGCATTAGAAAGGCCTTCCCAAAGTCTGGTATCCTATCCAACCAGCGTTGCCAGAATTGTTTCACCAAAAACCGCTAGATTTGTACAAAAAAATAGCCAAAAAAAGCTAAAAAATGTTAAAAAATAGCTAGAAAAAAAGCTAAATTTTTTTGTATCAAAAGTCACATTTTTGATTGAAATTTAACAAACTTAAAGGCTTTATTTCACTTAAAATACATATTATTTTAATTGTATTCATTTTATTTCCATTTCTGTGAGGCTGTAAGAAAATCTATGTCATATATTTAAAACCCATTCTAACTGTCTTGCAAGTTTATATTGAATAACTTTTATTCGAAAATTTCCCATACAAACCTATTGTCCAATTTTCGTAAATGTAAATCCATTCCATTAATAAATAGCAGATTTGTTTTGATCCTATCACTACGAATTTTTTATGGCATTTTTTTGATGTTAAAAAAAATAATACCACATTCAAAACTTTATTTCCTTAATTATTTCTATGTTAGGTTCCAAAGATTTTGTACACTAATGATTTTGGTATTGTTTCAGAGTCAAATTTGAATTTATTCGTTTTTCAGCTTTTTCTTCATGAGCTATCACAGTGCTTTAAAAACGTGCTAACGACAACTTAAATTTCCAAATTCAGTCTCGACTTTAAGTAGAAATTATTCTGTGTATACGTTTTTAAAATAAAATGTTGAAAAACCTCTTCTATTTTTGAACGCTATTTTGGTTTGTGGTCAAGATACAAAAACTCCACAAATTTAAAGACTATTTAATTAATTTTAAGAATTTCTTAGAATTGACCCTAGCCTTCTTTCATGAAAAGATACCCATTTTTAAGTTGAATCACTTAACTAGAAGGACAAAAGGACTTTATCGGCTTTTGGACAAGGAGAACTGTTTATATAAGAGAAATTCACAAATGCTATTATAACCAAAATTCGCGTTCGTATTTTAAAGACATGAAATCTTTGGCCTCATGACAATATTTTTTCAGTGTACAAAGCAATTCACATCTACTATTTTAATTTAGTAATATAATAATAACTTTAGAATACGTATTAAAATAACATAAAAAGGATAACGAGTCAAATGCTATTATTCCTAATAATTTACTGACAGTTTATATAAGGAATTTGTATGGTAATAGTCGATTTAAAGTTTACGATAACTTTTATGAATACGAGGAAAAAACTTTACAACAAGGTGTATTTGCTGCAAAAATGCTCGCATAATGGCTGGCAGCAAGACTTAGATAAAAACGAAGTTTTATCCATATTTCAATAGGAACATGTAGAAAATAAAAAAAGCCAAAAATAGCTAAAAGGGTAATGAAAAAAAGCCAGAAAAAAAGCTAAAAGCTAAATGCATTTTTTTCCCGCTAAACGTCTTCAAAAAAGCCAAATCTAGCGGGAAAAAAGCTAAATTGGCAACGCTGTATCCAACACTCATTTTTTTGTTGCTGGACAGAAAATATTTCGACGGCTTCTTTCGATATTAGTTTGGGGAGTTTCAAATTGGCCCCACTTTGGATTTCGATGAGCCATGTCCAAGTACCCCTAAAATAGCTACCACTGATGATGAGAGATAATGTATCTCGATCTGGAATTGTCTGAATGAAATATAGTGCATGAGAGCCAGTCGGCTAGATGGGTATCGCGTTTCCTCAATCGAGACAATAAGCGCAACTATGACGCTGCTTGCGCTCCAACCGGCGAAGCTTTTGTATCGTCTCTTGACAATTGACGATACGTGGATCCACACCAGCGTTGCCAGAATTGTTTCACCAAAAACCGCTAGATTTGCCCAAAAAAATAGTTAAAAAAAGCTAAAAAATGCTAAAAAAAATAGCTAAAAAAAGGCTAAATTTTTTTGTATCAAAAATCACATTTTTTATTGAAATTTAACAAACTTAAAGGCTTTATTTCACTTACAATGCATATTATTTTCATTTGCATTGCATATTAGCTCTGTTTGCGTATTCGATACATTTTGATTACTATCACAAATTTTTTACTGGAAGTCCTTCGTTTTGTGGGAGCTACCTTCCCAACACCTCTGTTTTATTTACTTGTTATTTTAAAATATTAAATGATCTAAGCATGCTTTGGATTTGGTAAAAAAATGATTTGTCATTTTTTTAAATAAAATTTTAGTTTGGTTTTGAAATTGTGAAAAATTCGAAATACATTACTTTTATTTAAATTGTAGAAAATACCTATAGTTTACATTTCCCAGTAAAAACATTTTCCTTTTCTTCATGAGCTATCAAAGTGCTTTAAAAACGTGCTAACGCCAACTTAAATTTCCAAATTCAGACTCGACTTTAAGTAGAAATTATTGTATATATACGTTTTTAAAATAAAGTGTTGAAAAACATTTTCTATTTTTGAACGCTATTTTGGTTTGAGGTTAAGATGCAAAAACTCCTCACATTTAAAGACTATTTCATTAATTCTTCCTTCTTTCATAAAAACATACCCATTTTTAAGTTGAATCACTTAATTATAAGGACAAAACGACTTTATCGTCTTTTTGGACAAGGAAAACAGTTTATATAAAAGAAATTCACAAATGCTATTATAACCAAAATTCGCGTTCGTATTTTAAGGAGACGACAATATTTTTTCAGTGCACAAAGCTATTCACATCTACTATTTTAATTTAGTAATATCGTAATTACTTCAGAATATTATAATAACATAAAAAGGATAAACGAGTCAAATGATAATATTCCCAATAATTTACTGACAGTTTATCTAACAAATTTGTATGGTAATAGTAGATTTAAAGTTTACGATAACTTTTATGTATATAATGAAAGAACTTTACAACAAGGTGTATTTGCTACAAAAATGCCCGCATAATGGCTGGACTCATTATTAATGTTTCAACTGAGCTTTGAAATATGTGGAAACCCTTATACATGCAGCAAGGCTTAGATAAAAACGCCGATTTATCCATATTTCAATAGAAACATGTCGAAAATAAAAAAGCCAAAAATAGCTAAAAGGGTCATGAAAAAAGCCAGAAAAAAAGCTAAAAGCTAAATGCATTTTTTTCCCGCTAAACGTCTTCAAAAAAAGCCAAATCTAGCGGGAAAAAAGCCAAATTGGCAACGCTGATCCACACCGATGCCCGAGGCATCGAATATAATGATTGTATTGCCTGTTACAATTCCGTTTTTCAATGAGGCCCACTGTCTATGTCATTCCAGTGGGATGATGATGGAATGAATACGCCCATATTGAATCTTTGGAGTTGAATGCATGGTAAAAATCTTGGGTATTTTGTAAATTTAAAGAATTCCTATGTCTTTTAAAAGAAACGCTGTTCTTGTGCGAGAACTATGTTCCATTTAAGTATGTGCGTTTAGTGGTCTCTCGTCACAACGCATTAAACTTGAAAAAGGACAGGATGAGCACGGCAAAAATGTTTTTATCCTCGGTGGCATCTTGTCAACTGTTTTTACAAGGGTACAAGCATCCCCATACACATGCACACCCATGCATACATAACTTTGCATGTAGGTACGTGTGAGTGCGTGTGTATGTGTGCTGATGTTCAGGGCAACTTGTATGCGTTGGCATTTTCATTCTTGGCAAATGTGGGTGAAGAAAAATACGTGAATCCTTTACGTGTGGGTGTGAGAGAGAATATCCGCCATATGGTAAAATCTGCTTGTACCAAAGCATCAGTGACATCGGCAGACAGGGGAGTATCGATCCTTCCTTCAAAGATGTTATGCTTCCTCTTTGCATAAGACAAAAGGATGCTGTTGCTGGGTGAATTGTTATCCTTTCTGGTAGTTTGTGTCACATATCGATTTCTGTGTTTTAACTTTCGCTGGAAAAGAATCCGCGCATCCTTGCCACGGAATAGCCCTAGTCACATGCACACGCACACACACACTCACACACCCATGCATATTCCATAGATATTCCTGCCTCAAGGAGGAGAACAACATAACTTAAGTTAGGTTCTTTCTGGCCAAGAATGCATATAGAGATTCCCATATGTAGGTGCTTGTGTGAGTATGTGCCTTATAGTACATGGGGATTCAAATTTTTGTATCTGTGGATGTGTGTGTGTGTGAGAGCCAAAAACTACTTAATATGCAGGACGTGTAACGTCAAGTATTGATTGACAAAACTTGGGCTACTTGTGTTCTTTCGTTCGTTTCATTGTACCCGCCATGCTCTTGTGAATTTTACTACTCTTTTTGCCGGAAGCCAGAAATGTCCGTCTATTTTAACTACAAAAAAAAAGAAGACGACGAACCCACAATAACATTTCACTGGAATTTGCTTCATTGTTAAATATGTGTAGAAGGACGAAATGAAGATGATCTTTTAAAGTATTTGTGTGTTAAAATCAACTAAAATACACGATATGTGTGATTATTTGTATATGTGGTCTGACATTATCTAAGTGAAAGTATGCCAACCGAAAATTTTAGTCCTAGATCCTATCTAGTAGAGTCCAATCGATTCGGCATAACTTTTGTAATCGGTCTTGTCCAAGCTAACTGTCTATGTGGCAACACGGAGAGAATGGATACGGTCAACTCACAAATGTTTGAAGAGTCAATGATATTTTTGGATTAGGAAAATTGAACATGTTTGTTGCGGCCAATTTGGCCATCTTGAATGAACGTATGACATTTTTGAAAATTTGAACTCTAATTTTCTCTTTCTTATAACGAAATTGTCATATCGGCGATTTCATCACAATGGGCTGAATAGTCTAAGTGAGCCTGAAACTAAATCGGGCTGCCACTTTAACATATTGGCTATTGTAATAAGTTAGATTTTTAAATTTTCCAAAATGAACCCACATTTTCCTTCTTGTTGGGTTCAATTTTTGAATTCTACAAAAAAAAAAATAATAATAATTTAATTTTAATAATTTTATTGTTCAAGATTTTTTTCATGCTGAACAAAGTTATATATACCTTTAGACTTTGCCAATAAAAGAAAACTAATAATATATATTTTTTTTTTTTGTGTAAAAAGTGTTAATTTTGTGAGAAAAGTAATTTCATATGAGGAACGACATAAAATATTGAAATATAGGTAAAATAATTTTATTTTCTTTTCCAATGGTTGCATATAAAAAAAGTCCGTAGTTAAACTAACGCAAAACTTATCTTATTTTTATAGCAAACAAATTTTTTGTTTGTAGTTAAAGTTTAGTATTTTTTTCTGTGTATTTAGTACCTCATTTGTAATATAGGGAGCAACTAATGTCCATTGTTATACCCTCCACCATAGGATTTGTCATTCCCTTTGTAACACATCGAAATATTGCTCTAAGACCCCATAAAGTATATATATTCTGGGTCGTGGTCAAATTCTGAGTCGATCTGAGCATGTCCGTCCGTCCGTCCGTCTGTTGAAATCACGCTAACTTCCGAACGAAACAAGCTATCGACTTGAAACTTGGCAAAAGTTGTTGTTATTGATGTAGGTCGAATGGTATTGCAAATGAGCCATATCGGTCCACTTTTACGTATAGCCCCCATATAAACGGACCCCCAGATTTGGCTTACGGAGCCTCTAAGAGTACCATATTTCATCCGATCCGGCTGAAAATTGGTACATGGTGTTAGTATATGGTCTCTAACAATCATGCAAAAATTGGTCCATATCGGTCCATAACTACATATAGCCCCCATATAAACCGATTCCTCGATTTGGGTTGCGGAGCCTCTAAGAGAACCAAATTTCATCCGATCCGGCTGAAATTTGGTACATGGTGTTAGTATATGGTTTCTAACAATCGTGCAAAAATTGGTCCATATCGGTCCATAATTATATATAGCCCCCATATAAGCCGATCCCCAGATTTTACCTCCGGAGCCTCTTAGAGGAGCAAAATTCATCCGATCCGGTTGAAATTTGGTACGTGGTGTTAGTATATGGTCCCTAATAACCATGGAAGATTTGGTCCATATCGGTCCATAATTATATATAACCCCCATATAAATCGATCCCCAGATTTGTCCTCCGGAGCCTCTTGGAGGAGCTAAATTCATCCGATCCGGTTGAAATTTGGAACATGGTGTTAGAATGTGGTCCCTAACAAACACGCAAGAATTGGTCCATATCGGTCAATAATTATATATATCCCCCATATAAACCGTTCCCCAGATTTGATCTTGGAGGAGCAAAATTCATCCGATCCGCTTGAAATTTGCAACGTGGTGTTAGTATAAGGCCGCTAATAACCATGCCAAAATTGGTCCATATCGTTCTAGAGATATATATGGCCGATCCCCAATCACACAAAAATTGGTCCATATCGGTTCATAATCATGGTTGCCACTCGAGCCAAAAATAATCTACCAAAATTTTATTTTTATAGAAAACATTGTCAAAATGTTATTTCTATAGAAAATTTTGTCAAAATTTTATTTCTATAGAAAATGTTTTCCAAATTTTACTTCTATAGAAAATGTTGTCGAAATTTTATTTCTATAGAAACTTTAAACTTAATTATATACGTATTTAATCGGCCTTTTTTACTTTAATATATACCACGTATGGACTATGTGGTATATATTACGGTGTTAGGAAGTTTTAAGATACCTTCACTGTTAGAAAAATATGTTTTTAATATGTTCCGATATAAACAAAATGTGTTTCGGGCACAATTTTTAAACACAATATATTTAAGTGCAAACATGTAATGTTCCTAAACTAACACAAAATGTTTGGGACACATATGTTAATATGTTAGAATATATTATGTTTGGGGCATGAATGTTTCATAAAAATAATATGTGTGAATGTAAACATATATAAATTTACAAATTTCGAGTAAACATATATATGTTGTGATACTTTATTCAAAGAGCGCCAGAGAGAGAGAGAGAGTTAGTATAGAGAAATAAATAGAGATGGAAACCGGGATGGTTGAATAAAAAGATATCAACATAACACAGCGATAGAATGAAATGAGAGCAATTTCTGTGAAACCGCTTGTATGTTGGTTCGGAAAACTGTTTCATGATAAGGCCATAAATTTTATATGCTTAAGTCTAATTACTATTTAATTTGAATATTAGAATGAGTATTCAGAATAAAGAGAATATACATTCGGAACCAAGAGAATAGACATTTGAAAGAAAAAACATCATATTTGTATTACAGAAAAAGATGCGAAGAACTCAAAAATTTCGTGGTAGTGAAAATTATGTGAGGGAATGAGCACAATCTTCTTTGGGGAATTCTTCCAAACATATACTATTTTTGGACTCAAAATGCTTCCAAACTATAATACGCTCAGATAAAACAAACATATTAATGTTTCTGCAGTATCCAATAATATATGTGTTTCCTGCAAAATATGTTTGGAACATATGTTAGAGAAGCGATTTTTTTTTAGGGTGTTGCCATCGGCAAGTGTTACCGCAACCCAAGTAATTCGATTGTGGATGACAGTCTTCAGTAGAAGTTTCTACGCAATCCACGGTGGAGGGTACATAAGCTTGTTCTTTAAATAAAGTTGCTTTGAATCTGCTTGTGTGTACCCACAACCTGGTCTATAAATAGAATTCCTTGTCTGTATGCGTTGATAGCCATTGACACAAAAAAAAAAATTCACGAAAATTTTTCCAATTAAAATCTTAATTGAGTTTTAAAAAATATTCAATTAAAAATTTAATTGATTCAACAAATTTTTTAATTGAAACAAAAATCAGTCATACAAATTAATAGTGTCAATTAATTTTTTAATTAGATCAATTAATGTTTTAATTGGCTGTCTATTAATTTCGTGATTGAATCAGAAAAAAATGTTTTGTATGCATAGTTGAGTGACGACAATAAAAGATACATGACTCAATGGATCACAATAAGAGATACATGACCCAGTGGTTAGTGTGCTTGCTTACAAATCCTTTGGACATTGATTCGATCCACTATCTGGACAAATTATAGCATTTCAAAAATGTATGCTTATTTCTACATTGATTGAATTGTAGAATAGACAACGGCGAAAATTAAATAAATGAATAGAAAATTAAAAAAAAAAACACACATTTCATCAAATGGTTTTCAAAATATATAGAAGACATCAAGATTTATGACAAAAAATTGCACAATTTTCTTCCAAATGGCAAACGAAGTTCCTTTGTCTAAAATATCATTTGGGAGGAATGCATTCTTTTGTGTATTCATTAATAAATTCCTATTTAAGGTCCAATAATTGTGTGCTGTTTTTGGAATTAATTCTTCATGAAAATATTCCCAATCTTCATTTGGCTCTCTGGTTATGATATTCATTACATTTTCAAGCAATATTTCCATCTTATTTTCCCACATCTAAAAAGAAAAAATCAATAAATATTCCATTAAATTGATGTAAGTTGAACTCTGCCCTCGAATTTCATCTTGAACTTCTGTTCGAACAGCACTTCAGTATTTTGGCCATAGCATTTTCTTTCTAAAGAGGCTCTTGAAATAAGCGTCATTTGTACCAAGTACTAGAAACACAGGACGCAATAAATGTCAGTCACAATCCATTAGGCAATCTAGAACAGAGAGCGAGAGAGAGAGAGTGAGTGATTAGCAGGATTCTTATGAATGAAGCAAATACGAGTATCATTGAGCTATAGCCTCCAGGTATATGACGATGATTACCGCACTAACCCATCATCATTGTACACTAGACCACACTGAGAATCCACCTCCTTGGCTTTGAGTGGTAGCAATACCAAATTGCAAGGGCACAATACCAAAGAGCCAATTACAAATCTATGGATTATTGTTTTTTCATCTTGGAGGACGACGATTTTTTTCATCACTACTGGTAGCTACCAAAAAGTAGTGGCAAATTGAAGGCCCGAGGCTATTGTTGAACTAATAAGATGAGTTTTGTGACAGATGTGTCACACAAAATACAAATTTTGTTCCTCCCCGCTCGCAAAGACCATGACGCGACCAATGTGGAAAGACCGTGTGACAGAGTTTTCCATGGATGTGTCGATTATGTGCTGCAATCAATAAAAACGACCAGTTGTTGAATTTTGCCACAAAAAGCGATGAGTTCACCATACAGTCTACTGCCTGCTACCGAATGTTTTTGGGTTAGGGATTTCATATGGGCGAGAAATCGGGGAGCACAAAGATGTTAATTTGTAAATTTTATGGGGACTCTAAATAAATATTCTAAGAGTTCAGGCTCAAGTAAGACTTTGGCAAAAGTATTACAATTTATTCAAAAATGGTTAAAGCCATCACTCAAGCTAATATTTCGGAATAGCGACATATATCTGCAAATGGCACGGATCACTGATTGTATATAATGATGTTAAATCTACGGCGAAAGAAAAAATACTTCACTCCAGAACAAAATTTTAGACAAACGTAATACAACAGTTGTCTTTAATTTTGCTTGTTTGCATTTGAAGAAAAATGTTTAGCATCAAAAGAAAACGTTTGTGTAAAATTTTGTGTCTCAAAAAAAAAGTCTTCTTTCGGTAGGAAACATTTCTGTCAATTTATAAATCAATTTTCTATGAAGGATACCCAAAATACCCATTTGAAGGACATCCCTAATAATGTCCCTGACACCAAACCAGAGAAACAAAAAGAAAAGCATTCACTATAATCATGTGATTTTTTTTTCAGTTTCCACCTCTTTTTTTTTTCCATTGTTTATAATTATTTTTCAATTACAATATGGGGAGAACGGAGAATGAGAGGTTTGCTGATTTCAGTCAATTTGAGGAGAACGTGCCACTCAATAACCCCAGCGTTTTGAAAAGGGTTAAGGATACATATGCGAATGCGAAGTAAAAGGATGTCATGGCTTTAAGATGACTTTAATGGAATTCTTCATTAAAATTTCGTTATTCCGTTCTCCTTCCCTCTTGGCTTTGTTATACGGGGGGGGTTAGCCAAAGAGTTGACATACTTCACGTGTTCGAATCGCATTAACTTTCGATTAACTTTTCCAAAAACATCCCCCTTATATGGAAGAGATAGGGAGATTAGGTGTCAATCTTTTTTGTCCCAATACCTCAAATATTTTCCATCACCAAATCAATCGCTTATCCTCATTGATTTCATTGATGTTTAATAAGTTTCACTCACGAACGAGATGACCGTTTAAATCCTTTCATTATTGTTCAATGTGCTGCGTTTGTTTTCGTTTTGTTTTGTGGCCCTTGTTATCATCGTTTCTATTTCATTCCATGTTTGGTTTTATCAAAACCCTTTTCATTGTGGCTGTCGCTGTTCTAAGCAAGATGATGATTGAATGACACTGGCTTTTGTTTCTTTGACATGGATGACAAACAGATTTTTGCGGCAACTTGTTGGCCAAGACAATGAAAGAGGGTAACATAGGAAAGGCGCATCAAATAGAGACGTAGATAAAATTGAATTTAAGGGGGATGGATTTTATCCCCCTCAAATTCAATTTTGTCTAAAAAAAATTTATAGAAATAGTAATAGAATGTTAAGATTGTTAAAATACACTCAGAAAAAAACAATCGCCCTTAAACAGGTTACAACTAAAACTTATAACATAATCGAAATTAAACAAAAAACAAAAAAAGAAAAATAAAGGGAAGTGCGGCTCTTTTTGTTGAAAATTCAACAAAAAATCGTAAGTCGACTCTTTCAAAATTTTACAAGGTCGAAAACTCGATTTTTCCAAATTTGCAAAAAAGTTGAATTGGGCTAAAATCAAAAGACATATTTTTCAAATTATGAAAACAATCAAAAAAGTCATCTTTTTGCCTCTCGTTAGATTGGTTAAATATATTTTTTGCGCTTCCTCCATATAAACTGGAAACATTTTTTCTGATTCAAACACGAAAATGGCACTCAATCACAGAATAAATTAAATATAAAAAATATACTTGATTAAAAAATTATTAATACTGTTTTCGGCACCATTAATTAATTTTTTTATGTGAAGCAATCGATTATTTTTTTATGATTTGTTTATTTATAAGCCTTGTAACTTGTAAATTAATTAAAATAATATTATGGTAATTTTTTAAAATTATAATTATAGTTTGATTTTTCTTTGGTGTAGAATTAAAATTTAATGAATCAAGGAATGCACCCTCAAAAAAATCGCTTCTGTAACATATACTCCCAAACATATTTTGCTTCAAGCATATACATTTTTGGGTATTGCCCAAACATTTATATGTTTGATTTCTTCCAATATATAATATGTTTGAAAGCATATTGGTCCAAACAATATAATATGTTTGGGTAGTCTAAGTCCCAAACATTTTGTATTTTTCCATCCAAATTCAATAATGTTGTCTTCCAAAAAACTATATGTTCTTATAAGAACATATAATATGTTTGGAAACATTTTGAACCCAAAAATATTATATGCTTAGAAGAATTTTCTCCCAAAGAAGATTGTGATCAAATTTTTTTTCTGCCAAATTGTATATTCCCTCACATTTTTTTCACTTCCACGAGTTTTTTTAGTTCTTAGCACCTTTTTCTGTAATACAAACATTTTAGAAAAAATTATTATATTTTATAATTTTTTTTTTAATTTTACCTTTTGCCGGACGGGGATTCGAACAGCGGACCACACAGTTTGTAAGCCAGCACACTAACCACAGGCATACGTAGCTGTTATGGTCATCAAGAGATAATTATCGTTATAAGTTATATTTATATAGCATAGCTTGCGGCGCCCACGAGCCGATGCAAACATAACATTGTTTAACAACATAACATTGTTAAACATACATTTGTTGGCAGCGTGGAGCAGTGGTTGGTCGTCCGCCTTGCGTGACAGGGGACCTGGGTTCGATCCCTGCTTCGACGAACACCATTTTTTTTTTAATATATATTCCAGATACTTTCGGAAGTTCCCGAAAAAGTGTTCAGCATTACATACTATTATATTAAATTTTTACTACGAAATTGTAAAGTGTGTTTTATTAAAGACTTAAAGTCAGAAAAGAAAAGTGCTTGATATAAACGAAATGGACTGAGTTCAAATCAAATATTATTTTTTTATTGCAACAATAAAAATTGTGTAACAAATAAAGGTTTTGGTATACAAGTTTAAAATTTTCGAAGAAATTCAAAAACTCTTACAAAAGAAGAACGTGAAGTCGAGTATATATAAATATTTTTCCATCGAATCCTAAGGTTAACGATAACCATTCAAAAGCTCATTATAAAGGGTGATTTGTTAAGAGCTTGATAACTTTTTTTAAAAAAAAAAACGCATAAAATTTGCAAAATCTCATCGGTTCTTTATTTGAAACGTTAGATTGGTCCATGACATTTACTTTTTGAAGATAATTTCATTTAAATGTTGACCGCGGCTGCGTCTTAGGTGGTCCATTCGGAAAGTCCAATTTTGGGCAACTTTTTCGAGCATTTCGGCCGGAATAGCCCGAATTTCTTCGGAAATGTTGTCTTCCAAAGCTGGAATAGTTGCTGGCTTATTTCTGTAGACTTTAGATTTGACGTAGCCCCACAAAAAATAGTCTACAGGCGTCAAATCGCATGATCTTGGTGGCCAACTTACCGGTCCATTTCTTGAGATGAATTGTTCTCCGAAGTTTTCCCTCAAAATGGCCATAGAATCGCGAGCTGTGTGGCATGTAGCGCCATCTTGTTGAAACCACATGTCAACCAAGTTCAGTTCTTCCATTTTTGGCAACAAAAAGTTTGTTAGCATCGAACGATAGCGATCGCCATTCACCGTAACGTTGCGTCCAACAGCATCTTTGAAAAAATACGGTCCAATGATTCCACCAGCGTACAAACCACACCAAACAGTGCATTTTTCGGGATGCATGGGCAGTTCTTGAACGGCTTCTGGTTGCTCTTCACTCCAAATGCGGCAATTTTGCTTATTTACGTAGCCATTCAACCAGAAATGAGCCTCATCGCTGAACAAAATTTGTCGATAAAAAAGCGGATTTTCTGCCTACTTTTCTAGGGCCCATTCACTGAAAATTCGACGTTGTGGCAGATCGTTCGTCTATTCATGATGAAATGTCAAAGCATACTGAGCATCTTTCTCTTTGACACCATGTCTGAAATCCCACATGATCTGTCAAATACTAATGCATGAAAATCCTAACCTCAAAAGAATCACCCTTTATTTAAATTCTAAACAGTAATTTTAAAACAGCACATAAATTTATTTTGGTGTGAACAATTGTTTGCTAGCATGTAACACCATTAATTTAGAAATACAAATAAATATGAATTTTTATTAACGAATAATTTTGTACTTAATTTAATTCTTAAGGCCGGTATAAATTGGTATTATCACGTTAAAATGACCATAGGTTAGGTTAGGTTATGTGGCAGCCCGATGTATCAGGCTCACTTAGACTATTCAGTCCATTGTGATACCACATTGGTGAACTTCTCTCTTATCACTGAGTGCTGCCCGATTCCATGTTAAGCTCAATGATAAGGGACCTCCTTTTTATAGCCGAGTCCGAACGGCGTTCCACATTGCAGTGAAACCACTTAGAGAAGCTTTGAAACCCTCAGAAATGTCACCAGCATTACTGAGGTGGGATAATCCACCGCTGAAAAACTTTTTGGTGTTCGGTCGAAGCAGGAATCGATCCCACGACCTTGTGTATGCAAGGCGGGCATGCTAACCATTGCACCACGGTGGCTCCCATGACCATGTTTACCCTTTAACTTTTCTTTAATAATTTCTTTTAAAGAAAATAAACTTATTCAATTGTTGCTTTGGATCTTTCCCCACCATGTTATAATACAATTTACCGGAAAAATTTGTAATATTATTCTGGTTTTGCCGCTAAAATGAGAAATAATTTTAGCGGCAAAACTCGAACTCAATGCCCACTTTTATTTTCGAAAAATCCGTCAACTCCTCTTGGACTACTCATTAATAAAGAGGAACTAATCTTTGTTTTTATAGATCTTCAAAGAAGTCGTGTTGTTGTTATAATTAAGTGATTTGACTTAAAAATGGGTATCATAACATGAAAGAAAAAATTTAATTTTTTCTTTAAAATTAATGAAACTGTCTTTAAATTTGTTGCATTTTTGCATCTTGACTACAAGGCAAAAATCATTCAAAAATAGGATATGTTTTTCAATACTTTATTTTAAAGACATTTTTTACATGAAACATAGAATAATTTCTACTGGAAGTCTTGTTTTTAACGGACATTGTATAGCATATGAAAAAAGGCTGAAAAAGCGAAAAATTGAAATGTGCTTCGTAGAGTCAAGTACACAAAACCGCATTTAAAAGAGAATTGTGTCTTAAAAACATCCTTACTTGTATTCTCCGCTTCTTTGGTTCGGAATCAATATCAAAATTGTTAAAGTGGAGACACAATCTTTGGAACCGGACATGCTTTTTGTTCAGTGTATAGTGCCCTTTCGTTAGTTTTTATGAAGATCCCTTTAATTACCTTTGTATGAATATTTTGACTTACTCGTCCTACGTTCCGATTTGTTTTGACGAAACAAAAAAATTGTGCCCGTAATGCGAAAATGATAAACAAAACTCATGCTCTTTTTTTTTCAAATATATTTTATCTTGGTTCCGAATGAATTTTCTCTCCGAATACTCATTTTAATATTTTACTTAAGCATATACAATTTTTGGCGAAGTCTTATATCACAACATATATATTTTTACTCATAATATGTAAATTTATATTTGTTTATATTCACACATAGTATTTTTCCTATATTTAATGAAATTTTCTTTGTGTATATATATTTGTAATGCGCCAATTGGTTACTTTCATTATTTTACTTCCAGCATACACTTTGTTTCTCTTTGTAAACACATATATGTTTATGGGCTATTTCTAAATTAATATATGTTTGCATCCAAGCATATTATATTTACAAACATTTTATGTCCCAAACATAATATGGTCTAACATATTAACATATATGTCCCAAACATATTATGCTAGTTTATGAACATTATATGTTTGCACTCAAAAATATTGTGTTTAAAAATTTGAGTTCCAAACATATAATGTTTATACCCAAACATATGAAAAACAGTATTTTTCGTCCGTGTGGTGATAAAACAGAAAAAAATGTTTTTCTTTAACCACGTAATGGCCAACGTCAATTAAATGATTATTTGAATCAATTAAAAAATTAATTGGCATAATTAATTTGTGTGTCTGATTTTTGTTTTGATTAAAAAGTTAAATACATACATTTATCAAATTTCAAATGAAAACATGTTGGTGATATTTTTCAGTCTATCTACAAACGAAATATTTCCGAACAAAATTTTCAATTATATTTTTAATTGGAAATATTTTTTTATTTAATTTAAATGTTAGTTGAGCCACCGTGGTGCAATGGTTAGCATGCCCGCCTTGCATACACAAGGTCGTGGGTTCGATTCCTGCTTCGACCGAACACCAAAAAGTTTTTCAGCGGTGGATTATCCCACCTCAGTAATGTTGGTGACATTTCTGAGGGTTTCAAAGCTTCTCTAAGTGGTTTCACTGCAATGTTGAACGCCGTTCGGACTCGGCTATAAAAAGGAGGTCCCTTGTCATTGAGCTTAACATGGAATCGGGCAGCACTCAGTGATAAGAGAGAAGTTCACCACTGTGGTATCACAATGGACTGAATAGTCTACGTGAGCCTTATACATCGGGCAGCCACCTAACCTAACCTAGTTGACATAATTAGCATTTCAATTAAAATCGTAAACATTTTCAATAATTTTCTTAATTGACTATTTTTAATTTGATTATCAGTGTATTGTATCAGTTTAATTGCTTGCGTTTTTTACTTTCAATAAACTTTTTGATTGGCAATATTTTGGTGATATTTTTCAGTGGCATAGGAATAATTGACCAAAAACATCAACACTGACTTTGAATTTTTTACCCAATGTTTTGATAAACCCTTCCTGCCTATATATTCACATCATGCCTCTGCCTAAAAAAATAAAAAAAACACCCACATATGCCAACTAACCACTGCATTTTGATTTAGGGGATGTTCTTGTCGTCATCGCTTCTTTAATGAAGCGTTTTTTATCGGCTCTACGTCTGCTGTATTTTGTTGACAATAGTTTAAGAAAACCACATGAGCAAACATTTGCCCAACAACACCAACTCCTTAAACATGTGCGGCTCTAATAACATGGGCAACAAAAACAAAAACAAACAACATGGACCATAGTAAAACCACACAAAAACAGATTAAAGGATATTGAGAGCAAAAAACCGTAAAAACAAAAACTAAGAAAAAACTGTCTCTGTTCCATTGCCGGAGGTGGTAAGCTGACATTACTGAGGCGGAGATAAGTAACATACTAAGGCCAAAAAACCATAACGAGAAAAAGGACACTACCACCGGCGCTCTAAATTGGAAATGTCTCGTTACGAGTATTAAGGCCTAAATGGGGCAGATGTCACAATTGAAATTGAATTAAATTCGTTGCAAGATTGATTGACTATCTGTCTGTCTGTCTGTCTGTTTATCTTACGAGGCGGTGAGCCAAATCCATATACACACACATACTCTCACGCATCCATGTAACACAACAAAAAAAGGATATCACACGACTCAAAGTGGATTCTTTAAGGCCATCATATTTATGCTTCATCTGTCTTTAGTTAGTCACCATAAAAGCCCCCATTTCTAATCAGAATTAAATGAAGCAAAATTTCAGTTAAATTTATTAAATGGGCTTTAGTAGCTAGGCGAGTTAAGTCAATGCTGCGAGTAATGTTAATTTGGGCAATTTACACAAATTGAATATAATTTTTCATTGCAATTTCATTGTGTGCTACGTTGTCTTATTCCATGGCCTTGGGGTGTGAGGCAAACGAGGTACTTGGAATAACCATTGCGATGATTTCATTTAAATATTCTTGGCGAAAAGACTCTGCTCTTTGCTAAAGCATACAACGCTTTCCAAGTTAATGCTTTTAATCAGGATTTGTTTCGTCGCCCCTCGCTAAAATAAACACCAATATTTCCACAATCTGATTCGGAGTGTAGCATGAATCAGCCTTAGGACTCCACCATGTGCCCTTTTGTACGGCTTGTCTTAATGGTGCATTGAAGTTGGCAATCCTCGTTATCCTTGCCGGCGAAACGGCTAATAACAATCCTCCAGAGGATTGTCGTAAATTGTCTACAATTGTAATCTCCCTCTTCGTGGAGGCTAGAGTGTGATACATGCCGGAGCTCTAAGAAAATATCTTCAAGTTAAAAACAAACAATGTAGAATACGGTGGTAATTATGATCGTTTCACTAAAAATAATTACAATCGTTTAATATTTGGACCAAATCCGACTCGAATTTTGTTTTCGCCGTGTATGGAGTGTTCACTGTTTCTTAAAGGGAATATCCGATGCTATATACTCGTATTAGCTCGTTTAGGACGCTTAAAAACGAATTCGAGATAGCTGTGACAGTAGGCATTTTAAAAGATCGACCCATAGGATATATTCTGCACGAAATTGTGGACGAGAGAAAGTTGGACGCGCAATAGCTGCCACGATTGCTATTTCAGAGTATTCAAGTATTCAAACTGTTTACACTAAAAAAAAATATTTATTTCTTGATGCGAATTTTGCTTAGCATAGAAGACGCACTTATCTGATACAAATTTTTGCGCTTTGAATAGGGCCCATGGAATTTAGCCCTAAAACCTAAACGAAACAGGACCCCAAATTATTTTTATACCCTGCGACACACTGTGGAACAGGGTATTATAAGTTAGTGCATATGTTTGCAACACCCAGAAGGAGACGAGATAGACACATGGTGTCATTGGCAAAAATGCTCAGGGTGGGCTCTTGAGTCGATATAGCAATGTCCGTCTGTCCGTGAACACATATTTGTAATCAAAGTCTAGGTCGCAGTTTTAGTCCAATCGACTTCAAATTTGGCATAAGTATGTGTTTTGGCTCAGAATAGAACCCTATTGATTTTGGAAGAAATCGGTTCAGATTTAGATATAGCTCCCATATATATATTTCGCCCGATATGGACTTATATGGCCCCAGAAGCCAGAGTTTTACCCTGATTTGCTTGAAATTTTGCACAAACATAACACTTGGTCGTATATTCAAGTGTGCCAAATTTTATTGAAATCGGTTCAGATTTAGATATAGCTCCCATATATATCTTTCGCCCGATTTACACCCATATGACCACAGAGGCCAATTTTTAACTCCGATTTAGAAATTTTGCACAGGGAGTAGAATTAGCATTGTAGCTATGCATGCCAAATTTGGTTGAAATCGGTTCAGATTTAGATATAGCTCACATATATATATATGTTTTTTGATTTCGACAAAAATGGTCAAAATACCAACATTTTCCTTGTAAAATCGCCACTGCTTAGTCGAAAAGTTGTAAAAATGACTCTAATTTTCCTAAACTTCTAATACGTATATATCGCGCGATAAATCATAAATAAACTTTTGCGAAGTTTCCTTAAAATTGCTTCCGATTTAAATGTTTCCCATATTTATACCCTGCTCCACACTGTGGAACAGGGTATTATAAGTTAGTGCATATGTTTGCAACACCCAGAAGGAGACGAGATAGACACATGGTGTCTTTGGCAAAAATGCTCAGGGTGGGTTCCTGAGTCGATATAGCGATGTCCGTCTGTCCGTGAACACATTTTTGTAATCAAAGTCTAGGTCGCAGTTTTAGTCCAATCGACTTCAAATTTGGCACAATTATGTGTTTTGGCTCAGAATAGATCCCTATTGATTTTGGAAGAAATCGGTTCAGATAGCTCCCATATATATATTTCGCCCGATATGGACTTATATGGCCCCAGAAGCCAGAGTTTTACCCTAATTTGCTTAAAATTTTGCACAAGAAGAACAATTAGTACTATAGTCAAGTGTGCCAAATTTTATTGAAATCGGTTCAGATTTAGATATAGCTCCCATAAATATCTTTCGCCCGATATGGACTAATATGGTCCTAAAAGCTAAAGTTTTGACCCAATTTGGTTGAAATTTTGCACAGGGAGTAGATTTAGCATTCTAGCTGTGCATGCCAAATTTCATTGAAATCGGTTCAGATTTATATATAGCTCCCATATATAGCTTTCGCCCGATTTACACTCATATGACCACAGAGGCCAATTTTTTGCTCCGATTTAGTTGAAATTTTGCACAAGGAGTAGATTTAGCATTGTAGCTATGTGTGCCAAATTTGGTTGAAATCGGTTCAGATTTAGATATAGCTCCCATATATATCTTTCGCCCGATATGCACTTATATGGACCCAGAAGACAGAGTTTTATCCCGATTAGCTTGAAATTTTGCACAAGGAGCACAATTGGTAGTATAGTCATGTGTGCCAAATTTGATTGAAATCGGTTCAGATTTAGATATAGCTTCCATATATATTTTTCGCCCGATATGGACTTATATGGACCAGAAGCCTGAGTTTTGGCCCAATTTGGTTGAAATTTTGCACGGGGAGTAGATTTAGCATTCTAGCTATGCGTGCCAAATTTGGTTGAAATCGGTTAAGATTTAGATATAGCTCCCATATATATGTTTTTCTGATTTCGACAAAAATGGTCAAAATACCAACATTTTCCTTGTAAAATCGCCACTGCTTAGTCGAAAAGTTGTAAAACTCACTCTAATTTTCCTAAACTTCTAATACCCCGATCCACGTGATAGATTTTCCTAAATTTTTCAATTCTGTTATTTATGTGTACATAGAACATTTTAAATTATTAAGTTTGTTCAGTTTGATCCTGTATCCTGTTTTTTCAGGATACGTAGAATTGTTGCAGTCCGGTAAATTCCGTTAAAAGTCCGGACGTAAAAATATCAAAAAACACAAAATAATCACGAAGTTACTGTTTGCATACAATATTTAAAATGTTTTCTTATTGAAAACACTTGTTTGATGAAATATTCCACAATTTAAATAATTTTAATATATTTTCAAACTTACATCTTCCACTCATTTTTACAAATGCGCAAAGTACACTGCTGAAACTACAAAATTAATATGAAAAGCAAATATTTATAACGGTTCTTCACATTCTTAGACAAAGAGAGAGCATACACCATTATTTTTTTGCCGCTCTTATCGCAGTACGTCATATATCAAAGAAATTATAGAGACTTAAACTTACCCGCACAATTGTGCGTACACGGTCGGAAAGGGATACATATATATCGAGCGATAAATCATAAATAAACTTTTGCGAAGTTTCCTTAAAATTGCTTCAGATTTAAATGTTTCCCATATTTTTTTTTTACTAACATTGTGTTCCACCCTAGTGCATTAGCCGACATAAATTTTGAGTCTATAGATTTTGTAGAAGTCTATCAAATTCTGTCCAGATCGAGTGATTTGGGACAAACCTATATAAACCCCAACACATTTGACGGATGTGATATGGTATCGAAAGTTTAGATTTACAAAGTGGTGCAGGGTATAATATAGTCGGCCCCGCCCGACTTTAGGCTTTCTTACTTGTTTTAGATAATTTTGTTTTTCAGGCATTTGTGGAAAACTATTCGAAACTAAAAAGAATCGAATTAATAACAGGTTGGCTGATAAGTCCCCGGTCTGACACATAGGTGGCGTCGCTAGTATTAAATGCATATTATTTTTATATATTACCAACCTTCAAATGATTCGTGTCAAAATTTGACGTCTGTAAGTCCATTATTTTGTGAGATAGAGCGTCTTTTGTGGAGCAACTTTTGTTATTGTCAAAAAAATGGAAAAAGGGAATTTCCCCAGGGGAATCAACAATAATTGATTGGTATGCAAAATTCAAGCGTGGTGAAATGAGCACGGAGGACGGTGAACGCCGTGAACGCCCGACTGTGGGTGGGGAAGCACTTCGAAGCCCAATTCATGAATGTTTGCCATCGTTCTCAATGACTCGTGGCACGGTGCGTTGTGTTGGTGGAACAACACTTTTCTCTTCTTCATATGGGGCCGTTTTGCCGCGATTTCGACCTTCAAACGCTCCAATAACGCCACATAGTAGTCACTGTTGATGGTTTTTCCCATCTCAAGATAATCGATAAAAATTATTCCATGCGCATCCCAAAAAACAGAGGCCATTACTTTGCTAGCGGACTTTTGAGTCTTTCCATGCTTCGGAGACGGTTCACCGGTCGCTGTCCACTCAGCCGACTGTCGATTGGACTCAGGAGTGTAGTTATGGAGCCATATTTCATCCATTGTCACATATCGACGGAAAAACTCGGGTGTATTACGAGTTAACAGCTGCAAACACCGCTCAGAATCATCAACACGTTGTTGTTTTTGGTCAAATGTAAGCTCGCGCGGCACCCATTTTGCACAAAGCTTCCCCATATCCAAATATTGATGAATGATATGACCAACACGTTCCTTTGATATCTTTAAGGCCTCTGCTATCTCGATCAACTTCATTTTACGGTCATTCAAAATCATTTTGTAGATTTTTTTGATGTTTTCGTCGGTAACTACCTCTTTCGGGCGTCCACTGTGTTCACCGTCCTCCGTGCTCATTTCACCACGCTTGAATTTTGCATACCAATCAATTATTGTTGATTTCCCTGGGACAGAGTCCGGAAACTCATTATCAAGCCAAGTTTTTGCTTCCACCGTATTTTCCCCTTCAGAAAACAGTACACGCAGAGAAGAAACATGATTGTCACAATCATATTCGAAGAGCAAAATAATATGATAGGAGCTATTTTTGCGGAGACCATGTAACATTTTAAACTGCAACCATGTTGGCTCAGTGAACATGGTTCTAAGAAAAATATAATTGTCCTCATCTAAAATGTTATTATATTGATAAAAAGAATTTTGTTTGAATGAAAAGACAATGGTCACGATTTAAAATGTTATGGTATTCATTAAAAATGTTTTTCTCCTAGTTAAAAGAACATGGTCACAACCTAAAATGTTTTCATCTTTATGAAAAAACTTTTTTCATCGTCGAAAAAAGGACGCCACTTGAGAAAAGAAAACACAAAATTAACTTTATTTGTTTGTTTTTATTTATTTATAAACTAATTCATTGTTTATTTGTATTTATAATGCCGTTCAAGCAAACATCATATATTTTTACACACCCTATTTTATTTCAATTTAAACAATAAGTAATTATTTAATATTTACATCGTGCCCATCAAATGTACAAACGCAGACATCATGTAACTGCAAATAAAAATAAATGATCCATATAGCAAAATGCATAACAAAAAACAGGAACATTTACATTTCAATTACTCTCCCTTTTTGTGTTCACATAAAACCACGTGCCACTTCTGAATAAATAAATTAACACAAAACACAGTAAATCCGTATTCTCCGTCCATTCCAAGAAACAATCAACACACGACTGACGCGTAAAATGAAAATCGTGTGTATCTGCTCAATGTTTTTATAAAATTCTTTTCGCTGCAAAAAAGTTAAAAAATTAAATGGTCACGAAAACAATGTACATGGTCTTTATGGCCATGTAATGGTTGTAGACATGTCTATACGTAAACTATAAAAATACTTTTTTCTCTGCAAAAAAGTAAAAAAATTGAATGGTCAGGTACATGATTTTCCTGACCATATAATGGTTTCAAATTCTATCATTTAAATGATAGAACATGTTTGTGGTATTTGAGAACCATTCAAATGCTTATTGCCACCATACATTTTTCTCCGCTCGAAAACTATTTTTACAAAGACCAAATACATGGTTTTCGCGGCAATTACATGCTCTAGATAAGCATTAAATGGATGCGGCAACCATGTCCAAACATGGTTTTTCTGTGCGTGTATTTTATCAAAACACGAAATTCCTTTTTTTCCATTTTTTTCACAATAACAAAAGTTGCTTCAAAAAAGACGCTCTATCTCACAAACTAATTGACTTACAGACGTCAAATTTTGACACGAATCATTTGAAGGTTGGTACTATATAAAAATAATATGCATTTAATACTAGCGACGCCATCTATGTGTCAGACCTAGGACTTATCAGCCAACCTGTTAGTGCCCCAAACAAGTAACCAAGGACATAACCTAACATTTCCGTTTCTTTACTTTGCAATTTTCGCAGGAATCGATACCAAAAATCCAGCTAAACTGGCGTAAAGGGCACACAAAAAAAATTAACCGCTGTAAGTGAAGTTGTTTCTGAGTCCTTTATAGCTTTGTAATAAGGATAATTGTTGGGAATCATGTTCCTTGCTTACTATTATGGTCATAAACATAATTTACCCGGAAATGCGTAACGTTCTACGGAACAATAGATAAAAAAATACACTTAGATAAAGTAAAGAAACTTAGCAAGACGGGCCAATGGACAATTCACTAAACGCAGTACAAGAATGCTAGCTCGTAAGGGCGGTTTCTATAATTCTCCTATTTCTCTCATTTTTCATGAAAAGGACACTAGGCACATAAAACATATCTAAATCATCTTCGATGTAATATTTGTAATTGCTTAAAGGGCACGAATTAGAGATGAAAATGGTGCTGGTGGTGCTACTGGTAGTGATACTGTTTTGCATATTCATGTGGGAATTAAGTAAGAAATGTATACAAGCTCTCACACACACAAATACAAATCGAATCCCAGGAAATGGTGTCATAGCTCATGCTTACAGCCTCCCAGCAATAAACAAATAGTAACACCCATAGACAACTTCCGTTCCCTTTTTGTACTCCCTTGCCACATTTGGCAGTTTGTAGTCCATGTGTCCAGACAATTCCTCCAATGTCCTGTGAGTCGTCTTTGTGCGTATTAAGCATCATAACCTTATGACATAATAACAATTTCGTTATTGTAGCGATGTTGTCGTTATCAATGTCCTTGCTTGTCTCTGGCATTGTCACTGTATTAGTTGGTAGTAATTCTGCTTCTATTAGCAAATTCCTCCTTCTTGATATAAACTCGATACATTATGATGGCCTCCGTTGGCAATAGTTTACACAGAGCACGAGATGGAGTCGTGTCGAGGGTTGGAATTCCCCTCGCCCATACTACAAGGAATTGAATGAAATGACCGGTAGTAGCTGTAAGTAGGCGTCACATGTTCCTTTGAATCCATACCACCGCTATTGTTAATGCCATTTAGAAAGTGTCATTGGTATTGGAGTAACCATTCGGACTAATAGAAATTAATGTTTATTGTTTTTGGTGTATCTTAGTCTTTGGAGACGAATGGGAATATTTACCTATACTCCCCCACCCCCACCAACCCCACCCACTACCATTGTATGATCACAATTCAGTCGCTTATTATATGGCTATTGTCCTTATTTGTGAACTTGTTTTTCTGAAACGGCTGTGGAGGGTTGGGAGGATGATGAGATGTGTGGGAAATTATTTCTTGTATCATTTAAGTTGCTATCTAAAGGTGGGTAAGATTATTATCGTTGGTTAGAAAACTGGAATAAATTCGCGATAATTTTTTGAGTTTTCAGTCATTTGTGGAAAACTATTCGAAACTAAAAAGAATCCAATTCATATTCTCATATTCCACAGTCAAATGTTCTAGCAAAATCTGGGTAACAAGTTGAGGTAGAAAACTGATTAGCGAGAGCACTTGTACCATATCCACAGCAATATCATATGCTTGAAAATAAGGACTTATTTAAGGGGGTCTGAAAGGGGAATTGGTAGTAATCAGTAAAATCTGAAGTATTGTTACAGAAATCAATTTTTGAGCATTCTTGGAAAATTAAGATAATTGATGATTGGTTTTCAAAAAGTAAGGCAAGGTCCGATATCGAAAAATAGCGGAAAGTTTAGCTGTGGGGGAAGTCCCTTCGAGTACCCAAGTGTAACATATGGTCGTCTCCCTCTGCGGTTCTTTATATGCACACAAAAAAATTTCACGAAAATTTTTCCAATTAAAATTTTAATTGAGTTTTAAAAAATATTCAATTAAAAATTTAATTGATTCAACAATTTTTTTAATTGAAACAAAAATCAACCACAAAAATAATTGTATCAATTATTTTTTTAATTGGATCAATTAACTTTTTAATTGACCTTCAATTAATTTTTTAATTGATACTATCATTTCTGTGATTGAAGACATTTCAATTAAAAATTAATTGGATCAATTAATTTCGCGATTGAATCAGAAAAATTTTTTTGTGTGTGTGAAGTCACCTTTTAGGGAAAGTTCTCCTTCATCTTTTGTGATATCACTGAATAGTCTAAGTTAGTCTGAAGTAACGGCCGGTCATTATACCCCACCTAAGGTAGTTATTAGTTCTTTATAGGCACTTTTTATTTCGTCCTTAACTTTTGTCAAAACAAGTGACAATTTAAAACTGATAGTGAAGAATATGGCATTCTTCCTTCTGTCAAAACCAAACACTGTTACCAAATTTCATGGCGATCGGAAAGACCTTTTTGAAATATGTTAGATACTGTATGTTAATCTGACCACATAAGAATTCAGACCAAATCAGAAAATGGACCGATATTGTCCATCATCGATATTGGTCTGTGCTATATTTAAACTCCATAAGTTCATTGTCAAAAGTTCAGACAGGCAAGCCAACAAATGAAAATCGTCTTGGAATTTCACACTGTTATTTTTATGTTACTTTACCTGGCAAAAAAGTATATCCAATAAAGCAATGAAAAATTGTTTATTATTTTTCTTTGATATGGACCTTTTTGTTAGAATAATTTTTTTTTCAAAGCTTGAGGTCTTTTTTCCCAATATGGCAGTCGCAAAATATTCCGAAAAAATACATAACAAGTTAAAAAAGGACATTTTGTTGAAATCGAAAGAGATGCAAAATCGGATCAAAGTTTTACATGGGCTTGTTATAGGAGGGAATTCATTTTCCTAGCATCCACTGCTTCGATGTGGTATCACGAGTATTTCTTCACATATAATTATTCCGAATTATTTCCGAATTCATAAAAAATAAACTTTTTCAGAGTCTACCTCCATGTAAAGACATTTGTAGCAATACTAGACCGATAAATACATCGGTTCAGTTTTCCCATACCCGGCAAAATTCGAACATTTTAAAATTATTGCGAAAAACAAAAAAGAAAATTATATATCACCTCAAAACAAAATCTTGTTAAGTGAAAATGAAATCCATCTCTAGAAGAGCATTTTTGGATGTACATTAAAAGCAATGACTTGGTAAGAAGAAATGGAAAAACAACTTCCACATATTTATCCAACTGCCACAAAAACCACTGCAATACTCATGCCCTAATGTTACTAGAATATCATCATTGGATAAATCCTTTCCGCTTTACATCATCATTTTGGCGGGATTATCACATTCATGCTTCATCTGAATAAGAGGGAAAGTGGATGTAATTTAAGGATAATTTTTTTAAGGATTTGCCTATGAGCTTAAATTTAAATAAATTTGGAGGCACGCATACAAACATCACGCTAACACATACGAATGAAAACTACAACAAGATAAAGTGACTAGCTTAAGACTCAATCTCTCGCTATCTTCCCGCCTTCACCAAGGAATCTGATAATTTTCTGGTTATTTTATGTTGGCTCTTTTCCTGGTTGATAGTCTATCATAAAATGTGTCTATCATTGAGATTAACTCTAAAGATTTTAGTTTTAAAAGGGTGACGTAGAGAAAGAGAGTACTCAAATGAACCAGGACCTTGTTATGAACTCATGCACTGGAAAAAAAATATTGACTTAAAGATTACGCAACTTAAATTTTAGGATTTAACTAATGAATTTTAGGCTTAAACTAATGAAAAGTTTATTCAAAGAGAGTTAATTATAATTATTTTGAAATTGTTTGTCATTACAGTAAATAAATGTTTTCATAAATAAATCAAATAACACAGCCTCAAATATCCCAAGACATATTTTAAGGATTTTGCATCTTTGGTTTAAAGTTTTTTTTTTTTTTTACTAAAAAAGTTGTTGTACTGTGAAGTATATGTTATAAATTGTATATGTATAAATTATAATTTTGTTGGGCCCGAATTTTTAAGATATATAAAACAATGTCTTTACTATAAAGAAACTGTATCTTTGCTTAGGCATCTATAATCCAAAATCCTTAAGGAAAAGTCAAAATCTTTAAAATTTTTTGAGTGTAGGCAAAATATATTTGGTCCTCCAGTCTATGATTCGTGCCAACGTTCACTGTAATAATATTAACGGAGGCATGAGTTTGATAAATTCTCTCCTCCGCCTCCATGGCATAACGAAACATTCCTTCCTTCCTTCCTTCATTCCTTTGTGGTATTTGCCATGGTGCAACCCTTTAATGGAGCTTATACGGTGAGTTGGGGGGAGGGGAAGAGGAGTCATGCCAAATGACAATTCATTTCGTTAGCCCGTTAGCTCATTTTGTCGCCGCCATATTCATTTGAATGTTGCCAATTTAGCAATGATGTTTACCAGCTTCTCTACGACTGAGCGTGTGAATGTCACAGGAGCTTAGCGTAGTCTTAGCATAGAACGCTCGCTTGCTTCTAATCACGTGGAAAGGCGCGAAAAGGCCTACTTAGCATTAGCACTAACGATGAATGCTTTTTGAGGCATTAAGGACGAAATCCGAAACAGCATCTAAAGCCGAATGAATGTTAGCCGCAGAAGGGTTGTTCAGAGCCTGTGAGTTGTTTGTTCCATAAATCCTTATCATTAATCATTTATAATGGTACCGAGAGTGTTGTGTTGTCGCCGGCTCTCTTTAGACGAAGCATGGTGACTTTGGTTCTTGCTTCACCCCCATCTTGCCCCCCCGACCCCCTCAAAACGGAGTTGATGATGCAAAGCGAAATAAAAATTCACGCACCAACTGCTGGTATTAAAGTACGCAATTATGGTCACATGTAAACTTTTAATTTAACCATCCTCTCAGTGCATAGTTTTATTTTTATTGTTGTAGTCCACCATTCCATTGGCCATGGAAGGCAGGGAATCATTGAAGAAGGGTTGTTTACCAACCAGGATATTTAAAAGTTGCTCTGTCCTTTTTTATTTTCCCATTTATGCTTCGGTGATGATGACGCATTCAAGTACCTGTTAATGGGCCCTTCAACTCATACACACAATCGCTCATATGGCTCTCCCCCCCACCGCCCAGAGTAATGACTAGAAGTGTGAAATTTGACCCGAGGCGATATATTTCAAAGTACTTGAGCTAATAAACCATTGAGAAATTGAGTAAAATTCGGCCACTTGAATTAAATGTCTACGTAGGAATTGAAAGTTTGCAGCAGGGATTCACAACGAAATGAGAAAATCAAGCTTAAAAAGTGCTTGCCTTGAAGAAAGAGAAAATGCCAGCCAACAGCTACAACATGGGTATATTTCTTCATGCCTGATGGCCTGGAATTTTAAAATTCTGATTAAATTATTGTCGAATGAAAAGGAATTCTTGCCGGATGGGATGGGAAAAATTGAAGTCCTGCGGGAATAGAAAAACTCAACTCGACTCTTCGTTTAATGTGTCTGTTACGCCGAAAATCATTTCGCACACATCAACATGTTTCAATTTTCGTTACGTTTTTATCCTGGCAGCGATGTTTTAAAGCTCTTGAGAAGGCCAAGCCAGTTACTTTGGCTCTGTCGTCGTTGGCTTTGATGGAACTTTCTGTCATATTTTTAACACTCTTCACTTTAATGATGACGTGCGGCTGACAAGAGAGTCGATGATGCTGGCAATGATGACAGCTATGCTGAACATTCCATGTTCCTTGGTGGTGGTGTCGATGATGATGGTAATGCTGATGATGATATTTTCCTATGGTGGACAGTAGTTTACACGGGCTAAAATATACAGCAAAACTTCTATCAGAAGTGGACACACACACCCAGAAAAAAGTGACCCCTTCTTTAAGTTAAAATGAACTCATTGTGAAGAAAGTTGAACTTCGTATAGCGCCAAAGACATTTTTATTTGTTTGAACGATGTGATTTTCGTAAAAATTAGGTATAATGCATTCCATATATTAGTTAACATTTTCCTATATTTATGTACCACTATACTACAGAATGAAAAAATTTAACTGATTTGAATTCATATATGGAATGATTTTATTGAAATTTTTTCATTCACATGGACAAATCTTACACATTTGTGGTAAAACTTTTACTTCATAATTAGAACTGCTTACCTTCGTTTTTAAATACAATTTTATTTATTTATATAAGCAATTTTATCTTCAATAAAATACATGTTTTATTAATATATTGAATATATTTATTAAGAATCAACAGCATCGAATCTCCTTGAAATATTAGTTTATTATTCCGCTGTTTCCAATTTCCATGTGATATTATCAACTGTAAAACCCACTTTTTCTTCTTCTTGTACTTTTCACTTTTAATAAGTTGCTGCCTAACGATTTTGTCCTCCTTTTACAATTTCAATACCTACAAATATAAAAAATCATAAACCATTTTTGTTACAAAAGGTTAGCGTCACTGAATATTACCTGATAATTGAAGATTCCAAAATGAAGACAAATGAAAGGGTTGTTATTCTGCTGGTGTTTTCTTTCTTTATATACCATCACGAACATTGATAGATTTATTTTCAAAAAACGAAAATTTTTCTCACTAATATAAAATAATAAATATTTTATATATTTTATTTGTTATTTATTATATTATTTTACCATATTATTTTTATACCCTCCACCATAGGATGGGGGGTATATTAACTTTGTCATTCCGTTTGTAACACATCGAAATATTGCTCTAAGACCCCATAAAGTATATATATTCTGGGTCGTGGTGAAATTCTGAGTCGATCTGAGCATGTCCGTCCGTCCGTCCGTCCGTCTGTTGAAATCACGCTAACTTCCGAACGAAACAAGCTATCGACTTGAAACTTGGCACAAGTAGTTGTTATTGATGTAGGTCGGATGGTATTGCAAATGGGCCATATCGGTCCACTTTTACGTATAGCCCCCATATAAACGGATCCCCAAATTTGGCTTGCAAGGCCTCTAAGAGAAGCAAATTTCATCCGATCCGGCTGAAATTTGGTACATGGTGTTAGTATATGGTCTCTAACAACCATGAAAAAATTGGTCCACATCGGTCCATAATTATATATAGCCCCCATATAAACCGATCCCTCGATTTGGCTTGCGAGGCCTCTAAGAGAAGCACATTTCATCCGATCCGGCTGAAATTTGGTACATGGTGTTAGTATATGGTCTTTAACAACCATGCAAAAATTGATCCACATCGGTCCATAATTATATATAGCCCCCATATTAACCGATCCCCCGATTTGGCTTGCGAGGCCTCTAAGAGAAACAAATGTCATCTGATTCAGTTGAAATTTGGTACGTGGTGTTAGTATATGGTCTCTAACAACCATGCAAAAATTGGTCCACATCGGTCCATAATTATATATAGCCCCCATATAAACCGATCGCCAGATTTGACCTCCGGAGCCTCTTGGAAGACCAAAATTCATCTGATTCATTTGAAATTTGGTACGTGGTGTTAATATATGGCCTCAAACTCCCATGCAAAAACTGGTCGAAATCGGTCCATAATTATATATAGCCCCCATATAAACCGATCCCCAGATTTGACCTCCGGAGCCCCTTGGAAGAGCAAAATTCATCCGATTCGGTTGAAATTTGGTACGTGATGTTAGTATATGGTATCCAACAACCATGCAGGAATTGGTTCATATCAGTCCATAATTATATATAGCACCCATATAAACCGATCGCGAGATTTGGTTTTGGAGCCTCTTGGAGGAGCAAATTTCATCCGAGTCAGTTGAAATTTGGTGCATTGTGCTAGTGTATGGCCGTTAACAACCATGCCTAACTAGGTACATATCGGTCTATAGTTATATATAGCGCTCAGATAAATCGATCCCCAATCACACAAAAATTGGTCCATATCAATAATTGTATATAGCCCCCATATAAGCGACCCCCATATTTCAATTCTGGCTCCCTACGTACTGTGCAAAAGTCCATATCGATTCGTAATTATTTGTAGACTTACCTACACATACTTTTTTTGTCTAACGTATACCGCGTATGGACTAACTCACAATTTAGAAAACGATTTAAGATACCACAACCCAAGTAATTCGATTGTGGATGACAGTCTTTCGTAGAAGTTTCTACGCAATCCATGGTGGAGGGTACATAAGATTTGGCCTGGCCGAACTTACGGCCGTTTATACTTGTTTAACAATCTTTCCGTATACCACAACAACGCGATTCCAACTAAAAAAACAACCCACGCGCAAACATATCGATTACACCCACGCGCAAACACATCGATTGCGATGACAGGTATCGATTACAGGTAGACAATAGAAATTTAGGAAAATTTCCTATATTCCAACAAGTGTGTTTCCTTAAGTTTTGAAAGGATTGCATACTTCTTAGTACGAATGAACTAAAATATTTTTCTATGCCAAGTGTTGTTCGTATGTATGAAAAACTTTCTATTATAAAGGAAGTC
Source organism: Haematobia irritans (assembly GCF_050003625.1). NCBI lineage: Eukaryota > Metazoa > Arthropoda > Insecta > Diptera > Muscidae > Haematobia > Haematobia irritans. The sequence continues at coordinate 223,849,919 of NC_134400.1, read as the reverse complement.
GCAAGTATCATTTTATAATAAATTTTACTAATTTTGAGGAAACTTGGTTTTAGTTCGGTTTTTGTTTATTTTTACGAATGCTTTGTTATCGGTGAATAAAATTTTCTTGTTCAGTAGTAAATTCTTATACCCAGCGAAGAAAATAGTATGAGTAAAATTCTAGTTAATGAACTATTCCTAACTGCTTACAGTTTAGGATTTTTTTACTGAAACGAGTAAATTTTATTATTTTTCACAAAAATTTACCTTAATGGAAATAAAATGGATAAACTATATTGATGAAAATTTTTTCCTTTAGTTTCGAAGGCACTTTTTTCTGGGTGCACTCGCCTAAATTTTGTCCAACCTCGGGAGGTGTCAACGTCTAACAAAAATTGTCCACTTTTGAGAGGGGTCCGCCTTTCAAAGTGCTCAAGTTTGAAAGGTTCCACTGTGTGAATTTTTATTGTTTCCATAGCCTCCATAGCCTTCTGTCTGTCCGTTTTAATAGTCGTCTAGCGCTCTAAAGCCAATTTTACTTTATTTTAGTTCATGGAATTATTACGTTTTGAAAACATTTCCTTTTTTAAATAATTTTTTGCGTACATTAGTTAAATATTTCAGGCTCTCAGTTCATTGTGATGTCGCAGTGGTGAACTTCTCTCTTATCACTGAGTGCTGCCCGATTCGATGTTTAGCTCATTGACAAGGGACCTCCTGTTTATAGCCGAGTCCGAACGGATTTTCACTTTGCAGTGTAACCACTTTGAAACACTCAGAAATGTCACCAACATTACTGACTTTGTATGCAAGGCTGGCAGCTACGATCTCTCGATTTGACTTTATGGCGACCCATAGGACACATTTGTAAAGCATCACTTTAACCTCAACCACGATGTATGGTCTACGTTGTAGACTTAGGTTTTGTATAGCACTCAAACCACTGTGCTTACAAAACGGGTGGTAGTGATAGCCCAACTGTCACTGGCATCATTGCCATCAGTAGTTCGTTATATGGCCAACTGTTGGAGTTCTGTTCGGTTTTTTTTTCTCTGGAATTCTCCGGCACTCTTCTGGTGCTGTCGTTCAAGAGGTGCTAGACCAGAAAATTCAATTTAGCATTTTTAAGTGCGTTTTCCTTTGATCGCTAAAATCGAATTTCCAGCAATAATACACACCGATGACAGGCTTGATAAGGACGCTGCTCTTCGTTTTATTTCACTCGTTGTTGTCAATGTGACCAACCATCATTCAGCCAAATAGCGTGGTGGCAAATGCATATAGCCCATACATATGGGGGTCACATCTCTAGTCCATTATTTTGTGAAAGATTTACTCCAATGGGGCGAGAATTTCTGTGTTGTTGATATACATCAGCCAGGCAGACAAACAGACACTTATCCATGCATCCATCAGTATGTCCATGCGTCTATCCATCAGCGGGAAAAGGTCTATTTAATTTTCTGTTTGATCTCCGCGAATTCTGTCATCCATTCATGTTTTCATTTTGCCCCAAGTTTGAGTTCGACAATTAAGTTTGATACACTTTCACACTTTGTTATAGCCAGATTGTGATAAAGTTGTCACCACCCATTGTCCACTTGCGTAAAGTTATTGTGAATCGCCCAAAGATAAGGGAGTAATGTACAAATAACTTAATGGTATCATTAAGTTATTGAAAATGTTTATAACAAAGGGGGAAATAATTCTCTCTTCCGAAATGAAATATTGGACCAACGAAATTTTCTTTTATGGTAACATTTGATCGCAACAAACATTGTTCAGCTTGAAAGAAAGAACTTTAAGAACAAAAGAAAACTTCGTTGGTCGAAAATTTTGTTTCCTACAATATCTGTGCCTACTTATATCTGTGCCTATGTCAGATTCCAACCTTGAGCCAACGAAAACTGTTCATTGATGTAATGAAACATTTCATTAAAACAATGACAATTTTCTTTAATACTACGGAATGTTTCGTTGATTAACAGAAAATTCGTTAAATCAACGAATTTTTTTCATTGGCCCAATTTTGATGACACATTTCGTTAATATAACAAAGTCTTTTTCTACCAGTGCGTGTTCTGCTTATGTTTTTCGATTCTGTTATAAATCTCATGATTATTTTGATCACATGACTTTTTTGATCAACGGCTCTCGTCAAGCTCTTTTGAGAGGTTCGTGGCTTCTGACGCGCCTGGAAGATCGGACAATGACGATAATCGAAACTAAACATTTACGAATAAGGTCAAAGAGTTTATGTTGCAAACGTTAAAAACCAATTCAAAATTTGTCAAAATTTCGCAAAGTCCATTGTCTAAAGCAAGGGAGCCACCGTGGTGCAATGGTTAGCATGCCCGCCTTGCATACACAAGGTCGTGGGTTCGATTTCTGCTTCGACCGAACACCAAAAAGTTTTTCAGCGGTGGATTATCCCACCTCAGTAATACTGGTGACATTTCTGAGGGTTTCAAAGCTTCTCTAAGTGGTTTCACTGCAATGTGGAACGCCGTTCGGACTCGGCTATAAAAAGGAGGTCGCTTGTCATTGAGCTTAACATGGAATAGGGCAGCACTCAGTGGTAAGAGAGAAGTTCACCAATGTGGTATCACAATGGACTGAATAGTCTAAGTGAGCCTGATACATCGGGCTGCCACCTAACCTAACCTAACCATTGTCGAAAACAAGACCTCTCCTGGAAGCAAAATACGACTTTGGATTTAATTTTCTCTTCTTCAAGTGAATTAAAAAAATTCACGCAATTCCCTATCCCCGCTTGATGTTAACTTTCGAAAGTGGTGTCTTCTCGCCAGATTGGGACTGCTTTTTTCAATATTTTCGTAAAATCCTAAAAACTGGAATAATTGCTGATAATAATCAACATAACTAAAATATGAGAAGAAAAATTTGTCACATTTCAATATCATTTAAATAATTAGTCCCTCTACATTATCATGCAGATGCGGTCAATTCTATTTTTAGTAGAATTTCTTCGAATCAGAAGGTTAATCAAATTTTATCCCAGCTGTATTTTCTACAATATTAGTTTTCTTTTTAATTCGAGTTTGACTAAAAAAAAATACAAAATCATCATCAGAGAAACTCAGGATACAAATGCGTGAGGTCAATTTCTAAAAGGGATTTCTTAACAGAAAAGAAAACGCATGACCCTCTAGAGTAATGCCAACAAAAAAGCAAAAGTCCTATGCGACACGTAGCTATGAAAAAAAAATTATGAACGTGGCACAACAGGAAAACGCATTTTAAAATCGACACCAAAAAAATGAAAATCCTCCCTTAATATGGGAGGAAATTTGCAAACAGAAATGGCAACATCGAAAACAGTAACAGCCAGACCAATCTAATGCCTTTGAACTGCCGGAGCTCCATTCACAAACAAAAACCTCTACCACACGAAAGATTGATAACAATATCATTAAAATGTACTCACACACAACCACATGTACACGCACGCACACACACTCACACAGCTACAGTTATTGATACACCCACTCGTATAGTCTGGCGGTCTAGTTGTTTACTTAAAAATGGAAAATGGAAAGGATGCTCAATGGCAGCACCAACAAAAACAATAACGAAAAAATCTTAAAATCCTCGTGGAAATTTTCAAAAATATCTGCAGCTGATTGCACTTTTTCACAAACATCACCACCTACAATCAAAGGAACACCCAATACCGGTATGGGTAGCACGAAAAAAAAGGACTTTCAAAGAGTTTAGTGAGGGGAGCACAAGTGACGAGATTGGTCTTCAAAAAATCTTTGTTTTTGTGGGACGTTCCATCATCGTTCCATGGTTGGATGGATGGATGGGTATTTGTTAGCTAGTCGATTTGTTTGTTCTGCGGATCACATTCACGATGCTAAAGATAATTCTGTTGCTGCTGTTTTCGTGTTTTTTGTTTCACAACCATGCAAATGTCCTTCCTTTCATTTTTCAACAGAGGACACCCCTAAGCACTTACGCTGACGACATCATACTATTGGCGACAATGGTAGACATCCGTTGTAAAGGGTGATTTGTTAAGAGCTTGATAACTTTTTAAAAAAAAAAAACGCATAAAATTTGCAAAATCTCATCGGTTCTTTATTTGAAACGTTAGATTGGTCCATGACATTTACTTTTTGAAGATAATTTCATTTAAATGTTGACCGCGGCTGCGTCTTAGGTGGTCCATTCGGAAAGTCCAATTTTGGGCAACTTTTTCGAGCATTTCGGCCGGAATAGCCCGAATTTCTTCGGAAATGTTGTCTTCCAAAGCTGGAATAGTTGCTGGCTTATTTCTGTAGACTTTAGACTTGACGTAGCCCCACAAAAAATAGTCTAAAGGCGTCAAATCGCATGATCTTGGTGGCCAACTTACCGGTCCATTTCTTGAGATGAATTGTTCTCCGAAGTTTTCCCTCAAAATGGCCATAGAATCGCGAGCTGTGTGGCATGTAGCGCCATCTTGTTGAAACCACATGTCAACCAAGTTCAGTTCTTCCATTTTTGGCAACAAAAAGTTTGTTAGCATCGAACGATAGCGATCGCCATTCACCGTAACGTTGCGTCCAACAGCATCTTTGAAAAAATACGGTCCAATGATTCCACCAGCGTACAAACCACACCAAACAGTGCATTTTTCGGGATGCATGGGCAGTTCTTGAACGGCTTCTGGTTGCTCTTCACTCCAAATGCGGCAATTTTGATTATTTACGTAGCCATTCAACCAGAAATGAGCCTCATCGCTGAACAAAATTTGTCGATAAAAAAGCGGATTTTCTGCCAACTTTTCTAGGGCCCATTCACTGAAAATTCGACGTTGTGGCTCGTTAGTAAGTCTATTCATGATGAAATGTCAAAGCATACTGAGCATCTTTCTCTTTGACACCATGTCTGAAATCCCACGTGATCTGTCAAATACTAATGCATGAAAATCCTAACCTCAAAAGAATCACCCTTTATATGGCCGCACTTTGGAAAGAACCACCAGATATGATGTGGAAGATCTACTCTCCCACACTGCCACACTCACGTTCGCACACATTTTGACTATCATCAGCAAACGCAAATACCTTTAATCTTTTGAAAGGTCCAAATGGCACGAAGCGAAATGTGATTTACACTACGCATTCGGTGGAATGGAACTCGAGTAACCCCATGGAACCGATAAAAACCCATACTCAATAACAGAAAATACAAAAAAAAAACAAAAACATTCAAAACTGCAAATTTTTCTCTCAACAGAGAGATATCTGTCAAACCGAATAGGTTTCGCGAAAGACAAAATTAATAATTTTCATATTATTGATTCAAAACATTTATTTTGTAAACAAATTGAACATATAAGGCTACCAGTTAATATGGGCCGAATTTTAATCACCCTCCACAAACGAAGGGACACAATTTTTGATGTAAAAATGAAATAGTAGAAAATCGGTTTATACACCCAGAAAAAAGTGACCACTTCTTTAAGTTAAAATGAACTCATTGTGAAGAAAGTTGAACTTCGTATAGCGCCAAAGACATTCTTATTTGTTTGAACGATGTGATTTTCGTAGAAATTAGGTAGAATACATTCCATATATTAGTTAACATTTACCTATATTTTTGTACCACTATACTACAGAATGAAAAAATTTAAATGAATTGAATTCATATATGGAATGATTTTATTGAACTTGTTTCATTCATTTGGACAAATCTTATATATTTGTGGTAAACCTTTTACTTCAAAATTAGAACTGCTTACCTTCGTTTTTAAATACAGTTTTATTTATTTATATAGGCATTTTTTCTTCAATAAAAGACATGTTTTACTAATATATTAACACCCATGTTCCGATATCCACTTCAATTCCACTTCCACTATTCACGTCAAATCCACGAACGTGAATATTTGGTGTTCTTAATTCCACGTTCTTTTTTGGACTTTTCTGTAACCAGCTGGGTTGCACAAATCACCCAAAAATTCACTAAGGCGGAAATCAAAATAATTGGAATCAATAGACTTATTTATTATTTTTATACCCTCCACCATAGGATGGGGGTATATTAACTTTGACATTCCGTTTGTAACACATCGAAATATTGCTCTAAGACCCCATAAAGTATATATATTCTGGGTCGTGGTGAAATTCTGAGTCGATCTGAGCATGTCCGTCCGTCCGTCCGTCTGTTGAAATCACGCTAACTTCCGAACGAAACAAGCTATCGACTTGAAACTTGGCACAAGTAGTTGTTATTGATGTAGGTCGGATGGTATTGAAAATGGGCCATATCGGTCCACTTTTACGTATAGCCCCCATATAAACGGACCCCCAAATTTGGCTTGCGATTGCTCTAAGAGAAGCAAATTGCATCCGATCCGGCTGAAATTTGGTACATGGTGTTAGTATATGCACTGAAAAAACAGTGAACCCACCAGGAAGAAAATTTTCGGTTAATTTTAGAAAATTTTGAATATTTGTAGAAAATTTTAACTAAGCAGTATTACAAACGTTGGCATCACGCCGATGTCATAAAAATAAGTAAATATTTTTCGACAAATTCAAGAAAATTTATTAGACATAACTAAGTTTTTTCACTTGTTAAAGAAAATTTTGTAATTTGAAGGAAAAACTTGGAGTTCAAAATTGCAAGAATGTCTTTAGTGACATACGAAGTTCATGATGGACGCCTTTTTGGTAAAATTTTCAAATTTAAAGAAATTCTGAACTATTTTGTGGAATACACGAACTTAGTTAATCTTTATGCTTCATTTGAGTATATTTTTTTTCTCGGTTTTAGTTAATTTAACTAACGTACACAAAAACTTATTAGAGTAAAGGCAACTTTCTCCAAACATAATAATTCCATGAACTAAAATAAAGTTAAATTGGCTTTAGTGAAATAGAGAGTTCACTTTTTTTTGAGTGTGGTCTCTAACAACCATGCCAAAATTGGTCCATATCGGTCCATAATTATATATAGCCCCCATATAAGCCGATCCCCAGATTTGACCTCCGGAGCCTCTTAGAGGAGCAAAATTCATCCGATCCGGTTGAAATTGGGTACGTGGTGTTAATATATGGTCTCTAACAACCATGCAAGAATTGGTCCTTATCGGTTCATAATCTTGGTTGCCACTCGAGCCAAAAATAATCTACCAAAATTTTATTTTTATAGAAAACATTGTCAAAATGTTATTTCTATAGAAAATTTTGTTAAGATTTTATTTCTGTAGAAAATTTTGTCAAAATTTTATTTCTATAGAACATTTTGTCTAAATTTTATTTCTATAGAAAATTTTGTCATAATTTTATTTCTATAGAAAATTTTATCCAAATTTTATTTCTATAGAAAATATTTTCCAAATTTTACTCCTATAGAAAATGTTCTCAAAGTTTTATTTTGTCAAAATTTTATTTCTATAGAAACTTTAAACTTCATTATATACGTATTCAATCGGCCTTTTTTAGTTTAATATATACCACGTATGGACTATGTGGTATATATTACGGTGTTAGGAAGTTTTAAGATACCTTGTCATCGGCAAGTGTTACCGCAACCCAAGTAATTCGATTGTGGATGACAATCTTCAGTAGAAGTTTCTACGCAATCCATGGTGGAGGGTACATAAGCTTCGGCCTGGCCGAACTTACGGCTTATATACTTGTTTTTAAATTAAAAATGACGCAGTTTTAATAAAACTCATGTATTAAATATAAAACATTTCAAGTTTTTTACGCGAGTACTTTTTTTAACCGGGAAAATACCTATCTTGGACATAATTGAACTTTCACCAAGACTTTTGCAATTGAATTGATTTCACGAAAATTCCGGTGAAAGTGGATTGTAGGACACGAAAATCGTGGAATTGATTCACATTCACCTGGAAGTGGATTTGGGAACATGAGCATAAATATATTTATTAAGAATTAACAGCATCGACTGGCCTTGAAATATTAGTTTATTATTCCACTATTTCCAATTTCCATGTAAACTTGGTTTTAGTTCGGTTTTTGTTTATTTTTACGAATGCTTTGTTATCAGTGAATAAAATTTTCTTGTTCAGTAGTAAATTCTTATACCCAGCGAAGAAAACAGTATTAGTAAAATTACATGCCTTATTCTAGTTAATTAACTATTCCTAACTGCTTTCAGTTTAGGATTTTTTTACTGAAACAAGTAAATTTTATTATTTCACACAAAAATTTAATTCAATGGAAATAAAATGGCTAAACTAAATTGATAAACATTTTGTCCTTTAGTTTCGAAGAAACTTTTTTCTGGGTGTATCGAGACTACCTATAGTAGATTCAATTTTTTCGGATTCTTCTAGACGAATTTTGAAGGTTACAAATTTCAAAAATTTATTCAGTGCCATGGACGCACTTTTGGTAAAAATCTATAAAAATAGGAACATATTTAATGAACAGTTGAAATATTTAATGGAAAATGCGAATTAAGTAAATCTCTATCATCAGTTTGCGTATAAATTTTGTTCTCCTTTTTAGTTCGTTTAACTAATGTAGTCACACCCAGAGAAGGAATATGATCACCTCAAACATGTTTTAAGAGCAAAATGTTATTTTTGGGTGGTGACCATGTAAAATGGTTTTCGCAACCATGTTATTTTCTCGGAAATCATGTATTTGATTTCGACAAGCAGGTTATATTTGACGACAAAATAACATTTTAGTGACAAACATGTTACATGGTCACCACACAAAAATAACATTTTGCTCTTGAAACATGTTTGAGGTGATCATATTCCTTCTCTGCGTGCAAAAAATTATTAAGCGAAGATAACTTTCTCATAATAATTTTCATGAGCTAAAATATTGTTAAATTGACTTTAGTGTTTAAGTGAATTCACTGTCTTACTGTCTTTTTGTAATTATATTGTTCATAAAGGAAAAATGTCGAAAATAATATAAAATTTTAGAATTAGTTTAGATTTGTTCGAATTGGCTCCCTTTGGCATATAATATGACATTCAAACGGTCGACAAAGCCATTACATGCTTCATGAAAGTGGTATTTTGGACCTATCCCGGCGAAGCATTGTTTTGAGATGATCGACACTTTTGTATATTGTTATTACTCCAAGGGATTGAGATTAGGAAATTTTGGTGCCCATATTGCAGTAGAAATGAAGCGAGGAACGTCCTGTTCCAATGTGAATGTCCATGGTATGCGACCGAAATGTTTGTCTGCCCAGGGCAGATATTTCTCGTAGTTTGCTATGATTAAATGTATACACAAGTTATGAATTAATTAATTAATTAACTAACGAAAAGGAAAAATAAATGGATTTGAAATTATCTTTCCCGAAGCTGAATGCCACAAATTACCATTCATGGAAGTTCAACGTGGAAATGGTTCTTTTGGAAAGGGAACCAAAGAATCATATAGTAGATGCAGTGCCTCAGACTCCAGACGCAGCTGGGAAAATGAAAATGGTAAAGCTCGAGCCGTTATCGGCTTATCAAACGAAGATTCATACAAATTCCACAAAAGGAAGCTATCAACTGCTAAAAGATACTGGGATGCCTCTAAAACGCAGGATGAAAATTCCAGTCAAAGTAACCGGGTAAGTCTCCTCAGTCAACTTTCGTCGAAATGAATGAACGAAAGTCAGTCGATGGAGAACCACATCACGGAATTCTTAGAACTTGTAGCGAAAATAGAGGATCTTGGAGAAGAGTTCCCAGAACACAAGGTAGCTTTATTTCTACTTGGAAGTTTTCCGGACTTGGATTTAACATTAGAAATGGTTAAAAAAAAGTGAATGCAAGCAGCAAAGTGAAGAATGGGTAATACGAGGGCGGATAGGAAACTTCTTAGCCTATCAAAAGAAAGAGAATAGTTAGTTTTTCACAAATATTTTTATTTTTCAATATGATCTCCTGAAACTTCAATACAACAGTCCAACGCTTTTCTAGCAATTCTATCCCTTGATTAAAATAGTTTTCCTCAAGGTCTTCAAAATAGTGGTTTACAACTGTAATTGCATCTTCATTTGAGATAAAACGCTTGCCAGCAAGGAATTTTTTTAGATTTGGGAACAAGTAAAAGTCACTGGGATCTAAATCAGGAGAATAAGGTGGGTGGTCAAGCAACTCGTACTTTAATTCGTTGATTTTAGCCATTGTTAAAACACTCTTATGAGTTGGTGCGTTGTCTTGATGAAAAATTGTTTTTTTGAGTTGTAAGCCAGGACGTTTTTCTCGAATTTGTACATTTAATTGATCCACAAGGTTGCGATAGTACTCTGAATTTATTGTTTTATCCATTTGCAGATAGTCAATCAATAAAATACCTTTGAAGTCCCAAAAAACCGTTGCCATAACCTTACCAGCCGATTGAATTGTTTTTGCCTTCTTTGGGGCACTTCCTCCAGCTTCAGTCCATTGTTTGTATTGTTCTTTTGTCTCTGGAGTATAGTGGTGGATCCATGTCTCATCAACAGTTATGAAACGACGCTTAAAATCCATTTTATTTCGCTTAAAACAATCCAAGCTTGAGAAATGTTCATTCTTATGCGTTTTTGATCGACAGTTAACAAATGCGGCACCCGTCTTGCAGAAAGCTTTTTCATCTGTAGTTCTTCATGCAAAATTAAATGGACTCGACCATTTGAGATGCCCATGATATTAGCAATTTCACGCACTTTTATTCGTCGATCATTTAATACCATATCATGCACTTTGGCTACAATTTCTGTTGTTGTTGCTGTTTTTGGACATCCACTACGTGGTTCATCTTCAATGCTTGTATGACCACGTTTAAATTCAGCAACCCAATTTTTTACTGTTGCATATGAAGGAGCACTTTCACCTAACACATTCACCATATCAATTATGAATTTCTTGTTCCGATAAACCTTTTTTATGTAAATATTTAATGACAGCACGCATTTCTAATTTTTCCATTGTAAAAAATTGTGGATGCGTCTGAACACCTGTTTCTATATGAAGGAGTTGCCAGATCGAAACAAAATTTAACATGTGTTCATAACAGAGATGGAAGTTTCCGAAACACTTAACTTTTTTCTGTTTATACCGCGCGAACTGCCACTGAAATAAATCTGTCCACTGTCAGACGAATGGTTGTATTGAATATATATATTGGCATACAATGTTCTATTCTATTACGTTCCATGTACAATATGAGGCACATCTGATCAGACTTTTATATATATATATATATATATATATATATATATATATATATATATATATATATATATATATATATATATATATATGAATCATCCGTCTTTTCAAATATGGCCACATCTTAATTTGGTGTGCATATCAGACATATATTTGTAAAGCTATATTTCTTTGTGTTGATTAAAGTATCTCAAATTCGACACAAGCATATCCTCGGTTCTAATCAAGGAATCACCCATAATATCTAAGATAAATCTCCCATTAATACCCCGCTCCTGCGCGGGTCAGAGGGGTGCTTTAGGGTATGGTAAAGTCGGCAGCACTCGACTTTCTTTTTTACTCACTTGTTTTTGTTATGGATTTTTTTTTTAAAACAAAAAAAAAACTGTGAGCGAAGTTTTTGGGTAATATCTAATTTTGGTTAACATTTGCTGTACACAATAGGAAATACAACCGAGTCCCCTTTGGAATGACATTCAAACTAAAAGCGAATTATCAACGCCAGAAATCTAAGACATTCCATTTTGAGCAGCAGCTTGACGCTTGAGTTGACAGCTTTGGGCTGGTGAATACCACCAGCTTTACTTGTCCTCCTCATTGGATGGCAGACTGCTTAGCTGATTGGTTAGATGGTGTGGCAGGATGTTGGCGGTACGGGTTCTGGAGCTGTTATCGACTTCAATCAATCTTTTGCCAGCAATTTATGTCTTTGTTTTATTTGTTGTTGTTGCTGTGAATATTATCAAATGGAAGTGACACAATAACAACATTCAAGTGGAACATGTACTGCTGGTTGTAGTACTTGTAGTGGTACTTACCCTCAACCTATTTTTGCTTGGAGTACTTGAGGACCTGTAGTACTATTCCGTGTAGGATTTTCGGCCTCCACAGGTTGTCTGACACAAGCTGTCATATGGAATTTGATCTTTTCGTATGTAATGTGGTGTGGCCATGTATCAGCTACAATTGTCTACGTTGAGAATTTTAGGATTTTACTGTGTTTGGTTGTTTATTCTACCAGAGACCAACTGAACCTTATGCATGTTCAACTTTATTTCGACAATTGGGTAATCTGAATATTTTTGAGGGTGGGGTAGCATTCTTACAATGGCACCCTATAGCTTTCGGTCATCAGTTGGAGACAGTGGTTTTTGGTTGGTGTGTAACTGGCATTAATGTTATTATAAGAACATTTTTTTGAAGATGCAAGGATCCTTTAAATTCTTAAAATAGCATTAGGTAGGCTATGTTACGGATAGTGTTATTTCAAGCTATTATGACACCACAGTGGTGAACTTCTCTCTTGCCACTGAGTGCTGCCCGATTCCATTTTTAGCTGAATAATTTTTATAGCCGTTGCGTTTCACATGACGGTGAAACCACACGCAAATAAGGAATATGTTATGATCACCTCCTAGAGCAAAATTTTATTTTGGAAGGGGATAAATGCGAGATGGGGAGAATTTTGCCACAAAAAAATTGTTTTCTCGCCAATCATAAAACTTTTGTCGAAATCAGACCTAAACAATAGCATTGTTGAAAATACAAATATATTGGGTTTGCTTTAAATGTCAATATTACAAAAAATCAATATAAACCCATCAAAAACTCCTATTACCAGGTATGACTAAAAGTATGCCTGCGCCAAATAGGTAACAACTTCTTCGTACATATATCAGCAGTAATACTTTTATATGGGCATGACATTGGAGGAAAGTACTTCGGTGCAAGCATACCAGCTCTCCAAAAATACAGTGAAATCTCCCATAACGGACACCTTCCTTGAGTGGACACGCCTTTGGACGGACACAGTAGCTAGGTCTCGGCAGCGTTCCATAAGAAATACATTGCAGCTACTCTCCCTTGAGCGGACGCTCTCTTGAACGGACGCGGACAACTATTTGACAAACAAAATTCTATTGTGCGGACATCTGCTCCCTTGAACGGACGCTGACAAGTATTTGACAAAAAAAAACTCCAATTGTGCGGATATCTAGTTCGTTTTTCGCTTAAGCGATTTATGGGATTCCCCAAATAATACAGCCATAAACGCATTAACAACATTTTAAATTGCATTTGTCATTCGTTAGTATACATTCGTGCGAACCAGACATTGAAAATGGATAAAAAAGGGTCTAAAACAAAAATTAGATGTGCTTGAAGTGTACAATAGAGAAAAATTACGTGTGAGAAATTTATCGAAGCGAAGAAACTTATCTATACATATAAAGAGGCTATGGATAAGACACGAGATCTTAAAGCGTTTGTCGAATACAAAGGAGATATTGAATGAATATTTATTGAAATAAACTATGTATTCTAAAAACATTGTTAAATATTATTTCTTTACATGAATTGTTTATTTTTTCTGTTAATGAATAAAACCTTTTGAATTCTTTGTTTTTTATTGTAACATAATCATTTAATCGACAGTCGCATTATGAAATAGTCTGCACTGATTTAATTTTTGCAGTTGTCTCTTGAAAGGACACCCCCCTAGGGCGGACACATTTCGATGGTCCCTTCTGTGTCCACTGTATAGAGATTTCACTGTAATAGGTTTACCATAAATAGAATCAAAAAGAGCGAGTGATTTGCTGCTCTCATATCTATTTATAGTTTTTATTCTATATTATAAGTTTAGTTTCGTATTCTCGGTCTTTTACTATCCCTTTCTCTCCCTCTGTTTATATTTATGATACAATTTGTACTTTGAAAATCTCTATGACGCCAGGAGGAATCGAACTCCGACCTGTTGTTTTGTAATCCAACACACTATATTCTACTCCACGGCATGGATTTATTCAATGATTTAATTTTGCAATATAAATGATGTACTATACAACTTAAGAAAACAAGGGTATATTTTATTGGCATTATAAATTAATATGTTGCAATTTGTTTCTGAAATGTAATTTTCGCTACTATTAACGGTGCCTACAATCGCTGTAGACGTTATTCTATTTAAAAAAAAAAAATCAAGAAAAAAGCAAATTTTCAACAAAAATTTAATTAATTAATATTTAATACGAATAAAAAAACAAAAAAAATAAAAATTGAGTCTCAGCTCAGCTCAAGATATGATTTTAATTACTGGTATGAATAAAAGGAAACACTTTTGGTCTACACAGGTAAGTTATTATTTTTAAATCCCAGGTAATACTACAAGTAATAAGTTTTTGATTGCCGGTATTACTGAAAAAATCACCAGTGCTTACTCAGTTTTTTTCTGGGTATATTTAAAAAAAAAGAGTTGCACCCAGTTTATCGTTTTCAAACGGTATGGTCTTGCAGGGGCCTTCGGCAACATTGTGGTAACCCCATACACCATTTGTATGCAACATGTTTTTCCCAAACGAAATCACCTTTAGGTCTATTACACTTTATACTTGCATTTACCACTGTGCCACAAATAGGCCTATTAGCAGAGCATAGCTATTTGTGATTGTTGTAAACTTCCTTTCATTTCAGATTGCTTGTTGATGTGTTACGTTTCTTTGCCTTGGTTTGTATACCATCCCAGTATTCCTTTTGGAAGTGTCATAAAAGGATTCATTTGATATTCATCATCATCAGTGTCAGTCAGTCAGTCTCATTCTTGCATTGGCCATATATCCATCCAGTCTTTGAGTCATAGACACAAACGGATAAATAAACACGACATTGCACACATCACCTAACATAAGCATATGGATGGACAGACAAACATCTATCCATTGGACTGTTCGGTGGCAGCCTTCAAAAGTGTGTCTAGAATTGTGGGTGGAAGTTAGAGTTTCGTTTTTTTTCTTATATCAATCTGCGATAGCTGTAATTCAATGCGTTTTCATTTTCAGTTTTCTGTTGTTGTTGTCGTTTTTTATAAGATTCCCGTACATTTTTAATGTATTTTGTGAACCGATACTAATCTGATTAGCGTCAAAAACTCAGACGAACAAAAAAAAGATGAAGTGAAATCGCTTGATATGCATTTGTAACTGACATCCCCACACATAATCACAGTGTTTTTTTTTTTTCGATATAAGCTCACAAATCGAATGCAATCCAATCTATTTTTGCAGATGTAGAAAATGTGGAAACACCTTAAAAAAAAAACACACGTACGTCTCTCAATCACCAATAGTGTCTGACAACCATGATGATGAGTTGGGTGACTACTACACCACTGTTAAAGAACGATTCGTCTGAAAATTGTTTTGGTTTTTTATCTTAACGCGAGCTTATTATTCTTTAGAAACACGAGGGTGATACAATAAGTATTTAGTCTACGTATTGTGGGTTAAGTTAGGCATTGACTTATTCTACTCAGTTCATTGTGATATCACAAGTGGTGAATTTCTCTCTCTCTCTCTCGCTGAGTGTTGCCCGATTCAATGTTTAGCTCATTGACATGGGATCTCCTTTCACTGAAAAAAAGCATGTCCGGTTCCAAAGATTTTGTCTTTGCTTTAAAAATTTTGGTATTGATTCAGAGCCAAAGAAGCGGAGAATACAAGTAAGGATACTTTTAACACACAATTCTCTTTTAAACGTGGGTTTTGTGTACTTGCTTCTAGGAAGCAAATTTTAATTTTTCGTTTTTTTTCAGCTTTTTTTCTTCATATGCTATCAAAATCCTTTAAAAAGGAGTTAACGACAACTTTATTTTCCAAATTAAGACTCGACTTCCAGTAGAAATTAGGCTATGTTTCAAGTAAAAACCGTTTTTAAAATAAAGTGTTGAAAAACATGTCCTATATTTGAACGATTTTTTGCTTTGTAGTCAAGATGCAAAAAGACAATTTCATTAAATTTAAAGAATTTTACTGAATTATTAAAGTCAAGTTGACCTTAACCCAAATATTTTTTCTTTCATGTTATGATATCAATTTTTAAGTCAAATCACTTAATTATAAGGACAATACGACTTCATTGAAAAGTTTATCGACTTTTGGACAAGGAAAAAAACTTTATATTAGAGAAATGTTTCTTGTACGAACGGCGTATGGCCTAGTACGAACGGCGTTTCACATTACGGTAAAAGCACTTTTATAAATGTTGTTGAGAGACTCTCCAGCGCTAGCGAGAGAGAATCCACCGCTCGATAACTTGTTGGTGTTTGATTCAAACTGGGATTGAAGCCATAACCCTTTGTATGCAAGGCGGACATGCTAACAATGGCACTATGGTGGCTCCCAGTGGTGCTAACATTTCATACAGGTGGCGATTTAGTCTTAATTTAATTCGCACGTGGCTCGTAGCCCAGTTCTACCTATTTGGGAAATACAGACGATTATTATTATGAAATCATATCATTAAAATTTAGCCAACGAGATTTTTACATTGACATAACTAAACTTTTTCATTGAGTCTATGAAAATTTTAATAACAATAACGAAAAGATTCATTGTATTTATTTCGTTGGCTCAATTTTAATGACAACTTTCGTTAATGCTACGAATCTTTTTCTATTACAGTGGGTAACAAATAAAAGAAAGTCAGCAAATCCCGCAATCTTTTTATAACCACCTCCATAGAATGGTGACGGGGGTATAATAAGTTTGTCATTCCGTTTGTAACACATCGAAATATCGATTTCCGACTATATAAAGATATATATACTTTATATAGTCGGAAATCTTGATCAGGGAGAAATTCTAAGACGATATGGCCATGTCCGTCTGTCCTTCTGTCTGTCTGTCTGTCTGTCTGTCTGTTGTAATCACGCTACAGTCTTCAATAATGAAGCAATCGTGCTGAAATTTTGCACAAACTCGTCTTTTGTCTGCAGGCAGGTCAAGTTCGAAGATTGGCTATATCGGTCAAGGTTTTGATATAGTCCCCATATAAACCGACCTCCCGATTTGGGGTCTTGGGCTTATAGAAATCGTAGTTTTTATCCAATTTGTCTGAAATTTGAAATCTGGAGGTATTTTATGACTATAAAGAGGTGTGCCAAAAATGGTGAGTATCGGTCCATGTTTTGGTATAGCCCCCATATAGACCGATCTCCCGATTTTACTTCTTGGGCTTATAGAAACCGTAGTTTTTATCCAATGTGCATGAAAATGGAAGTCTAAAGGAATTTGAGGGCCACTAAGAGGTGTGCCAATAATGGTGAGTATCTGTCCATGTTTTGGTATAGCCTCCATATAGACCGATATCCCGATATCCCGATTTTACTTCTTGGGCTTATAGAAACCGTAGTTTTTATCCAATTTGCCTGAAATTGGAAATCTAGAGGTATTTTGGGGCCATAAAGAGGTGTGCCGAAAACGGTTAGTATCGGTCCGTATTTTAGTATAGCCCCCATAAGAACGATTTCCCGATTTAACTCCTTAGGTTTCTAGAAACCGTAGTTTTTATCCGATTTGCCTGAAATTGTAAATATTCTGGTATTTAAGGCTCACAAAAACGTGTATCGGATTAAGTTTTTATCGGTCCATTTGGTAATGCCTCCATATAGACCGATTTCACTTCTTGTGAGTAAAGAAGGCGCACTGATCATGAAAATTGCTTGAAACTCAATGTAAAATTTCCAGATTTTATTTCTCGGGTGAAAATCTACAGATTTAAAATTTCACATCAAGTCGTTATTTTATAATTTTCTTACACACTTACAAGAGATGTTAATGATTCCTCTAAAACTCAAACAAAAATGGTTCTTATAAATCCAGAATCTGATATAGTCCTCATAGGTGAAATCTTTAAATGTGTCTTCAAGTCCTCAAGCCCTCCTGAAATTTCAAAGGAAACCCTAATATTTGGTTAATGGTGGTGGGTATTTAAGATTCGGCCCGGCCGAACTTACTGCTGTATATACTTGTTTCTTATATGCTTTTTTTTTCTTATTGACAATTGTTGCATATAATAAAACATTTTCTTAAAAGCTAATACATTTATATAAGAAATTTCTTTCACATAGGAATATGTTATTGATATATATTTATAGCCACCACCATAGAATGGTGACGGGGGTATAATAAGTTTGACATTCCGTTTGTAACACATCGAAATATCGATTTCCGACTATATAAAGTATATATACTCTTGATCAGGGAGAAATTATAAGACGATATAACCATGTCCGTCTGTCTGTCTGGCTGGCTGTCAGTCCGTCTGTCTGTCTGTCGGGCTGTATGTTGTAATCACGTTACAGTCTTCAATAATGAAGCAATCGTGCTGAAATTTTGCACAAACTCGTCTCTTGTCTGCAGGCAGGTCAAGTTCGAAGATGGGCTATATCGGTCCATGTTTTGATATAGTCCCCATATAGACCGATCTTCCGATTTTACTTCTTGGGCTTATAGAAACCGTGGTTTTTATCCAATTTCCCTGAAATTGGAAATCTAGAGGTATTTTTGGACCATAAAGAGGTGCGCCAAAAATGGTGAGCATCGGTCCATGGTTTGGTATGATCCCCGTATAAACCGACCTCCCGATTTGGGGTCTTGGGCTTGTAGAAACCGTAGTTTTTATCCA
This sequence comes from Haematobia irritans, assembly GCF_050003625.1. Classification (NCBI taxonomy): domain Eukaryota; kingdom Metazoa; phylum Arthropoda; class Insecta; order Diptera; family Muscidae; genus Haematobia; species Haematobia irritans. The sequence continues at coordinate 223,831,318 of NC_134400.1, read as the reverse complement.
AATTGCCTGAAATTGAAAATCTAGAGGTATTTTCGGGCCATAAAGGGGTGTGCCGAAAACGGTGAGTATCGGTCCATATTTTAGTATAGCCCCCATAAGAACGATCTCCCAATTTAACTCCTTAGGTTTGTAGAAACCGTAGTTTTTTCCGATTTGCCTGAAATTGTAAATATTCTGGTATTTAAGGCTCACAAAAACGTGTATGGGATTAAGTTTTTATCGGTCCATTTGGTAATGCCGATTTCACTTCTTGAGGGTATAGAAGGCGCACAGATCATGAAAATTGTTTGAAACTCAATGCAAAATTTCCAGATTTTACTTCTCGGGTGAAAATGTACAGATTTAAGATTTCAAATCAAGACATTATTTTATAATTTTCTTGCACACTTACAAGAGATTTTAATGATTCCTCTAAAACTCAAACAAAAATGGTTCTTATAAATCCAGAATCTGATATAGTCCTCATAGGTAAAATCTTTAAATTTATCTTCGTGAAGCGTACTGGTTTAACTTCTCTGCTTGATCTGTCCTCAAATCCCCCTGAAATTTCAAAGGAAATCCTAATATTTGATTCATGGTGGCTAGGTTAGGTGGCAGCCCGATGTATCAGACTCACTTAGACTATTCAGTCCATTGTGATTCATGGTGGTGGATACTTAAGATTCGGCCCGGCCGAACTTACTGCTGTATATACTTGTTTTTTTTATAAAATTTCTTTATTTTAAAGAAAATTGCCCTTAATATTGTGTTAATTTTGGTTCCATATTCTTCCATATTAGCTCCATACTAGCTTTGCAGTGTAGAATACAATGTTACGCTTCCCAAGCATTTGTCAGAAATATCTAACAGAGATTGCTGTTTTAAAGCAAGCGAGAATAACATCCTACAGTTATCCTTTCCGTTATGCCTCGCGTGTTAGGTTCGATTTGATTTTGAGTGTATCCATTTTCAGTTGTATTGGTCAGTAGGTTTCTCCCTTCTGTAGTAGGGATACAATTTCTGATTTCCCCCTAAGGATAAGATATCATAGAAATATCATGGCATATGCAGTCATAATGCCACATAAAATTAAGAAGTCTCTGACAAATCCCAGCAGGACTAAATCAACCAGCCAACCAAGCCAGCCAGTATCACTCTAGAACAACGACACGAACAACTTCATTGGTGATGGTCTTTGCTTAATGGCCTAATATTCAATTAAATTGCATTTAAATTTCCACCTTTCTTCCTTCCTTTCGACCTTGTGTGGTATTCGTCCTATCCTAGGGCTAACCCAAGGGCTAGCCATCCACCCCATAAAGCCCATTTCATTGTTGTACGATTTAGTGGCTGGCAGAACACATGCGTTGATCCATTTTAATTTAAAGGTATTTAAGGCAATCCATCATAACCACTGCCGCCACCACCGCACCACCACCTTCACCTTTCTTGTCCCGGTGCGGTGATGCAACCTGATATGAGCGAGACAATCTGTTATTGCAATCGCTTTATCTGTCACAATCATTCGGAGAGGAGAATGGATTGGTGATACTGAGTACAGGGTACAGAGCGAAACTAGAAAAGCACCCTGCCGCGTATTATATTGTCTTGCCACAAGGGACCAATTCCAATTTAAAGCTTGACGACGACTATGACAATGGTGTAGCGATACCATGGCTGAGTGCTTTTACGCTCCAGCTTCAGCGACTTCATCATAGAAAGCAAAGCCAAGAGACTTCTGTCGCTGTTTGTGCTTTTTTCAGATCAGAGCGATTGTCATAAAATTGTCGTCTTGGGTTAGATTTTTGAGATGAGCATCGGCGGCTGACTGGTTATGCTATGGTGATGGTGTCACCGATTGTAATGGTGGTTGACGTTTCCCACTGTCTGTAATTGCTAACTGCACAATGCTAGCTCATCTCCCCCAAAAGACAAATCCTGGACGACTTACTCACGCACTTTACAGTAGAAAGGGGGAGATATGCTCACTCGGTAGTCCTTTATTGATATGGGAACTGGAGTGTGTGTGTGTGTGTGTTTGTGTGTGATGGTGATGCCTTGTGTATTTTGGTGGTAGTCAACTTTTTGAATGTCGGTTCATTTGTGGCCTTATGATGAGCAGTAGTGTTAGCTCGCATTTGACTTCAAACACTTGCAGGCAATTGTGTTTTGTTCGGGCGGAATAACAAAAAACAAAAACAGAAGGCGGAACACAAAAGCCGGAAAAAAAGTTACGGTCTCACATACACGCACACACATACACGAACTTATGGTTGTCAGGAGTCCCTTATTCATTGACAAACGCCCTCCAGTTGAACATCAGTTGAAATTTTGACACTGAATGGAAGTGAACTTGCACTATGCAAACAGAGGCAACTGCTCAGAGTCAAATCCCTTCAATGAGCATTGTACGGCGTTTTGTCATTACAGTTTTTAGCAATAAAACAAACCGCTTTTTTACGGAACAGTGGATAGATGAATACGAAGCCACAATGAGTGCATATGACGTGATGTGAACCTCGACATCGAAATTGTTGGCAACTATATTTTTCGGAACAGGCTTCATGAGGATACTGTAGCTCAAGCGGTGAGAAGCTACAAGGTTAATCCTTTTATCAGAGCTTGACCATAGCACCTAGCTGCGGGCCTCCTGCGGCAGACCGGGGAATTTTGGCTTAACTAAGATCAGGAAAGTGCAGCCGCCTCAATTCCTACCTATAAGAGATTGATAGCAGCATAGCTGACGTGTGTCCCATCTGACACTCGTCGCCTTTTTGCTTCCCCAGCTAAACCTACCCGACTTACCACAGAAAACTCTGGAGACATCCCCTCCTTTTCGCAGACTTCCTTGAACTGGATACGAGCTGATGTATTCCCTAGGTAGAAACTCGAATACAAGTGATCTGATAATACAATCCAGGAGAAGAACTGTTGAACACCAATATGAGTGGATGGATATATAGAGATTCAACTGAGATCAGAGTCAAGTATTTCTGAAAAAGAGTACAATGGCAATCAAGAAAGGAATTGCAATTCGGACGAATAACAATGAATTGTGGGGTTCCTTCAATAAAGGCAATAAAGGTTAGGTTAGGTTAGGTTAGGTGGCAGCCCGAAGTATCAGGCTCACTTAGACTATTCAGTCCATTGTGATACCACATTGGTGAACTTCTCTCTTATCACTGAGTGCTGCCCGATTCGATGTTAAGCTCAATGACAAGGGACCTCCTTTTTATAGCCGAGTCCGAACGGCGTTCCACATTGCAGTGAAACCACTAGAGAAGCTTTGAAACCCTCAGAAATGTCACCAGCATTACTAAGTTGGGATAATCCACCGCTGAAAAACTTTTTTGGCAATGAAAGCTAAAGGATGTTGGGCATGTTGCGAGGACCCAGTTATTTTGACACTGTCCTGCTTTCATAGGACAAATTTCTTGCATTTAAGGAAACGTAGGAGAATTATTCTTCCCAAATTGAACTATTTTTCACCACAACTGTGCAAAATCTTTTCGCATAACTTCAAGTTTCCTAAATTGTGTCCGCCTTGGACTTCGTATGGCACTACCGATATTTCTACAAAATTAAATCCAATTTTTTACTTCGAAATACGATGTTTAATGTTTGGTGAAGTTATCTCTTATCACTGAGTGCTGTCCGATTCTAAGTTAGGTTAGGTTAGCTCAATGATAAGGGCCCTCATGTTTATAGCCAAGTCGGAACGGCGTTTCACATTTCGGTGAAACCACTTAGAGAAGCTATGAAACACTCAGAAATGTCACCATCAGTACTGAGACCCTTCCACCGCCGAACGTTTTTTTTTTCGGTCGAAACTGGGGTTGAACCCATGACCATTTGTATGTAAGGCATACACCAGGATGGCTTCTTTTCTTACGTTGTGGTTTCACTTTCTTTTGGTGTAAAACCACTGTGCATTACTTTTATTCCCTTCCTACGTTACCTTCATATCGGGTAGATTTTTGTTTTTTTTTTTTTTGGTTGAAACTGGCATCTCCATAGATGGGTTAGTATGTGCAGGAGTGTGAGTGCGTATGCGTTTGTTTGTTTGTGTGCCCACCGACTCTGTTATTAAGGCTGACTGATCGACCAACGTTGTCGGTCTTAAAACGATGATTAGGTTGTTATTTTTAATTTGCTCATTGATACTAATGTTCCTGAATTGTTTCTGGGTGGCTGGGTGAAAGGGAGGATGACTGCCTTACTGGCTGACTTGCAAACTCTTGGATTTGTCCTTATGCGAGGAGTTGAATGCCACCATTGCCACGATTACTGAGGATGATGATGGTGGTGTTGATATTAGTGTCACTGCTTGAGCCAAAGTTGGTGTTAGCGTTGCTGTCGTTGCTTAATTTCCTCTGTCATTGGGGTGTTTGTTTTCGCTTGCATATCCTTTTGTCTTTTGTGCTAACAAGGACCAGCGACCGGTTTGTGTGCGTTCGTATGTGTGTTTTACAGTGTATTCGAAGTTTTGTTCTACAATTCCATGCCGTCTTTGTTTTTCCGGGATCTAGGAACAATCATTGTTTTATTGCTAGCCATGACTTACACATACAAAGTAGTTAACTTCCTTTTATACGGGGATGTTTTGTTTTTTTCGATGCTTTTGTATTCCGCCACTGCCGTACTTGTTATGCATAGACTTTTATATTTGGGCACAGCATTCCTGACTAGCTTTTTCTGCCTTAGCAAGTAAGCGTAACGTGTTGGCAATTTGTCATCGATTCTGTTCAAGCGTTTAGCATACTCGCATCCTCGGCACTATGACTTAACTGGAGTTTAATTCAAACATCTTCAGCGTTTTTGGTTTTATTACTGGTATTGCGGGACATGGATTTTCCACACGTTGCACTTGGGAAGGGAGGTTAAGTGAATAGTGTTTGAATGCTACCGGCCTAATTTGGGATGGCAAATAGGTAGGTTGAAATGGTTGATGCAGCATGCCCAACATTACCAGCGTATGTTAATCAATGTAGGCCCAAATGCTTAAATGCTTGCAATTAATAAATTGACTTTTAGACAAACATTTATGCAGCAACAACAACGGCAACATGAAATTGCTACAAGTGTTTCAAGTGATCAAGGCCAAATGTTATGATAATCAACATTTTTCGAATTGGTCCAGGCAGGATAATATTAATAAGGTAATTTAAGCATTACTTTATTGTTTTAGGACAAATTGGTATGAAAAATCATGGCAGGAGGTTAGGGCATGAATACTCTAGACAACTTTTAATAGTGATATGAGAAAACGACTCGGCTACAAAAAGGAGGTCCCTTGTCATTTAGCTAAACATCGGGCAGCTTTAATTTATATGAGAGAAGTTGTCCACTTGCGGTACTCCAATGGACGAAATAGTCTATGTGAACTTAAAATATCTGGCTGTCACTACTCCTAACTCATCTTTAAAAAGGGGTTTCCACCATCTTCCTAAATCTCTTTTTCACTTCCCCACGATTTATTTAGTTCCCATCACTTGTGTACTACAAAACAAAAAATAAGTCGATCGATTTTATAAAGTTTTTGAACGAAAACAGTTATAGCTCTTACTGTTATGACCCCTACAGTCAAGCAATTCTATTCACGGACCAGCTTTTCGGCCACACACAAGTAGATTCAAAGAAACTTCACTTCATGAAAACAAACAACTTTAGTTGCAAACGTCTGATCCCATCTTTAATACGAAAGGTGTACAAAATACAAAATTGTATTTGCCCAAAAAACAAAAACAATAATTATAATACTGAACTAATCAACGTTGTGTTACTGTTGAGGAGCTCCGTCCACATATCGACAAATTTGTTGATGCCGGTCGCAGAAGTTGTTATACCAGAACTTAAGATCATCTGCACCATTGAAGGTAAACCCCAACATTTTTATTTTATTTTGATAGAGAGCGAAAAAATGATAGTCAGTAGAAACAAGATCCGGCTCCCATTCGAGCCCTTGGAATGTTGTTTGGAAGAGCAAAGAAAATTTCGATTTTTGGTTTGTCCGTACATTCAATATGAGAGCCAGACAAATTACGAACAATTAAATTATAACAACACAAGTATATACGGCCGTAAGTTCGGCCAGGCCGAATCTTATGTGCCCTTCACCATGGATTGCGTAGAAACTTCTACGAAAGACTGTCATCCACAATCGAATTACTTGGGTTGTGGTAGCTTAAAACTCCTTAAGATCGTTTTCTAAATTGTGAGTTAGTCCATACGTGGTATATATTAGACAAAAAAGTTATGTATAGGTAAGTCTACAAATAATTACGAATCGATGTGGACTTTCGCACGGTACGTAGCTTATATGGGGGCTATATACAATTATGGACTTGATATGGACCAATTTTTGTGTGATTGGGGATCGATTTATATGAGGGCTATATATAACTATAGACCGATATAGACCTAGTTAGGCATGGTTGTTAACGGCCATATACTAACACAATGTATGTAACGAGCCAATTACTCGTACATATTTATTTCATTTCTGTTACCATCGTTTTCCACTATTTTTTTCCTTTGTACCACTGTACCCACTTGTTAACTGTGAGCCACAGTATCCATTATAACTATATGTCATTTTTGCCATGTGGTACAAGTGGTATCAAAGGGAAACTTGTTTTCGTCACCTAACGTTGGTTAGATGACATGTTGATAATTCTCTCTGGGTTGATGTCTCGGTCGACTTAAGAAGGCAGGTTTTCGGCGACAATGGCATGAATCACCCGAAGCTCAACGACCAGTAAAGCGAGTGGCCCGACCGCTGCCGAACCTCCGAGAGCCGACCCGATTCATCGCAACGCGATTCGTTCGCATCAGTAGTTTGTAAACGCGATTCGTTCGCTTCATAATTGTGTAGTAGATTAGCGCTCCCACTACCTCCGCTCCCCCCCTTACTCTTCCCCTTCCCGGCTATACTAACACCCTCCTAACGCGGTTCGTCCGCTTCCGCGATTCGTTCGCTTCAGCGGTTCGTCCGCATCCGCGACTCGTTCGCTTCAGCGGTTCGTCCGCATCCGCGACTCGTTCGCTTCAGCGGTTCGTCCGCATCCGCGATTCGTTCGCTTCAGCGGTTCGTCCGCATCCGCGACTCGTTCGCTTCAGCGGTTCGTCCGCATCCGCGATTCGTTCGCTTCAGCGGTTCGTCCGCATCCGCGATTCGTTCGCTCCAGCGGTTCGTCCGCATCCGCGGTTCGTCCGCTTCAGCGGTTCGTCCGCATCCGCGATTCGTTCGCTTCAGCGGTTCGTCCGCATCCGCGATTCGTTCGCTTCAGCGGTTCGTCCGCATCCGCGGTTCGTCCGCTTCAGCGGTTCGTCCGCATCACACGGGTACTAGTATAGCCGAATCCTGTCCTTTTCCCTTTCCCCTCTTACCGTTCTAGGAAACAACATCACCGTGCACGGACACCATCGGCCCGACATCATCGCCATCATCGTATACGACCACCATCGGCCCGACATCATCGCCAACATCGTATACGACCACCATCGGCCCGATATCATCGTCATCATCGTATACGACCACCGTCGGCCCGACATCATCGCCATCATTGTATACGACCACCATCGGCCCGATACCATCGTCATCATCGTATACGACCACCATCGGCCCGACATCATCGTCATCACCGTATACGACCACCATCGGCCCGACATCATCGCCAACATCGTATACGACCACCATCGGCCCGATATCATCGTCATCATCGTATACGACCACCGTCGGCCCGACATCATCGCCATCATCGTATACGACCACCATCGGCCCGATACCATCGTCATCATCGTATACGACCACCGTCGAACCGACACCGCTCATCATCGTACCCAGCCAATTCACCGATCACCGTTCATCATCGTATCCAATCAATTCACCGACACCGTTCATCATCGTACCCAGCCAATTCACCGATCACCGTTCATCATCGTATCCAATCAATTCACCGACACCGTTCATCATCGTACCCAGCCAATTCACCGATCACCGTTCATCATCGTACGCAGTCAATTCACCGACACCGTTCATCATCGTATCCAGTCAATTCACCGACACCGTTCATCATCGTATCCAGTCAATTCACCGACACCGTTCATCATCGTACCCAGCCAATTCACCGACCACCGTTCATCATCCTATCCAGTCAACTCACCGACACCGTTCATCATCGTACCCCGTCAATTCATCAACCCCGTTTCACCATCGTCATCACGCAACATCACCATACATTAACCTACATCGCCCGAGTCTTCGCCATCGTCCGATCCAGACCAGCCTACATCTCATAGCCGAAGCCCCACCAGTCGTCGTCGCCCCTTCAGCCCAATCATTGCCCATTACCCACAATTGTATTGTATATAAGCAAGAATCGTCAATAAAACCCACAAAAGAATAAAAGTAGTGTGTTATTATTTAAGGTTTGTGGATCCTTGAAATTAGCCCTGGACGGCCACTGGCCTACCTCAGCCCACGAAGAAAACCACGTTACAAAATGGCGCCCGAGCAGGGACCCGATCAGAATCGATCTGCGGAAAACCGAGAAATGACCGCCAGCGAGGATGAATCGAGTTCCACACACTACCACAACAAGCCCGGCGGTTCCAAGCATTTAACAACCGAATCGTTGGGGTGGATATATTTACTACGGAAAGAGCAATTGGTCGACCAGTGCCGGACGGCAAATATCCCCACCGAGGGCTGCACGGTGGAGCATCTGAGAAAAGAGTTGGCCAAATACATTCGGGCCAAGCGGCTTAGAGCCTCGACGGAAAACATTTTCAGTGAACTAGAGGCCGAACTCAAAGCCGAAGAGAAAGCAATAGTACAGTCATTACCCGTACCGAGCATAACCAGAAGACACGAACATCCCGCGACAACTTCGAGACACGAGCCGGCTGACCATGAAATAATGGCTATCGTACAGCGATGGGATCTAAAGTATGCCGGGGAAGGGGACCTCATGGAGTTTCTCGAGAGGATGGAGGAACTCGCCGAATGCCACCATCTCTCCCAAGATCGACTGTTACCCGCGCTCCTCAGTGTCCTACAAGGAAACGCCCTGAAGTGGTTCAGGGTAAAAAGGGTTGATATCGCGAACTGGTCCCAATTCCGAGCAGAGGTGGAGAAATTTTTCTTATCTAAACGACATGCCATCCAGCTGGAACAGGCATTCTACAACCGCCGGCAGTTCCAGCGTGAAAGAGCAAAAGACTACATTCTGCATATGTTGACAACAGCACGGCAGCATCCACGGCTTCGCGAGATGAACCACCTCGACCGAATATACGACGGCCTGAGATCCGAATATCGCCACTATATCCGAAGACACGACTTTCATACATTGGACGAACTAATCGGGTTAACCGACGACTACGAGCTATTGAAGAGGGACGAGTCGCGCCAATCGCAGCCCCATACGTCGCACATGGTGGTAGACTCTCCATATTCCAGAAACGACCATTGTTGGCGCTGCAAGCGGCAAGGCCATTTCCGTACCCAGTGTAAAAACCCCCGCATCTTGTTCTGTTCGTATTGTGGTACAGAAGGAATATTCACGAAGGACTGCAGTTGCAGAGCCCAGCACGACGACGAACTTGACGAGGAGCCCCCCACGACCCGATACTTCATTGAAGTGGTGATATGTGACCGCCCCTTTGAGGCGCTTATCGACACCAGGGCCTCCTCGAGTTATATCTCGGATACCGTGAAAAACTTCCTGATCCAGCGGGGCATTCAGCCAGAGGGTATGCGACGAAAGGTCCAACTGGCCGACAAGCGCCTTACTACTTGCACTGATTTATACACCGTCGACATCCAGTACAATGGGAGATGCACCCCTCTGCGGGTGGCCGTACTCCCAACATTGGCAGAGACACTCATACTGGGAATGGATTTCCTCTGCCACCGAAACATTACACTCTACCTCGACGATAAAGCCATACGCCGTCCCACCAATGAACCGTTCGTACCGTCCCAGTCTCTCTCGGCACTCACCTCACGGGATTTCCTCTCGGAGGAACAGAACAACTCCCTGGCTCAACTCCTCCAAGAACATCAGATTCGTTTTGGGAAGGTTACGGGAGTATGCAACAGGGCCGAGCATCATATAACCCTTGTTTCCGATAAGCCATTTAAACAGAAATACATGCCCAGAAACCCTGCAATGATGCAAATAATCACTGAAGAGGTCGACAAGCTCTTAGAAGAGGGGCGCATCGAACCCTCCAATAGCCCGTACAGTTCACCAGTCGTCTTGGCCAGGAAAAAAAACGGAGGTTGGCGCATGTGTATCGATTACCGCCAGTTGAATGCAATAAGTGAACCCGACGCCTATCCGCTTCCCCAAGTGAATGCCATCCTCGACCAGCTAAGAGAAGCGAAATTTATTTCGTCGCTGGATTTAAAGAACGGGTATTGGCAGATACCCCTCGCTAAGGAAAGTAGACGGTATACGGCTTTCACCGTTCCTGGGCGTGGGTTATTCCAGTGGAAGGTGATGCCGTTTGGGCTACACTCTGCCCCGGCCACCTTCCAGCGCACCATTGATAGTATCATCGGGTCTGATCTTCACCCACTCGTTTTCGTGTATCTCGACGACATAATAATCCTGGGCCGGACGTTCGAAGAACACCTGCGCACTCTGGACGTCGTCTTCCGTCGACTGCAGGACGCGCAGATGGTCATCAACATCGACAAGTGTGAATTCGTCCGAACAACCATACGATATTTGGGTCATGTGGTCACCCCCGACGGGATTCGAACCGATCCAGACAAGGTGGAGGCAGTCGCGAGGATACCACCCCCGACCAATCTGAAGGAGTTACGACGATTCTTAGGGATTGCCTCCTGGTACAGACGTTTTGTCCCGAATTTTTCTACATTATCAGCACCGCTAAATGCGTTGCTAAAGAAAGGTTCACAATGGTCGTGGGGAGAAAAACATGAGCAGGCTTTTCAGGAACTAAAACAAAGACTTACCCAAAGCCCGGTACTGTCGTGCCCGGATTTCACGAAACCTTTCTTCCTGCAAACCGACGCGAGTCGAGAAGGCCTAGGGATCGTATTGTTCCAAAGACACGCAGACCAGGAGTCCGTCGTGGCCTACGCCAGTAGGTCGTTGACCCCACTGGAGAGGAAATACTCAACCACGGAGCAAGAATGTCTAGCAATCCTTTGGGGAATCAGAAAGATGCGGCCGTATTTGGAGGGGTATCATTTCACCGTAATTACCGACCACCACTCTTTGAGATGGTTACACACCCTTCAGAACCCCTCAGGCCGTCTCGCCCGATGGGCGCTCGAGCTCCAGCAATACGATTTCGATATTGAGTACCGGAAGGGATGCCTGAACGTTGTAGCGGATGCACTATCCAGAGCCCCGCTTCCGGCAGAGACAGACCACCAGATTTTTGTTATTACCAATACAAGCTGGTACGAGCGGGTGTGCAACTCGCTCAGGGAATCCAACAAGAAGTTTCCAGATTTCCAGATTATAAATGGTAGATTGCACAAACACATCCCGAGACAATCGACGTTCGACCCAAGCCCGGAGTGGAAAGCCTGCGTCCCGGCAGAGGAAAGGAGGGCCATTCTACGCGAGAATCATGACAGTGTTACATCGGGGCATTTCGGAATAGCAAAAACCATTCGGAGGGTACAGGAGCACTATTACTGGCCCGGGTTGTCAAGAGATGTGAAGAGGTATGTAAGGGGTTGCGCGGTCTGTGCAAGATATAAGCCATCACAACAGCGTCCGGCCGGGAAGATGACTACAATGCAGGCTTCATATCCCTGGGAGATTGTGTGCGCCGACTTCGTGGGACCGTTGCCCAGATCTACCAAGGGGCACGCCTTTTTACTCGTTCTTATAGACAAATTTAGTAGATGGGTGGAACTCGTCCCGTGCCGACAGGCCACCTCCCAGGTAGTACTACAGGCCCTTAGAGAAAGAATTGTTTTTCGTTTCGGCTGCCCGAGGGTGTTCCTTACCGACAATGGGGTCCAATTTACCAGTAAAGTAGTGGAGGATTTCCTTCTGGGCAAAGGCATAGAGCATCGAACGACGGCACTGTACGCCCCACATGAGAACCCCACAGAACGAATGAATCGAACAGTGAAAACAATGATAGCCCAGAATACCGGAGAGAACCATAAGCTCTGGGATACGCGCCTTGCTGAGATAGCTTTCGCTATAAACACGGCAAGGAGTGAATCCTCCAAATTCTCTCCCGCAGAATTACTTTTCGGGAAAAATTTGGGCAGTGGACCCGACGACGGTACCCATATTCAGACAAAAGGACAACCTGCGTTAAAGAATTTGTGGGAAGAGGCGCGCGCCAACAGTAGACAGGCTACGAGCCGCCAAGAGAAACACTACAATCTTCGTCGGCGGTCGTGGTCCCCGGGGATAGGGTCTAAGGTCTGGAGAAAAGAGCGAATTTTGTCAAGCGCTGCCGACAACTTTGCGCAAAAGCTCGCAGGAAAATTTGGTGGGCCGTACGAGGTCACGAGGCGAATTCATTCGAACATCTACGAGCTAAGGAGCCCGAAAGGCAAGCTGATAAAAGCCCACGTACAGGACCTTAAGCCGTTTATTGAGCCGGAGACTACGTAAAAAAAAAAAAAAAAAAAAAAAAAAAAAAAAAAAAAAAATATAACTATATTATATTAAAGGAGGAAAAAAAAACTATATAATTTAAGTTTGTTAAGTATAAGTTAAGTATAATGTATGTATATTAAAAAAAAAAAAAAAAAAAAAAAAAAAAAAAAAAAAACTTGTTTTCGTCACCTAACGTTGGTTAGATGACATGTTGATAATTCTCTCTGGGTTGATGTCTCGGTCGACTTAAGAAGGCAGGTTTTCGGCGACAATGGCATGAATCACCCGAAGCTCAACGACCAGTAAAGCGAGTGGCCCGACCGCTGCCGAACCTCCGAGAGCCGACCCGATTCATCGCAACGCGATTCGTTCGCATCAGTAGTTTGTAAACGCGATTCGTTCGCTTCATAATTGTGTAGTAGATTAGCGCTCCCACTACCTCCGCTCCCCCCCTTACTCTTCCCCTTCCCGGCTATACTAACACCCTCCTAACGCGGTTCGTCCGCTTCCGCGATTCGTTCGCTTCAGCGGTTCGTCCGCATCCGCGACTCGTTCGCTTCAGCGGTTCGTCCGCATCCGCGACTCGTTCGCTTCAGCGGTTCGTCCGCATCCGCGATTCGTTCGCTTCAGCGGTTCGTCCGCATCCGCGACTCGTTCGCTTCAGCGGTTCGTCCGCATCCGCGATTCGTTCGCTTCAGCGGTTCGTCCGCATCCGCGATTCGTTCGCTCCAGCGGTTCGTCCGCATCCGCGGTTCGTCCGCTTCAGCGGTTCGTCCGCATCCGCGATTCGTTCGCTTCAGCGGTTCGTCCGCATCCGCGATTCGTTCGCTTCAGCGGTTCGTCCGCTTCAGCGGTTCGTCCGCATCACACGGGTACTAGTATAGCCGAATCCTGTCCTTTTCCCTTTCCCCTCTTACCGTTCTAGGAAACAACATCACCGTGCACGGACACCATCGGCCCGACATCATCGCCATCATCGTATACGACCACCATCGGCCCGACATCATCGCCAACATCGTATACGACCACCATCGGCCCGATATCATCGTCATCATCGTATACGACCACCGTCGGCCCGACATCATCGCCATCATTGTATACGACCACCATCGGCCCGATACCATCGTCATCATCGTATACGACCACCATCGGCCCGACATCATCGTCATCACCGTATACGACCACCATCGGCCCGACATCATCGCCAACATCGTATACGACCACCATCGGCCCGATATCATCGTCATCATCGTATACGACCACCGTCGGCCCGACATCATCGCCATCATCGTATACGACCACCATCGGCCCGATACCATCGTCATCATCGTATACGACCACCGTCGAACCGACACCGCTCATCATCGTACCCAGCCAATTCACCGATCACCGTTCATCATCGTATCCAATCAATTCACCGACACCGTTCATCATCGTACCCAGCCAATTCACCGATCACCGTTCATCATCGTATCCAATCAATTCACCGACACCGTTCATCATCGTACCCAGCCAATTCACCGATCACCGTTCATCATCGTACGCAGTCAATTCACCGACACCGTTCATCATCGTATCCAGTCAATTCACCGACACCGTTCATCATCGTATCCAGTCAATTCACCGACACCGTTCATCATCGTACCCAGCCAATTCACCGACCACCGTTCATCATCCTATCCAGTCAACTCACCGACACCGTTCATCATCGTACCCCGTCAATTCATCAACCCCGTTTCACCATCGTCATCACGCAACATCACCATACATTAACCTACATCGCCCGAGTCTTCGCCATCGTCCGATCCAGACCAGCCTACATCTCATAGCCGAAGCCCCACCAGTCGTCGTCGCCCCTTCAGCCCAATCATTGCCCATTACCCACAATTGTATTGTATATAAGCAAGAATCGTCAATAAAACCCACAAAAGAATAAAAGTAGTGTGTTATTATTTAAGGTTTGTGGATCCTTGAAATTAGCCCTGGACGGCCACTGGCCTACCTCAGCCCACGAAGAAAACCACGTTACATGTACCAAATTTCAACTGACTCGGATGAAATTTGCTCCTTCAAGAGGCTTCAAAACCAAATCTCGGGATCGGTTTATACGGGGGCTATATATAAGTATGGACTGATATAGACCACTTTTGGCATGGTTGTTAAATATTATATACTACCACCACGTACCAAATTTCAACCAGATCGGATGTATTTTGCTTCTCCAAAAGGCCCCGGAGGTCATATCTGGGAATGGGTATATATGGGGGCTATATATAATTATGGTTAGGTTAGGTTAGGTGGCAGCCCGATGTATCAGGCTCACGTAGACTATTCAGTCCATTGTGATACCACAGTGGTGAACTTCTCTCTTATCACTGAGTGCTGCCCGATTACATGTTAAGCTCAATGACAAGGAATCTCCTTTTTATAGCCGAGTCCGAACGGCGTTCCACATTACAGTGAAACCACTTAGAGAAGCTTTGAAACCCTCAGAAATGTCACCAGCATTACTGAGGTGGGATAATCCACCGTTGAAAAACTTTTTGGTGTTCGGTCGTAGCAGGAATCGAACCCACGACCTTGTGTATGCAAGGCGGGCATGCTAACCATTGCACCACGGTGGCTCCCATATATAATTATGGACTGATATGAACCAATTCCTGCATGGTTGTTGGATACCATATACTAACATCACGTACCAAATTTCAACCGAATCGGACGAATTTTGCTCTTCCAAGGAGCTCCGGAGGTCAAATCTGGGGATCGGTTTATATGGGGCCTATATATAATTATGGGCCGATTTCGACCAATTTTTGCATGGGTGTTTGAGGCCATATATTAACACCACGCACCAAATTTCAAATGAATCAAATGAAATTTGGTCTTCCAAGAGGCTCCGGAGGTCAAATCTGGGGGCTATATATAATTATGGACCGAAGTGAACCAATTTTTGCATGGTTGTTAGAGACCATATAATAACACCATGTACCAAATTTCAGCCGGATCGGATGAAATTTTCTTCTCTTAGAGGCTCTGCAAGCCAAATCTGGGGATCGGTTTATATTTGGGCTATATAATTTTATGGACCGATATCGACCAATGTCTGCATGGTTATTAGAGACCATATACTAACATCATGTACCAAATTTCAGCCGGATCGGATGAAACATGCTACTCTTAGAGGCTCCACAAAGTAAATCTGGGGATCGGTTTATGTGGGGGCTATATATAATTATGGACCGATATGGATCAATGTCTGCATGGTTATTAGAGACTATATACTAACACCATGTATCAAATTTCAGCCAGATCGGATGAAATATGGTACTCTTAGAGGCTCCGTAAGCCAAATCTGGGGGTCCGTTTTTGTGGGGGCTATACGTAAAAGTGGACCGATATGGTACATTTTCAATACCATCCGACCTACATCAATAACAACTACTTGTGCCAAGTTTCAAGTCGATAGCTTGTTTCGTTCGGAAGTTAGTGTGATTTCAACAGACGGACGGACGGACATGCTCAGATCGAGTCACCACGACCCAGAATACATTTACTTTATGGGGTCTTAGAGCAATATTTCGATGTGTTACAAACGGAATGACAAAGTTAATATACCCCCATCCTATGGTGGAGGGTATATAAAATAAGAAACAGAGTTAAGCAAGAATCTTGTAGATGCTCTGCTCTGAAATTGTCGCACAATTATTGTTCGGAGTGAGCAACCATCGCTCCGGCAGCGTGCGAATGAACCGATATTCCTTGAAGGATGTGACAATTCGAAATCGATTGGATCGCCGACCGATCTATTATCTTGATGTATTGGCTTATCTTCCTTTGAAACAGCCAGGAGAGGAATCTCACCCTTGTTCACCTAATTGTATGCCATAGTGTCAACAAATTGTGATTTGAAGTTTATGTCAATAAAAGATATTAGTTTTTTTTTTCGTATCCACCCATATCCTAATTATCATTTGTGCATTTTTTTAAGCAGAGGTTATTGACCAAATTTCAATTGGATTCAATGTTCATAACAATACCGGTAAAATTGACAAATTTAAATATCTTCAATGTGTTAGACTACATATCCTCACTCCCACAAAGATCTGACTATTGAAGGTGGTATACCGCAGGGAGTTTCAGTTCATTTCATTTGAAATTTAAAACTTCAAATTGTTCACAGGCACAATCAGACATTCATAATCCCTTGTCAAAGTTCTGGTAAAGTTTTAAAGAATGAAAGCCTTAGCTTTGCTTATGATGATGGTGGCGGTGGCGGCGGCCATAAACTTCTACTTTAATCACTTTTAAATGAAGACATTCAAATTTCATTGAAAACTACCAGGACTCAAAGGAGAGCAGTAGCAGAAAGAACAACAACAACAGCAACGAAATTATTGCTGACTACGACAACAACGACACTCATTTCTATGGATTGCCACACATTTTATTTAAATTTATTTTAATGAACATAGCCCCAAGGAACGCAAGGGAATTCCAGTGCCAACGCGCTTTACAACAACTCTCAATCGCCTCATAACAAGGAAATAAATGACAATGATGACGACTGACTCTCTACCGTGGGTGACTGAGGATTCCACGAAGGGTTAATAAAACGGCCAGCAGAATGACTCGCATACTCGTACATTCACTCTCGTTAAGCTTTGGCACTGTGAAAGGGTTGCGTTGTTGGTGGTTTGGTTTGCGTTACATGGAATGGAATGAGCCGAGGTTATATTGTGTGTTACGGTGTTAATTTTTCCGTAGACAAGTGAATTGTTACGGCTGTATGGAATTTACTAAATTAAATGATTAACATTTGTTGGCAACAACGCCAAAGCATTCCAAAGACAACCGGAATGTTGAGTCAAAGTCGAGCAAGGATAATTGGTGGGCACCGAGCGAAAGTGAACGAAAGGATGAGTGAAACATTGTTCTCAAGTATTTTGGTGGTTTGAATCTACTTAGCGATTCGTTATAGTTTTCCAAATGTTAAGCAGGCCGTGATGAAAGCCAGGTATTAGCAAATAAAATATTCCATGAAAAACGAAAGGAATTTAGAAAGTACTTTGCCCTAATAACACGGCATGTTGGAATGGAAGGGGAATGAGAAGGGCTCATTATGGGAAATTTAGTAAAATTTTTACAAATAATGGACCCATAAGAAATACGTTCCAATCTATTAATAAGGATGGAAATTTTAGATTATACAGCTATTTCCATTGCCTAATCTTAGTCATCCTAGCCTTGCAGTAATGGAAATTTAGTATTGAAATTTCACGTAGAAACGTCCAGGCAGTTACATTTGGTGGACAAATTTTTTTGGGTCATCTTGTAACTCCATATAGAGCGATCTGCCGATTCCACTTTCACCTATCTAAACGTAAGAACTTCACCCCGAACCCGAACCTGTTAACTAACAGTGTCCGTTTACATAGACTTTCTTGAGACTATGAAGGATTATCCCCTCCATTATAAAATGTTTCAACAATAGATTTGAGCTTTATGATTTTTTTCAAGAGGGGATGTTTGCAAGAGGAATGGATTTTGCTAGAAAATTTTCTAGATAGTTTTTCGCCAAAATTTCGCAGTAGCCTACTTTAATATGGAAAGTGGACATTCATACTTTATAGACAAAGAACGATTTGCCACTTTTGTATCACTTGGAGTAGTTACCCAGCAAAAAAATTTGGAAGTTCTTCTAAAGGCTCAACTTTAAAAGCACTTCCAGAAGATGCACTCTCAATGATGTTCTTTATTTTAACTACCCAGGCAATTATTATACCCTCCACCATAGGATGGGGATATATTAACTTTGTCATTCTGTTTGTAACACATCGAAATATTGCTCTAAGACCCCATAAAGTATATATACCCTGGATCGTGGTGAAATTCTGAGTCGATCTGAGCATGTCCGTTCGTCTGTTGAAATCACGCTAACTTCCGAACGAAACAAGCTATCGACTTGAAACTTGGCACAAGTAGTTGTTATTGATGTAGGTCGGATGGTATTGTAAATGGGCAATATCGGTCCACTTTTACGTATAGGCCCCATATAAACGGACCCTCAAATTTGGATTGTGATTGCTCTAAGAGAAGCAAATTTCATCCGATCCGGCTGAAATTTTGTACATGGTGTTAGTATATAGTCTCTAACAAAATAGGTCCACATCGGTCCATAATTACATATAGCCCCCATATAAACCGATCCCCCGATTTGGCTTGCGGAGCCTCTATGAGAAGCAAATTTCATTCGATCCAGCTGATATTTGGTACATGGTGTTAGTATATGGTCTCTAACAACCATCCAAAAATTGGTCCACATCGGTCCATAATAATATATAGCCCCCATATAAACCGATCCCCCGATTTGGCTTGCGGAGCCTCTAAGAGAAGCAAATTTCATCCGATCCGGCTGAAATTTGGTACATGGTGTTAGTATAAGGTCTCTAATGACCATGCAAAAAATGGTCCACATCGGTCCATAATTATATATAGCCCCCATATAAACCGATCACCAGATTTGACCTCCGGAGCCTCTTGGAAGAACAAAATTCATCTGATTCAGTTGAAATTTGGTACGTGGTGTTAATATATGGCCTCAAACACCTATGCAAAATTGGTCGAAATCGGTCCATAATTATATATAGGCCCCATATAAACCGATTCCCCGATTTGACCTCCAGAGCCCCTTGGAAGAGCAAAATTCTTCCCATTCGGTTGAAATTTGATACGTGATGTTAGTATATTTATGGTATCCAACAACCATGCAGGAATTGGTTCCTATCAGCCTATAATTATATAGCTCCCATATAAACCAATCCCCAGATTTGACCTCCGGTGCCTTTTGGAGAAGCAAAATTCATCCGATCTGCTTGAAATTTGGTACGTGGTGATCGTATATGATATTTAACAACCATGCCAAAAGTGGTCCATATCAGTCCATAATCATATATAGCCCTATATAAACCGATCCCGAGATTTGGTTTTGGAGCGTCTTGGAGGAGCAAATTTCATCCGAGTGAGTTGAAATTTGGTACATTATGTTAGTATGTGGTCGTTAACAACCATGCCTAACTAGGTCCATATCGGTCTATAGTTATATATATCCCTCAAATAAATCACTTTCCAATCACACCAAAAATTGGTCCATATCAAGTTCATAATTGTATATAGGCCCTATATAAGCGACCCCCATATTTCAATTCTGGCTCTCGTAGTTATTTGTAGACTTACCTATACATAACTTTTTTTGTCTAATATATACCACGTATGGACTAACTCACAATTTAGAAAACGATGTTAAGAAGTTTTAAGATACCACAACCCAAGTAATTCGATTGTGGATGACAGTCTTTCGTAGAAGTTTCTGTGCAATCCATGGTGGAGGGTTCATAAGATTCGGCCTGGCCGAACTTACGGCCGTATATACTTGTTTTAATTCAATTTTTTATAATTTGGTTTTTTCACACTCTTAATGGGTAATTTTAACTTGTTTTGTTTCAAATAGGTTAAAAGCAGAGTAAGAATTCAAAAAATGAAAAATTTGTGAATTTTTGGAAATAGTTGAGGTCAAACGTTTCCGACAAGAGTTAGAATCCATTAAAAATTATAAAAATTATTTATTTGACAAAATATAACAGAATTTTTTAATTTACATCCAAAACACTGGATTCGGATTACACCTAAAGAAGTGATGCAAATTCAGTGCAACGGCTGTTGAAATGGAGGACTTCCGTCCTACACGCAGAGAAGAAACATGATTGCCACAATCATATTCGAAGAGCAAAATAATATGATAGCAGCTATTTTTGCGGCGACCATGTAACATTTTAACCTTCAACCATGTTGGCTCAGTGAACATGGTTCTAAGAAAAATACAATTGTCCTCATCTAAAATGTTATTATATTGATAAAAAGAATTTTGTTTCCATTAAAAGTCAATGGTCACGATCTAAAATGTTATGTTATTCGTCAAAAATGTTTTTCTTCTAGTTAAAAGAACATGGTCACAACCTAAAATGTTTTGATTTTTATGAAAAAACTTTTTTCGTCGTCGAAAAGAGGACGCCACTTGAGAAAAGAAAACACAAAATCAACTTTATTTATTTGTTTTTATTTATTTATAAACTAATTCATTGTTTATTTGTATTTATAATGTCGTGCAAACAAACTTCACACATTTTTACACACTCTAGTTTGGTTCAATTTCAACAATAAGTAATCATTCCATATTTACTTCGTGCGCATCAAATGTACAAACGCAGACATCATGTAACTGCAAATAAAAATAAATGATCCATATAGCAAAATGCAGTACAAAAACAGGTACATTTTTTCAATTGCACTTTCCTTTTTGTGTTCACATAAAACCACGTGCCACTTCTCAATAAATAAATTAACACAAAACACAGTAAATCCGTATTCTCCGTCCATTCCAAGAAACAATCAACACACGACTGACGCGCAAAATGAAAATCGTGTGTACCTGCTCAATGTTTTTATAAAATTCTGTTCGCTGCAAACAAGTTAAAAAATTAAATGGTCACGAAAAAAATGTAAATGGTCTTTATGGCCATGTAATGGTTCTTGACATGTCTATACTTAAACTATAAAAATACTTTTTTCCCTGTAAAAAAGTAAAAAAAATTGAATGGTCAGATTCATGATTTTCCCGACCATTTAATGATCTCAAATTCTATCATTTAAATGATAGAACATGTTTGCGGTATTTGAGAACCATTCAAATGCTTATTGCCACCATAAATTTTTCTCCGCTCGAAAACTATTTTTACAAAGACAAAATACATGGTTTTCGCGGCAATTACATGCTCTAGCTAAGCATTAAATGGATGCGGCAACCATGTCCAAACATGGTTTTTCTGTGCGTGTATGACTTATTGAGTTTGGTTCCTGCACAACAAGACTCAAGATCCTATAATTTGATGGATTCTAACGCTTGTTGGAAACGTTTGACCTTAAATATTTTCAAAAATTCACAATTTTTTCAGATTGAATTTAGCATTTTTTCGACGAAATTTTAATGATTTGTACCATTTTATGAATTCTTACTCTGTTTTTAACCTATTCGAAACAAAAAAAGTTGAAATTACCCATTAAAAGTATGCACAAATCAAAGTTATAAAAAATTGAATTAAAAGAACTTCCTGGGTAGTTAAAATAAAGAACATCAATGGGAGTGCATCTTCTGTAAGTGCTTGTAAAGTTGTGACTTTGGAAGAACTTCCGATTTTTTTGCTGGGTTATTATTGCTGAAGATGTCAATATTAAAGAAAACAGATAAAAAGTTTGCTTTTGAATTGTGCTTGTAATTGTTTTTATATTTAGAGGTAACATGTTCCAGAGACGAATCGCATGGATGCAAAATTGTCACTCCGATATAACATGTCTGTGGCGTAATTGGATCAAATTACCGGTTCTACTAGAAGCACTAAAGCGTAATTTATTCTATGTAATAAGGTTCCCTGCCCGTAATAATCCTATGTAGAAATAGTAAGACACGAATTTTCAGTTAGTTCTCAAAATTGACCCCCAATATATTGGTTGAGAACGGAGTCAGATGGGCATACCTGTTGAGGCCAAAAACGTACCTTTCAATTGCATTAAAGAAAACATTCAATTTCCGTTTGCTCCTGGCATCACAGCTGGAAAAGATTTCACCTTTCTATGACCACCCTGTTTTGTAATTATTTGCGAATTACTCAAAAATTGTTAATAAAAATTAAAATTACATATAAATTACAGAGTAGCAACTGGAAATGTTTCGAGGTAGAAGTAGAGTACACATTTAATAAACACACATAAACATCCTTTGAGCTAAAAGTAGGAGTAACTTACCTATTCCTGGAAGATGATTTTTGTAATTCCTTAAACTTAAAAATCATATTGATGTACCACCTATATGGATAGAATTTTATACAAATTCTAAACATTCGGAATTATTCGATTAAATCCTTGGATCCTAGTTAAACTTTCTGTAGTTTACAGGCATTACTTAAATTCGGTAGGTTTAGGAGCAAACGTCATCTACAACTGTAAGCAAATCGTATTCGATATATATAATCTTTAATGTCACGTTAAATATCGGTTTTACAACGCCTGCTGGTCTTCGTTGAGAGAAAAGTCACTATAATAAACGGAAGTCTAATATCCAAAAAAAAAAACAGATGTCTATTTGTGTGAATGTCTATTCATTTTATCTAAATATATACTTAAATATATGTGTGTATATGTGATACCGGTATATAGACAGATACACACACACACACTTATATATTTTTGCCATTTGGTCTACTCTAATTTGTATTCCAGACGAGTTGTGACAGAGCACAACACGTCTTGCATTTTAACGAGTCCTTTTCACTTGGTTAGTTTGTATATTCGCTTTTGTTTGTTTTATTTGCCCCTTCAAAAGAAGAATAGTCCAACCCCACCATACAACCAACCAACCAACCAACCCACTGAGCTAAGGAAAGGGAAACGCAGTTCTCTGTTATGGTCTTTGAGAAGGAAAACAAAAATTCTGTTGTTCCATACACAAATTTATTAACCTTCTTTTTTAAAGCCAAGTCTTAAATTTTTCGCAGAAGCTTTTAAGTTTTTTTTTGTTTGTTTTGTTTTCTAAAAAAAAATCTCAAATGCCTGTATTTAAAGAAAATTTATTTATTATCGCCAAGAATGCCATGAGGAAGGAAATTGAAATGAAAACGTCCTACAAAGCCATTGGGGGATGTTGTTTATTACCCACTAAATTGTCAATACTTTCGTTTATATTCGTATCGAAATCCTAAATTTTGGCGGAGCAGGGGTAGACTATGAATGTTTGACGCAGGCGCTATGAAAACATCCCCCACATTTGTGGTATCCACCACTTGTATGGTTCATTATTGTGGGTTAACCCTCTTGGAGCTTAGAGTGTTACGAGACCAACGAATACCGAAGAAAATTATGTTTACCATGAATTTAAATAAATTGTGAAGATTTTTACTGAGAAACTGCCATGAATGTATATCATTAAAATAAACCTGTTGCTTATATATGTTATGATTGATAAATTATCGTTACATCTATGGCCACATTTTTGGGTAATTTCTCAACCAATTGGATTTCGAGTTACCTCATGCTTCGTCATTCCATCAAATTTCTGTTTAAACTCAATTTACGTTGAGATATGACACCCATATGGCCTAATTTCTTATTCGATCAGCCTCTAAATAAGTTTATTATTCGCATGAAGTAAAAGTTTTTTTAAGAACATCGCATAGTTTCCAAATTTTAGTCAAACGAAATTCCGCTTTGTTGTAAAGTCCTTTCTGTCCGTTATGACGATTGTCCCATTTTTAGTCCGATATCTACGATCAGTAAACGAGTAGTTTCATTGTCACGTTCATAAACAAAAAATGAAAATATTGTTTGCAAGGGGAACAACTTAAAGGTATTCAATTTTTCTACCACACTGGAGATGCAGCATGAATTAATACCTAGTTTGTTCTAAAATGTTCATTTTATTGAAAGAGATTGTACATTCATTGTTATTTTTTTTTTTTTTTTTAACGAGTGTCTAAAACCCATTTTCACTATTTTCCATTTTCGGGTTTAATCGGTTTTGAGCAAAATCAAAACTCGAAAACCGGTTGAAAAAAAATTGGGATTTTTGGACACCCCAGACTTTTTCGCATAAAAAGTAAACTACGACTTCACAAGAAGTGAAATTGGGATCTCAGCCTATATGGGCGTCCAGGAATATATCCTGAGGGAGGCACACATTTCAGGACAACTTTTGTATCGAAATTTCACCAGACAGACGGATAACAATGAACAATAATATCGTTTTATTGTCGGAAATCAATACAACGATGGAATGGCGGACCCGGTTATATTTGCAGGATTGTCGTAAATTTTTATCTGGCCCCAGGGTTTAGAAATCGAATATCTCTACACCCTCATAAAAAATCGCTTCTGTAACATATACTCCCAAACATATTTTGCTTCAAACATATACATTTTTGGGTATTGCCCAAACATTTATATGTTTGATCTCTTCCAATATATAATATGTTTGAAAGCATATTGGTCTAAACAATATATGTTTGGTTAGTCTAAGTTCCAAACATTTTGTATTTTTGCATCCAAATTCAATAATGTTGTCTTCCAAAAAACAATATGTTATTTTGTGAACATATAATATGTTTGGAAGCATTTTGCACCCAAAAATATTATATGCTTAAAAAAATTCTCCCAGACAATATTGTGCTCAAAATTTTATTATACCCTCCATCATAGGATGGGGGTATATTAACTTTGTCATTCCGTTTGTAACACATCGAAATATTGCTCTAAGACCCCATAAAGTATATATATTCTGGGTCGTGGTGAAATTCTGAGTAGATCTAAGCATGTCCGTCCGTCCGTCCGTCTGTTGAAATCACGCTAACTTCCGAACGAAACAAGCTATCGACTTGAAACTCGGCACAAGTAGTTGTTATCGATGTAGGTCGGATGGTATTGAAAATGGGCCATATTGGTCCACTTTTACGTATCGCCCCCATATAAAGGGACCCTCAGATTTGGCTTGTGGAGCCTCTAACAGAAGCATATTTCATCCGATCCGGCTGAAATTTGGTACATGATGTTGGTATATGGTCTCTAACAACCATGCAAAAATTGGTCCACATCGGTCCATAATTATATATAGCCCCCATATAAACCGATCCCCAGATTTGGCTTGCGGAGCCTTAAAGAGAAGCACATTTCATCCGATCCGGCTGAAATTTGGTACATGGTGTTGGTATATGGTCTCTAACAATCATGCTAAAATTGGTCCACATCGGTCCATAAATATATATAGCCCCCATATAAACCGATCCCCAGATTTGGCTTGCGGAGCCTCAAAGAGCAGCAAATTTCATCCGATCCGGCTGAAATTTGGTACGTGATGTTGGTATATGGTCTCTAATAATCATGCTAAAATTGGTCCACATCGGTCCATAATTATATATAGACCCCATAGAAACCGATCTCCAGATTTGGCTTGCGAAGCCTCAAAGAGGAGCAAATTGCTTCCGATCCGGCTGAAATTTGGTACATGGTATTGGTATATGGTCTCTAACAACCGTGCAAAAATTGGTCCACATCGTTCCTTAATTATATATAGCGCCCATATAAACCGATCCCCAGATTTGGCTTGCGAAGTCTCCAAGAGAAGCAAATTTCATCCAATCCGGTTGTAATTTGGAACATGGTGTTAGTATATGATCCTTAACAACCCTCCCAGAATTGGTCCATATCGGTCCATAATTATATATAGCCCCCATATAAAACATTCTCCAGATTTGACCTCCGGATCCTCTTGGAGGAGCAAAATTCATCCGATCCGGTTCAAATTAGGAACGTGGTGTTAGTATATGGTCGCTAACAACCCTACTAAAATTGGTCCACATCGGTCTAGAGTTATATATAGCCGATCTCCAATCACAGAAAAAGTGGTCCATATCGGTTCTTAATCATGGTTGCCACTCGAGCCAAAAATAATCTACCAAAATTTTATTTCTATAGAAAATTTTGTCAAAATTTTTTTTCTAGAGAAAATTTTGTTCAAATTTTATTCGGTTCATAATAAAATTTTCATCATTGTCAAAATTTTATTTCTATAAAAAATTTTGTCAAAATTTTATTTCTATAGAAAATGTTGTTCAAATTTTATTCGGTTCATAATCATGGTTGCCACTCGAGCCAAAAATAATCTACCAAGATTTTATTTCTATAGAAAATTTTGTCAAAAGTTATTTCTATAGAAAATTTTGTTAAAATTTTATTTCTGTAGAAATTTTTGTCAACATTTTCTTTCTATAGAAAATTTTGTCAAAATTTTTATTTCTATAGAAAATTTTGTGAAAATTTTATTTACATACAATTTAGAAGATGGTGTTAGGAGGTTTTAAGATACCTTGCCATCGGCAAGCGTTACCGCAACTTAAGTAATTCGATTGTGGATGGCAGTGTTTAGAAGAAGTTTCTACGCAATCCATGATGGAGGGTACATAAGCTTCGGCCTGGCCGAACTTACGGCCGTATATACTTGTTTATTTATTTATATATTTACAATCATAATGAATTATGAAAATAAACAGGTAATATAGGTGCTAACAACATAGGTTTTCGACCTGAATGCTCAAAATTTTTGTTTCTGCCTAATTGTATATTCCCCCACATCTTTCTCACTTCCACGACGTTTTTTAGTTCTTAGCACCTTTTTCTGTAATACTAACATTGTAGAAGAAATTATTCAATTTGTTCTAACATATTAACATATATGTCCCAAACATGTTATGCTAGTTTATGAACATTATATGCTTGCACTCAAAAATATTGTGTTTAAAAATTTGTGTTCCAAACATATAATGTTTATAGCCAAACATATGAAAAACAGTCTTTTTCATCCGTGTACATGTTCCGCATCATCTAAATAGGTTAGTTTCCACTGTTTCTAAGTAGGTCACATTACAAACATTCCATTAAATAATTTAAAAAAGATATAAACTTTAATCACAAGTAATGCTCTTTGACTTGAAAAAGGTTAAAATGCATTGACCCCCCCATATGTTGGCAGCACATGGCAACTCAGTTTAGCGCCAAACAAATCAGCTGATGTTGATGTCAATTTTTAAAGCGGTTACATTTGAAATGCAATCCTCGTTCGGAAGCTGTAAAACGACAACAACAATAGCAATACAAGAAACCATCCCACACCACTCAGGGTACAATAACCCATTGTCTACTATGCCACAAGCATATTTATGAGAGCAAAGATATGTAAGTGTGTATGTGTGTGTGGATTTGTAGCTTCACCACAAACATATGTATATATGCTAAATTTTATGAGAAAGCAAGAGTGTGAGAGTGAGTGTGTTGGTAAGGATATGCATTTGCGTCTATCTATACTCAGAGTTCAGTATTCAGTCTCAATGTTGGAGTTAGTAATTCACACAACATTTTCCATAGTAAGAGTGACAATTTGTTGTTGGTCTACGATATGTGGGCCTCATACTTTATGCCGATGGTGTAGCGAAATACAATGTCCTTCCTTGATTTGTAATTCATAAAACATCTACCAAACAAAAAAAAAACTTTGCTTTCATTTCCAGAATTTCAAATCAATTTTGTTGTCGCTTTTTTGGGCCAACTTTCTTTTGACTTCTAGGAAATCAGTAACTTTGGTATGTACGACTTTAATAGAATGGCTGTGGGTGGCTATGATCTGTTGTCTATATTTGGATAGGAGTTATATTTATAGAGAAAGAGAGAGTGAGAGAGAGAGAGAGTGAGAGAGAGAGAGTAAGGGAATTCCTTATAAAGATGAGTGTATGCTACTATAAAAAAACACATTAGTAGTAGCTGAAAGTCTTTTCGTCACTGTCCCATATATATTTACGATAGGACAAAACCAAAAATGACGAAGTTAGACCAAAACTACCAAACAAGGAAAAAACAAACAAAAAATCGTTATTGATTTTATTTATCGTTAGCTCCGGCAACTTCAAGGCTCCGTTAGGGTTCTCATCACAAATATATTTGATAAATATTTACTTTGTTATAAGAGTGTAAGAACTGCACCAGATTCAGCAAAACGTAACCCTCGCTCTAGCACTACCCAGCAAAAAAATTTGGAAGTTCTTCCAAAGGCACAACTTTAAAAGCACTTCCAGAATATGCACTCCCATGATGTTCTTTATTTTAACTACCCAGGAAGTTCTTTTGATTCAATTTTTTATAACTTGGTTTTTTCATACTTTTAATGGATAATTTTAACTTTTTTTGTTTCAAATAGATTAAAAGCAGAGTAAGAATTCAAAAAATGGTGCAAATCATTTAAATTTTGTCGAAAAAAATGCTAAATTCAATCTGAAAAATTTGGGAATTTTTGAAAACATTTGAGGTCAAACGTTTCCGACAAGCGTTAGAATCCATTAAAAATTATAAAAAATTATAAAAATTATTTATTAGACAAAATATCACAGAATTTTTTAATTTACATCCAAAACATTGAATTCGGATCACACCTAAAGAAGTGATGCAAATTCAGTGCAACGGCTGTTGAAGTGGAGGACTTCCGTCCTATGACAAGCCCATGTTAAATTCATCGCTTCTGCGTCAATTTTGCACCACTTCCGGATCCAAAAAGAACATTTTCATTACTTTTTTGGCGACACTTTTTTTGCTGGGTAATTCTTTCTAAATTATCTACCACTACCCAGCAAAAAATTGGAAGTTGTTCCACAAACATTTCTTTTAAAGCCCATCCTACAATCCCCCATCGAATTTTTTAACTTCCGATGCAGTCCTTTTGGACAAGTCTACAAACATTTCTTCTAAAGCGCATCGTGGGATCCCCCAATGATTTTTTTCTACTTCCAATGCAGTCTTTGTGGACAAGTGTTAGAAAAAACGCAATCAAGCTATTTTAAGTGCAAATTTTGGACAATTAAAGTTTAGAAAAAAATAGAAAATAAAAAAAAAATAGAAAATTAATAAAAAAATAAATCCCCGCTGGGATTTGAACCTGTGCCGGTTGACTTTTACGCTTCCATGGAAGTTCTTTTTTTGTTGATTTTTAATGGAAGAAATATATTTATACGAAAATATATGCCGGAAGTAAAAAATAAAAAACGATGCAAAATATTTTTTTTAGAAAAATATTTTTTTAGAAAAATATTTGATAAAAAAATTGCCGCTGGTGAGATTTGAACCTGCGTTTCTTATTTTTTCGTTCACACTAATAAAGAACATCTTGAGAAGCAATTAGAATGTTATTCCTTGGTGTCGTATTACGATCATATCACAAACATTTGAATTGACCTTTCGACGCTTTATGTTCAATGGCGTTTGTGGCTGAGTGTGCTAAGGCGTTCTGTTATGGTGCCTGCAAACCCAGGTTCAACCCCTGCTCGGAGCGAAAAAGTTTGTCAAATTGTAAAAATTAGATAATAGCAAAATAATATAGTATTAATAAAACATATGGATAAAAAAAGTGAATTTGGTTGAAAAAAATGTCGCTTTTTAAATTTCTTCATTCAAATTAACTTCCAGGGCACAACTTCTAAAGCAATGCAAAGGATCCAAAAAGGGAGTACTTCCGTCCTATGACAAGCCCATGTAAAATTCATTGGAGATGATACAAGTTTGCACTACTTCCGGATCACAGATTGGGGATCCAAACTACTTTTTTGGAAGCTCTTTTTTTGCTGGGTATTTACATTTGTCAATACTTCATTTCCTTTATTATTTTTACGTTCGTAACAATTTATTCTCTAGGGAGGATATATTGGTGTTTCTTACATTTGCAAATAGTGTCTGAATAGCTGAAATATATTTTCTAAACCGCTCGCCTGCAAGCTGACAGGGTTATTCCAGCTGGTAGTTTATTTTATTGTTTACAAACCTACATTTGATAAATGCATTTTGAAATAAAGTTATTCATGATGCAATCCAAGCGTGATAGTGTGATTTCTTTATATTTGACTGGAAAACCAAAAGTGGCTATCGTTAGAGCACTTAAATGTGAATAAAACGTTTGTTGTCGTACCATTGCTCGTTACCGTGGTACTGACAGCGTTGAATCGCGTCCAAAGAGAGGTCGAACAAACGTCAAAAAGATGACAATAAACGCCAAAAAATGATCCGATTTAATCGAAATCAACGCTGCAGTGGTGGCAAACTTACTCAAGACCTGAACATAGTGCGAGAACGGATGCAACAAATGTGGAAAAAAATGAGCTTGGACTGTAGACAAAAAATTAAAGGGCTCACAGAAGCACAAAACAAGTGGCCAATAACCAAATTTTGTTCTCTCGGTTCATAATCCATTCCAAATTGAGCAGTTTTTGAACAAACAAAATGATTGGGCTCATTACCACCGATGGTAATGAGCCGCCGTAACGATGATACTCGCTCCCCGCTCGGATTCACCGACAATGGGGTTAAAATAAATGCCGAAGACCATGGACATTCCAATAGGACCCAGCACCATCGTTTTCAGCACGGATCAACCAAGAATGGCTTAAAGAAAGGGTTTCCCGTCCCATTTCTACTTCACAATGACCATCAAAATCTCCGCATTTAAATCCGTTTGACTTTTGAGTCTTTTGACTTTGTGGAGAGTGAGGTTGGAGGTGGAGGTCCCCCGCTACATTTATATCGCACAATTGCCACTAAAATCTCCGGATCTTAATCAGTTGGACGGAATAGGCCAATATACCACAAAACTTGTGATGGCTTTGTAGGCCGTTTGAAGGCCATAACTCGAGCCAGAAGTAGCCAATTCGAACAAATCTAATCGGATTCTAAAATTCGATGTTATTTCCGAAATTTTTTGGATTTGAAAAATAAAATTAAAAATATATAGCGATTTACTTTGTTCCACTACATATCAACTACCATGTACCATCCAGCAAAATTATAAATATATAAATCATTGCTTTCCCTGTTAAATGGGAAAATCCCTAGGCAATGCAAACCCTAACTTTAGCCTGCCAGACTGACTAACTGGTTGACTGAATGGTTGGATGGCTCCTGTTTTATATTTTATGCATGCAGCAGCCGTAAAATTTATACTCAGCAAACAAGGTTAAGGTTACACTTTCGAAAAATTGCACACTCATTCATTGGTTCATTCACTCGCTCACTCACCGAGTCTCACAGACATTCACTGGCTCACTCAGACGCTCAGCAAATCGAAAGAGTGATAAAAATACGGTAATATCAACTCGCTCGCTCTCAACTTCATAAACTAATTTATGATTATTACTCGACATCGTCATCATTGTAATCATCAGATATTCCATGCACACCCACACACACACATAGACACCTGCATACATTCAGACTCCTCTATGTATCTCAGTAAAAACAGCCAAAGGAAATGTGTGGGATGTATTTGTGTTTTGTATTCAACAACATTTTTTGACTTGTTTGGCCCATTTGCTTTTGTTGTTGTTTTTATTGTTTTGTAAGGATATTGGTTGGCTGTTGAGAGGGTGGGTGTAGTAGAATCCCCGAGCCGGAAGAGGAAAAATATCAGGAAGAAATCATAAAAATGCAACCTGTGTTCCCAGCACTCGCCTCGTTATGAAGCGAAGCTAACGGTTTTTTGCTGCTCTTCTCATTTCATTTCGTTTCATTTATATGCGAAAAGGTTTTTATTTTGTGTTATGGTTTACACTTTTTTCTGGTTTTTGGGCTGAAACACTTTCGTTGAGGTAGATCGTGGCAAGTTGGTTTTATGTTAAATTATTCCAATAAATATTTTTATGAATTTGTTTTCTTTGCTCTTTAAATGAACACGAAACTTTTGTATTTATTGGCTTAAAGACATTGCTACATGCTTGTCACAATAATGGAGAAAATCTTAAAAAAAACATGGGAATAACAAAACTTTTTCACTGATATGAACTAAACTCGTACAGATAATAACTTGACTTTAAAATATCACGGTAAACTGAAGGGACGGCAAGCTTTAGAATTATCTAACACGTCTCCGTTTTTAATATCAGAGGTCATGGCTACAATTCCATGACCGAAACCTATTTTAGCAGTGTTTTATTGTGAGCAATAATTCCGACAACATTAGTAAGTGTCTATAAACTTTTCTAAGTCGTTTCCTAAAAGTTCAAAAATAAGGCACCTGATAAGGCACTTAAAACAACATGTCGTTAACGTCAGATTAATTTTATTTTAATTAATTGATATAATTACGTTAATTAAAAATTTTAGTTAACTTTAGGTACCTGAATTACTAAAAGAGAACAAAATTATTGGGAACGCAAATTAGAAATGCAGGATTAATAACAGTAGGTGTGATTTTGATATGAGAGACAAAGAACGTCCAAGACGGCCGAGGAAGTTTGAAGATGCTCAAATGGAGACATTACTCGATGAGTAAAAACGCAAGAAGAACTTGCCAAATCGTTCGAAATTGTACACCAAGCCATTTCCCATGATTGAAACTATTGGGAATTATTCAAAAGCAAAGAACCGCACGAGTTGAGGCCGAGAGCCGTTTAAATGCGAATTTTCACTTGCGAATAGCTCCTACAAAGACAAAGTGTTTTGAATCGCATCGTTACTGGAGGTTTGAATTGCAACGTTACCTGGTCATGCCTCAACATCGATAGCAAAGCCGAATATCCAATGAAAGAAGCGTATGCTGTGTATTTGGTGGAACCAACTGGGTTTGGAGCAGGACGATTACCCTCGACCACATATTGCAAAATCGGTGCTGCAAGGACACGAATGGGAGGTCCTACACTACACGCCGTGTAGCTCAGACATTGCTCCTTCTCCTCTATCACCACTCAGGTTAAAGTGACAACAATCTATGATTTCGTATTGACAGTCCGCTGAGTGAAGTTGCGTGATATGATTTTAGAATATTGTTATTTATACTTATATGTTATTTTAATTTTAATTATAATTGTAATTTAATATTATAATATATAGTATTAATGATAATACTATAATAATCTAACCATGTTACTCCAGTACTATAATTTATAAGATGTAATCTTGTTGTACTGGAAATATCATTCAATAAATGAAATTAAGTGGCTGAGACATTTCAAAAGTTTAGGGAGAGAGGCAATTTCAGAATAGAGCTTGACGCTATTCAGAATCAATCATGTCATTTGACGACATCCATTCATATGCCGGGAACCAAGGAACAATCGATGTAGTGTACAAAGTAGGGTGATTGGTTCTAGAAAAACGGACTATTTGTTAAAACCTGTGGGCGGTGTGTTAAAAAATAAACAACTGTCCAAGCGGTTTTGCAAAAACGCTTAATAACAGGTTGGCTGATAAGTCTGACCCCCAGTCTGACACATAGATGGCGTCGCTAGTATTAAATGCATACTATTTTTATATAGTACCAACCTTCAAATGATTCGTGTCAAAATTTGACGTCCGTAAGTCAATTAGTTACTTAGAGATTGGTATGCAAAATTCAAGCGTGGTGAAATGAGCACGGAGGACGGTGAACGCAGTGGACGCACGAAAGAGGTGGTTACCGACGAAAACATCAAAAAAATTCACAAAATGATTTCGAATGACCGTAAAATGAAGTTGATCGAGATAGCAGAGGCCTTAAAGATCAAAGGAACGTGTTGGTCATATCTTTCATCAATATTTGGATATGCGGAAGCTCTGTGCAAAATGGGTGCCGCGTGAGCTCACATTTGACCAAAAACAACAACGTGTTGATGATTCTGAGCGGTGTTTGCAGCTGTAACTCGTAATACACCCGAGTTTGCGGTCGATATGTGACAAAGGATGAAACATGGCTCCATCACTACACTCCTGAGTCCAATCGACAGACGGCTGAGTGGACAACGACCGTTGAACCGTCTCCGAAGCGTGGAAAGACTCAAAAGTCCGCTGGAAAAGTAATGGCCTCTGTTTTTTGGGATGCGCATGGAATAATTTTTATCGATTATCTTGAGAAGGGAAAAACCATCAACAGTGACTATTATATGGCGTTATTGGAGCGTTTGAAGGTCGAAATCGCGGCAAAACGGCCCCATATGAAGAAGAAAAAAGTGTTGTTCCACCAAGACAACGCACCGTGCCACAAGTCATTGAGAACGATGGCAAAAATTCATGAAGTGGGCTTCGAGTTCCTTCCCCACCCACTCAAGATCTCAATATCTGGCCCCCAGCGACTTTTTCTTGTTCTCAGACCTCAAAAGGATGCTCGCAGGGGAAAAATTTGGCTGCAATAAAGAGGTGATCGCCGAAACTGAGGCATATTTTGAGGCAAAACCGAAGGAGTACTACCAAAATGGTATCAAAAAATTGGAAGGTCGTTATAATCGTTGTATCGCTCTTGAAGGGAACTATGTTGAATAATAAAAAATGAATTTTGACAAAAAAATGTGTTTTTCTTTGTTAAACCGGGGACTTATCAGCCAACCTGTTATAATACAAATGAAGGAAAAAATACTTCATTGTTGTAATGTAAAAATTAAATTCATTGGCTCTAATTGCGATAACAGTACTGTGAATATGTCTTAAATTTTGTGAATATATCTTAAATGTTATATTAAAGACGATGTTAAAGAGCCTCGACAACTAAAATTTTTCTTGTATATACAGCATTTGGCTTTTGAAGAATCATTTTGTTGTTTTTCAAAATATTAACAAAGAGCTAATTTTCTACAGAGAAGTAAACCAAATTTAGTCGAATAATAATAACTTAAGTAATATCATAGATTTTATTGACAAAATATACTCACCTAATTGAACAAGCACGAAGTGTTCATATTTCATTGAATTATCTCTGGGATTTTGGTAGCAAACTAACGTATTTTATTTGACAGCTTGGACGAATACTATGTTGGAAGTGGTCAAAAAAGGGTTGGAAGTACAGAAAGTTTTATTTTTTCAGCTTAAATTGAAAATAAAAAACCGAAAACCGGTTTTATACAAAACCTACAAACGGTGCAAAAGCTGGTCCATCGGTTTTCACCGACCGATTTTAATCACTCTAGTACAGAGCAAACATGCTCGAAATAGACGGTGTGAAATAAAATGGCATTCAACTGGCGTGATCCACATCGACTGTCTGGAATCAGAACTTCGACTACGATGAATTGAGAAAACACGATCTTACCTGGCCAAGATAAAAATGATCTTTTGCTCCCCAAAGTCGAATTGGGAAATAATATCATTAATTTAAAAATTTAAAGTTCTTCAATTAAGAGATCTTACACTTTTATATTACTGCAGCTACAGGAAGAGAGTAAGGTGATTAGTTTACTCCTTGCAGAAACTCTGCTTAAACACTGTTTCAGCACTGTCCAAAAACTACTTTTGCTGTTGGTGTCGGCATTCATACATCATCCATTCAGCAGCAAATTCCGTTTTTTTTTTATCTCTACCATGACAACTCAGCATTTATGCAAATTTGCAACAAAATTTGCACTAGCAAGGCAGCTACACTAAAACAAGACCAGTCCCTCTAACAATAAAAGAAAATATACTCAGACAAAACCCAAAAAAAAAATGAAACTGCTATGAGATTTTCATGGTAGATGAAAGGAGTTGCAGAAGAGCAATTTGTATGGGACATTTGGAGACGGGACAAATGTTTAGAATAAGCAGACTTTTACTGTCAGTTTTCCTGTTCATCTGAAGGCAGCTTACTCTGCTTGCCACATGCAATCATATGACATAATTTACCATATTAGACGAAAACTCTTCCTAAATAGGAAAGCTTTTCCTTTACGCTATACGGCTACCAATGAAAGCCAACACCAGGAAAATGTCAAACTAGAACAGAGTCGGCAAAAGATTTGCAACGATTTTTTTCTCTTTCTTTCGAATTTTTCCTTTCCCTAAGTTATTTTTCTCAATGATTTATTACCACTAGCCAAGGATACAAAACCAAAAAATGATGCAAAGCAAAACTGAAGAATTAAATTTTGTTCAAATTCCACTGACAAAGAAATACACAAAAGGAAGTCTGCAACAACAGGTGACTGTAGAAGGAAGAAAAAGAAAAATGAGAGCGAAGGAAAACCTGAAGATAACAAAGGCTGACCATATAATACCCTACAACATTCGCAGTTACCTCAATAAAATTTTATATTCACAAAACTTTTAAACAGACATACTTGATTGTAGAACCCAACCGAATCGAAAAATTGTGATTTGAATTGAGGGAATTCAAATCAAATGTTGTCTTTCTTCAAAATCAAATGTTGTCTTTCTTCACACTTATTGAATTATATATTTTCTTGTAAACAAACCATGATTGTTTACTCTGTCACATCCTCATTATGATTATAAAGCTCAAATTCCACATTATCTTGGCTAGAACTGAGACGGTTAATTTTCCACCAAATCAGTCCAATGATTAAGCATAATATCGTCGGTAGACAATGTGATTGACAACATTGCAACAGTGAAGAAAATGTTTTTGAATAACCGTCGAATCACTATCAGAGAAGTTGTTGATGATTTGGCATATCGCTCGGCTTTTGTCAAGCAATTTTTACCAATGTATTAAGCATGAAACGGAAGGCAGCGAAGATTGCTCTAAAATTTCTAAATTTTGAGCAAAAACAATGTCGGATGGCCATGAATCAGGAGCTTTTGAGTATCATCAAGGGTGACCCATACTACCTCATAATGGCCATGGCCGACCCCGCAGACTTTTTCCTCTTCCAAAACTGAAACGCGTTCGACTGTATATGAAAGGCCAAGTACCATATTTTTTTACAATTCATTGCAATTTTTGATGATGTAGTTTCATTTTCTAAATAATTCGCTTTACGTTTCAAAATATATCTTAAACATTTTGATCCCGACCTCAATAAAATTATGTGTGTGATCCGTGCTATAACATATAATATAATCGAGTTTGCACGTCCCATATAATCAAATATAAATGTGACATAGGGACCTATGTATCGCTGGGAAATATACATTTTTCTGCAGTAGGAAACCGAGTTAAGGAGTGTCTTCCAATGATATGGAGATAAATTGATTGTTACACTTAGAAAATTGAACGTCGTACACCGAAAGAATTTTCTTCGTAAAAAGAACGAAAAATTTCGTTAAAAGTACGACATTTGTCATTGCTTTACAACCAAAGAAACTTTTCATTAAAAGTACGAAATATTTCGTACTTTTTACGAAGAAAAGTTCTTCCGAAATTTTCGTAGTTTGTAAGAAAAAATTCGTACTTTTTATGAAGAATCTTCGTACTTTTTATGAAAAATCTTCGAACTTTTTATGAAACAATTTCGTTCTTTTTATGAAAATGTTTCGTACTTTTTATGAAAAATTTTCGTACTTTTTATGAGAAACGTTCGTACTTTCAAAAATGTTCGAACTTTTAGAAGAAAAAAAAAATGATAGTCGAAAGTGCATTTGGTTGTAGTTACAAGTGTGAAAAATGACATCACTACTTTACATCTTAAGTTTTTGAACGATTTTTAGTTTTATTGCTTCACTTTTATTCATAGCGCGCTATCACCCAAATGAGAATTAGCATAGACTTGCATAAAACAATAGAATAAAGGAATACACTCAAGCACATTATAAAAGACAATTTAATGTCGCGAACGGAAATTTTACAACTTCAATGAAACTTCTTCGATATTTCAAAGAAAATGTTTCGTACTTTTTATGAAGAAAATTTAACGCAGAATGTTTCGTAAAATATTCGTAAAAACTTCTTCACAAAATTCATGAAATTTGAAGAAAGTTTCTTTAAAAGTACGAACTTTTTACGAAGAAAAGTTAATGTAGAATATTTCGTAGAAGTTTCGTATATTCGTAAAATGTTCTTCGTAAAATTTACGAAAATGAATGAACATTTCGTTATTTTAATGAAGAATTCACGAAGAATAGTTAATGAAGAATTCTTCGTAAAGTTAACGAAGAGAATTCTTTCGGTGTAACTACAAGTAAATTCCATAATATTGAGTAGTTCAAGATTTTACTCACAGTTAGTTAAATTTAACTATTGATGAATAAAATTACTTCAGTGGAAGTAAATTGAACTTACGGCCATTACTAGCAAAATGATTAAGAACTTTTACTGTGTAATATTACGAAGTCTAGTTGGGCACGAAATTTTCATTTTTAGTATAAATAAACTAACGACGTTGACACTAACTACCGTTAAGTGAATCTATTTCTAGACAAT
The DNA here is from genome assembly GCF_050003625.1 of Haematobia irritans. Lineage (NCBI taxonomy): Eukaryota > Metazoa > Arthropoda > Insecta > Diptera > Muscidae > Haematobia > Haematobia irritans. The sequence continues at coordinate 223,793,005 of NC_134400.1, read as the reverse complement.
AGTTCGTCTACGAAACATGTGCTCGTGTGGTGTTTCTAAAAATAGACACCCTTGACTTTATGTGTTAATGAATACATGCAGCCAAGCAAGAAAAGAATAAACAAAGTCACATTTGGTTGTTGATGAGTATAAGAGCTAAGTGGCCCAGTGTGTTTGGTTAGAAAGCTGATGGTACGGGGTTCGATCCTCCGTCCGGATAAAAGGTAAAATTTTATAAAATGATAAAAATAAAATCTAGTAAATGATTTGTACCACAGAAGAGTACGTGGTTTGTACTAAATATAATATGATATGTAGAAATGGGGATCATCATCCCACTTGAGGTCTCCTTGCTCCAAGTCAACAGGTGGTCTAGGAAATCCAGAACATTAATTTTTTTCGTTTAAAAAAAAAAATGTATTATTTAGTTAATCTTTTACTTCTGATCAGTTAAATTTGAACTTGACAAAAGTTAAGACAAATTACTAACCTATAGGAAAATGTTGAACTTACTATGGGTACATGCTTCTTTAGCGACATACGAAGTTCAATATTAACACTGGTTAGATAAAAATAACTCGCTAATTGGTTCACTCTTCTCTGTAGGAAGTGTAGGTAAATTTTGACCTAACTATTAGAATAGAACATTTAGGAATTTCATGAAAAGCATTGATGTAATTGCTTACAATTTGTATTTTTTCTTCCGTTTTATGCCGCTTTTTGGGTCATTCTATTAGAAATTAGTGTGCAACCTTTTATGGCGTAGCACACTTTTTCATATATACGCAAAGCTGTCTCAAGCCAATATTGCCAAACATTACGTATAAAGCGATGAAAATTGGTATACTCCCTCTCATCCTATAACAAAGTACAAAAAAAAAGAATTAAAAAATAACAAAATCATAGTTAAGAAATTCAATTGATCATGAATAATAAACAGAATATTGTATTTTCAAATATATTTTCTTTTGATTATATTCACATAAAATAAATACTGAATCAAAAAAAAAAAAAAATAATGCTTATATCATACTCCACAGATTTCGTCATACATTTTATTTTTGCTAATTTGAGTACAATTACACTGAGAAAATGCTAATACAGTTTCAAAAAATGCCTTAAATTATTTTGATATTGCTTCCTAGCCAAAAACGCAAGGGATACATTCAAGATGTATTTCACTTTTAAATTTCAAGTAAATGGTGTCCTTCGCATAAAGTATTGATAGAAGTATACCATTTTGAAAGACTTTTTGGCTTTATTATAAAGAAAAACAAAAACCAATTAATTTGATAATAGTTTCATAAATATTGAAGAAACCCATTTTAAAATCGAATCGCGTTACATCATGGACAAAACGACTTCTATGAAGAACTCATCAAATAGACATATGTGTACGGCATTCGTACTTTAAAGACATAAAATTTTTGTTCTTACCCCACTATTTTCTTCGGTGTACAAAGAAACACTAGAGAATACCAATAGTGTGAGCGTTTTATTAGTCCTGTGTAAGGGATATATTCTGTAAATCTACACTTTTTACGCTATCTCTACAAGAAGCTTCCTTGCTACTTTCCTCTCATAATTTCGATATTTATTTACGCATTAGTTTTTCTTCCAGTGTATTCGTATCGGACGATATCTATGGAAATGGATTATTCATAAAATTTGTTTTATTGTTTTTACTATAGCATTTCCCCCCACCATTCGAGGTATGATATTTTTGCAATCAAAGTGCACTTCTGTCCAGACTCAGACTGTGAAAATGGTAGAAAACATCATCATTGTGTGAGCTGCAAAAATGACCATTTGTTTTTGTTGCATTTGTTATCTGTGCATGAGATTGGAATTCAATTTAATTTTTAATTTCGTAATACAGAGAAATGAAACAAAAATAAATAAAAATAAAATAAATTCAACCGAAACCACCACAAAGCAACTCAATCATTCGAAAGTCACACATACACAAACAAGCACTCATACGGAGAGGAAGAACAACATATTAGACAACAGTATACGCATTGATCCACCGGAAATGATAGCAGCAGGAATACACACACACAAAGGATTGTGACCATCATGAAATGCCTCTCTGAACTCATCTGACTATGGTTAGGGCAATTTGTTTGTTTTATTGTCAAGCACCTACAACTAACTCCAATAGTTCCCGCCATAGTCAATACCAAACACACACACATATATATATACACCATCTACATTCTCTATTGTGTATTCCCCTTCCGGCTATACACATATATATCAAAAACTCATATGCACAACGACGGTCATACAATACAATAAGCACAAATGTCTACATATTTAACTAAAAGCGGAAAAAATCCTATGAAAATATCCAAAAAAAAACACCTATTCCTCTTACGTTTGTTTGAATGTGTAGGTTTGAATTCAGATCTTTAAATAAATGTATGTATATTTTAAAATAAACAAAATATACAACAATACAGTGGGCAAGTAATTAATCTATACAAATGTTTTATTCCAATTTTAACTGCTAAATTCGAATGAGAAATGTTCAAAACGGTGCTATTCTAGCCCACTTGACCTTTGTGCAAAACATAGAATAGACCTAGAATAGCCTAACTCGTCCCACTGTCCACATTTGAAATGGTATCGTGTATGCACACAACATTTAGACACATACGTGAAATATGCACGGACATATTCATACACATCTCTATGTTTTGCTTTACTGTGACAGTGTACGAGTATTTGTGTGCAGAAGGAGTAAGTATGGTTGTCTGTTTGTGTGAATGTACATTTTTTTATGGTGTTCATATCAATTCATCATAAAATGAGATTTATGACAAAAACAAAAGCTTATCGCAGACAATATTTATGTACCTCCATATGCACGTATGTGTGATTGTGAATATTGGCAACAATCACATACATACACACACACACACAAATATGCATATACAAATACTATCGGATGTTGGACAATTCTCATTCGTTGCAAATATAAATAATATAATATGTGTGTAACACAAACAGTGATGGTGCTTTTGGGGGCAAAAGGACCCATGAATGTGGTATGTAAATAATTGTTTTGAATACCAATACTCGTATGTGTGTGTGTGTTGTGGAGGTATAGAGGTGTTTTTTTATTTTTATTTACAATCCCCTTCCTATCTGTCTGTTTTTAAGTGTTATTGTTACAGCTTTTCATTTTCTTTTTACGAACTGTGATTTTAAGGCTTAAAATTCATTGTTAGGAAATTGCAGAAACATTTTGGTAAATACTCCTTTGAAGGTCATTGACTTGATATCATCAAGATAAAAATATATTTAGATAAAAATAATTGTAAAATTGTTGTGGATTTTAAGGATAAAAAGTTTCGTTGTATCAACTCTCTGAAAACATGTAGAAATATAAATTATGCACGCAGAGAAGAAACATGATTGCCACAATCGTATTCGAAGAGCAAAATAATACAATAGGAGCTATTTTTGCGGCGACCATGTAACATTTTCACCTGCTCAGTGAACATCTAAAATGTTATTATATTGATGAAACGAATTTTATTTCCATTAAAAGACAATGGTCACGATCTAAAATGTTATGGTATTCGTCAAAAATGTTTTTTCCAGTTAAAAGAACATGATCACACCTAAAATGTTTTGATCTTTATGAAAAAAAACTTTTTTGTCGTCGAAAAAAGGATGCCACTTGAGGAAAGAAAACACAAAATTAACTTTATTTATTTGTTTTTAATTGCTTATAAACTAATGCATTGTTTATTTGTATTTATAATGCCGTGCAAACAAACATCACATATTTTACACACTCTATTTTAGTTCAATTTCAACAATAAGTGATCATTCCATATTTACTTCGTGCCCATCAAATGTACCAACGCAGACATCATGTAACTGCAAATAAAAACAAGTAAGGAAAATCAAAAGTCGGGCGGGGCCCACTATATTATACCCTGCACCGCTTTGTAGATCTAAATTTTCGATACCATATCACATCCGTTGGGTGCTATATATAAAGGTTTGTCCCAAATACATACATTTAAATATCACTCGATCTGGACAGAATTTGATAGACTTCTACAAAATCTATAGACTCAAAATTTAAGTCGGCTAATGCACCAGGGTGGAACACAATGTTAGTAAAAAAAATATGGGAAACATTTAAATCTGAAGCAATTTTAAGGAAACTTCGCAAAAGTTTATTTATGATTTATCGCTCGATATACATGTATTAGAAGTTTAGGAAAATTAGAGTCATTTTTACAACTTTTCCACTAAGCAGTGGCGATTTTACAAGGATAATGTTGGTATTTTGACCATTTTTGTCGAAATCGGAAAAACATATATATGGGAGCTATATCTAAATCTGAACCGATTTCAACCAAATTTGGCACGCATAGCAACAAGGCTAATTCTACCCCCTGTGCAAATTGGGCCAAAACTCTGCCTTTTGGGACCATATTAGTCCATATCGGGCGAAAGATATATATGGGAGCTATATCTAAATCTGAACCGACTTCAATCAAATTTTGCACACTTAACTATACGACTAAGTGTTATGTTTGTACAAAATTTCAAGCAAGTCGGTATAAAACTCTGGCTTCTGGGGCCATATAAGTCCATATCGGGCGAAATATATATGGGAGCTATATCTAAATCTGAACCGATTTCTTCCAAAATCAATAGGGTTACATTCTGAGCCAAAACACATACTTGTGCCAAATTTGAAGTCGATTGGACTAAGACTGCGACCTAGACTTTGATTACAAAAATGTGTTCACGGACAGACGGACAGACGGACATCACTATATCGACTCAAAAGCCCACCCTGAGCATTTTTGCCAAAGACACCATGAATATTCATTAAAAATTTGCATTGATTCAACAAATTAATTTTTTAATTGGAACAATCAACTATTGTATGATCTCAATTAAAAAATAATTGGATCAATTAATTTCGTGATTGAAGACAAAAAATCTGTGAACACTGAAATGAAACTAGACTTTAGACCTACAAAGATAAGGATATAAGATTCAGGACGATGGAATAATAGATAAACACTTGACTAACAAGTGCATTGCAATATCCCGATCCAAATCAATTAAAATGTGCTGAAGAAATCGATTAATTTTGTAATCTAGTATATTTTTTTATTTCTCTTTAATTCCATGACTGATACTATAATATTCATGACTGAAGCCATTTCAATTAAAAAATGTATTGGATTAACGAATTTCGTGATTAGATCAGAAAAAAATTCAGTGTTCGTAGACGAAAAATGGACAAATGTTGTTTTTAAAAAGACAAACAACACATGTGTTGGCTACTTGGTACATCCAGAGAAGGAATATGATTTTCGCAACCATGTCATTTATAGGTTATATTTGACGAGAAAATAACATTTTAATGAAAAACATGTTACATGGTCACTATACAAAAATAACGTTTTGCTCTTAAAACATGTTTGAGGTGATCATATTCTTTCTCTGCGTGTAGTACTTATGAAAATCCAAAGATTCCTACCATCCTTTAAGGATTTTGGTATTGATTCCAAATAAAGACATTTTAGGGATATATTTAGCATTAAATTAAGGATCAATAGAATTAATATAAGGATAGAGATTTATAAAATTTTCCTTTTTGTTTTTGATATATTAATAAAGCTACTCACAAACGGAGGGTCGCAAATTTCCAAAATTTATTTTAAAAATTAAAAAAAAAAAGTTTTTTGAAGCAAAGATTAGAATCTTTGATTTAATTTAAATAATAATAGAGAATAAGGTGGAAGTGATAGTTACCGCAATAATCCACGAGGTTATTATACCTGAGATGATTATGACCGCCTACTGCACGCAGAGAAGGAATATGATCACCTCAAACATGATTCAAGAGCAAAATGTTATTTTTGTATGGTGACCATGTAACATGTTTGTCACTAAAATGTTATTTTGTCGTCAAATATAACCTGCTTGCCGAAATCAGATACATGATTTCCAAGAAAATAACATGGTTGCGAAAACCATGTTACATGGTCACCACCCAAAAAAACATTTTGCTCTTAAAACATGTTTGAGGTGATCATATTCCTTCTCTGGGTGTGCTTTTGGTTATCAAAATTTTAGAAAGTCTCGACTCGTCATCCTATTAACTTCTTTCGAATTTCAATTGTAAATACATTACTACATCCATTCCATGTAAGTGAGTAAGTAATAAATTAACAATTGTTCAAAAATGGAGGAAATTCTTTAAAACCAAAGGAAACGCTATTTAAAATGTGTAAATTTTCATTGTATTTGTGTACCAGAGTATCCTTGCTTTGTTAAAATATCCGCAATGTTGTTGTGGTCCCCAAGCATTTTGCTTCAATTCGAACGACCACTTTCGGCCATAATTATCTCTGTACTCATTATGTTTTCTTTTCACTTCCGTGGTACTTTCATTAACTTTTCCTTTTGCCATTTGCTCTTGTGCTGGTGATGATGAGGATTTCTTCCAACCCTACAAAGACAAATACTTACCATGTTAGCCACTCAGCCGGCCAGGCAGCCATGGCAAGGGCGAAGTTGATTTTTTTGTGTTTGGGTGGAGACCCCCTCCTCTCACATGTTGTTGTTATTATCACCAACATCACAAATCTATGGACACCATTAACACACACACGTACATGGTAGATTTGCTCTTAGAGACAGGACAGGACACGTTGTTTACGCGCGAAAGATATTGTTGGAGAGGAGTTTGTTTGTTTGTCTGTTTATTTGTTCGTGGGGACACAAACTTGCGCCTGCGTTGAATCCTGTTGCTGCGGCAACCCTGTCTGTAAAATTCTACACATTAAGGGACTCTGATGACTGGCTGGCTCCCCACTCATTTGTTAATATCCGGGATGTTTGTTATTTTACCCCACAACCTCCATGCCTGAACTAATAGAATGACAATACACGCACGCATCTCGTCAACAAAATAAACGCCATACTGTTATCGCTGTATTTGTGTTCGTGAGTGTATGTGTGTTTGGTTACAATTCGAAACTAATTGGGGAGTGAAAGTAGGAAAAATGCGAGTGTTACATGTTAACCAAATAAACTCGGCGACTTTACAGGCAAAACAGAGACGAGGTAAACAGAACACGCTCTTTGCTGGAATACATGGTCTTGTGTTTGGATTCCATTTTGTTGTTAGAATTTTGAATAGTATTGACCATCCTCCAGTCATTTGTTCATTCATTTATCCACCTATCCAACCATTCATTCATTCATTTCACTTTGGCAATTTCGTAATGCCAATGTGTTGCCTGAATTTTGTGTTCGTTTGGTTTGTATATTTCTGGGGAATATTATATATATTTTTTTGATTCAAGTGATTTTTGTCAGGCGACCATTAAATAATAAAATTAAAGGTACACAAAGTAATCAAATTCTGTTACAAGTAAATTTTGGCTTCATTCGTCCTACTCCAGTTCTGTTGGGCATTAACTCAACTCAACCCAGTTCACTATTGCGTTTCATAGTTTATTGCTGTTCTTATTGCCGTTGATGTACATGTTGTTGTTATTGTTGTTTTTACTATTATTTTGTGAAATGGAATAAATATAGTCGACAATATTTACATGCGAACATAAATCATACGTATGGGCGACCCATAGACCAACCGACAGCTATTAGAATTCACTCGCAGATTTATAATAGGAGTCTATTGTATGTGTATGAAACATGCATACATGTGTATGATTGCATGTTGATGTAAGCCATCACGAAACTATCGATATACACCTAAAAAAAAAGTTTACTTGAAACCATCAAATTTGACCTCCACTTAACGATTTTGGTTTTGATTGTGAGCCAAAGATGCAGCTTTTTTAAAAACGAGAACTTTTTTTAAGCAATTTGGTTTGGCACAAAGTTTTTTCAGTGTAAATACACATTACACTGAAAATAATTAAAGAAGTAAGTAATTAAAGAAAACTAAACGTAAGATGTTGTATGTGTATTGAAGGTGTCTTTATTTCTGTACTGTAGTCTGTAAGTGGGAGGGTACACTGAAAACAGAATGTCTGGTTCCAAAGATGTTGTTTTTGTACTAATGATTTTGCTATTGCTTACCAACCAAAGAAACGGAGAATTGAAATAAGGATAAGTAACATAAGTAAGACACACAAGAGAGCCACCGTGGTGCAATGGTTAGCATGCCAGCCTTGCATACACAAGGTCGTGGGTTCGATTTGTGCTTCGACCGAACACCAAAAAGTTTTTCATCGGTGAATTATCCCACCTCAGTAATGCTGGTGACATTTCTGAGGGTTTCAAAGCTTCTCTAAGAGGTTTCACTGTAATGTGGAACGCCGTTCGGACTCGGCTATAAAAATGCAATGGTTAGCATGCCCGCCTTGCATACACAAGGTCGTGGGTTCGATTCGTGCTTCGACCGAACACCAAAAAGTTTTTCAATGGTGGATTATCCCACCTCAGTAATGCTGATGACATTTCTGAGGGTTTCAAAGCTTCTCTAAGTGGTTTCACTGTAATGTGGAACGCCGTTCGGACTCGGCTATAAAAAGGAGGTCCATTTTCATTAAGCTCAACATGGAATCGGGCAGCACTCAGTAATAAGAGAGAAGTTCACTAATGTGGTATCACAATGGACTGAATAGTCTAAGTGAGCCTGATACATCGGGCTGCCACCTACCCTAACGTAAGACACAATTTCCTTTTTAAATTTGAGTTTTGCGTACTTGATTCTAGGAAACAAATTTTAATTTATCCGTTTTTCAGATTGTTTTTCATATGGTATGTTATAAAAGTCCATTAAAAGTGTGTTAAGGATAACTCAAACTTCCAAACTCATACTCAACATCAATGCTGTTTCAACTAAAAAACGTTTTTATTGAAAACATCTCTCATTTTTTAACACTTTTTTACTTTATAGTCAATATACCAAACGTCAAAAAACTAAAACGATTAATTTTTTTGTATAATTTTTTTTTTTAAAGCAATGTTGGTCTTAGTTCAACAAAATTTTCTTTCATATAGAGATACCCGTTTTTAAGACGAATCACTTAACTAGAGGTCTGTACAATTCCATTTGTAAATGCGGAGTACACGTGTACTTGGTACATGAGTACTAGAGGTCTGCATCGAATAACTTTTCACTACATGTATGCAATTCGCTGTCGAATATAGTACATACACTGTCTTTCTCTCAGAGCGCAAGTAGTGAAGTGAAGAGAACACTTGCTTGTCAAATACCACCAAGTACTTATCCGAAAAAATATGTGTTCCGAAAAAAAGGAACAATAAAAATGCAAGTACTTGAAAAAAAGTACAACATGGATTCCTTCACTTCACGTGGTACCACAAGTATTTCTCAGTTATGTGCGAAGCAAAACTTTCCATTATTATTAATCATAGATATGTATGTATGTCACATATTTCATATATTTATGTATGTCACACACTTACCTTAACGTTTGCCGTTCTTTATAACAAACCTAAAACACATATTATGGAGAGTAACTGTTTTTTGTATTTCTGAAACTGCACTCGACGTGATCACTCTGAGTACACTTCAATAAGAGAGAAAGAGGAATATGTGTTTGTTGGTAGTGAAGACATCAGAGTACCAACAAGAAGTTACTCGTGGCTTTTGGTGTTCATCAAAATGTGTACCAATTGTTTTGCGACTCTCTCAAATATATGTACTCATGTAGCAAGTACACGTGTACTCTTCATTTACAAATGGAATTGTGCAGACCTCTAATGAGTACATCTATTTGAGAGAGTCGCAAAACAATTGGTACACATTTTGATGAACACCAAAAGCCACAAGTAACTTCTTGTTGCTACTCTGATGTCTTTACTACCAACAAACGCATATTCCTCTTTCTCTCTTATTGAGGTGTACTCATCACGTCGAGTATGTTGCGAGAACAAAACTTTATAGAGTACTCCATGTACCATAGAGTACTCCATGTACCACGTGCAGTTTCAGAAATACAAAAAAAAAACAGTTACTCTCCATAATATATATTTTCGGTTTGTTATAAAGAACGGAAAACGTTAAGGTAAGTGTGTGACATACAAAATTATATGAAATATGTGACATTCAGACATATCTATGATTAATAATAATGGAAAGTTTTGCTTCGCACATAACCGAGAAATACTTGTGGTACCACGTGAAGTGAAGAGAATCTATGTTGTACTTTTTCTCAAGTACTTACATTTTTATTGTTCCTTTTTTCGGAAGGCATATTGTTTCGGATAAGTACTTGGTGGTATTTGACAAGCAAGTGTTCTCTTCACTTCACTACTTGCGCTCTGAGAGAAAGACAGTGTATGTACTATATTCGACAGCGAATTGCAAACATGTAGTGAACAGTTATTCGATGCAGACCTCTACACTTAACTATAGGGATAAAAAAGACTTCATTGAAAACTTTATGGACTTTTGGATAAGGAAACGTACTCTAAATCAAAGAAATCCATCTTCTATGTTATGCTACATTCGCATTCGTTTTTTATGGACATTCAAATTTTGGTTTCACTACAATATTTTTTTTTTTTTTTCAGTGTATATAAAAATCTGTTTGTCCTTTTTGTCTCCTTAATTAACAGTCCATCAAAACTTTGGAAATCGAGCACTCCGCAGCTCAATTTTTTTATTTTCATTTTTATACATTTTTATTGATTTTCTATTCTTTTTTAATTCCTCAAAATTAAAATGCTCACTTAAAACAGCCAAAATTCTTTTTTTTAAGCCTCTAAGAATTTCATCGGAAATGGAAAATAGTTGATGTATGATCACGGGGTGCGTTTAACAAGAAATGGAACTACATCCAATTTTTTTTGCTGGGTAGTATTAAATGAATTATGGGGGTGAATATATTCAAGAAGTTATTATTAATAAATATTATGTGAACACTTAGACCTACACGCAAAGAAAAAAAACGTTTGGAAAACGTGTACCGAAAACGTTTTTCTTTTGTTAGAGTTTTTTGCATTGCTTCGAAAATTTTAAACTTTTATCACCAAAAAAATTCGTTTGTTATAAAATTTTTATTTTTTCAATAAAAAAAGTTATTTTTGAAATAACAACACAGTCCATTTCGTTTATATCAAACACTGTTCTTTTCTGACTTTAGGTCTTTAATAAGACGCATTTTACAGTTCAAAATTTAATATAGTACAATGTAATGTTGAACATTTTTTCGGAATCTTCCGAATATATCTGTAATATATGTAAAAAAACAAAAGCAAAAAAAAAAAAAAACTTTGGCCGAAGCAGGGATCGAACCCACGACCCTTGGCATGAGAGTCGGAGGTAGCTACCACTGCTCCACGGTGCCAAACTAAATGTTTGTTTCTGTTAAATAAACTTTGTTTATTCGGTTCGTGGGCGCCGCAAGCTATGCTATATAAATATAACTTATATGGATATTTATCTATTGATGACCATAACAGGTACATAGCTCAGTGGTTAGTGTGTTGGCTTACAATGTGCATGGTCCGCGGTTCGATTCTCCGTCCAGGCGAAAGGTAAAAAAAATTTTAAAAATTTATAAAATCGTATAATTTCTTCTACATTGTTGGTATTACAGGAAAAGGTGTTAAGAACTAAAAATCCTCGTGGATGTGAGAAAGATGTGAGGGACAATGCAATTAGCAAGAAAATAATGTTTTTTTTTTTTGAGTTAGTATTTATGAAATTGTTTTTACATCCTGGAAAAGAATAAACGTTTATCACAAAAAGTATATACTTTTCTTCCAAATACACTTCCTTACAGCGAAAAGCAAATGAGAAACGAACTTTGTTTGTCTAAAATTTCGTTTGGGAGGAAAGAATTATTTTTTTGCGTGTATATGTTTGCACACTTGGATCAAAAAGTTTTGATCTTCCCTTAAGGATTTTGGTATTGATTCCGAGCCAAAGATGCGGCTTCTTTAAAATAAAGACATTTTTAGGGACCTATTTAGCTTTAAATCTAGGGCCAATAAAATTATGGAAAATTATGGATTAAGCAATTCACGTGGAAAAAAATGCCAGCTTAAAAGTCCAAATTATAACAGATACTTCCAAGTAAAATATGTTTTCTTTATTCACAAAACCAATTCAACCCCAACATACCAAAACGGTTTTATCTTAAATCTAAAGATTTAATATTTCAGTTAATTTAAGGACGATTTCTCTAACTCAAAAATGTCTTTCTTTACTTTAAAGAAAATAGGCTTTAGTTCAAAGACATACGACTTTAACGGAAGGACACAAATTTCCAAAATTCGCGTCCAACAAGTATATACAGCACTAAGTTCGGCCGGGCCGAATCTTAAATACCCACCACCATGAACCAAATATTAGGGTTTCCTTTGAAATTTCAGGAGGACTTGAGGTCACTTCCCGAAGATAAATTTAAAGATTTCACCTATGAGGACTATATCAGATTCTGGATTTATAAGAACCATTTTTGTTTGATTTTTAAAGGAATAATTAACATCTCTTGTAAGTGTGCAAGAAAATTATAAAATAACGTCTTGATTTGAAATCTTAAATCTGTAGAAGTAAAATCTGGAAATTTTACATTGAGTTTCAAACAATTTTCATGATCAGTGCGACTTCTACACCCTCAAGAAGTGAAGTCGGTCTATATGGAGGCATTGCCAAATGGACCGATAAAAACTTAATCCAATACACGTTTTTGTGAGCCTAAAATACCAGAATATTTACAATTTCAGGCAAATCAGATAAAAACTACGGTTTCTAGAAACCCAAGGAGTTAAATCGGGAGATCGTTCTTATGGGGGCTATACTAAAATATGGACCGATACTCACAATACCTCTAGATTTCTAATTTCAGGTAAATTGAATAAAAACTGCGGTTTCTATAAGCCCAAGAAGTAAAATCGGGAGATCGGTCTATATGGAGGCTATACCAAAACATGGACCGATACTCACCATTTTTGGCACACCTCTTTATGGTCATAAAATACCTTTAGATTTCAAATTTCAGGCAAATTGGATAAAAACTACGATTTCTGTAAGTCCAAGACTCCAAATCGGGAGGTCGGTTTATATGGGGACTATATCAAAACCTGGACCGATATAGCCCATCTTCGAACTTGACCTGCCTGCGGACAAAATACCAGTTTGTGCAAAATTTCAGCACGATTGCTTCATTATTGAAGACTGTAGCGTGATTACAACAGACAGACGGACAGACGGACATCGTTATATCGTCTCCCTGATCAAGAATATATATACTTTATATAGTCGGAAATCGATATTTCGATGTGTTGCAAACGGAATGACAAACTTATTATACCCCCATCACCATCCTATGGTGGAGGGTATAAAAATTGAAGCAAACTTTCTTTTATTTAAAATTTAATAATATAAGGAAATTTGTCCTTAATATTTTGTAAATTACGCAACCTTAAATTTAGGTTGCGTAATCTTTACTACCACGAAAATATATTTTTCAGTATATGTGAGGGAATGTGTGAGGGGCATGTTTGTAATCACTCATGTGTTCTTTCCTCATATGATTTACTCGGATGTGAGTATGTGTATGTGTGTGTGTAGTTAATGCAAATTAGTTTTCCTTGTAAAGGGTGATTCTTTTGAGGTTAGGATTTTCATGCATTAGTATTTGACAGATCACGTGGGATTTCAGACATGGTGTCAAAGAGAAAGATGCTCAGTATGCTTTGACATTTCATCATGAATAGACTTACTAACGAGCCACAACGTCGAATTTTCAGTGAATGGGCCCTAGAAAAGTTGGCAGAAAATCCGCTTTTTTATCGACAAATTTTGTTCAGCGATGAGGCTCATTTCTGGTTGAATGGCTACGTAAATAAGCAAAATTGCCGCATTTGGAGTGAAGAGCAACCAGAAGCCGTTCAAGAACTGCCCATGCATCCCGAAAAATGCACTGTTTGGTGTGGTTTGTACGCTGGTGGAATCATTGGACCGTATTTTTTCAAAGATGCTGTTGGACGCAACGTTACGGTGAATGGCGATCGCTATCGTTCGATGCTAACAAACTTTTTGTTGCCAAAAATGGAAGAACTGAACTTGGTTGACATGTGGTTTCAACAAGATGGCGCTACATGCCACACAGCTCGCGATTCTATGGCCATTTTGAGGGAAAACTTCGGAGAACAATTCATCTCAAGAAATGGACCGGTAAGTTGGCCACCAAGATCATGCGATTTGACGCCTTTAGACTATTTTTTGTGGGGCTACGTCAAGTCTAAAGTCTACAGAAATAAGCCAGCAACTATTCCAGCTTTGGAAGACAACATTTCCGAAGAAATTCGGGCTATTCCGGCCGAAATGCTCGAAAAAGTTGCCCAAAATTGGACTTTCCGAATGGACCACCTAAGACGCAGCCGCGGTCAACATTTAAATGAAATTATCTTCAAAAAGTAAATGTCATGGACCAATCTAACGTTTCAAATAAAGAACCGATGAGATTTTGCAAATTTTATGCGTTTTTTTTTTAAAAAAGTTATCAAGCTCTTAACAAATCACCCTTTATTTCTGTTGATTTTTGTTCATGCAATCGAACCAACGAATAACATAGTCAGCAATACCCACAACAACAACAAAAACGATAAAATAACAACATCAAATGCAAACAACAACAACAACAACACCAAAAAATAGCACCGACATCAAATCAAATATTAAATATTTATTATATCCATGTTCACATTCCAACAAATACGTACATACGCATTCATACACACACTTTCACATACTTGAATATCGAAGGCTTGTGTAGGGGTACACTGGAATAAATACTGTTGTAAGTAAACTAATTTCATGTCCTTAAACTAGAAATGTGAGTTTTGCTTAACATAGAAGACACATTTCTTTGATACAAAGCTTTAATTACTTCAACAAAAATTGATAAACGTTTCTTTGTTGTCCAGTATCAGGTAGGCACAAACCAGATTTAAAAATAATTGGCTTCCGTAGTATTTTTCCTCGTTCCTTTAATTAAAATAGAAACAAAATCTGGGTAAGATTTTCTTTCAGTGTATCTTATAAAAAATTTAAATCAAAGCACAACACAACAATTGCTTCTATAACGATTTCTGATTTACTCGTACCACCTTAACTCCCATTTCTCCCTATTTGGCTGTTGGTAAGAGTCGGTTAATAATATAAATGAATTCCTTTATTGAAAAGTTTGTTCTTGAATTTAATGTCATGGTTTTCCGGTGTAACTTTCATTAGCCAACCTTGAAAATGTTTTTGCCGTGGTTATTCCTACATGAAGGGGGATATTGCGGATGAAGGATTTTCATGAGATTGTTAATATTTATTTTACATGTAATCATTCGAATGACTTCTCATTGTGAATAAAAATGTGCTAAATGTACAAGGCTCAGATTTAAAAAGGAAGAAGAAATCAAATACAGTACAAAACCTATAATCGATCACAAGATTTATCTACCCTCAGTAAAGTTGGTAACATTTCCGAAGAATTGAAATTTGCTTTAAATCACACACTGCACTGAAAAAATATTTACCTAATATGAACGATTTGGGCTCTTTTGCTTTATGAAAATAATGCCCAATAAAAATTAATATCATTTTCCTTTGTTTTCCAGTGGGGGCCTATTTTCGCTTTCTGGGATTTTACAGTGTTTTGTCTTTAACCCTTTCGACCCCGATTTTTTATAGGTATCGCAAAATTTTTTTTTTACTTTTAATCATGTTGAAGTCATTTAAGAAGCGTCTAGCCAAAATTTCGGGTCGCCACGCCCATTCGTTTAGGCGGTAGAGAATGTTGCCTGTGGGCAACTTTGGGCAATTGTGACTACAAACTATTTTGTTTTGTAATGATAGACGTATTACGTTTTATTGGATTTTTGTTAAGTTTTTTGTTATTTTACAGTAAATATATACCTAGATGCGCGCGTGAGTGGAATTTCAATCACGCTCAAACACATTCACGAAGAAATAGTTGTACTCACGCATGCCATGTGGGTAGGAATTCACGGTCACGAAATGAAAAGTCATACTCGCACACGCTCACACATGAACAATGTATATGTCTCACGCTTTCGCACGATTCACGACAATTTTCGTAATTCACGACAAATCTCGTAAGTCACGAATATTTTCGGAACACGACAATTTTCGTGGCTCAATAAAATTCTGGTAATTAACGAAATTTCTCGTGACTCACGCTATTGAAATCTTAAGCGTGATTAAATATGTAAAGGTGATTAAAATCGGTGAGCTTGAATTTAATCGTGAACGTGAATTTGTTCGTGATTGTGACTTTTTGTGTCTGTTTTACCATGAGTGCGAATTTTATCGTGAATATGAATTTTATTGTTAACGCGAATTTTATCTTGAGCGTGAGTTGGATCGTGAGCGTGGGTTGGATCGTGAAAGTAAATTTTTATCGGGAGCGTGATTTCGGAGAATGTTTACTCACTCACAATCACGAACACAATTTGATTTTTACTCACGCGCCACACATTTTTCTTTAATCCCGTTCACGCACATTCACGAGGTTTCATTTAAATTTCATTCACGAGATTTCGTTTAAATTTCATTCACGGCTTCGCGTGAATCACGCGTGACTCACGAAAATGTTTTGTTTTTTTTGTTTTTTTTTTTTTTTTAACCCATGTCAATTTAACTGGCGGTGTAAAAAACCAAAGTATTATAAAGCGTCAATATTCGTGCTAATCCACTAGTATGTTGCCAAGAAGTGGCTTCCTCCCTTTTTACGATTCCTTCCAAATTCCTCACTGCACTGCAGATATGTTTTCCACATCATCGCCGCATTTCTCGTCACTGGGACATCCCAATTGATGTACAAAATTTTTTCAAAATCATTGTTTTTTAAACCTTTTTTCTCCAGGTCTTATGTTCAAAAAAATATGTAATTTTACTACCACAATTGCCCAAAGTTGCCCACAGGCAACTTTAGGGTCGAAAGGGTTAATCATTGTTGTTGTTTTTGATTTCAGCTTAAAGCCATGCATTGACTAACTACAAGTGTAGCTTAACCAGCAGAAGAAAATAATGTTTGTCAAATTTATTTGGGCAAAGCCCTATCGACTGCAAGATGGTTGGATGGACGCATGTTTCGGAATTACCACATTCCTCATCAGCATCCTCTACTTGCAGCAAAACTATCAACCAATTATCAGAATAAATTCAGGCAGTTCACTAAACCCAAAAGTAAACCACACTTGAACCTTCCGAAAAAAGGGTTTACACGATAGCCGGCTTATGCCGAAATAAAATTCGTACAAACATATCTCTTTTCCTATGCCACTGTCAAATCATCGATTGGAGTGCAGTTGGCTGGATTTATTTTGAGCGTGCTTCCTCTCATTTTCATTCATTTTGTTATTGTTGGTTTCTTTCTTTAATCATTATTGTTGTTTTTGATTTCAGCTTAAAACCATGCATTGACCAAACTACAAGTGTAGCTTAACCAACAGAGGAAAAGAATGTTTGTCGAATTTATTTGAGCAAAGCCCTATAGACTGCAAGATGGTTGGATGGACGCACGTTTCGGAATTACCACATTCCTCATCAGCATCCTCTACTTGCACTAATGATTTGTGTATTGATTCCGAGCCAAAGAAGCGAAGAATTGAAATAAGAATTTAAGACACATTTATTTATATTGTGTATCCTCCAGTGGCATATACATATATCTGACTATGGACTATACACCCAAAAAAAAGTGACCTCTTCTTTAAGTTAAAATGAACTTATTTTGAAGAAAATTGAACTTCGTAGAGCGCCAAAGACATTTTTATTTGTTTGAACGATATGATTTTCGTAGAAAATAGGTAGAATGCATTACATACATTAGTTAACATCTTCCTATATTTATGTACCACTATACTACAGAATGAAAAAATTTAACTGAATTGAATTCATATATGGAATGATTTTATTGAACATTTTTCATTCATTTGGATAAATCTTACATATTACATATATCTTCGCTTTTAAATAGAATTTTATTTATTTATATAGGCAATTTTTTCTTCAATAAAAGACATGTTTTATTAAATATTATTAAATATATTTATGTAGAATCAACAGCATCGACTGGCCTTGAAATATTAAAACACATTTTTTTCTTCTTCTAGTACCTTTCACTTTGAATAAGTTGCTACTAGCAATTTTGTCCACCTTTTACAATTTCAATACCTACAAATATAAACAAAAAATCTTAAACCAATTTTTTCACAAAAGGTTAGCGTCACTGAATATTACCTGATAATCGAAGATTCCAAAATGAAGTCGAATGAAGGGGTTGTTATTCTGCTGGTGTTTTCTTTTTTTGTAAACCAATTTTCAAAAAACGAAAATTTTTCTCACTAATTTAAAATAACAAATATTTTATATATTTTATCTGTTTTTTTATTATATTATATTTATTTTTTAACAATCTCTCCGTATACCATAACAACGCTATTCCAACTAAAAAACAACCCACGCGCAAACATATCGATGACAGGTATCGATTACAGGTAGATAAAAGAAATGTAGGAAAATTTTCTATATTCTAATAAGTGTGTTTCCTTAAGTTTTGAAAGGATTGAATACTTCATAGTAGGAATATAAATAAATAAAATAAATAAATAAATGTATCATTTTATAAGAAACTTTACTAAATTTGAAGAAACTTGGTTTTAGTTCGCTTTTTGTTTATTTTTACGAATGCTTTGTTATCAGTGAATAAAATTTTCTTTTTCAGTAGTAAATTCTTATACCCAGCGAAGAAAACAGTATTAGTAAAATTACATGCCTTATTCTAGTTAATGAACTATTCCTAACTGCTTTCAGTTTAGGATTTTTTTACTGAAACAAGTAAATTTTATTATTTGACACAAAAATTTAACTGAATTGAAATAAAATGTCTAAACTAAATTGATGAACATTTTTTCCTTTAATTTCGAAGACGCTTTTTTCTGGGTGTAAGTGGGGATAATGTTAATATGTATTTAAATACATAAACAGACTTCATATGATGAATTTCAAGCGCCAAAAACTTTCAAGTAGCCATATCTTGGGATCGTTGTTATAGTGCCTGGACTAGCTGATGTCCAAAATTCGATTGCAAACTTAAATAATTGACCAATGTGAGCCTATTATTATCCATGCAGAGAACATATGTTGCTTAGGAGGCTATAAAACAATATTCGTTACACAAACAAAGTGACAAAGTTTGTCTACCCCCATCCAACGGATTAGCTCTAGTCTGACCCCAACAACCCCGCCTTCAACATCACATTGGCTAAGGTTTGTCACTTTGAAGCACATTTGTTTACGACATCGCATTAAGTAATAAAGCACTACTTTTTTTATTGTTTTTAATGACGTCGACGATGACTACTCCTCTTCTAATGAAAACAAACTTCTGCAATAAAACACAATTCTAGACTATTTTTTTTTTCATATTTAAGAATAAATCCAATTCATAGGACTATAACCAAGACAACTATATTGCCACAGACCACTACCGTATAAATGTGACAAATGGCAATTTCAGTCAATATCGAATGGAATGTTTGTGAGTTTTTTTTTTCATCACCGCAATCGCTAAGGACACTAGTGAAGGTTTTGTTTTGATTTTCAAATAATTTTGGGTAATAAAAACCAAACACATTGACACGGCATGGAGGGCGTCAATGCAAACCCTGTCGTTGGTGTATGAACTAAAACAGCCCTTACAATGTTAAAACTCTAGACACTTAGCTTAGGAAGGAATGAATGGAAGACGAAATTACCATAAACTCATATAATTGTACGCAATAGGAAATGAGGAAGGACCAAGCCAGCAAGCAAGCCAAGAAGGGGTTGACATCATGAAAATCCTCTCCCCCTACCCAACATCGACTCCATTGTGGTCTCCATAATATCGAGTCGTTGAATTCGATGTCTGCTTGCTTCGTTTATAGTTTGTCCTGATTTTATTTGATGGCCCTAATAACTCGATTTAATGACTATAATAATGGAGTTGTTTCGAATATTATAAAACTCTGGCTTGTTGTTGTTACGCGACTTTCATTGTGGTAATTTGAGCACGAATACCACAACAAGCAATCTTCTCGAATGGCTTTTCTGCTTGACTTATTTCACTAAGGCGTCTTTGGGGTTTTCGGGTTAATCATTTTTTTTTCTTTAGTCTAAGCCATTTTTATGGTCTTGTTTCAGTCGAAAATAATGGAACAATTGAACTTGATCACGCAAACTAAAGCAAATGACATGAATGGAACATGTCCTCGAATCGAGAATTTATGCCCGATAAGATTTGATATTCTCTAATGCGACTCTCCTAAATATAGGCTCCTTAAATTTGCGAATTAAATTTGCATATTTCAATGAAATTTCATATGTACATACATAGGGTATATCTCCTTAAAGTGCAAAGTTATATTAACTGATTTAACAAAACTACTAGATCATGGATTCGAAAGTCTTAGGCCTCGTTGTATAAAACCTCAATATGGTTGACATTGAGCATGTTGAAAAGAAACCACAGAGAGTATTCACTTGTGACAAATGTAAGTAAAACAGGTTGATCAATGATAGAACTATGGTCATATTTTTGAACTTATGGGTTCTGCATACATATGTGAACTGTTATAAATATTATTGAACAGATTTAAGATATGAGGGTATGAATTGTTTAAAGGACAATATGACAAAATTTGGGAAATTTGCGATAAATGTAAATTGGTATTCAATATTTTATTGTTTAATTGATGATGGCGATTTCTCCGTTTCGACACTCCAAATATTTTGGGACAATTTTAGGGAGCTATGTGCTCCATAAAATTAAAATAAGAATACAGATCTCATTTACCAACTTGTCATTCTCGGTTTTAGATATACTAACAAAGTTATTCATGTACAAATAAATGTCAGTTTAAAAAACCCAATAAGATGTAAAAATAAAACCATTTTTTTCCTAATAAAACTTAAAACTTAAACCAAAGATGAATTCAAAAAAATTCTCAAAACAAGTATATTTTTGGCTATTTTATCTTTAATCCAAATATTCAATATCTCTGTTAATTTAAAGATTATTTTTTGTAAATCAAAAATGTTGCTCTTTACTTTAAGGAAAAATTGCTTTACTTCAAAGACTTAAGACTTTATGGGAGGGACGCAAATTTCAAAGATTCGTGTCCTAAACTTTAAGAAAACTATTTTTAAAGCCAAGATTATTGAATTAATATTTATTAAAAATTCTTTATTTTAAAGAAATTTGTCCTTGATTGTGTAAATTGTTTGTCCTAAAATTCATCATCTTTAATTATACCCTAAACCACATAGTGGTCAGGGTATAATAAGTTTGATCGGCCAAAAAATGTGCCTACCAGAAATATTGATTTTAGACCCCATAAAATATATACCGATCGACTCAGAATCACCTCCTGAGTCGATCTAGCGCTTGGTGTCCGTCCGTCCGTCCGTCTGCCCATGTATTTGTTGTTCACATTATTCCGGTCGCAATTATTAACCGATTTTGATGAAAATTGATACAGGGAGTTTTTTAGTCACAAGGACGAACGCTATTGAATTTGGAAGAAATCGGATCAAATTTAGATATAGCTCCCATATATATGTATCGCCCGATTTCGACAAATGGGGTCACGTTGCGCTTTCTTTCAAACGGATCGTCACCAAATTTAGCAAAAGCTAATCTTTTCCATCGCCCTTCAAGTCTACAAAATTTCATCCAAATCGGTTCAGATTTAGACATAGGTCTCATATATATGTATCGCCCGATTTTTCTAAATTTGGCCATAAAACCCTTATTTATCAACCGATCTTACTCAAATTTGGCTACATGTAGTCTTCTATAGCACTAACTATATGTGCAAAAAATCATCGAAATCGGTTCAGATTTAGCTATAGCTCCCATATATATGTACCGCCCGATTTTTCTAAATTTGGCCATAAAACCCTTATTTATCAACCGATCTTACTCAAATTTGGCTAAATGTAGTCTTTTATAGCACTAACTATATGTGCAAATCGGTTCAGATTTAGATATAGCTCCCATATATATGTATAGCCCGATTTTCCCAAATTTGGCCATAGAACCCTTATTTATTAACCGATCTTACTAAAAGTTGGCTAGATCCAGACCTCTATAGTACTAACTATATGTGCAAAATTTCATCGAAATCGGTTCAGATGTAGATATAGCTCCCATATATGTATCACCCGATTTAGAAAAATTCGCCCTAATAACCTTATGTAAACCATACAGGCCTCATTTCTTAACTGATCTTACTCAAATCTTGCACAAGGTAACCTTTTGTGGTATTAATCAAACCAGCAAAATATTATGCATATTGGTTCAGATTTAGATAAAGCTTCCATATATATGCATCGCTCGATTTTCCCAGATTTGGCCATAGTACTCTTATTTATTAACCAATGTTACTCAAATTTCAAATTTTGATGCTCTAGCCGATCGTACTTATACGTACAGTTGTAGCTCTTACATAAGAATATTGCTCGATTTTTACAAATTTGTATTTATTACCCACACTAATTTAACGATTTTCTCTTTTTTAATAATGGGCTCAATATTAGTGGCATACTAACTCCGTAGGTGCAATATCAACACAGCCAGTGTTGCTAGAAGTAGAGGAAATTCCCTATATGTAGGGTTTTTCTAATATTTAGCGTCTTGTAGGGACGTAGGGCCAGAATGTAGGACATTTTCACTGAACACAATTTGTAATAATTTTTACATTTTGGTGGCTCTAGAGGAGGAAATTAGAAGCCGCCAAGGCTTGATCTTTAACAATGTGTGGTAAACTTTATTCCTGTAGAAAATTTTGTCAACATTTTATTTCTATAGAACATTTTGTCAAAATTGTATTTCTATAGAATTTTTTTTTTTCAAAATACTATTTCTATAAAAAATGTTCTCAAAATTTTATTTCTGTGGAATTTTGTCTCAAAATTTTATTTCTGTAGAAAAATTTCTCACAAAAATTTGTTTATAGAAACTTTTTCGAAAATTTTATTTTTATAAAGATTTAACAAAAAAGATTACTAATTTGGGTAGAATTCTTCCAACTGTGGCAACCGTGGTCGTAATACAAATTTATATTCTAAGTTATATACGTTGCATATTCATATTTTAAGATAATAAAGTACTTAGAACCATTTTTGTTTTGTAATTTTTTTTAAATTTAACGAAAAATATAGTAGGGAAAATTGTTTGGGAATGTATAGGAAAGTAGGGAATTTTTTGTCCTTGTAGGGTAAACCGAACATTTTCCCTGGCAACATTGACTATGAGCTATAGTCAGATTGACACAAAGCACCCATAGACATGTACCCCTTAATTTGCTTAAATATGCAACTGCGGTTTATCTCCCAGACCTATATGTTACCCCACAAATGCTTATGATTACTAATTCTGTAATGGTGGTTTAGGGTATGATATAGTCGGCCCCGCCCGACTTTCTACTTTACTTACTTGTTTTGGGTCAATATTTTTGCACGCTAAAGGATAATACAAATTTTGAACTTCTCCGATTTAAATGAAAATACCAGAGAAAAATTGTCCACCTGACAAAATAGGATAGAGGGGAAAAAATAGGAAAAGGTGTCCTCATTCACTTTCAACTTTTTGAGTCAACCAACGTTTTCGGATGTACTTGAAATAGTCTTTTAATTATCATTATATTGGAAAGGAGAAGGCATCTTCCACACTCCTTGGCCGAACTCTTAAGTATGATGTATCCAATTTAACTAACTTAAAAATTGTCCACCTGACAAAATAGGATAGAGGGGAAAAAATAGGGAAATGAGTCCTCATTCACTTTCAACTTTTTGAGTCAAGCAACGTTTTCGGATGTACTTGAAATAGTCTTTTAATTATGATTATATTGGAAAGGAGAAGGCATCTTCCACCCTCCTTGGCCGAACTCTTAAGTATGATGTATACAATTTAACTACCATTTACTTTAAAATTAACCGACGTCCATATAGAGTGATAATGCTACCAAAACACTGTCCCTGACCTGTAAATGAACATATCTAATCTGATTTACTTTAAATCTTGAAGAAACCCTTCTTCAAATCCAAATAAAACTCCCAGAGTGGGAATATGATCACCTCCTGGAGCAAAATGTTATTTTTGGAGGGTGAACATGTAACATGTTTGGCGCAACCATGTTATTTTCTCCGACATTATGTATCTGATTTTGACAAACATTTTATTTTTATCAAAAAAAAACATTTTTCCGACAACAATTTTGTTTTGTCTCCATCAAAAAATAACAATTTGCTCTAGGAGGTGATCACATTTCTTCTTTGCGTGCACCTGTTGGCCACAGAAAATAACTTAAAGCAATTATTTTAAGTCTTGAATAAACATGTTTCAGGTCCAAATAATATACCCCACTTTATGGCTGAAGCAATTAACCTCAACTTTTCAGTGAATTCTAAGTTACAATTTTTCTTTTCATGTACTGATACCCATCTTTATGTCAGAAAAATTAGTTTTCTAGAATCGTATTTTTGGCTCGGAATCAATACCAAATTTTTTAAAGTAAAGACAAAATCTTTGGAACCGGGCATGCTTTTTTTCAGTGCAGATGCGTTTCAACCAGCAATCTAATGCTTAGCTGCTTAGAATAATTATTTTATCATGAAATAACTTCTAGTTAGTCTCAATGTAATCGACAAGTTGTAATAAAGAAACTAAAACAATGTTTTTAAGGAACAAATTAAAAGATAAATATATTTTTAATTAAATATTCAGTGTGATTTAAATAAGGGACCCAATTTTTTAATATGGGGCCTGGGGGCGAACTTTCCTTTTCTATGGCCATTATCCGGTTTTTCTCAAAACCAATTACTGAATTTATTTTCTAGATGTATATATACCCTAGAGGCCATATTCCGAAAAAATCGTAAAAAAATCCCATAGCCCTTATATACAATTGAAGAAAGCTTGTGTAACAACACAGATTAGAAAAACCCCGAGCACCTATACCGTTAGTGAGTTGGAAATATCAATGCGAGTTCATGTTTCTGACCATCACAGAAAAATCAAACAAATTCCACAAAGAAATCCATGATCTTTGTAGCTACGCATTCCGTATTACCCAACATTCAGATGGGAAAGGGGAAGCGAAGCAATACTTCAAAAGTTCTTGTGTTAGAATGTTTCTCTGTTTCTGACTACAATGCCAATGCATTTCCAAACGGAAACGATGGTGTATGCGTGAATGAGCGTATGTGTGATGAGAAAGGGAGAGAATAAATGCATGTTTGTAAAACAAGAAAACATATTTGTTCTTGCAGTGCATTACACCCACAACCACATTACTCGCACACACGTACACATCAAGACCTATGCGCTCACACATATTGGCCATGTCGTTTTTGCAAAAAGTAGAAACTTTTTGCAACACAAAGTGTGCAAATACGTTTGAATGTCCGTTCTTTGTTTTCGAACATTTTGTGGTCGTTGTCTATCTGGCCGCTTGTAAACATGGACATACATTGAGAGGGGATTCCTTTGAATGCCTTTGGATAGTTGAGTGTATATGGCCCCAAGTATATGTCCGAGTATGAAAATACATGTATGGGTATGTGTGTGAGTGTGCGTGTATGTTTTTGTGCCTTTGTAGGGATGAATGTTTGATGATGCGTTTGTAAAATTCACAGTCAAATTATGCAAATTTCATTACGCAAACTTTTGCTTTAACATATACAAACACAAATGATAGACAGTCCTTCTCATCCACTCGTTTTTCACAATTTGCACACACGCACACTCATAAACATCATGATTCTAAACGCATGTAAGCGGATGTGTGTGTGTGTTCGTATTGACAATATGATGTCGACCCAAGTCTAGTATTTTTGAATAGTTTACAGACAGACAACTGGACGGACGGATCTGCTCAGTTGTCGCACATATTCATACATAGAATTTGATTGTATATGACTTTGATTGCTTTTTGTATGGTGTGTTGCTTACCAAACACAGTGGTCAAGAGACAGGGATGCTATTCAAAATGTAAAGAAATATTTTTCAATGACAATTAATTAACCTTTTCCCTGGAAAACGAATTATAACGAAATTTTCCCATAATTTGAAGTATATATTCCTCTTTTTTAACAATACTTTTACATTTTATTTCTATTATTAATTTAATATCGCCAATAAAAATTATTTTGATGGAAAATAGAGAAAATAGAGAAAGTATTGAGAGGAAATTATTCGAGCCTTATCGATGGTTTGAGATGAGGCAAATTGTTATAATAATGAACAGTTTCATTGTACACAGAAAAACAAAAGACACTTTTTTATTGGCAATATTTTGGAGATATTGTTAATATTTATTTTTTAAACAAAAAAATATGGATTTTTTTTAATTTATACTTAAAAATTTATTTGCAACAATTATAATGGAAAAAAATATTTCAAACAATCATTTTTTTAATAAAACTAACAATACTAAGACAGTTAAGAAAGTGTTTGAAGGTAGTTCCATTTTAATTTAAAAAAATAATAATAAAATTTTGCAAACAATATCAATTAAAAAACTAATTGAAATTTGCTAATAAAATCAATTAAATTTTAAATCAAGTGATTTTTTCATGACCAATGAAAAATGTGATTGATAACAGGTTGGCTGATAAGTTCCCGGTCTGACACATAGATGGCGTCGCTAGTATTAAATTCATATTATTTTTATATAGTACCAACCTTCAAACGATTCGTGTCAAAATTTTACGTCTGTAAGTCAATTAGTTTGTGAGATAGAGCGTCTTTTGTGAAGCAACTTTTGTTATTGTGAAAAAAAATGGAAAAAAAGGAATTTCGTGTTTTGATAAAATACTGTTTTCTGAAGGGAAAACATACGGTGGAAGCAAAAACTTGGCTTGATAATGAGTTTCCGGACTCTGCCCCAGGGAAATCAACAATAATTGATAGGTATGCAAAATTCAAGCATGGTGAAATGAGCACGGAGGACGCTGAACGCAGTGGATGCCCGAAAGAGGTGGTTACCGACGAAAACATCAAAAAAATCCACAAAATGATTTTGGATGACCGTAAAATGAAGTTGATCGAGATAGCAGAGTCCTTAAAGATATCAAAGGAAACTGTTGGTCATATCATTCATCAATATTTGGATATGCGGAAGCTCTGTGCAAAATGGGGGCCGCGCGAGCTCACAGTTGAACAAAAACAACAACGTGTTGATGATTCTGAGCGGTGTTTGCAGCTGTTAACTCGTAATACACCCGAGTTTTTCCGTCGATATGTGATAATGGATGAAACATGGCTCCATCACTACACTCCTGAGTCCAATCGACAGTCGGTTGAGTGTACAGCGACTGGTGAACCGTCTCCGAAGCGTGGAAAGACTCAAAAGTCCGCTGGCAAAGTTTTTTGGGATGCGCATGGAATAATTTTTATCGATTATCTTGAGAAGGGAAAAACCATCAACAGTGATATGGCGTTATTGGAGCGTTTGAAGGTCGAAATCGCGGCAAAACTGCCCCATATGAAGAAGAAAAAATTGTTGTTCCACCAAGACAACGCACCGTGCCACAAGTCATTGAGAACGATGGCAAAAATTCATGAATTGGGCTTCGAATTGCTTCCCCACCCACCGTATTCTCCAGATCTGGCCCCCAGAGACTTTTTCTTGTTCTCAGACCTCAAAAGGATGCTCGCAGGGAAAAAATTTGGCTGCAATGAAGAGATGATGATTTGAGGCAAACCCGAAGGAGTACTACCAAAATGGTATCAAAAAATTGGAAGGTCGTTATAATCGTTGTATCACTCTTGAAGAGAACTATGTTGAATAATAAAAACGAATTTTGACAAAAAAGAGTTTTTCTTTGTTAGACCGGGGACTTATCAGCCAACCTGTCACTACCATTCTTGTGATTTCAATTAAAAAATTTATTGCATCAATTAATTTCGTTATTGAATCAGTAAATAATTTCTTTGTGTATTTGTAAAATTGTCTCATGGTCATTTCAATGTCAAATGTTGTACCATGTTAGAACACACAGATATATTGCAATCAAAGTCCTTAATCGTAATGCATATAGTCGGAATAAATAGAGATTTTCCATGGGATTTTCCATCATGGAAGCAAAAATTTTATTTACAATTCACTCAAAAAAAAAACAATATTGGATTTCTCAAAACACTGTATTTCAAAAGGAGCCTCTATACTGTAGAGAAGTATGTGATTTTGTGCCAGTGAGCGGATTTGAAAGAAAATTTTTATTATTGTGGCTTTGTGTGGGTAAGTACGTGTCTGTGTGTGTGAGTTTTTGTCGGTCTATTGTGTGGGGGTATTGAAACAATAAATGAAGAGCAAAGCTTTCATTAATGTAACAATGTTTAAATTATTGTCTTCATCACATTTACTTTGGCTCAAACAAACACAGACACTGTCCAAAACATACGCAGTAGCAAGAAGACACTTAAACACGCACACACTTATATGTATATTGTTATCAAAATTTAAATTTTGCAAAAATTCAGAGAGAAATGCTTTAAGACTTTAAGGTCTTTAATCTTCCTTTGTATAATTCTGTAGGGGACTACACACATTAAATCGAGCCAAGGAAATTTGTTTATTGACATAAATATTAATTCTATTAAATAATGAAATATTTCGTTATTTAGTAGAAAAACCAAAAAAAAAAAATAACGAAAAGTTTCATTGTATTTATAAAATGAATTCCTTGGTTCAATTTTATTGATAAATTGTGTTAATATTACGAATTTTTTTCTATCAGTGTAACATATCAAAACTTTGATCCAAGATATGACTTTTATCTGGCAAAGATATGGGATCCCTATTTACTGAAAAGTCCATGTGTAGAAATATTGTGCTCGCTTGTTCTCTTGGTTTTAGGATGGCGCGTAAATATTTTCAAGTTGCGAAATGCTTTGAAGAGGGTTTTGCATCTTCCTCAATTGTTTGTCTGTGATTCTTTTTTTCTACATATCTCTTTTGGTCACAGATTTGTGTCATTGGTGTGTGGATGGGTGTGGATATCTTCTTTTATGTTTTACGCTTTAAAATGTCGACTATATGCATATTCATGCCCTAAAGTCAAACTAAAGATTTTTTTTCAAACTTTCTTCTTACCTCTTGTCTCTTACCACATGAAACACTCCATCGGTCTATATTTATATTGCTCTATTCTCTTTTACATTTGTTCTAGATGAGGTTCCTGTTCACCGTGTTTATATCCAAAGACTAGAGACCAGAGTAGTGCTCATTAACGGCCATTCGTTGGCAATGCGTTGAATAAGCGGGTGGTGAAACAGTGTTGCCACTATCGATTTTTTCAGACTCCACTCCCAGAAAATTTATTTATTTTGACCATAATTTAATAAAATGTACTTTTATTATGTGAAAATAATATTTTCATTATCAAAAGATGTTGGCTATAATTACCAAATTGTAGAAAATTACAGCCTGTTTCTGTATGTCGAACGAGCTCTATCGATCGACTGAAATGCACAGAAACAGTTGATTTTTGGTTATAAATTCGGCTTTTTTCTCCATTTCAGTCGATCGATAGAGCTTGTTCGACATACAAAAAAATTTACAATATTGGAAAAAATATGAACTAATTTCCAATTTAGTAAAATAGTGTGTGTACACAGAAAACAATTAAACTATTTTATGAGAAAATGAATTACATCTTGTAAAAATTTAACTAAATTCTATTCCATTTTTGGAGATTTCTATAAAGCAATAAAGATAATTTACTGACATTATTGATTATTCCCTACGTTTTACGAAATGATGGTAGCAAAAATACTTATCCGTGATATTTGGAATAACAAATCGCAAGGATTTACTTTTGTAACGAAAAAATTGCGTATCAGTGCTTAAAATTTGTACTTCCCATTAAAATTTTTATAGTCTTTATGTACACTGAAAAAAAAGATATACGTGATATTTAAGGTTACGCAAACTGAATTGTAGAATGCGCAATTTAGACAATATTAACGAAAAATTTCTTTAAAATAATAAAATTTTAATTAAAATAAATTTTATAATCTTTCTTTCCTGTTTTTGTTAAATTTAGGACACAACTTTTGGAAATTTTCGCCCCTCCCTTAGAGTCGTATGTCTTTCAACTATTTTTTGATTTAAAGACATTGTCCTTAAATTAACTGAAATATTGAAACTTTTGATTTAAGCTAAAAATGCTTCAAATACAGGCAAAGACTTATTTTGAGGATTTAGCATCTTTGGTTTAAAGTTTTTTTTTTATACTTTGAAATATCCATTAGGTTAGGTTAGGTATAGTGGCAGCCCGATATTTCAGGCTCACTTAGACTATCCAGTCCATTGTGATACACAGAAAAAATTTCTGTAGTTAAACTAACGCTAAATTTAAATTGGAAAAAATTATTTGCTAGTAGTTAAATTTTATTATTTTTATCGAAATTTTCCGCAGCTTAATGAAATATTACTTTTTTTAAATATGTCTCAAACATTTTATGAACTAAACGTGAGTATAAAGTTCAATGACCGCACAAATGAACATTTTCGTACGATTCCCAAAAATAGTAAGAATGGACTACTATATGGTTAAAATGGTATTGATTTGGCGCCAATGATTTTCTTCTTTACTTTTAGTTAATTTTTTCTTCTATGAGATGATGTAATTTCGTGAACTGCAGTTAAAAAGTACAACAGGGCATTAAAATTTTCTGGTTTTAACAACGCTTTGTGGAAATCTCAAAATGTGGAGTAAAATTTAGTTCAATTTTCGTGCGTTGTAGTTCATTCTTCCTATAAAACAATTCACTTTTTTCGATTATCTTGAGAAGGGAAAAACCATCAACAGTGAATGGCGTTATTGGAGCGTTTGAAGGTCGAAATCGCGGTAAAACGGCCCCATATGAAGAAGAAAAAAGTGTTGTTCCACCAAGACAACGCACCGTGCCATTGAGAACGATGGCAAAAATTCATGAATTGGGCTTCGAATTGCTTCCCCACCCACCGTATTCTCCAGATCTGGCCCCCAGCGACTTTTTTTGTTCTCAGACCACAAACGGGTGCTCGCAGGGAAAAAATTTGGCTGCAATGAAGAGGTGATCGCCGAAACTGAGGCCTAAATATTTTGAGGCAAAACCGAAGGAGTACTACCAAAATGGTATCAAAAAATTGGAAGGTCGTTATAATCGTTGTATCGCTCTTGAAGGGAACTATGTTGAATAATAAAAACGAATTTTGACAAAAAAAATCTGTTTTCTTTGTTAGACCGGGGATAAATGAGATCTGTATCCTAATTTTAGTTTATTGATCCTAGATTTAATGCCAGATATGCCACTTAAAGATCTCTTTATTCTAAAGATGCCACATCGAAATCAATATCTTCGTAAAGACTTTCAATAATTTTCTTAACTGAGTTTATAATAATTTTATTGTATCAAGTAACTTTTTAATTAACTAGGTCTTCAACTTCAATCAACTTTTTAATTGGAAATATATTGGATATTTTTTCTGTGCAATAAATTTCTCTAAGTTTGCTTGCACATTTACACTGAATAATTCTGACAATAGGCAACCCTAGATATGTTTTCTATGTATATGAGATTGCATGAGAGTAGTGGTTTCAGTGCGAGAGAAGGTTGTTAATAAATTTTGTGGCATTTTCTGTTCTTAAGTTCTGTTTTCGTTTTTTCCCCTATATTTTGAGGACAATTACTTTTTGTCACAAAAAAAAAAAAAAGAAAAACAGAACGAAACGACCCTCAACAACCAGGACAAAAAGAATGACGACAAAAACTCTAGCCCGCAGTCCCAAACAAGCAACATTTTAAACTTAAGATTTTCTTTTATGGCTATCTTAGGATCTTTTGTCTATGCAAAATACACAGAAAATAGAACCAGAATAGCACGTGTGTGCTTGTATGTTTGATTGTGCGTGTATTGTACTTTGGAAGCTTCGCATAGTGTCAGGAGCACTTTATTTTCTAAGATTTGTTATGATTTGGGATATTTTTCCTTTTATTAATCCTTCGGTTATAAAATTTGAAATATTGCAACAAATTTGCACAAATAAAAAGCAAAGTTAACTTTAAAGATTTTTCTCTTTTCAAATATGATGAGACTATATTTAATGCTTTTAAAAAGGAAGATTTTTCATGGTCTCCGAGATTCAACAGAAATATTAAAGGTGTAAGCGATTTTAGCAATATCAATTAGCATAAGATATATTTATTTACTTAAGTTTATTATATTGTTATTTAAAATAAATTAATAAATAAATAGTTTGTCATTCCATTTCTAACATATCGAAATTCAAGTTTCAATCATATAAATTTTTGATAGGGTGAAATTCTCAAACGATAAAAAGATTCGATTTTTGTTTATAGAAAATTACAAAATTGGCCTAGATTGCACCATTTTCTGATATAGCGCCTATCAACTCCACTGACAAAAAGCTTGACGTGTCTCAAAGTTTTTGTCTTTAAACTAATGATTATTGTATTAATTCCGAGCCGAAGAAACGGCGAATTCCAGTAAGCATATATTTAAGATACGAATCACTTTTAAATTTGAGTTTCGCCTACTTGATACTAGGAAACAACTTTGAATTTACTCGTTGTTTCTGATTTTTTCTACATGTACTGTCAAAATCTTTTAAAAACGTGTTAACAAAAACTTGAAATTCCAAATTCAGATTCGACTTTATATGTAAAAATTATACATACTATGTTTCAAGTAAAAATCTCTTTAAAATAAAATGTTAAAAAACATGTCGTATTTTCTAATGGTTTCTTGCTTTGTAATCAAGATGCAAAATGTCAAAAAAATGTTAAGTTAATATCATTAATTTTGAAGAATTTTTCAAAATTATTAAAGTCAAGTTAAACTTTGCCAAACCAAATTTTCTTTTATGATAGGATACCCAATTTTAAGTCAAATCAATTAACAATAATGTCGAATTGATTGAAAACGTTTTTAAATGACAAATAATTGAAAAGTTTATCGCCTGTTGGACAAAGAAAAAACTTTAAATCTGAGAAGTCTGAATTCCCTCTTTTAAAGGACTCTCATGTGCTATAATGAAGAAACAAATTAGAGAAACTTAAAGTAAATAAACACATTTTTGATTTAAAGAAATTGTCCTTAAATTAAATGAAATATTGAATCTTTAGATTTAAGATATTAACGCTTCAAATATAGGCTAATACTTATTTTGAGGATTTGGCATCTATGGTTTAAAGAATTAAGAAAACATTTATGTTATTTTAAAGTATCCATTATAATTTGCAGTTTTAAGCTGGCATTTATTTGCGCGTGAATAGTTTTATTAATATGCCGCAAAAAGAGAATGAAAATTCGATAAATGAAATCTGTGTCCTAATTTTAATTTTATTGATCCTAGATTTAAAGCCAAATAGGTAGCTTTATTTTAAAGAAGCCGCATCTTTGGCTCGGTATCAATACCACAATTCTTAAAAGAAGGCAAAAATCCTTGGATCCAAGTAAACTTTTTTTGAGTGTAATAATTTTTATACCCTAAACCACATAGTGGTCAGGGTATAATAAGTTTGATTTGCCAAAAAATGTGCCTACCAGAAATACTGATTTTGGACCCCATAAAATATATACCGATCGACTCAGAATCACCTCCTGAGTCGCTTGGTGTCCGTCTGTCCATGCGTTTGTTGTTCACAGGATTCCGCAATTATTTTGATGAAATTTTTTGAGCACAAAGACGAACGCTATGGAAGAAATCGGATCAAATTTAAATATAGCTCCCATATGTATCCCATGTATCGTCCGATTTCGATAAATGGGGTTACGTTGCTCTTTTTTACCAACGGATCGTAACCAAATTTGGCAAAAAATAATCTTTTTCATCGCCCTTAAAGTCTGCAAAATTTCATCCAAATCGGTTCAGATTTAGATATAGCTCTCATATATATCTATCGCCTGACTTTCCCAAATTTGGCCACAAAACCCTTATTTATCAACCGATCGTAACCAAGGTTGGCTAAATATAATCTTCTATAGCACTAACTGTATGTGCAAAATTTCATCGAAATCGGTTCAAATTTAGATATAGATCCCATATATATGTATCGCCCGATTTTGAAAAATTTGCCCCCAATAACCTTATTTTTGACCATAGGGGCCTCATTTATTAACTGAGCGTACTCAATCATACCTGTAAAATATTATACAAATTGGTACAGATTTAGATATAGGTCCCATATATATGCATTGCTCGGTTTTGTAATATTTGGTCATAATACTCTTATTTATTAACCTATGTTATTCAAATTTCAAATTTTGATGTACTAGCTGATCGTATTTAGACTTACATGTAGCTCTTACATAAATCTATTGCCCTACTTGCAGAAATTGGGATTTATTACCCACAACTAATTGACCGATTTCCTATTTTTATACTCTCCACCATAGGATGGGGGTATATTAACTTTGTCATTCCGTTTGTAACACATCGAAATATTGCTCTAAGACCCCATAAAGTATATATATTCTGGGTCGTGGTGAAATTCTAAGTCGATCTGAGCATGTCCGTCCGTCCGTCTGTTGAAATCACGCTTACTTCCGAACGAAACAAGCTATCGACTTGAAACTTGGCACAAGTAGTTGTTATTGATGTAGGTCAGATGGTATTGCAAATGGGCCATATTGGTCCACTTTTACGTATAGCCCCCATATAAACGGACTCCCAAATTTTGCTTGCGATTGCTCTAAGAGAAGCAAATTTCATCCGATCCGGCTGAAATTTGGTACATGGTGTTAGTATATGGTCTCTAACAACCATGCAAAAATTGGTCCACATCGGTCCATAATTATATATAGCCCCCATATAAACCGATCCCCAGATTTGGCTTGCGGAGCCTCAAAGAGAAGCAAATTTCATCCGATACGGCTGAAATTGGGTACATGGTGTTAGTATATGGTCTCTAATAACCATACAAAAATTGGTCCATATCGGTCCATAATTATATATAGCCCCCATATAAACCGATCCTCAGATTTGAACTCCGGAGCCTCTTAGAGGAGCAAAATTCATCCGATCCGATTGAAATTTGGTACGTGGTGTTAGTATATGGTCTCTAACACCCATGCAAGAATTCGTCCATATCGGTCCACAATTATATATAGCTCCCATATAAACCGATTCCCAGATTTGGTTGCGGATCCTCTAAGAGAAGCAAATTTCATCCAATCCGGCTGAAATTTGATACATGGTATTAGTATATAGTCTCTAAGAACCATTCAAAACTTGGTCCATATCAGTCCATAATTATATATAGCCCCTATATAAACCGATCCCCAGATTTAAACTACGGAGCCACTTGGACGAGCAAAATTCATCCGATCCGGTTGGAATTTGCAACGTGGTGTTAATATATGGCCGCTAATAACCATGCCAAAATTGGTCCACATCGGTCTATAGTTATATATAGCCGATCCCCAATCACACAAAAATTGGTCCATATCGTTTCATAATCATGCTTGCCACTCGAGCAAAAATAATCTAGCAAAATTTTATTTCTATAGAATATTTTGTCAACATTTTTTTTCTACAAAAATTTTTGCCGAAATTTTATTCCTATAGAAAATTTTGTCAAATTTTATTTCTAAAGAAAATTTTGGCAAAATTTTATTTCTGTAGAAAATGTTGTCAAAATTTTAATTCTATAGAGAATGTTGTCAAAATTTTAAATCTTTTGAAAATTGTGTAAAAATTTTATTTCTATAGAAAATTTTGTCAAAATGTTATTTCTAAAGAAAATTTTGTCCAAATTTCACTTCTATAGAAAATGTTGTCAAAAATTTATTTCTATAGAAAATTTTGTCAAACTTAATTGTATACGTATTTAATCGGCCATTTCAAGTTTAATATATACCACGTATGGACTACGTGGTATATATTACGGTATTAGAAAGTTTTAAGATACCTTGTCATCGGCAAAAGTTACAGCAACATAAGTAATTCGATTGCGGATGACAGTCGTCAGTAGAAGTTTCTACGCAATCCATGGTGGAGGGTACATAAGTTTCGGCCTGGCCGAACTTACGGCCGTATATACTTGTTTAATAATGGACTCAATATTAGTGGCATACTAACTCTTTTGGTACAAAATAATCTATAGCTCCTAATATTAGACATTTCTGCTCAGATTGTGACAAGACACCCATAAACATGTACCCCCATTTATGTTCTCCAAAACCTATACCAATGATACTCAAAAACCTATGCCAATGATACCCCACAAATGCTTATGTTTACTAATTCAGTAGGGGTGGTCACTTGTTTTATTTTAAAGATGAAATGATATTGTCCCGCATGTACGAGTATATTAAAAGCTTTAAATGAAATCAATATTTGCGCCTACACCGTTTTTCTTTAAAAAAGAAAAACTTCTCTGTATACAACCCTACGCGAAATGGACCAACCACAGAACCGGTACAGGACTAGCCCCCTGGTGTGTATGGACCAGTCCCAGTTCTGGTCAAAACGTATGGAAGGGACTGGTCACTTTAACATGGGTTTGTCATTGACGGGGTAAATTTACATTTTGGGACTCGCCTTGGACTCATCCCAAAGGACACTGGGACAATTTAGCAGGAGCACCCCATAGACAGGTCCTCAGGAACCAGTCTCGGACAAATTCTTAGAACTCTGTTTCAATTTGGGCATCCCAATCGAACCGGAAATGAAAAAAAAAACTTTTGAAATAGGTTATTATGATAATTTTAGTTTACTAAATGTGAAAATGCTTGATATTAAAATCTTAATGGATCTAATAAAAATAAATAAATTACGACTATTTAAAAATTGTAACTAACTGGAGCACAGGTACCAATTCTGTGATATGTCCGTCAGTGGCAATTTGCACCAATTTCCCGTAGGGAATGTACACAGAACAAAAAAAGTAAACTGTTTTATAGCAAGAATGAATTATCTCGTACGAAAATTTAACAAAATTATACTCCACATTTTGCGATTTTCAAAAAGCGTTGTTAAAACCAGGAAAATTTAATGCCCTGTTGTACTTTTTAACTGCAGTTCTAAAAATAATGAAGAACATCTATGGCGCCAAATCAATTTCACCATGAAGTAGTTCATTCTTACTCTTTGTGGGAATCGTACGAAAATTTTCTTTTGCGTTAGTTCATATTGAACTTGTGCGTATGGTCATTGAACTTTATACCCACGCTTAGTTCGTAAAATATTTGGGATATACTTAAAAAATGGAAAATTTCATTGGGCTGTAGAAAATTTCTAAAAAAAAATATAAAATTTAACCTCAAACAAATAATTTTTTCCAATCAAAATAAGTTAAATTTAGCGTTAGTTTAACTACGGATTTTTTTCGGTTTAGGATAACAATAAATATTATCATTTTTTAATGAAACCTTCACGCTAATTGTTCATACTTTATGGCTTCAGTATTGTGTTTTCAATTTTCATTAAAATCCAAACACAAGCCATCTCAATCAATTTACATTTCTTTTACCCATATTATGAAAATCGCAAAAATTTAACCAATAAAATTCTTGGCATACCAAAAATACATAAACAAATTATTTTAAAGCACAAAAATTCCTGTGTAAGCTACACACCTGTATAGCCAGTATGGCGTTGTCCACTGTAAATGACTGGAGGAAGGCCAGTCATTGTCTCTAAGGTTTTCGACTGGTTGTGCAACGAACATAATAATTATGACTTATCCGCTCTAATCGCCAACTCTATAATCACAGCCAAAAGATATGTGCAGTGAAAAGCTTAGGCTTTAACTCCTTGATTTTGGAATTTCGAATGATATGGCCAAAGGCTAGCTAAAGCAAGCAACCACCATCAACAAAGCGATAAACAATCAGGGAGCTCGAATACCCCCCCAAAAAAAAGGAACCAAATAAAAGGATGAAACTCAGGAATATAAAACACAAAGTTCAGTAGAACCAACAAGCAACTACGATGCACCAACACAATAGTAACTGAAAAGGATATCCACAAGGAAGAAGAAATATCCAGAAAATGAATGCTTACAGGACATGCTAAACACGAAAGCGACGACGATAGAAATCGCAAGTCTGATTGTTGATACACCGGTAGCTATGTGGCGATGGCAAATTTTGCACGCCAAACGAAAGTAAGTCACACAATATCACTATCAGCCAAGTAAACCTTCACTACATTAAGGTGGGTATTGGTGAACACAGCATTTTAGATGATAATTTGATTCGGGGCTTTACTCTACCATTATACGGTTCTAAACAGAATTAAAGACTCTTAAATTGTAAACAATATGCAAAACTGGGGTGTTATGAAAAATGATTTTAAAAACAGACACATATGTGCTAAAGGTACCTAGAAAAATTGGAATTTCTTAACAATATTAATTTTTTTTTATTATTATTAAAGTTTCAAAATAACTACATTGATATGATACTACCAATAAACCAATTATTGTGTCTGATGCTATTTGAATTTAGATGAAATACTCGGTTCCTTTAAAGCCACCTCGAAAAGTATATTTCTTTCGAACACTGATAAAATTATTGACCAACGGTTACCACAATTTAATTTACTTAAAGTAGAAATTTTGCAATTAAAATAAAGTCCATAACGATTGTTTAAAAATTTTGTTTTTATTAAATCTAGGACGCTTGACTTGACTTTGGAATTTTCACCCCAATATTGAAGTATTATTGTTTTCAAATAAGGCAAACATTTCTTTAATGTAAAGACAACCATTTAAGATTGATTTTGAGAATGTTGCATTATTATTTCGAAGTTTTTTGAAACAAAATAACTAGCATTTATTTGTTCGTTAATCGTAAAAATTTAATACAAAATTCGGTAATTAAGATCTGTATTAGAATTTTATAGATGGGTTGTGGACTGAATGTATTGTTTTTAAAGAAGCAGCGTCTTTGGCTCGAAATCAGTACCAAAATCCGTAAACAAAGGAAAAAATATTTGATGTATATGACTTAGGTTCATAGAAATATTTTCCGTCCAAAGGAACAGATTTCACATTTGTCTTAAAAAGTTTTTTTTTTTTTGGGTGGCTACAACTGATTGAACACAGAAAAAATCACAAAAATAATACAAATGAAAATATTTATTGAATTGAAAATTTAACTGTTCAAACCTAATCAATCAAATTAAAAAAAAAAAAAAAAAAAACATTTAAGAAAATGTTTAATTTTTTTATTAAAATACATTATATATCCAACCAAAAATATAAGCGGAAATTATATATTATTGTTAAATATGAAATTTCGAGTCAAATCTAAGTAATACTACACGCACAGAAAAAACATGTTTGTACATGGTTGCCGCATCCATTTAATGCTTATCTAGAGTATGTAATTGTCGCGAAAACCATGTATTTTGTCTTTGTAAAAATAATTTTCGAGCGAAGAAAAATATATGTTGGCAATAAGCATTTAAATGGTTCTCAAATGCCGCAAACATGTTCTATTATATAAATGATAGAATTTGAGAACATGAATTAGTTTATAAATAAATAAAAACAAATAAATAAAGTTAATTTTGTGTTTTCTTTTCTCAAGTGGCGTCCTTTTCTCGACGACGAAAAAGTTTTTTCATAAAGATCAAAACATTTTAGGTTGTGACCATGTTCTTTTAACTGGAAGAAAAACTTTTTTGACGAATACCATAACATTTTAGATCCTGACCATTGTCTTTTAATGGAAACAAAATTTTTTTTATCAATATAAAAACATTTTAGAAGAGGACAATTTTATTTTTCTTAGAACCATGATCGCTGAGCCAACATGGTTGCAGGTGAAAATGTTACATGGTCGCCGCAAAAATAGCTCCTATCATAATATTTTGCTCTTCGAATATGATTGTGACAATCATGTTTCTTCTCTACGTGTAGATTTCCGTCTAAATTTCTCATATAAAATATTAGAAAAGTCACTTGTTTTTTTATTGAATCAATTAAAAAATTAATTGCTCAATTCAACTTCAATAAATAATTGACTCTCTCTCTCTCTCTCTCAATTAACACACAAATTGTGTTTTGAGCTCA
Organism: Haematobia irritans; assembly: GCF_050003625.1. Lineage (NCBI taxonomy): Eukaryota > Metazoa > Arthropoda > Insecta > Diptera > Muscidae > Haematobia > Haematobia irritans. Next base: position 223,752,923 of record NC_134400.1, on the reverse strand, counting down.
AATTCAATTAATGTTTTAATTGAATAAATTAACAAGTACATACGGCCGCAAGTTCGGCCAGGCCGAATCTTATGTACCCACCACCATAGATTGCGTAGAAACTTCTACGAAAGACTGTGATTTAGTCCATACATGGTATATATTAGACAATAAAGTTATGTATAGTTAAGTCTACAAATAATTACGAATCGATATGGACTTATTGTACGTAGAGAGCAAGAATTGAAATATGGGGGTCGCTTATATGGGGGCTATATACAATTATGAACTTGATATGGACCAATTTTTGTGTGATTGGGGATCGATTTATCTGAGGGCCATATATAACTATAGACCGATATGGACCTAGTTAGGCATGGTTGTTAACGACCATATACTAGCACAATGTACCAAATTTCAACTCACTCGGATGAAATTTGCTCCTCCAAGAGGTTCCAAAACCAAATCTCGGGATCGGTTTATATGGGGCTATGTACGATTATGGACTGATATGGACCACTTTTGGCATGGTTGTTAAATATCATATACTACCACCACGTACCAAATTTCAAGCAGATCGGATGAATTTTGCTTCTCCAAAAGGCACCGGAGGTCAAATCTGGTAGGAACCAATTCCTGCATGGTTGTTGGATACCATATACTAACATCACGTACCAAATTTCAACCGAATGGCAAGAATTTTGCTCTTCCAAGGGCTCTGGAGGTCAAATCTGGGGATCGGTTTATATGGGGCCTATATATAATTATGGACCGATATGGACCAATTTTTGCATGGGTGTTTGAGGCCATATATTAACACCACATACCAAATTGCAACTGAATCAGATGAATTTTGGTCTTCCAATAGGTTCCGGAGGTCAAATCTGGTGATCGGTTTATATGGGGCTTATATATAATTATGAACCGATATGGACCAATTTTTGCATGGTTGTTATAGACCATATACTAACATCACGTACAAAATTTCAGCCAGATCGGATGAAATTTGCTTCTCTTAGCGGCCTCGCAAGCCAAATCGGGGGATCGGTTTATATGGGGGCTATATATAATTATGGACCGATGTCGACCAATTTTTGCATGGTTGTTAGAGACCATATACTAACACCATGTACCAAATTTCAGCCGGATCGGATGAAATTTCCTTCTCTTAGAGGCCTCGCAAGCCAAATCGGGGGATCGGTTTATATGGGGCCTATATATAATTATGGACCGATATGGACCAATTTTTGCATGGGTGTTTGAGGCCATATATTAACACCACATACCAAATTGCAACTCAATCAGATGAATTTTGGTCTTCCAATAGGTTCCGGAGGTCAAATCTGGTGATCGGTTTATATGGGGCTTATATATAATTATGAACCGATATGGACCAATTTTTGCATGGTTGTTATAGACCATACACTGACACCATGTACCAAATTTCAGCCGGATCGGATGAAATTTGCTTCTCTTAGGGGCCTCGCAAGCCAAATCGGGGGATCGGTTTATATGGGGGCTATATATAATTATGGACCGATGTGGACCAGTTTTTGCATGGTTGTTAGAGACCATATACTAACACCATGTACCAAATTTCAGCCGGATCGGATGAAATTTGCTTCTCTTAGAGGCCTCGCAAGCCAAATTTTGGGGTCCGTTTATATGGGGGCTATACGTAAAAGTGGACCGATATGGCCCATTTGCAATACCATCCGACCTACATCAATAACAACTACTTTTGCCAAGTTTCAAGTCGATAGCTTGTTTCGCTCGGAAGTTAGCGTGATTTCAACAGACGGACGGACGGACGGACGGACATGCTCAGATCGACTCAGAATTTCACCACGACCCAGAATATATATACTTTATGGGGTCTTAGAGCAATATTTCGATGAGTTACAAACGGAATGACAAAGTTAATATACCCCCCATCCTATGGTGGTGGGTATAAAAATTTAAGTGAAAGTATTAAAGAAATAAATTATTATTTTATTTCTAGCTAATTCTGTGATTGAAGTAATTTCGTTAAAAAAATTAATTGGATTAGTAATTATGCGATTGATTCACAAAATAAATCTTTTTGGACTTTGTATGGTGAGGCCATTAATAATTCGGGCTTATTTGAGCAGGATATAAAGAAAGAATTTGTATCAAATGGGAATATTGTATGTTCTCCATCCGTGGAACCTTTCCTTTTTTTTTTTTGACGGCATAAGAATCAATAAATAAGGTTATATGTGTTTCGTCCTGATCGAAAGCACGGTCAATTTTAGCTGGTCTTATTTAAATACCATTACCATTTAAATATCTGAGGTATTTGTTTTTGTGAGTGTTGTTTTTTTCTTGTTTTAAATTTAAGGTAACGTCTACAATGAATTGTTATAGTGAAAAAGAAACAATCTTGAAATTTTGAATATAATACACACGGCGAAAAAAATTAACGATAAAATATTTGGTTTTTTTTTTAAGCCAATTTATGTTTCCACAAAGTTCCTTACATTTAATTAAAAAAAAAAATTATCAAAAATGTTAACCGAGAACTAACTTAATATTCACCTCTATGACCAAGAAAAAAATGTAACACTCCTCCATACTTAAATCCTGGTGGTGGCATAATTCTACATCAGCTAGTCGATGTGGAAAACAACGAAGAAAACATCAAAATGCCGGGTCATTAGGGAGTCGTTTGAAATTGTACCGGAAACACTCTATTACACTTGAAAATTCTAAATACTGGTCCTCGTGTAGCGGAGGAGTCCTGGCGGTATACTCATCCTTAGCGAAGTTCCCTGAGAACTCGACACAACTGTGAGCAACAGAGTGAATGACAACAATGAGCTTATCCAGCCGCCAACTGGCAAGGATGGTGTGTGTTATGCTGGCAAATTCCTTTGAATGGAGAAAAGCGCCACATAGTAAATCTCAAATAAAATTCTACACTCTTAGCGCCATCTATTGACAGCCGGCTGATGATAGCAGCCATTTTGTTTTATGGTCATCTCTTTCTGACATTTAAAGCTCCAAATTCTCACGAAGCCCTTCAAACGCCATAGCCTTCCATCAAGTGTTTGCTCGAAGCTATTAAACAATAGACCTGACTCTGTTTAACAAAAGCCATTCGCAAGCATACCACTTCCATTGGGCACTAATGCCGTTACACTCATTCCAGTTGGTGAGAGTATAACTTACAATGACCATGCGCTCTCATTGGAAATGAGCTTCACAATTTCTGGCAACGCCCCCTTTTTAAAGAGAGTTCGTTAAGCTTTCCAGTAAGAGTAAACAAGAGAAGCGAATACCAACACATGTTCATTGTGTTGTACATTCATAAGCTCTTTTGTGGGGCTATGTGTTTTTGTTGTGCTCGCCTGTGTTCTTAATGGGGGGTGTATATTTTGTGTTGAGTGCGCGGCAAAATAAAAATCTGTCTGTCGTTGTTATCATTTTGACATTTCTGCTTCATTGCTGTCATCTCATGCAATGCTTTCTTCTCTTCTTCTTCGTAGCTTTTGTTTTCGGTTTCCATCACTAATTCAGGCTCCTCCGCATTCATGCCACAGAGTTGTATGAATTGGAAAATTTCAAGCAACACTTGCGGCGGTGGTGTTACATGCGTGAAAAACTGTTAACATTTTACGATATTTGAAATTTTAAATTGAATTTAGCCAAACTTGGGTATAGATTGCATCGCATTCCGTGCCACAATTATACATCCGTATCGGAAATCGTTTTTATTTCAACAACAAATTTAATGGAGAATCTATAAGCATCTATAGGAGAATCTATAAGCATAACTGAGATAATTCAAATTAAATTTTACTTTCACATCCCAGCACATTCCTCTATGGTTTTTAAGCACATCCGTCTATCCATTTTCTTTTTCACTTCCGATAATGTTATTTTGGACGAATCTTAAAAAATACACTATTTGGCCGTTTTAAGTAAACAATTTTATTTTGAAATGTGGAAAAAATAGAATATCAAAAAAAGTAAAAAAAGGGCAATGAATTAATCAAAATAAAATTAGAAGATGTGGCAAAATACGAGAATAATCAGCCAATTGTTATTTGTCTAATTTTAAGAGAAGTTAGAGCGATGTATAACAGCCTTTTTAAGACTTCGAAAAAAATTCAAGACTTGTGAAATTGAACCAGCGTTCTTCTTTTTTTTAATTATTAATAATAATGAAAATTATTTCGATAAGTAGTTAGAATGTTAAGCCCTGATGACGTATTACGATGATATCACAAACATTTCATTTGACTTTTCATGTTCAATGACGTTTGTAGATGTTTGTGCTAAGGAGTTGTGTTAAGGTGCCTCTTGTCTGGGTTTCAACTCCCGGTCGGAGCGAAATATTTTAAATTTCTAGAAATTAGACAATAAGGAAATAAACATATATAAATAAAAATGTTTTTTTTCTCTTCAGTATTCCAAATTTCTTCAAATGACCTTCCAAGGTATAGCTTCTAATGCAATGCAAAGGATCCGAAAAGGAAGTACTTCCGTCCTACACTTAAAAAAAAAGAAAAGAAGATGAAAATTTTAACTAAACTTTATTACAAACGCCAATATCATAAAAATAAGTATATAGTTCGAAGTTTCAAAAAAACCGTTTGGCGGCAAAATGTTAAAATATTAAGAAATTCTGAACTATTTTGTGGGAAATACGAATTTACCAAAATTGTTAGGATTTATTTGTATGCAATTTTTCCCTTTTTTTATTTATTTAACTAACGTACACTGTATTTATGTGAAGGTAACTTTCTCATATTGAAGACAGTGCCCTGGAGGATTCACTTTTTTTAAGTGTAAGAACGGCCGTGGACAATAAGTCAACTCAAAACTAAGCTAACCTAACTTTATTCAAAGAAATTGGACATTAATAATAACTAATAAATGTAAAAAAAAATATTCAATTACAAATTTTAATTGATTAAAATAAATTTTAACTAAAATAAAAATCAAAAACCAACCATTAATTACACACAAAAATTTCATTAAAATTGGGCTTCAACGAAAAGTTTTCCCTAAAACTGAGATAATTTACGCTAATAGTATGAAACGTTTCACTGTTAAATAAAAATCTTATTATATTAATGAAAAATTTCATTGTACTAACGTTTGTTTCGTTGGCTCAATTTCAATTTCGTTGATATAACGAAACTTTTTCTTTTATTTTCGTGATTGATCATACACATTCGATTTTATATCACTTTTTGAATGTGTATTACACAATGTTGTGATATTTTGCCAATTAATATTTTTTTAATCCATTCTAACGCTCTTCTGAAACGTTTGATCTCAAACAGATACAAAAATTCGCATTTAAAATTTTTTTAAATAAAAACATCTTTGGGAGGACATTTTTGGAAGTGCTTTTAAAGTTGTAGTTAAAAATAAAAACATCTTTGGGAGGACATTTTTGGAAGTGCTTTTGAAGGTGTGCCTTTAGAAGAACTTCCAAATATGTTTGCTGGGAAATTTATAAAAAAAATATATTATTTTTATACCCTAAACCACATAGTGGTCAGGGTATAATAACTTTGATCTGCCAAAAAAGTGCATACCAGGAATATTGATTTTAGACCCCATAAAATATATACCGATCGACTCAGAATCACCTCCTTAGTCGATCCGTTTGTTCATGTATTTGTTGTCCGAAGGATTCCGGTGGCAATTATTGACCGATTTTGATGAAATTTGCACCCAGAGAAGGAATATGATCACCTCAAACATGTTTTAAGAGCAAAATGTTTTTTTTTTGGGTGGTGACCATGTAACATGTTTTTCGCAACCATATTATTTTCTCGGAAATCATGTATCTGATTTCGGCAAGCAGGTTATATTTGACGACATGTTACATGGTCACCATACAAAAAAAACATTTTGCTCTTGAAACATGTTTGAGGTGCTCATATTCCTTCTCTGCGTGTGGTATGTGGCGTTTTTTTGGCACAAGAACGAACGCTATTGAATTTGGAAAAAATCGGATCAAATTTAGATATAGCTCCCACATATATGTATCGCCCGATTTCGATAAATGGAGTCAGATTGCGTTCATTTACTAATCGATCTGATTCATCGAAATTAGTTCAGATTTATATATAGCTCCCATATATATGTATCGCCCGATTTTCCCAAATTTGGCCATAAGTTCGCGTCAAATTTGCTACAATGTAATCCAATTGACCACCGTATAAATATGCCAAATTTCATAGAAATTGGTTCAGATTTAGATATAGCTCCCATATATATGTATCGCCCGATTTTCACAAATTTGGCCATAAGTCCCTTATTTATCAACCGATCTTACTCAAAGTTGGCCAAATATATGTGTGCAAAAATTTACGGAAATCGGTCCAGATTTAGCTATAGCTCCTATATATATGTATCGCCCGATTTTCGAAAATTTTTTCTTAATAGCCTTATGGGAAAGTTTCCTTGATTTTAGTAACTTTGGGGACCTTAGTTAATGAACAAATGAGGGGAAATCGTACACAAATGAACAATAAAGATTTACTGAATTCTTATTTCCCCTAAAATAATTGAGAATTTTTTAAAATTTGTAAATTTTACCACAAAGGGCCTATCTTCATATGGTGCTAAAGAAATTTTAATAATTTAGAACTCTAATAGTTCCCTTCAAACTACAACATTGTATTTAAGAGGTAAAAATTTAGACATAAGTCTAAAAATGCTGATGAATTTTTCGAAAAATATTTTTTCTTATTTCTATGATAATTAAATTAATCTACATTTCACATCCTGTTGGTTTCACTTGTTTTAGTGTGTAAAATATAAGGAATACTAATCCTTATATTTTACACAAATCATATGTAGGCCTTGATGGGGCCATATGTATGCTAAACGGACCATACCAATTTATGGTAGCTCTGTCCCAGTTTTTATCCAATTTTCTTAATAGAGTTCGTTCCTAAACATACCATGTTAAACTTCTCTAAATATAGTAAAAGAAATGCATTATATATCTCGTTAGATTAACTGAATCGCAATAGTGATTTGAATTAGATTTGTTTTTAATATTTGATTATATTGGGTTAATATTTCACATTTCCTATTATCGTTTTACTCTTTCTTTAATCTGCTTAAATATTGAATATTAGATTGGATGGGTAAGAGCCAATGAACTTTTCAAATATATTTCATATTCTTAAGCTTGAGTTTGTTTTACTGCCTTTTGCTTTTGTTTAACTCAAAAATGAATTCATTATTATAATGTGTTTATAAAATAAACAATATTGTGTTTTTTCTCTCATTTTGTTTTATTTCTCCGTATGTAAGTCATGCCGGCATGACTGAATGACTCCACTGGCACTATGTATTGTTGTTTATTAGCATAATTTCATTAATTTTACTTTTTAATTTTTGTTGTTTTCTTTTTTTTTACACTCAATCAGTTCTGTCTGCAGCTCAGACAATTTCAATTGTTGACTTTTTTATGCCACTTTTACTTTTATTCCATTGAATTTTCTTGAAAAGCAGCAAAATATGTGTCTGTCCATATGTTGCGCTTGGTCACTTGGTTGGTTGTCCGATAATTTATTCTGATTTCGAAGACATGAAAAGATTATGTTCAATTATGTTAACAACAACGATTTAACGACTGTGAAAAATATTTACATACTCACATTTACCAAACCTAACAACAACAGCGAACGTTCTATAACTCTTGTAAGCCAGACTTCGAGATTAGATTAAGCCAGCCAGCTAGGCAGCCAGATGGACTGTAAGGTAGAATGTCAAGTAGTTCAACATTTTACCATATCTCACATCTGATTGACGCTGAATTTATCAATAATGTATTTTTAATACAACTGTTTCTTTGGATTTATGTCCACCTACACTGCAAAAAAATATTGACCTTATATGAAGTTCTATGCATCCTACATTTTGGAACATGTAGTGTACACAATATTTGGGACACATTTCTTTAGAATAAATAAATTTTAATTAAAACAGAGTTCATAATCATTGCCTTTGGGACAGGAATTTTAAAAATTTACGTCTCTCCTTTATAGCCGTATATCCTTTAAGTAAGGCCAAGCCAATTGAATCTTTGGCTTAAAAATAAAAAAAACCTCAGTTATAAGCTAAGGCTTATTATAAGGAGTTTTCATCTTTGGTATATTTTTAATTTTTTGTATCGCAAAAACGAAAATGAAAATTTTATTAATAATACTATGTACCCTAATTTTAGTTTTATACAGTCTAGATTTTAAGCTAGATAACTCCCCAAAAATTGTGTGATTTCTTTTTACAGATGCCACATCATTTGAATCATTTTCGGTGTCGAAAATGTCATCACTTCACTAAAACCCTTGAAAAAGAAATTCCGTAAAAAGAAAGTAACTGCCCATGTTCCCAAATCCACTTCAGGTGAATGTGCATCAATTCCACGATTTTCGTGTCCCACAATCCACTTTCACCGGAATTTTCGTGAAATCAATTCACTTGCAAAAGTCTTGGTGAAAGTCGAATTGTGTCCAAGATGGGTGTATTTCCGGTTAAAAAATGTACTGGCGTAAAAAATTTGAAATGTTTATATTTAATACATGAGTTTTATTAAAACTGCGTCATTTTTAATAAAAGTCTTGGTTAAAGTTGAATAATGTCCAGGATGGGTGTATTTCCGGTTAAAAAATGTACTCGCGTAAAAAATTTTAAATGTTTTATATTTAATACATGAGTTTTATTAAAACTGCGTCATTATACCCTGCTCCACACTGTGGAAGAGGGTATTATAAGTTAGTGCATATGTTTGCAACACCCAGAAGGAGACGAGATAGACACATGGTGTCTTTGGCAAAAATGCTCAGGGTGGGCTCCTGATTCGATATAGCCATGTCCGTCTGTCCGTGAACACATTTTTGTAATCAAAGTCTAGGTCGCAGTTTTAGTCCAATCGACTTCAAATTTGGCACAAGTATGTGTTTTGGCTCAGAATAGATACCTATTGATTCTGGAAAAAATCGGTTCAGATTTAGATATAGCTCCCATATATGTATTTCGCCCGAGATGGACTTATATGGCCCCATAAGCCAGAGTTTTACCCTAATTTGCTTAAAATGTTGTACAAGAAGAGCAATTAGTACTATAGTCAAGTGTGCCAAATTTTATTGAAATCGGTTCAGATTTAGATATAGCTCCCATATATAGCTTTAGGCCGATTTACACAAATATTACCACAGAGGCCAATTTTTTGCTCCGATTTAGTTGAAATTTTGCACAGGGAGTAGAATTAGCATTGTAGCTATGCGTGCCAAATTTGGTTGAAATAGGTTCAGATTTAGATATATCTCCCATATATAGCTTTCGCCCGATTTACACTCATATGACCACAGAGGCCAATTTTTAACTCCGATTTAGTTGAAATTTTGCACAGAGAGTAGAATTAGCATTGTTGCTATGCGTGCCAAATTTAGTTGAAATCGGTTCAGATTTAGATATAGCTCCCATATATATGTTTTTCCGATTTCGACAAAAATGGTCAAAGTACCAACATTTTCCTTGTAAAATCGCCACTGCTTAGTCGAAAAGTTGTAAAAAAGACTCTAATTTTCCTAAACTTCTAATACATATATATCGAGCGATAAATCATAAATAAACTTTTGCGAAGTATCCTTAAAATTGCTTCCGATTTAAAGGTTTCCCATATTATTTTACTAACATTGTGTTCCACCCTAGTGCATTAGCCGACTTAAATTTTAAGTCTATAGATTTTGTAAAAGTCTATCAAATTCTGTCCAGATCGAGTGATATTTAAATGTATGTTTTTTGGACAAACCTTTATATATAGCCCCCAACACATTTGACGGATGTGATATGGTATCGAAAATTTAGATCTAGAAAGTGGTGCAGGGTATAATATAGTCGGCCCCGCCCGACTTCAGACTTTCCTTACTTGTTGTAATTAAAAAATAATAAATTATAATAAGTCTATTGATTCCACTTATTTTTATTTCCGCCTTAGTGGATTTTTGGGTGATTTGTGCAACCCAGCTGGTTACAGAAAAGTTAAAAAAAGAACGTGGAATTAAGAACACCAAATTTTCACGTTCGTGGATTTGACGTGAATATTAGAAGTGGATATCGGAACATGGGTGAACATTTCGTACTTTTAACGAAAGGTCTCTTGATTTTTTCGTTCTTTTTATGAAAAGAATTTTTTGGTGTAATTATATTCGAAAATTATCTTGCAAACCAAACAGACAGACGCAGTAAATGAAGCCGCCGAGTCGAGTGTTTTTTGGCAGTCGACGCCACCGCCAAATATGTCGACTGATCTCGACAAATTAATCAACAATATTTATTAAAAATATACAAATTTATTAAAAGTTGTATTTTCTGCCAAAATTTTGAAATTTCGATCCACAACTATTCAATATTAGGTTTCCATAACAATTTCGCAAAAATCTTGCTCAAAAGATTTGAATGATATGTAAATTTGATTGTAAGATTGGTTGTGCAACTAATCTCATAAACATTCAGATAACATCAATTTAATTTTATAATGGAAAATGTCCTCCGCCATATATACAAATTTTTAGCGGCTTAGCCGCCGATAAAATTGGTTCGGCTTCGATCTCTGCACATAAGTGTGGAGAGACTGACTTTTTGCGATTAGAGTCCGGAAAACATGAAACGCACATTGTAAAACCATACATTGCATAAAAGTATATTTATTCATGCCAAGTAGCAGACCAATTTGTCTCCTAATAAATGCTAGAATTCCTTGTCCCATCACAGTTTTTTGGATAAAAAGAAGACTTTTATATGCATTGAAGGTTTTGATTAACACCCAATCTCATTGAGAGCATTTTCAATTTAGAGTACGTTGGCCAAATATGTAAACATTCTTTTAAGCGATCGTACATGGTTTCTACTTTTACCCAAGTAATAGTTCATAATTCTTTAGAGCTAATGTCCGAGTAAATTTTCCACCTGCTCCAAATGAATGAGAATTTAGTGTCTCACATTAACCAATTTCTATGGTATCCTACCGTAGTCCTTCTTTCGAATGTTTCTTCTGCTGCTGAAATGAGTTTTCAATTAAACCCTCTCAATTGAAATTCCTTTAGTTGGCAGGCCGAAGACATGAAAAAAGAAGTCAACGCGTCATGGTTCCACGTTGAATATCATTTTACCTTAATTTATAATGTGTCCTGTTCGCATACAGATCCTTATCTCTACATACTGGAAAATGCATTTGTGTTTGTGAGTGTGTAATAAACCAGTTTTTCATTCATTTGATTGCACCTTGTCCTAGTCCACAGGATATCAAACCATTGCATGGAAACTTTTAATGCCTAGCTCAAAGCCGTTGCTGCTCTAATTCTTTGACCATGAGATCATGGATCCGTTACAATTTCGAGTGTTTTCTTTGGTCTTGGGGTAACATTCATTTTATGACATTCATCCTGCATTGAGACCACTTTAAGGGTGAGAGAATGTCTCCAATGTCTATCTTAGAATGGTGCACCGTTTTACACGCTAATGACACTCTAACGTGAACTTGACCATGGCTATCTCAAGGTAAGATCTTCATGGAAATAATGCAAGACCATTACAAATAACATGGTACACACAGTGGCATTACACAATGCAACCGGCAGTTGCTTAGCGAACTTCATATTCAAATAATGAGAGATACATAATGCTCTGAAGAGAAAGGTAAAATCCAATTTAAGTATTGTTCTTTGAGAAGAGTTATCATTGTATTGGGCTTTTGTTGCAACAAAAGTCGGCGGAAGCGCCTATATTATACCCTACACTGAAAAAAATATTGACATAATATGGAAGATTATGCAACTTAAATTTTAGGACATGAAATTTATGCAATGTTAAGGACAAAATTCTTTAAAATAATGTCTTTTGAATTAAAAGAAAGTTTATAATCCTTGCTTCAAAATTTTTTTAATTAAATTTAGGACATAAATCTTGAAATTTTGCGTCTCTCTGCTGAAGTGGTAGATCTTTGAAATAAGTCAAATTTTCTTAAAATAAAGAAAAAACTTTTTTAATTTAATTTATCTCAACTGGCATTTTGAATTTTTAAATTTAAGATAAAATCGCTTCAAATATAGGATAAGCCTTATTTTACCATTTAGCATTTTTTTAGCATTAAGAAAACTGTTTTTACTTTGAAGTACCTGGATTTTAAAATTGGAATTTGTTTGTACATAAATACATTTATTAATGAGAGAATAAAAATTCCATGAATGAGATCTGTATCCAATTTTAATTTTATTGATCCTAGATTTAAAGCCAGGGAGGTCCGTAAAAGGTGTCTTTATTTTAAAGAAGCCGTATCTTTGGGTCGGAATCAATACCAAAATCCTTAATCCTTAATCCTTTTTTTGAGTGTACACAAAATTAAGAGGTCGCTATTATGTCTAAATCGCTGGTCTGACAGTTGACCGTTTTATTCCAGTGAAAGTTCATTTTATTATACACACAATTTTTTTTTTCTGATTCAATCACCAATTTAATTGATCCAATTAATTTTTTAATTGAAATGTCATCAATCACGAAAATGATAGTATCAATCACAGTTTTAATTGGGCATAGAAAAAATTCTTGATTAAAAAATTGATTGATTTTTTCAGCAAATTTCAATTAATTTTTTATTTGATTCAATTAAAAATTTAATTGATGTTGATTGCAAAACTCAATTAATTTATTAATTAAAAATTGGCTTAGAGTTTTTATTTGGATTAACAAATGATTGTTTGAAATACATTTTTAATTAAAAATTAAAAAAAAATCAGCTCTTTTTTTAACTGAATTAGTCTTCCGAATTTGATTAAAAAGTTAATTGTATCAATTAATTTTTTAATTCAAAATTTTAAAATTTTCAATCATTGACATAATTAACTTAATGTTACTAACATGATTAAAAAATTAATTGTAACAATTAATTTATTAATTGAAACAATTTTCAACTTCAATTAACTTTTTAATTGGAAATATTTTAGTGATATAGTTTTCTGTGTATACAAGCCCACAAAAGCATTTTGATATATTGCATTTTATTATTACTGATATTATGCATCTTAATTTTCAGGACACGCAATTTATATAATTTTAAGAACAAATTTCTTTTACATATTTTTTTTTTTTAAATCAAGTTTAAAATTTTTGCTTTAAGCATGTTCTTCTTCAATTTTAGTATTCGAAATGCATGTTCCTTCGTCAAAGTTGTATATCTTTGAAGCAAGGCAAACTTTCTTCAAAGTAAAGAAATACGTTTTTGATTTAAAGAAATAATCTTTAAATTAGCTAAGATATTGAAACTTAGGATTAAAGATTGAAAAGCTTCAAAAATAGGGTAAAATTTAGTTTAAAATTTTGCATCTTTGGTAAATTTTTTACTTTGAAGTATCGTCATATTTTAAATCTCTTCTTTAAAAAGAGAGAATGCAAATTCGATGAATGAAATCTGTATCCTAATTACCATTTTATAAAGCTTAGATTTAAAGCTGGATGGCTCCTTATTTTAAGAAGCCGCATCTTTGGTTCATAATCATTACCAAAATCCTTAAGCGAAGGTCAAAAAATGAAAGCCATTGGATCGAAATCCACGAGGCAGTGGTAGAAAACTTGCTCATGAGTTGAACATATCGGAAGCACGGATGCAACAAATATTGCAAAATTACCTTGGACGGAAGCCACTAAGGTTCCAAAAAGTACAAGAGCTCACCGATGCACAAGAAAAGATAGACTGGTAAGAGCCAAGGAGCTGTTTCGCTTGCAAGAAAGTGACCAGTTACCGTTGCCTCTATTCCAAATTGGTTGCCTCTATTCCACATTGAGCTGTTTGTGCACAACCAAAATGATAGAGTTTAGTTGCTAAAAAGGTCAGCTTCAGCTTTTTTCATCTTCGTTAGGCCACCAGAACTCAAGCGCGGCCAATGGTAATGGAGTAATGTGTGCGTTACCCCTGCTCGTATTCGTCGACAGTGGGCCGAAATTAATGCCTAATATTATCGAGAAAACTTCCAAAACATAGACATTTTGACAGGAGTCAGCACGCGCCATCCAAGAAGGTCTTGTGCTCTTCATTTCTACCGTACAATGGCCACCAAAATTTCCGGATCTCAACAGTCGATCATTTGAGATGACGGACCAACGACGAGAATGGACCAAATTACAACAGAGCCATTTTCGTACTGCGTATGAGGGCTTTGCCGGCCGAATCTAAACAGATTTTAAAATTTGATAACATATTATATCCGTATTTTTTTGTTTTGAACAATAAAATAAAAAAAATAAAAATATACCGATTTACTTTGTTGCATTTCATATCAGCCAACCTGCATTGTTCCTACATTTTACCGTACATTCTAAGCAAAATCGTCGCTTAGATCCATGTGTATTATCCGTTATTAGATAATTCCTTAAGGAAAATTTCTTGCTTTGAGACCAAACTTTTGTGATAATCGTGGCCAATAAATGTGACATCCTTAAAAGGCGTTACATGTTTTGAATTCGATTTCTCTGGGATTTTCATTTACGTTTTGGAAATAATGTGAAAAGAGATACAAATTTGCACCAAACTTCAAAAAAAAAAAAACTGTCGATGAATTGACAGTAACCCCTGTTTCTGATGCAATTCTAAAGCGTCAACTAACTTAAACACAATTCCCGCCGTGGCAATAAAATGACGAAAATAGAAAGCATTTTTTGGGCCCCTCTTTTCGCATCGCCTTTCCACCCTTGTGTCCAGTTTTGTGAGTTAACTTTTAATGTGAAGTTCTTCCATAAAAACCGTAACAGCAAAAAAATTTATTAAGCATCTGACCATTGTTATTTGTGCCTTTTTGTACATTGTGGCATTTAGCGTTTCCACCTGAAACGCATGAGTGACTTGCACAGACTGTATTTTTGTTCTGCGATTCCATATTCACTCCCTCTTTCACTTGAAAGTCACAGTCCCAGTCCCATTCATTTGATCACTTTGGCGGACCACAGATCTAATCTCATCGTTAGTAACATTTTCTTCAGTTCCGCTGGATGAGTTTAGGTGCCGTTCGTCGACGAGTGTCTATCGTCCACCACAGAGCATACTTGCCACGGAAAAGGTGGTCTCTATGCTATTGTCCGAGTAGACAGATCATTCATTACTACGATGGCTGGAGCGATGCGTTTGCTCCGCTTCAATATTGTCCGTCCGGCATTGTGTCTCACAACAACAACGAAAAAAAAAACAAAACAACAAATGTACTAATTATTACGTCGTTGCCACTATTGAGGCCCGCTCTGCAATTACCTCCGGACTTTGAAAGTGTTTAAGAGGGCGTTTTATGGTTCTCTCTTCTTTCTCGTCATAGTCCATTATTTTCTGTTTTCATTTGCTGTTACCATTCTAATTGTGAGCCATTTCAATATTGGCTTTAACTATAACGGTCATTTACTCCGGCAAAGTGTTGACGGCAGTGACAGATTCTTTAGTGTATGAAAATCGGAAATGGCTGACATGATAGAATGGCGTCCATGGTATGACATGTCACGATCCAATAGTTTATGGTATATTCTTCGCAATTTTATAGAGTGGAAATGATACATGGGTGATCTATACTGGCACGTGATAATTAAGTCATTGTGGCAAAGAAAAATTCATACATGCGTTAATTATTGTGAGTGTGTATTTGTTTCCGTATGGAATTGTACGCACTGGGTTTTTGTATAAATCGTGTTATTACCACTGGATATAAATACCTACTTTGGAGGCGGTGCAAAGGATCTTATAATTATGTATTTCAATACATCTAGTAAATATCTAAAACAGTTCCTAGAGAATTTCAAAGGATTCTGTTTATCTAGGTTCCACCATTTATGATTTATAATATAACAAAAACACATTCCACACAGGTTTGCTATATTCAAAAAAATAGTGATCCCACCAAGAAAAAAAATTTAGGTTAATTTTAGAAAATATTAAATAATTATGTTTTTCACTTGTTAAAGAAAATTTCGTATTTTGAAGGAAAATATTGGAGTTCAAAATTGCAAAAATGTCTTTAGAGCCATACGAAGTTCTCGATGGGCACATTTGTGGTAAAATTTACAAATTTTAAGCATTAATGAACTATTTCATGGGAAATGCGAATTCAGTAAATCTTTATACTTCATTTGTGTATAATTTTCCATCTTTTTTTACCCATTCATTTAGTACACACAAAATTATTTAATTCAGTTTTCCTGAGTAATTTATTTATTTAATTCATATTGGAGTAATTTATACTAAAACATAACAAATCTCATGCACTTAAGTAGAGTTAGATTGGCTTTGGTATCCTAGAGGGTTAACTTGAGTGTTAAAGCCCACACTGAAAAAAAGCATGTCCGGTCCCAAAGATTTTGTCTTTACTTTAAAAATGTTGCTATTGATTCCGAGCCAAAGAAGCGGAGAATACAAGTAAGGATACTTTTAAGACTCAATTCTCTTTTAAATTTGGGTTTTTTGTACTTGCTTCTAGGAAGCAAATTTTAATTTTTCGCTTTTACAACTTCTTTTCCTCATATGCTATCAAAGTCCTTTAAAAGCTAGTTAACGATAACTTTATTTTCTAAATTAAGACTCGACTTCCAGTAGAAATTTTGCTATGTTTCAAGTAAAAACGTCTTTAAAATAAACTGTTAGAAAACATGTCCTATATTTGAACGATTTTTTGCTTTGTAGTCAAGATGCAAAAAGACAACAAATTTAAAGACAATTTTATTAAATGTAAAGAATTTTTCTGAATTATTAAAGTCAAGTTGACCTTATTCCAAATATTTTTTCTTTCATGTTAAGATACCCAAAACACCCAAGGACAATACGACTTCATTGAAAAGTTTATGGACTTTTGGACAAGGAAAAAAACTTTATATTAGAGAAATGCGTCTTCTATACACTGATAGAAAAAGATTCGTAATATTAACGAAATGTGTCATTAAAAGTGAGCCAATGAAACATATTCGTTAATACAATGAAATTTTTCGTTAATATGATGAATTTTCTGTTAATCAACGTAACATTTCGTACTATTAACGAATATTTCCATTGTATTAATGAAAATGTTTCATTATATCAATGAAATAGTTTCGTTGGCTCAATTTTTATGAAATTTTCTTTGTGTGTACGAAGCAAAATTTGCATTCGTATTTTAAAGCCATGAAATCTTTGACCTCACGGCAATATTTTTTTTAGTGCACTCACTACTTGCACTTCTTGACATGCACACTTATTTCAAATTCTGTGCCACTCTATTTTCAACACAGAAATTTCTACAACTCTAAACTATGAGGGCTCAGTATTAGAAATCAAAAAATGCGGATTCAGATGCACTAGCCCTTGGAGGTGGGGTACCTCTTACACAGAAATAAAAACATGTCCGGGTAATATATGTTAACTAAATCTCATTTTAATACCATTAATTTGTAATTCTATTGTGGTGGTACCGTAAGTGGATCGATATAACATAAAGTATCGTATTTATTTATGTGTGCAAAAAAAGGTCTTAATTTGACATTAGATGCCAATTGAACTCTATATTTCAAATTTAGGGCAATGTTTAATAAATAAAATAATGATATAAATACCCATCATAATATGAGAAGATACCAACAGTATAAGTATTTGTGGACCAAAATTATTGATACTATCTCAAATCCTTTAAATTTGTTGTGAGCTATATAAAGGTTTATATTCCCATATGCATGAATTTGAATCTGAATCGATTTAGACAAAACTGTATATACTTCTACAAAATCTATGTACTTAAAATTTAAATCTAACGTTATGGGACGTAACACAATTTTAACAAAAAATAAAAATGCAAGGAAAGTCTAAACTCGGGCGGGCCGATTATAATATAACAGGTTGGCTGATAAGTCCCCGGTCTGACACATAGATGGCGTCGCTAGTATTAAATGCATATTATTTTTATATAGTACCAACCTTCAAATGATTCGTGTCAAAATTTGACGTCTGTAAGTCAATTCGTTTGTGAGATAGAGCGTCTTTTCTGAAGCAACTTTTGTTATTGTGAAAAAAATGGAAAAAAAGGAATTTCGTGTTTTGATAAAATCTGAAGGGAAAAAATATGGTGGAAGCAAAAACTTGGCTTGATAATGAGTTTCCGGACTCTGCCCCAGGGAAATCAACAATAATTGATTGGTATGCAAAATTCAAGCGTGGTGAAATGAGCACGGAGGACGGTGAACGCAGTGGACGCCCGAAAGAGGTGGTTACCGACGAAAACATCAAAAAAATCCACAAAATGACTTTGAATGACCGTAAAATGAAGTTGATCGAGATAGCAGAGGCCTTAAAGATATCAAAGTAACGTGTTGGTCATATCATTCATCAATATTTGGATATGTGGAAGCTCTGTGCAAAATAGGTGCCGCGCGAGCTCACAATTGACCAAAAACAACAACGTGTTGATGATTCTGAGCGGTGTTTGCAGCTTTTAACTCGTAATACACCCGAGTTTTTCCGTCGATATGTGACAATGGATGAAACATGGCTCCATCACTACACTCCTGAATCCAATCGACAGTCTGCTGAGTGGACAGCGACCGGTGGACCGTCTCCGAAGCGTGAAAGACTCAAAAGTCCGCTGACAAAGTAATGGCCTCTGTTTTTTGGAATGCGCATGGAATAATTTTTATCGATTATCTTGAGAACGGACAAACCATCAACAGTGACTATTATATGGCGTTATTGGAGCGTTTGAAGGTCGAAATCGCGGCAAAACGGCCCCATATGAAGAAGAAAAAAGTTTTGTTCCACCAAGACAACGCACCGTGCCCCAAGTCATTGAGAACGATGGCAAAAATTCATGAATTGGGCTTCGAATTGCTTCCCCACCCACCGTATTCTCCAGATCTGGCCCCATCGACTTTTTCTTGTTCTCAGACCTCAAAAGGATGCTCGCAGGGAAAAATTTTGGCTGCAATGAAGAGGTGATCACCGAAACTGAGGCCTATTTTGAGGCAAACCCGAAGGAGTACTACCAAAATGGTATCAAAAAATTGGAAGGTCGTTATAAGCGCTATATCGCTCTTGAAGGGAACCATGTTGAATAATAAAAAATATTCTACAGAAACAAAATGTTGACTAAATTTTGTATAGAAATAAAATGTTGACAACATTTTCTATAGAAATAAAATTTTGACGAAATTTTCTAATAAAGAAATCTATTACTATAAAATTTTGGCAAAATTTTCTATAGAAAAAAAATTTTGCAAAATATTCTATAGAAACAAAATTTTGACTAAATTTTGTATAGTATAAATATTTATATAGTAATACAATTTTGAATGCATTTTTTATAGAAACAAAATTTTGACAAAATTTGCTATATAAATAAAATTTTGACAAAACTTTTTATAGATACAACATTTTGACAAAATTTTCTATAAAAAACAACTTTGAAAAAATTTTCTGTCAATATTCCACATATGTATATGGCCTTAAAATAAAATTAAAAAAAAAATAATTTCGGGCATTAAAATGGATCGATCCAGCCCATTTGCTAGTCTAACATTCTAGGAAACATCAAAAGATAGCCGTAATTGGAACTTGATTTTCATTTACAATCATGCTGTACATTGATCGAATGAATAACGCAATGGAAACTAATTTGCGTAAAAACTTGCTAAGTTACAAAAATGTGAAGTGTTTTAAAAAATTTGGTTTAGCCGGAGTCGAACAAAATTTTTACGACTCCGACTCCAGCAAAATCTTCAGACTCCGACTCCGACTCTGGCTCCACAGCCCTGGTATTAAGTATATACTCAAATTTAAAAGAGAATTATAACCTAAAAATGTTCTTAATTCATATTATTACAATATTTATTCGGGCTTATTAGACAGGAAGACTAAGAGAGATGATATTATTAATTTACTGAAAAGAAAATGTTTCAGTGTTGGCCACTACAAATTTCCATAGTCTTTAGCGAGATCTGGCCGGATGAGATAATTTAATTTGGGTCTTTTATGTTAATTCTTTATGAAATTTACCCAATCTAACCATTTTTTCATCGCCACTGTGCATCATCTTTTCGTATAACTTACAATCTTTAATACAATTATCCGCTTCTTAAGCTCGGAATCAATACCAAAATCATTAAGGTAAAGACAAAACCTTTGGAACAGGGCATTCTTTTTTTCAGTGTATGTTGTATAAATTTGACATCTGCCTCCTGTACTGGTTTATGAATTCGCGAACGGTAAAATTTTCTCAACCTCTAGTTTTAGAACTATAGTGATATATAATACGAAATTTTTGTACATAATTCTTAAGGATAAGAAATTTATTTGAAAAAAATTGCAAAACAAAATATGGAATGGTTCAAAAGTTATAGACAATTAAAAATGTTTTGCGAATTCGTAAACGAGAACATGGGGTATGATTTACAGAATATTTAGTGAAGTATCTTTTATTCTTGTGAATTTCTGGACACTTCCTTTGAGGCATTTACTCCCTTTTTTAAATTAGGGAAACCCCTAATTTAATTTTATCGTCAAAAATATTTTCCTACTTTTTCTCGCATATATTTTTTGTTTGTCCAAATATTTTTGCAAATTTTTACCATCACACTTCCCAGGCCAAAGAGATATGATAAATTCCCATACAAATTTTGACGCGAAAAGACAACACATTTCATATTTATGACCTTAAAGGTAATAAGTCTTCACTTTTGATCAATTCACAGAGTTTCACAAAAACGTGTCCATTTTTTGGGGTTTATCAGTGCGATACCTGCCTGCCATGAAATTAGACAGCTCCATTATTTCTATCAGCAAAAGTGATACAGTAGGCAATGTTACCGGCGCACACAAAAATTCTCACAGTTGCCAAGATTTAAATACGAACACGAAATTATGATGGATACGTACGTGATACTGATGTCCGTAGTCAACAGATATTTCCAAGCATAGCAAATGGCCCAATCAACAAACAAAGAAAAACGTATTAATTTAAATATTTTTATTTAATTTATTTTTTTATTGAACTTAATCAGCCCGCAAGAAGTCACCAAAGGAAATAAAATAAGGTGAAATTTCACCATTATCTCAGACTATAACGCTAGATGGCACCTGTAGTCATGCATGGGCCCCAGTGGAGATTCAAACCATTTGGTGTAAATCTTGAAGTTGGCAGAGCCCCAAATGGTGCAGGAAGCAGCAACAAATTCGCAGGACATGCGTAGAACGCATTTCAAGGATAATTTTTGTGGGGAGGCTGTAGACAGCTTCGTCATTGGTATCACGAACACTTGTGGCGTTTTGTTAGTGTATGGCCGAATGCGAAAGCAGGAACATGCCAGTGACGACGCATCACAAGATGCTATATAGCATGATTCCGTTTCATTCGACATTAGATGAGGGAGGTTGTACCCGTTTTTAGTTAATTTTCCTCCATTCATATTTTTGTTTTTATTTTATTTATAAAACAAAAAAGCGATATAAAAATGGTTGTTGTTCCATAGACAATGGTTGGTTACCTCCTCCACAGCAACACTTCACAGTCATTCGCTTGGATGGCATTATTCAATGGTTTCATGGATTTAATGCCTCCGGCAGATGACTGCTGCTGCTGCTGTTGCTGCTGCTATGAACCTAGACCCCGGTACTTGCAACGACTCGAACCAAGCACTTTGCTACCCACGAAGGATGACATGCAACAGTCACTTGGCAATTAATTGGTTGCACTTGTCGTGAGTTCAGTGGGTTTTTTTCATGCAGCAATTGGGCGATGTTGTTCCACTCTATTTTTCGACTAGAAAACATCCATGAGATGCAATTTTCCCAGCTGAAGAGTGGGGAAAAACATCACACAAAACAATTAAAGTTTTGTTAAATTGGTTTTTTTTTTGTTACAAGCGGGAATAGAAAGATGGCAGCAAATCCATCTGCCGCAAATGCTGAGCATGAATGAACCCCATTTGTCGACCGTAGCGACTCCACCAATTCTAGAAAATTATTTTCAAAAACAAAATGGAAAAAGTCCACAAAAAAACCAAGTTGACTTACACCAGCAATTGAGTTTTGTGTAGCAAATAATTTCCATCACTTGCACGCCCAAGTTGAGATTTATTTGGAAAAATTGCAGTGAACTAGAATCTTGGCTAGAGATTGTACCTTGGGATTTATTTATGTCAGCCAAAAGAGCATGCAATTTTTTCACAGGACGGAAGTACTACAAAACTGCACGCAATGGAAATTTTGGTGCAACTGCTCAATGGAAGATAGGGACATACGTTATGGACAGTCAATGTGGTGTAGAATTTAGCATGCCTAACAGACTTGCTAAAAAAAAGAGACATCGACTACGACTCAATGTATCTCTATTAAAAATCATCCTTCGACATATTAATGTCAGTTGTACTATATAGCGTCAAGGCAATCCAGTGGAAAAGGATCATCTGCATTGCATTAACACCGTCGGTCCTACTCAATAGTTGCGCCTTGGTGTTTCGTGATATGTGTTAAGCAGGAACGTACACAGTATTTTATTTCTCAGGCACGAGCAAAGATGTTTCAGGGGTTGCCCAGGAACTGTCCCCTACGCGTACGGGGTAAGGAGTAGTTTGAAAAATTCGACTTTTGACTGCTGTGATTATTGAAACCTTCGACTATTTCGATTAGTCGATATTCGACTTTTGAATCCCTACGGACGAAAAAGACTGTTTTCATATGTTTGGGTGTAAAAATTATATGTTTGGAACTCAAATTTTTTAACACAATATTTTTAAGTGCAAGCATATAAGGTTAAGAAACTAGCATAACATAATTGAGACATATATGTTAATATGTTAGAACATATTATGTTTGTAAATATAATATGCTTAGATGCAAACATATATTAATTTGGAAATAGCCTATAAACATATTTGTGTTTAGAAGGAGAAACCTAGGGAGTATGTTGCAAGTAAAATAATGGAAGTACCCAATTGGCGCCTTAAAAAATATATCCACACAAAGAAAATTTCATTAAATTTTTTTTCTGCCAGTGTATGCCCTAAGGTGAAACATAATATGTTTGAACAATACAAACAGTATTTTGTTTGGACCAATATATATATATATATGCTTGAAGCAAAATGTGTTTAGGGTATATATTACAGAAGCGATTTTTTTGAGGGTGTACGCTCAAAAGAAAAGTTTACTTGGATCCATAGATTTTGGTATTGATTCCGAGCCAGCTTTTTAAAGTACACCTGGTCCTCGCTTAGCGTTGTTTCGAAGTAGCGTCGCTGCTGAATTGGTACTAGTTTTCACTTTGCGTCGTTAGATTTTCGAAGTTGCGTTATTATCTGTCTCCAATCTTTGCATGGTTTGCCATAAAAACTCATAATTCACTTTGCGTCGTTTCAGTTTGCGTCGTGTTTGTTTGGAACGTATCTGCGACGCAAAGCGAGGTCTAGGTGTAAATACAATTTTATAGAGCTATCTTGCTTTAAATCTAGGCTCTCTAAAATTAAAATTACGATCTCACAGATGAAAATAGTCTAGCCTATATTTGAAGCTTGTTTTCTTCAGATTCAATATTTCAGTTAGTATAAACATTATTTCTAAAAACAAAAACGTTTTTCTTTACTATAAGGGAATTTTGCCTTACACCAAACACATACGATTTTAACGGCGGAAAGCAAATTTCAAAGATTTCAATTTTAATGAAAATAAATCTTTTAAATTAAATTTCTTTATTTTAAATAAAATTTGTCTTTAAAACCATAAAATGCTGGTTACATAGCCTTTCTAATTAGGTCAATAGACTTCTCAATGTAGATTGACCTTTCCAGGACTTTGATGGCGGTATGAAATTGGGCCCCAAAAACAAGAGCGCCATAAATCGAAATGAAATAGGGCCCCGAAAGTGGGGCGATGATTCATAATAGAGGAAAGTCCCATGAAAATGAGCCCTAACAGTTGTAACTGAAGTCTGAAAATCTACCCCAAAGCTAAATTAGGGCTAATTATCATTTTCGATTTAAACGACTGTGTGAAAATGAAGCCTAACTACACGCAAAGAAAAAAAAACGTTTGGAAAACATGTACCGAAAACGTTTTTCTTTTGTTAGAGTTTTTTGAATTTCTTCGAAAAGTATACACTTTTATCACCAAAAAAAAAAATCGTTTGTTACTAAATGTTTATTTTTTTAATAAAAAAAGTTATTTTTGAACCAACAATACAGTTCATTTCGTTTATATCAAACTCTGTTCTTTTCTGACTTTAGGTTTTTAATAAGACACATTTTACAGTTCATTGTAAAAATTTAATATAGTAGAATGTAATGTTGAAAATTTTTTCGGAATCTTCCGACCATATCTGGAATATATGTAAAAAAAAAAAAAAAAAAAAAAAACTTTGGTCGAAGCAGGGATCGAACCCACGACACTTGGCATGCAAGTCGGACGTACCAACCACTGCTCCACGGTGCCCAACTAATTGTATTTTTCTGTTAAATAAACTTTGTTTAATCGGCTAGTGGGCGCCGCAAGCTATGCTATATAAATATAACTTATATGGGTAATTGTCTATTGATGACAATAACGGCTACATAGCTCAGTTGATAGTGTGTTGGCTTACAAATTGCATGGTCCGCGGTTCGAATCTCCGTCCAGGCGAAAGGTAAAAAAAATTTTAAAATTTATAAAATCGTATAATTTCCTCTACATTGTTTGTATTACAGAAAAAGGTGCTAATAACCAAAAACTTCGTGGAAGTGAGAAAGATGTGAGGGAAAATGCAATTAGCCAGAAAACATTTTTTTTTGAGTTAGGCTTTATGAAATTGTTTTTACATCCTGGAAAAGAATAAACGTTTATCACAAAAAGTATATACTTTTCTTCCAAATACACTTCCTTTCAACGAAAAGCAAATGAGAAACGAACTTTGTTTGTCTAAAATTTCGTTTGGGAGGAAAGAATTATTTTTTTGCGTGTATTGGTTCGCGTCAGCTCACTTTGGACTCTGTTCATAGGAGAAAGTCTTAAACCCCTACCGAAAGAGTGCCACTTATTTTATTTTGGAATCGCGTTAGCCCACTTTGATCTCTGTCTATAGGCCTGTGGCCGGGGTTTAAGATTTTCACTTTGGAATCACTTATTTCACTTGTGAATTGCGTTAGCCTGCTTTGGACTCTGCACATAGGAAAACACTTCGAACCCCTTACAGTTCGCCTATGTCATTTTTAATTCGCGTTAGACCATTTTGAATCCATCTATTTGAATCCCACTTATTCATAGGAGAAATTCTGAAACCCCAGCTGAAGGTCAACCAAGCAATAAACAAATCTTTTGCTAGTCGGAACAATAAAAAGGGTGTAGCGTTGCCACCATTTCGAATCCCAGAAAGGGAAAATAGGTCCTAGTTGCAATCGACGGTATGAAAATGAACCCCAAGAAAATGAGAAATGAGTGAGACGACGCTTCATAATGAATATGAGCCCCATTAAAATGAGCCCAAGCATACACGCAAAGAAAAAAAAAAACGTTTGGAAAACGTGTACCGAAAACGTTTTTCTTTTGTTAGAGTTTTTTGAATTGCTTCGAAAATTTTAAACTTTTATCACCAAAAAAATTCGTTTGTTACAAAATTTTTATTTTTTCAATAAAAAAAGTTATTTTTGAAACAACAACACAGTCCATTTCTTTTATATCAAACACTGTTCTTTTCTGACTTTAGGTCTTTAATAAGACACATTTTACAGTTCAAAATTTAATATACTACAATGTAATGTTGAACATTTTTTCGGAATCTTCCGAACATATCTGGAATATATATAAAAAAAAAACTTTGGTCGAAGCAGGGATCGAACCCACGACCCTTGGCATGCAAGTCAGACGTAGCAACCACTGCACCAGGGTGTCAAACTAAATGTTTGTTTCTGTTAAATAAACTTTGTTTATTCGGTTCGTGGGCGCCGCAAGCTATGCTATATAAATATAACTTATATGGATATTTATCTATTGATGACCATAACAGGTACATAGCTCAGTGGTTAGTGTGTTGGCTTACAAAGTGCATGGTCCGCGGTTCGATTCTCCGTCCAGGCGAAAGGTAAAAAAAAAAATTTTAAAATTTATAAAATCGTATAATTTCTTCTACATTGTTGGTATTACAGGAAAAGGTGTTAAGAGCTAAAAAACATCGTGGATGTGAGAAAGATGTGAGGGAAAATGCAATTAGCAAGAAAACGATGTTTTACATCCTGGAAAAGAATAAACGTTTATCACAAAAAGTATATACTTTTCTCCCAAATACACTTCCTTACAGCGAAAAGCAAATGAGAAACGAACTTTGTTTGTCTAAAATTTCGTTTGGGAGGAAAGAATTATTTTTTTGCGTGTAAGCATGAAAATCTACTCCACACTAATATTAGGACTTATTTTCTCTTTTTTAGCTGATGGCCTCAGTTGCCAATGCTTTTTATATCTTTATACTAATATTATATTTACTATAAATTTAGTATCAACTATAAATAAATAAATAAATAAAATATTTTCTCTTTTAATTGACCGTGTAAAAATATTGAAATTTTGGAGTCTCAAAAACGGGCCTCAAAAATAAAATGCAGTTACACCCTAACAAAAAATAAAAATTTTGTGTTGTTAGTTTCCATATTATTTTTAGGGTACTATTTCATTTATATTCATGGGACCCCTATACATAACACCGACACATGCCAGAATGTGGTATATAAATTAAATAATATTTCATCTCATTCAAAGATGCCAATCTTCCGATTTAATTTCCTTATGTATTTAAAAGTAACAAAAAACACTCTAATCCTTACTATGAAGTTTTCTAAATTGTTAAAATATCACAAACAAATTTCACACAACTCCATTTTAGCAGAATATTTTAGAAATCGCCTCACTACCACAATCATTTAATCACCTTTAAAATGAGAGGAATTAGTAACGTATGCCGTGACTTGATGGTGTGATTGTAGACCGGTCGGTCTTTAACTTTAAGCAAACAACAATCATGAAACTTTTTGAAAAAAATTTACATAAATTTTGTATAAATTAAAAATCTACAACACCGAAGGACATTGTAAAACCAATGGAGAACAGGATGGCTCTCAAACCCTACCGTTAAATGGAGATATATGTCCGGTATAGGGGTAAAGCTATTGAGGCACTTGTCTGAAAAGACAATGAGTGACGATGACACTCATGAGGACATTGCTCCACGAAATAAGTGAAGGAATGAATGTCCACAAATCTCGTTAAATAGCAAAATTTTTGTAATTAGAAACAAACCCCAAGGAAAAGGACGAAGAAATATACATTTAGAAAAATTTTTAGGTTGTTGAAGTCCAATCGTCGTTGTTAGGTTAAAGTGGCAGCCCGATTAAGATTCAGGCTCACTTAGACTATTCAGTCCATTGTGATAAATCGTCGTTGTTAGTGAAGACAAACGACAAGCTCACAATCCCTTAAGGTGGCCCACCAACAAGAAGTGAATGAATGTCAATGAATCTGAGAGCAGAGAAGTATATGCCGAAGACAACACAAGCGTAAAGTGAAAAATGCCACACATGCATGCAATAACAAGGAAAACTATAAATTTCCCCAAGGATGTTATAAAGCAATTCCAAGTTTAATGAATGACCAACAAATGACCACAAAGGATAGCTCAAAACCATACCTCTTTAACTTCTAGGATATTGAAAGGAATGTAGAAATTGACATTCCAAGCATGTTTCCTAATCTCACAAATTAATCTTGTTTGACATCGATAATGGCACTTGTTGCTTCTTGCCATTCAAAGGATAACAAACTAGCCTCCCCAAAGGATATAGGCCCTCACACAGAGAACAATTTTGTGGAATGAACTCAGAAATCAAATGAAATTGTTTAATATTGTAATGAACAGATAAATAAATATTTAACTTAAATCAATTTATGCAAAATAACTTCCTAAAGACTCAAAAGAGGGTGTCCTTTTGCTGGCTGGATTGATGTGAAATATCCTTAGTCCTTTTTGCAAACACACAGTAAATGAAGACATTTCATTTGCATACATTAGCCATAATTCCAAAAGCTTTTTTTCTTCGTTCAAGAAAGGGGATTTTGATATGTGCGAGTATCAGGGTCGTTTATGAAATGTGAAATATTTACTTTTCCACCTGTCCCACCTCATGCAAGCAGCCCAATGCCGTCACCTAAGTGAGTCCATATTACCTTAAGTGTTATTAGTATTTGTTTGGAGAGAGTCAAATATGGATGTGGATTTAGTTGCGAATGTGAGTCACTTTTATTAAATTGCAGCCCACTCTTTTGTTACTGCCCCGCTTTCCGCCCTCGTCCTATTTTTGCAAAAAGGATCTGAACTTGGGAAAATTTATTGCAATTTTTTTATCGCTTCATTTCGCATGTTTTGTTTTTTGTTTGGCTCTTGGTTTCTTCTCATATATTCTTTACTTGCTTACAGGATAAGATAAACATTCCAAGGATAATAGGGGGTGGAGAATTAAAGCCACAAAGGCCGCAAACTGTAAACGCCCGCATTTGATGGAGGTATTGTTTGCTAACAGCAAGCACAGTGGGAGATTAATTAATTAAACATGGAAATGTTTTTCCTATTGAGACTCAGTTTTGCTGACAATCAGACTGCTGAACCGTGTACTGGCAATAGTCAGGGAAATTGAATCAGATATAAGAAAAATGTGGGCCCTAAGAGCCTTCAATGGGCCGTGCCCTATGGAATATTCACACAGAAATGCTTTCAGTGACAACCAGAATAACCCATGGTTGTCAGCAACTTAACATATATTCCATAGAGGTAGAAAAACGCTTTCATCCAAAAAACATATCCAAAGCAAGGTAAATTAATTTTCTTAACATTGTTTTCTAAATTATAAGTTAGTCCATATGGAGTCTATGTTAGATAAAGGGTGATACGGTCAAAATTTGGTCAATATAAACTTGATGTATTTCTTTAAATTTTGCATTTAAAAAACCTGAACACCCCTCATTTTGAAGGTGTGTGTAGAATGTTGCTCCTATTTTGATTTTGGAATTCACTCTTCAGTTGTCAAAATGCCGTCCAAGCAAGAAAAGCAGCGTATCAAAATTTTGCTCGCGCATCGCGAAAATCCGAGCTACTCGCACGCAAAGCTGGCAAAATCGCTAAAAGTTGCCAAATCAACCGTTACAAAGGTAATTAGTGTTTGGGGAACGTTTGTCGACAGCCAAGAAGTCTGGATCGGGGGGAAATCGAAAGCCGGAAGCCGCTGAGACGACAAAGAGAGTTGCCGGTAGTTTCAAGCGAAACCCTAACCTCTCTCTCCGAGATGCCGCAAATAAGCTGGGTGTATCGTCTACAACCGTGCATCGAGCCAAAAAACGAGCCGGACTATCGACTTACAAGAAGGTAGTGACTCCAAATCGCGATGATAAACAAAATACGACGGCCAAAGCGCGATCCCTGAGGCTGTACACGACGATGCTGACGAAGTTTGACTGCGTGGTCAAACCTACGTCAAAGCCGACTACAAGCAGCTTCCGGGACAGGAGTTTTATACGGCAAAAGGAAGGGGAGAGGTAGCAGATATTTTCAAGCACATAAAACTGTCAAAGTTCGCAAAGAAATATCTGGTTTGGCAAGCCATCTGTACCTGTGGCTTGAAAAGCAGCATTTTCATAGCTTCCGGGACTGTCAACCAAAAAATTTACGTGAAAGAGTGTTTGAAAAAACGTCTGCTGCCTTTCCTGAAGAAACACGGTTGTTCCGTACTGTTTTGGCCGGATTTGGCATCTTGCCATTACGGTAAAAAGGCCATGGAGTGGTACGCCGCCAACAACGTGCAGTTGGTTCCCAAGGACAAGAACCCTCCCAACACGCCAGAGCTCCGCCCAATTGAGAAATACTGGGCTATTGTCAAGCGGAACCTAAAGAAGACCAAAAAAACTGCTAAGGACGAGCAGCAGTTCAAGGCAAACTGGCTTTCTGCGGCGAAGAAGGTGGACAAGGTGTCTGTACAAAATCTGATGGCAGGTGTCAAGCGTGAGGCCCGGCAATTCGGATTTGGAAAAGCGAAAGCCTAACTGAATATTTTTCCTGAATTTTATACTAATTGAACTTGAAAAAGAAATTTAATTTGATTTTTAAATAAACAATTTCACCGATTTACACGCGTTTTCCCTTGACCAAATTTTGACCGTATCACCCTTTAAACACCGAATCGGACTGACATCACGTACCAAATTTCAATCGGGTCGGATGAAATTTATCCTCCAGGTGCCATATCTGGGGATCGGTTTATATGGGTATATACACTGAAAAATATATTGTATCCTTAAAATACGACCCAGACTTTTGATTGGCATAAAAACGCATTTCTCTGACGTATCCTAAAATTAAAGATATTTTTTTTTTGACTAAGGTCAACTTGGCTTTAATAAAAAAAAATTCTTCAAAATTAATGAAATCGTCCTTAAATCTGATGACTTTTTCATCTTGACTGCAAAACAAATAAGCCTTAAATATAGGAGATTTTTTAAACATTTTATTTTAAAGACTTTTCATTTGAAACAAAGCATACTATCTACTTGTAGTCGAAACCGAATTTCGGAATTTCAGAAATTTGGAAAGTTGTCGTTAACATATTAACATGAAAAAAATCTGAAAAAAGACTAAGGCTATGGTCACACTAGGCAAATATTTGACCAAAATGAGTGCCAAACATTTTTCTAGAACCATTTTCCATATATATCGATACGGTTTTTGGAAAATATTCTTACCATGATGTTATATATCCAATATGACCTAAAAATATCTACTGGTTTGGCTGTGGCGACGGATTCTTTTTTGATTTCTGTCAAATATTTGCCCAGTGTGACTATAGCATAAGTTAAACGTTGTTTCCGGTACGTAAAACATAAATTAAGAATTATATCTTAAATTTGCCCTTACTTCAATTCTCCGCTTCTCTAGCACGGAATCAATACGAAAGTCATTAGCGTAAAGATAACACCTTTGGAATCGGGCTTGCTTTTTTTTTCAGTGTATATAACTATGGACTGATACGACCAAATTTTGCCATTTGCAGGTCGGATGGAATTTACTCCACCAGGAGGCCCCGGAAGTCAAGTTTGCAGAACGGTTTATGTGGAGGCTGGGTTAGATTAGGTTAGGGTGGGTATAGTGGCAGCCCGTAAAATTTTAGGCTCATTTAGACTATTCAGTCCAATGTGGTACCACAGGTGGTGAACTTCTCTCTTATCAAAGTCCTGGCTGATTCTGTGTTCATCTCACTGACAAGGGACCTTCGAATTTAAACGAGGTTTCACGTTACGGTGAAACAACGAAGAGAAGAAATCTCACCAGCATTACTGAGAGGAGATAACGCAACCTTGGAAAACTTTTTGATGTTTGGTCGAACCTGGGAGTGAACCTATGACCCTCTATATACAAAGCGGACATGCACTAAAGTGGCTCCTTATACTTAAAAGTGGTCCAATGTGACCCATTTGCAATACCAATAGATCTACATTAATAACAACGACTTGTGCCAAGTTGCAAGCCGATAGTTTGTTGAATTCGGACGTTAGCAACAGGCGGACAGACGGACATCGTTCGATCCACTCAGAATTTTTTCAAGACCAGAAATACCCGTACAAATTCCTTTTGGGGGTTTGAGACCAATGTCCTCCTACGGTGGAGGCTATACTGAGGAAAGAATAAAAAATCGACTAACTAGATTTTTTTGTATAATTAACCCACTGTGTTCCATTCAGTGTATCTCTCTGTATGTGATGGACAAAATGAAAACGTTTCGTTTTTATTTTCTAGCTAAAAAGATGTTGAGTAAACATTAATTTACATAAAAGTTCAGCCTTCTTTATCCATCCGCTAGTCTAGAGTAAGTAATGCCCCACCATCACATTTTGTCTAAAGTTCCTCAGCAGGCTGGATACTTCATCTTGATGTAGTGCAAAAACCAAAACTGAAAACTGTTATTAAAAAATTTCAAAGCATGTTTTGTGGCGTTTTTTTGCGACAGGGGAGGAGGATAAAATGCGGGAGAGAAGACCAGTTACTTCCTTCGTTTAAAAATAATATGACTGAAAGTCCTTGCGAGGCTTTTGTTTTTCTTCTGTGTGTGTATGTGTGTGTGTGTGTGTTATTAAGACTTCTGTTGCTGATGTTGTCAACATTTGGTTGTCACACGGGTGTGTCACATTTATCCAAAAATTGTATCTGTTTTATATGTTGCTATCATCGATGAGCTACAGTGGGAGAGTTGGTATTATTGGTTGACCACATTATTAAGGATTTATGGAAATTATTCTCCTGAAAGTGACACACAAAATAATATTATAATTTTTCAACTTACAATAAAATGTTGTTAAAGACAATTTTTAAGTTCTAGAAACTTTTTGTTGATATAACAAAATTGGTTGCTAATGTGCCGAAATATTACTAAAATCGTAATTGTATTTACAAATTACGTTGTTAGCTCAAATTTAAACATAATTTTAATTGTATTGACAAGAATTCATTCATTGATATTTTTTGTGTGTAATAGATATCCTAAATATACTATTTTTGTTGCGGGCCATTACTATTTCCTAGTTTCAACCGGACCCCAAAGAGTTTTTCTTTCGGTAATGTTTGTGAGTGTATCAAACGCCGTTCAGACTCGGCTATAAATAAAAGTCCCTTGTCAATAAGCTAAAAATAGTATCAGGCTACATTCTCTGGTAAGAGAGAGGTTCATCATCTGCGGACTGAATAGTCGTCTACTGTTGATTTCGTTTGCGAAAAATGTGTTGTATTGAAAAACGTACAAAATTTTGTGGTGTTGCCAATATGTTGCGAACCCCCCGCAAACATCACACTTTTTGCTTTAGCCAACAAAAAAAAATGTACAACACTGATACAAAATCCAAAAAAAAAAAAAAACTGATACTGACACAAAATCTAAAAAAACTTCAAAATTTAACACATTTTTTACTTCGAATCGAACGGTCATATTTTGGGTAGCACGAAACTTTCCAATCGAATAAAAAATTTAGATTTATGGGGGGAATGTGGGGAATTTGTTACCAATCGAAATCAATACAAGCGAACCTAAATTACCGAGCTATCATTATTCCTATTCTAAGATATCGTCCCGTATTGCACCCAGAGAAGGAATATGATCACCTCAACTATGTTTCAAGAGCAAAATGTTATTTTTTAATGGTGACCATGTAACATGTTTGTCGCAACCATGTTATTTTCTCGGAGATTATGTGTCTGATTTCGGCAAGCATATTATTTTTGGCGAGAAAAGAACATTTTTGCCATAAACATGTTACATGGTCACCATCCAAAAATAACATTTTGCTCTTTAAACATGGTTGAGGTGATCATATTCCTTCTCTGCGTGTGTTGAGCCAACTGAATGTATTTCTCAAAATCCATTGATAAATCGAAAAGCTTACTGTAGAGTTAACTCAAAAATGACAAGATAATACAAAAAATTAATCAAGTGGTAGAAAAGATCTCAAACATTCTAAGAGTATATATGAAGTCAGCACTCAATATTCGCATTATTGTTTTTTTTTTCTTTTGTCCCAGCATAGGAAACTAAAACAGCTTTGTTGTCTTTTCCTCTCAGGAGGGTACAAAGAATGGCAAAACGTCGTATGGGTGTTTAAATGTTTTGACATATTTTTAAACTTTGCAAAATTTATTTCCTCACCCCATTAAGAGAGTACCTCCACCATAGTCCCCTTTGTAATAAAGAAAACCGAAGATAGCACTTGAAGTAGGAAGTACTTTGAAGCCACACAGGATTAAACGCCCGTTAAATATCCTTAAGAGTGTTAGATGGAATGTGGGTGCTTGTTTACCTTTCTCTCTATATTCTAAACTCTAGTTCCATGGCCAGGGCCAAATAGTCAAGATTTTGTTTTATAACCTCCCATTGCGGATACAATATTAAATGCGTGTGGTGGTATATTTTGTTGTTTTATAGTACATTATCCTTATGAATTCAATTTCCTTTATAGTTTTTTTTTTTAATACTGGTGTAAACGTTTTCTTACAGAGTAAATGTCTACTGTTTAAATGTTGACGCCTTGGGAAGCACTTTTTGCCCTTACGCCAATAGCAGCGTTAGTATTACCAGCATATTGCATAAATTTGCGTTAGCAGCTAAACTTTGCGGTTTGAATATGGTAATGGTGCGTATGAAAAATTTGGTAATGTAAGGACGATGCTAAATTGTAAATAAATATTATAAATTTGCTTATATAACCAATAAGTATACACGGATGAAAAAGACTGTTTTTCATATGTTTGGCTATAAACATTATATGTTTGGAACACAAATTTTTAAACACAATATTTTTGAGTGCAAGCATATAATGTTCATAAACTAGCATAACATGTTTGGGACATATATGTTAATATGTTAGAACATATTATGTTTGGGACATAACATGTTTGGGACATATATGTTAATATGTTAGAACATATTATGTTTGGGACATAAAATGTTTTTAAATATAATATGCTTGGATGCAAACATATATTAATTTAGAAATAGCCTATAAACATATATGTGTTTAGTAGCTTGGGGCGCTATTTAACAGGGAGCGATATTGAATTAAGTTGGTGGTTGTTGCTTGTTATTACAAAATTAACATTTTATTTTTCCTTGGGCAATTGATCAGCTACTTCTTTGATCCTTACAAACTGTGTGGTCCGCTGTTCGAATCCCCGTCCGGCAAAAGGTAAAATTAAAATAAAAAAAAATCATACAATTGAATAATTTCTTCTACAATGTTTGTATTACAGAAAAAGGTGCTAAGAACTAAAAAATCTCGTGGAAGTGAGAAAGATGTGGGGGAATATACAATTGGGCTGAAACAAAATTTTGAGCATTCAGGTCGAAAACCTATGTTGTTAGCACCTATATTACCTGTTTATTTTCATAATTCATTATGATTGTAAATATATAAATAAATAAATAAAATTTTGAGCACAATATTGTTTGGGAGAATTTTTTTAAGCATATAATATTTTTGGGTGCAAAATGCTTCCAAACATATTATATGTTCACATAATAACATATTGTTTTTTGGAAGACAACATTATTGAATTTGGATGCAAAAATACATAATGTTTGGAAATTGACTACCCAAACATATATTGTTTAGACCAATATGCTTTCAAACATATTATATATTGGAAGAGATCAAACATATAAATGTTTGGGCAATAGCCAAAAATGTATATGCTTGAAGCAAAATATGTTTGGGAGTATATGTTACAGGAGCGATTTTTTGTGAGCGTGTAGAATCCACATTTTCATAGGCTTGTATGTTATTATAGCCTGGACACATAGTAGTTTAGACGGTGACTGGTGTAAATATTTAATGTGATTCCAATTACATCGCATCTCTCATTTCAATGAATACAGTCCAACACTACACGCAAAAAATAATTCATTCCTCCCAAACGAAATTTTAGACAAACAAAGTTCGTTTCTCATTTGCTTTTCGCTGTAAGGAAGTGTATTTGGAAGAAAAGTATATACTTTTTGTGATAAATGTTTATTCTTTTCCAGGATGTAAAAACAATTTCATAAAGACAAACTCAAAAAAAAAAAAGAAAAAACAAGTATATAAGGCCGTAAGTTCGGCCAGGCCGAAGCTTATGTACCCTCCACCATGGATTGCGTAGAAACTTCTACTGACGACTGTCATCCACAATCGAATTACTTGGGTTGCGGTAACACTTGCCAATGGCAAGATATCTTCAAACTTCCTAACACCGTCTTCTAAATTGCAAGGTAGTCCATACATGGTATATACTAAACTAAAAAAGGCCGATTGAACACGTATATAATTAAGTTTGACACAATTTTCTATAGAAATAAAATTTTGACAAAATAAAATTTTGACAAAATAATATTTTGACAACATTCCCTATAAAAGTAAAATTTGGAAAAAATTTTCTATAGAAATAAAATTTGGAAACAATTTTCTATAGAAATAAAATTTTGACAACATTTTCTTTTGAAATAAAATTTTGACAAAATGTTCTATAGAAATAAAATTTTGAAAAAAAATTCTATAGAACTAAAATTTTGACAAAATTTTCTATAGAAATAACATTTTGACAATGTTTTCTATAAAAATAGAATGTTGGTAGATTATTTTTGGCTCGAGTGGCAACCATGAATATGAACCGATATGGACCAATTTTTGTGTGATTGGGGATCGGCTATATATAACTTTAGACCGATATGGACCAATTTTGGCATGTATATTAGCGGCCTTATACTAACACCACGTTGGAAATTTCAACCGGATCGGATGAATTTTGCTCCTTCAAGAGGCTCCGGAGATCAAATCTGGGGAATCTGGGGGGGCTATATATAATTATGGACCGATGTGGACCAATTTTTGCATGGTTATTAGAGACCATATACTTACACCATGTACCAAATTTCAGCCGGATCGGATGAAATTTTCGTTTCTTAGAGGCTCCGCAAGCCAAATCGGGGGATCGGTTTATATGGGGGCTATATATAATTATGGACCGATCTGGACCAATTTTTTCATGGTCATTAGAGAACATATACCAATACCATGTACCAAATTTCAGCCGGATCGGATGAAATTTGCTTCTCTTAGAGGCTCCGCAAGCCAAATCGGGGGATCGGTTTATATGGGGGCTATATGTAATTATGGACCGATGTGGACCAATTTTTGAATGGTTGTTAGAGACCATAGGCTAACACCATGTACCAAATTTCAGCCGGATCGGATGAAATTTGCTTCTCGTAGAGCAATCGCAATCCAAATTTGGGGGTCCGTTTATATGGGGCTATACGTAAAAGTGGACCAATATGGCCCATTTGCAATACCATCCGACCTACATTAATAACAACTACTTATGCCAAGTTTCAAGTCGATAGCTTGTTTCATTCGGAAGTTAGCGTGATTTAAACAGACGGACGGACGGACATGCTCAGATCGACTCAGAATTTCACCACGACCCAGAATATATATACTTTATGGGGTCTTAGAGCAATATTTCGATGTATTACAAACGGAATGACAAAGTTAATATACCCCCATCCTATGGTGGAGGGTATAAAAACATTGTTTTCTTGCTAATTGCATTTTTCCTCACATCCACAAGGTTTTTTAGTTCTTAACACCTTTTCCTGTAATACCAACAATGTAGAAGGAATTATACGATTTGATAAATTTTTAATTTTTTTTTACCTTTCGCCTGGACGGAGAATCGAACCGCGGACCATGCACTTTGTAAGCCAACACACTAACCACTGAGCTATGTACATGTTATAGTCATCAATACATAAATATCCATATAAGTTATAGTTATATAGCATAGCTTGCGGCGCCCACGAACCGAATAAACAAAGTTTATTTAACAGAAACAAACATTTAGTTTGGCACCGTGGAGCAGTGGTTGCTACGTCCGACTTGCATGCCAAGGGTCGTGGGTTCGATCCCTGCTTCGACCAAAGTTTTTTTTTTACATATATTCCAGATATGTTCGGAAGATTCCGAAAAATGTTCAACATTACATTGTACTATATTAAATTTTGAACTGTACAATGTGTCTTATTAAATACCTAAAGTCAGAAAAGAACAGTGTTTGGTATAAACGAAATGGACTGTGTTGTTGTTTCAAAACTAACTTTTTTTTTTATTGAAAAAATAAAAATTTTGTAACAAACGAATTTTTTTGGTGATAAAAGTCTAAAATTTTCGAAGCAATTCAAAAAACTCTAACAAAAGAAAAACGTTTTCGGTACACGTTTTCCAAACGTTTTTTTTTTCTTTGCGTGTACGTATTTTAAGCACCTCCTGAAACACGTACCCTATAAATATTATAGTTCTTTAATAAAAGTACAAAAGTACAAAATTTTAAACAATAATTGTTCAACCACACATGCACCTATTTAGCAATGAACTTTCTGACTTAAATTAAAACGTCATTTTGGTTTTTATTAACGAATTATTTTGCACTTTAATTTTTACCTTGCGTCAAACCCTCCGTTGAGGGAATCACCGTCAAAGGAACTAAACTTTATTTTTATATTCTCTCGGTGTCATTTCGCTCTCCCTCTCTTGCTCCCTAAATAAGATATCGGAACATATACATGTTTACTCGAAATTTATAATTTAATAGTTATATGAAATAAAAAAGATGTTGCGAACATAAAATATTCGGTGTCCCAAACACATTTTATTATAACAGGTTGGCTGATAAGGTCTGACACATAGATGGCATTGCTAGTATTAAATGCATATTATTTTTATATAGTGCCAACCTTCAAATGATTCGTGTCAAAATTTGACGTCTGTAAGTCAATTAGTTTGTGAGATAGAGCGTCTTTTGTGAAGCAGCTTTTGTTATTGTGAAAAAAATGGAAAAAAGGAATTTCGTGTTTTGATAAAATACTGTTTTCTGAAGGGAAAAAATACGGTGGAAGCAAAAACTTGGCTGGATAATGAGTTTCCGGACTCTGCCCCGGGGAAATCAACAATAATTGATTGGTATGCAAAATTCAAGCGTGGTGAAATGAGCACGGAGGACGGTGAACGCCCGAAAGAGGTGATTACCGACGAAAACATCAAAAAAATCCACAACATGATTTGAATGACCGTAAAATTAAGTTGATCGAGATAGCAGAGGCCTTAAAGATATCAAAAGAACGTGTTGGTCATATCATTCATCAATATTTGGATATGGGGAAACTCTGTGCAAAATGGGTGCCGCGCTAGCTCACATTTGACCAAAAACAACAACGTGTTGATGATTCTGAGCGATGTTTGCAGCTATTAAATCGTAATACACCCGAGTTTTTCCGTCGATATGTGACAATGGATGAAACATGGCTCCATCACTACATTCCTGAGTCCAATCGACAGTCGGCTGAGTGGACAGCGACCGGTGAACCGTCTCCGAAGCATGGAAAGGCTCAAAAGTCCGCTGGCAATGTAATGGCCTCTGTTTTTTGGGATGCGCATGGAATTATTTTTTATCGATTATCTTGAGAAGGGAAAAACCATTAACATTATATGGCGTTATTGGAGCGTTTGAAGGTCGACATCGCGGCAAAACGGCCCCATATGAAGAAGAAAAAAGTGTTGTTCCACCAAGACAACGCACCGTGCCACAAGTCATTGAGAGCGATGGCAAAAATTCATGAATTGGGCTTCGAATTGCTTCCCCACCCACCGTATTCTCCAGATCTGGCCCCCAGCGACTTTTTCTTGTTCTCAGACCTCAAAATGATGCTCGCAGGGAAAAAAATTGGCTGCAATGAA
This sequence comes from Haematobia irritans, assembly GCF_050003625.1. NCBI lineage: Eukaryota > Metazoa > Arthropoda > Insecta > Diptera > Muscidae > Haematobia > Haematobia irritans. The sequence goes on along the minus strand of NC_134400.1, from coordinate 223,713,598 downwards.
GAGGTGATCGCCGAAACTGAGGCCTATTTTGAGGCAAAACGGAAGGAGTACTACCAAAATGGTATTAAAAAATTGGAAGGTCATTATAATCGTTGTATCGTTCTTGAAGGGAACTATGTTGAATAATAAAAACGAATTTTGATAAAAAAAATGTGTATTTCTTTGTTAGACCGGGGACTTATCAGCCAACCTGTAACACTAAAAAAATAGTTTTGAGGCTTAAGATTTATTGTCCTTAAATACAAATGCGAGTTTTACTTCACATAGAAGATTCATTTCTCTGACATAAAGAATTTCCCCTTGTCTAAAAGTTGATAAACTTTTCAATGAAGTCGTTTTGTTATATTAGTTAAGTGAAAAATTGGCATATTTTCATGGAAGAAAAATTTGTCTCACTTGGTTTCATTTGATTTGAAAAAGTTTTAGTTTAAATTAAAAATTCTATAACTTACCATAATTATCATACTTCCCTTTGTTCAATGAACACATATTCAAACAATTGTAATAATAAAAAAAAAATGAAGAAAATTATAATCATGTGACAGGATAATTATGCCACATGATGACGACTTTTGCAAAAGATGAAATTTGCATTTAAAGTGACACCAAAATACATAGGAAACTGGTGGGTGAAAACACATTCACGCTCTACAGCTCGGCTAAGGATATTGGAGATGACACTCAGAGGTTGTGTTGGTGGTTAAATACAATGAAGGCAATGCTAATGATGGCCTCAGTAGCAACTCCTTGGAGCCATAGACGTAGAAAAGACATTCAAGAGTATATGGTGTCAAATTAGGCTTAATAGCCTTCTTGTCATCTGGGTAAGATATGTAAACATTTCATTATTTAAATGTTTAAAAAAAGATTAAATTTTTTTATTATGCATAATTGTGTTTGTGGGATAACATTTTTGAGAATGAGGAAACATTTCCGAATGTCACATAACCAATAGGAGTTATGGGATGGAGGCACACTCCCGCCCATACATATATGTGATGATGATGAGTAGGAAAGACGATATAAATTGTCTGCAGGTTATTAAATTAAGACTTAATGGCAACAAAAACTTAATCTACTCGGCACACATTTGCCACCACATAGAGGCAGCTACCAGCTAAGTTCCTCTGGTAGACCACCAGGATATTCGCCAGTCAAACAGGCGGTACAGTAGCCAGCCTTTGTGGGATTCGATTGTGTCTTGTTGTGTTGGACAGCCTTGACCAAACCTTCAACACTTAAATAGGACAAACTATCAGCTCCTGTAAGGATATTCACAATAAATTTTCCATGTTAAAAATATCGCTGCAATTTCGTTTTTTGTTTTTCTCATTTACTTACCCACATAATCAGCCAATTGCTCTGGATTTAATTTATTGGCTATTAATTCTTCCCGAGTGGGAATATTTATACCCATGTAACAGGGGAAATGCAAGGGAGGACTGGCAATGCGAATATGGACTTCAGTTGCTCCCGCATCTCTCAGAAGTTTGATAATGGGTCCTATGGTATTACCACGGACAATGGAATCATCGATCAAGACAATTCTCTTGCCTTCCACATTTTCCGAGAGAGCTCCAAATTTCTTAGCCACTCCCAATTTGCGCAATCGCGTAGAAGGTTGAATAAAAGTACGGCCAACATAACGATTTTTGCAGAGGACTTCGGCAAAAGGTAGACCAGACTGAAATTAAAAAAGAAACCCAAAAATAGGAACATGTTTTACCATAGAAAGGACATTGAAACACGAATATGGAATATGATAACTCCAAACCTATTTCAAAAGTATAATGTTATATCTGGAACGATGAACATGTAACATGCTTCTTCGAAATGATGTATCTGATTTCGCAAGCATGTTTATGTTTTGTGAGAAAACAATAGTTTTGCGACCCCCAAAATTCCATGTTTGCTGCCCAAAAATCATGTTATGCTCTTGAAACATTTTTGGGGTAGCCACTCTCCTTCTCCGCGTGTACATTGGAGATGTAAGATTAGAATTTCAGTTTTTCGACTATTCGTTAAAAGTCGATAAAACAAAGTGTACGATTTCTAATCTTCAACTTAAACTAATCGGCTTTTATGCCATAGCCTCTTACCTCTCTGGCATAACCATGGGCAGCTGCAGTTCCCGATTCTGGTACAGAACTGACAATATCAGCACTAACTGGTGACTCTTTGGCCAATTCACGACCACATTGCAACCTCGCCGAATAGACCATTTGACCTTCAAATGTGGAGTCGGCACGGGCAAAGTAAACATATTCGAAAATGCAGAAAGACATGTGCTTATAATCGGGCCTCTCCACAATATCCACTGTACGGAAGCCATTGCGTGTGAGTTCAACAATCTCACCGGGCTCCACTTCACGCACATAACGGGCGCCAATCGAAAGGAAACCACAACTTTCACTGGACACAACCCAACCTTCGGCTTGGACATCTTCCACTTTGCCAGCACCTAAGTTAATGGGCACAATTTTGCCAATGCATAGAGGGCGATTGCCATAAGAGTCACGAACTGCATAAATTTTGTCCTTGTGCATGACCACCAGGGAATAGGAGAGGGGAGCCAAGGTCATGAAATGGCGAATACGGGCTGGCCAATTGGGGCCATCATGTTCGGAGACTCCATCGGGAGCACAACACAGGGACTGGGCAATCAATTCACTGTCACTGTGGGTGGATAAGCCTACGCCACGATCAAGGACCTGAAAATAAAAGGAAATGTAAACAGATAGGAAATCTCTCTTACTCTCTCTCCTCTCTCTCTCTCTTACCTCTCTTCTTAACTGTTCACAATTAACTAATTCACCATTATGGGCTATAGCCAATACACCATGGGATGTGTGTACAACAAAAGGCTGACAATTGACCATTTCCGAGGCAGCCGATGTGGAATAACGTGTGTGGCCAATTCCCAAATTACCCTTAAGGGTTTTCATCGTCTCATCATTGAAGAGATTGTTGATCATACCCATTCCTTTGTGGGCATTGAATTTTTTCGATGATGTTCCATCACTTGTCACTATGCCAGCAGATTCTTGGCCGCGATGCTGCAATGCTACCAAACCCAAACAAATCACTTGACCGATATCAATCTGTGAAAATGGGAGTAAACGAAAAAAAAAGTGCAGCGTTGAATAGACTTGCCAACATAGAGCATCAACCAGTGGAAGTGCTTATCAGTAAACGACAATATTTTTATGGTCAATGTCATAGACATTTTTTTTTTGCTTTTTGTAATTTTTTGTTAGCATGTAAACGTCAATAAAAGCAATAATAAGAACAGAGTGTATACACTTTTGTTATTGTTTATGGTATTAAAAAACAAATTGAAAACAAATAAAATTTTTCCTATGCGATAAGGTCCATTGAGATGATGATGATCTTCATAGAGCCTCTCTGACCTCTGATGACGATCAACGATGATGCACATCATTCGATTACTATTGAAAAAAGTGTTGTTGTTTTTCGTTTGTTGTTTATTACATAAAAATTGCAAAGCACGCTTGCTGAGTTAAGGATCAATGTTCGAGGTTACCCTTAACAAAAATTTCGAAAGTAATTTACCAGGACTGTTTAGAAAACTTGTATATACCAGGAACTCCAATTCTTTTTTTTTTCAAAAAATTCTATAATTATGTAAGGCAATATAAAAAATTTGAAGATATTTCCAGAGGCGGTAATTTTAATTGAAAATTTGGTTCCAAATAAATTCCTAACTTACACGTGCCGTTTAAAGTTCATTAACCACCCAACAAAAAAAACTGGAAATATTTCTAAAGGCACAACTTTAAAATCACTTCCAAAAAATTTCCTCCCAAACATGTTCTTTATTTTAACTAATCAGGAAGCTCTTTTAATTCAGATAGATTAAAAAGTAAGAATTAATAAAATGGTTCAAATTATTTAAATTTTGTTGAAAAAAAATGCTATATCCATTCTAGAAAAATCACGATTTTTTTAAATATTTGGGGTCAAGCGTTAAGATACATTAAAAATCATAAAAATTAAAAAAATATTTATATGGCAAAATATCACAAAATTTTTTAATGCACATCCAAAACACTGAATTCGTATCACACCTTAGGAATTGATGCATATTCAATGTTGAAATGGAGATCAAAAGTCGGTAAACTATTTCATAAAAAAACTATCTAACATACAAAAGAAAACAGAGCAGGACAAGCTTTTTTCAGTGTACTAGAGGGTGGTTAAATTGTAAGGGCCGATGTTGAATGTGAACCACACCTAAACGCCAAGTTTTTTTCCGAATTTTATTTGACATTTCTCTATTTCAGACTTACTCAATTTGAACCATGGAGAGATACACAATTCAACAACGTGTTAAATGGTTCCAAGAAATGGCAACAGTGGATGATCAATTTTCGAATAAAATCATCTTCAGTGATGAGGCACATTTTCACCTCAGTGGATTCGTCAATAAACAGAATTGCCGCATTTGGGCGAATGAGAATCCAAGAGTGATTGTCGAAAAACCAATGCACCCTCAAAGAGTTTGGTGCGGTTTATGGGCTGGCGGCATCATCGGGCCGTATTTTTCCCAAAATTAGGCCGGTCAGGCAGTTACTGTGAATGGTGTTCGCTATTGTGAGATGATAACGAACTTTTTATGGCCCGAATTGGAAGATATAGATGTGGACGATATGTGGTTTCAGCAGGATGATGCCACTTGTCACACAGCTAACGAAACAATGGCTCTTTTGCGCAACAAATTCAATGGCCGTGTTATCTCACGTAATGGCGATGTCAATTGGCCGCCAAGATCATGTGATTCGACACCGTTGGACTTTTTTCTTTGGGGTTATTTGAAAGAAAAGGTGTACGTCGATAAGCCAGCAACAATTCAAGAACTAAAGGATGAGATAATTCGGCACATTAACGGCATAGAACCTCCATTATGCTTCAGCGTCATCGAAAATTTGGACCATCGGATGAAGGTGTGCCACCGAGGTCGCGGCGCCCATTTGGCCGATATTTTCTTCCATACATAATTGAGTAATACCAATATATCATAATAAAATAAAATTATAATAATTTCCTAAATAGTTTGTGTTTTATTCAACATCGGCCCTTTATTACATTTAGTGTCTTTTCTCATTGAGTCGAGTTCTTCTCCCCAATTCGGAAAAGATATTTCTTTTTTTATAACACAACAATAAAAAATGAATATCCATATCTTTTTCTACACTCAAAAATGTTTTACTTGGACCTTGCCTCAAGGAAAAGGCGCCTCGTCTTTAAAATAAAGACAATTTTCTAAGTGCGATCCGCTCTACAAAATCAGTCAGTTTAGAAATTCAAATTATAAAACGTTTTAAATGTTAATTAAAAAAGCTATAAACCATAAATTCAAAATTAGTCTTAGCCCATATTTTAAACTCTAAACATTATTTCTATAAATCAAAAATGCTTTTCTTTACTTTAAGGGAAATTTGGGATGCAACTATCAAAAATTTGTTCTTTTATTCATCGTTAATAATGTGTTAAAATTTAGTTTGCATAATCTCTCATATTAGGTTTTTTCAGTGTACAACGCTCGAAGGGCAACATAGATACACAAAATTTTGGAGTGGAAAAATTGATCACAACATTAAACACCAAAATACAATTTTTTGAACCAAAATACAATGAAATCCTAGCAAATTAAATTGAACATATTTATTTATTCATTCAGAGCATGTAATTCTAAGCCTATTTGGCCAAAATAAAATAATTACAGTGGACTACTCTCTAGAACTTATCTCGATTAAATTATTCGGAACGGACTAATAACATTACTATTAATTTTAATTTGTTTTATTTTAAACTATATTACATGTACATCCCAGCAAAAAAACCGTCGCCAAAAAAGTAATGAAAATGTTCTTTTTGGATCCGGAAGTGGTGCAAAATTGACGCAGAAGCGATGAATTTAACATGGGCTTGTCATAGTACGGAAGTCCTCCATTTCAACAGCCGGTGCACTGAATTTACATCACTTGTTTAGGTGTGATCCGAAGTCAATGTTTTGGATGTAAATTAAAAAATTCTGTGATATTTTGTCAAATAAATAATTTTTATAATTTTTAATGGATTCTAACGCATGTCTGAAACATTTGACCTCAAATATTTTCAAAAATTCACAATTTTTTCAGATTGGATTTAGCATTTTTTTCGACAAAATTTAAATAATTTGTACCTTTTTATGAATTCTTATACTGTTTTTAACCAATTTGAAACATAAAAAGTTAAAATTGCCCATTAAAAATATAAAAAACGCCTGTTTTAAAAAATTGAATAAAAAGAACTTCCTGTGCAGTTAAAATAAAGAACATCATTGGGAGTACATCTTCTGGAAGTGCTTTTAAAGTTGTGCCTTTGGAAGAACTTCCAAATTTTTTTTGCTGGGATATTATCTATGATGCGCATTCAGGACTTCCCCAGAAAAAAATGAATCTTCTTACCAAGTTATCACTTCCCAAATACTATTCTAGAGATAGGCATCATTTTCACTCCATAAGAAGTTCTCTTGAGGCAATATGTAAAAACCATTTTTTAATATTCAATTCTATTGCAGGGCGTTTAATAAATTGAATAGATTGCATGATTTGGACTTTGCAATGTCCTTAGATAATTTTTAATCTACTTTCGATTTAATTTACTTCTAATTCTGCTAATTTGTAAGGATTATAATCCATAAATAAATAAAAAAAATAAAACACCGTGAGGTATCACACAATTTAGACATTTTCATTCGCTCATCACTCATCAAATTCTAAACACTGGCCATTTCTAACCAGAACGGAATTACCTTCTATGGCAATCCAATTTGAACGGGGAAGGTCATGTAATTCCAAAAAATTTTAGATGCATGAAAAAGCTAAAAAAACACAATTAGATTTTTCTAATGAAAATTGCTCAGTTTTTTCTAACGCTTGGGAAAGTATTACGTCACTAAGTCATTTTTTGTTTTTTTTTTTTGCGAAAACCCCTCATAAACACTTTTAAACACTTTATACAGAAACTCACCTGCGAAGGCCAATCACCGCATGCAATGGCACCAAAAACACCACATTCACATGTCATTCCAGTGACATCGTTGCCTTTGGGTTGGACTTCTTTGTACTGCTTCTCAGGAAATACTTTGGTGGATTTGCAACAATCACTTGAACCAGCAGCGGAACACAAGGAACCAGCTTGAATATGAAGAGTTGTCATTAAAATCCATGAACATCAGGATATCCATATAAAGTACCACTTACCACTTAAAGTAGAATTGCAATCCATTATTGATAAAAAAAAACAACCAACTCAGCAATTGAATAAAAATTTGAAAAAAAATGTTTTTTTTCACTAATTAGTCCTTTTAGAGTTTAGTAGTCGCACAAATATTAACTGCCGTAAATATTTAATTTATTTTTTTTTATATTTTCAATTTAGAAATTAATTTTTAGGAAAAAATGCAAAATGCGTCTTTTCCTGCAGAATACTTGGCGAAAACTGTCTCAATGCATATGCAGATAATGCATTATATTTGAGAAATGATGTTTTTCCCATTTATTCATTGACCGATCTTTAATGCGTTTTATTGATTAGTTTTTGTTTTTTTGATTTTTTTATAACTTATTTGCACCCAGAAAACAAAACAAACAAAAAAGTGATAAGAACAATTAATCAGTTTATAACTAAAAACTATGAGCAGGGACTTGCACGATTTCAGTTTGTAGTTGGACAAAATAAAAAAAATCTATTTTTAATTTTTACTAAGTGTCGGTCGGTATTATAATCTCTAAGACTTAATCTCTAATCTCTTTAGAGAACATCGAAGGAGTACTAATCACTCAAATTGTATTTTTCAACTGATTCGAGATGATCACGTTTTCTTAAAATTAAATAATTTTTGTGTAAGGCTGTTGGATTCTGATAAGACGTCAGTTCTTAAATGCCATAATTTTGATTCACAAAATTGTGTGTAGACAATGTTATCGCCCATTCCCAAAGAGTTTTTTAACTTTTGACCACTTGGGTGTATCATCTATATGTCTTGTCTCGTTTGCAAACATGCTCATTCAAAAGTAGAGTCCCCATTAAAAATAAATAATATATACCTATACACATATATAAATTGTGCGTAAATATAAACAAATGATGAAAACAACAATATATATTTTTTTTCTTTTTTTTTTTAGTTCAAAATCTGAACACTTGCACAGTTGAAAGTTTAAGACAAGCCCCCCACTATTCTCACATCAGCAGTATGATAATGCACAGTGTTCCTATAACAGATGGGATTTAATTGAATTTAACCGATTTTATTTTCATTAAATTTTGAATACAAATCTTTCAAATTCACGCCCCTCTGTTAAAGTCGTATGCCTTTGAAGTAACACTCAAAAAAAAAGTTTACTTGGGTCCAAAGATTTTGACCTTCCTTTAAGGATTTTGGTATTGATTCCGAGCCAAAGATACGGCTTCTTTAAAATAAAAACATTTTTTAGGGACCTCCCTGGCTTTAAATCTAGGATCGATAAAATTAAAATTGGGTACAGATCTCATTCATCGAATTTTTATACTCTGTTTGCGATATATTAATAAAGGTATTCATGTACAAACAAATTCCAGTTTCAAAATCCAAATTATGCCAAGTACTTCAAAGTAAAAACTGTTTTTTTAATGCTAAAAAAACTTTAAACCAAAGATTCAAATCCTTAAAATAAGTCTTAGCCTATATTTGAAGCGTTTATACCATTAATTTAAAAATTCAATATGTCAGTTGAGTTAAAGACGATTTCTTTAAATTAAAAATGGTTTTCTTTATTTTAAGGAACATTTGCTTTACTTCAAAGATCTACAACTTAAACAGAGGGACGCAAAATTTTAAGATTTCTGTCCTAAATTTAATGAAAAAATTTTTGAAGCAAGGATTATAAACTTTCTTTTAAATAAAATGTCGTTATTTTAAAGAATTTTGTCCTTAGCATTGCATAAATTTCGAGTCCTAAAATTTAAGTTGCATAATCTTCCATATTAGGTCAATATTTTTTCAGTGAAGACAAATTTTCCTAAAAATAATGATAATAATGTGATTGATTCAAGGAAATGATATTAAATTAACTGATATATTAATTTTTTAATTAATGTGAAAAAAGCATCAAATAACAGGTTGGCTGATAAGTACCCGGCCTAACAAAGAAAAACAATTTTTTTTGTCAAAATTCGTTTTTATTATTCAACATAGTTCCCTTCAAGAGCGATACAACGATTATAACGAACTTCCAATTTTTTGATACCATTTTGGTAGTAGTCCTTCGGTTTTGCCTCAAAATAGGCCTCAGTTTCGGCGATCACCTCTTCATTGCAGCCAAATTTTTTCCCTGCGAGTATCCTTTTGGGGTCTGAGAAGAAGAAAAAGCCGCTGGGGGCCAGATCTGGAGAATACGGTGGGTGGGGAAGCAATTCGAAGCCCAATTCATGAATTTTTGCCATCGTTCTCAATGACTTGTGGCACAGTGCGTTGTCTTGGTGGAACAATAACGCCATATAATAGTCACTGTTGATGGTTTTTCCCTTCTCAAGATAATCGATAAAAATTATTCCATGCGCATCCCAAAAAACACTGGCAATTACTTTGCCAGCGGACTTTTGAGTCTTTCCATGCTTCGGAGACGGTTCACCGGTCGCTGTCCACTCAGCCGACTGTCGATTGGACTCAGGAGTGTAGTGATGGAGCCATGTTTCATCCATTGTCACATATCGACGGAAAAACTCGGGTGTATTACGAGTTAACAGCTGCAAACACCGCTCTGAATCATCAACACGTTGTTGTTTTTGGTCAAATGTGAGCTCGCGCGGCACCCATTTTGCACAGAGCTTGCGCATATCCAAATATTGATGAATGATATGACCAACACGTTCCTTTGATATCTTTAAGGCCTCTGCTATCTCGATCAACTTCATTTTACGGTCGTTCAAAATCATTTTGTGGATTTTTTTGATGTTTTCGTCGGTAACCACCTCTTTCGGGCGTCCACTGCGTTCACCGTCCTCCGTGCTCATTTCACCACGCTTGAATTTTGCATACCAATCAATTATTGTTGATTTCCTTGGGGCAGAGAGAAACTCATTATCAAGCCAAGTTTTTGCTTCCACCGTATTTTTGCCCTTCAGAAAACAGTATTTTGTCAAAACACGAAATTCCTTTTTTCCATTTTTTCCACAATAACAAAAGTTGCTTCACAAAACACGCTCTATCTCACAAACTAATTGACTTACAGACGTCAAATTTTGACACGAATCATTTGAAGGTTGGTACTATATAAAAATAATATACATTTAATACTAGCGACGCCATCTATGTGTCAGACATTATCCGCCAACCTGTTATAGACTAAAACATATTTCGACGATTTTGAATCTTTTTAATAAAAACGACTCTGTGCACTGAACAAATAATTTACATGATATTAAAGATTACGCAACCTAAATTTTAGGATGTGCAATTTACAAAATATTAAGAATAAATTTCTTTAAAACAATGAAATTTTAATTAAAATAAAGTTTATAATCTTCAATTTTTTTATTAAATTTAGGACAAACATTTTGGAAAATGTACACACTATTAAGGACAAATTTCCTTAAAATAATGATATTTTAATTAAACGAAAGTTTATAATCTTTGCTTCAACAATTTTTTTCATTAAATTTAGGGCACACATTTTGAAAACTTGCGTCCCTTCGTAAAAGTTGCATGTATTTAAACTAAGGCAAATTTTCCTTAAAGTAAAGAAACACATTTTTGTTTTAAAGAAATCGTCCTTGAATTAACTGAAATATTGAATCTTTAGATTTAAGATAAAACGCTTCAAATATAGGCTAAGACTTATTTAGAGGATCTGGCATCTTTGGTTTAAAGTTTTATTTGGAAATAAGAAAATATTTTTACTTCGAAATATCCGTTATAATTTGGATTTTTAAACTGGCATTTCTTTGTACGCGAATAGCTTTATTAATACACCGGAAAAATAGAATGAAATTTCGATAAATGAGATCTTTATGTTAATTTTAATTTTATAGATCCTGGATTTAAAGCCCGATAGGTCGCAAAAAAATGTCCTTGGTTTAAAGAACCCGCTTCTTTGGCTCGGAATCGGAATCAAAAACCCTTAAAGAAAGGTCAAAATCTTTTGATACAAGTAAACTTTTTTTTGAGTGTACACGGACGAAAAAGACTGTTTTTCATATGTTTTGGTGTAAAAATTATATGTTTGGAACTCAAATTTTTTAAGACAATATTTTTAAGTGCAAGCATATAATGTTCATAAACTACACTGAAAAAAATATTGTCGTGAGGTCAAAGATTTCATGTCTTTAAAATACGAATGCAAATTTTGCTTAGCATAGAAGACGCATTTCTTTAATATAAAGTTTATTTCCTTGTCAAAAAGTCGATAAACTTTTCAATGAAGTCGTATTGTCCTTATAATTAAGCAATTTCACTTAAAAATGGGTATCATAACATGAAAGAAAAAATGTTTGAGCTAAGGTCAACTTGACTTTAATAATTCAGAAAAATTCTTTAAATTTAATATGTTGTCTTTTTGCATCTTGACTACAGAAACAAAAATCGTTCAAATATAGGACATGTTTTTCAATACTTTATTTTAAAGACGTTGTTTACTTGAAACATACCATAATTTCTACTGGAAATCGAATCTTAATTTGGAAAATAAAGTTATCGTTAACTCATTTTTAAAGGACTTTTATAGCATATGAAGAAAAAAAGCTGAAAAAGCGAAAAATTAAAATATGCTTCCTAGAAGCAAGTACACAAAACCTAAATTTAAAAGAGAATTGTGTCTTAAAAGTATCCTTACTTGTATTCTCCGCTTCTTTCGCTCGGAATCAATATCAACTTTTTTAAAGTAAAGACAAAATCTTTGGAACCGGGCATGCTTTTTTCAGTGTAGCATAACATGTTTGGGACATATAAGTTAATATGTTAGAACATATTATGTTTGGGACAGAAAATGTTTGTAAATATAATATGCTTAGATACAAACATATATTCATTTAGAAATAGCCTAGAAACATATATGTGTTTAGAAAGAGAGACCTAGAGAGTATGCTGCAAGTAAAATAATGGAAGTAACCAATTGGCGCCTTAAAAATATATCCACACAAAGAAAATTTCATTAAATTTTTTTTTTTACCAGTGTATGCTCTAAGGTGAAACATAATATGTTTGAACAATACAAAAAATATTGTGTTTGGACCAATCCTGAAAATATATATGCTTGAAGCAAAATGTGTTTGGGGTATATGTTACAGAAGCGATTTTTTGCACTCAAAAAAAGTGAGCCAAAAAAAGTCAGCACTCAAAAAAAGTGAGCCAATTTAACTTTATTTTAGTTCATAATTTCATGAATTCATTGTATTTGGAGAAAGTTTCATTTACTCTAATAATTTTTTGCTTACGTTAGTTAAATGAACTAAAAGATGGGAAAAAATTATACACAAATTAAGTATAGAGATTTACCAAATTCGTATTTCTCATAAAATAGTTCATTATTTCTTCAAATTTGTAAATTTTACTACAAAAGCGTCCATCATGAACTTCGTATGTCACTAAAGACATTCTTGCAATTTTGAAATCCAATTTTTTTCTTCAAACTAAAAAATTTTCTTTAACAAGTGAAAAAAATTATTTATGTCTAACAAATTTTCTTGAATTTGTCGGAAACCGTTTACTTATTTTTGTGATTTCGGCGTAATGCCAGCGCTTTTAATACTGTTTAGTTAAAAATTTCAAAAAATATTCAAAATTTCTAAAATTTTAAAATTAATCAAAAGTTCTCTTTCTATTGGGTTCACTGTTTTTTTCAGTGTGTACATATTGTAAGAACAAATTTTCACAGAATTGCTTAAGATTTAAATATGGCTCCGACTTGTTTATATATTGCCCAATTTGACCAAATATTGTTCAATTTTCTTCTAATATCGCCACGTTTTTAAAAATGTTTCAAATTTATCATACCTTTAAAAATCGTATTAAAATTCCATTTTTTAGTAAAATTGTTATAACTTGCTTGTCATTTTTTTCTTCTAGTTGGTCATTTTTTCTTCTAGTTGGTCTTATTACTTACGATAGAGTATCATCTATACGACGATTTTTTTAATCGTTTATACTTTTCTGGCGGAAAAGTCCCATTGTAAAATACGATTTTTTTTTTTGAAAATTTGGCTTTTTGCATTGATATTTTTTTGAACCACTTAACTTAACTTATCACAGATCCAATTATTATTCGTCATCTTATTACCTTTCATTTAAGTATCAACAATGATATAATCGCGAGATATAATTTTAGTGAGAAAAAAGCGAAAAACTAACAATAACGGGATATCTCAAAAACTATTCCATAACAACACTTTTTTTCGAATTCAGCAAATCAAAATACATAAGAAAAGTCGACTCTCATCAAGTGTACATGATTTTGTTTTTTTTTTTTTTGTAAACTAGTGTTATTATTACAAATTACAAATGCAAAAAATTTCAATCATCATTTTCCTGATTGATTATATTTTTTAATCAATTATGTTTCCAACTTCAATTGACTTTTTAATTGGAAATATTTTGGTGTTATAATTTCTGTGTAGTATTATATTTTTATGACAAAAGCATATTTTGAAATACTGTTTCATAACTACCCGTTATGAATAGCATGGCTCATTGAACTACTTTGTGGTCATAAACACAGATCTTGCTAGCTGGTCTGTATTCTCAACCTAGTCTTAAGACAACAATAACAGATGTGCGGTAAATGAACATCCCATGACTACGTACTTATACAAAAATAAATAAATTAATTAAAAGAACAACAATAACACATCGATTAAATGGAAAAATTTTAATTGCATTGATAATACTCAGCACCCCACGAAGCTCTATGAAAAGTGGTTTTGATTAAAAGTCAATTCAAACGCAAATAATCAGTAATCAGATAAGAAAACTAACGTATGTATTACGAAAATACTAAGGGTGGTCCTACATCTTTAGAATATGATTTTGTAACTACGTACGATTTAACGGGATTCAAATAAATTCTTAATGGAAAGAAAAATTTCTTTTCTCTTCAATTACGAAATTAATTTATTCAATTTATTTTTAATCGATATTTCTTCATTCACATCAAGATAGTACAAATTACCAAGGTCATTTAAATAATTAATTGATAGAATAAATTACATTTATTATTAATTTTACAATTATTAATTGAGCTTTATGGACAAATTTAGATTAAGGAACTTGATTAATAGACTCATTGAAAAGAAAACGCCAGATACAAATCTATAGACGCCTACACTGAAAAAACAGTGAACCCTTTTCCATTGCAAAATGAACTAAACTGTAGTAATATTGACCATGATTTAGCCCTTAAGATTTTTTTCAACTTGTCTAGTTTATAATTTTCTTAAATTTTAGTTCATCTATAACATTGTAGTTTAGTTCATTTTTACAACACCATAAGATTTATATACCCCTACCAAGTTAAAAAGTCAGTATTATTTTGGTTTACTTGCTTATTTTGTGGGAAATCCGATAATAAAAATTGGTTAACAGTCTCTTTAAAATGTCGACGACTAAACTATTTTTAAATCAATCATTCCACAGTACAGAGAAATTAAATAATTAAAGGAACAACAAACGGTTTTACTATTATGAAAATTTTCATACATTAAAATTAAACTTTCTTTAAGCAAAAGTACTTTATTATAAAAACTTATGATGAAAGTTCTTAATACAATGTTTTTTGTGAATAGAAGTTATGTCCACGTGGAACAGAGAGTAGTTCATTTGAACCCGCTGTTTGGACATTTTGACTTATCCTTTTTTTATTCATCGTAGGTAGTTTTTTCACATATCTTGCTGGAAAAAATGGAAACAAAAATGAAAATTGTTAAAAATTAACACCATGTAATGAAATATAATTTTTAATTCTTCATTTTAGCTTGTAACTTACCATATTTGGGGCATTTTATCAAATGGTGTAAGGAATTCAACTTTTCTTTGGAAAACGTATCTCATAAAATTTGTACCTGAAACAATTAGAGAAATAATGAAGTATTCTAAATAAACTCATAAAACTGTGTTGTTATCGATGTGAAAGATATAATAAAATAAATATTCTAGTTGAAAGAAAGCCAAAGTTTTAATATAAAACTTACCAATTCTCTATTAAATTGTACGCTGAGTGGAAATATAAAAAGTTGTCCAAATTTATTTGGGTTACTCTGAAATTAAATATTAAATAAAATTATTAAATAACTTTTCAAAAAATCTAATGAAAAAAATAATAATATGCATAAAAAACCAAATATTCTTGATATTCCTAGACAGTCATCAAAATGACGACACGTAATTTCATTTTCGATTTAAAATGCATTTTAGTCTATTGGGAAATGGTAAATTTAAGTTATACTAATTCGACCGTTTTATGAATTTTTGTTTTATACTACTTAAAACCAAATTGAATAAGAAAATAAATTCAAGTTTGGTTCACTTTTTCGCTCACGATGAAAATTATATCGTCTTGAAATCAGCCGTAGTCAAAATGACGAAGGATGACGTTAATGTACAAAAAATAAGGATGGCTGTCCAGGGTTAAAAGAAAGTTAAAGAAAACTTACCAATTCACTATTAAATTACAGGCAAAGGAGTACTAAAAATTTGTCAAAATTTTAAGGGGTTATTCTGAAATTAAATATTTATTTTTACATTAAAAATATTACATTAGTTTCCAAAAAAATTAATTAAAGAAATACTAAAATAAGGTATTAAAAACCTGTAATTTTGATGATAAAAAGGTCATAAAAACGTAAATATTCTAGTTGAAAGAAAGCCAATTTTTAAAAGAAAACTTACCAATTCTCTACCTTTTTAAATTTGTTTTAATCCGTCTGGAGTTGCTCTGAAATTAAATATCGCTTTTACAACAAAGAAAAACATTAAACTGGTGTCCAAAAAAAAAAAAATAATTAACAAATAATAATATACATAAAAAATATTCTTTTCAAAAGAAAGCCATATTAAAAAAATACTTACCAATTTATGAATAAACTATACGCTGAGATATTACAAAAAATTTCCAAATTCATCTGGAATTGAATATTAATTTTTTACATTGAATAATGAAAATTTCAATACACTTTCAATTTCAACATATTTTACTAAATATTCTTAATAACTTTTTTCTAAACTACCGACAAAATATTAATAACTTTCATTTAAAAGGTTTAATAAACAAACACCAATATATGACTCAAAAATCCAAAATATTCCATGCCTTTATATTCCCTTGTTGCATACCTACTTAAAAGATGCAACAGCCCACGCCAACGCCAACTATACAACTGAAGCATGCCAAACAAAACCAAGCAAAGCCAAAACATTCCTACAACAACAAAAACACATGTGCCTTTATTGAAAACAACACCTCATCCAGCCAAAAACCATCAACGAATAACAAACACACACACAAGCCACTAAATGAACAAAATAAAAACAACCCCACGCTCATGTATACACAACAAAACTCAAGTAACATCATCTTTACATTAATCACATTCCACTATTCCGATAAAGATTTCTGTACTATGCATTAGTTCATCGCATCTGCTGACAATTTACTCTAAGAATAATATTCGTAAAGGCACACCAGTTTATGAGCGATGAAACGTTTAACTTAAAATTTGCAAAATTTTCATGAAATGTTATCTACCATTTTTGACGAAAATGTCTATAAATTTAATTACATGTGAACTAAAAATATTTCATTGTGTAATTTTTTACTAACAATTATTAACTATAGGAATTGTCAGTAAGAAATTGCTATCCACTTTTAAGTTCATTTTTCGTAAAAAAATATTTTCTCATACAAAAAAATCTTATAGTAAATTGCACTTATTATTTAGAAAATACTTTACATTTCACAAGTAGTTTTATAGCATGACAAACGAATTTTTAACTACCAGTTAAGAAATTTTTTAAGGAAATTTCCATCGTATTTTGTAGGCCATGAACTAAACGATTGCTACTTAGAATTTGTAAAATTTCCTTTCGAGTAGTTAATTTTCGTTCAAGATACGAAAAATGAACTAAAATTCTGGAAAATTCTTGTAATAAATTATTGTAAAAATCTTCTTAATTTTACGAGACACTTTTTTTTCTGTGTAGACTGTACATATTTCGGTTCGGGCGAATGAATCTTTCCACAGCCTTTAGTATAGATCTGGCTGGAATAGATAACTCAATTTTGGGCCCTTTATGCTAACTCCTTATTGAGAAAACATCTAGGAATTTTCCTCTTACAAATTGAATCATCTTTACTCCCACTGTACATCATCTTTTCATATAACTACAAGTCCCCTACCCCCATTTTCATGAAGCTCCGTTAGTGCTACTTTAGCAAACGAACTTTTAAACCGTGATATCTACATATCTGTCATCTTGCGTATATATTCCATAAGCCAGTTAGAAACTTAACTGCTGAAATTTTTTCAGTTAAAGTGAACCGGAGAAAAGATATTTTCATTTTTCTTTCTGTTAACTTGCAGTTAAAGCCTAACGGAGCTACATGAAAATGACCGCTAATCTTATTATACCCTCCACCATAGGATGGGGGGTGTATTAACTTTGTCATTCCGTTTGTAACACATCGAAATATTGCTCTAAGACCCCATAAAGTATATATATTCTGGGTCGTGGTGAAATTCTGAGTCTATCTGAACATGTCCGTCCGTCCGTCTGTTGAAATCACGCTAACTTCCGAACGAAACAAGCTATCGACTTGAAACTTTGCAGAAGTAGTTGTTATTGATGTAGGTCAGATGGTATTGCAACTGGGCCATATCGGTCCACTTTTACGTATAGCCCCCATATAAACGGACCCCCAAATTTGGTTTGCGAATCCTCTAAGAGAAGCAAATTTCATCCGAACCGGCTGAAATTTGGTACATGGTGTTAGTATATGGTCTCTAACAACCATGCAAAAATTGCTCCACATCGGTCCACTTTTACGTATAGCCCCCATATAAACGGACCCCCAAATTTGGCTTGCGAATCCTCTTAGAGAAGCAAATTTCATCCGATCCGGCTGAAATTTGGTACATGGAGTTAGTATATGGTATCTAACAACCATGCAAAAATTGGTCCACATCGGTCCATAATTATATATAGCCCCCATATAAACCGTTCACCAGATTTGACCTCCGGAGCCTCTTGGAAGATCCAAATTCATCTGATTCAGTTGAAATTTGGTACGTGGTGTTAATATATGGCCTCAAACACCCATGCAAAAATTGGTCGAATAATTATATATAGGCCCTATATAAACCGATCCCCAGATTTGACCTCCGGAGCCTCTTGGAAGAGCAAAATTCTCCGATTCGGTTGAAATTTGGTACGTGAAGTTAGTATATGGTATCCAACAACAACGCAGGAATTGGTTCATATCAGTCCATAACTATATATATAGCCCCCATATAAACCGATCCCCAGATTTGACCTCCGGTGCCTTTTGGAGAAGCAAAATTCATCCGATCTGGTTGAAATTTGGTATGTGGTGGTAGTATATGATACATAACAACTATGCCAAAAGTGGTCCATATCAGTCCATAATCATATATAGCCCCCATATAAACCGATCCCGAGATTTGGTTTTGGAGCCTCTTGGAGGAGCAAATTTCATACGAGTCAGTTGAAATTTGGTACATTGTGCTAGTATATGCCCGTTAACAACCATGTCTAACTAGGTCCACATCGGTCTATAGTTATGTATAGCCCTCAGATAAATCGATCCCCAATCACACAAAAATTGGTCGATATTAAGTTCAAAATTGTATATAGCCCCCATATAAGCGACCCCCATATTTCAATTCTGGCTCTCTACGTATTGTCTAATACATACCACGTATGGACTAACTCACAATTTGGAATGTTAAGAAGTTTTAAGATAACACAACCCAAGTAATTCGATTGTCGATGACAGTCTTTCGTAGAAGTTTCTACGCAATCCATGGTGGAGGGTACATAAGATTCGGCCTGGCCGAACTTACGGCCGTATATACTTGTTTTTATTTCGTTTTGTTATTGCAGTAATGCAACAACACGAAATTTTTTTTAGAAGCTATTTGTTTGAATTCATCTACATTTATTATTACCATGTTCACTGTATATCATGATTGCGGTGAAAATGTTGCATGGTCACCACATAGACACCGGAATCATATTATTTTCACTTCGATTATGATCGTGATCATCAAAAATTTTAAGCAATTTTAAGCATAGTAATGTGGCCGAAAGCCTTAATCTTCTAATCTTAAGGCAAAATTGTTCAACGTAAATTTTGTAAAATCTCTTCACATCCAAAGGCAGTATCCTTAACTTATGGACAGAAAACCTGTATTCTTGACAATCTTTTTTCACAACAAAAGTATGTTTCCATATTTGCCATTTCCGACATCATTTTTATAATCATCATATATTGTATATTCTAATTATGTAAAATTTTTATACATGAACAATTAGTAATAGAAGCTATAAAAACAAAGCATACAGTCATTCTTATCAATTTTCAGTTTATGCTTCTCACGCTGTCGTTATGAATGTCTCTATGAATATATTCGTTAATGGATTTAAAGACAATATTTTGTTTACTTTTATCAGAACATTGAACTTTTAGCAGAACATTGAAGCGCACGAGGTGATAATTAGGTCAGTGCCATGCATAAATCAGTTGTCGTTCAAAAGAAAAGATTCACAATTTTGACATCGATTAGCACAATTGGCTGCTCCGCCTTCTAAGGATATCTTCATTTGGTATAACCTACATCACAATGTATTCAGGACATAAGGATTTTGATTTTCGTGGATATAAATTTTCCAGAAATAATGATCGCATACCACACGTTATACGCCCTAAGAGAAAACAATTTTTTGCGACAAAAATGTTCCATGTCCCACGAGGGAAAGTAAAGCGAAACGTGTTTGAAATATGTTTGAGGTGATCACATTCTTCCACATCGTCTCTTGCCCACATAGCTAATACTTAACAGGTTGGCTGATAAGTCCCCGGTCTAACAAAGAAAAACACATTTTCTAGTCAAAAGTCGATTTTATTATTCAACATAGTTCCCTTCAAGAGCGATACAACGGTTATAACGACCTTCTAATTTTTTGATACCATTTTTGTAGTACTCCTTCGGTTTTGCCTCAAAATAGGCCTCAGTTTCGGCGATCACCTCTTCATTGCAGCCAAATTTTTTCCCTGCGAGCATCCTTTTGAGGTCTGAGAACAAGAAAAAGTCACCAGATCTGGAGAATACGGTGGGTGGGGAAGCCAAATTCATGCGTTGTCTTGGTGGAACAACACTTTTTTCTTCTTCATATGGGGACGTTTTGCCGCGATTTCGACCTTCAAACGCTCCAATAACGCCATTCACTGTTGATGGGTTTTCCCTTCTCAAGATAATCGATAAAAATTATTCCATGCGCAACAGAGGCAATTACTTTGGCAGCGGATTTTTGAGTCTGTCTTTCCACGCTTCGGGGACGGTTCACCGGTCGCTGTCCACTCAGCCACTACTCAGGAGTGTAGTGATGGAGCCATGTTTCATCCATTGTCACATATCGACGGAAAAACTCGGGTGTATAACGAGTTAACAGCTGCAAACACCGCTCAGAATCATCAACACGTTGTTGTTTTTGATCAAATGTGAGCTCGCGCGGCACCCATTTTGCACAAAGCTTCCGCATATCCAAATATTGATTAATGATATGACCAACACGTTCCTTTGATATCTTTAAGGCCTCTGCTATCTCGATCAACTTCATTTTACGGTCATTCAAAATCATTTTGTGGATTTTTTTTGTTGATGTTTTCGTCGGTAACCACCTCTTTCGGGCGTCCACTGCGTTCACCGTCCTCCGTGCTCATTTCAACACTCTTGAATTTTGCATACCAATCAATTATTGTTGATTTCCCCGGGACAGAGTCCGGAAACTCATTATCAAGCCAAGTTTTTGTTTCCACCGTATTTGTTCCCTTTAGAAAACAGCATTTTATCAAAACACGAAATTCCTTTTTTTCCATTTTTTTTTCACAATAACAAAAGTTGTTTCACAAAAGACGCTCTATCTCACAAACTAATTGACTTACAGACGTCAAATTTTGACACGAATCATTTGAAGGTTGCATTTAATACTCGCGACGCCATCTATGCGTTAGACCTGGGACTTATCAGCCAACCTGTTAAGTAAACTCTTATTGCTCTTATACTTACTATATATTTAATAAATAAATAGTTTACCAGTTTTGTCGATAACCCTCTTGTTGATAATTCGATGTAGCCTTTTGTCCGTGCATTATGCATTGCGTTGTGTTATAAACGATTCCTTTGCGTCAAATTCATTTATTCAGGAATACATGTGAAGTAGTCATATTTGGGTATAGCCCTCAGTACCTCAGCTTTAACTCCTCAATCGACTCGAAGCGCGTTCCCTGGAGTGGTCTCTTGCTTTGTAGTCAAAATGCAAAAAGTCAACAATTTTTAATTTAATTTAATTTCATTAATTTTGAAGAATTTGTCAGAATTATTAAAGCCAAGTTAACCTTAGTCAAACAAAATTTTCTTTAATTTTAGTATACACAATTTTAGGTCGAATCACTTAACTATAAATACAAAACGACTTCATTGAAAAGTTTATGGACTTTTGGATAAGGGAAAAAAACGTTATATCAGGTAAATGCGTCTTCAATGCTAAGCAAAATTCGCGTTCGTATTTTATGGACGTGAAATCTTTGGACTCACGACAATATTTTTTTTTCAGCGTTATTTGCACGCAGTCTTAGCAATATATCGCATCACCTGAACATGGTTCATCAAAACACAACGTGCAACCACGTGAAACAAATTTAAGACCGTAGATACCGAGGGGAAGAGTCAGAGTAATCAGCGTCCAATCACCATTTGATTTAACTGGACGATTTACCTTCGCAAAGCGAGAATCAAATCGCCGTCTTTAATTTTCAATTTAATTAACTCTACAGAGAAACATTTTTATTCGTTTTAGTTTGGCCTTCGTTACTCAAAAGTTAGAATAAAATAATATCCTTTGATAATGTACCATTGAAAACAAATGCTTGGGCTCCACTCTTCAGAACATCCTCCCCAAAATGGGTGGAGTTTTATGATTGACCACAAAGAAAATTTTGAACGACGAAAGCCAGCGTCCAAAACCACATTTCGTTTACTGTTATTTTTTGTATTCTCTCCTATCTTTTGGAGTAAGGGTATTATTTTCATATGTGATACCATAGTGGGCAAAAAATAAGGTGAATTTGTGTGAAAAATGCAAAATCTTTATTTGGTCTTCTTCAATTGATTGCCTTTGAAAGCAATCCTTCCCAAAATACATTTGTGTCAACATTTTTTTAATCCTCAAAACTTGAAAAACAGATGGAACCATTTATGCCTTTTTCGACTGACATTTCATCTCCTCAATCATCAAGAAAAGCGTTTCCTGGAGTGGCTTGTTGAGGTTTGGGAAGCAGTCATAGCGAGCAAAATCGGGTAAATACGAAGATTGGGAAACGATATTGGTTGGATTTTTAGTGCAATTATCACAAAGAACAAGTGTTAAAAATTCTCACGAAGATCGTATTCAAAAACCTTGGTGGATTTACTTCATGGAAACAAGGCAGAAGGCTCCAATAATATTGCAGGTCGATTAATTGAGAAATTAAATAAATTGAACACTAACCCAGCGTTTTGCCCACAGTAGCATAATCTTCCACAATCATGTTCATTTTCAATTGATCCTTCCGATTTTTGTGGTTTGAATGAGGGAGTCTTAAGGAAAATTCTTAGATTCGAGTAGGTTGCCACAGTTTCCTTTTGCCTTGCTGAGATGATTGAAAAAAGCTGTTGGTCATCGTTATGACGACAACAAAATCGCTGATGGTGATGATGACGGTGACGATGATTCTCACCAAACTACAGTGATGATGCCTTTCAGCATCATTGTGAAGTCAAGCATGTGGAAACATTGCTCCGTTACGATGACCATCCCGAAAAATACGTCTCTCAGAACAATAAAAACCACAAATATAAAATAAAAAAAATAACTATAAAAAATCGCCATAGTACATTCACACACATACAAATGCAAACATTCAATGTAATACGTATACGTTTGGTCAGTGTCCAGAGAAAAAAATCGGAAAAAATGCTGGATGGAAGAAATGAATAAATGGTCAAAAGAAATAAACAGTCACATAAAGAATAATCATTTCGAATTTCTATTGAATTATGCATGAGCTCCAATAGAACTAAAACTCCTCAACTCCACTCTACTCCACCCCCCGCCGGCGCGTGCAATTTAAGTGACCACCATTACATATGGACTCCATCCAGCCTAACGATTGCCGAAAAAGTATCATTCCTGTTTGTTTTTCCAAAAACCATTACAGCATGAAGAAGTCGACCATACTTTTCGAGATGCTTCACATTTAATATTTCCTAAATCGTTTGTTTTTCACTAAAGGGTTAAAATTTTGGAATGAATTTGGAGGTGCATCTTTTTTGTTGTTCAATAGCAAAAAATGTCGGAAAAAACATACAATTTTAGAATAATTTAAGGTTTGGTCGAATTAGTTTTCTTTGGCACAAATTACGGACTTCAAACGTCCGACAAAGCATAAATTTGGCTCTGCGGTCTTTTGGCCCATTACTGGCTAAGCGCCGTTTTGAGATGATAATTGCCAATTGTCTGCGGTCGAACTTTGTCCACCCAAGGCTTTAATACAGTCGCATTTATTTCGTACCACTTTCGATGAATACGAGTGGAGAGCGACCATCGGACATTACGACTCGTAACGTTACAAGTTCTGGTGACTAATTAAAGATTACCTTTTTGGCAAATAAACCTCATGGCAATAAACTCGATGCTCAATTCGGAATGGAGAAAACCAAATTCGGTGGTTACCGGTTTCGTTTACTTTTTCCGAGGGAATTGAGGGTATATACAACTAGCCAAACCAATTATATTAAATTACAAGGTCGTGAGTTCGCTTTCTGCTTCGACCGAACACCAAAAAGTTTTTCAGCGGTGGATTATCCCACCTCAGTAATGCTGGTGACATTTCTGAGTGTTTCAAAGCTTCTCTAAGTGGTTTCACTGCAATGTGGAACGCCGTTCGGACTCGGCTATAAAAAGGAGGTCCCTTGTCATTGAGTTTAACATGGAATTGGGCAGCATTCAGTGATAAGAGAGAAGTTCACCACTGTGGTATCACAATGGACTGAATAGTCCAAGTGAGCCTGATACATCGGGCTGCTACCTAACCTAACCTAGTGTTGAACTTTATTACATTGTTTTGTCATCCTGTAAAAGGACCAACGTTTATGACAAAAAGTTTATACTTTTGTTCCAAACAAACTTTCCAACACCGAAAATCAAATGGTAAACGATGGTTGTTTGTCTACAATTTCGTTTGGGAGGAAACAATTATTTATTTACGTGTAATCAAGTTTCTTTACCCTCAAATCCTCAGACGAAATATACGAAATCATGGAGGACGTTAATTTACAACTCATCACACCCTTGGCCCATTCTGTAAAGACCTAGAGACTTTCTCCATTTGTCATGTTCTGGAAAACTAAGTTCATTGTATTAAAATTCAATTTCTCCTTAAGATCTTCAACTTTACATTTTTTGTCACGCCGAAGCTGTTCACGCTATCAACTGTTATTGGCAGTGATGATAGCAATAATAATATGTGGTCCAATATTTAAAGGTTTGTTTTTCCTTTCTTTCCAAAAAAAAAATGACTCTGTTTATTAACTTCAACACGGGAGGAATGAGAGTTCTCTTGATGTTCCATTGCCTTTCCCTCAATTTTGCCATGGGTAGCTAAAAAAAGGAGAAGATACTAAATTTCCACATGTGATTTCTATCTAGGAAAGAAAAAAATAATAACAAGATGCCCCACCCCCTACTCTATATCAGTGTCATATGGAGAAAGGAGTTTATTTGTTAGTGGCTCCTTTGGGTGGTGGTGATGGCGATGATGAAGATGATGATGCTTTGTGGTCATTGATAATGGTTCTGTTGAAATGTACGGAACATTTGTAAGAGTTTATGTAACAACGTCGGTTACTCACTCAAAATGTTCCCAACTTGTGGTTATGGTCATGCCATGCTTCAAGGATCGCATAATTTAACGGAGATCCAAAGCTTTTTGGTAAATGAAATTCCCGCAAAGGAAAAAAAAACAACCGAAAAACGAAGTAAAAATAACATCAGACCCAAAAACTAAGGAACATGGAAGCAGCATTATTGTTTTCTCAACCTATCCCAGCTATTCCCCCTCCTCCCATACCAGCTTCATTGGTGGTGGTGGGTGGGTGGTTTTGTTATAGAGCGAAGGACCATTGTATGGATGAATGGCCAATGGTTATTTTCATTTTACCATATAAATCGCATATCATTAGTGAGCGAACGGTGTGTGATAGCATCCCGGGTATGCCATCAATGCTGGAACCCATATGAGTGGTGGCCACATACTTATGTTTGTGCTCATTGGCTTCCAGCAGATAGATAAACAACATTGAAAATTTATTTTCTTAAATTATTACTTTATTTTTGTAGCAATTTATGCGGCTGTGCCGGAGCCATAGAGGCTGGGGGCTGAATACTGATAGAAGTGGAAATTCTACGATTCAACGCTTTATTTGGTAAGAGATTCAATTGAAATGAAAACACCTTCAAGGCTTTCGCACTGGACAATTCTTTAAGCTGAAGAATATGGCCTTTTTAAAAGGAACATAATAATCACGAATACCAAACAAAGATTTTTCTGACATTAGAATAATTCTTAATTTTTGCTAAATTCTTAAAATGTATAACGTTTTGGGAAAATAAGATTCATGATTTATGAGATTTGTCAATTAAATATAAAAATCCTTTACCTCGATCGATAGCTATTTTTCTTAAAATGCAAATAGTTTACACCCTCAAACATACTATAAATACAATATTTAACTAAACTTTTCGGAGTTAGTTGAAATTTGCAGGGCATATGTGACAAGAACTGATCTTGATATTTAGATAGAGGGAAGACCCCCCTCCTACACTGTTATTGGGAAGAACAAACCCTTGCCGACTTAAGAAATAAAATAATGTAAATTGACATAGAATTTAGGACAAAAAAAGGAATCATAATTTTTGAAAAAAATTACAAGAATTTCAAATTCAATTAAAAGTTATTTTTAACTGATTTTACTAAAATTAATTTTTAGTTGCTGCCTGTAATTGATACTAAAAATTATGTGATTGAAGCAGTTTCCATAAAAAATTAATTGGAACAATTAATTGTATTATGGCAAACAAAACACATTTTCTCTGTGTAACTAAAAAATTATCAATTTTGGTGATTGAAGCAGTTTCAAACAAAAAATATTTGGATCAATTTGATATCGTGATAGAAACAACAAATTGTTTAATTCGTGTAATTAAAACAGAATTTCCATTATTACTTTTAAACGAAGAGGGAGCTCATGCTTTATAAAAGAGGACCTATCCTTGTCGATTTTTCTTATTTTCAACTAATATAAATCATATCCAATGCAGGTACTTTTTTTGGTTATTTGGACATGGGTGGTATTCTTTTTCTACGCCATTCTCTCATGTGTAAGAATATCTCAAATCAATACAGTTCCCGTTTTAGAGCAAGCTTTAAAAGTCTTGACAGGTATGACTTTAAAATATTTAAAGTCATACCTGTCAAAGTTTCTTTCCAGTTTGTTTTTAAGGTTGAAAAAGGTGTCTTTTCTTAATCGCCTTTGTCTTCAAATATATTTTAACTGGATGGATTTATTTGAAATCTACTACATGACATTATGTTAATCCGTTCAATTTAAAAGTTTCCTTCAGACCTGCAAAAGCTCGGCTAATATAAGTGCTCAACGAGTCACATTGATCATGGCAAGTATGACTAGATGACAATACATCGTCAATTTGGTTCAATAATGCGACAGTAGAGAAATCATTTTACCCATCTACCTCGATATGGGTCATACCTTGTGGACCCAAGAAACCGGCGGTCATCACTGTTCCCGCCGAAGAGCCTTCTCCGTTCGTCGATTGTAGTCCATAATTTGTACTCTTCCATTTCCGCCTCTAACGACACGACGTACAATCTTCCTCGAATTGCACTAAAACTGCATCAAACACTACACAAAAAAATAATTTGATTGGGTCCAAACATTTTAACTTTATTTCAACGATTTTTATACCCTCCACCATAGGATGGGGGTATATTAACTTTGTCATTCCGTTTGTAACACATCGAAATATTGCTCTAAGACCCCATAAAGTATATATTGTGGGTCGTGGTGAAATTCTGAGTCGATCTGAGCATTCCGTCCGTCCGTCCGTCTGTTGAAATTACGCTAACTTCCTAACGAAACAAGCTATCGACTTGAAACTTGGCACAAGTAGTTGTTATTGATGTAGGTCGAATGGTATTGCAAATGGGCCATATCGGTCCATTTTTACGCGTAGCCCCCATATAAACGGACCCCCAAATTTGGCTTGCAGACCCTCTAAGAGAAGCAAATTGCATCCAATACGCCTGAAATTTGGTACATTGTGTTAGTATATGGTCTCTAACAACCATGCAAAAATTGGTCCATATCGGTCCACTTTTACGTATAGCTCCCATATAAACGGACCCCCAAATTTGGCTTGCGATTGCTCTAAGAGAAGCAACTTTCATCCGATCCGGCTGAAATTTGGTACATGGTGTTAGTATATGGTCTCTAACAACCATGCAAAAATTGGTCCACATCGGTCCATAATTATATATAGCGCCCATCATATGCGTAGGAAGGCCTCTGGGGAGGGGGCTTAGACTCCCACAGAAAAATTTTAGCCCCCCAGAATTTGAAAACCTATTTACGATTTTACATTGTTATAAAAATCAAACAAGTATATACTCGTACAACGCACAAAGTTGTGGTAGAAGTCTGATATTTATGAAATAAAGCTGTGGTTGAAATTATGATTTAGTTGTGCCTTTAGAACAACTCCCAATTTTTTGCTAGGAAAAGTGTGGAACTACCCTACGGGAAATGGATCAACTACAGAACTGGTACAGGACTAGTCCCTGGTGTGTATGGACCAGTCCCAGTTCTGATCAAAACGTATGGAAGGGACCGTCCACTTTAACATGGGTTTGTCATTGACGGAGTAAACTTACATTTAAGGACGCGTCTTGGATTCATTCCAAAGGACACGTCCTGGGCCAGTTTAGCAGGAGCAACCCATAAACAGGTCCTCAGGAACCAGTCTCGGACAAACTCTTACAAATCTCTTTCAATTTGGGCTCCTAATCGAACCCGAAATGAAAAACAAAAAACTTTTGAAATATGTCGAACAAAAGGTTATTCGGATAATTTTATTTCACTAAATGTGAAAATTGCAACTAACTGGAGCAAAGGTACCAGTTCTGTGATAAGTCCGTCAGTGGCAATTTGCACCAATTTCCCGTAGGGTACTTTTAGTTGCTTTATTATAAGTTGATTGTCGAGTTATTTTGATGTCTATTTTTTTATTCAATTTTATGAAATAAAACATTAGTTGAACCTATTAGCTACGCTAATGGCGCCCAACCAATCCCCCGATTTGGCTTGCGGAGCCTCTAAGAGAAGCAAATTTCATCCGATCCGGCTGAAATTTGATACATGGTATTGGTATATGTTCTCTAATGACCATGCAAAAATTGGTCCACATCGGTCCATAATTATATATAGCCCCCATATAAACCGATCCCCCGATTTGGCTTGCGGAGCCTCTAAGAAACGAAAATTTCATCCGATACGGTTGAAATTTGGTGTTGGTATATGTTTTCTAATGACCATGCTAAAATTGGTCCATATCGGTCCATAATTATATATAGCCCCCTAATAATTCGATTCCCAGATTTGTCCTCCGGAGCCTCTTGGAGGAGCAAAATTCATCCGATCCGGTTGAAATTTGCAACGTGGTGTTAGTATAAGGCCGCTAATATACATGCCAAAATTGGTCCATATCGGTCTATAGTTTTATATAGCCGATCCCCAATCACACAAAAATTGGTCCATATCGGTTCATATTCATGGTTGCCACTCGAGCCAAAAATAATCCACCAAAATTTTATTTTTATAGAAAACATTGTCAAAATTTTATTTCTATAGAAAATTTTATCAAAATTTTATTTCTATAGAAAATTTTGTCAAAATTTTATTTCTAAAGAAAATTTTCTCAAAATTTTATTTCTATAGAAAATTTTTTCCAAATTTTATTTCTATAGAAAATTTTTTCCAAATTTTCCTTTTATAGAAAATGTTGTAAAAATTTTATTTTGTCAAAATTTTATTTCTATAGAAACTTTAAACTTAATTATATACGTATTTAATCGGCTTTTTTTAGTTTAATATATACCACGTATGGACTATGTGGTATATATTACGGTGTTAGGAAGTTTTAAGATACCTTGCCAACGGCAAGTGTTACCGCAACCCAAGTAATTCGATTGTGGATGACAGTCTTCAGTAGAAGTTTCTACGCCGTATATACTTGTTATTCATTAAGAGGGTTCTTTAAGGTTAGGGCTGCCACATAACCTAACCTATACCTTTTTTGCAATATATTAGCAGCGCTAGACTCGTTCAAACAAATGTCACTTTGAAAATTCAAATTATAACTAATTCCTCAAAATAATTTTTTCTTAATTAAAAAAAAAAAAACAACTATATAAACTATAGATGCAAAATCCTCAAAATAAGTTTGAATCTATATTTGAGACCTTTTTTTATCTTTAATGGAACTAAACAAGATATTAGGTCAACATTATTTCTTCAAATCAGAAATATTTATTTTTATGTTAGTATAATGTCCAAATTGTTTATGCTACAAATTATTACCATATTTATTCGAGCTTATTGGACAAAAAGATTAAGAGAATTGATACTATTATGTTTTTATACACATATTTCATCGCTGTCTAATTTCCGTTGCCTTTAGTTTAGATCTGGCGGTGGGATAGGTTAGGTTAGAGTGGCAGCCTGATTTAATTTCAGGCTCACTTAGTCTATTCAGTCCATGTGATACTAATACGGTGGAATATGATTCATTTTGGGAAATATTTTTCTTTACTTTAAATTTTCATTCAATATTTTTTCGACGTAGTCTTACGAAGTGGCGTTACAGCTTGCAAACAATTATTAAATTGAAGGGAACTTTCTCATAAACGGATATAAACTTTATCTAAATCCTAATAATTTTCATACATACCGTTAAATTGGCAGAGGTACAAACTCTGTTTTTTTAGTGCTTATTATTCTTTCTCAATCGATGTTCTTCGAAGAAAAGGTCGTGAACTTTTCTTGCTCATCTTCAAGAAACCAACATGCGACCCAGCTTTGAACTTTTTTAAGCGAATGAGAATACAAACTGTCTTTGATTTCTAACCTACTGACAGATATATTCAAATTCCAACTAAATATTCCTGTAGAAAAATTCCTTACTTCCAAAACCAAAACGGCCAATGGTTTCTAGGAAATGAGCGGATATGAGGAAGTATCAACAGATAAGCCTCTGTATGCCTCAGCAAAAGGTTTTTTGTACAAAATGAATTTGTTTAACACTTTCATGAGAAGAAAAACTACAAAAAACACGCAAACACACACACACACACAAATTCACACTCTAATAGGTAGGTAAATTAAAAAATAAAAGCGTTACAAAAAATGCAACTGAAAACAAAAAATGGAAACAAAGAATCAACGCAATGGCATTAAAATAACTTAATAATGCAAATGGATGTGGAAGTGGAAATGGAAATGAACCCATTGGACATTAACCCAAAATCCCGAGGGAACAAACAAGCCTACCATAAGACCACAGCCAGCCTGACCCCTTGCATTAGAGGGGGCCATGCAAGGGGTCTAGTCGGATACTTCCTTTATCTTTTTTTACCCCTCCCATTGTCAAGTCGGTATCTGTCCGAGTACATTTTCCACTTCCATTTCCACTCTACGAGTATATCACTGGCAATGAGCAAATTATGTTTTTCATGTTGTTGATCTCGAATGCTGATACATAAAATTTGAATATGTTTAGCATACATTAACCCACTGTTGACTGCTGACTGACGGCAGAGTCACTAAAGAGAATAGGGTAGCATTCACCATTCATTCAATAATGGCATGGACATGGAATGAATGGCTTGGACATGGAAGTATTTAATCGCCACACATGGGAACATTCGTCGTACAGACTGAATTATTGCTGTATTGCTAAATGACCCAGCTATAAATAAATTCTAGTTGAGTAGGGATTATAGAAAAAAATGGGGTAAATTCATTGACTCAAGAGGTTGTTGGTTAATACAGTAAAGATAAATTGAATTTCATTTGAGGAAAATTTGTCCGAAAATTTCACGATTTCCAAAAAAATGTTCTCAATTAAAGGGAAACATTTCCAAACCTTACCTAGTCTCACCGCATCGATCAAGAGGAATTTGCTCATAGTACTCATTTTTCACGAAGAACGTGGACAATTTTTGATTTAGGAATCTAGGGATAGTTGGTTTATATTGGTCCATGCTTCGATATACAAGGTGGCAACGCAAAACAAGTAGAGCTCTATATTTTTTTTAGATTTATTATTCGAAAGCATACTATGTCGGAAATAGCATGAAATTATAGAATTAGTGCAGATTTGTTCGAATTGGCTACATATGCTACGAACTATGGCTTTCAAACGGCCGATAAATCCGTTAAACGCAGCACGAAACTACACGCAAAAAAATAATTCTTTCCTCCCAAACGAAATTTTAGACAAACAAAGTTCATTTCTCATTTGCTTTTCGCTGTAAGGAAGTGTATTTGGGAGAAAAGTATATACTTTTTGTGATAAACGTTTATTCTTTTCCAGGATGTAAAAACAATTTCATAAGGACAAACTCAAAAAAACAAACATCATTTTCTTGCTAATTGCATTTTCCCTCACATCTTTCTCACATCCACGATGTTTTTTAGTTCTTAACACCTTTTCCTGTAATACCAACAATGTAGTAGAAATTATACGATTTTATAAATTTTTAATTTTTTTTACCTTTCGCCTGGACGGAGAATCGAACCGCGGACCATGCACTTTGTAAGCCAACACACTAAACACTGAGCTATGTACCTGTTATGGTCATCAATAGATAAATATCCATATAAGTTATATTTATATAGCATAGCTTGCGGCGCCCACGAACCGAATAAACAAAGTTTATTTAACAGAAACAAACATTTAGTTTGGCTCCGTGGTGCAGTGGTTCGGTCCCTGCTTCGACCAAAGTTTTTTTTTTTACATATATTCCAGATATGTTCGGAAGATTCCGAAAAAATGTTCAACATTACATTGTAGTATATTAAATTTTGAACTGTAAAATGTGTCTTATTAAAGACCTAAAGTCAGAAAAGAACAGTGTTTGATATAAACGAAATGGACTGTGTTGTTGTTTCAAAAATAACTTTTTTTATTGAAAAAATAAAAATTTTGTAACAAACGAATTTTTTTGGTGATAAAAGTTTAAAATTTTCGAAGCAATTCAAAAAACTCTAACAAAAGAAAAACGTTTTCGGTACACGTTTTCCAAACGTTTTTTTTCTTTGCGTGTACATCTGTGGTATATCGGCGCATTCCCATTTAAGTGCCATTTTGGATATGATTGACACTTTGGTATTCTTTAATGTCAACCTTACTCTCCAAAATTCCCCGGGAGCAAAAGTCCAACCGATTGAGATGCGGAGATTTTGGAGATCATTGTTCGGTAGAAACGAAGTGAAGAATTTCCTTTTTGAGTCATTCTTGGTTGACGCTTAATGAGTACTGAGTCTTGTTGGAGTTTCCATGTTCTGCGACCGATATATTTATCTGGCCAGGGCGTCAATACTGTCTATAGGATATTTTCCGCTAATATTTGGCATTTATTTTGAATACGAGATGGAATCGATCCACACAATTTCCATCGACGGAACTTAAGTTCGTGCGGCCAATCGAAGCTACACATTTTCAGCTGACCTCTTTGGCAAATAAACTCGTTAATTTGGTTGTTCACAATCTGCTCAATTGGGAATGGCTTCTCATCGGAGAAAACCAAATTCGGTAACTGGCCACTTTTGCGTAAACGAAGCAACTTCTTACCTCATTCCAGTCTGGTGAGCTCTACACTTTTTGGAACTTCAAGTCTTCTTCCACTTCCACGGATCATTTCTTCACTGTTAGTACAATACAATACTGCTAGTATAATACCTTTAATACCTCCCATTTAACTATGTAGTGAATAATAAGCCAATGACCATTTTCAATCGAAAGTTCCCATCCATTTTTTTAACACACATGCAAATATTTCAAGCATTTCAGGGAACTTTTAAGAAACTTCATTCTATTTTCATTTTTGATTGAAGTGATGGATCAGCCCCAGCTAACACTGAGGTCTGTGGGAAATTTACGATAGCTGTTAATTTTGTTGAGCTAGGGGTCTCTGCATTCACACTCACTCATTTCAGTTTGATGGATATATGACCGACCAACTAACAGCTATCACATCAACCAAACACCACCCAAATTGGGACGTGTTGGAAAGGTTACTTTTCGAGTTTTTTTTTTCAACATGAAAAAAATCATTCTTCAAAAGTAAAGTTGTTATAAATTTCTCACGCGTAACTGGATCAGTAGTAGAAGTAGGCAAATCAAACAGAAGAAGGGACAAGGCATATATTTCTTCCATTTTGTTGGCTTTCACACTCATTTTGATGGGTTGTTTTGGGCAAAGGCTGAGATTAACGAATACGTTGATGAAATATTAATTAATATGGCTGTGAAAACAGTTTGTATTGGCCTACAAATTGGATTTTAATAAAGACACACAATACAAAACAAAAAAAAAAAAGACAACTCCAACAACTGGGAATCATATCGTTAGATCTAAAAAATTCAGTTTTTGCTGACATTGCCGCCAAATCTGCTACTGATGTGGTTATCAAAGAATTTTTAATTTTTGTGATATTTTTGTGGAGAGGGGGGAGAAAAGGGGTTACAAATACCAAATGGGATAAAAGCGAGAGAGTTTTTGGCCCACCCCAACATTAACAATCACAAATTTAATTAAAACTTGTTAACAAGAGCTCAATAAAAAAACCACTTCCTTATCCCTAAAAAAAAAGGATATCAACCAATCACAACATAGAAAATTGTCCTCCATCAGCGAAAAATTCCATTTGATTATGCGTGTGAAAAATCATTTCATCAATGGATTTTTCAGATTTTCTCCTACTTCTTTTTTTTGAGAAATTCTTTAAAAATTAAAAGTCTATCCTTTTGGGTTCTTATTTTCTTACGTTTTTATGTTGAAATCTTTGTTTTCTTCGTGCCAAACAAAGAAACCAACAATTTTTTCCATTTTAGTCATTGTTATCCTTTGCCTCGTTTGGCTCCACTTCTCCTTTTGGCTCTTCTTGGCCATGCTTTGGACACTCTGATGGAAAACATATTTTCTCGTATTTTCTTAAAACGGAAAATTTACTTAAGAAAGCTTTAGATTTGCATAATGAATTTACCAACAACAAAGTAAAGAACCCACCCACCCATCAGAGAAATGGCGCCGCGGCAATAACGACGTGGGTGGATGATTTGCTGAGTGGACCAACGAAAGATTGTAATGCCAGTCTGATGAAGTGCTGAAGCAAAAACTTTTTCCAGCCAGCCAGCTCGATTGCTTGATACCAAAACAAATTCTAATTAATTTTCTAATAACGCTAGCATTTTAATGAAATATCTTCTTTATGGTATTTGAGTAGCCACTCGTCGTCAATACCTTAAAATATTTCGGTATGAATTGACTTAAAGCTTTAAATCTTAAGGTTTTTTTCCTTCTACAAAAGTCGAATAATTAAGTGATTCGACTTAAAATTGGGTATCGTAACATAAGGTCAAGTTGGCTTTAAAATTTCTTCAAAATTAATGAAATCTATTATATTTCATGTTAGCCTGATAGCGAAACAGGTAACTGACGTTCAAATGCATTATATCTAATTATACAATTATTTTTCGAGCTTTATTGACAGATATAGATTAAGGAACATGGTTAATAGAGCCATTGAAAAGAAAACGCCAGATACAAATCTATACACGCCTGGACTGTACATGTTTCTGTCCATAAAGCTCGAAAAATAATTCTAAAATTAGATTTAATGAAATCTTCTTAAAATAGTTGCTTCAATTGTCCGCTTCTTTAGCTAGGAATCAATACTAAAGTCATTGGTGTAAAGACAAAATCTTTTGAACCGGGCATGGTTGTTTTCAGTGAAGGGATCCTTCATACAGATATCAGAAGATGAGTTATGGCATCACGATGAGATGAACCACTTTACATCTAGGAAGAAATATGAAATGCGGTCCTTTTGGGATATGGAACCTCTCCCATCGAATGGGTTACCTTAGTTACGATGTCATCTTCGTTTATGGACGATTTCAAAATCCTCCCTTTGGTTACATGAACTCAAACTTCTATGACACAATGTTATCTCGGAATATTTTTATACCCTCCACCATAGGATAGGTCCATAATTATATATAGCCCCCATATAAGCCGATCCCCAGATTTGATCTCCGCAGCCTCTTAGACGAGCAAAATTCATCCGATCCGGCTGAAATTTGGTACATGGTGTTAGTATATGGTCTCTAACTACCATGAAAAAATTGGTCCACATCGGTCCATAATTATATATAGCCCCCATATAAACCGATCCCCCGATTTGGCTTGCGAGGCCTCTAAGAGAAGCAAATTTCATCCGATCCGGTACATGGTCTTAGTATATGGTCTCTAACTACCATGAAAAAATTGGTCCACACCGGTCCATAATTATATATAGCCCCCATATAAACCGATCACCAGATTTGACCTCCGGAGCCTCTTGGAAGACCAAAATTCGTCTGATTCAGTTGAAATTTGGTACGTGGTGTTAATATATGGCCTCAAACTCCCATGCAAAAATTGGTAGGTATCGGCCCATAATTATATATAGGCCCCATATAAACCGATCCCCAGATTTGACCTCCAGAGCCCGTTGGAAGAGCAAAATTCTTTCCATTCGGTTGAAATTTGGTACGTGATATTAGTATAGGGTATCCAACAACCATGCAAGAATTGGTTCCTATCAGTCCATAATTATATATAGTTCCCATATAAACCGATCCCCAGATTTGACCTCCGGTGCCCTTTGGAGAAGCAAAATTCATCCGATCTGCTTGAAATTTGGTACGTGGGGATAGTATATGATATTTAACAACCAAGCCAAAAGTGGTACACATCAGTCCATAATCATATATAGCCCCATATAAACCGATCCCGAGATTTGGTTTTGGAGCCTCTTGGAGGAGCCAATGTACCAAGCCAAATCATCCGAGTGAGTTGAAATTTGGTTCATTGTGCTAGTATATGGTCGTTAACAACCATGCCTAACTAGGTCCATATCGGTCTATAGTTATATATATATCCCTCAGATAAATCGATTTCCAATCACACAAAAATTGGTCCATATCAAGTTCATAATTGTATATAGCCCCCATATAAGCGACCCCCATATTTCAATTCTGGCTCTCTACGTACCGTGCAAAAAGTCCATATCGATTCGTAATTATTTGTATACTTAACTATACATAACTTTTTTGTCTAATATATACCACGTATGGACTAACTCACAATTTAGAAAACGATGTTAAGAAGTTTTAAGATACCACAACCCAAGTAATTCGATTGTGGATGACAGTATTTCGTAGAAGTTTCTACGCAATCCATGGTGGAGGGTACATAAGATTCGGCCTGGCCGAACTTACGGCCGTATATACTTGTTTTTTTATTTTCCAATTACACAAATACCAGCAAAATAAAATCATTTTTGCTCTGCTCCTATTAATAAGATCACGTGTCAAATTATTCACCAACACACACATCCATTAGTATAGCACACCACCTTCCTTCATGGAATTCCATATACAATCAACACATACGTAATTATTATAGCATACACCCCAATTCCTTTTTCAACTTCCCATCTCTTTACCACAGACGAAGGATAAAAAAAACGATTCATCTTTCATAGAAGAAATGGAGATTGATTTGCATTTTAATTTGTCCGTTTTTAGATATCACCGTCATCAAAGTCTGAGGAGTGAGGCATAGACGATTTGTAATTGCACGCAACACTGCATCACGTAGCATTGTTTGGTGAAAGGACCACAAGGGATAAAAACGCCTCAAATGTGATGTCCTTACAAATTGAGTCATCGCACATCATTACAATCGAACATTTCCTTGTTCATTCACACAATTCAAGATATTTTCCCATATGTGGATAAGGTGGTATGATGAGATCTTCACATATGTCTGTCCATGGCTCTGTGACAATTCCCCCGATAGATGTTTCGTTTTCTTTCTTTTTTAATATGCAGCATAAATGGTTGACAACATCAATCATAATCGATCTAAAATAGGGTATTAGCAGAAAATTGCAAATAAATATAGCAGCACATATGCCACTAGCCACTAGCATCAATGTCCTGTCTTAGTGGTCTACGGTTTGAGGTATCATCGGATAAAATTGAGCTACCAATCACAAATCCATCATAACTCCATACGATGACATTTATAATGGCTATTACGTGGTTTGTGTGGTTAAAAAGAGTCATGAGAATTAACATCAGTTTTTGTAGATTTTTTATTTATTAATATAGATTTTGGCAGATCCTTTTGGACTAAAGAAAACTCTGAGAACAACCGAATATCATATAAATGGGGTTTATTTCCTGATACAAGAAAATATTTGAAAAAATAAAGAACTGAATTATGAATCCTAGATTTTAGGTCTTATAAAGCAAGTGATCTGTTCCTATAGAAAATATATATCAGATGGGATCTTGATGTGGACTTTAAACATAAAGCTCTCTTATAAATATTTTTGTAATTTGATCAATCGGACCAAAGACTTCGAAGTCCAAACTACCATCAAATATTGTCCAGCAAACACTTCCATCACCAGGTATAATACAAAATTCTGTAACCAATAAATTCAGTATACATACACGGAGGAAAAAGTGTGTTTTTATATGTTTGGATACAAAAATAATATGTTTGAGACAAAAAACTTTAACACAATATATGTGGGTACAAGAATATTGTGTTTGAAAACTAGTATATTATGTTTGCAATCGATATGTTAATATGTTACAACATAATATGTTTACATGAATAAATTTTTTAATACAAGAAATGTTTGCACAGAAGCATATACTTTTTACAACGAACGCCCAAACACGATATTTTTGGGAAAGTTACACTAACTATAGAAATAATACTTACTGCGTTAAAATATAATTTTACGACATTTAAAACATACATTTTATGTTTTCAGTAAAATTAAACTTAATACCTAGTTTTCAACCTACTCCAATTAGAAATTATTATTTCCAATTTATTCGGAACCAAGAGAAAAGGCATTTAAAACAAGTAAGGAAAGTCTAAAGTTGGGCGGGGCCGACTATATTATACCCTGCACCAC
Source organism: Haematobia irritans (assembly GCF_050003625.1). NCBI lineage: Eukaryota > Metazoa > Arthropoda > Insecta > Diptera > Muscidae > Haematobia > Haematobia irritans. The sequence goes on along the minus strand of NC_134400.1, from coordinate 223,674,883 downwards.
CTTGTACATCTAAATTTTCGATACCATATCACATCCGTCAAATGTGTTGGGTGCTATATAAAAAGGTTTGTCCCATATACATACACCCAGAAAAAATGGGTTCTAATGCCAACTGAACTTTTTTTTAGTTCATGACGATTAGTTGATTTTAGTTAAATTTTGCACAATATGAGTAAATGTTCTTTATTTGAATAATTTTTTGCTAACTTTAATGACGTGAACTAAAAAAAAGAAAAAAAATGTGTACAAATATAGTGCACAATTTTACTAAAAAATAAAATAGTTCATATTTTCCTAAAATGGCAGAATTTTGCTTAATTTGAGTTCATAAGTCTCTCAAATGAGTAAATTTTACTAAAATTGTACCTGTCATGAACTTCGTATAGCGCTGAAGACATTTTAACAATTTCTAAATCCAATTTTTTCTTTCAACATATGAAATTTTCTTAAACAAGAGAAAAAAATTAATTATTTTTAATAAATTTTCTTCAATTTGACAAAAAGTATTAACTTATTTGTAACATATTGCAAATAGAAAACTATTTTAGTTAAAATTTTCTAAAATAAACGTACATTTTCTTCCACGGTGGGTTCACTTTTTTTTTTGGTATACATTTAAACATCACTCGGTCTGGACAGAATTTGATAGACTTCCATAAAATCAAAATTTAAGTCGGCTAATGCACTGGGGTAGAACACAATGTTAGTAAATGTTTAAATCTGAAGCAATTTTAAGGAAACTTCGCAAAAGTTTATTTATGATTTATCGCTCGATATATATGTATTAGAAGTTTAGGAAAATTAGAGTCATTTTTACAACTTTTCGACTAAACAGTGGCGATTTTACAAGGAAAATGTTGGTATTTTGACCATTTTTGTCGAAATCAGAAAAACGTATATATGGGAGCTATATCTAAATCTGAACCGATTTCTTCCAAAATTAATAGGGATCTATTCTGAGCCAAAACACATACTTGTGCCAAATTTGAAGTCGATTGGACTAAAACTGCGACCTAGACTTTGATTACAAAAATGTGTTCACGGACAGACGGACATCGCTATATCGACTCAAGAGCCCACCCTGAGCATTTTTGCCAAAGACACCATGTGTCTATCTCGTCTCCTTCTGGGTGTTGCAAACATATGCACTAACTTATAATACCCTGTTCCACAGTGTGGCGCAGGGTATAAAAAAAATAAAAAAATTGTTTGATGCCCAGGACCCTTGGCATGCAAGGCGGACGTACCAAACACTGATCCACGTCGCCAACAAATGTATGTTTCTGTTACACAATGTTATGTTTGCATCGGCTCGTGAGCGCCGCAAGCTATGCTATACAAATGTAACTTATAACGATAATTAATTATTGATGACCATAACAGCTACGTAGCTCAATGGATAGTGTGCTGGCTTACAAACTCTGTGGTCCGCTGTTCGAATCCCCGTCCAGCAAAAGGTGACATTTAAAAAATATATAAAATTGTTATTTCTTAATTTCTTCTACGATGTTTGTATTACAGAAAAAGGTGATAAGAACTAAAGAAACTCGTGGAAGTGAGAAAGATGTGAGGGAATATACAATTAGGCAGAAAAAAAATTTTTGAGCACAATCTTCTTTGGGAGAAAATTCTACTAAGCATATAATATTTTTGGACTCAAAATGCTTCCAAACATATTATATGTTCACCTAATAACATATAGTTTTTTTGAAGACAACATTATTGACTTTGGAAGGAAAAATACTATTGTTTGAACCAATAAAGGGTGATACGGTCAAAATTTGGTCAAGGGAAAACGCGTGTAAATCGGTGAAATCGTTTATTTAAAACATCAAATTAAATTTCTTTTTCAAGTTCAATTAGTATAAAATTCAGGAAAAATATTCAGTTAGGCTTTCGCTTTTCCAAATCCGAATTGCCGGGCCTCACGCTTAACACCTGCCATCAGATTTTGTACAGCCACCTTGTCCACCTTCTTCGCCGCAGAAAGCCAGTTTGCCTTGAACTTCTGCTCGTCCTTAGCAGTTTTTTTGGTCTTCTTTAGGTTCCGCTTGACAATAGCCCAGTATTTCTCAATTGGGCGGAGCTCTGGCGTGTTGGGAGGGTTCTTGTCCTTGGGAACCACATGTACGTTGTTGGCGGCGTACCACTCCATGGCCTTTTTACCGTAATGGCAAGATGCCAAATCCGGCCAAAACAGTACGGAACAACCGTGTTTCTTCAGGAAAGGCAGCAGACGTTTATTCAAACACTTTTTCACGTAAATTTCTTGGTTGACAGTCCCGGAAGCTATGAAAATGCTGCTTTTCAAGCCACAGGTACAGATGGCTTGCCAAACCAGAACTTTGACAGTTTGAAAGAAAATTTGACAGAAAATATCTGCTACCTTTCCCCTTCCTTTTGCCGTATAAAACTCCTGTCCCGGAAGCTGCTTGTAGTCGGCTTTGACGTAGGTTTCGTCGTCCATTACCACGCAGTCAAACTTCGTCAGCATCGTCGTGTACAGCCTCCGGGATCGCGCTTTGGCCGTCGTATTTTGTTTATCATCGCGATTTGGAGTCACTACCTTCTTGTAAGTCGATAGTCCGGCTCGTTTTTTGGCTAGATGTACGGTTGTAGACGATACACCCAGCTTATTTGCGGCATCTCGGAGAGAGAGGTTAGGGTTTCGCTTGAAACTACCGGCAACTCTCTTTGTCGTCTCAGCGGCTTCCGGTTTTCGATTTCCCCCCGATCCAGACTTCCTGGCTGTCGACAAACGTTCCCCAAACATTTTAATTACATTTGTAACGGTTGATTTGGCAACTTTTAGCGATTTTGCCAGCCTTGCGTGCGAGTAGCTCGGATTTTCGCGATGCGCGAGCAAAATTTTGATACGCTGCTCTTCTTGCTTGGACGGCATTTTGACAACTGAAGAGTGAATTCCAAAATCAAAATAGGAGCAATATTCTACACACACACACCTTCAAAATGAGGGGTGTTCAGGTTTTTTAAATGCAAAAGTGAAAGAAATACGTCAAGTTTATTTGACCGTATCACCCTTTATGCTTTCAAACATATTCTATATTGGAAGAAATCAAATATATAAATGTTTGGGCAATATCCAAAAATTTACATGCTTGAAGCAAAATGTGTTTGGGAGTATATGTTACAGAAGCGATTTTTTTGAGGGTGTAATTATAAATTAAATTAAAATGAAATGAAACCAGAAATAAATTTTATTTTTAAGCCGACTTTTAAATCGGTTTAATATTCATATAATAAAATATGAAGTTGTACAACAATTTTTACTTTTATGGACTTTTTCATAAAAATTATGAACCTGTATTATGTTAATAAATTATGCATTTTTTAATAATCGAACTCAAACGTTTTTTTTTTTTAATCCAGTACACTTCTCTAGTCTTGGGCATGGCTCTATTCAACGATGTAATTATGCAAATATAATAAAACAGGAGTATTTTTATTTGCAATACTTTTTGCTAGCATTAAATATGCTAACAAAATATATGCTCTCGGATGGATTCGTACAAAACAAAAAACTGTTTTCTGAAAGAAAGAGGGTCCAGGATGGATTCACTGAAAACTATTATTTAGCAATTTTTGGAAACGCTAATAATATTAGTTACTAAGTGTTTGCAGGGTAGCACTATCAAATGTTGATTCTATATGAACCATTGCATACTTTTCAGGGCAAATTAGCTTCTAAATTCACAATAACATAAAACTACGTACTTATCCTATATATGTTAAAATAGATATGGTGGCAGTCTGATATTTCAGACTTACTTAAACTATTCAGTCCTTTGTGATACCACAGTGGTGAATTTCTATCTTATCACCGTGTTCTGCCCGATTCCATGTTTAGCTCAATAACAAGGAACCTCCTTTTTATAGCCGAGTCCGAAGAGCGTTTCACATTGCTGTGAAATCACTTAGAGAAGCTGTGGTGAAGCATTACTGAGAGGAGCTAATTTACCACTGAAAACTGTTTGGTGTTCGTTCGAATAGGCCGTCTTCACCATTGCGGGCGTTGGGATATTGCTCGCTCACTGGTTTCCGGTAAAACCTCATGACACGATTGCCACGAGGGACATAAAATTCCCGGTTCCAGATGACTGTCATGAGCGACATAAAATCTCTCTCGGATCTGCGAAATCTTACCCCAATATTCCGATTTTCAATTTCGGGTGCCAATTCATTTCAGACAGTTTGCTAAAAACTGTCAGTGCATAGATGCTCTGGGTGCAAATTAACTATATATTAGGGCTTGCATGTAATGCATTTATTGGACGAAAATAATAACCAAACGTGTTTGGGTATCTTGACTAATGTACACCAATTTGTAAGAATTGCCAGCAATAAAGACCAGATAACGATGCTAAAACCCACTTGGATTCCGTAACGAGACATTTAAACACACAATTATTAGAAGGAAGATGGGGATGAAAAGCGAAACAGAAACCACTTAACTGCAATTTAAGTTCAAGTAGTCCATGATACATATTTCCTGGAGGGCTTAAACCACTTCTAAGTCATACTCGACTCCACCCTACTTCACTCATTTTCTTTGTTATTTCCTGCATTTGCTTCAAATCGTTTGAAAGAAGACATCCAGGCCATAGTCAAAAGTCAGAAGGAATTATAGCCATAGCAGGATTGGTCCATTGGAAACAGGAAAAAACATCGCTGAAAGAGTGTGGGATAAATGCTTTCAAGACAATGGGCTTGCGAAGTGGTGTTGGTATTAGAAGATGAAGCTTTAGCTTAAGACAACAACACCAACAATTCAAATAATCCTTAGCGAGGTCTATATCCTGTTGGTGTATTGTTTTGTTGTTGTTTTAGATGCTGTAGCTTCGCTACTCTTGTTATTCAAGCAGTCAAATCCACTTGAATGCATTCAAGTATTCCACCATATTCAAGGCACAAAAACGTAACCTGCGTTCGTTATTATCTTTTAACGAACTGCGATGATTCCTGGCAATGATGTTGTTTTAAGAGGTCCTTTTGTGAACATCCTTAGAAAATACAAGAGAAAAAAAAACACTCTTGTAGTAATTCGCCTTTACACAGAGAGAGAAATGCGGGAACTATAACAGATAAGTTTTCTTTTCAGTGTAGATATTTAGTGATTGATTATTGATAAGAAAAAATTGAGCCATAGTAGAGGCGTAGAACTACATTCGTCATAGACTTTAGTTGGGTAAGTTAGTTCGAACAACTCATGGAATAGGTTAGCAATCCAGCATCCTCATCTGCATCAAATATTCCAAAGTTAGGGTTTCGTTTCAGTTCATCCTTGACATTTAATTTTGAGTCTAAGGATTTGCCTATTCCATACGTAGGGCAATTTCCACAGATCTTCGTTTAATTTAAGCATGACGGTTGCAATGCCGATTTCCGAAACATACAATAGACGCTCACTACTTCACAAAGGGCAACTGTACGGAATTAGAGGGAGACGGAAACTTTTGTTCCTTCTATATAGAGGATAATTTTCTTGTCTAAAATTTTCCACGTGTATATTCTCACTATGGAGGACAAACTCAATTCCATGAACCATGATGATGAAACAAAGAAAATATCTCAAGTACCAAGAAGTACACAGAAACGCTTTATTCCTTGGTATTTGTTTAAGCCATGTACAGAGATGAACATTTATTTTTGGGGAGATTTTTATGCTGGCTTCATTTTTTTTTGCATCTTGCCTTTAATTCTTATCTCTTCAGCAAACGAGTCTGCCGGGTTGGCTGGAACATTGAAGATGACGCCATTTTTATTTTCCAAATGTCCTATAATGCGGATGTAGTGGCCCAGTGGGTTGCATTTCCTTCGTTCGATGCTTGCGTCCTCGTTCTCATTCTCTCTCTCTCTCTCTCTTTTTCACTTAGAAGTTGTTCAAATTGTCACTGTTAATTGCAGATGTTCGCAATTACAAGCTTTGATAAGCGTCTAAATGGCGTTTAAGCATCTTAAGGCTTAAGAATTTCTAATGAGTAAATGGGAGAAAACTACTCATACTCACTAACCGCATACACACACACTTACACATTCATGTAGTCAGGACTAAAGACTTCCTTCCTCTTATCTACTCCTTTGATTCTGCAATCCACCCACCCCATGTACTGTATGGCTTGAAGGAAACAGTTATGTTTGTCAGATTTTGTCACAGTGGGTGGTACTTAAGGACATTCCTTTTTGTTGGATTTTATAGCCTCTTATTTACGCATAAAGATACTAAAAATCCTACATTAAAAATATTTTTGTGGGGAGCGTTTTCCCCATGTTCAATTTATTGTTTTTATTACACAACATCTTCAAGGCATCAACATATTTGGTGGAGCTCTGTTTTCATGGGCCACTGTTTCATGGTTCTGTAATTAATTAAATGTAATATGCCATCTTCCTAATAGGCATGACATAAACTATTCTCAGTTTTGGTATGTGACATTTTTCGCTCGGCCATCATATGGAACTAATAAATGGAAATTGCAAAAGTTTTCTAAAAAATTGAATGTTAAGCGTTTTGAGGATATCATGATCCTAAAACAGAGAGATTTTAACCTGGCAATATCGATGATAGACCCATCAATTTATATTGGGACATGATCCGTGGCAGTTCTAAAGATAACATCAAATCTCAACGCCGACACGATGATTAGTAAAGGTGGTCTAATTCAAAAGATATCCTTCCGACTCCCCCTTTATTGTTTTCATTCTAAATGAAACATTTCATCGCCGTCAGCAGCCACATGCAAAGAAAAAAAAAAAAAAACGTTTGGAAAACGTGTACCGAAAAAGTTTTTCTTTTGTTAGAGTTTTTTGAATTCCTTCGAAAATTTTAAACTTTTATCACCAAAAAACTTCGTTTGTTAGAAAATTTGTATTTTTTCTTTAAAAAAAAAAATATTTTTGAACCAACAACACAGTCCATTTCGTTTATATCAAGCACTGTTCTTTTCTAACTATAAGTCTTTAATAAGACACATTTTACAGTTCATAGTAAAAATTTAATATAGTAGTATGTAATGTTGAACATCTTTTGGGAATCTTTCGAACATATCTGGAAATATACGTATGTAAAAAAAAAAAACAAAACAAAAAAACTTTTTGGAGTTCGGTCGAAGCAGGGCTCGAACCCACGACCCTTGGCATGCAAGGTGGACGTAGCAACCACTGCTCCACGGTGCCCAACTAAATGTTTGTTTCTGTTAAATAAACTTTGTTTAATCGGCTCGTGGGCGCCGCAAGCTATGCTATATAAATATAACTTATATGGATAATTATCTATTGATGACAATAACAGCTACGTAGCTCAATGGATAGTGTGCTGGCTTACAAATTGCATGGTCCGCGGTTCGATTCTCCGTCCAGGAGAAAGGTAAAATTTAAAAAATTTATAAAATCGAATCATTTCTTCTACATTGTTGGTATTACAGGAAAAGGTGCTAAGAACTAAAAAACCTCGTGAAAGTGAGAAAAATGTGAGGGAAAAGGCAATTAACCAGAAAATATTGTTTTTTGAGTTAGTCTTTATGAAATTGTTTTTACATCCTGGAAAAGAATAAACGTTTATCACAAAAAGTACATACTTTTCTCCCAAAGAAACTTCATTACAGCGAAAAGCAAATGAGAAACGAACTTTGTTTGTCTAAAATTTCGTTTGGGAGGAAAGAGTTATTTTTTTGGCGTGTACAAAGGCCGTCATAACTCTTATGCCGAACTTCCTGTATTACAATATGCTCTAACAACATCATTTATGTTTAGTCTGGGCCGAAAGTCTTGGAGGACTTTGCAATATTACAGCGGTTGAGGTAAATTCGTTGGAACTCGAAATTACCCGAACCGCTACGTAAAGGAAGTCTATAATCATTGAGCCAAATTATTACAATTTTTGAACGAGCTTATTGGACATGAATATGAGGAATTTGTATTATTATGTTATTGGAAAGAAAATGCCAGATGCCACTCTATACAAGAATGGCTATTACGAATGCTCCAGAAATACATCGAAAATATATATGACCCGGACCAAAACCACATGTACCGATGATAACCACATCTGGTATCAAATTGGACAGAATAAGCCTTAAATAAGGCCACTATACCTAATATAACAGATTACAAAAATGTAAATTTAAGAAAGATCGGAAAAATTGGGCTCATAGATATTTATGAAGCCAAATTGGGAGATCGGTTAATATGGGACATATATTGCAATATGGTTCGCTAATTTAATTTTATGGTCTCTTCTGAAATTTATCTTTATTTTAATGCCAAAAATTTAAATGAAATTCAACTTCTTTGAATTCCAGTAACATTTGTCAAGAGTAGATTAATAATACATTTTTGAAAATCTAATTTAAAAGATAATTTCATTAAAATTTAGCCAACGAAATTTTTATACCCACCACCATAGAATGGGGGGTATATTAACTTTGTCATTCCGTTTGTAACACATCGAAATATTGCTCTAAGACCCCATAAAGTATATATATTCTGGGTCGTGGTGAAATTCTGAGTCGATCTGAGCATGTCCGTCCGTCCGTCCGTCTGTTGAAATCACGCTAACTTCCGAACGAAACAAGCTATCGACTTGAAACTTGGCACAAGTAGTTGTTATTGATGTAGGTCGGATGGTATTGCAAATGGGCCATATCGGTCCACTTTTACGTATAGCCCCCATATAAACGGACCCCAAAATTTGGCTTGCGAGGCCTCTAAGAGAAGCAAATTTCATCCGATCCGGCTGAAATTTGGTACATGGTGTTTGTATATGGTCTCTAACAACCATGCAAAAATTGGTCCACATCGGTCCATAATTATATATAGCCCCCATATAAACCGATCCCCCGATTTGGCTTGCGAGGCCCCTAAGAGAAGCAAAATTCATCCGATCCGGCTAAAATTTGGTACATGGTATCAGTATATGGTCTCTAATAACCATGCAAAAATTGGTCCACATCGGTCCATAATTATATATAGCCCCCATATAAACCGATCCCCCGATTTGGCTTGCGAGGCCTCTAAGAGAAGCAAATTTCATCCGATCCGGCTGAAATTTGGTACTTGATGTTAGTATATGGTCTCTAACAACCATGCAAAAATTGGTCCACATCGGTTCATAATTATATATAGCCCCCATATAAACCGATCACCAGATTTGACCTCCGGAACCTCTTGGAAGACCAAAATTCATCTGATTCAGTTGAAATTTGGTACGTGGTGTTTATATATGGCCTCAAACACCCATGCAAAAATTGGTCGATATCGGTCCATAATTATATCTAGGCCCCATATAAACCGATCCCCAGATTTGACCTCCAGAGCCCCTTGGAAGAGCAAAATTCTTCCCATTCGGTTGGAATTTGGTACGTGATGTTAGTATATGGTATCCAACAACCATGCAGGAATTGGTTCCTATCAGTCCATAATTATATATAGCTCCCATATAAACCGATCCCCAGATTTGACCTCCGGTGCCTTTTGGAGAAGCAAAATTCATCCGATATGCTTGAAATTTGGTACGTGGTGGTAGTATATGATATTTAACAACCATGCCAAAAGTGGTCCATATTAGTCCATAATCGTACATAGCCCCATATAAACCGATCCCGAGATTTGGTTTTGGAACCTCTTGGAGGAGCAAATTTCATCCGAGTGAGTTGAAATTTGGTACATTGTGCTAGTATATGGTCGTTAACAACCATGCTTAACTAGGTCCATATCGGTCTATAGTTATATATGGCCCTCAGATAAATCGATCCCCAATCACACAAAAATTGATCCATATCAAGTTCATAATTGTATATAGCCCCCTTATAAGCGACCCCCATATTTCAATTCTGGCTCTCTACGTACAAAAAGTCCATATCGATTCGTAATTATTTGTAGACTTAACTATACATAACTTTTTTGTCTAATATATACCATGTATGGACTAAATCACAATTTAGAAAACGATGTTAAGAAGTTTTAAGATACCACAACCCAAGTAATTCGATTGTGGATGATAGTCTTTCGTAGAAGTTTCTACGCAATCCATGGTGGTGGGTACATAAGATTCGGCCTGGCCGAACTTGCGGCCGTATATACTTGTTTATTGATATATCCGACATTTATCACATTTGACAATAAAACTGTTTATTTAATAGAATAATCGTTACAGAACCAAAAGTTTCATGGTATGAACGAAATTATGTTAGTGGCTTATTAACTACACGAGGGCTTATTTTCTAACCCAGAGAAGTAATATGATCACCTTCTACAGCAAATATTATTTTTGAGCCGTGAACATGTAACCATTTTATGTTTGGGGAGACAACATTTTTGCGGCAAAAAAGACTCATGTTCCGTATCCAAAAATAACATTTTGCTCTAGGAGATGATCATATTCCTTCTGTGTCTGTTTATATCTCAAATTTGGGTTGGAGATCCTAAAAAATTCTGTCGCCACTGTGAAGAGACCGCACCCAGAAAAAGGTGACCCCTTCTTTAACATAAAATGAACTCATTGTGAAGATAGTTGAACTTCGTATCGCGCCAAAGACATTTTTATTCATTCCACATTTATGTACCACTATACTTCAGAATGAAAAAATTTAACTGAATTAAATTCATATATGGAATGATTTTATTGAACTTTTTTTCATTTATTTGGACAAATCTTACATGTTTCTGCTAAACCTTTTATTTCAAAATTAGAACTGCTTACCTTTGTTTTTAAATGCAATTTTATGTATTTATATAAGCAATATTTTCTTCAATAAAAGACATGTTTTATTAATATATTAAATATATTTATTTAGAATCAACAGCATCGACTGGCCTTGAAATATTAAAACAAATTTTTTAAACCCTCCACCATAGGATGGGTGAGCATGTCCGTCTGTTGAAATCACGCTAACTTCCGAACGAAACAAGCTATCGACTTGAAACTTGGCAGATGTAGTTGTTATTGATGTAGGTCGGATGGTATTGAAAATGGGCCATATCGGTCCACTTTTACGTATAGCCCCATATAAACGGACCCCCAAATTTGGCTTGCGATTGCTCTAAGAGTAGCAAATTTCATCCGATCGGGCTGAAATTTGGTACATGGTGTTAGTATATGGTCTCTAAAAACCATGCAAAAATTGGTCCATATCGGTCAACTTTTATTTATAGCCCCCATATAAACGGACCCCCAAATTTGGCTTGCGATTGCTCTAAGAGAAGCAAATTTCATCCGATCCGGCTAAAATTTGGTACATGGTGTTAGTATATGGTCTCTAAGAACCATGCAAAAATTGGTCCACATAGGTCCATAATTATATATAGCCCCCATATATACCGATCCCCCGATTTGGATTTCGGAGCCTCTAAGAGAAGCAAATTTCATCCGATCCGGCTGAAATTTGGAACATGGTGTTGGTATATGTTCTCTAATGACCATGCGAAAATTGGTCCACATCGGCCCATAATTATATATATCCCCCATATAAACCTATCCCCAGATTTGACCTCCGGAGACTCTTAGAAGAGCAAAATTCATACGATCCGGTTGAAATTTGGTACGTGGTGTTAGTATATGGTCTCTAACAACCATGCAAGAATTGGTCCATATCGGTCCATAATTATATAAAGCCCCTATATAAGCCGATCCCCAGATTTGTCCTCCGGAGCCTCATGGAGGAGCTAAATTCTTCCGATCCGGTTGAAATTTGGAACATGGTGTTAGAATGTGGTCTCTAACAAACACGCAAGAATTGGTCCATATCGGTCCATAATTATATATAGCCCCCCATATAAACCGTTCCCCAGATTTTATCTCCGGAGCCTCTTGGAGGAGCAAAATTCATCCGATCCGGTTGAAATTTGCAACGTGGTGTTAGTATAAGGCCGCTTATAACCATGCCATAATTGGCCCATATCGGTCCATAGTTATATATAGCCGATCCCCAATCACACAAAAATTGGTCCATATCGGTTCATAATTATGGTTGCCACTCGAGCCAAAAATAATCTAGCAAAATTTTATTTTTATAGAAAACATTGTCAAAATGTTATTTCTATAGAAAAATTTGTCAAAATTTTATTTCTATAGAAAATTTTGTCAAAATTTTATTTCTATAGAAAATTTTGTCAAAATTTTATTTCTATAGAAAATTTTGTCAAAATTTTATTTCTATAGAAAATTTTGTTAAAATTTTATTTCTATAGAAAATTTTGTCAAAATTTTATTTCTATAGAATTTTTTTTTTCAAATTTTATTTCTATAGAAAATTTTTTCAAAATTTTACTTCTATAGAAAATGTTGTGAAAATTTTATTTCTACAGAAACTTTAAACTTAATTATATACGTATTTAATCGGCCTTTTTTAGTTTAATACATACCATGTATGGACTATGTGGTATATATTACGGTGTTAGGAAGTTTTAAGATACCTTGCCATCGGCAAGTGTTACCGCAACCCAAGTAATTCGATTGTGGATGACAGTCTTCAGTAGAAGTTTCTACGCAATCCATGGTGGAGGGTACATAGGATTCGGCCTGGCCGAACTTACGGCCGTATATACTTGTTTTCTTCTTCTAGTACCTTTCACTTTGAAAAAGTTGCTGCCTAGCAATTTTGTCCACCTTTTACAATTTCAATACCTACAAATATAAACAAAAAAATCCTAAACCAAATTTTTCACAAAAGGTTACTGAATATTACCTGATAATTGAAGATTCCAAAATGAAGTCCAATGAAGGGGTAGACAATTTTTCTCACTAATTTAAAATAACAAATATTTTATATATTTTATTTGTTTTTTATTATTTTATTTTAATATATACATTTTAACAATCTCTCCGTATACCATAACAACAACGATTTCAACTAAAAAATAACCCACGTGCAAACATATCGATTACATCGATGACAGGTATCGATTACAGGTGATAAAAGAAATGTAGGAAATTTTCCTATATTGTAACAAGTGTGTTTCTTTAAGTTTTGAAAGGATTGAATACATCTTAGTACGAATGAACTAAAATATTTTTCTATGCCAAGTGTTACTCGTATGTAAATATGATAAGCTTTATATAATAAAGGAAGTCAGAATTATCATTTTATAAGAAATCTTACTAAATTTGAGGAAACTTGGTTTTAGATCGGTTTTTTGTTTATTTTTACGAATCCTTTGTTATCAGTGAATACAATTTTCTTGTTCACTAGTAAATTCTTTACACAGCGAAGAAAACAGAATTAGTAAAATTCCATGCCTTATTCTAATGAACTATTCCTAACTGCTTTCAGTTTAGGATTTTTTTACTGAAACAAGTAAATTTTATTATTTCACACAAAAATTTTACTTAATGGAAATAAAATGGCTAAACTAAATTAATGAAAATTTTTTCCTTTAGTTTCGAAGACACTTTTTCTGGGTGCGGTGATGGTCATGAGGCAGTGATGTTCACATCTCTCGAGGTCACTCAGACTACGACCAATACGATATATTTTTTATTACTAATCCTTTTTAGGGAGAAGAAAATTTAGTTTTATTTTACACATTTTAATTTCTCCAATTTTTTGCTAATTACAACGTGATACAAATAAGTCAATATTTGGGCCGATAACCGCTAGTTGCCAGTGTCCGTACACTGAAAAAAAGCATGCCCGGTTCCAAAGATTTTGTCTTTACTTAAAAAATTTGGTATTGATTCCGAGCCAAAGAAGCGGAGAATACACTTTTACTTACTTACTTTTAAGACACAATTCTCTTTTAAATTTGGGTTTTGTGTACTTGCTTCTAGGAACCAAATTTTAATTCTTCGCTTTCTCATATTTTTTTCTTCATATGCTATCAAAGTCCTTTAAAAACGAGTTAACGACAACTTTATTTTCCAAATTAAGACTCGACTTCCAGTAGAAATTATGCTATGTTTCAAGTAAAAAACTTTTTTAAAATAAAGTTTTGAAAAACATGTCCTATATTTGAACGATTTTTTGCTTTGTAGTCAAGATACAAAAAGACAACTAATTTAAAGACAATTTCATTAAATTTAAAGAATATTTCTGAATTGTTAAAGTCAAGTTGACCTTAGCCCAAACATTTTTTCTTTCATGTGATGATACCCATTTTTAATTCAAATCACTTAATTATAAGGACAATACGACTTCATTGAAAAGTTTATCGACTTTTGGACAAGGAAGAAAACTTTATATTAGAGAAATGCGTCTTCTATGCTAAGCAAAATGTGCATTCGTATTTTAAAGACTCGAAATCTTTGACCTCACGACAATATTTTTTTCATCGTATAAATAAGTTTATTATAATTTGAAATTATAATAAATTAGGTAATAAATAAGTAAATAGTAAATAAGTCAACATTTTTTTCAAATTGAAGAAGATTTATTAAAATTATTTCACTTTTTCCGCTGTTTAAGAAATTTTCGTATTTGAAAGAACTAATTGGAGACAACATTGTTATAATGTCGTTAGCGCTATACGAAGTTCAAGACAAGCACAATTTTAGTAAAATTTATTGATTTTAAACCATTTTATTGGTCTCGTTCTATGAGATTTTGGTTTTTTTTTTTTTTCACTAATCAAATTGAAAATACCCCACCACCATCCAATAAACATGTCATATTAAAAGATTCGCAAGAAATACTTCTTCCTTGTCATTATTATGTAGCGTATTTCATTGGACCATTTCAAAAATCAGGCACTAAAATTAAATTAAAATTTTTAGTATTTTTTGATGAAATTTTATATCAAAGGCGAGTGGAAACCATTTTTCAAACAGGACAATCGTATGTTGTTTGTTTACAAGCAAACATGGTACAATACAAAACAATGTACTTCAGATTATAATGAGATTTTCATATCTATGAGTAAGTGTGACAAAGTGTTTTAGACAAATGAAAAACTTTTTGCTTTTTTTTTGGTTTGGAAAAAGGTACAATCCGTCCAATAGCCTTTAAGCGGGTCCATTTGCATACAAGAACAGAACTTTCTAGTCTGAATGACACTTTTACCTTTGAAAGCCAACACTCAACACATATCCATGCAAAGAGCATGATATGAAGAGCACCTGAAATGCTTTCTATGTTCAACATCTGCACACACACACACACTTTGAAATAATAACTCTGAATAATAACGCATGATGGACGAGGATGCATGATGATGACACTCCTTTGACACTTTCATTCTGGCCGACATGCAACACAGAGAGAGAGGGAGAGAGAATAATACAACCACACCATTTTTCGCATTATACATTCAAAGCAAAGAGTTTGTGTCTGGACTGAACTCAACTTTTGTTTGAGAACACAAAAATGAGGTTATTTTGCAACACCAATGCAATTTGAAACTTTGTTAAACTGTCATAAATCCACAGCAGTCAGACATAGCCAGGGATGAAATCATTGCTACAAATGTGTAACTATTTTAAATAAAATTTTCTACTTTTTCTGTCTATGAATTTATTATAAATAGCAGAGATGAACTAAAGACTCTCTAAAATATTTATAACGATGCGTGGACTTAGCATAAATCTATGGAATCACTATAATTATTTTTTAATTCTAAAAAAATTTAATTTGTGTTTAGTGCTCAAATCGAATAACGTACGTTACATTTTTATTATTGATCGATTTGTGCCGTGAATTAATGTGATAAAAGAGAAATATAAAGTTCACAGTTTTTGCACAGAAAAACTATACCAGATTTTACTTTCAATAAACACTACAGGCTGGCTGATATATATTACAACTAACTGCAGAATGCTATCATTTCTATACTGCTCGTTTGACAGCTGACACATTTACTTCAGTGACAGTTCATTTTATTGTTCACAAGCTTACAAA
Source organism: Haematobia irritans (assembly GCF_050003625.1). Classification (NCBI taxonomy): domain Eukaryota; kingdom Metazoa; phylum Arthropoda; class Insecta; order Diptera; family Muscidae; genus Haematobia; species Haematobia irritans. Next base: position 223,659,038 of record NC_134400.1, on the reverse strand, counting down.
AAGCTGATCTATTGCATTCAGAAATAAAGTTACACGATAGTGTTGATTGCTTAAAATGTGAATAAATATTTTGTTTTTCGTACCATTGCTCCTTACCGTGATACTGCTATTGTTGCATCGCGACCAGAAAATGGAAAACAAAAATCGGTAACAAAACCAAAATGATCAGAAAAAGCCAAATTTCATCAAGTCAACGCTGCAGTAAAAAAAAAACTTGCTTGTGGGCTGAATATATCGCGAGAACACACCCAGAGAAGGAATATGATCACCTCAAACATGTTTTAAAAGCAAAATGTTATTTTTGGGTGGTGAGCATGTAACATGGTTTTCGCAACCGTGTTATTTTCTCGGAAAGCATGCACCTGATTTCGGCAAGCAGGTTATATTTGACGAGAAAATAACATTTTAGTGAGAAACATGTTACATGGTTACCATACAAAAATAACATTTTGCTCTTGAAACATGTTTGAGGTGATCATATTCCTTCTCTGCGTGCAGATGCAAAAGATTAGCTTGGACTAAAGCCATTGAAATTCCAAAGAGTACAAGAGCTCACCGATGCACCAAAAAAGTTAGAACCCATTACATATTATATTATACATATTTTTTATATAAATAATATGTATTGTAAATTAATTTCTTATCCCAATATTCATAAAAGTTAACATAAATTTTAAACCAACTATTACCATACAAATTCATTCGACAAACTGTCTGTAAAATATATTGAATATGGACATTAGTCTCTACGGAACTTTGTGTTTCCATTCACTTAAATAAATAAAAAAAATAAAAATGTATCAGTTTGTGAACAAACAATATGATCGGGTTCGCTTGTCAAAGAAGTCAAGTACAAAATGTACTTGAACACAATCACCGGTGATTATAATGCCGAATTCTATGTGGAAAATATCCCCCCAACCTTGTTGCCACACCATTGGTGTAGGGTATACAAAATTTTCAACTTTTTAAATAAAATGCTAATTTCATTTTGGTAACACATGCACCTCAAAAGTGTTTATTGTACTATATTTTTTTTGGAAACTTTAGCCCAAATTAAAAAACTGTATTTTCTAAATAAAAAATACATAAAATAATTTGCATAAAATTAAAATCATATCCCTGGGCTAGAGATTAAAATCAAGGAAAAATTTTATATTTGTTTCAATTACTTCACAACACTAATATGTCTGAGATTTCAATTTGTGATATCAATTGAGGGTCATTTAATGTCCTTTTCTGTGTGTGTGTGTAGAAAAAAAACAGTCCACATATACTCAGAATTTACATGGCATGTCTTTGCAAACAACAAATTACCAAAATCACAGAGATTTTTCAAACGCAAATATTGTCTTTTGATTTGCCTTCATTTGCAGTGTTTGTCGTTGTTATTGAGGAATTCGTTAGGGCTGTCAATTTGTAACAACCACTCAGCATAGTTAGTCGGCGGGGGAAAAAAGGACAATACAGGATATTCTACCATATATTAAAAGCCGCAAATTAAGTGAAGAAAAGACCGCCAACAACAACCACCACCACTACCATCACAATTGCCCTCAACATTGAGTAATACCACTAACACCAAAAAGCCACTATCTCCGCTTACTATAAAACATTCGAAATGTCCTTTTTCTATGCTGGCACACACACACAATTCAACACCAATCAAGACAAAGGACCAAAGCATTGTTGTTCCCAAAAGAAAAAAAAACCAAACAACCAAAAACCACAATTATTGTATAAATTAACGTCACAAACAAATGTTGCGAATGCTTTCAATGAAGTGGAATAGAAATCAGAAATCCTTGAATGTCTTTCCATTAGTATCTGCTTTGAAGTGGTTATGGGTGCGTATGTCCTTATTTCCATTCTCGGCCTTCCACGCCAACATTTTCTCCCTTATGGTTGGCAGCATTCGTGGTTTACTAAAAAGATCCTAATTTAACAGTTTTGTATGTCTTTTAATAGCGCGTAAAACTTTAATGCCCTTACGACAAGTGATTTTCAGATTTATGGTCCTTTTGTATTTGCTCCAAGGCAGTTCGGAAAGCTAGCTTGTTGGAGTGACTTACGAGCTGACACTACAAAGGACACCAAAAAGTCCTAACCAACCACATCACAATGATTACGAAATTTATTTCTGTCATTGTTAAATGTGGTGTGGTGGTCTTTCATATGCTTCAGCATTTAAATGATGTCACTTGGATGTTATTAATGTTACTCTACGAACATTTTGTCATATCATTATGAAAATTTATTATTTCAGATCTATAATTTTCATAAATGTTAGCTAATGACAGTAGATTTGCCGAGCTAGCTATGTTGTCGTTAAGACGAGAGGGAAATTTTAATTTCAAAACGATTTGTAATAGGATCAAGTAATCAACACTCCATTTGTGGTACTACGGCGGCAAAGTATCGACTTTAGAACAAAGACAAAACCTTTATATCAGAGAAATGCGTCTACTATGCTAATGCAAAATTCGCATTTTAAGGACATGAAATCTTTAGCCTCAGCACAATATTCTTTTCAGTGCACAATAAGGTATCACAAAAACATTTTTAATTTTAATTATGGGATTTAAGGACGATTTCTATTTTGAGAACAAAATTGCAAATGCGTGATTTTAAAAAATGTTTGACAATTTTTTTCGAAAAGTTGTAACAATCAATGTGTAGTCCGTCGCTAGCCACCACCTGTTCCCATCTTTCTGGCAACATCCCAACAAAAAATTTTGGAATAACACAACTTTAAAAGAAATGTCCTCCCCAAAAATGTCCTCCCCAAGGAGGTTCTTTATTTTAACCAGGGATCCGGAGCGGTCCATTTTTTTCGCTCCGCTCCGCTCCCGCTCCGGAGAAAAAAAAAACCGCTCCGCTCCTCGCTCCGCTCCGAGAAAAAAATCGCTCCGCTCCACGCTCCGCTCCGCTCCTCTTCGAGAAAATTATAGTACAAACATTGTATTATTTGTTCAATTGAGTTTTATTTTATTTAGAAAAATCGGGCGGTACATATATGGGAGCTATAGCTAAATCTGAACCGATTTCGATGATTTTTTGCACATATAGTTAGTGCTATAGAAGATTACATTTCGCCAACTTTGAGTAAGATCGGTTGATAAATAAGGGTTTTATGACCTAATTTGACAAAATCGGGCGATACATATATATGGGACCTATATCTAAATCTGAACCGATTTCGATGAAATTTTCAGACTTAAAGGGTGATACAGAAGATTATTTTGTGCTAAATTTGACGACGATCGGTTAGTAAAAAAAGTGCAACGTGACCCCATTTGTCGAAATCGGGCAATACATATATATGGGAGCTATATCTAAATTTGATCCGATTTCTTCCAAATTCAATAACGTTCGTCCTTGTGCCCAAAAAAAACTCCCTGTACCAAATTTCATCAAAATCGGTTAATAATTGCGACCGAAATCCTGTGAACAACAAATACATGGACAGACGGACGGATGGACGGACGGACGCCAAGCGCTAGATCGACTCAGGAGGTGATTCTGAGTCGATCGGTATATATTTTATGGGGTCTAAAATCAATATTTCTTGTAGGCGCATTTTTTGGCAGATCAAACTTATTATACCCTAACCACTATGTGGTTTATGAAAATGGACCAAAATGGACCAAATTCTGTTTGCTCTGACCATCGGACCAAATTTAAAAATTAGAAATCTTTTGGACCAATTTTGGTCCGATCGGACCAAAACGGCAACGCTGATTGGAATTGAAAATCTATACACAGAGTAGAAGTAACTACTCTCCGAAAGTTTTTTTTTGTTTTTCAACAGACGTAGAGAAGAGGTTTTGTTATATTTGTAATGTGTGTGTATGTTTATGTTTGCAACAACCTCCATCGACATCAGTCCGTGGTATACCTACGAATATTCTTACTCAGATCTAGTGTTACCTAATTTCGCTTTTTTCCCCTTTATTGTATAATAAATGTATATGCGCACATTTTTCAACCAAAATTGAAACTATCCATAATTTTAATTAAATTTTCGAGAACTAATATCAGAAATAAGAGAATGCTAGGATATAGTACAATAGTAAAGCAAATGTGAATGAAAAAAGCATGCCCGGTTCCAAAGATTTTGTCTTTACTTTAACACTTTGGGTATTAATTCCGAGCCAAAGAAGCGGAGAATACAAGTAAGGATACTTTAAAGACGTAATTCTCTTTTAAATTTGGGGGTTATGTACTTGCTTCTAGGAAGCAAATGTTAATTTTTCTTTTTTTTAGATTTTTTCGTCAGTTGTTATCAAAATCCTTTAAAAACGAGTTAACGAGTAATTTTTTTTTTCATATTAAGACTCGACTTCCAGTAGAAATTATGCTATTTTTCAAGTAAAAAGCGTCTTTAAAATAAAGTGTTGAAGAACATGTCTTATTTTTTAACGATTTTTTGCTTTGTAGGCAAGATGCAAAAAGGAAACAAATTTAAAGACAATTTTATTAATTTTAAAGAATTTTTCTTAATTATTAAAGTCACGTTGACCTTACCTCAAAAATTTTATCTTTCATGTTATGTGTATACATTTTTAAGTAAAATCACTTAATTATAAGGACATTACAACTTCATTCAAAAGTTTATTGCCTTTTGGACAAGAAAAAAACTTTATTTTAGAGAAATGCGTGTTCCATGTTAAGCAAAATTTGCATTCTTATTCTAAGGACATGGAATCTTTGACTTCACGACAATATTTTTTTCAGTGTAGAAAACTAAAAAATTAAATATAAATAAGATCGTTTAATTGCATTTATTTGACGTTCATTACAAACATCTTTGTAGTAATACGGGATGAAATTGATCGAAAGTACTGTTGTTACTTTTACAACTCATACTAGATATATTTTGACATTTGCCGTTTTTGAAAACAATTACTAAAAAACACGTTGTGTTTTCCCCAATGTACGTACGTACAAAAATACATATCGTACATGTTAAACGTTTACTCACACTACGCTAAGTACTAGCTAAATTTTAAATTACCTACCTACACAGTGTAATTTCAAAGTTACACATTTCATTCAAGTAATATTTTATTCGGAGCGGAGCGGTTTTTCATTTGGAAACCGCTCCGCTCCGCTCCGGATTTTAGAAATGCCGCTCCCGCTCCGGCAAAAAAAGGGCTTGCTCCGCTCCGCTCCGGTTCCCTGATTTTAACTGCACAGGAAGTTCTTTCAATTCAATTTTTTAAAACAGTTTTTTTTTTCATATTTTTAATTTTAAGAGTAAGAAATAATAAAATGGTACACATTATTCAAATTTTGTCGAAATATTTGAGAATGCATTAAAAATCATAAAAAAAATACAAAAACTATTTATTTGGCAAAATATCACAAAATTGTTTAATTCACACCCACAACTCTGAAATCGGATCACGATATACGAGAGGACTATTGAAATAGTAGACAAGGAAAAACAAGTAAGGAAAGTCTAAAGTCGTGCGGGGCCGACTCCATTATACCCTGCACCACTTTGTACATCCACATTTTCAATACTATATCAAATCAGTCAAATGTGTTTGGTGCTATACTCGTATATAAAGGCTTTTGTCCCAAATACATAGATTTAAATCTGACTCCATTTGAACAAAATTTATAATCTATAGTCTTAAAATTTAAGTCGGCTAATGCCCTGGGACGGTACACTATGTTAGTAAAAACAAGTATATATGGCCGTAAGTTCGGTCAGGCCGAATCTTATGTACCCTCCACCATGGATTGCGTACACTGATAGAAAAAAACTTCGTTATATTAACGAAATGTGTCATTGAAATTGAGCTAATGAAACAAATTCGTTGATATAACGACATTTTTCGTTATTATAATGAATTTTCTGTTAATCAATGAAACGTTTCGTACTATTAACAAGTATATTCATTATCGCAATGAAAATATTTCATTATATCAATGAAATAGTTTCGTTGGCTCAATTTTAATGAAATTTTCTTTGTGTGTAGAAACTTCTACGAAAGACTGTCATCCACAATCGAATTACTTGGGTTGTGGTATCTTAAATCGTTTTCTAAATTGTGAGTTAGTCCATACGTGGTATATATTAGACAAAAAAGGTATGTGTAGGTAAGTCTACAAATAATTACGAATCGATATGGACCAAATTTCAACCGCATCGGATGAATTTTGCCCTTCCAAAAGGCTCCGGAGGTCAAATCTGGGGATCGGTTTATATGGGGGCTATATATAATTATGGACCGATGTGGACCAATTTTTGCATGGTTCTTAAATACCATATACTAACATCATGTACTAAATTTCAGCCGGATCGGATGAAATTTTCTTCTCTTAGAGGCTCCTCAAGCCAAACTGGGGGATCGGTTTATATGGGAGCTATATATAATTATGGACCGATGTGGACCAATTTTTTTATGGTTATTAGAGACCATATACTAACACCATGTACCAAATTTCAACCGGATTGGATGAGATTTGCTTCTCTTAGAGGGTCTGCAAGCCAAATTTGGGGGTCCGTTTATCTGGGGGCTATACGTAAAAGTGGACCGATATGGCCCAATTGCAATACCAGCCGACCTACATCAATAACAATTATTTGTGCCAAGTTTCAAGTCGATAGCTTGTTTCGTTCGGAAGTTAGCGTGATTTCAACAGACGGACGGACGGACGGACAGGCTCAGATCGACTCAGAATTTCACCACGACCCAGAATATATATACTTTATGGGGTCTTAGAGCAATATTTCGATGTGTTACAAACGGAATGACAAAGTTAATATACCCCCATCCTATGGTGGAGGGTATAAAAATATGGGAAACATTTTAATCTGAACCAATTTTGAGGCAACTTCGCAAAAGTGTATTTATGATTTATCGGTCGATAGATATGTATCTAAATCTGAACCGATTTCAATCAAATTTTGCACCAAGTGTTATGTTTATGCCAAATTTCAAGAAAATCAGGGTAAAACTCTGGCTTCTGGGTCCATATAAGTGCATATCGTTCGAAAGATATATATGGGAGCTATATCTAAATCTGAACCGATTTCAATAGGGTTCTATTCTGACCCAAAAGAAGAACTTGTATCAAATTTGAGGCGATTGGACTTAAACTGCGGCCTAGACATTGATCACAAAAATGTGTTCACAGACAGACGGACGGGCGGACGGACAGATGGACATGGCCAGATCGACTCAGGGACCCACCCTGAGCATTATTGCCAAAGACACCAAGTGTCTATCTCGTCTCCTTCTGGGTGTTGCAAACATATGCACTAACTTATAATACCCTGTTCCACAGTGTGGCGCAGGGTATAAAAATAGAAGACAACGATTTTCCATTGACGGGAGAGTTTCGCAAGGAGTAAATTACATCGGTTACGCTAATAGAAAGAACTTCGTAGTATTTATGAAATTTGTCATTAAAATTGAGCAAATGAAACAATTTCATAAATACAATGAAATTTTTCGTTATTGCAATGAAATTTTAATTAAATAACGAAACATTTCATGCCATTAATGAATATTTACATTTTTCGTTATGCCAATGAAAAATATCGTTGGCTCAATTTTAAGAAAATGTTCTTTGTGTACCAAACGATAACAGAACTATACTATAGCCAACTATTGAAGAATTGAAGAAATAACTCAGCGATAATGCATCGACACCCTCTTCGGCACTCGGCTCCTGCTTATTGCCCCATCCTCTTAATTTTGTCTCGTGTGCCTTCTTTTTCTCCTTCTGCCTACAATTAATCCCTGTTACGTTATGCATCGATAGCATAACCCGTCAAATGCAAAAGTTAGTCAAACCAATTTCTGTTTTTCCAAAAGAACCATAAGTGTGAGAATCGTGTCCCCTTTGAAATAACCCAAAATTTCAGTTTACAAGTAATTTTCCAGTGATCTGAGGTGTAAAGATTGTGAATTGTTCTGATCACAGTGACAACAATACAGTTCGTTATTGAAGGCAAATGCAAATGAAAATTTCGAAAAATACCTTAGCGAAAAAAAGCCGCCGTTTCCAAAAAGGGTGAGAGAGAGGACAATAAGCAAATTTCCCCAACCAATCCACCAATGAAAGACCACAACAATGGGGCACACGGAAGAATCCTTTTAACAAGCCACCCAGTACATATTTCCGATGATAAATGAGGATGTTCTGTTCCTTTTATGAACTCGAACACACCACAAAAACCAGGAGCTGGAGTACTTTACTTCGCTTGGTTGATGAAGAACAACAACATGGAAATTGTCATCCCTTCCATCGAGGGCCACGCGGAAGGGTTTGTTGCTAGACTCGATGTTGTTTTATTTTTATGCAGATTTCCTTTTTGTTTTTTGATTTCAGTATTGAAAGATGAAAGTTCACGAAGACTCAATTTCGAAAAATACCAAATGTACGCATTTAAGACCATACTAACGACAGGACTTTGTTAGATAATGGAGACAAGGATTCAACTTTGTCCTATTAAAAGACTCAACGATGAGTGATGATAATGTGTGTGTGATAATATACTTGATGCGCTTTACAATACGCTTCAGTGATTTTTCCCACTTGCTACGTTTTATCCTTAAGCGAAAGGACGCAAGTGATCAAGAGCACCATGAATAGATAGTTCAATCTGTGATGATGTCATTTGGTCCTAAGGGACGGTGCTAGTTGTATGGCTACTGCTTTGCTTAGTAAATAGCCTTAAAAAGGATTTTCCAGTAAAATTATTTTTTATATCCTTTGCAGCTTAGCACACGCCCGTAGCGAACGTCTCCCAATGCTTGCTTGTTCACATTTTGCGGTAGATTCACTTTTGATTTTATTACGATAAATATTTGTATTGAAAGGCGACAGCCCGTAAAATGATGTGTCAATCGCACTTGGTTACTTCTAGCTGGGCAAGCGGCTGTCACTCTATATCCTGACTATGGAATGAGCTACCAATGCCACAGAAACGTCCTTTCGTTTTTTTTTTTCTTTTGCTTTTTCTCGTAAAGGACCACCTTTGTATGTCGTGATATTTGTTGTTATTGTTATTTAAATTGTTGAGCGATTATGCAAATTTGTCTTCTTTGGCAACCGGATGAATTATTTAAAATTAAGGAAATTGTAAATGTATTGTGTGAGTGTACATATATGTGAGTGAGTGTACATATATATGTGTGTGTGTGGGTGTGTGTGTCAAGAATATCCTTTGTCATAATGCTACCTATTCGACCCATAGATGCCTCGGATGTTTTTTTCCCAAAGCTAGCTAATGCACTTTTGGTGGTGCACATAGTTTCTTTTTTATTGGTTGGTTGCAGCAAACTTTTCCTGTTTCACTTCGAACTTTTTTCATTAAAAACTTTTCCCTTTCTATGCTCCTGGTATATACCTGAAAATAATGCATTTTTATAAGTTTTAATGAAGACACAATGTTCCTAGAGTAAGCAATAATTAAACGTATCTAAGTTGAGAAGCATCGTACGGTGGTCAAAAGCAGTATATTCTCAGTAGAGTTAGCTGTAATAATTACAATGTTCGCTCGGTTTCACTCTATATATAGAGCGTGGCTGATATGGAATGCGACAAAGTAAAGCCCTATGTTTTTTTTATTTTATTGGTCCAAAGCTATAACATAAATGCCGGACCTTACTCTCCAAAATGCCCCAGGTTAGAGATCTATAGATTTTGGTGGCCTTTAAGCCATTCTTGGTTGCTATGGTCCTGTTTGAATGTCCATTGTTTGTGACGACAGTGTTTGTCTGCACAGGGCTACAATACTATATTTAGGACATCATACCGATAATATTCGACATTTATTTTGAACCCATTTATTTTGAATTCTGGTGGAGAACCAAAGGTGTAAGTTTTCAGCTGACTATTTTTTGCCTTCGATCTCGCCATTTCAGCTATCAGCAAGTTTCCTACCAATGTAGGATAGATTTGATCAAATTTGGCTTTCACCTTTCGGATCGTTTCTGGAGTTTTTACCTTTTTTTGTCCACCTTTTGGACACGATGCAACACTGGCGGTACCCCAGTGGCGAGCAATAATATAAGAAACAAAAGATTTATTCAAATTTAAAGGCCTATGAGCTCTAACAATAGCCACTTGCGGTTCAAGTTCAGGAGATCTGGATATAAAAACATGCAAAAAACTGATTATTTTCTTTCAAACGAAATTTTGGTCAAACAACCATCGTTTACCATTTTCTTTTCGCTGTATTGAAGTTTTTTGGTACACAAGTATTTTTCAATTCAATGTTCTTTATTTATTTTTTCAATTCATTTCATTACATATTATACATTTACTATAATAATTAATATTTTTGAATAAATAAAGATTTTACGACATGGTTTAATTATAAACCGTCAGTCGGAATATTGAGTGATTACTGTTGTTCTAGTACTCGAATTCGTTTACAATGAGTTTTCTGTAAGCCATGGCTTCCTTCACATATTTATATAAATTAAACCAACCTCCACCACCATTTAAAACGTTTATTACTTCCAAATCGGACAGTACCATCTTGTTTAAATATGTTAGCCTTATTTTCTTTAGAAGTGGGCATCGTCCAATAAAATGGTATAAAGTTTCTTTGTCTCTCAGGTTACATAATGAGCATATTTCATCTTCTACGTCTCTGTAGTTATTCCCATTCAACCAAATTAAATCACCTCTGGCTCTTATTATATAAATTATCTGTTCTTGTGTGAAGTTATCATTACAATATGTGGGACCCAGGTTGAAATCCAAGTTTTTGTATATACGATGCTCACTTGCTTTTGCTGATTCTGTATACTTATTTAGAGCGCCGCGAGAAATATCAGCCAGTAACTTTTTGGTTGCCTCGTACCAATATATCTTATCGTTAAGGACATTATGTCTCTCAATGTTGTGGTCTTCCAATTTTCCTATAAAGTCTTTGTACCACGCCAAATTTTTCTCTGCGAGTTTTGCCCCAAGAATATGCGGTAATCTCTGGTTGTTGAGTTCAAATAGTACCTTAGCTAAATATGATAAGTGAAGCGAATACGTGTAGATATAGCCTGGTTCATAACCAGTTTCCAAGGCTATTACATAATTTGGAGTGCAATCGGGAAGTTTAAGCACTCGTTTTATGAAAAACCGATACAGCTTGTCTATCTCTTCAAAACAAGAGTTTCCCCAAATTTGGGCACCATAACTGTGAATGGATCTGCAAACGGCCAAGAACATGTTCCATTTTGCCTTTAGTGAAACTGTTGGCTTAGAAATAAACGACCTCCAAGTAGAATTGATACACGCTTTTGCGGCCACTTCTTTTTTCATTAGGTGCTTGGTAAATGATAGTCTGGGTGTCAATATTATTCCTAGGTATTTGTATTCATTTACTATTCTTATATATTCCCCCTTATACTTCCACATTTCGTTCGCAGCCGGTCTACCTCCTTTTCTGAAGATCATTACTTCGGATTTAGTAGGATTTACCTCCATCCCCCATTTCAGACAATAAGACTCCAGATTATTTATCATCTGCTGCAGTATCTTTGGTTCATCTGCTAATATGACTATATCATCCGCATACATAAGTAGACGAATATTTATCTCATCTATATAAAGTCCGCCTTCAAGATGTTTATGTAGATCGTTCAGATAAATTGCGAACAGAATCGGTGATAATAGGCATCCCTGCTTCACTCCAGCATTAGTACTGAAGTAATCTGATAGTCCAGTCTCTGTCCATATTGCCGATTTAGTATTTTTATATATATTTTCAATGAAGTGTACTACTTTCAAGGATAGACCAATTTCGTACAGTTTAAATATTAATAAATCTCTTGGCACTCTGTCAAAAGCTGCTTTAAAATCTACGAAAAATGCGTAGACTTTCTTGTTTTCACTCCATTTCAGGTTTATGATTGCTGTAAGATTGAAGATGTTGTCCACTGTGGAATATCCTTTCCGGAAACCTGCCTGGTATTCGTTTAGTTTTTCATATGCGTTTGCCCATACTGTTATTCTGGAGTTTATCATTCCTATCATTAATTTCCCAATGCAATTCATAAAGGTGATTCCTCTATAATTATTTACGTCGTCGACGCTGCCTTTTTGTAAATTGGGAAAATAACTCCCACACGGAAAGCGTCAAAATCATCATTGCCATTTAGAATTCTAGAAAAGGTACACAAGTATAGTCTGTTTGTGATAAACATTGACTCTTTTACAGGATGTCAACACACATTAACGAAAAATTCCTGATATTTTTCTCATATATGTGTGATTTATTGAGTTACCATCCTTTTTTCTGTAATAAAAACAACTTAACATTTTGTTCAGACGGAGAATATAGCTTGAATCAACAAATTTTTTAATTGAAAAAAAAAAATCAATTACAAAAATTAATAGTATAAATAAATTTTTTAATTGGATCAATTAATTTTTTAATTGACCTTCAATTAATTTTTTAATTGATACTATCATTTCTGTGATTGAAGACATTTCAATTAAAACATTATTTGGATCAGAAAAAAATTAATTCTGTGTAGAGTCCAGTTGTTCTATTTTTTATAGACCACATTGTTGGAGCCTCTTGGAGGAGTAAATTTCACCCGAGTCAGTTGAAATTTGATACATTGTGCTATGGCCGTTAACAACCATGCGGGCTAAATATAATTATGGACCGATTTCGACAATTTTTGCATGGGTGTTTGAGGCCATATATTAACACCACGTACCAAATATCAACTGAATCAGATGAATTTTGTTTTCCAAGAGGCTCCGGATGTCAAATCTGGTGATCGGTTCATATGGGGGCTATATATAATTATGCACCGATGTGTACCAATTTTTGCATGGTCATTAGAGACCATATACTAACACCATGTACCAAATTTCAGCCGGATCGGATGAAATTTGCTTCTCTTTGAGGCTTCGCAAGCCAAATCGGGGAATCGGTTTATATGGGGGCTATATATAATTATTGACCGATGTGGACCAATTTTTGCATAGTTGTTAGAGACCATATACTAACACCATCAGCCGGATCGGATGAAATTTTCTTCTCTTAGAGGTACCGCAAGCCAAATCTTGGGATCGGTTTATATGGGGCTATATATAATTATGGACCGATGTGGACCAATTTCTGCATGGTTGTTAAAGACCATACACTAACACCATGTACCAAATTTCAGCCGGATCGGATGAAATTTGCTTCTCTTAGAGGCTCCGCAAGCCAAATGGGGGAATCGGTTTATATGGGGGCTATATATAATTATGGACCGATGCAGACCAATTTTTGCATGGTTGTTAGAGACAATATACTAACACCATGTACCAAATTTCAGCCGGATGGGATGAAATTTGCTTCCCTTAGAGGGTCTGCAAGCCAAATTTGGGGGTCCGTTTATAAGGGGGATATACGTAAAAGTGGACCGATATGTCCCATTTGCAATACCATCCGACCTACATCAATAATAACTACTTGTGCCAAGTTTCAAGTAGATAGCTTGCTTCGTTCGGAAGTTAGCGTGATTTCAACAGACGAACGGACGGACGGACATGCTCAGATCCACTCTGGGTTTCACCACGACCCAGAATATATATACTTTATGGGGTCTTAGAAAAATATTTCGATGTGTTGCAAACGGAATGACAAAGTTAATATACCTCTATCCTATGGTGGAGGGTATAAAAATAAATTAAAAATTTAATAGATTCAAAGTTTTTTTAATCAAAAATCAATCACAAAATCTAATTGTATCAATTATTTTTTTAGTCTCGTTGGTGATTGATACTATCATTTCCGTGATTGAAGCCATTCTAATCGGATCACTTAATTTCATGATTGAAAACAAAATAATTTTTTTCTGAGTACTATAGTATGTTTTTTTAGTACCAAACCTCAAAATGTTTCCTATTTAGGACATGCGGTTGATATTAACGAAGTAGATTGTTACTTTAGTATAAAAAGTATTTTGTTTAGTATTTAGTAAAATAACATGATTGCGAGAAATTTGTGACATGTTCACCTTCCAAAAATAACATTTTGCTTTAGGAGGTGATCAAATTCCTACCCTATGTGTGAATAAATGCTGCCACCTAGGCTGTGATTACAGTACACACAACAAATATTTTTTGTCTTCATTCACGGAACTAATCCAATTAATTTTTAATTGAAATATCTTCAATCACAGAAATGAAAAAATTAATTGAAAGTCAATTAAAAAATAATTGATCCAATTAAAAAAATTAATCGATACTATTAATTTTTGTGATTGATTTTTGTTACAATTAAAAAAATTTGTTGAATCAATTAAAATTTTAACTGAATAGTTATTTTTTGAAACTCAATTAAGAATTTAATTGGAAAAATGTTCATGACATTTTTTCTGTGTTCTTTAGTCGCTTCAGGGCTATGAGTAGCTATCTCGAAAATGCAATAGATCTTTATCGTATTGGTTCCTTTATTCTTGGTGATGGTATAACAAACTGATTTGCGCGGTTGCTTATTCGCTTTACATCCTTTTAAATGGACTACACTAAAACCCACTGTAACTTGTGCATCATTTTAATAAAGCACCATAATAATGAGTTAAAAGTTTCCTCAAACCAAACCATAAAAAACAAAACATTTTATAATAATTATAAGTTTGCCAGCGCCAAAGCAGTTAATCATTGCCCAAGACATTCTTCACCCCTTACATTTCGTTCAACTTCGATCCTTAAACATTAAGGGTAAATCATTTAAGCATTTTTATGGACAATAAAAATGACATCAATAACATCACTTAAATTAATTGGACAAATCTTCTAAAATCAAAACATATGTGGCAAAGATGTTGCAATAGAATCGAAAATGACCCACAAACTGAATAACCATTAACAATGGCCATCACTTAGAAGACAGTTTAACTAAAATTTTAATTGACCATAACATTTTAGAACGTAAATAAACACAAGATTTAATTAACCACAAAGTTGCACACACTCAGTTAAGAATGATGGCAAAATTGGCGGGGGGAGGAAATCAACAACTATTAATTAAATCAGAGATATGGTATTTTAATCACATAAATGACTTGCAATGTAGCGTTAATGTTAGTACAACATTAAATGGAATTTGCTACCGTCGTATGTATTGTAGCAACTACTTACCGATATACTTACTTAGTAATAGGCTGAAATCGACAACTGTCATTGTAACACCCCCTCCCCTGACATCTATGTGAACAAGCATTCAATGAGTGATAACATGGTAGTATTGTCTCGAAGGTGACCCATTGTATTGTAAAACATTAGCAGGATGAATAAATGAAGGGAATAATGTTTTCGGATGGAGGGTATCAATGGATGACATGGAATATCTTTGTAATACATTCCCTTTAGTTTGGCCGATAATTGATGTCCATGTATCTATCATTCGAACAAAGCATTCGATGGGCATATCTATAGAGCCTTCTTTGGCCATTTAGCAATGACCCACCCCTTTTTGTCACACACATTTTGTAGGTTACACTTCACTATGGTTGACCGGTGGTCTTTGCGTGTAGTGTGACCACAACCATAAATGGTTTGTGGGGGGACGGACATTTAGCTGGAAATAGATGAACCCTTATGTATTCTTTATTACACAGCACAAAGTCAAGGTATTGCTGTTGCTGTTGGGTCTCTTGGTATCAGTTTCGATCAATTGATTCCTCCTGCCTTTGTGAACAATGTTCGTGTTCGGTTGCAATGCTTCCTTCACACTTTAACAGCTATGGTCTATTACTTACCCAGAATTACCTTCAATTTAGGCCCATCGATTTTAATTCCAAACAATTTAAATGCGTTAAATGAATTTGAAAATTACCCCATTCCATAATCGCTTGAAATTGACCCTTCTCGTGGTGGTAACATTTGTTGCTTTCCTCCATAAATTAAATTGGATTTTCCCTATCGCTTCAATCGGTGATTTTGCAGCAACTGCAATTAATTCGTTATCATGTATTTGTAACCGATTTTTGTCTGTTTCCAATTCACATAGGGGGTTAGTTAAAATTGGTTTGTTTGTAATTTGACAACTTTAAATAGGTTTGACTTTTGTGTGATGGCAATACGACATGCAACCAAGGCATATTCCCAACGAAGGAATCTATGGTCATTTAATTCACAACATTCTCCCCAATACAAAACCACATTCTGTCAATGCAATTAAAATTGATAGTTGTTTTAATTATGCGAGATTTACAAATTCGATTCCTAGAAACAAAAATCTTTAGAAAATGAGATTTTTATTAATCGTAGTTAATGAATTAAAAATTTACTCTTCATGGTGGGAGAGGGGTGGATGATGTTCTTCGATATGAGATATAATGGTAACAGATGCTCAATCATATATGATTTTGGACAGAAAACTCTAACATTTCTTCCATACAACCACCATAGCTGGACAGTATTTTCCAGCAAATGTATATTGAGAAGTACATGTTTATATGTAAAATAAAATGCTAACAAATTTTGCTCTTTGTCCTAGTTGTTGTCTAGTATTTTTATACCCTGCGCCACAGTGTGGAACAGGGTATTACAAGTTAGTGCATAAAGAGTGATACGGTCAAAATTTGGTCAAGGGAAAACGCGTGTACATCGGTGAAATCGTTTATTTAAAAAATCACATTAAATTTCTTTTTCAAGTTCAATTAGTATAAAATTCAGGAAAAATATTCAGTTAGGCTTTCGCTTTTCCAATTCCGAATTGCCGGGCCTCACGCTTGACACCTGCCATCAGATTTTGTACAGCCACCTTGTCCACCTTCTTCGGCGCAGAAAGCGAGTTTGCCTAGAACTGCTGCTCGTCCTTAGCATTTTTTGGCCTTCTTTAGGTTCCGCTTGACAATAGCCCAGTATTTCTCAATTGGGCGGAGCTCTGGCGAGTTGGGAGGGTTCTTGTCCTTGGGAACCACCTGCACGTTGTTGGCGGCGTACCACTCCATGGTCTTTTTACCGTAATGGCAAGATGCCAAATCCGGCCAAAACAGTACAGAAAAACCGTGTTTCTTCAGGAAATGCAGCAGACGTTTATTCAAACACTCTTTCACGCAAATTTCTTGGTTGACAGTCCCGGAAGCTATGAAAATGCTGCTTTTCAAGCCACAGGTACAGATGGCTTGCCAAACCAGATATTTCTTTGGGAACTTTGACAGTTTTATGTGCTTGAAAATATCTGCTACCTTTCCCCTTCCTTTTGCTGTATAAAACTCCTGTCCCGGAAGCTGCTTGTAGTCGGCTTTGACGTAGGTTTCGTCGTCCATTACCACGCAGTCAAACTTCGTCAGCATCGTCGTGTTCAGCCTCCGGGATCGCGCTTTGGCCGTCGTATTTTGTTTATCATCGCGATTTGGAGTCACTACCTTCTTGTAAGTCGGCTCGTTTTTTGCCTCGATGCACGGTTGTAGACGATACACCCAGCTTATTTGCCGCATCTCGGAGAGAGAGAGGTTAGGGTTTCGCTTGAAACTACCGGCAACTCTCTTTGTCGTCTCAGTGGCTTCCGGTTTTCGATTTCCCCCGATCCAGACTTCCTGGCTGTCGACAAACGTTCCCCAAACACTTTAAATACATTTGTAACGGTTGATTTGGCAACTTTTAGCGATTTTGCCAGCTTTGCGTGCGAGTAGTTCGGATTTTCGCGATGCGCGAGCAAAATTTTGATACGCTGCTCTTCTTGCTTGGACGGCATTTTGACAACTGAAGAGTGAATTCCAAAATCAAAATAGGAGCAACATTCTACACACACACCTTCAAAATGAGGGGTGTTCAGGTTTTTAAAATGCAAAAGTGAAAG
The DNA here is from genome assembly GCF_050003625.1 of Haematobia irritans. NCBI lineage: Eukaryota > Metazoa > Arthropoda > Insecta > Diptera > Muscidae > Haematobia > Haematobia irritans. The sequence continues at coordinate 223,641,253 of NC_134400.1, read as the reverse complement.
AAATACGTCAAATTTATATTGACCAAATTTTGACCGTATCACCCTTTATGTTTGCAACACCCAGAAGGAGACGAGATAGACACATGGTGTCTTTGGCAATAATGCTCAGGGTGGGTCCCTGAGTCGATCTAGCTATGTCCGTCTGTCCGCCCGTCCATCTGTCCGTCCGTCTGTCTGTGAACACATTTCTGTGATCAAAGTCTAGGTCGCAGTTTAAGTCCAATCGCCTTCAAATTTGGCACAAGTTCCTGTTTTGGATCATTATAGAACCCTATTGATTTTGGAAGAAATCGGTTCAGATTTAGATATAGCTCCCATATATATATTTCGCCCGGTATGCACTAATATGGACCCATAAGCCAGAGTTTTAACCTAATTTGCTTGAAATTTTGCACAAGCATAACACTTCGTCGTATAGTCAGGTGTCCAAAATTTTATTGAAATCGGTTCAGATTTAGATATAGCTCCCATATATATATTTCGCCCAATATGGACTTATATGGCCCCAGAAGCCAGAGTTTTACCCTAATTTGCTTGAAATTTTGCACCAGGAAAATAATAAGTACTATAGTCAGGTGTGCCAAATTTGACTGAAATCGGTTCAGATTGAGATATAGCTCTCATATACATTTCTCGCCCGATATAGACTTATATGGACCCAGAAACCAGAGTTTTAGCCCAATTTGGTTCAAATTTTGAACTAGGAGTACAATTAGTAGTGTAGTCAAATGTGCTAAATTTTATTGAAATCAGTTCAGATTTAGATATAGCTCCCATATATATCTTTCGCCCGATTTTCCGTCATATGACCACAGAGTTCAAAGTTGTAGTCCGATTTACGTGAAATTTTGCACAGGGAGTAGAATTAAAATACTAAGTATGCATGTCAAATTTGGTTGAAATCGGTTCAGATTTCTATATAGCTTCCATATATATGCTTTTCCGATTTGGGCAAAAATGACCAAAATACCCACATTTTCCTTATAAAATCGCCACTGCAAAGTCGAAAACTTGTAAAAGTGACTCAAATTTTCCTTTATTTCCAATACATATCTATCGACCGATAAATCATAAATACACTTTTGCGAAGTTGCCTCATAATTGGTTCAGATTAAAATGTCCCAGGGTATTAGCCGACTTACAATTTAAATCTATAAATTATAAATTTTGTTCAGATGGAGTCAGATTTAAATGTATGTATTTGGGACAAAAGCATTTATATACGAGTATAGCACCCAACACATTTTACGGATTTGATATAGTATCGAAAATGAGAATTTACAAAGTGGTGCAGGGTATAATATAGTCGGCCCCGTCCGACTTTAGACTTTCCTAACTTGTTTAATTTAAGAAACTTTGTCAAAAAAGTACACTGATACAAAAATATGTTCATCATATTTGCCGATGTAAACAAAATACGTTTCATGTTAAATTTTTAAACTCAATATTTTTGACAGATCAAAATGCAAAATATAATGTTCCTCAATTAGCATAAAATATTTGCGACATTTTAAAATATATTATGTTTTTGACATAAATTTTTCATAAAATAGTATGTGTGAATGTATGCATATATAAATTTAGAAATTTCGAGTAAACATAGAAATGTTTCGAAATCTTATTCAGAGATCGAGAGAGCGATAGGAAGTACAGAGAATTAAATAGAGATGGAAACCGAGGGAAATGCCGCGATAGATTTTTGGTTCAAAAAATTAGTTCCCAATTTATTTGTTGATAGTTGTGTTTGACTTCGAAAAATTCATTAAAGTTGTGAATGTAACAGCTTAAACAGGAGAAAAGAATTCATGAAATTTCGAGAATATTTAAGCGTTGATAATCATGTAATTTTTAAAATGCACCTACAAGACGGGTTATCGATAGATTACTGACTCTCGTTCGTATATATTTTTTTAATTTAAATGACCTCGAAACATGCGAAAAAAGTTAAATTTATTTCGTTCAATATGTATCATCTTTTTTGGTCACATATTTTAACACAGATTTTTATGGATATTTATGGACAAACGTCTAATGAATTGCTAATAGCTATTTGCGTTAACAAAATTGCTAGGTGTTAATGTCATATTTTAATTGTAAAATTGTAAAAAAGTATACAAAATTATTATAAAATAAGTAACATTTGGTATCAAAAAGGACTTTTTATACCCTCCACCATAGGATGGGGGGGTATATTAACTTTGTCATTCCGTTTGTAACACATCGAAATATTGCTCTAAGACCCCATAAAGTATATATACATTCTGGGTCGTGGTGAAATTCTGAGTCGATCTGAGCATGTCCGTCCGTCTGTTGAAATCACGCTAACTTCCGAACGAAACGACCTATCGACTTGAAACTTGGCAAAAGTAGTTGTTATTGATGTAGGTCGGATGTTATTGCAAATGGGCCATATCGGTCCACTTTTACGTATAGCCCCCATATAAACGGACCCCCAAATTTGGTTTGCCATTGCTCTAAGAGAAGCAAATTTCATCCGATCCGGCTGAAATTTGGTACATGGTGTTAGTATATGGTCTCTAACAACCATGCAAAAATTGGTCCACATCGGTACATAATTATATATAGCCCCCATATAAACCGATCCCCCGATTTGGCTTGCGGAGCCTCTAAGAGAAGCAAATTTCATCCGATCCGATTGAAATTTGGTACATGGTGTTAGTATACAGTCTCTAACAACCATGCAAAAATTGGTCCATATCGGTCCACTTTTACGTATAGCCCCCATATAAACGGACCCCCAAATTTGGCTTGCGATTGCTCTAAGAGAAGCAAATTTCATCCGATCCGGCTGAAATTTGGTACATGGTGTTAGTATATGGTCTTTAACAACCATACAAAAATTGGTCCATATCGGTCCATAATTATATATAGCCCCCATATAAACCGATCCCCCGATTTGGCTTGCGGAGCCTCTAAGAGAAGCAAATTTCATCCGATCCGATTGAAATTTGGTACGTGGTGTTAGTATATTGTCTCTAACAACCATGCCAAAATTGGTCCATATCGGTTCATAACTATATATAGCCCCCATATAAACTGATCTCCAGATTTGAGTTTCAGAGCCTCTAAGAGAAGCAAATTTCATCCGATCCGGCTGAAATTATATATAGCCCCCATATAAACCGATCCCCCGATTTGGCTTGCGGAGTCTCTAAGAGAAGCAAATTTCATCCGATCCGATTGAGATTTGGTAAATGGTGTTAGTATATGGTCTCTAACAACCATGCAAAAATTGGTCCACATCGGTCCATAATTATATATAGCCCCCATATAAACTGATCTCCAGATTTGACCACCGGAGCCTCGTGGAAGAGCAAAATTCAGCCGATTCGGTTGAAATTTGGTATGTGGTGTTAATATATGGCCTCAAATACCCATGCAAAAATTGGTCGAAATCGGTCCATAATTATATATAGCCCCCATATAAACCGATCCACAGATTTGACCTCCGGAGCCCCTTGGAAGAGCAAAATTCATCCGATTCGGTTGAAATTTGGTACGTGAATTTAGTACATGATATTTAACAACCATGCCAAAAGTGGTCCATATTAGTCCATAATCATATATAGCCCCCATATAAACCGATCCCGAGATTTGCTTTTGGAGCCACTTGGAGGAGCAAATTTCATCCGAATCAGTTGAAATTTGGTACATTGTTCTAGTATATGACCGTTAACAACCATGCCTAACTAGGTCCATATCGGTCTATAGTTATATATAGCCCACAGATAAATAGATCCCCAATCACACAAAACTTGGTCTATACCAAGTTCATAATTGTATATAGCCCACATATAAGCGACCCCATATTTCAATTCTAGCTCTCTACGTACCGTGCAAATGTCCATATCGATTCGTAATTATTTGTAGACTTACCTATACATAACTTTTATGTCTAATATATACCACGTATGGACTAACTCACAATTTAGAAAACGATGTTAAGAAGTTTTAAGATACCACAACCCAATTAATTCGATTGTGGATGACAGTCTTTCGTAGAAGTTTCTACGCAACCCATGGTGAAGGGTACATAATATTCGGCCTGGCCGAACTTACGACCGTATATACTTGTTATTATTATTTTTTAATTTAGTTGTTCAGGACGAACTTCACTTCAAACTTCAATGAAGAGTCATAAAATGGTTAACAGTTGCCAGCTCCCTTCACTTTTGTTGTTAGAAATGAAATTTGCTCAATTGGTTCCATCGCGTGGAGATTCATCCACAATAGGGAGTGGGAGTTCAAACTGGACCCACACAGCGATATGGAATTGACTTATAAGCAATGTCTCAGTATTTTTAACCCATATTCTAGTCAATATTTTTCCCTGCAACCCACGTCTTTTGCAACATCAACAACCTTACGGTTTTTGGACCTGGATCAATCACTTCAAATATGTTTCAAGAGCAAAATGTTATTTTTAAACGAAATCTTTGAATATGGTACAATTCTATGCAAATATCCATTGTATACAAGCTTATCTAAAAAATCCTCTATGTTAAATATTTGAAAAATCTACACAAATTCAAAGTCCTCTATGTTTTGTAAACCAGTATATTCGATCGATTACATAGACTAAGAGATATCAACTGGACATCTGTTCAAACTCCATTAGCCAATGGCAACAGCAACAATAACGACAATTACAAAACGCATGCAATTACAATGACAAGAACAACTCAACAACTGTCACAGATATTTGTCGTAGATCTTGTTAAAATGTCTGAAACAAGCGGATGCTGAATACGATTCGTTGCTCAACACACACACACACACACCACCACCATGTCTGTCCCCGAACGAATGATCGAACTTTAAAGATTTCATTCATTCATTCAAACAATTCATCCATGTTGTTTGTCATTAAAGAGTTTTATTGATTGTTCACTGTTTTCACTTTTGTTATTGGTGTTGCTATACTCTTCTCATTGTCCTGTATATAACGATTTGTAGTGGGGGCTATTGTTATGGGTATTTCCGTGATTTTATTTATATGAACATAATCGAAACGAATTACTAGTAGTTTGAAAAGCTAACGGTAATAACATGAGGTATTAACTTTAGATTGGGTATTAGCATGGAGTCTGATTAAGAGTGAGGTTTACACTCTTTTCTTCAATTTAAAAAGAAGACAAGCAATGGAAGACTAAAGGTTAAAAGGTTAAAGTGGCAGCCCGATTAAATTTCAGGTTCACTTAGACTATTCAGTCCATTGTGATAAACCATTGTGGAAGACTAAAGACGAGCGACGTCGAGTATTTTATTCCCTGCACCACTTTGCAGGCCAACAAATAGCAAACCAAAAATTAAATTCAAATTTCTGGTTAATATGCAACACAACAAAGTAAAGCGCTATATTTTTTTAATTAAGCTTAGTACTAAGATCACGTTTTCGCACGAAAAACTGTTATAATCCATATAAAAAACGTTAGCGCGGAATAAATGCGAAATCTTTGTTTTGAGCATTCTCAAACACATATTTATACAAGCCTGGATTTTTCGCACGAAAAAATAAGCAGGTATATTATTTCGCATAAATAAGTTAACATCCCTGGGCTTGAGACCCTATTTACGGAGATAAATGAAAATATTCGTTTTTCGCGGAAATGAACTTAGTACTAAGCATTAAGCAAAAACTGTAGGAAATAATATAAAATTTTAGAATAAATTTAGATTTGTCCGATTAGCTACCTTTGGCACGAATTATGTCCGTCAAAGCCATCACACGCTGCATGAAAGTTGCTCTACGACATCTTAGCCCAGCGCAATTTTGAGTCGATCTACACTTTAGTATTATTAGTGCCAACCTTCAAGATGCTCCAGGCGGAAAAGGCCTTCAATGTAGAAATGGTAATATGGGATTGTCTATGGTCTGTGGCCGAAATATGTGTTTGTCCAGGGCTTCAAAACGGCATTTATTTTGAATCCACGGCCAATGGATACAAGCGGGCAACGATCATCGGCTCTTTAGTTCTGGTGGTTAATCGAATGAGTAAATTTTATGCTGACATCTTAAGTAAACTCGATCTTTATATTCTTTGTTCTCAAGCTGCTCATTTTGGAATGAGTCCTCATTGGAAAAACACAAATTCGGTAATTGGCCACTTTCGTGCAAACGAAGCAACCCCTTGGCTACTTCTAGTCTAACTTTGTTATGCCTCGGTGAGCTCTTGCACTTTTTGCAATTTCAGCGGGATTAGTATAAGCTCATTTTGCAATATGTGTTGCAATATATTCAGCTCACGAGCAAGGTTTTTACCCCTGCGGCGTGGATTTCATTCAAATCTGACATTCACTATTCGGATAATTTCTGATTTACACGCTGAGATGAACATGAGCACCACCTAGAGCAAGATGTTGTTTTGAATGGCGAACATGGAACATTTTTGCCACAAAAATTTTGTTTTCTCGCCAATCATAAAATACTTGTCGAAATCAGATCATATCCGAGGAAAAAACATGGTTGGGAGAAAGAAAATATTTATTCACATTAAAATGCTGGAGGGCTGTAGCGATAGACACCTGTGGTTTTCCAACCAAATATGTAGCAATCACACTATCACTCTTGAATTCTTTCACGAATAATCCAAGAGGGCTTAATTGATTAAATAAATGTTTGAATTGAATAATTTTATTAATGATTACAATCGATCAAAAAACCAAATTCCCAAGTGGAAATACCCATATGTAAGATGTCCCAACAACGAAAACAATGCTATAACAATGGCAAAAACGCATATCGTATGTCATGTAATTACTTTGTGGCTGATTCATAATTAATTGAAATTGGTCAGAAGCAATGGTAACCACCACTGATGGAGGACGTTACTTGGGGCCAATGTTTGCTTGCACTTTATGAGACAGTCTGTCCGTCCGTCCACATACACTACAAGAGCGTCTCTAATCGTTGTTTCATACTTAAAATAGACCACTCAAACCTCGACAAATATCGGTGACATTACTTGGAATTATTGCGAGGTTACCATAGCGGAGATGCCTCAGTTATAGCATACATTGCAGTGTGCTTGGCGGTCCATATGGATGTGGTGGCATTAATGAGATGGATTCTAGGCAACGAGGCTGTGTTGTTATGAATGAATAACAACTTTTCATTCTTCAATTGTTGGATGTTAGAGATCGTCTCGTGTTTGCTTGTTTTTTTTTTTGGAATGGTGATACATATTGATTGGATAGCATTTGATTCGATTGGATTTTATTTGATTAGATTTTCTCCATTCCGGTTTCATGTTTTGTTTGGAGATCCATACAAATTCATAGGAAAAGTTCGTGTTATGTGTTGTTATCAATTCCTTGAAGATTACGAATGAATTCGATTTGTTTGAAAAATGTTGCTCTCTTATGTGTTCATATTGCATAATAGGTTTTGATAAAAATAAACACAATTACTATTGGAAATTTCTACAATGGAATTGAAATCATTGCTAATCGATATCTTACTTAAACCGATTAAAATTTAATGATACAAATAGGAATGATAGTGTTCAATTTCAACGACTGGTATAGCTCATTTTATGATGAAATTACACAACAAAAGGAAGCTAAAATTGGTTGGTCACAGAAAAACACTTAAACTATATTGAGTTACGTCTGAATGTTTCATTAATCTCTATATTAATCGATTCTGTATAAAAACCCAAACAAAATACACAATGACATTAAAGGGTGATACGGCCAAAATTTGGACAAGGGAAAACGCGTGTAAATCGGTGAAATCGTTTATTTAAAAAATCAAATTAAATTTCTTTTTCAAGTTCAATTAGTATAAAATTCAGGAAAAATATTCAGTTTGGCTTTCGCTTTTCCAAATCCCAATTGTCGGGCCTCACGCTTGACACCTGCCATCAGATTTTGTACAGCCACCTTGCCCACCTTCTTCGCCGCATAAAGCCAGTTTGCCTTGAACTGCTGCTCGTCCTTAGCAGTTTTTTTTTGTCTTCTTTACGTTCCGGTTTACAATAGCCCAGTATTTCTCAATTGCGCGGAGCTCTAGCGTGTTGTCCTTGGGAACCACCTGCGCGTTGTTGCCGGCGTACCACTCCATGGCCTTTTTACCGTAACGGCAAGATGCCAAATCCGGCCAAAACAGTACGGAAGAACCGTGTTTCTTCAGGAAAGGCAGCAAACGTTTATTCAAACACTCTTTCACGTAAATTTCTTGGTTGACAGTCCCGGAAACTATGAAAATGCTGCTCTTCAAGCCACAGGTACAGATGGCTTGCCAAACCAGATATTTCTTTGCGAACTTTGACAGTTTTATGTGCTTGAAAATATCTGCTACCTTTCCCCTTCCTTTTGCCGTATAAAACTCCTGTCCCGGAAGCTGCTTGTAGTCGTCTTTGACATAGGTTTCGTCGTCCACTACCACGCAGTCAAACTTCGTCAGCATCGTCGTGTACAGCCTCCGGGATCGCGCTTTGGCCGTCGTATTTTGTTTATCATCGCGATTTGGAGTCACTACCTTCTTGTAAGTCGATAGTCCGGCTCGTTTTTTGGCTCGATGCACGGTTGTAGACGATACACCCAGCTTATTTGCGGCATCTCGGAGAGAGAGGTTAGGGTTTCGCTTGAAACTACCGGCAACTCTCTTTGTCGTCTCAGCGGCTTCCGGTTTTCGATTTCTCCCCGATCCAGACTTCCTGGCTGTCGACAAACGTTCCCCAAACACTTTAATTACATTTGTAACGGTTGATTTGGCAACTTTTAGCGATTTTGCCAGCTTTGCGTGCGAGTAGCTCGGATTTTCGCGATGCGCGAGCAAAATTTTGATATGCTGCTCGTCTTGCTTGGACGTCATTTTGACAACTGAAGAGTGAATTCCAAAATCAAAATAGAAGCAACATTCTACACACACACACCTTCAAAATGAGGGGTGTTCAGGTTTTTTAAATACAAAATTGAAAGACATACGTCAAGTTTATATTGACCAAATTTTGACCGTATCACCCTTTATAACAGTGTCATGGGATCCTGGTAAAATGAAAACACATTGTCATACTGAACAAAAATTTTAGTAAGTACACAAATTTCTTCTTCACACAATAAATTTTTCAATAAAGGCGTTTTGTCGTTTGATTTTAATTTATAAATATAAGAAAATTATTCAGTATTATTGAAATCGGCCTCAAATTCCATGATTTTTCGTAACTTGACTATAAAGCTAAAACGAATTCCGAAATAGGAGATGTCTCACAAGACTATATTTTAAAGACGCTTTTTACTTGAGTTGAGAATTGGATATTTAATTTGTAACTAACATATTTATAACCGACTTTGATATTACATGAAGGAAACAGGCGGAGTATGTTTACTCGAAAATACAAACAACTCCAAAGGGCTACAACAACAACAAAAGTGAATTACGTCTTAAATGCATCCTAAGTGCAATTCTACGCTTCTTTGGCTCGGAATCATAAGTGGAAAGACAAACTCTTTGGAACAAAGCGTTTCTTATTACTCAGCGAAATTAAAAAACAAACATTTTTATGTAACAACGGCCAAGTTCCAACGTCGTTTTTAATGTACGAAATCCTGGTGCCCCAAAACCGGATAAAGTGAATCTCACATGGCATACCGTATGATAGCTGAGATAGCATTTCAAACGTGAGTCATATGCTGCACCAAAATCTGGATCTGATAAATCTGTCAGAGCGATAAGAGCGAACGACTACTCTAAATACAACAAAGGAAAGGTTTAGAACTCTAACTCAAACCCCTAAAAACTAGTTTGAAACACTCAACGCCTCCTGCCGTATAGCTCAGACATTGCTCCTTCTGATTATCATTTGTTCCGATCGATGACGCATGACCTGGCTGGTTATGAGGAAACCAAAAATTGAAGCGATTTACGAATTGAGTCAATTGACGAGTATGTTGCCAGAAAAATGAGAAAGGACAAAGTTTCGATTGAATTCGATGAATTCTTAAACATTTGAAAAGATCCCACACACTCATAGAAAAAATCATGCACGGCGTGCTCATTTCATGTGGTGTCAAACTGAGAACAGGCGGTGTCAATCTGACAACGATAAAATGACACCACGCACTGTCAAAACAACAACCAGCGTTTATGATCTGAAAACGTTATGGTTACGACTTCACACAAAATAATATTATAATTTTTGAGCTAACAATAAATTGTTGTTACAGAAAATTTTGAAGTTCAACTAAATTTTTGTTGATATAACAAAATGTTTGTTGATATAACAAAATTAGTTGCTAAAGTGACTAAAATCGTAATTGTATTTACAAAATGCGTTGTTAGCTCAAATCTAAACATAATTTTAATTGTATTGACAATCAAATTAATTGATATTTTTGTGTGTGTTTATAAACAAAATTAAAAAAAAGATTTCCGCTAGCGTGACTCAAACCTGTGTTTTCTGCACCATACGCGTTAACAGTCGCCTTAGCACATTGTACCACCGAGGGAGTTGCCATAATAGGTTAGGTTAGGTTAGGTTAGGTGGCAGCCCGATGTATCAGGCTCACTATTCAGTCCATTGTGATACCACATTGGTGAATTTCTCTCTTATCACTGAGTGCTGCCCGATTCCATGTTGAGCTCAATGACAACGGACCTCCTTTTTATAGCCGAGTCCGAATGACGTTCCACATTACAGTGAAACCATTTAGAGAAGCTTTGAAACCCTCAGAAATGTAACCAGCATTACTGAGGTGGGATAATCCACAGCTGAAAAACTTTTTGGTGTTCGGTCGAAGTAGGAATCGAACCCACGACCGTGTGTATGCAAGGCGGGCATGCCAACCATTGCACCACGGTGGCTCCCTTTCATGGCCAAAGCAAAACGAATGCCGTTCATGAAATCGTGAACGCCCGTGGACGAAATTGTGAACATTCCGTTTTGATTTTTTGTGAACGTTTCCGTTTCATTTTGTCACCGTCCGTTCACGACTATGGAACGTATTTTTTTATATTAGCGCATTATTAGTTTGCACTCCCTATAAATGCACTGAAAGAATAGTTTTATTTTCTGATAATAGAAATTTTAGACAAAAGTACACTTTTGTCGCAGAAAAATTTTCTATCAAAACAAACAAAATATACTGGAGACATCCCGTGCACCGATTTTCATAATTTTTTTCTCTTAGGTTAGGTTAGGTATAGTGGCAGCCCGATACTTCACGATCACTTAGACTATTCAATCCATTGTCTCTTATCACTGAGTACTGCCCTATTCTATGTTTAGCTCAATGACAAGGGACCTCCTTTTTCTAGCCGAGTAGGCGTCCTAAATTGCGGGCTTTCTGTCTATAATAAAAGGGAATTTTGTTTGTCTAAAATTTCGTACTAGAGGAAAGTACTTTTCTTTGGGTGCGGTAAACCATTCTTGGAGATTCCCATAATGAATCATTAAAATAACGAAAATTTACTTATCTTATTAGCTTTTTAACTACCATTAACGAAGTTCGTCCTTCTCATAAAAGAATAAGTGAACTAGAAGCAAAGAAAAATATCATTAGCACCAAATCATGATCATCAAATAAACTACTCGGTACACAGAAAAAAAAATTACGAACATTTTTCCAATTAAAGTCTTAATTGATTTTTTAAAAAATATTCAATTAAAAATTTAATTGATTCAACAAATTTTTTAATTGAAAAAAAATCAATCACTAAAATTAATTAATTGGATCAATTAATTTTATAATTAACTTTCAATTAATTTTTTAATTGATACTATCATTTCTGTAATTGAAGGCATTTCAATTAAAAAATTAATTGGATCAATTAATTTCGTGATTGAATCAGAATTTTTTTTTGTGTTTTTGTTTGCATTGAAGTTATTTGTACAGCTATTGCCCACGTTTAATCCATCACATTTTTGAGATATACTTCGAATAAAGAAAATTTCATTGAGCTGGGGAGAATTCATAAAAAAATATAAAAAGAAAAAACAAAGTAATCTTAATTTTTTGCAATACAATTTAACATGCTTTTAACGATTGACTTTTCCAGTGTAGGTTCTAGAGCAAATATATATTTTTTTCATACATTTTCAAGGGAGAACACGCCATATACATTTCTTTTATCCCAGACTTACCTTATACCTGAATTTCCTATTATGATTTTATATTTATTATACCTGAATTTCCTATTATGATTTTATATTTTATATTTCATATTTACAAACGCAATTCCAATTTTCAGTGCAAAAACTAATTTCAGATGAAATGCATTTTAATAAACCTAAATATAAAATTCAATTTAAATTCAAAGACGTTCTCCTCAGAAAAAAAAACACGACCACACAAGCCATGGAAAAACAACAGTAAAGCAGAAAATGTCATTTTCATCATCATGAAGGAAAGAAAGCATCCATTTGTGTAGAGATAAAGCTAAAATGCATCAGAAAACTGGTAGGGTAAAATGAAAAGAGGAATAAGGCGAAAAAAAGCAATTTTCGAGAAGACAAATTGCATAAAATTTTCCAGAGAAAAAAACTCCCATTCCGCATGATGATGCAATAACATTTTTATGTAGTGCTCCACCATAAAAAGACGGCTAAAGTGACAGTATAAAAATAAAAATGATATAAAAATATTAGATGTACTAGAAAAACAAATACAGCCTAAGGTAGCTTGAAATAGAAATAAATGTTTAGAATTTGGGGGTCCTGGGGCCCTCAGTCCCAATATAGGTTTTTCATCGATGGAGAGAAGGGCCTGGAACTTTCAGACCAAATATGTATTCGCTCGTCGGTAGAAAACATGAATAAACAGACAATTTTCCTTTGGACCCTCGCGAAATTAAATCCTTTGTATTTCTAGTGAAGAAAATAATTATTTAGAGTTAACTGGTCCGATTGGACAATGATTTGGTGAAAAGGCCGATTACAGAATGTTTTTTCTTTATGATAATGCACCGGCTCACATCTTACACTTCTCCAAAATCTTACACATCTTACACGTCGAAACGGGTTACAACTTTTAACCCATCCACTATATAGACATACGAATTCATCGGAGGGATGCATAATTGAATTGTGTCCTAAATGTAATGAGAAAAAATCTAAACCAAAGATTATGAACTTTTTTTAATTAAAATTTCGAAAGGTGTCCTTAATACTGTGAAAATTTTATTGCCTAAAATTTCTTTGTGAATATTATAATCTTTAGTTCAGAATTTTTTTCGGTGTACACAAAACCTTGAGTACAACAAGATTTTGTTTAATAGTGCAATATTTCATTGTCCAGATGCTGTATGATACCATCAAATGAATACATACACATATGTAAGTGCGTTCATATGTACCAATTTGATTTTATTTATTCGAGAATGTACATAAAAAAACATCCTATTTTGAAGAAGATGTGAAAAAACAACAAAGTAATGGAACGACTGCATAAACGAACCTCCTAAAAAAGACACCATCTCACAAAAATAGGAGGGTCTACAACTCCTAAAAGCAGGCTATAATCAACGACCGAATGAACATCATTCGAATGATACACCACACACGCATACACACTAACTCATTTTTCCACTCACACGAACCATACACCATCAAAACCTATATGCACTTCGTGCATTTGCTTCGGTGACTCTGCTTCCTTTTATTCTTCTTATTCGTTTGGTTTCCTTGTATGCTGCTCTGTGGGGTATTCTGTATGTATGTGTGTGGTCCCCCCACTTGTATGGTAGTCGATGTGTATATATGTGTGCCACTACTAGGTATGGTAGCTTTGATTCGTTGTCTTCTTCTTTGGGGCTCCAAACGTTATGTGATTCGTGCGTGAAAAATAGGAGGAGCTCCATTCGCTATGAAAATAAATGCAAGACAACAGAAATAAAAACCAACCAAAAAAAAACAGCTCGATTTTCTCATGCGCAAGAGATGCTTTGCTCTGTGGAAAATAGCTTTTGTTTCAACGATAAATATGATTTTTATAGCTTTTCTTGTTGTTGTAGCTTGTGATGATGATATTTAGCAATAGTGAAATATAGAAGACTTTAAAGCTTTTGATATAGATAGTTTTTGCTTTGAGTTCTTTTTTCATTTTTTTTAATTAAAATTAAAAACTTTAAAAGAGCTTGCAATGATGTATAGCATACTGGATAGTGATGCAATTCTGTTCTGCTTTATGAGAGGTCTGATAAGTTCGAAATATGAATTTAATTAAAAATTGCAAGTCTAATTAAATTCTTCCGAGTTTCTAAAAAAATATCTAAGACTAACATAATTTTAGTATAGGATAATTATTTCGTTCGTTTTACTAATTACGATATTATATTTTTGGTTTTAATTTTATTATTTTTATTTTTACCTTCTTTATAGAAAGAAGTAAACTGTTTTATAGGAAGAATGAACTACCTGGTTCAAAAATTGAACTAAATTGTACTCCACATTTTGAGATTTTCCCAAAACTTTGTTAAACCCAGGAAAATTTAATGCCCTGGTGTACTTTTTAACTGCACTTCACGAAATTACCCCCTTTCATATAAGAAAACATGAACCAAAAACAAGTAAGTTCGGCCAGGCCGAATCTTTTGTACCCCTCACCATGGATTGCGTAGAAACTTCTACTAAAGACTGTCATCCACAATCGAATTACTTGGCTTGTGTTAATACTATATATGATTATGGACCAATATGTGCCAATTTTGGCATGGTTATTAAAGACCATATACTAACACCACGTACCAAATTTCAACGGGATCGGATGAATTTGCTTCTCCAAAAGGCTCCGGAGGTCAAATCTGGAGACCAGTTTATATGGGGGCTATATATAACTATGGACCGATAGGGACTAATTTTTGCATGGTTGTTAGTGGCCATATAGTTACACAAAACACAAAACTTCAACTGAATCGGGTGAAATTTGCTCCTCCAAGATGATCCGGAGGTCGAACCTGGGTATCGATTTATATGGGGGCTATATATAATTATGAACCGATGTGGACCAATTTGTGCATGTTTGTTAGAGACCATATACTTATACTATGTACCAAATTTCAGCCGGATCGGATCAAATTTGCTTCTCTTAGAGGCTCCGCAAGCCAAATCTGGGGGTCCGTTTATATGGGGGCTATACGTAAAAGTGGACTGATATGGCCCATTTGCAATACCATCCGCCTTACATCAATAACAACTACTTGTGCCAAGTTTCAAGTCGATAGCTCGTTTCGTTCGGAAGTTAGCGAGATTTAAACAGACGGACGGACGGACCGACCGACCGACATGCTTAGATCGACTCAGAATTTCACCACGACCCAGAATATATATACTTTATGAGCAATATTTCGATATGTTACAAACGGAATGACAAAATTAATATACCCCCATCCTATGGTGGAGGGTATAATAAATAAACAATAGTAGTTCATTTTTACTAGTACTATGGGAATCGTACGAACATTTTTTCCTACTTTAGTTCACATTGAATTTTATACCCACATTTAGATCAAATAAATTTTAACATACTTAAAAAAAAAGAAAATTTTATTGGGCTGTGGAAATTTTCGAAACAATTTATAAAATTTACCTACAAACATATAATAATTTTTAATTTGTAATAAAATAAGTTAAAATTATCTTTAGTTTAACTGCGGACTTTTTGTCGGTGTTAATATGTGTACAAGTATAGAAGAAATTTCTCAAAAAAACAACCACACATATGTCTTTGAAGTAACGAGGATTATATTTAATGTACGCAAAAAGGTTTGATTTAAAGAAGAAGTCTTTCATTTAACTTAGATTAGAGTTGGAATTAAGGATAAAATATAATTTGTTTTGAGAATATTATATCCTCGAAATTACGATAAAATGTTTACCTAAATTTGGATCATCAACTGTCATTTAGCTTTTACAATTTATCCCAAAAAGAAAATCGATCTGTTTCAACTTTACTTTCAAATTTCTTAAAAGTTTATGTTTAATGAAGCCCCGTCTAAAGCTAAAAGATAATACGAAAGTTAAGTCAAAATCAATAGATCTTGTATTTGTTACGTTATCAAGAGAAAAATCCCAAATTAACTGTAGAGAGAGTTGACTTGTTAAAAACAAGTTTACTTGGATCCAAAGATCTTGCCCTTTCCTTAAGGATTTTGGTATTTATTCCGAGCCAAATATATGGCTTCTTTGAAATAACTTCACTTAAAAATAAATGTCGCCGTAAAATATACAATTAAATTGCAATAATTAAAACAAGTGAGTAAAGTAGAAAGTCGGGCGGGGCCGACTATATTATACCCTAAACCACCCCTACTGAATTAGTAAATATAAGCATTCGTGGGGTATCATTGGTATAGGTTTTGGATGACGTAAAGGGGTTCTTGTCACAATCTGAGCAGGAATGTCTAATATTAGGAGCTTTAGTTTATTTTGCACCAAAGGAGTTAGTATGCCACTAATATTGAGTCCATTATTAAAAAAGAGGAAATCGGTCAATTAGTTTGTGGGTAATAAATCCAAATTTCTTCACCGCAATAGATTTATGTAAGAGCTACATGTAAGTCTAAATACGATCAGCTAGTACATCAAAATTTGAAATTTGAATAACAAAGCTTAATAAATAAGAGTATTATGGCCAAATATGACAAAATCGAGCGATGCATATATATGGGACCTATATCTAAATCTGGACCAATTTGTATAATATTTTGCAGGTATGATTGATATTACAGAAGGTCACTTTGTGTAAAATTTGAGTACGATCAGTTAATAAATGAGGCCCCTAAATATGGTCAAAAATAAGGTTATTAGGGGCAAATTATTCAAAATCAGGCGATACATATATATGGGAGCTGTATCTAAATCTGAACCGATTTCAATGAAATTGCGCACATACAGTTAGAGGTATAGAAGATTATATTTAACCCACTTTGAGTACTATCGGTTGATAAATAAGGGTTTTACAGCCAACTTTGGCAAAATCGGGCGATACATATATATGGGAGCTATATCTAAATTTGAACCGATTTCGATGAAATTTTGCACATACAGTTAGTGCTATAGAAGATTATATTTAGCCAACCTTGGTTACGATCGGTTGATAAATAAGGGTTTTACGGCCAAATTTGGCAAAATCGGGCGATGCATATATATGGGAGCTATATCTAAATCTGAACCGATTTCGATGAAATTTCGCACATACAGTTAGAGCTATAGAACATTACATTAAGCCAACGTTGAGTGCGATCGGTTGATAAATAAGGGTTTTACGGCCAAATTTGACCAAATCGAACGATACATATTAATGGGAGCTATATCTAAATCTGAACCGATTTCGATTAGTTTTGGCACATATTGTCAGTATCATAAAAGATTAGAGTAAGCCCAGTTTGAGTAAGATCGCTTAATAAATAAGGTTTTTATGGCCAAATTTGGGAATATTGGGCGATACATATATATGGGAGCTATATCTAAATCTGAACCGATTTAAATGAAATTTTGCAGACTTGAAGAACGATGAAAAAACACAACGTGACCCCATTTGTCGAAATCGGGCGATACATATATATGGGAGCTATATCTAAATTTGATCCGATTTCTTCCAAATTCAATAGCGTTCGTCCTTGTGCCCAAAAACATCCCTGTACCAAATTTCATCAAAATCGGTTAATAATTGCGACCGGAATCCTGTGAACAACAAATACATGGACAGACGGACGGACGGACGGACACCAAGCGCTAGATCGACTCAGGAGGTGATTCTGAGTCGATCGGTATATATTTTATGGGCTCTAAAATCAATATTTCTGGTAGGCACATTTTTTGGCCGATCAAACTTATTATACCCTGACCACTATGTGGTTTAGGGTATAAACAATGTGAAAAATCCTCAAAATAAGCCTTAGCCCATGTTTGAAGCTTTTTTAACATATTTTTAATCCAAAGAGTTAATGTTTTCAAACACATACCATTTTAAAGGAGGGAAAGATTTGTGTTTTAGTTTTAATAAAAAAATTTTAAACCCCAGATTACGACCTTTTAATTAAAATATTTGATAGGTTAGTCGAAATCTTCTTCACATCAGTATGTTAATTCTTCAAAATTAATACTGGCCTTTGTTCATTCCTAATTTATCGTCAACTCAAAACATTAAAAGCGTTAGCTAATTTAGGGCTATTTTATCAACTCAACCTTTATATTAAAATAATTAATTACACTGAAAAAAAATATTGTCGTGAGGTCAAAGATTTCATGTCTTTAAAATACGAATGCAAATTTTGCTTAGCATAGAAGACGCATTTCTCTAATATAAAGTTTTTTTCTTTGTCCAAAAGTCGATAATCTTTTCAATGAAGTCGTAATGTCCTTATAATTAAGTGATTTGACTTAAAAATGGGTATCATAACATGAAAGAAAAAATGTTTGGGCTAAGGTCAACTTGACTTTAATAATTCAGAAGAATTCTTTAAATTTAATGAATTTGTCTTTAAATTTGTTGTCTTTTTGCGCCTTGACTATAAAGCAAAATATCGTTCAAATTTAGGACATGTTTTTCTAAACTTTATTTTAAAGATGTTTCTTTCTTTCTTTCTTTATTTGCTTTCCCATGCACAAGACCACTTGAGTCTCATATTTCAGCATGAGAAGTTTAAAATCATAATGTACAATTAAATAAATATAATATAATTACAATATTAGGTTTAATGAAAAAAAAAAAAAAAAAAAAATTATATTTAAAAAATTAATCAAAATAGATCTATAAGCAAATAACCTTAATATTTTATATTGAAAAACTGATTACAGACTGAAAAAAACACTATTAGAATTTAAGTTTGACAATTGTAAAAAGAGGAGAAAAATAACAACAATTAAAATAAGATTTATAAAATTTATAATTACAGATAATGGATAAAGAATATTAAAATTGAAAATATGAAAAAGAAAAACAAAAACAAAAAATTGAACGAAAATTTTATAACAAATAAAAGAAAGTTATAAATAAAAGTACATATTGCATAAAAATAAGGGTACATATTGCATGAAAACGAAAACAAATTTTAAGAATTAAAACTAGCTAGCAAACAGTTTAGAGTAAAATAAAACAAATGCTAAAGAATCTTGTTTAATTATTACTCAAAAACGAGATAACATTTTTCTTAAAGGCATCTGCATTACTTATACATTGGATATTATAAGTAAGTGAGTTCCACAGACGGATGGAGTTAATAAAAAATTGCCACTCAGAGACCAAACAGCTATGACGAAGCAAAATTAATCTTTTTCCTCTATTAAATCTTGAAAAACGCAGGCGTTGAAATAAATGCACCGGGTGACCACTATAAATAATCCTATGCAAGAAAATAAGGACTCTTAACTTAAGTAGATTGTGAAATGTCATGTCATACAAGCATACTGAGAAAGCCGAAACACTGTCATATCTTCGTATACCATATACGTAGCGGGTAATGCTATTGAACGTCCTATTCATTCTCTGCATACTTAGGGCATCGCACTTAGCAAAAAGTTCACATCCGTAAAGCATAATGGACATCAAGAATGACTTGGCTAAGATAACCCTTATTCTTAACGGAGTACAACGTTGTGACTGCCATAGTGTCCGAAGTATTGAATATACACGGCCACACATAGCGGTAATATGGTCAGACCACGTCAGAGTGCTGTTGAACATCACCCCAAGATTTCTGGCACGCTCCACTATCCCAATCGTCTGATTATCTATCCTTATATCAACATTAACTCTAGACCTCACTGTTCGCCCTTTAATCACCAAACACTTAGATTTCATTGGGTTAATAGTAAGACCATTGGCCTGTGCCCACATTGATATCCTCCCAAGATCCTCATTCAATAGAGCCTCACAACTACCAATTGATGATGGTTCGCACCCTATATATAACTGAACATCATCAGCATACATTCGCATCCGACAATGTCTCACCTGCGTAGGTAGATCATTAGAGTATAGGGAGAAGAGCAAGGGTCCTAATATTGAACCTTGCGGAACACCTCTGTTTACCAACCGCACCTGTGATTGCCTGTCCCCAATCCTGACATATTGATACCTATCCGAGAGGTATGATGAAATTAATCTTGCCGACGTGTTTGAAAACCCAAAGAAATTGCGTAATTTAGCACAAAGTAAATCGTGGTCTACGGTGTCAAAAGCTTTAGAATGATCTAAAAGCACTAGCAACACATATTTCCTTTCATCCATAAAGCGCCTGATATCCTCCGACATGTCAACAAGGGCTGTAATACAACTATTCTTCCGTCGAAATCCAGACTGTGAGTCCGTTAACAAGGCATTCGTACGCAAGTACTCATCCATTTGATCCCTCAACACACGCTCAAGTGCCTTTGATAGAAATGGCAGAATCGCTACGGGTCTGTAATCTCCGCCTGTCTTCGGTACAGGAACTATCCGTGCTACCTTCCACCTACTTGGATAATAACTATTGGTTATTATCCTATTAAATATGAAGGTAATAAAGGGGAGGAGTTCACGCAATATGATCCTGATAAACCTAGGGTCTACACCATCAGCACCTATAGAGTTCGATCTTATGGACATGATACTTTCCAGAACATGCATCTCCTCCACTCCAATGAACTCAAAACGATCATCAAAAGCAACGGTTGTCATATCATAGAAGGAGGAATCAGCGTCCCGCATGGGAATGTCCAAAAACTTCGCGTTAATATCGTCAACATCAATTGATTCATCATCCACATAACTATCTTTTCTACCGACATCAAGCTCGCGTACCAAACCCCATATTCGCCTTGATCCAACAGCATCACCAAATTTGGACATATAGTACTCAGACTTAGCCTTCTTTATCTCATCCTGAGCCTTCCTCCTAGCATCACAGTACTCACCGCGTAGTTCAGGAGTCCTATATCTCTTCCACCTCCTGTAGGCAACATCCCTCACTCTTAAGGCATTTGCAACCTGATGCGTAAACCAAGGACGATTTTTTGGGCATATAGTCTTATTCCTCAATGGCACCGCTATATCGTAAAGCTTAACTATATTTTCCTCAAGAAAAGTCAGTTTTTTACTTGAAACATAGCACTTTACTTGAAACATAGCATAATTTCTACTGGATGTCGAGTCTTAATTTGGAAAATAAAGTTGTCCTTAACTCGTTTTTAAAGGACTTTGATAGCATATGAAGAAGATAAGCTGAGAAAGCGAAAAATTAAAATTTGCTTCCTAGAAGCAAGTACACAAAACCCAAATTTAAAAGAGAATTGTGTCTTAAAAGTATCCTTACTTGTATTCTCCGCTTCTTTGGCTCGGAATCAATACCAAATTTTTTAAAGTAAAGACAAAATCTTTGGAACCGGGCATGCTTTTATTCAGTGTAGTGAGAGAATTTACCTTATATCAAAGGCCTACGCGTTTAGCGAAAGGACGAACATTTTATAGACAAGTAGATTAGTTTAGGTATAGTGACAGTCCGTTACTAAAGACTCACCTAGCCTATTATACCACAACTAGTGAACTTCGAGAAGCTTTGAAACAGCATTACTGCACTGAAAAACATATTGGCCTAATACGAAAAAATGCGCAACATAAATTTTAGGACACGCAATATTAAGGACAAATTTCTTTATAATAGAATTTTAAAAAATAATAATAAAATTTCCTTTATTAAATTTAGGCCACAAATCTTGAAAATTTGCGTCTCTTCGGCAAAGTTGCATGTCTTTTATCTAATCCTTAAATTAAAGAAAAAAATTTTTGATTTAAAGAAATGGCCGTTAAATTGACTTATATATTTAATCTTTAGATGATTGATTCCTATTTTATTTTGAATTCGACAATTTTAAAAGGTCGAAACATCGAAATTATCCTTAATTCTGATTACAATGTCTACCATGTAACAGCAAAGTAAACAGGTTCGAGTGACAAGTGAATTTAATAGCGTCCGTTTGCAGTCGATTTTTTTAACCAATGTCTAGGTCACAATATATATGTTAGGCTTGTAACTTGCTGCATGTACTTTTTAAATGTTTTCACGAGATGTTTTATTTCATTTTCCAATCTAACTTAATAATATCATGAAAATGCATATTGTGTCGTATGAGATGAATTTATTTCTCCATAGCACAACTTACACACCATGTCATTTAATTTATTATACCCTCCACCATAGGATGGGGGTATATAAACTTTGTCATTCCCTTTGTAACACATCGAAATATTGCTCTAAGACCCCATAAAGTATACATATTCTGGGTCGTGGTGAAATTCTGAGTCGATCTGAGCATGTCCGTTCGTCCGTCCGTCCATCACGCTAACTTCCGAACGAAACAAGCTATTGACTTGAAACTTGGCACAAGTAGTTGTTATTGATGTAGGTCGGATGGTATTGCAAATGGGCCATATCGGTCCACTTTTACTTATAGCCCCTATATAAACGGACCCCCAAAATTGGCTTGCGATTGCTCTAAGAGAAGCAAATTGCATCCGATCCGGCTGAAATTTGGTATATGGTGTTAGTATATGGTCTCTAACAACCATACAAAAATTGGTCCACATCCACATTTGCCCCCGGAGCCCCTTGGAAGAGCAAAATTCATACGATTCGGTTGAAATTTGGTAAGTGCTGTTAGTATATGGTATCCACCAACCATGCAGGAATTAGTTTATATCAGTCCATAATCATATATAGCCCCCATATAAACCGATCCCGAGATTTGGTTTTGGAGCCTCTGGGAGGAGCAAATGCCTAACTAGGTCCATATCGGTCTATAGTTATATATAGCCCTCAGATAAATCGATGCCCAATCACACAAAAATTAGCCCATATCAAGTTCAAAATTCTATATAGCCCCCATAAAAGCGACCGTGCAAAAGCCCATGTCGATTCGTAATTATTTGTAGACTTACCTATACATGGGAGCCACCGTGGTGCAATGGTTAGCATGCCCGCCTTGCATACACAAGGTCGTGGGTTCGATTCCTGCTACGACCGAACATCAAAAAGTTTTTCGGCGGTGGATTATCCCACCTCAGTAATGCTGGTGACATTTCTGAGGGTTTCAAAGCTTCTCTAAGTGGTTTCACTGGAATGTGGAACGCCGTTTGGACTCGGCTATAAAAAGGAGGTCCCTTGTCATTGAGCTTAACATGGAATCGGGCAGCACTCAGTGATAAGAGAGAAGTTCACCACTGTGGTATCACAATGGACTGAATAGTCAAAGTGAGCCTGATACATCGGGCTGCCACATAACCTAACCTAACCTAACCTACCTATACATAACTTTTTTGTCTAATATATGCCACGTACACGCAAAAAAATAATTCTTTCCTGCCAAACGAAATTTTAGACAAACAAAGTTCGTTTCTCATTTGCTTTTCGTTGAAAGAAAGTGTATTTGGAAGAAAAGTATATACTTTTTGTGATAAACGTTTATTCTTTTCCAGGATGTAAAAACAATTTCATAAAGACTAACTCAAAAAAATTTTTTTCTGGCTAATTGCATTTTCCCTCACATCTTTCCCACTTCCACGAAGTTTTTTAGTTCTTGGCACCTTTTTCTGTAACACAAACAATGTAGAAGAAATTATACAATTTTATAAATTTAAACTTTTTTTTTACCTTTCGCCTGGACGGAGAATCGAACCGCGGAGGGTCGTGGGTCCGATCCCAGCTTCGACCAAAGTTTTTTTTTTTTTTTTTTTGTTTACATATATTCCAGATATGATCGGAAGATTCCGAAAAATTTTTCAACATTACATTCTACTATATTAAATTTTTACTATGAACTGTAAAATGTGTCTTATTAAAGACCTAAATTTAGAAAAGAACAGTGTTTGATATAAACGAAATGGACTGTGTTGTTGGTTAAAAAATAACTTTTTTTACTGAAAAAATAAAAATTTTGTAACAAACGAATTTTTTTGGTGATAAAAGTGTATACTTTTCGAAGCAATTCAAAAAACTCTAACAAAAGAAAAACGTTTTCGGTACACGTTTTCCAAACGTTTTTTTTTCTTTGCGTGAATGGACTAACTCACAATTTCGAAATCGATGTTAAGAAGTTTTAAGATACCACAACCCAAATAATTCGATTGTGGATGACAGCCTTTCGTAGAAGTTTCTACGCAATCCATGGTGGAGGGTACATAGGATTCGGCCTGGTCGAACTTACGACCGTATATACTTGTTTTAATTCTAATGTGTCTCGATTTCTATTCACCCATCTAATATATGCTATTTCGACAAAACAAAAATTAGTTCATGAATATTTTAAACCAGTAAATAAACACATTTCGCAAAATGTACTTTTTCTGGGATTCCATAAGAAAGTACGAACGCACAGACACACACATATGTGTATGTCACTATAAGTCATAGAATAAAACATTTCCGTTGACAGAAATTCTTAAGAGGGCAAACATTGTCAAATGATGGCTCAATCGCACATTTTGGGCTATAAACTTTGCAAACAGACGAAAACTTTTAATTGGCCCATAAAGCTGATGATTTTTTATGGGAAAACATTTGACAAAGTAGTTAAACTGAAATTAAACGATCGATCAATCAATCAAATTTCATTTAAATGTTCAATAAATCGAACCGGTCTCCCATACCATGGCCAACAAATGGGTATGTGTGTTGATGGATGTATGCGATAGAATTCAATCTCATAAATATGGAAATTAAATTTTTAGATTAATTTGTTTCAACAGGGACAGAGTAAAATATATTGTGCCCTATTTGTAAGTGCCTATGTGGGCATTGGTTTGGGTTGAGGAAATACAATGTTTGTGAATAAAGATAATACAATTACAACAAAAGCATTTATATGTTCTAACCACATTCTTGAATATTTTATTTTTGGGGTAGACCACAAATTCCATAGGAAGTGAAGGTAACTATAGTTTGAGAGCCAATGTGGAGCAATGGTCACCGTCATGCCAAGGGTTCTGGGTTCATGTTTCATTCGGTAACCAAAAATTTTTTCAGCGGTGATTTATCCGCTGGTGACATTTCTGAGTGGCTTCACCATAGTGAGAAACGCCTTTCGTATTCGGATATAAAAAAGATCCTTTGTCATTGAGATTCGGGCAACATTCAGTGATAAGCGAAAAGTTCACAACCGCAGACACTAATATAACGGTCTGCCACTATACCTAAAATTATTTTCCACTTTCGGCGGAAAAACTCGATCCAAAGCAACAATTGAAAAAGTTTATTAGCTTTAAAATGAATTATTAAAGAAAAGAAAACGAGAAAACATGGCCGTTTTAGAGCGATAATGCCAATTTAATTTCGGGCCTTTAAGGTAAAAATTAAATTAAGTACATAATTATTCGTTAATAAATATTCGTGTTTATTTGTATTTCAAAATACGAGAAATTTTTAATGCATTTAAAATGCTGTCAAATGCTAGTAAAAAATAGTTCACGCTTAACTAAATTTATGTGTATATTGCAAAATCATGTATGTTTATACTCGACTTCACGTTCTTCTTTTGGTTGAGTTTATGAATTTCTTCGAATATTTTAAACTTTTATACCAAAACCATTTTTTTGTTACAAAATTGTTATTTTTGCAATTAAAAACTAATATTTTATCCAAAAGATCAATCTATTTCGTTTATATCAAGCACTGTTCTTTTCTGACTGTAAATCTTTAATAACACACATTTCAAAGTTTCATTTTAAAAATGTAATTTAATATATATATATAAATATAAATATAAATACAAAAATAAAAAATTTGGTGTTCGGTCGGAGCAAGGATTGACTCTTTGCATGCAAGGCGGACATGCTAACCACTGCTCCACGTGGCCAACATATATATGTTTCTATTGAATAATGTTTTGTTTGTGCTATATAAATGTAACTTATAACGATAATTGTCTATTGGTGACTATAACAGCTACGTTGCCCAGTGGTAGTGTGTTGGCTTACAAATTGCATGGTTCCCGGTTCGATTCTCCGTCCAGGCGAAAGGTAAAATTTAAAAAAGTTATAAAATTGAATAATTTCTTCAACATTATTTGTATTACAGAAAAAAGGTGCCAAGAACTAAAATATTTCGTGGAAGTGAAAATTACGAGTATGTTAGGCAATGAGCACAATCTTCTTGGGGAGAAAATTCTTCCACGCATATAATATTTTTGGGCTCAAAATGCTTCCAAACATATAATATGTTCATATAAAACAAACATAATTATGTTTCGGCTATATCCAATAATATAGGTGCTTCCTGCAAAATATGTTTGGAACATATGTTAAAGAAGCGATTTTTTTTTTGAGGGTGTATAAACTAAAAAAGGTATCAAAAGCGATGCGTCTTATGGCGTTTTCGATTCGCAAAAAAATATGTTGCCTTGGTGTTACCCAATTTTTTCCCTCATTGCATTTTCCACCCAATGATAGTGTCATTCCAAAGTTATTGTTAATTCATAATATTGTGCGGTATACAGGATCCAAAGCCTATGGCAGTGTCCTTCATATTTTCCATTCAATTTGGAGAATGTTGCACCTTTTTTCCCAATCGAAATCGCCATTAGATTTATTGTCAAGTTCCAAAGAATTGCCGAATTTTATGGCAATTCTTCTTCAATAACTTCTAAAATTTGTTCAGTGTTTTAGGACGATTTGATCTCAGCCCATTAAAATTTTAGTTTATGTTAAGTAAAGAATAAAGAATCCTTCATTCCAAAGTTTACACGGGCATGACAGCAATCGAAAAATAAGTACTTCTTCGCAAGCATACCAACTCTCCAAAAATAATATATTTACCATAAAGATACCTAAAAAGTGCGAACTCACCCCTGTTGTTTTTTAATCCAACACACTATACCACGCCGCACGACATGGATCTATTCAATGATGTTATTTTGTAATATAAATTATGTACTATACAACTTTAGAAAACAAAGGTATATTTTATTGGCAATTTTTTTTATGAAATGTAATTTGGCATTACTTATCGCTACTATTAACGGTGCCCACTGTAGAGCCGAACCCGGACCTCAAGATATGATTTTGATTACCGGTATTAATAGAAAGAATAACTTTTTGCCTACACAGGTAGGTTAGGTTAGGTTAGGTGGCAGCCCGATGTATCAGGCTCACTTAGACTATTCAGTCCATTGTGATACCACATTGGTGAACTTCTCTCTTATCACTGAGTGCTGCCCGATTCCATGTTAAGCTCAATAACAAAGGCCCTCTTTTTTATAGCCGAGTCCGAACGGCGTTTCACATTGAGGAGCTTTGAAACCCTCAGAAATTCACCATCATTACTCAGGTGGGATAATCCACAGTTGAAAAACTTTTTGGTGTTCGGTCGAAGCAGGAATCGAACCCACGACCTTGTGTATGCCAGGCGGGCATGCTAACCATTGCTCTACGGTGGCTCCCACCACCTTTAATTAACTAACTAAGTTTGCTGGTCACACTTCTCGAACCTAATTTGATGGGCAAGTTAATTTTTAGTTTCTTTTTTTCTTTTCTTTTTGATTACCGGTATTACTGAAAGAATCACTAGTGCTTACCCAGTTTTTGCTGGGTTAGTTTTGAAAAGAAAAATTTTGCAAGACGCCCTCAAGCACAAATCATAATAAAACTTCAGGATTCAGAATGATATGTAATGCAACAAAGTCAAGCGTTATATTTTTTAAGTTTTTTTGTTTTAATTTTCAAAAGCACAAAACTTCGAAAATAACATCGAATTTAAAATCAGTTTGGATTAGTTCAAATATCCTAGGTTAGGTTAGGTGGCAGCCCAATGTATCAGGCTCACTTAGACTATTCAGTCCATTGTGGTACCACATTGGTGAACTTCTCTCTTATCACTGAGTGCTGCCCGATTCCATGTTAAGCTCAATGACAAGGGACCTCCTTTTTATAGCCGAGTCCGAACGGCGTTCCACCTTGCAGTGAAACCACTTAGAGAAGCTTTGAAACCCTCAGAAATGTCACCAGCATTACTGAGGTGGGATAATCCACCGCTGGAAAACTTTTTTGTTGTTCGGTCGAAGCAGGAATCGAACACACGACCTTGTGTATGCAAGGCTGGCATGCTAACCATTGCACCACGGTGGCTCCCAAAATATCCCAAATATCCTATCTTTGGCACAAACGGTATTTTGGTCCATTCCCGATGAAACGC